>NW_027207210.1:1490141-2980282 GCF_963455315.2 Globicephala melas
CTAGGGCACTTCCACTTATGGTCCTATAGCTTAGGGAAATTAAAATCAAAAAGACACAGCCACCCCAAATTTTGGGACGCCTCTGTTTACAAGAACCTCCTTTACAGTACAAGTTCAACATCGCAGAAAGTGAAAAATGGATAAAGAACATGTGGTATTTACTTACAAAGCAATATCACTCAGCAATGAAATCTATGTCATCAGGCCCTTAGCAGCACAATGAATGGATTCAGGTATGATGATTCTAACTGAAATAAGTCACACAGAAAAAGAAACATCATAAGATATCAGTAATACACGGAATGTAAACTTGGCTACACAGGAAATGAATTACAGAACAGAACAGGGTCTCAAATTTAGAAAACCAACTTATGCTTGCTTAAGGGGAAAGGTGAGTTGGGGTGCTGCATAAAACCAGAGATTGAAATGAGCACAGATAAAGTTCCTTAAGCCAAATATGGAATAGACAAGAGCTACTCCTTGCTCAACGAAATGGACTGAACACCGCATATTAAACGCCTAAGAATGTACCTGACTAGTAAGTATCTTAAAACCTATGGATTGCTATGTCTCCGAAAGAGAATCAAGCATGTGTACAGGCGCATAAACGCAGCAGTGATAGGATTGGAGAGGTTCGGTGAACAAATGAAGACCCTTTGAAGTCATATTGCATGGTACCCATTCCACGGGTCTCAACTCTCCAGGTTTAAGGTATTCTTCCTTCAGCTAAAACATGCATGTGGAACCCAGAGTATGATCATCCGTGTGAACGGGAGACGTGTTCAAATATGTCTCAGTTTTCGTACCCTGGTACTCGGGTGCAACATTCCAGATGCTTTACTAACACTCTCCCCACTTGGAGAGTCAGCGCCTTTAACCTCCTGTTTGGCCCAGTTTGCAATTTCTGCGGAAGATGAACAGGAATAGGGAACACCAATGAGAGACTAGCTGGAGGTGTCTGGACGGGCAAATTTAACTCTCATTTCCCACCAGGAAGAGGAAATAACCAAAGGCTCAGCGTGCCATGCCGGAACCAGATTAGGGCCTGAAGCCATCCTGCGGTGTTGCGGCCAGGTCACAAGAAAGCGAGTTGAAGAAAGGAGCTCAGGGGCACTGTAATTCACAAACCTGCAGAGTTATAAATGACAGCTATCATCCAAAAATATACTGAAGTAAGGCTGCCAAGAGGACTTGAAAGCGGGGCAGAATTGCAGGAAACCGATTTCAGGAGGTAGACTGGAATTGCATTGAAAGCATAGGAAAAGAGGCAGAACGTCCACAATGATGCACTTGGCCAAAAAGGGCGTATGCGTTTTTTCCTGAATATATTCAGGAAAAAACGCATACGCCCTTTTTGGCCAACCAAGCAAGCTTGCAAAGGAAATCTGCACTACAATGAAGTCTCACTTCCCCCCTGTCAAAAGGGCCATCTGAAAAAAGTGTAAAATCCAGAAAGGCAGGATAGGCCATGGAGAACTGGGAGCCTTGTTATGCTGATGGGCGGGATGTAAATTGCCAACAGACACTCGGGAGAAGTGTATGGTGTTTCCTGAAACATCTATACAACAAAGCAACAGAGCCTAGGGCACTTCCACTTATGGTCCTATAGCTTAGGGAAATTAAAATCAAAAAGACACAGCCACCCCAAAGTTTGAGACGCCTCTGTTTACAAGAACCTCGTTTACCGTACAAGTTCAATATCACAGAAAGTGAAAAATGGATAAAGAACTTGTGGTACTTACGTACAATGCAGTATCACTCAGCAATGAAATCTATGTCATCAGGCCCGTAGCAGCATAATGAGTGGATTCAGGTACGATGATTCTAACTGAAATAAGTCACACAGAAAAAGAAACATCACAAGATATCAGTAATACACGGAATGTAAACTTGGCTACATAGGAACTGAATTCCAAAACAGAACAGGGTCTCAAATTTAGAAAACCAACTTATGCTTGCTTAAGGGGAAAGGTGAGTTGGGGTGCTGCATAAAACCAGAGATTGAAATGAGCACAGATAAAGTTCCTTAAGCCAAATATGGAATAGACAAGAGCTACTCCTTGCTCAACGAAATGGACTCAACACCCCATATTAAACGCCTAAGAATGTACCTGACTAGTAAGTATCTTAAAACCTATGGATTGCTATGTCTCCAAAAGAGAATCAAGCGTGTGTACAGGGGCATAAACGCAGCAGTGATAGGATTGGAGAGGTTCGGTGAGCAAATGAAGACCCTTTGAAGTCATATTGCATGGTACCCATTCCACGGGTCTCAACTCTCCAGGTTTAAGTTATTCTTCCTTCAGCTAAAACATGCATGTGTAACCCAGAGTATGATCAACCGTGTGAACGGGAGACGTGTTCAAATATGTCTCAGTTTTCGTACTCTGGTACTCGGGTGCAACATTCCAGACGCTTTACTAACACTCTCCCCACTTGGAGAGTCAGCGCCTTTAACTTCCTGTTTGGCCCAGTTTGCAATTTCTGCGGAAGATGAACAGGAATAGGGAACACCAATGAGAGACTAGCTGGAGGTGTCTGGACGGGCAAATTTAACTCTCATTTCCCACCAGGAAGAGGAAATAACCAAAGGCTCAGCGTGCCGTGCCGGAACCAGATTAGGGCCTGAAGCCATCCTGCGGTGTTGCGGCCAGCTCAAAAAAAGCGAGTTGAACAAAGGAGCTCAGGGGCACTGTAATTCACAAACCTGCAGAGTTATAAATGACAGCTATCGTCCAAAAATATACTGAAGTAAGGCTGCCAAGAGGACTTGAAAGCGGGGCAGAATTGCAGGAAACCGATTTCAGGAGGTAGACTGGAATTGCATTGAAAGCATAGGAAAAGAGGCAGAACGTCCACAATGATGCACTTGGCCAAAAAGCGCGTATGCGTTTTTTCCTGAATGTATTCAGGAAAAAACGCATACGCCCTTTTTGGCCAACCAAGCAAGCTTGCAAAGGAAATCTGCACTACAATGAAGTCTCACTTCCCCCCAGTCAAAAGGGCCATCTGAAAAAAGTGTAAAATCCAGAAAGGCAGGACAGGCCATGGAGAACTGGGAGCCTTGTTATGCTGATGGGCGGGATGTAAATTGCCAACAGACACTCGGGAGAAGTGTATGGTGTTTCCTGAAACATCTAAAAAACAAAGCAACAGAGCCTAGGGCACTTCCACTTATGGTCCTATAGCTTAGGGAAATTAAAATCAAAAAGACACAGCCACCCCAAAGTTTGGGACGCCTCTGTTTACAAGAACCTCGTTTACCGTACAAGTTCAATATCACAGAAAGTGAAAAATGGATAAAGAACTTGTGGTACTTACGTACAATGCAGTATCACTCAGCAATGAAATCTATGTCATCAGGCCCGTAGCAGCATAATGAGTGGATTCAGGTACGATGATTCTCACTGCAATAAGTCACACAGAAAAAGAAACATCATAAGATATGACTAATACACGGAATGTAAACTTGGCTACACAGGAACTGAATTACAGAACAGAACAGGGTCTCAAATTTAGAAAACCAACTTATGCTTGCTTAAGGGGAAAGGTGAGTTGGGGTGCTGCATAAAACCAGAGATTGAAATGAGCACAGATAAAGTTCCTTAAGCCAAATATGGACTAGACAAGAGCTACTCCTTGCTCAACGAAATGGACTCAACACCCCATATTAAACGCCTAAGAATGTACCTGACTAGTAAGTATCTTAAAACCTATGGATTGCTATGTCTCCAAAAGAGAATCAAGCGTGTGTACAGGGGCATAAACGCAGCAGTGATAGGATTGGAGAGGTTCGGTGAGCAAATGAAGACCCTTTGAAGTCATATTGCATGGTACCCATTCCACGGGTCTCAACTCTCCAGTTTTAAGGTATTCTTCCTTCAGCTAAAACATGCATGTGGAACCCAGAGTATGATCAACCATGTGAACGGGAGACGTGTTCAAATATGTCTCAGCTTTCCTCCCCTGGTACTCGGGTGCAACATTCCAGACACTTTACTAACACTCTCCCCACTTGGAGAGTCAGCGCCTTTAACCTCCTGTTTGGCCCAGTTTGCAATTTCTGCGGAAGATGAACAGGAATAGGGAACACCAATGAGAGACTAGCTGGAGGTGTCTGGACGGGCAAATTTAACTCTCATTTCCCACCAGGAAGCGGAAATAACCAAAGGCTCAGCATGCCGTGCCGGAACCAGATTAGGGCCTGAAGCCATCCTGCGGTGTTGCGGCCAGCTCAAAAGAAAGCAAGTTGAAGAAAGGAGCTCAGGGGCACTGTAATTCACAAACCTGCAGAGTTATAAATGACAGCTATCGTCCAAAAATATACTGAAGTAAGGCTGCCAAGAGGACTTGAAAGCGGGGCAGAATTGCAGGAAACCGATTTCAGGAGGTAGACTGGAATTGCATTGAAAGCATAGGAAAAGAGGCAGAACGTCCACAATGATGCACTTGGCCAAAAAGGGCGTATGCGTTTTTTCCTGAATATATTCAGGAAAAAACGCATACGCCCTTTTTGGCCAACCAAGCAAGCTTGCAAAGGAAATCTGCACTACAATGAAGTCTCACTTCCCCCCGGTCAAAAGGGCCATCTGAAAAAAGTGTAAAATCCAGAAAGGCAGGACAGGCCATGGAGAACTGGGAGCCTTGTTATGCTGATGGGCGGGATGTAAATTGCCAACAGACACTCGGGAGAAGTGTATGGTGTTTCCTGAAACATCTAAAAAACAAAGCAACAGAGCCTAGGACACTTCCACTTATGGTCCTATAGCTTAGGGAAATTAAAATCAAAAAGACACAGCCACCCCAAAGTTTGGGACGCCTCTGTTTACAAGAACCTCGTTTACCGTACAAGTTCAATATCACAGAAAGTGAAAAATGGATAAAGAACTTGTGGTACTTACGTACAATGCAGTATCACTCAGCAATGAAATCTATGTCATCAGGCCCGTAGCAGCATAATGAGTGGATTCAGGTACGATGATTCTCACTGAAATAAGTCACACAGAAAAAGAAACATCATAAGATATCACTAATACACGGAATGTAAACTTGGCTACACAGGAACTGAATTCCAAAACAGAACAGGGTCTCAAATTTAGAAAACCAACTTATGCTTGCTTAAGGGGAAAGGTGAGTTGGGGTGCTGCATAAAACCAGAGATTGAAATGAGCACAGATAAAGTTCCTTAAGCCAAATATGGACTAGACAAGAGCTACTCCTTGCTCAACGGAATGGACTCAACACCCCATATTAAACGCCTAAGAATGTACCTGACTAGTAAGTATCTTAAAACCTATGGATTGCTATGTCTCCAAAAGAGAATCAAGCGTGTGTACAGGGGCATAAACGCAGCAGTGATAGGATTGGAGAGGTTCGGTGAGCAAATGAAGACCCTTTGAAGTCATATTGCATGGTACCCATTCCACGGGTCTCAACTCTCCAGGTTTAAGGTATTCTTCCTTCAGCTAAAACATGCATGTGGAACCCAGAGTATGATCAACCATGTGAACGGGAGACGTGTTCAAATATGTCTCAGTTTTCCTCCCCTGGTACTCGGGTGCAACATTCCAGACGCTTTACTAACACTCTCCCCACTTGGAGAGTCAGCGCCTTTAACCTCCTGTTTGGCCCAGTTTGCAATTTCTGCGGAAGATGAACAAGAAAGGCGAGAACCAATGAGAGACTAGCTGGAGGTGTCTGGACGGGCAAATTTAACTCTCATTTCCCACCAGGAAGAGGAAATAACCAAAGGCTCAGCGTGCCGGGCCGGAACCAGATTAGGGCCTGAAGCCATCCTGCGGTGTTGCGGCCAGCTCACAAGAAAGTGAGTTGAACAAAGGAACTCAGGGGGACTGTAATTCACAAACCTGCAGAGTTATAAATGACAGCTATCGTCCAAAAATATACTGAAGTAAGGCTGCCAAGAGGACTTGAAAGCGGGGCAGAATTGCAGGAAACCGATTTCAGGAGGTAGACTGGAATTGCATTGAAAGCATAGGAAAAGAGGCAGAACGTCCACAATGATGCACTTGGCCAAAAAGGGCGTATGCGTTTTTTCCTGAATATATTCAGGTAAAAACGCATACGCCCTTTTTGGCCAACCAAGCAAGCTTGCAAAGGAAATCTGCACTACAATGAAGTCTCACTTCCCCCCGGTCAAAAGGGCCATCTGAAAAAAGTGTAAAATCCAGAAAGGCAGGACAGGCCATGGAGAACTGGGAGCCTTGTTATGCTGATGGGCGGGATGTAAATTGCCAACAGACACTCGGGAGAAGTGTATGGTGTTTCCTGAAACATCTAAAAAACAAAGCAACAGAGCCTAGGGCACTTCCACTTATGGTCCTATAGCTTAGGGAAATTAAAATCAAAAAGACACAGCCACCCCAAAGTTTGGGACGCCTCTGTTTACAAGAACCTCCTTTACAGTACAAGTTCAACATCGCAGAAAGTGAAAAATGGATAAAGAACATGTGGTATTTACTTACAAAGCAATATCACTCAGCAATGAAATCTATGTCATCAGGCCCTTAGCAGCACAATGAGTGGATTCAGGTATGATGATTCTAACTGAAATAAGTCACCCAGAAAAAGAAACATCATAAGATATCAGTAATACACGGAATGTAAACTTGGCTACACAGGAACTGAATTACAGAACAGAACAGGGTCTCAAATTTAGAAAACCAACTTATGCTTGCTTAAGGGGAAAGGTGAGTTGGGGTGCTGCATAAAACCAGAGATTGAAATGAGCACAGATAAAGTTCCTTAAGCCAAATATGGAATAGACAAGAGCTACTCCTTGCTCAACGAAATGGACTGAACACCGCATATTAAACGCCTAAGAATGTACCTGACTAGTAAGTATCTTAAAACCTATGGATTGCTATGTCTCCGAAAGAGAATCAAGCATGTGTACAGGGGCATAAACGCAGCAGTGATAGGATTGGAGAGGTTCGGTGAGCAAATGAAGACCCTTTGAAGTCATATTGCATGGTACCCATTCCACGGGTTTCAACTACCCAGGTTTAAGGTATTCTTCCTTCAGCTAAAACATGCATGTGGAACCTAGAGTATGATCAACCATGTGATCGGGAGACGTGTTCAAATATGTCTCAGTTTTCGTACCCTGGTACTCGGGTGCAACATTCCAGACGCTTTACTAACACTCTCCCGACTTGGAGAGTCAGTCCCTTTAACCTCCTGTTTGGCCCAGTTTGCAATTTCTGCGGAAGATGAACAAGAAAGGCGAGAACCAATGAGAGACTAGCTGGAGGTGTCTGGACGGGCAAATTTAACTCTCATTTCCCACCAGGAAGAGGAAATAACCAAAGGCTCAGCGTGCCGTGCCAGAACCAGATTAGGGCCTGAAGCCATCCTGCGGTGTTGCGGCCAGGTCACAAGAAAGCGAGTTGAAGAAAGGAGCTCAGGGGCACTGTAATTCACAAACCTGCAGAGTTATAAATGACAGCTATCGTCCAAAAATATACTGAAGTAAGGCTGCCAAGAGGACTTGAAAGCGGGGCAGAATTGCAGGAAACCGATTTCAGGAGGTAGACTGGAATTGCATTGAAAGCATAGGAAAAGAGGCAGAACGTCCACAATGATGCACTTGGCCAAAAAGGGCGTATGTGTTTTTTCCTGAATATATTCAGGAAAAAACGCATACGCCCTTTTTGGCCAACCAAGCAAGCTTGCAAAGGAAATCTGCACTACAATGAAGTCTCACTTCCCCCGGTCAAAAGGGCCATCTGAAAAAAGTGTAAAATCCAGAAAGGCAGGACAGGCCATGGAGAACTGGGAGCCTTGTTATGCTGATGGGCGGGATGTAAATTGCCAACAGACACTCGGGAGAAGTGTATGGTGTTTCCTGAAACATCTAAAAAACAAAGCAACAGAGCCTAGGGCACTTCCACTTATGGTCCTATAGCTTAGGGAAATTAAAATCAAAAAGACACAGCCACCCCAAAGTTTGGGACGCCTCTGTTTACAAGAACCTCGTTTACAGTACAAGTTCAACATCGCAGAAAGTGAAAAATGGATACAGAACATGTGGTATTTACTTACAAAGCAATATCACTCAGCAATGAAATCTATGTCATCAGGCCCTTAGCAGCACAATGAGTGGATTCAGGTATGATGATTCTAACTGAAATAAGTCACACAGAAAAAGAAACATCATAAGATATCAGTAATACACGGAATGTAAACTTGGTTACACAGGAACTGAATTACAGAACAGAACAGGGTCTCAAATTTAGAAAACCAACTTATGCTTGCTTAAGGGGAAAGGTGAGTTGGGGTGCTGCATAAAAAAAGAGATTGAAATGAGCACTGATAAAGTTCCTTAAGCCAAATATGGAATAGACAAGAGCTACTCCTGGCTCAACGAAATGGACTCAACACCGCATATTAAACGCCTAAGAATGTACCTAACTAGTAAGTATCTTAAAACCTATGGATTGCTATGTCTCCGAAAGAGAATCAAGCATGTGTACAGGGACATAAACGCAGCAGTGATAGGATTGGAGAGGTTCGGTGAGCAAATGAAGACCCTTTGAAGTCATATTGCATGGTACCCATTCCACGGGTTTCAACTACCCAGGTTTAAGGTATTCTTCCTTCAGCTAAAACATGCATGTGGAACCTAGAGTATGATCAACCATGTGATCGGGAGACGTGTTCAAATATGTCTCAGTTTTCGTACCCTGGTACTCGGGTGCAACATTCCAGACGCTTTACTAACACTCTCCCGACTTGGAGAGTCAGTCCCTTTAACCTCCTGTTTGGCCCAGTTTGCAATTTCTGTGGAAGATGAACAGGAATAGCGAGAACCAATGAGAGACTAGCTGGAGGTGTCTGGACGGGCAAATTTAACTCTCATTTCCCACCAGGAAGAGGAAATAACCAAAGGCTCAGCGTGCCGTGCCGGAACCAGATTAGGGCCTGAAGCCATCCTGCGGTGTTGCGGCCAGGTCACAAGAAAGCGAGTTGAAGAAAGGAGCTCAGGGGCACTGTAATTCACAAACCTGCAGAGTTATAAATGACAGCTATCGTCCAAAAATATACTGAAGTAAGGCTGCCAAGAGGACTTGAAAGCGGGGCAGAATTGCAGGAAACCGATTTCAGGAGGTAGACTGGAATTGCATTGAAAGCATAGGAAAAGAGGCAGAACGTCCACAATGATGCACTTGAGCAAAAAGGGCGTATGTGTTTTTTCCTGAATATATTCAGGAAAAAACGCATACGCCCTTTTTGGCCAACCAAGCAAGCTTGCAAAGGAAATCTGCACTACAATGAAGTCTCACTTCCCCCGGTCAAAAGGGCCATCTGAAAAAAGTGTAAAATCCAGAAAGGCAGGACAGGCCATGGAGAACTGGGAGCCTTGTTATGCTGATGGGCGGGATGTAAATTGCCAACAGACACTCGGGAGAAGTGTATGGTGTTTCCTGAAACATCTAAAAAACAAAGCAACAGAGCCTAGGGCACTTCCACTTATGGTCCTATAGCTTAGGGAAATTAAAATCAAAAAGACACAGCCACCCCAAAGTTTGGGACGCCTCTGTTTACAAGAACCTCGTTTACAGTACAAGTTCAACATCGCAGAAAGTGAAAAATGGATACAGAACATGTGGTATATACTTACAAAGCAATATCACTCAGCAATGAAATCTATGTCATCAGGCCCTTAGCAGCACAATGAGTGGATTCAGGTATGATGATTCTAACTGAAATAAGTCACACAGAAAAAGAAACATCATAAGATATCAGTAATACACGGAATGTAAACTTGGTTACACAGGAACTGAATTACAGAACAGAACAGGGTCTCAAATTTAGAAAACCAACTTATGCTTGCTTAAGGGGAAAGGTGAGTTCGGGTGCTGCATAAAAAAAGAGATTGAAATGAGCACAGATAAAGTTCCTTAAGCCAAATATGGAATAGACAAGAGCTACTCCTGGCTCAACGAAATGGACTCAACACCGCATATTAAACGCCTAAGAATGTACCTAACTAGTAAGTATCTTAAAACCTATGGATTGCTATGTCTCCGAAAGAGAATCAAGCATGTGTACAGGGACATAAACGCAGCAGTGATAGGATTGGAGAGGTTCGGTGAGCAAATGAAGACCCTTTGAAGTCATATTGCATGGTACCCATTCCACGGGTTTCAACTACCCAGGTTTAAGGTATTCTTCCTTCAGCTAAAACATGCATGTGGAACCTAGAGTATGATCAACCATGTGATTGGGAGACGTGTTCAAATATGTCTCAGTTTTCGTACCCTGGTACTCGGGTGCAACATTCCAGACGCTTTACTAACACTCTCCCGACTTGGAGAGTCAGTCCCTTTAACCTCCTGTTTGGCCCAGTTTGCAATTTCTGTGGAAGATGAACAAGAAAGGCGAGAACCAATGAGAGACTAGCTGGAGGTGTCTGGACGGACAAATTTAACTCTCATTTCCCACCAGGAAGAGGAAATAACCAAAGGCTCAGCGTGCCGTGCCGGAACCAGATTAGGGCCTGAAGCCACCCTGCGGTGTTGCGGCCAGGTCACAAGAAAGCGAGTTGAAGAAAGGAGCTCAGGGGCACTGTAATTCACAAACCTGCAGAGTTATAAATGACAGCTATCGTCCAAAAATATACTGAAGTAAGGCTGCCAAGAGGACTTGAAAGCGGGGCAGAATTGCAGGAAACCGATTTCAGGAGGTAGACTGGAATTGCATTGAAAGCATAGGAAAAGAGGCAGAACGTCCACAATGATGCACTTGGCCAAAAAGGGCGTATGTGTTTTTTCCTGAATATATTCAGGAAAAAACGCATACGCCCTTTTTGGCCAACCAAGCAAGCTTGCAAAGGAAATCTGCACTACAATGAAGTCTCACTTCCCCCGGTCAAAAGGGCCATCTGAAAAAAGTGTAAAATCCAGAAAGGCAGGACAGGCCATGGAGAACTGGGAGCCTTGTTATGCTGATGGGCGGGATGTAAATTGCCAACAGCCACTCGGGAGAAGTGTATGGTGTTTCCTGAAACATCTAAAAAACAAAACAACAGAGCCTAGGGCACTTCCACTTATGGTCCTATAGCTTAGGGAAATTAAAATCAAAAAGACACAGCCACCCCAAAGTTTGGGACGCCTCTGTTTACAAGAACCTCGTTTACAGTACAAGTTCAATATCACAGAAAGTGAAAAATGGATAAAGAACTTGTGGTACTTACGTACAATGCAGTATCACTCAGCAATGAAATCTATGTCATCAGGTCCGTAGCAGCACAATGAGTGGATTCAGGTATGATGATTCTAATTGAAATAAATCACACAGAAAAAGAAACATCATAAGATATCAATAATACACGGAATGTAAACTTGGCTACACAGGAACTGAATTACAGAACAGAACAGGGTCTCAAATTTACAAAACCAACTTATGCTTGCTTAAGGGGAAAGGTGAGTTGGGGTGCTGCATAAAACCAGAGATTGAAATGAGCACAGATAAAGTTCCTTAAGCCAAATATGGAATAGACAAGAGCTACTCCTTGCTCAACGAAATGGACTCAACACCGCATATTAAACGCCTAAGAATGTACCTGACTAGTAAGTATCTTAAAACCTATGGATTGCTATGTCTCCGAAAGAGAATCAAGCATGTGTACAGGGGCATAAACGCAGCAGTGATAGGATTGGAGAGGTTCGGTGAACAAATGAAGACCCTTTGAAGTCATATTGCATGGTACCCATTCCACGGGTCTCAACTCTCCAGGTTTAAGGTATTCTTCCTTCAGCTAAAACATGCATGTGGAACCCAGAGTATGATCAACCGTGTGAACGGGAGACGTGTTCAAATATGTCTCAGTTTTCGTACCCTGGTACTCGGGTGCAACATTCCAGACGCTTTACTAACACTCTCCCGACTTGGAGAGTCAGTCCCTTTAACCTCCTGCTTGGCCCAGTTTGCAATTTCTGTGGAAGATGAACAGGAATAGCGAGAACCAATGAGAGACTAGCTGGAGGTGTCTGGACGGGCAAATTTAACTCTCATTTCCCACCAGGAAGAGGAAATAACCAAAGGCTAAGCGTGCCGTGCCGGAACCAGATTAGGGCCTGAAGCCATCCTGCGGTGTTGCGGCCAGGTCACAAGAAAGCCAGCTGAAGAAAGGAGCTCAGGGGCACTGTAATTCACAAACCTGCAGAGTTATAAATGACAGCTATCGTCCAAAAATATACTGAAGTAAGGCTGCCAAGAGGACTTGAAAGCGGGGCAGAATTGCAGGAAACCGATTTCAGGAGGTAGACTGGAATTGCATTGAAAGCATAGGAAAAGAGGCAGAACGTCCACAATGATGCACTTGGCCAAAAAGGGCTTATGTGTTTTTTCCTGAATATATTCAGGAAAAAACGCATACGCCCTTTTTGGCCAACCAAGCAAGCTTGCAAAGGAAATCTGCACTACAATGAAGTCTCACTTCCCCCCGGTCAAAAGGGCCATCTGAAAAAAGTGTAAAATCCAGAAAGGCAGGACAGGCCATGGAGAACTGGGAGCCTTGTTATGCTGATGGGCGGGATGTAAATTGCCAACAGCCACTGGGAAGAAGTGTATGGTGTTTCCTGAAACATCTAAAAAACAAAGCAACAGAGCCTAGGGCACTTCCACTTATGGTCCTATAGCTTAGGGAAATTAAAATCAAAAAGACACAGCCACCCCAAAGTTTGGGACGCCTCTGTTTACAAGAACCTCGTTTACAGTACAAGTTCAACATCGCAGAAAGTGAAAAATGGATAAAGAACATGTGGTATTTACTTACAAAGCAATATCACTCAGCAATGAAATCTATGTCATCAGGCCCTTAGCAGCACAATGAGTGGATTCAGGTATGATGATTCTAACTGAAATAAGTCACACAGAAAAAGAAACATCATAAGATATCAGTAATACACGGAATGTAAACTTGGCTACACAGGAACTGAATTACAGAACAGAACAGGGTCTCAAATTTAGAAAACCAACTTATGCTTGCTTAAGGGGAAAGGTGAGTTGGGGTGCTGCATAAAACCAGAGATTGAAATGAGCACAGATAAAGTTCCTTAAGCCAAATATGGAATAGACAAGAGCTACTCCTTGCTCAACGAAATGGACTCAACACCGCATATTAAACGCCTAAGAATGTACCTGACTAGTAAGTATCTTAAAACCTATGGATTGCTATGTCTCTGAAAGAGAATCAAGCATGTGTACAGGGGCATAAACGCAGCAGTGATAGGATTGGAGAGGTTCGGTGAACAAATGAAGACCCTTTGAAGTCATATTGCATGGTACCCATTCCACGGGTCTCAACTCTCCAGGTTTAAGGTATTCTTCCTTCAGCTAAAACATGCATGTGGAACCCAGAGTATGATCAACCATGTGATCGGGAGACATGTTCAAATATGTCTCAGTTTTCGTACCCTGGTACTCGGGTGCAACATTCCAGACGCTTTACTAACACTCTCCCGACTTGGAGAGTCAGCGCCTTTAACCTCCTGTTTGGCCCAGTTTGCAATTTCTGTGGAAGATGAACAGGAATAGCGAGAACCAATGAGAGACTAGCTGGAGGTGTCTGGACGGGCAAATTTAACTCTCATTTCCCACCAGGAAGAGGAAATAACCAAAGGCTCAGCGTGCCGTGCCGGAACCAGATTAGGGCCTGAAGCCATCCTGCGGTGTTGCGGCCAGCTCACAAGAAAGTGAGTTGAACAAAGGAACTCAGGGGGACTGTAATTCACAAACCTGCAGAGTTATAAATGACAGCTATCGTCCAAAAATATACTGAAGTAAGGCTGCCAAGAGGACTTGAAAGCGGGGCAGAATTGCAGGAAACCGATTTCAGGAGGTAGACTGGAATTGCATTGAAAGCATAGGAAAAGAGGCAGAACGTCCACAATGATGCACTTGGCCAAAAAGGGCGTATGCGTTTTTTCCTGAATATATTCAGGTAAAAACGCATACGCCCTTTTTGGCCAACCAAGCAAGCTTGCAAAGGAAATCTGCACTACAATGAAGTCTCACTTCCCCCCGGTCAAAAGGGCCATCTGAAAAAAGTGTAAAATCCAGAAAGGCAGGACAGGCCATGGAGAACTGGGAGCCTTGTTATGCTGATGGGCGGGATGTAAATTGCCAACAGACACTCGGGAGAAGTGTATGGTGTTTCCTGTAACATCTAAAAAACAAAGCAACAGAGCCTAGGGCACTTCCACTTATGGTCCTATAGCTTAGGGAAATTAAAATCAAAAAGACACAGCCACCCCAAAGTTTGGGACGCCTCTGTTTACAAGAACCTCCTTTACAGTACAAGTTCAACATCGCAGAAAGTGAAAAATGGATAAAGAACATGTGGTATTTACTTACAAAGCAATATCACTCAGCAATGAAATCTATGTCATCAGGCCCTTAGCAGCACAATGAGTGGATTCAGGTATGATGATTCTAACTGAAATAAGTCACCCAGAAAAAGAAACATCATAAGATATCAGTAATACACGGAATGTAAACTTGGCTACACAGGAACTGAATTACAGAACAGAACAGGGTCTCAAATTTAGAAAACCAACTTATGCTTGCTTAAGGGGAAAGGTGAGTTGGGGTGCTGCATAAAACCAGAGATTGAAATGAGCACAGATAAAGTTCCTTAAGCCAAATATGGAATAGACAAGAGCTACTCCTTGCTCAACGAAATGGACTGAACACCGCATGTTAAACGCCTAAGAATGTACCTGACTAGTAAGTATCTTAAAACCTATGGATTGCTATGTCTCCGAAAGAGAATCAAGCATGTGTACAGGGGCATAAACGCAGCAGTGATAGGATTGGAGAGGTTCGGTGAGCAAATGAAGACCCTTTGAAGTCATATTGCATGGTACCCATTCCACGGGTTTCAACTACCCAGGTTTAAGGTATTCTTCCTTCAGCTAAAACATGCATGTGGAACCTAGAGTATGATCAACCATGTGATCGGGAGACGTGTTCAAATATGTCTCAGTTTTCGTACCCTGGTACTCGGGTGCAACATTCCAGACGCTTTACTAACACTCTCCCGACTTGGAGAGTCAGTCCCTTTAACCTCCTGTTTGGCCCAGTTTGCAATTTCTGCGGAAGATGAACAAGAAAGGCGAGAACCAATGAGAGACTAGCTGGAGGTGTCTGGACGGGCAAATTTAACTCTCATTTCCCACCAGGAAGAGGAAATAACCAAAGGCTCAGCGTGCCGTGCCGAAACCAGATTAGGGCCTGAAGCCATCCTGCGGTGTTGCGGCCAGGTCACAAGAAAGCCAGCTGAAGAAAGGAGCTCAGGGGCACTGTAATTCACAAACCTGCAGAGTTATAAATGACAGCTATCGTCCAAAAATATACTGAAGTAAGGCTGCCAAGAGGACTTGAAAGCAGGGCAGAATTGCAGGAAACCGATTTCAGGAGGTAGACAGGAATTGCATTGAAAGCATAGGAAAAGAGGCAGAACGTCCACAATGATGCACTTGGCCAAAAAGGGCGTATGTGTTTTTTCCTGAATATATTCAGGAAAAAACGCATACGCCCTTTTTGGCCAACCAAGCAAGCTTGCAAAGGAAATCTGCACTACAATGAAGTCTCACTTCCCCCCGGTCAAAAGGGCCAACTGAAAAAAGTGTAAAATCCAGAAAGGCAGGACAGGCCATGGAGAACTGGGAGCCTTGTTATGCTGATGGGCGGGATGTAAATTGCCAACAGACACTCGGAAGAAGTGTATGGTGTTTCCTGAAACATCTAAAAAACAAAGCAACAGAGCCTAGGGCACTTCCACTTATGGTCCTATAGCTTAGGGAAATTAAAATCAAAAAGACACAGCCACCCCAAAGTTTGGGACGCCTCTGTTTACAAGAACCTCGTTTACAGTACAAGTTCAACATCGCAGAAAGTGAAAAATGGATAAAGAACATGTGGTATTTACTTACAAAGCAATATCACTCAGCAAGGAAATCTATGTCATCAGGCCCTTAGCAGCACAATGAGTGGATTCAAGTATGATGATTCTAACTGAAATAAGTCACACAGAAAAAGAAACATCATAAGATATCAGTAATACACGGAATGTAAACTTGGCTACACAGGAACTGAATTACAGAACAGAACAGGGTCTCAAATTTAGAAAACCAACTTATGCTTGCTTAAGGGGAAAGGTGAGTTGGGGTGCTGCATAAAACCAGAGATTGAAATGAGCACAGATAAAGTTCCTTAAGCCAAATATGGAATAGACAAGAGCTACTCCTTGCTCAACGAAATGGACTCAACACCGCATATTAAACGCCTAAGAATGTACCTGACTAGTAAGTATCTTAAAACCTATGGATTGCTATGTCTCTGAAAGAGAATCAAGCATGTGTACAGGGGCATAAACGCAGCAGTGATAGGATTGGAGAGGTTCGGTGAACAAATGAAGACCCTTTGAAGTCATATTGCATGGTACCCATTCCACGGGTCTCAACTCTCCAGGTTTAAGGTATTCTTCCTTCAGCTAAAACATGCATGTGGAACCCAGAGTATGATCAACCATGTGATCGGGAGACGTGTTCAAATATGTCTCAGTTTTCGTACCCTGGTACTCGGGTGCAACATTCCAGACGCTTTACTAACACTCTCCCGACTTGGAGAGTCAGTCCCTTTAACCTCCTGTTTGGCCCAGTTTGCAATTTCTGTGGAAGATGAACAGGAATAGCGAGAACCAATGAGAGACTAGCTGGAGGTGTCTGGACGGGCAAATTTAACTCTCATTTCCCACCAGGAAGAGGAAATAACCAAAGGCTCAGCGTGCCGTGCCGGAACCAGATTAGGGCCTGAAGCCATCCTGCGGTGTTGCGGCCAGGTCACAAGAAAGCGAGTTGAAGAAAGGAGCTCAGGGGCACTGTAATTCACAAACCTGCAGAGTTATAAATGACAGCTATCGTCCAAAAATATACTGAAGTAAGGCTGCCAAGAGGACTTGAAAGCGGGGCAGAATTGCAGGAAACCGATTTCAGGAGGTAGACTGGAATTGCATTGAAAGCATAGGAAAAGAGGCAGAACGTCCACAATGATGCACTTGGCCAAAAAGGGCGTATGTGTTTTTTCCTGAATATATTCAGGAAAAAACGCATACGCCCTTTTTGGCCAACCAAGCAAGCTTGCAAAGGAAATCTGCACTACAATGAAGTCTCACTTCCCCCGGTCAAAAGGGCCATCTGAAAAAAGTGTAAAATCCAGAAAGGCAGGACAGGCCATGGAGAACTGGGAGCCTTGTTATGCTGATGGGCGGGATGTAAATTGCCAACAGACACTCGGGAGAAGTGTATGGTGTTTCCTGAAACATCTAAAAAACAAAGCAACAGAGCCTAGGGCACTTCCACTTATGGTCCTATAGCTTAGGGAAATTAAAATCAAAAAGACACAGCCACCCCAAAGTTTGGGACGCCTCTGTTTACAAGAACCTCGTTTACAGTACAAGTTCAACATCGCAGAAAGTGAAAAATGGATACAGAACATGTGGTATTTACTTACAAAGCAATATCACTCAGCAATGAAATCTATGTCATCAGGCCCTTAGCAGCACAATGAGTGGATTCAGGTATGATGATTCTAACTGAAATAAGTCACACAGAAAAAGAAACATCATAAGATATCAGTAATACACGGAATGTAAACTTGGTTACACAGGAACTGAATTACAGAACAGAACAGGGTCTCAAATTTAGAAAACCAACTTATGGTTGCTTAAGGGGAAAGGTGAGTTCGGGTGCTGCATAAAAAAAGAGATTGAAATGAGCACAGATAAAGTTCCTTAAGCCAAATATGGAATAGACAAGAGCTACTCCTTGCTCAACGAAATGGACTCAACACCGCATATTAAACGCCTAAGAATGTACCTGACCAATAAGTATCTTAAAACCTATGGATTGCTATGTCTCTGAAAGAGAATCAAGCATGTGTACAGGGGCATAAACGCAGCAGTGATAGGATTGGATAGGTTCGGTGAACAAATGAAGACCCTTTGAAGTCATATTGCATGGTACCCATTCCACGGGTCTCAACTCTCCAGGTTTAAGGTATTCTTCCTTCAGCTAAAACATGCATGTGGAACCCAGAGTATGATCAACCATGTGATCGGGAGACGTGTTCAAATATGTCTCAGTTTTCGTACCCTGGTACTCGGGTGCAACATTCCAGACGCTTTACTAACACTCTCCCGACTTGGAGAGTCAGTCCCTTTAAGCTCCTGTTTGGCCCAGTTTGCAATTTCTGTGGAAGATGAACAGGAATAGCGAGAACCAATGAGAGACTAGCTGGAGGTGTCTGGACGGGCAAATTTAACTCTCATTTCCCACCAGGAAGAGGAAATAACCAAAGGCTCAGCGTGCCGTGCCGGAACCAGATTAGGGCCTGAAGCCATCCTGCGGTGTTGCGGCCAGGTCACAAGAAAGCGAGTTGAAGAAAGGAGCTCAGGGGCACTGTAATTCACAAACCTGCAGAGTTATAAATGACAGCTATCGTCCAAAAATATACTGAAGTAAGGCTGCCAAGAGGACTTGAAAGCGGGGCAGAATTGCAGGAAACCGATTTCAGGAGGTAGACTGGAATTGCATTGAAAGCATAGGAAAAGAGGCAGAACGTCCACAATGATGCACTTGGCCAAAAAGGGCTAATGTGTTTTTTCCTGAATATATTCAGGAAAAAACGCATACGCCCTTTTTGGCCAACCAAGCAAGCTTGCAAAGGAAATCTGCACTACAATGAAGTCTCACTTCCCCCGGTCAAAAGGGCCATCTGAAAAAAGTGTAAAATCCAGAAAGGCAGGACAGGCCATGGAGAACTGGGAGCCTTGTTATGCTGATGGGCGGGATGTAAATTGCCAACAGACACTCGGGAGAAGTGTATGGTGTTTCCTGAAACATCTAAAAAACAAAGCAACAGAGCCTAGGGCACTTCCACTTATGGTCCTATAGCTTAGGGAAATTAAAATCAAAAAGACACAGCCACCCCAAAGTTTGGGACGCCTCTGTTTACAAGAACCTCGTTTACAGTACAAGTTCAACATCGCAGAAAGTGAAAAATGGATACAGAACATGTGGTATTTACTTACAAAGCAATATCACTCAGCAATGAAATCTATGTCATCAGGCCCTTAGCAGCACAATGAGTGGATTCAGGTATGATGATTCTAACTGAAATAAGTCACACAGAAAAAGAAACATCATAAGATATCAGTAATACACGGAATGTAAACTTGGTTACACAGGAACTGAATTACAGAACAGAACAGGGTCTCAAATTTAGAAAACCAACTTATGGTTGCTTAAGGGGAAAGGTGAGTTCGGGTGCTGCATAAAAAAAGAGATTGAAATGAGCACAGATAAAGTTCCTTAAGCCAAATATGGAATAGACAAGAGCTACTCCTTGCTCAACGAAATGGACTCAACACCGCATATTAAACGCCTAAGAATGTACCTGACCAATAAGTATCTTAAAACCTATGGATTGCTATGTCTCTGAAAGAGAATCAAGCATGTGTACAGGGGCATAAACGCAGCAGTGATAGGATTGGATAGGTTCGGTGAACAAATGAAGACCCTTTGAAGTCATATTGCATGGTACCCATTCCACGGGTCTCAACTCTCCAGGTTTAAGGTATTCTTCCTTCAGCTAAAACATGCATGTGGAACCCAGAGTATGATCAACCATGTGATCGGGAGACGTGTTCAAATATGTCTCAGTTTTCGTACGCTGGTACTCGGGTGCAACATTCCAGACGCTTTACTAACACTCTCCCGACTTGGAGAGTCAGTCCCTTTAAGCTCCTGTTTGGCCCAGTTTGCAATTTCTGTGGAAGATGAACAGGAATAGCGAGAACCAATGAGAGACTAGCTGGAGGTGTCTGGACGGGCAAATTTAACTCTCATTTCCCACCAGGAAGAGGAAATAACCAAAGGCTCAGCGTGCCGTGCCGGAACCAGATTAGGGCCTGAAGCCATCCTGCGGTGTTGCGGCCAGGTCACAAGAAAGCGAGTTGAAGAAAGGAGCTCAGGGGCACTGTAATTCACAAACCTGCAGAGTTATAAATGACAGCTATCGTCCAAAAATATACTGAAGTAAGGCTGCCAAGAGGACTTGAAAGCGGGGCAGAATTGCAGGAAACCGATTTCAGGAGGTAGACTGGAATTGCATTGAAAGCATAGGAAAAGAGGCAGAACGTCCACAATGATGCACTTGGCCAAAAAGGGCGTATGTGTTTTTTCCTGAATATATTCAGGAAAAAACGCATACGCCCTTTTTGGCCAACCAAGCAAGCTTGCAAAGGAAATCTGCACTACAATGAAGTCTCACTTCCCCCGGTCAAAAGGGCCATCTGAAAAAAGTGTAAAATCCAGAAAGGCAGGACAGGCCATGGAGAACTGGGAGCCTTGTTATGCTGATGGGCGGGATGTAAATTGCCAACAGCCACTCGGGAGAAGTGTATGGTGTTTCCTGAAACATCTAAAAAACAAAACAACAGAGCCTAGGGCACTTCCACTTATGGTCCTATAGCTTAGGGAAATTAAAATCAAAAAGACACAGCCACCCCAAAGTTTGGGACGCCTCTGTTTACAAGAACCTCGTTTACAGTACAAGTTCAATATCACAGAAAGTGAAAAATGGATAAAGAACTTGTGGTACTTACGTACAATGCAGTATCACTCAGCAATGAAATCTATGTCATCAGGTCCGTAGCAGCACAATGAGTGGATTCAGGTATGATGATTCTAATTGAAATAAATCACACAGAAAAAGAAACATCATAAGATATCAATAATACACGGAATGTAAACTTGGTTACACCGGAACTGAATTACAGAACAGAACAGGGTCTCAAATTTACAAAACCAACTTATGCTTGCTTAAGGGGAAAGGTGAGTTGGGGTGCTGCATAAAACCAGAGATTGAAATGAGCACAGATAAAGTTCCTTAAGCCAAATATGGAATAGACAAGAGCTACTCCTTGCTCAACGAAATGGACTCAACACCGCATATTAAACGCCTAAGAATGTACCTGACTAGTAAGTATCTTAAAACCTATGGATTGCTATGTCTCCGAAAGAGAATCAAGCATGTGTACAGGGGCATAAACGCAGCAGTGATAGGATTGGAGAGGTTCGGTGAACAAATGAAGACCCTTTGAAGTCATATTGCATGGTACCCATTCCACGGGTCTCAACTCTCCAGGTTTAAGGTATTCTTCCTTCAGCTAAAACATGCATGTGGAACCCAGAGTATGATCAACCGTGTGAACGGGAGACGTGTTCAAATATGTCTCAGTTTTCGTACCCTGGTACTCGGGTGCAACATTCCAGACGCTTTACTAACACTCTCCCGACTTGGAGAGTCAGTCCCTTTAACCTCCTGCTTGGCCCAGTTTGCAATTTCTGTGGAAGATGAACAGGAATAGCGAGAACCAATGAGAGACTAGCTGGAGGTGTCTGGACGGGCAAATTTAACTCTCATTTCCCACCAGGAAGAGGAAATAACCAAAGGCTCAGCGTGCCGTGCCGGAACCAGATTAGGGCCTGAAGCCATCCTGCGGTGTTGCGGCCAGGTCACAAGAAAGCGAGTTGAACAAAGGAGCTCAGGGGCACTGTAATTCACAAACCTGCAGAGTTATAAATGACAGCTATCGTCCAAAAATATACTGAAGTAAGGCTGCCAAGAGGACTTGAAAGCGGGGCAGAATTGCAGGAAACCGATTTCAGGAGGTAGACTGGAATTGCATTGAAAGCATAGGAAAAGAGGCAGAACGTCCACAATGATGCACTTGGCCAAAAAGGGCGTATGCGTTTTTTCCTGAATATATTCAGGAAAAAACGCATACGCCCTTTTTGGCCAACCAAGCAAACTTGCAAAGGAAATCTGCACTACAATGAAGTCTCACTTCCCCCCGGTCAAAAGGGCCATCTGAAAAAAGTGTAAAATCCAGAAAGGCAGGACAGGCCATGGAGAACTGGGAGCCTTGTTATGCTGATGGGCGGGATGTAAATTGCCAACAGCCACTAGGGATAAGTGTATGGTGTTTCCTGAAACATCGAAAAAACAAAGCAACAGAGCCTAGGGCACTTCCACTTATGGTCCTATAGCTTAGGGAAATTAAAATCAAAAAGACACAGCCACCTCACAGTTTGGGACGCCTCTGTTTACAAGAACCTCGTTTACAGTACAAGTTCAACATCGCAGAAAGTGAAAAATGGATAAAGAACATGTGGTATTTACTTACAAAGCAATATCACTCAGCAATGAAATCTATGTCATCAGGCCCTTAGCAGCACAATGAGTGGATTCAGGTATGATGATTCTAACTGAAATAAGTCACACAGAAAAAGAAACATCATAAGATATCAGTAATACACGGAATGTAAACTTGGCTACACAGGAACTGAATTACAGAACAGAACAGGGTCTCAAATTTAGAAAACCAACTTATGCTTGCTTAAGGGGAAAGGTGAGTTGGGGTGCTGCATAAAACCAGAGATTGAAATGAGCACAGATAAAGTTCCTTAAGCCAAATATGGAATAGACAAGAGCTACTCCTTGCTCAACGAAATGGACTCAACACCGCATATTAAACGCCTAAGAATGTACCTGACCAATAAGTATCTTAAAACCTATGGATTGCTATGTCTCTGAAAGAGAATCAAGCATGTGTACAGGGGCATAAACGCAGCAGTGATAGGATTGGATAGGTTCGGTGAACAAATGAAGACCCTTTGAAGTCATATTGCATGGTACCCATTCCACGGGTCTCAACTCTCCAGGTTTAAGGTATTCTTCCTTCAGCTAAAACATGCATGTGGAACCCAGAGTATGATCAACCATGTGATCGGGAGACGTGTTCAAATATGTCTCAGTTTTCGTACCCTGGTACTCGGGTGCAACATTCCAGACGCTTTACTAACACTCTCCCGACTTGGAGAGTCAGTCCCTTTAAGCTCCTGTTTGGCCCAGTATGCAATTTCTGTGGAAGATGAACAGGAATAGCGAGAACCAATGAGAGACTAGCTGGAGGTGTCTGGACGGGCAAATTTAACTCTCATTTCCCACCAGGAAGAGGAAATAACCAAAGGCTCAGCGTGCCGTGCCGGAACCAGATTAGGGCCTGAAGCCATCCTGCGGTGTTGCGGCCAGGTCACAAGAAAGCGAGTTGAAGAAAGGAGCTCAGGGGCACTGTAATTCACAAACCTGCAGAGTTATAAATGACAGCTATCGTCCAAAAATATACTGAAGTAAGGCTGCCAAGAGGACTTGAAAGCGGGGCAGAATTGCAGGAAACCGATTTCAGGAGGTAGACTGGAATTGCATTGAAAGCATAGGAAAAGAGGCAGAACGTCCACAATGATGCACTTGGCCAAAAAGGGCGTATGTGTTTTTTCCTGAATATATTCAGGAAAAAACGCATACGCCCTTTTTGGCCAACCAAGCAAGCTTGCAAAGGAAATCTGCACTACAATGAAGTCTCACTTCCCCCGGTCAAAAGGGCCATCTGAAAAAAGTGTAAAATCCAGAAAGGCAGGACAGGCCATGGAGAACTGGGAGCCTTGTTATGCTGATGGGCGGGATGTAAATTGCCAACAGACACTCGGGAGAAGTGTATGGTGTTTCCTGAAACATCTAAAAAACAAAGCAACAGAGCCTAGGGCACTTCCACTTATGGTCCTATAGCTTAGGGAAATTAAAATCAAAAAGACACAGCCACCCCAAAGTTTGGGACGCCTCTGTTTACAAGAACCTCGTTTACAGTACAAGTTCAACATCGCAGAAAGTGAAAAATGGATAAAGAACATGTGGTATTTACTTACAAAGCAATATCACTCAGCAATGAAATCTATGTCATCAGGCCCTTAGCAGCACAATGAGTGGATTCAGGTATGATGATTCTAACTGAAATAAGTCACACAGAAAAAGAAACATCATAAGATATCAGTAATACACGGAATGTAAACTTGGTTACACAGGAACTGAATTACAGAACAGAACAGGGTCTCAAATTTAGAAAACCAACTTATGCTTGCTTAAGGGGAAAGGTGAGTTGGGGTGCTGCATAAAACCAGAGATTGAAATGAGCACAGATAAACTTCCTTAAGCCAAATATGGAATAGACAAGAGCTACTCCTTGCTCAACGAAATGGACTGAACACCGCATATTAAACGCCTAAGAATGTACCTGACTAGTAAGTATCTTAAAACCTATGGATTGCTATGTCTCCGAAAGAGAATCAAGCATGTGTACAGGGGCATAAATGCAGCAGTGATAGGATTGGAGAGTTTCGGTGAGCAAATGAAGACCCTTTGAAGTCATATTGCATGGTACCCATTACACGGGTCTCAACTCTCCAGGTTTAAGGTATTCTTCCTTCAGCTAAAACATGCATGTGGAACCCAGAGTATGATCAACCGTGTGAACGGGAGACGTGTTCAAATATGTCTCAGTTTTCCTCCCCTGGTCCTCGGGTGCAACATTCCAGATGCTTTACTAAAACTCTCCCGACTTGGAGAGTCAGTCCCTTTAACCTCCTGTTTGGCCCAGTTTGCAATTTCTGCGGAAGATGAACAGGAATAGCGAGAACCAATGAGAGACTAGCTGGAGGTGTCTGGACGGGCAAATTTAACTCTCATTTCCCACCAGGAAGAGGAATTAACCAAAGGCTCAGCGTGCCGTGCCGGAACCAGATTAGGGCCTGAAGCCATCCTGCGGTGTTGCGGCCAGCTCACAAGAAAGCGAGTTGAACAAAGGAGCTCAGGGGCACTGTAATTCACAAACCTGCAGAGTTATAAATGACAGCTATCGTCCAAAAATATACTGAAGTAAGGCTGCCAAGAGGACTTGAAAGCGGGGCAGAATTGCAGGAAACCGATTTCAGGAGGTAGACTGGAATTGCATTGAAAGCATAGGAAAAGAGGCAGAACGTCCACAATGATGCACTTGGCCAAAAAGGGCGTATGCGTTTTTTCCTGAATATATTCAGGAAAAAACGCATACGCCCTTTTTGGCCAACCAAGCAAGCTTGCAAAGGAAATGTGCGCTACAATGAAGTCTCACTTCCCCCCGGTCAAAAGGGCCATCTGAAAAAAGTGTAAAATCCAGAAAGGCAGGACAGGCCATGGAGAACTGGGAGCCTTGTTATGCTGATGGGCGGGATGTAAATTGCCAACAGACACTCGGGAGAAGTGTATGGTGTTTCCTGAAACATCGAAAAAACAAAGCAACAGAGCCTAGGGCACTTCCACTTATGGTCCTATAGCATAGGGAAATTAAAATCAAAAAGACACAGCCACCCCAAAGTTTGGGACTCCTCTGTTTACAAGAACCTCGTTTACAGTACAAGTTCAATATCACAGAAAGTGAAAAATGGATAAAGAACTTGTGGTACTTACGTACAATGCAGTATCACTCAGCAATGAAATCTATGTCATCAGGCCCATAGCAGCATAATGAGTGGATTCAGGTACGATGATTCTAACTGAAATAAGTCACACAGAAAAAGAAACATCATAAGATATCAGTAATACACGGAATGTAAACTTGGCTACACAGGAACTGAATTCCAAAACAGAACAGGGTCTCAAATTTAGAAAACCAACTTATGCTTGCTTAAGGGGAAAGGTGAGTTGGGGTGCTGCATAAAACCAGAGATTGAAATGAGCACAGATAAAGTTCCTTAAGCCAAATATGGAATAGACAAGAGCTACTCCTTGCTCAACGAAATGGACTCAACACCGCATATTAAACGCCTAAGAATGTACCTGACTACTAAGTATCTTAAAACCTATGGATTGCTATGTCTCCAAAAGAGAATCAAGCATGTGTACAAGGGCATAAATGTAGCAGTGATAGGATTGGAGAGTTTCGGTGAACAAATGAAGACCCTTTGAAGTCATATTGCATGGTACCCATTCCACGGGTCTCAACTCTCCAGGTTTAAGGTATTCTTCCTTCAGCTAAAACATGCATGTGGAACCCAGAGTATGATCAACCGTGTGAACGGGAGACGTGTTCAAATATGTCTCAGTTTTCGTACCCTGGTACTCGGGTGCAACATTCCAGATGCTTTAGTAAAACTCTCCCCACTTGGAGAGTCAGTCCATTTAACCTCCTGTTTGGCCCAGTTTGCAATTTCTGCGGAAGATGAACAGGAATAGGGAACACCAATGAGAGACTAGCTGGAGGTGTCTGGACGGGCAAATTTAACTCTCATTTCCCACCAGGAAGAGGAAATAACCAAAGGCTCAGCGTGCCGTGCCGGAACCAGATTAGGGCCTGAAGCCATCCTGCGGTGTTGTGGCCAGCTCAAAAGAAAGCGAGTTGAAGAAAGGAGCTCAGGGGCACTGTAATTCACAAACCTGCAGAGTTATAAATGACAGCTATCGTCCAAAAATATACTGAAGTAAGGCTGCCAAGAGGACTTGAAAGCGGGGCAGAATTGCAGGAAACCGATTTCAGGAGGTAGACTGGAATTGCATTGAAAGCATAGGAAAAGAGGCAGAACGTCCACAATGATGCACTTGGCCAAAAAGGGCGTATGCGTTTTTTCCTGAATATATTCAGGAAAAAACGCATACGCCCTTTTTGGCCAACCAAGCAAGCTTGCAAAGGAAATCTGCACTACAATGAAGTCTCACTTCCCCCGGTCAAAAGGGCCATCTGAAAAAAGTGTAAAATCCAGAAAGGCAGGACAGGCCATGGAGAACTGGGAGCCTTGTTATGCTGATGGGCGGGATGTAAATTGCCAACAGCCACTCGGGAGAAGTGTATGGTGTTTCCTGAAACATCTAAAAAACAAAACAACAGAGCCTAGGGCACTTCCACTTATGGTCCTATAGCTTAGGGAAATTAAAATCAAAAAGACACAGCCACCCCAAAGTTTGGGACGCCTCTGTTTACAAGAACCTCCTTTACAGTACAAGTTCAATATCACAGAAAGTGAAAAATGGATAAAGAACTTGTGGTACTTACGTACAATGCAGTATCACTCAGCAATGAAATCTATGTCATCAGGTCCGTAGCAGCACAATGAGTGGATTCAGGTATGATGATTCTAATTGAAATAAATCACACAGAAAAAGAAACATCATAAGATATCAATAATACACGGAATGTAAACTTGGCTACACAGGAACTGAATTACAGAACAGAACAGGGTCTCAAATTTACAAAACCAACTTATGCTTGCTTAAGGGGAAAGGTGAGTTGGGGTGCTGCATAAAACCAGAGATTGAAATGAGCACAGATAAAGTTCCTTAAGCCAAATATGGAATAGACAAGAGCTACTCCTTGCTCAACGAAATGGACTCAACACCGCATATTAAACGCCTAAGAATGTACCTGACTAGTAAGTATCTTAAAACCTATGGATTGCTATGTCTCCGAAAGAGAATCAAGCATGTGTACAGGGGCATAAACGCAGCAGTGATAGGATTGGAGAGGTTCGGTGAACAAATGAAGACCCTTTGAAGTCATATTGCATGGTACCCATTCCACGGGTCTCAACTCTCCAGGTTTAAGGTATTCTTCCTTCAGCTAAAACATGCATGTGGAACCCAGAGTATGATCAACCGTGTGAACGGGAGACGTGTTCAAATATGTCTCAGTTTTCGTACCCTGGTACTCGGGTGCAACATTCCAGACGCTTTACTAACACTCTCCCGACTTGGAGAGTCAGTCCCTTTAACCTCCTGCTTGGCCCAGTTTGCAATTTCTGTGGAAGATGAACAGGAATAGCGAGAACCAATGAGAGACTAGCTGGAGGTGTCTGGACGGGCAAATTTAACTCTCATTTCCCACCAGGAAGAGGAAATAACCAAAGGCTCAGCGTGCCGTGCCGGAACCAGATTAGGGCCTGAAGCCATCCTGCGGTGTTGCGGCCAGGTCACAAGAAAGCGAGTTGAACAAAGGAGCTCAGGGGCACTGTAATTCACAAACCTGCAGAGTTATAAATGACAGCTATCGTCCAAAAATATACTGAAGTAAGGCTGCCAAGAGGACTTGAAAGCGGGGCAGAATTGCAGGAAACCGATTTCAGGAGGTAGACTGGAATTGCATTGAAAGCATAGGAAAAGAGGCAGAACGTCCACAATGATGCACTTGGCCAAAAAGGGCGTATGCGTTTTTTCCTGAATATATTCAGGAAAAAACGCATACGCCCTTTTTGGCCAACCAAGCAAACTTGCAAAGGAAATCTGCACTACAATGAAGTCTCACTTCCCCCCGGTCAAAAGGGCCATCTGAAAAAAGTGTAAAATCCAGAAAGGCAGGACAGGCCATGGAGAACTGGGAGCCTTGTTATGCTGATGGGCGGGATGTAAATTGCCAACAGCCACTAGGGATAAGTGTATGGTGTTTCCTGAAACATCGAAAAAACAAAGCAACAGAGCCTAGGGCACTTCCACTTATGGTCCTATAGCTTAGGGAAATTAAAATCAAAAAGACACAGCCACCTCACAGTTTGGGACGCCTCTGTTTACAAGAACCTCGTTTACAGTACAAGTTCAACATCGCAGAAAGTGAAAAATGGATAAAGAACATGTGGTATTTATTTACAAAGCAATATCACTCAGCAATGAAATCTATGTCATCAGGCCCTTAGCAGCACAATGAGTGGATTCAGGTATGATGATTCTAACTGAAATAAGTCACACAGAAAAAGAAACATCATAAGATATCAGTAATACACGGAATGTAAACTTGGCTACATAGGAACTGAATTCCAAAACAGAACAGGGTCTCAAATTTAGAAAACCAACTTATGCTTGCTTAAGGGGAAAGGTGAGTTGGGGTGCTGCATAAAACCAGAGATTGAAATGAGCACAGATAAAGTTCCTTAAGCCAAATATGGAATAGACAAGAGCTACTCCTTGCTCAACGAAATGGACTCAACACCCCATAGTAAACGACTAAGAATGTACCTGACTAGTAAGTATCTTAAAACCTATGGATTGCTATGTCTCCAAAAGAGAATCAAGCGTGTGTACAGGGGCATAAACGCAGCAGTGATAGGATTGGAGAGGTTCGGTGAGCAAATGAAGACCCTTTGAAGTCATATTGCATGGTACCCATTCCACGGGTCTCAACTCTCCAGGTTTAAGGTATTCTTCCTTCAGCTAAAACATGCATGTGGAACCCAGAGTATGATCAACCATGTGAACGGGAGACGTGTTCAAATATGTCTCAGTTTTCGTACCCTGGTACTCGGGTGCAACATTCCAGACGCTTTACTAACACTCTCCCCACTTGGAGAGTCAGCGCCTTTAACCTCCTGTTTGGCCCAGTTTGCAATTTCTGCGGAAGATGAACAGGAATAGGGAACACCAATGAGAGACTAGCTGGAGGTGTCTGGACGGGCAAATTTAACTCTCATTTCCCACCAGGAAGAGGAAATAACCAAAGGCTCAGCGTGCCGGGCCGGAACCAGATTAGGGCCTGAAGCCATCCTGCGGTGTTGCGGCCAGCTCAAAAGAAAGCGAGTTGAAGAAAGGAGCTCAGGGGCACTGTAATTCACAAACCTGCAGAGTTATAAATGACAGCTATCGTCCAAAAATATACTGAAGTAAGGCTGCCAAGAGGACTTGAAAGCGGGGCAGAATTGCAGGAAACCGATTTCAGGAGGTAGACTGGAATTGCATTGAAAGCATAGGAAAAGAGGCAGAACGTCCACAATGATGCACTTGGCCAAAAAGGGCGTATGCGTTTTTTCCTGAATATATTCAGGAAAAAACGCATACACCCTTTTTGGCCAACCAAGCAAGCTTGCAAAGGAAATCTGCACTACAATGAAGTCTCACTTCCCCCCTGTCAAAAGGGCCATCTGAAAAAAGTGTAAAATCCAGAAAGGCAGGACAGGCCATGGAGAACTGGGAGCCTTGTTATGCTGATGGGCGGGATGTAAATTGCCAACAGCCACTCGGGAGAAGTGTATGGTTTTTCCTGAAACATCTAAAAAACAAAGCAACAGAGCCTAGGGCACTTCCACTTATGGTCCTATAGCTTAGGGAAATTAAAATCAAAAAGACACAGCCACCCCAAAGTTTGGGACGCCTCTGTTTACAAGAACCTCGTTTACAGTACAAGTTCAACATCGCAGAAAGTGAAAAATGGATAAAGAACATGTGGTATTTACTTACAAAGCAATATCACTCAGCAATGAAATCTATGTCATCAGGCCCTTAGCAGCACAATGAGTGGATTCAGGTATGATGATTCTAACTGAAATAAGTCACACAGAAAAAGAAACATCATAAGATATCAGTAATACACGGAATGTAAACTTGGTTACACAGGAACTGAATTACAGAACAGAACAGGGTCTCAAATTTAGAAAACCAACTTATGCTTGCTTAAGGGGAAAGGTGAGTTGGGGTGCTGCATAAAACCAGAGATTGAAATGAGCACAGATAAACTTCCTTAAGCCAAATATGGAATAGACAAGAGCTACTCCTTGCTCAACGAAATGGACTGAACACCGCATATTAAACGCCTAAGAATGTACCTGACTAGTAAGTATCTTAAAACCTATGGATTGCTATGTCTCCGAAAGAGAATCAAGCATGTGTACAGGGGCATAAATGCAGCAGTGATAGGATTGGAGAGTTTCGGTGAACAAATGAAGACCCTTTGAAGTCATATTGCATGGTACCCATTACACGGGTCTCAACTCTCCAGGTTTAAGGTATTCTTCCTTCAGCTAAAACATGCATGTGGAACCCAGAGTATGATCAACCGTGTGAACGGGAGACGTGTTCAAATATGTCTCAGTTTTCCTCCCCTGGTACTCGGGTGCAACATTCCAGATGCTTTACTAAAACTCTCCCGACTTGGAGAGTCAGTCCCTTTAACCTCCTGTTTGGCCCAGTTTGCAATTTCTGCGGAAGATGAACAGGAATAGCGAGAACCAATGAGAGACTAGCTGGAGGTGTCTGGACGGGCAAATTTAACTCTCATTTCCCACCAGGAAGAGGAATTAACCAAAGGCTCAGCGTGCCGTGCCGGAACCAGATTAGGGCCTGAAGCCATCCTGCGGTGTTGCGGCCAGCTCACAAGAAAGCGAGTTGAACAAAGGAGCTCAGGGGCACTGTAATTCACAAACCTGCAGAGTTATAAATGACAGCTATCGTCCAAAAATATACTGAAGTAAGGCTGCCAAGAGGACTTGAAAGCGGGGCAGAATTGCAGGAAACCGATTTCAGGAGGTAGACTGGAATTGCATTGAAAGCATAGGAAAAGAGGCAGAACGTCCACAATGATGCACTTGGCCAAAAAGGGCGTATGCGTTTTTTCCTGAATATATTCAGGAAAAAACGCATACGCCCTTTTTGGCCAACCAAGCAAACTTGCAAAGGAAATCTGCACTACAATGAAGTCTCACTTCCCCCCGGTTAAAAGGGCCATCTGAAAAAAGTGTAAAATCCAGAAAGGCAGGACAGGCCATGGAGAACTGGGAGCCTTGTTATGCTGATGGGCGGGATGTAAATTGCCAACAGCCACTCGGGAGAAGTGTATGGTGTTTCCTGAAACATCGAAAAAACAAAGCAACAGAGCCTAGGGCACTTCCACTTATGGTCCTATAGCTTAGGGAAATTAAAATCAAAAAGACACAGCCACCCCAAAGTTTGGGACTCCTCTGTTTACAAGAACCTCGTTTACAGTACAAGTTCAATATCACAGAAAGTGAAAAATGGATAAAGAACTTGTGGTACTTACGTACAATGCAGTATCACTCAGCAATGAAATCTATGTCATCAGGCCCATAGCAGCATAATGAGTGGATTCAGGTACGATGATTCTAACTGAAATAAGTCACACAGAAAAAGAAACATCATAAGATATCAGTAATACACGGAATGTAAACTTGGCTACACAGGAACTGAATTCCAAAACAGAACAGGGTCTCAAATTTAGAAAACCAACTTATGCTTGCTTAAGGGGAAAGGTGAGTTGGGGTGCTGCATAAAACCAGAGATTGAAATGAGCACAGATAAAGTTCCTTAAGCCAAATATGGAATAGACAAGAGCTACTCCTTGCTCAACGAAATGGACTCAACACCGCATATTAAACGCCTAAGAATGTACCTGACTACTAAGTATCTTAAAACCTATGGATTGCTATGTCTCCAAAAGAGAATCAAGCATGTGTACAAGGGCATAAATGTAGCAGTGATAGGATTGGAGAGTTTCGGTGAACAAATGAAGACCCTTTGAAGTCATATTGCATGGTACCCATTCCACGGGTCTCAACTCTCCAGGTTTAAGGTATTCTTCCTTCAGCTAAAACATGCATGTGGAACCCAGAGTATGATCAACCGTGTGAACGGGAGACGTGTTCAAATATATCTCAGTTTTCGTACCCTGGTACTCGGGTGCAACATTCCAGATGCTTTAGTAAAACTCTCCCCACTTGGAGAGTCAGTCCATTTAACCTCCTGTTTGGCCCAGTTTGCAATTTCTGCGGAAGATGAACAGGAATAGCGAGAACCAATGAGAGACTAGCTGGAGGTGTCTGGACGGGCAAATTTAACTCTCATTTCCCACCAGGAAGAGGAATTAACCAAAGGCTCAGCGTGCCGTGCCGGAACCAGATTAGGGCCTGAAGCCATCCTGCGGTGTTGCGGCCAGCTCAAAAGAAAGCGAGTTGAAGAAAGGAGCTCAGGGGCACTGTAATTCACAAACCTGCAGAGTTATAAATGACAGCTATCGTCCAAAAATATACTGAAGTAAGGCTGCCAAGAGGACTTGAAAGCGGGGCAGAATTGCAGGAAACCGATTTCAGGAGGTAGACTGGAATTGCATTGAAAGCATAGGAAAAGAGGCAGAACGTCCACAATGATGCACTTGGCCAAAAAGGGCGTATGCGTTTTTTCCTGAATATATTCAGGAAAAAACGCATACGCCCTTTTTGGCCAACCAAGCAAGCTTGCAAAGGAAATCTGCACTACAATGAAGTCTCACTTCCCCCCGGTCAAAAGGGCCATGTGAAAAAAGTGTAAAATCCAGAAAGGCAGGACAGGCCATGGAGAACTGGGAGCCTTGTTATGCTGATGGGCGGGATGTAAATTGCCAACAGACACTCGGGAGAAGTGTATGGTGTTTCCTGAAACATCTAAAAAACAAAGCAACACAGCCTAGGGCACTTCCACTTATGGTCCTATAGCTTAGGGAAATTAAAATCAAAAAGACACAGCCACCCCAAATTTTGGGACGCCTCTGTTTACAAGAACCTCCTTTACAGTACAAGTTCAACATCGCAGAAAGTGAAAAATGGATAAAGAACATGTGGTATTTACTTACAAAGCAATATAACTCAGCAATGAAATCTATGTCATCAGGCCCTTAGCAGCACAATGAATGGATTCAGGTATGATGATTCTAACTGAAATAAGTCACACAGAAAAAGAAACATCATAAGATATCAGTAATACACGGAATGTAAACTTGGCTACACAGGAAATGAATTACAGAACAGAACAGGGTCTCAAATTTAGAAAACCAACTTATGCTTGCTTAAGGGGAAAGGTGAGTTGGGGTGCTGCATAAAACCAGAGATTGAAATGAGCACAGATAAAGTTCCTTAAGCCAAATATGGAATAGACAAGAGCTACTCCTTGCTCAACGAAATGGACTGAACACCGCATATTAAACGCCTAAGAATGTACCTGACTAGTAAGTATCTTAAAACCTATGGATTGCTATGTCTCCGAAAGAGAATCAAGCATGTGTACAGGCGCATAAACGCAGCAGTGATAGGATTGGAGAGGTTCGGTGAACAAATGAAGACCCTTTGAAGTCATATTGCATGGTACCCATTCCACGGGTCTCAACTCTCCAGGTTTAAGGTATTCTTCCTTCAGCTAAAACATGCATGTGGAACCCAGAGTATGATCATCCGTGTGAACGGGAGACGTGTTCAAATATGTCTCAGTTTTCGTACCCTGGTACTCGGGTGCAACATTCCAGATGCTTTACTAACACTCTCCCCACTTGGAGAGTCAGCGCCTTTAACCTCCTGTTTGGCCCAGTTTGCAATTTCTGCGGAAGATGAACAGGAATAGGGAACACCAATGAGAGACTAGCTGGAGGTGTCTGGACGGGCAAATTTAACTCTCATTTCCCACCAGGAAGAGGAAATAACCAAAGGCTCAGCGTGCCATGCCGGAACCAGATTAGGGCCTGAAGCCATCCTGCGGTGTTGCGGCCAGGTCACAAGAAAGCGAGTTGAAGAAAGGAGCTCAGGGGCACTGTAATTCACAAACCTGCAGAGTTATAAATGACAGCTATCATCCAAAAATATACTGAAGTAAGGCTGCCAAGAGGACTTGAAAGCGGGGCAGAATTGCAGGAAACCGATTTCAGGAGGTAGACTGGAATTGCATTGAAAGCATAGGAAAAGAGGCAGAACGTCCACAATGATGCACTTGGCCAAAAAGGGCGTATGCGTTTTTTCCTGAATATATTCAGGAAAAAACGCATACGCCCTTTTTGGCCAACCAAGCAAGCTTGCAAAGGAAATCTGCACTACAATGAAGTCTCACTTCCCCCCTGTCAAAAGGGCCATCTGAAAAAAGTGTAAAATCCAGAAAGGCAGGATAGGCCATGGAGAACTGGGAGCCTTGTTATGCTGATGGGCGGGATGTAAATTGCCAACAGACACTCGGGAGAAGTGTATGGTGTTTCCTGAAACATCTATACAACAAAGCAACAGAGCCTAGGGCACTTCCACTTATGGTCCTATAGCTTAGGGAAATTAAAATCAAAAAGACACAGCCACCCCAAAGTTTGAGACGCCTCTGTTTACAAGAACCTCGTTTACCGTACAAGTTCAATATCACAGAAAGTGAAAAATGGATAAAGAACTTGTGGTACTTACGTACAATGCAGTATCACTCAGCAATGAAATCTATGTCATCAGGCCCGTAGCAGCATAATGAGTGGATTCAGGTACGATGATTCTAACTGAAATAAGTCACACAGAAAAAGAAACATCACAAGATATCAGTAATACACGGAATGTAAACTTGGCTACATAGGAACTGAATTCCAAAACAGAACAGGGTCTCAAATTTAGAAAACCAACTTATGCTTGCTTAAGGGGAAAGGTGAGTTGGGGTGCTGCATAAAACCAGAGATTGAAATGAGCACAGATAAAGTTCCTTAAGCCAAATATGGAATAGACAAGAGCTACTCCTTGCTCAACGAAATGGACTCAACACCCCATATTAAACGCCTAAGAATGTACCTGACTAGTAAGTATCTTAAAACCTATGGATTGCTATGTCTCCAAAAGAGAATCAAGCGTGTGTACAGGGGCATAAACGCAGCAGTGATAGGATTGGAGAGGTTCGGTGAGCAAATGAAGACCCTTTGAAGTCATATTGCATGGTACCCATTCCACGGGTCTCAACTCTCCAGGTTTAAGTTATTCTTCCTTCAGCTAAAACATGCATGTGTAACCCAGAGTATGATCAACCGTGTGAACGGGAGACGTGTTCAAATATGTCTCAGTTTTCGTACTCTGGTACTCGGGTGCAACATTCCAGACGCTTTACTAACACTCTCCCCACTTGGAGAGTCAGCGCCTTTAACTTCCTGTTTGGCCCAGTTTGCAATTTCTGCGGAAGATGAACAGGAATAGGGAACACCAATGAGAGACTAGCTGGAGGTGTCTGGACGGGCAAATTTAACTCTCATTTCCCACCAGGAAGAGGAAATAACCAAAGGCTCAGCGTGCCGTGCCGGAACCAGATTAGGGCCTGAAGCCATCCTGCGGTGTTGCGGCCAGCTCAAAAAAAGCGAGTTGAACAAAGGAGCTCAGGGGCACTGTAATTCACAAACCTGCAGAGTTATAAATGACAGCTATCGTCCAAAAATATACTGAAGTAAGGCTGCCAAGAGGACTTGAAAGCGGGGCAGAATTGCAGGAAACCGATTTCAGGAGGTAGACTGGAATTGCATTGAAAGCATAGGAAAAGAGGCAGAACGTCCACAATGATGCACTTGGCCAAAAAGCGCGTATGCGTTTTTTCCTGAATGTATTCAGGAAAAAACGCATACGCCCTTTTTGGCCAACCAAGCAAGCTTGCAAAGGAAATCTGCACTACAATGAAGTCTCACTTCCCCCCAGTCAAAAGGGCCATCTGAAAAAAGTGTAAAATCCAGAAAGGCAGGACAGGCCATGGAGAACTGGGAGCCTTGTTATGCTGATGGGCGGGATGTAAATTGCCAACAGACACTCGGGAGAAGTGTATGGTGTTTCCTGAAACATCTAAAAAACAAAGCAACAGAGCCTAGGGCACTTCCACTTATGGTCCTATAGCTTAGGGAAATTAAAATCAAAAAGACACAGCCACCCCAAAGTTTGGGACGCCTCTGTTTACAAGAACCTCGTTTACCGTACAAGTTCAATATCACAGAAAGTGAAAAATGGATAAAGAACTTGTGGTACTTACGTACAATGCAGTATCACTCAGCAATGAAATCTATGTCATCAGGCCCGTAGCAGCATAATGAGTGGATTCAGGTACGATGATTCTCACTGCAATAAGTCACACAGAAAAAGAAACATCATAAGATATGACTAATACACGGAATGTAAACTTGGCTACACAGGAACTGAATTACAGAACAGAACAGGGTCTCAAATTTAGAAAACCAACTTATGCTTGCTTAAGGGGAAAGGTGAGTTGGGGTGCTGCATAAAACCAGAGATTGAAATGAGCACAGATAAAGTTCCTTAAGCCAAATATGGACTAGACAAGAGCTACTCCTTGCTCAACGAAATGGACTCAACACCCCATATTAAACGCCTAAGAATGTACCTGACTAGTAAGTATCTTAAAACCTATGGATTGCTATGTCTCCAAAAGAGAATCAAGCGTGTGTACAGGGGCATAAACGCAGCAGTGATAGGATTGGAGAGGTTCGGTGAGCAAATGAAGACCCTTTGAAGTCATATTGCATGGTACCCATTCCACGGGTCTCAACTCTCCAGTTTTAAGGTATTCTTCCTTCAGCTAAAACATGCATGTGGAACCCAGAGTATGATCAACCATGTGAACGGGAGACGTGTTCAAATATGTCTCAGCTTTCCTCCCCTGGTACTCGGGTGCAACATTCCAGACACTTTACTAACACTCTCCCCACTTGGAGAGTCAGCGCCTTTAACCTCCTGTTTGGCCCAGTTTGCAATTTCTGCGGAAGATGAACAGGAATAGGGAACACCAATGAGAGACTAGCTGGAGGTGTCTGGACGGGCAAATTTAACTCTCATTTCCCACCAGGAAGCGGAAATAACCAAAGGCTCAGCATGCCGTGCCGGAACCAGATTAGGGCCTGAAGCCATCCTGCGGTGTTGCGGCCAGCTCAAAAGAAAGCAAGTTGAAGAAAGGAGCTCAGGGGCACTGTAATTCACAAACCTGCAGAGTTATAAATGACAGCTATCGTCCAAAAATATACTGAAGTAAGGCTGCCAAGAGGACTTGAAAGCGGGGCAGAATTGCAGGAAACCGATTTCAGGAGGTAGACTGGAATTGCATTGAAAGCATAGGAAAAGAGGCAGAACGTCCACAATGATGCACTTGGCCAAAAAGGGCGTATGCGTTTTTTCCTGAATATATTCAGGAAAAAACGCATACGCCCTTTTTGGCCAACCAAGCAAGCTTGCAAAGGAAATCTGCACTACAATGAAGTCTCACTTCCCCCCGGTCAAAAGGGCCATCTGAAAAAAGTGTAAAATCCAGAAAGGCAGGACAGGCCATGGAGAACTGGGAGCCTTGTTATGCTGATGGGCGGGATGTAAATTGCCAACAGACACTCGGGAGAAGTGTATGGTGTTTCCTGAAACATCTAAAAAACAAAGCAACAGAGCCTAGGACACTTCCACTTATGGTCCTATAGCTTAGGGAAATTAAAATCAAAAAGACACAGCCACCCCAAAGTTTGGGACGCCTCTGTTTACAAGAACCTCGTTTACCGTACAAGTTCAATATCACAGAAAGTGAAAAATGGATAAAGAACTTGTGGTACTTACGTACAATGCAGTATCACTCAGCAATGAAATCTATGTCATCAGGCCCGTAGCAGCATAATGAGTGGATTCAGGTACGATGATTCTCACTGAAATAAGTCACACAGAAAAAGAAACATCATAAGATATCACTAATACACGGAATGTAAACTTGGCTACACAGGAACTGAATTCCAAAACAGAACAGGGTCTCAAATTTAGAAAACCAACTTATGCTTGCTTAAGGGGAAAGGTGAGTTGGGGTGCTGCATAAAACCAGAGATTGAAATGAGCACAGATAAAGTTCCTTAAGCCAAATATGGACTAGACAAGAGCTACTCCTTGCTCAACGGAATGGACTCAACACCCCATATTAAACGCCTAAGAATGTACCTGACTAGTAAGTATCTTAAAACCTATGGATTGCTATGTCTCCAAAAGAGAATCAAGCGTGTGTACAGGGGCATAAACGCAGCAGTGATAGGATTGGAGAGGTTCGGTGAGCAAATGAAGACCCTTTGAAGTCATATTGCATGGTACCCATTCCACGGGTCTCAACTCTCCAGGTTTAAGGTATTCTTCCTTCAGCTAAAACATGCATGTGGAACCCAGAGTATGATCAACCATGTGAACGGGAGACGTGTTCAAATATGTCTCAGTTTTCCTCCCCTGGTACTCGGGTGCAACATTCCAGACGCTTTACTAACACTCTCCCCACTTGGAGAGTCAGCGCCTTTAACCTCCTGTTTGGCCCAGTTTGCAATTTCTGCGGAAGATGAACAAGAAAGGCGAGAACCAATGAGAGACTAGCTGGAGGTGTCTGGACGGGCAAATTTAACTCTCATTTCCCACCAGGAAGAGGAAATAACCAAAGGCTCAGCGTGCCGGGCCGGAACCAGATTAGGGCCTGAAGCCATCCTGCGGTGTTGCGGCCAGCTCACAAGAAAGTGAGTTGAACAAAGGAACTCAGGGGGACTGTAATTCACAAACCTGCAGAGTTATAAATGACAGCTATCGTCCAAAAATATACTGAAGTAAGGCTGCCAAGAGGACTTGAAAGCGGGGCAGAATTGCAGGAAACCGATTTCAGGAGGTAGACTGGAATTGCATTGAAAGCATAGGAAAAGAGGCAGAACGTCCACAATGATGCACTTGGCCAAAAAGGGCGTATGCGTTTTTTCCTGAATATATTCAGGTAAAAACGCATACGCCCTTTTTGGCCAACCAAGCAAGCTTGCAAAGGAAATCTGCACTACAATGAAGTCTCACTTCCCCCCGGTCAAAAGGGCCATCTGAAAAAAGTGTAAAATCCAGAAAGGCAGGACAGGCCATGGAGAACTGGGAGCCTTGTTATGCTGATGGGCGGGATGTAAATTGCCAACAGACACTCGGGAGAAGTGTATGGTGTTTCCTGAAACATCTAAAAAACAAAGCAACAGAGCCTAGGGCACTTCCACTTATGGTCCTATAGCTTAGGGAAATTAAAATCAAAAAGACACAGCCACCCCAAAGTTTGGGACGCCTCTGTTTACAAGAACCTCCTTTACAGTACAAGTTCAACATCGCAGAAAGTGAAAAATGGATAAAGAACATGTGGTATTTACTTACAAAGCAATATCACTCAGCAATGAAATCTATGTCATCAGGCCCTTAGCAGCACAATGAGTGGATTCAGGTATGATGATTCTAACTGAAATAAGTCACCCAGAAAAAGAAACATCATAAGATATCAGTAATACACGGAATGTAAACTTGGCTACACAGGAACTGAATTACAGAACAGAACAGGGTCTCAAATTTAGAAAACCAACTTATGCTTGCTTAAGGGGAAAGGTGAGTTGGGGTGCTGCATAAAACCAGAGATTGAAATGAGCACAGATAAAGTTCCTTAAGCCAAATATGGAATAGACAAGAGCTACTCCTTGCTCAACGAAATGGACTGAACACCGCATATTAAACGCCTAAGAATGTACCTGACTAGTAAGTATCTTAAAACCTATGGATTGCTATGTCTCCGAAAGAGAATCAAGCATGTGTACAGGGGCATAAACGCAGCAGTGATAGGATTGGAGAGGTTCGGTGAGCAAATGAAGACCCTTTGAAGTCATATTGCATGGTACCCATTCCACGGGTTTCAACTACCCAGGTTTAAGGTATTCTTCCTTCAGCTAAAACATGCATGTGGAACCTAGAGTATGATCAACCATGTGATCGGGAGACGTGTTCAAATATGTCTCAGTTTTCGTACCCTGGTACTCGGGTGCAACATTCCAGACGCTTTACTAACACTCTCCCGACTTGGAGAGTCAGTCCCTTTAACCTCCTGTTTGGCCCAGTTTGCAATTTCTGCGGAAGATGAACAAGAAAGGCGAGAACCAATGAGAGACTAGCTGGAGGTGTCTGGACGGGCAAATTTAACTCTCATTTCCCACCAGGAAGAGGAAATAACCAAAGGCTCAGCGTGCCGTGCCAGAACCAGATTAGGGCCTGAAGCCATCCTGCGGTGTTGCGGCCAGGTCACAAGAAAGCGAGTTGAAGAAAGGAGCTCAGGGGCACTGTAATTCACAAACCTGCAGAGTTATAAATGACAGCTATCGTCCAAAAATATACTGAAGTAAGGCTGCCAAGAGGACTTGAAAGCGGGGCAGAATTGCAGGAAACCGATTTCAGGAGGTAGACTGGAATTGCATTGAAAGCATAGGAAAAGAGGCAGAACGTCCACAATGATGCACTTGGCCAAAAAGGGCGTATGTGTTTTTTCCTGAATATATTCAGGAAAAAACGCATACGCCCTTTTTGGCCAACCAAGCAAGCTTGCAAAGGAAATCTGCACTACAATGAAGTCTCACTTCCCCCGGTCAAAAGGGCCATCTGAAAAAAGTGTAAAATCCAGAAAGGCAGGACAGGCCATGGAGAACTGGGAGCCTTGTTATGCTGATGGGCGGGATGTAAATTGCCAACAGACACTCGGGAGAAGTGTATGGTGTTTCCTGAAACATCTAAAAAACAAAGCAACAGAGCCTAGGGCACTTCCACTTATGGTCCTATAGCTTAGGGAAATTAAAATCAAAAAGACACAGCCACCCCAAAGTTTGGGACGCCTCTGTTTACAAGAACCTCGTTTACAGTACAAGTTCAACATCGCAGAAAGTGAAAAATGGATACAGAACATGTGGTATTTACTTACAAAGCAATATCACTCAGCAATGAAATCTATGTCATCAGGCCCTTAGCAGCACAATGAGTGGATTCAGGTATGATGATTCTAACTGAAATAAGTCACACAGAAAAAGAAACATCATAAGATATCAGTAATACACGGAATGTAAACTTGGTTACACAGGAACTGAATTACAGAACAGAACAGGGTCTCAAATTTAGAAAACCAACTTATGCTTGCTTAAGGGGAAAGGTGAGTTGGGGTGCTGCATAAAAAAAGAGATTGAAATGAGCACTGATAAAGTTCCTTAAGCCAAATATGGAATAGACAAGAGCTACTCCTGGCTCAACGAAATGGACTCAACACCGCATATTAAACGCCTAAGAATGTACCTAACTAGTAAGTATCTTAAAACCTATGGATTGCTATGTCTCCGAAAGAGAATCAAGCATGTGTACAGGGACATAAACGCAGCAGTGATAGGATTGGAGAGGTTCGGTGAGCAAATGAAGACCCTTTGAAGTCATATTGCATGGTACCCATTCCACGGGTTTCAACTACCCAGGTTTAAGGTATTCTTCCTTCAGCTAAAACATGCATGTGGAACCTAGAGTATGATCAACCATGTGATCGGGAGACGTGTTCAAATATGTCTCAGTTTTCGTACCCTGGTACTCGGGTGCAACATTCCAGACGCTTTACTAACACTCTCCCGACTTGGAGAGTCAGTCCCTTTAACCTCCTGTTTGGCCCAGTTTGCAATTTCTGTGGAAGATGAACAGGAATAGCGAGAACCAATGAGAGACTAGCTGGAGGTGTCTGGACGGGCAAATTTAACTCTCATTTCCCACCAGGAAGAGGAAATAACCAAAGGCTCAGCGTGCCGTGCCGGAACCAGATTAGGGCCTGAAGCCATCCTGCGGTGTTGCGGCCAGGTCACAAGAAAGCGAGTTGAAGAAAGGAGCTCAGGGGCACTGTAATTCACAAACCTGCAGAGTTATAAATGACAGCTATCGTCCAAAAATATACTGAAGTAAGGCTGCCAAGAGGACTTGAAAGCGGGGCAGAATTGCAGGAAACCGATTTCAGGAGGTAGACTGGAATTGCATTGAAAGCATAGGAAAAGAGGCAGAACGTCCACAATGATGCACTTGAGCAAAAAGGGCGTATGTGTTTTTTCCTGAATATATTCAGGAAAAAACGCATACGCCCTTTTTGGCCAACCAAGCAAGCTTGCAAAGGAAATCTGCACTACAATGAAGTCTCACTTCCCCCGGTCAAAAGGGCCATCTGAAAAAAGTGTAAAATCCAGAAAGGCAGGACAGGCCATGGAGAACTGGGAGCCTTGTTATGCTGATGGGCGGGATGTAAATTGCCAACAGACACTCGGGAGAAGTGTATGGTGTTTCCTGAAACATCTAAAAAACAAAGCAACAGAGCCTAGGGCACTTCCACTTATGGTCCTATAGCTTAGGGAAATTAAAATCAAAAAGACACAGCCACCCCAAAGTTTGGGACGCCTCTGTTTACAAGAACCTCGTTTACAGTACAAGTTCAACATCGCAGAAAGTGAAAAATGGATACAGAACATGTGGTATATACTTACAAAGCAATATCACTCAGCAATGAAATCTATGTCATCAGGCCCTTAGCAGCACAATGAGTGGATTCAGGTATGATGATTCTAACTGAAATAAGTCACACAGAAAAAGAAACATCATAAGATATCAGTAATACACGGAATGTAAACTTGGTTACACAGGAACTGAATTACAGAACAGAACAGGGTCTCAAATTTAGAAAACCAACTTATGCTTGCTTAAGGGGAAAGGTGAGTTCGGGTGCTGCATAAAAAAAGAGATTGAAATGAGCACAGATAAAGTTCCTTAAGCCAAATATGGAATAGACAAGAGCTACTCCTGGCTCAACGAAATGGACTCAACACCGCATATTAAACGCCTAAGAATGTACCTAACTAGTAAGTATCTTAAAACCTATGGATTGCTATGTCTCCGAAAGAGAATCAAGCATGTGTACAGGGACATAAACGCAGCAGTGATAGGATTGGAGAGGTTCGGTGAGCAAATGAAGACCCTTTGAAGTCATATTGCATGGTACCCATTCCACGGGTTTCAACTACCCAGGTTTAAGGTATTCTTCCTTCAGCTAAAACATGCATGTGGAACCTAGAGTATGATCAACCATGTGATTGGGAGACGTGTTCAAATATGTCTCAGTTTTCGTACCCTGGTACTCGGGTGCAACATTCCAGACGCTTTACTAACACTCTCCCGACTTGGAGAGTCAGTCCCTTTAACCTCCTGTTTGGCCCAGTTTGCAATTTCTGTGGAAGATGAACAAGAAAGGCGAGAACCAATGAGAGACTAGCTGGAGGTGTCTGGACGGACAAATTTAACTCTCATTTCCCACCAGGAAGAGGAAATAACCAAAGGCTCAGCGTGCCGTGCCGGAACCAGATTAGGGCCTGAAGCCACCCTGCGGTGTTGCGGCCAGGTCACAAGAAAGCGAGTTGAAGAAAGGAGCTCAGGGGCACTGTAATTCACAAACCTGCAGAGTTATAAATGACAGCTATCGTCCAAAAATATACTGAAGTAAGGCTGCCAAGAGGACTTGAAAGCGGGGCAGAATTGCAGGAAACCGATTTCAGGAGGTAGACTGGAATTGCATTGAAAGCATAGGAAAAGAGGCAGAACGTCCACAATGATGCACTTGGCCAAAAAGGGCGTATGTGTTTTTTCCTGAATATATTCAGGAAAAAACGCATACGCCCTTTTTGGCCAACCAAGCAAGCTTGCAAAGGAAATCTGCACTACAATGAAGTCTCACTTCCCCCGGTCAAAAGGGCCATCTGAAAAAAGTGTAAAATCCAGAAAGGCAGGACAGGCCATGGAGAACTGGGAGCCTTGTTATGCTGATGGGCGGGATGTAAATTGCCAACAGCCACTCGGGAGAAGTGTATGGTGTTTCCTGAAACATCTAAAAAACAAAACAACAGAGCCTAGGGCACTTCCACTTATGGTCCTATAGCTTAGGGAAATTAAAATCAAAAAGACACAGCCACCCCAAAGTTTGGGACGCCTCTGTTTACAAGAACCTCGTTTACAGTACAAGTTCAATATCACAGAAAGTGAAAAATGGATAAAGAACTTGTGGTACTTACGTACAATGCAGTATCACTCAGCAATGAAATCTATGTCATCAGGTCCGTAGCAGCACAATGAGTGGATTCAGGTATGATGATTCTAATTGAAATAAATCACACAGAAAAAGAAACATCATAAGATATCAATAATACACGGAATGTAAACTTGGCTACACAGGAACTGAATTACAGAACAGAACAGGGTCTCAAATTTACAAAACCAACTTATGCTTGCTTAAGGGGAAAGGTGAGTTGGGGTGCTGCATAAAACCAGAGATTGAAATGAGCACAGATAAAGTTCCTTAAGCCAAATATGGAATAGACAAGAGCTACTCCTTGCTCAACGAAATGGACTCAACACCGCATATTAAACGCCTAAGAATGTACCTGACTAGTAAGTATCTTAAAACCTATGGATTGCTATGTCTCCGAAAGAGAATCAAGCATGTGTACAGGGGCATAAACGCAGCAGTGATAGGATTGGAGAGGTTCGGTGAACAAATGAAGACCCTTTGAAGTCATATTGCATGGTACCCATTCCACGGGTCTCAACTCTCCAGGTTTAAGGTATTCTTCCTTCAGCTAAAACATGCATGTGGAACCCAGAGTATGATCAACCGTGTGAACGGGAGACGTGTTCAAATATGTCTCAGTTTTCGTACCCTGGTACTCGGGTGCAACATTCCAGACGCTTTACTAACACTCTCCCGACTTGGAGAGTCAGTCCCTTTAACCTCCTGCTTGGCCCAGTTTGCAATTTCTGTGGAAGATGAACAGGAATAGCGAGAACCAATGAGAGACTAGCTGGAGGTGTCTGGACGGGCAAATTTAACTCTCATTTCCCACCAGGAAGAGGAAATAACCAAAGGCTAAGCGTGCCGTGCCGGAACCAGATTAGGGCCTGAAGCCATCCTGCGGTGTTGCGGCCAGGTCACAAGAAAGCGAGTTGAACAAAGGAGCTCAGGGGCACTGTAATTCACAAAGCTGCAGAGTTATAAATGACAGCTATCGTCCAAAAATATACTGAAGTAAGGCTGCCAAGAGGACTTGAAAGCGGGGCAGAATTCAGGAAACCGATTTCAGGAGGTAGACTGGAATTGCATTGAAAGCATAGGAAAAGAGGCAGAACGTCCACAATGATGCACTTGGCCAAAAAGGGCGTATGCGTTTTTTCCTGAATATATTCAGGAAAAAACGCATACGCCCTTTTTGGCCAACCAAGCAAACTTGCAAAGGAAATCTGCACTACAATGAAGTCTCACTTCCCCCCGGTCAAAAGGGCCATCTGAAAAAAGTGTAAAATCCAGAAAGGCAGGACAGGCCATGGAGAACTGGGAGCCTTGTTATGCTGATGGGCGGGATGTAAATTGCCAACAGCCACTAGGGATAAGTGTATGGTGTTTCCTGAAACATCGAAAAAACAAAGCAACAGAGCCTAGGGCACTTCCACTTATGGTCCTATAGCTTAGGGAAATTAAAATCAAAAAGACACAGCCACCTCACAGTTTGGGACACCTCTGTTTACAAGAACCTCGTTTACAGTACAAGTTCAACATCGCAGAAAGTGAAAAATGGATAAAGAACATGTGGTATTTATTTACAAAGCAATATCACTCAGCAATGAAATCTATGTCATCAGGCCCTTAGCAGCACAATGAGTGGATTCAGGTATGATGATTCTAACTGAAATAAGTCACACAGAAAAAGAAACATCATAAGATATCAGTAATACACGGAATGTAAACTTGGCTACATAGGAACTGAATTCCAAAACAGAACAGGGTCTCAAATTTAGAAAACCAACTTATGCTTGCTTAAGGGGAAAGGTGAGTTGGTGTGCTGCATAAAACCAGAGATTGAAATGAGCACAGATAAAGTTCCTTAAGCCAAATATGGAATAGACAAGAGCTACTCCTTGCTCAACGAAATGGACTCAACACCCCATAGTAAACGACTAAGAATGTACCTGACTAGTAAGTATCTTAAAACCTATGGATTGCTATGTCTCCAAAAGAGAATCAAGCGTGTGTACAGGGGCATAAACGCAGCAGTGATAGGATTGGAGAGGTTCGGTGAGCAAATGAAGACCCTTTGAAGTCATATTGCATGGTACCCATTCCACGGGTCTCAACTCTCCAGGTTTAAGGTATTCTTCCTTCAGCTAAAACATGCATGTGGAACCCAGAGTATGATCAACCATGTGAACGGGAGACGTGTTCAAATATGTCTCAGCTTTCCTCCCCTGGTACTCGGGTGCAACATTCCAGACGCTTTACTAACACTCTCCCCACTTGGAGAGTCAGCGCCTTTAACCTCCTGTTTGGCCCAGTTTGCAATTTCTGCGGAAGATGAACAGGAATAGGGAACACCAATGAGAGACTAGCTGGAGGTGTCTGGACGGGCAAATTTAACTCTCATTTCCCACCAGGAAGAGGAAATAACCAAAGGCTCAGCGTGCCGGGCCGGAACCAGATTAGGGCCTGAAGCCATCCTGCGGTGTTGCTGCCAGCTCAAAAGAAAGCGAGTTGAAGAAAGGAGCTCAGGGGCACTGTAATTCACAAACCTGCAGAGTTATAAATGACAGCTATCGTCCAAAAATATACTGAAGTAAGGCTGCCAAGAGGACTTGAAAGCGGGGCAGAATTGCAGGAAACCGATTTCAGGAGGTAGACTGGAATTGCATTGAAAGCATAGGAAAAGAGGCAGAACGTCCACAATGATGCACTTGGCCAAAAAGGGCGTATGCGTTTTTTCCTGAATATATTCAGGAAAAAACGCATACACGCTTTTTGGCCAACCAAGCAAGCTTGCAAAGGAAATCTGCACTACAATGAAGTCTCACTTCCCCCCGGTCAAAAGGGCCATCTGAAAAAAGTGTAAAATCCAGAAAGGCAGGACAGGCCATGGAGAACTGGGAGCCTTGTTATGCTGATGGGCGGGATGTAAATTGCCAACAGCCACTCCGGAGAAGTGTATGGTTTTTCCTGAAACATCTAAAAAACAAAGCAACAGAGCCTAGGGCACTTCCACTTATGGTCCTATAGCTTAGGGAAATTAAAATCAAAAAGACACAGCCACCCCAAAGTTTGGGACGCCTCTGTTTACAAGAACCTCGTTTACAGTACAAGTTCAACATCGCAGAAAGTGAAAAATGGATAAAGAACATGTGGTATTTACTTACAAAGCAATATCACTCAGCAATGAAATCTATGTCATCAGGCCCTTAGCAGCACAATGAGTGGATTCAGGTATGATGATTCTAACTGAAATAAGTCACACAGAAAAAGAAACATCATAAGATATCAGTAATACACGGAATGTAAACTTGGTTACACAGGAACTGAATTACAGAACAGAACAGGGTCTCAAATTTAGAAAACCAACTTATGCTTGCTTAAGGGGAAAGGTGAGTTGGGGTGCTGCATAAAACCAGAGATTGAAATGAGCACAGATAAACTTCCTTAAGCCAAATATGGAATAGACAAGAGCTACTCCTTGCTCAACGAAATGGACTGAACACCGCATATTAAACGCCTAAGAATGTACCTGACTAGTAAGTATCTTAAAACCTATGGATTGCTATGTCTCCGAAAGAGAATCAAGCATGTGTACAGGGGCATAAATGCAGCAGTGATAGGATTGGAGAGTTTCGGTGAACAAATGAAGACCCTTTGAAGTCATATTGCATGGTACCCATTACACGGGTCTCAACTCTCCAGGTTTAAGGTATTCTTCCTTCAGCTAAAACATGCATGTGGAACCCAGAGTATGATCAACCGTGTGAACGGGAGACGTGTTCAAATATGTCTCAGTTTTCCTCCCCTGGTACTCGGGTGCAACATTCCAGATGCTTTAGTAAAACTCTCCCGACTTGGAGAGTCAGTCCCTTTAACCTCCTGTTTGGCCCAGTTTGCAATTTCTGCGGAAGATGAACAGGAATAGCGAGAACCAATGAGAGACTAGCTGGAGGTGTCTGGACGGGCAAATTTAACTCTCATTTCCCACCAGGAAGAGGAATTAACCAAAGGCTCAGCGTGCCGTGCCGGAACCAGATTAGGGCCTGAAGCCATCCTGCGGTGTTGCGGCCAGCTCACAAGAAAGCGAGTTGAACAAAGGAGCTCAGGGGCACTGTAATTCACAAACCTGCAGAGTTATAAATGACAGCTATCGTCCAAAAATATACTGAAGTAAGGCTGCCAAGAGGACTTGAAAGCGGGGCAGAATTGCAGGAAACCGATTTCAGGAGGTAGACTGGAATTGCATTGAAAGCATAGGAAAAGAGGCAGAACGTCCACAATGATGCACTTGGCCAAAAAGGGCGTATGCGTTTTTTCCTGAATATATTCAGGAAAAAACGCATACGCCCTTTTTGGCCAACCAAGCAAACTTGCAAAGGAAATCTGCACTACAATGAAGTCTCACTTCCCCCCGGTTAAAAGGGCCATCTGAAAAAAGTGTAAAATCCAGAAAAGCAGGACAGGCCATGGAGAACTGGGAGCCTTGTTATGCTGATGGGCGGGATGTAAATTGCCAACAGCCACTCGGGAGAAGTGTATGGTGTTTCCTGAAACATCTATACAACAAAGCAACAGAGCCTAGGGCACTTCCACTTATGGTCCTATAGCTTAGGGAAATTAAAATCAAAAAGACACAGCCACCCCAAAGTTTGGGACTCCTCTGTTTACAAGAACCTCGTTTACAGTACAAGTTCAATATCACAGAAAGTGAAAAATGGATAAAGAACTTGTGGTACTTACGTACAATGCAGTATCACTCAGCAATGAAATCTATGTCATCAGGCCCATAGCAGCATAATGAGTGGATTCAGGTACGATGATTCTAACTGAAATAAGTCACACAGAAAAAGAAACATCATAAGATATCAGTAATACACGGAATGTAAACTTGGCTACACAGGAACTGAATTCCAAAACAGAACAGGGTCTCAAATTTAGAAAACCAACTTATGCTTGCTTAAGGGGAAAGGTGAGTTGGGGTGCTGCATAAAACCAGAGATTGAAATGAGCACAGATCAAGTTCCTTAAGCCAAATATGGAATAGACAAGAGCTACTCCTTGCTCAACGAAATGGACTCAACACCGCATATTAAACGCCTAAGAATGTACCTGACTACTAAGTATCTTAAAACCTATGGATTGCTATGTCTCCAAAAGAGAATCAAGCATGTGTACAAGGGCATAAATGTAGCAGTGATAGGATTGGAGAGTTTCGGTGAACAAATGAAGACCCTTTGAAGTCATATTGCATGGTACCCATTCCACGGGTCTCAACTCTCCAGGTTTAAGGTATTCTTCCTTCAGCTAAAACATGCATGTGGAACCCAGAGTATGATCAACCGTGTGAACGGGAGACGTGTTCAAATATATCTCAGTTTTCGTACCCTGGTACTCGGGTGCAACATTCCAGATGCTTTAGTAAAACTCTCCCCACTTGGAGAGTCAGTCCATTTAACCTCCTGTTTGGCCCAGTTTGCAATTTCTGCGGAAGATGAACAGGAATAGCGAGAACCAATGAGAGACTAGCTGGAGGTGTCTGGACGGGCAAATTTAACTCTCATTTCCCACCAGGAAGAGGAATTAACCAAAGGCTCAGCGTGCCGTGCCGGAACCAGATTAGGGCCTGAAGCCATCCTGCGGTGTTGCGGCCAGCTCACAAGAAAGCGAGTTGAACAAAGGAGCTCAGGGGCACTGTAATTCACAAACCTGCAGAGTTATAAATGACAGCTATCGTCCAAAAATATACTGAAGTAAGGCTGCCAAGAGGACTTGAAAGCGGGGCAGAATTGCAGGAAACCGATTTCAGGAGGTAGACTGGAATTGCATTGAAAGCATAGGAAAAGAGGCAGAACGTCCACAATGATGCACTTGGCCAAAAAGGGCGTATGCGTTTTTTCCTGAATATATTCAGGAAAAAACGCATACGCCCTTTTTGGCCAACCAAGCAAGCTTGCAAAGGAAATCTGCACTACAATGAAGTCTCACTTCCCCCCGGTCAAAAGGGCCATGTGAAAAAAGTGTAAAATCCAGAAAGGCAGGACAGGCCATGGAGAACTGGGAGCCTTGTTATGCTGATGGGCGGGATGTAAATTGCCAACAGACACTCGGGAGAAGTGTATGGTGTTTCCTGAAACATCTAAAAAACAAAGCAACACAGCCTAGGGCACTTCCACTTATGGTCCTATAGCTTAGGGAAATTAAAATCAAAAAGACACAGCCACCCCAAATTTTGGGACGCCTCTGTTTACAAGAACCTCCTTTACAGTACAAGTTCAACATCGCAGAAAGTGAAAAATGGATAAAGAACATGTGGTATTTACTTACAAAGCAATATCACTCAGCAATGAAATCTATGTCATCAGGCCCTTAGCAGCACAATGAATGGATTCAGGTATGATGATTCTAACTGAAATAAGTCACACAGAAAAAGAAACATCATAAGATATCAGTAATACACGGAATGTAAACTTGGCTACACAGGAAATGAATTACAGAACAGAACAGGGTCTCAAATTTAGAAAACCAACTTATGCTTGCTTAAGGGGAAAGGTGAGTTGGGGTGCTGCATAAAACCAGAGATTGAAATGAGCACAGATAAAGTTCCTTAAGCCAAATATGGAATAGACAAGAGCTACTCCTTGCTCAACGAAATGGACTGAACACCGCATATTAAACGCCTAAGAATGTACCTGACTAGTAAGTATCTTAAAACCTATGGATTGCTATGTCTCCGAAAGAGAATCAAGCATGTGTACAGGCGCATAAACGCAGCAGTGATAGGATTGGAGAGGTTCGGTGAACAAATGAAGACCCTTTGAAGTCATATTGCATGGTACCCATTCCACGGGTCTCAACTCTCCAGGTTTAAGGTATTCTTCCTTCAGCTAAAACATGCATGTGGAACCCAGAGTATGATCAACCATGTGAACGGGAGACGTGTTCAAATATGTCTCAGTTTTCGTACCCTGGTACTCGGGTGCAACATTCCAGATGCTTTACTAACACTCTCCCCACTTGGAGAGTCAGCGCCTTTAACCTCCTGTTTGGCCCAGTTTGCAATTTCTGCGGAAGATGAACAGGAATAGGGAGAACCAATGAGAGACTAGCTGGAGGTGTCTGGACGGGCAAATTTAACTCTCATTTCCCACCAGGAAGAGGAAATAACCAAAGGCTCAGCGTGCCGTGCCGGAACCAGATTAGGGCCTGAAGCCATCCTGCGGTGTTGCGGCCAGGTCACAAGAAAGCGAGTTGAAGAAAGGAGCTCAGGGGCACTGTAATTCACAAACCTGCAGAGTTATAAATGACAGCTATCATCCAAAAATATACTGAAGTAAGGCTGCCAAGAGGACTTGAAAGCGGGGCAGAATTGCAGGAAACCGATTTCAGGAGGTAGACTGGAATTGCATTGAAAGCATAGGAAAAGAGGCAGAACGTCCACAATGATGCACTTGGCCAAAAAGGGCGTATGCGTTTTTTCCTGAATATATTCAGGAAAAAACGCATACGCCCTTTTTGGCCAACCAAGCAAGCTTGCAAAGGAAATCTGCACTACAATGAAGTCTCACTTCCCCCCTGTCAAAAGGGCCATCTGAAAAAAGTGTAAAATCCAGAAAGGCAGGATAGGCCATGGAGAACTGGGAGCCTTGTTATGCTGATGGGCGGGATGTAAATTGCCAACAGACACTCGGGAGAAGTGTATGGTGTTTCCTGAAACATCTATACAACAAAGCAACAGAGCCTAGGGCACTTCCACTTATGGTCCTATAGCTTAGGGAAATTAAAATCAAAAAGACACAGCCACCCCAAAGTTTGAGACGCCTCTGTTTACAAGAACCTCGTTTACCGTACAAGTTCAATATCACAGAAAGTGAAAAATGGATAAAGAACTTGTGGTACTTACGTACAATGCAGTATCACTCAGCAATGAAATCTATGTCATCAGGCCCGTAGCAGCATAATGAGTGGATTCAGGTACGATGATTCTAACTGAAATAAGTCACACAGAAAAAGAAACATCACAAGATATCAGTAATACACGGAATGTAAACTTGGCTACATAGGAACTGAATTCCAAAACAGAACAGGGTCTCAAATTTAGAAAACCAACTTATGCTTGCTTAAGGGGAAAGGTGAGTTGGGGTGCTGCATAAAACCAGAGATTGAAATGAGCACAGATAAAGTTCCTTAAGCCAAATATGGAATAGACAAGAGCTACTCCTTGCTCAACGAAATGGACTCAACACCCCATATTAAACGCCTAAGAATGTACCTGACTAGTAAGTATCTTAAAACCTATGGATTGCTATGTCTCCAAAAGAGAATCAAGCGTGTGTACAGGGGCATAAACGCAGCAGTGATAGGATTGGAGAGGTTCGGTGAGCAAATGAAGACCCTTTGAAGTCATATTGCATGGTACCCATTCCACGGGTCTCAACTCTCCAGGTTTAAGTTATTCTTCCTTCAGCTAAAACATGCATGTGGAACCCAGAGTATGATCAACCGTGTGAACGGGAGACGTGTTCAAATATGTCTCAGTTTTCGTACTCTGGTACTCGGGTGCAACATTCCAGACGCTTTACTAACACTCTCCCCACTTGGAGAGTCAGCGCCTTTAACTTCCTGTTTGGCCCAGTTTGCAATTTCTGCGGAAGATGAACAGGAATAGGGAACACCAATGAGAGACTAGCTGGAGGTGTCTGGACGGGCAAATTTAACTCTCATTTCCCACCAGGAAGAGGAAATAACCAAAGGCTCAGCGTGCCGTGCCGGAACCAGATTAGGGCCTGAAGCCATCCTGCGGTGTTGCGGCCAGCTCAAAAGAAAGCGAGTTGAAGAAAGGAGCTCAGGGGCACTGTAATTCACAAACCTGCAGAGTTATAAATGACAGCTATTGTCCAAAAATATACTGAAGTAAGGCTGCCAAGAGGACTTGAAAGCGGGACAGAATTGCAGGAAACCGATTTCAGGAGGTAGACTGGAATTGCATTGAAAGCATAGGAAAAGAGGCAGAACGTCCACAATGATGCACTTGGCCAAAAAGGGCGTATGCGTTTTTTCCTGAATATATTCAGGAAAAAACGCATACGCCCTTTTTGGCCAACCAAGCAAGCTTGCAAAGGAAATCTGCACTACAATGAAGTCTCACTTCCCCCCGGTCAAAAGGGCCATCTGAAAAAAGTGTAAAATCCAGAAAGGCAGGACAGGCCATGGAGAACTGGGAGCCTTGTTATGCTGATGGGCGGGATGTAAATTGCCAACAGACACTCGGGAGAAGTGTATGGTGTTTCCTGAAACATCTATACAACAAAGCAACAGAGCCTAGGGCACTTCCACTTATGGTCCTATAGCTTAGGGAAATTAAAATCAAAAAGACACAGCCACCCCAAAGTTTGGGACACCTCTGTTTACAAGAACCTCGTTTACAGTACAAGTTCAACATCGCAGAAAGTGAAAAATGGATAAAGAAGGTGTGGTATTTACTTACAAAGCAATATCACTCAGCAATGAAATCTATGTCATCAGGCCCTTAGCAGCACAATGAGTGGATTCAGGTATGACGATTCTAACTGAAATAAGTCACACAGAAAAAGAAACATCATAAGATATCAGTAATACACGGAATGTAAACTTGGCTACACAGGAACTGAATTACAGAACAGAACAGGGTCTCAAATTTAGAAAAGCAACTTATGCTTGCTTAAGGGTAAAGGTGAGTTGGGGTGCTGCATAAAACCAGAGAGTGAAACGAGCACAGATAAAGTTCCTTAAGCCAAATATGGAATAGAAAAGAGCTACTCCTTGCTCAACGAAATGGACTCAACACCGCATATTAAACGCCTAAGAATGTACCTGACTAGTAAGTATCTTAAAACCTATGGATTGCTATGTCTCCGTAAGAGAATCAAGCATGTGTACAGGGGCATAAACGCAGCAGTGATAGGATTGGAGAGGTTCGGTGAACAAATGAAGACCCTTTGAAGTCATATTGCATGGTACCCATTCCACGGGTCTCAACTCTCCAGGTTTAAGGTATTCTTCCTTCAGCTAAAACATGCATGTGGAACCCAGAGTATGATCAACCGTGTGAACGGGAAACGTGTTCAAATATGTCTCAGTTTTCCTCCCCTGGTACTCGGGTGCAACATTCCAGACGCTTTACTAACACTCTCCCCACTTGGAGAGTCAGTGCCTTTAACCTTCTGTTTGTCCCAGTTTGCAATTTCTGCGGAAAATGAACAGGAATAGGGAGAACCAATGAGAGACTAGCTGGAGGTGTCTGGACGGGCAAATTTAACTCTCATTTCCCACCAGGAAGAGGAAATAACCAAAGGCTCAGCGTGCCGTGCCGGAACCAGATTAGGGCCTGAAGCCATCCTGCGGTGTTGCGGCCAGGTCACAAGAAAGCGAGTTGAAGAAAGGAGCTCAGGGGCACTGTAATTCACAAACCTGCAGAGTTATAAATGACAGCTATCGTCCAAAAATATACTGAAGTAAGGCTGCCAAGAGGACTTGAAAGCGGGGCAGAATTGCAGGAAACCGATTTCAGGAGGTAGACTGGAATTGCATTGAAAGCATAGGAAAAGAGGCAGAACGTCCACAATGATGCACTTGGCCAAAAAGGGCGTATGCGTTTTTTCCTGAATATATTCAGGAAAAAACGCATACGCCCTTTTTGGCCAACCAAGCAAGCTTGCAAAGGAAATCTGCACTACAATGAAGTCTCACTTCCCCCCGGTCAAAAGGGCCATCTGAAAAAAGTGTAAAATCCAGAAAGGCAGGACAGGCCATGGAGAACTGGGAGCCTTGTTATGCTGATGGGCGGGATGTAAATTGCCAACAGACACTCGGGAGAAGTGTATGGTGTTTCCTGAAACATCTATACAACAAAGCAACAGAGCCTAGGGCACTTCCACTTATGGTCCTATAGCTTAGGGAAATTAAAATCAAAAAGACACAGCCACCCCAAAGTTTGAGACACCTCTGTTTACAAGAACCTCGTTTACAGTACAAGTTCAACATCGCAGAAAGTGAAAAATGGATAAAGAAGGTGTGGTATTTACTTACAAAGCAATATCACTCAGCAATGAAATCTATGTCATCAGGCCCTTAGCAGCACAATGAGTGGATTCAGGTATGACCATTCTAACTGAAATAAGTCACACAGAAAAAGAAACATCATAAGATATCAGTAATACACGGAATGTAAACTTGGCTACACAGGAACTGAATTACAGAACAGAACAGGGTCTCAAATTTAGAAAACCAACTTATGCTTGCTTAAGGGTAAAGGTGAGTTGGGGTGCTGCATAAAACCAGAGATTGAAACGAGCACAGATAAAGTTCCTTAAGCCAAATATGGAATAGACAAGAGCTACTCCTTGCTCAACGAAATGGACTCAACACCGCATATTAAACGCCTAAGAATGTACCTGACTAGTAAGTATCTTAAAACCTATGGATTGCTATGTCTCCGAAAGAGAATCAAGCATGTGTACAGGGGCATAAACGCAGCAGTGATAGGATTGGAGAGGTTCGGTGAACAAATGAAGACCCTTTGAAGTCATATTGCATGGTACCCATTCCACGGGTCTCAACTCTCCAGGTTTAAGGTATTCTTCCTTCAGCTAAAACATGCATGTGGAACCCAGAGTATGATCAACCGTGTGAACGGGAGACGTGTTCAAATATGTCTCAGTTTTCCTCCCCTGGTACTCGGGTGCAACATTCCAGACGCTTTACTAACACTCTCCCCACTTGGAGAGTCAGCGCCTTTAACCTCCTGTTTGGCCCAGTTTGCAATTTCTGCGGAAAATGAACAGGAATAGGGAGAACCAATGAGAGACTAGCTGGAGGTGTCTGGACGGGCAAATTTAACTCTCATTTCCCACCAGGAAGAGGAAATAACCAAAGGCTCAGCGTGCCGTGCCGGAACCAGATTAGGGCCTGAAGCCATCCTGCGGTGTTGCGGCCAGGTCACAAGAAAGCGAGTTGAAGAAAGGAGCTCAGGGGCACTGTAATTCACAAACCTGCAGAGTTATAAATGACAGCTATCGTCCAAAAATATACTGAAGTAAGGCTGCCAAGAGGACTTGAAAGCGGGGCAGAATTGCAGGAAACCGATTTCAGGAGGTAGACTGGAATTGCATTGAAAGCATAGGAAAAGAGGCAGAACGTCCACAATGATGCACTTGGCCAAAAAGGGCGTATGCGTTTTTTCCTGAATATATTCAGGAAAAAACGCATACGCCCTTTTTGGCCAACCAAGCAAGCTTGCAAAGGAAATCTGCACTACAATGAAGTCTCACTTCCCCCCGGTCAAAAGGGCCATCTGAAAAAAGTGTAAAATCCAGAAAGGCAGGACAGGCCATGGAGAACTGGGAGCCTTGTTATGCTGATGGGCGGGATGTAAATTGCCAACAGACACTCGGGAGAAGTGTATGGTGTTTCCTGAAACATCTATACAACAAAGCAACAGAGCCTAGGGCACTTCCACTTATGGTCCTATAGCTTAGGGAAATTAAAATCAAAAAGACACAGCCACCCCAAAGTTTGGGACACCTCTGTTTACAAGAACCTCGTTTACAGTACAAGTTCAACATCGCAGAAAGTGAAAAATGGATAAAGAACGTGTGGTATTTACTTACAAAACAATATCACTCAGCAATGAAATCTATGTCATCAGGCCCTTAGCAGCACAATGAGTGGATTCAGGTATGATGATTCTAACTGAAATAAGTCACACAGAAAAAGAAACATCATAAGATATCAGTAATACACGGAATGTAAACTTGGCTACACAGGAACTGAATTACAGAACAGAACAGGGTCTCAAATTTAGAAAACCAACTTATGCTTGCTTAAGGGGAAAGGTGAGTTGGGGTGCTGCATAAAACCAGAGATTGAAATGAGCACAGATAAAGTTCCTTAAGCCAAATATGGAATAGACAAGAGCTACTCCTTGCTCAACGAAATGGACTCAACACCGCATATTAAACGCCTAAGAATGTACCTGACTAGTAAGTATCTTAAAACCTATGGATTGCTATGTCTCCGAAAGAGAATCAAGCATGTGTACAGGGGCATAAACGCAGCAGTGATAGGATTGGAGAGGTTCGGTGAACAAATGAAGACCCTTTGAAGTCATATTGCATGGTACCCATTCCACGGGTCTCAACTCTCCAGGTTTAAGGTATTCTTCCTTCAGCTAAAATATGCATGTGGAACCCAGAGTATGATCAACCGTGTGAACGGGAGACGTGTTCAAATATGTCTCAGTTTTCCTCCCTTGGTACTCGGGTGCAACATTCCAGACGCTTTACTAACACTCTCCCCACTTGGAGAGTCAGCGCCTTTAACCTCCTGTTTGGCCCAGTTTGCAATTTCTGCGGAAAATGAACAGGAATAGGGAGAACCAATGAGAGACTAGCTGGAGGTGTCTGGACGGGCAAATTTAACTCTCATTTCCCACCAGGAAGAGGAAATTACCAAAGGCTCAGCGTGCCGTGCCGGAACCAGATTAGGGCCTGAAGCCATCCTGCGGTGTTGCGGCCAGGTCACAAGAAAGCGAGTTGAAGAAAGGAGCTCAGGGGCACTGTAATTCACAAACCTGCAGAGTTATAAATGACAGCTATCGTCCAAAAATATACTGAAGTAAGGCTGCCAAGAGGACTTGATAGCGGGGCAGAATTGCAGGAAACCGATTTCAGGAGGTAGACTGGAATTGCATTGAAAGCATAGGAAAAGAGGCAGAACGTCCACAATGATGCACTTGGTCAAAAAGGGCGTATGCGTTTTTTCCTGAATATATTCAGGAAAAAACGCATACGCCCTTTTTGGCCAACCAAGCAAGCTTGCAAAGGAAATCTGCACTACAATGAAGTCTCACTTCCCCCCGGTCAAAAGGGCCATCTGAAAAAAGTGTAAAATCCAGAAAGGCAGGACAGGCCATGGAGAACTGGGAGCCTTGTTATGCTGATGGGCGGGATGTAAATTGCCAACAGACACTCGGGAGAAGTGTATGGTGTTTCCTGAAACATCTAAAAAACAAAGCAACAGAGCCTAGGGCACTTCCACTTATGGTCCTATAGCTTAGGGAAATTAAAATCAAAAAGACACAGCCACCCCAAAGTTTGGGACGCCTCTGTTTACAAGAACCTCGTTTACCGTACAAGTTCAATATCACAGAAAGTGAAAAATGGATAAAGAACTTGTGGTACTTACGTACAATGCAGTATCACTCAGCAATGAAATCTATGTCATCAGGCCCGTAGCAGCATAATGAGTGGATTCAGGTACGATGATTCTAACTGAAATAAGTCACACAGAAAAAGAAACATCATAAGATATCACTAATACACGGAATGTAAACTTGGCTACACAGGAACTGAATTCCAAAACAGAACAGGGTCTCAAATTTAGAAAACCAACTTATGCTTGCTTAAGGGGAAAGGTGAGTTGGGGTGCTGCATAAAACCAGAGATTGAAATGAGCACAGATAAAGTTCCTTAAGCCAAATACGGAATAGACAAGAGCTACTCCTTGCTCAACGAAATGGACTCAACACCCCATATTAAACGCCTAAGAATGTACCTGACTAGTAAGTATCTTAAAACCTATGGATTGCTATGTCTCCAAAAGAGAATCAAGCGTGTGTACAGGGGCATAAACGCAGCAGTGATAGGATTGGAGAGGTTCGGTGAGCAAATGAATACCCTTTGAAGTCATATTGCATGGTACCCATTCCACGGTTCTCAACTCTCCAGGTTTAAGGTATTCTTCCTTCAGCTAAAACATGCATGTGGAACCCAGAGTATGATCAACCATGTGAACGGGAGACGTGTTCAAATATGTCTCAGTTTTCCTCCCCTGGTACTCGGGTGCAACATTCCAGACGCTTTACTAACACTCTCCCCACTTGGAGAGTTAGCGCCTTTAACTTCCTGTTTGGCCCAGTTTGCAATTTCTGCGGAAGATGAACAGGAATAGGGAACACCAATGAGAGACTAGCTGGAGGTGTCTGGACGGGCAAATTTAACTCTCATTTCCCACCAGGAAGAGGAAATAACCAAAGGCTCAGCGTGCCCGGCCGGAACCAGATTAGGGCCTGAAGCCATCATGCGGTGTTGCGGCCAGCTCAAAAGAAAGCGAGTTGAAGAAAGGAGCTCAGGGGCACTGTAATTCACAAACCTGCAGAGTTATAAATGACAGCTATCGTCCAAAAATATACTGAAGTAAGGCTGCCAAGAGGACTTGAAAGCGGGGCAGAATTGCAGGAAACCGATTTCAGGAGGTAGACTGGAATTGCATTGAAAGCATAGGAAAAGAGGCAGAACGTCCACAATGATGCACTTGGCCAAAAAGGGCGTATGCGTTTTTTCCTGAATATATTCAGGAAAAAACGCATACGCCCTTTTTGGCCAACCAAGCAAGCTTGCAAAGGAAATCTGCACTACAATGAAGTCTCACTTCCCCCCGGTCAAAAGGGCCATCTGAAAAAAGTGTAAAATCCAGAAAGGCAGGACAGGCCATGGAGAACTGGGAGCCTTGTTATGCTGATGGGCGGGATGTAAATTGCCAACAGACACTCGGGAGAAGTGTATGGTGTTTCCTGAAACATCTATACAACAAAGCAACAGAGCCTAGGGCACTTCCACTTATGGTCCTATAGCTTAGGGAAATTAAAATCAAAAAGACACAGCCACCCCAAAGTTTGGGACGCCTCTGTTTACAAGAACTTCGTTTACCGTACAAGTTCAATATCACAGAAAGTGAAAAATGGATAAAGAACTTGTGGTACTTACGTACAATGCAGTATCACTCAGCAATGAAATCTATGTCATCAGGCCCGTAGCAGCATAATGAGTGGATTCAGGTACGATGATTCTAACTGAAATAAGTAACACAGAAAAAGAAACATCATAAGATATCAGTAATACACGGAATGTAAACTTGGCTACACAGGAACTGAATTCCAAAACAGAACAGGGTCTCAAATTTAGAAAACCAACTTATGCTTGCTTAAGGGGAAAGGTGAGTTGGGGTGCTGCATAAAACCAGAGATTGAAATGAGCACAGATAAAGTTCCTTAAGCCAAATATGGAATAGACAAGAGCTACTCCTTGCTCAACGAAATGGACTCAACACCCCATATTAAACGCCTAAGAATGTACCTGACTAGTAAGTGTCTTAAAACCTATGGATTGCTATGTCTCCAAAAGAGAATCAAGCGTGTGTACAGGGGCATAAACGCAGCAGTGATAGGATTGGAGAGGTTCGGTGAGCAAATGAAGACCCTTTGAAGTCATATTTCATGGTACCCATTCCACGGGTTTCAACTACCCAGGTTTAAGGTATTCTTCCTTCAGCTAAAACATGCATGTGGAACCTAGAGTATGATCAACCATGTGATCGGGAGACGTGTTCAAATATGTCTCAGTTTTCGTACCCTGGTACTCGGGTGCAACATTCCAGACGCTTTACTAACACTCTCCTGACTTGGAGAGTCCGTCCCTTTAATCTCCTGTTTGGCCCAGTTTGCAATTTCTGCGGAAGATGAACAGGAATAGCGAGAACCAATGAGAGACTAGCTGGAGGTGTCTGGACGGGCAAATTTAACTCTCATTTCCCACCAGAAAGAGGAATTAACCAAAGGCTCAGCGTGCCGTGCCGGAAAAAGATTAGGGCCTGAAGCCATCCTGCGGTGTTGCGGCCAGCTCAAAAGAAAGCGAGTTGAAGAAAGGAGCTCAGGGGCACTGTAATTCACAAACCTGCAGAGTTATAAATGACAGCTATCGTCCAAAAATATACTGAAGTAAGGCTGCCAAGAGGACTTGAAAGCGGGGCAGAATTGCAGGAAATGATTTCAGGAGGTAGACTGGAATTGCATTGAAAGCATAGGAAAAGAGGCAGAACGTCCACAATGATGCACTTGGCCAAAAAGGGCGTATGCGTTTTTTCCTGAATATATTCAGGAAAAAACGCATACGCCCTTTTTGGCCAACCAAGCAAGCTTGCAAAGGAAATCTGCACTACAATGAAGTCTCACTTCCCCCCGGTCAAAAGGGCCATCTGAAAAAAGTGTAAAATCCAGAAAGGCAGGACAGGCCATGGAGAACTGGGAGCCTTGTTATGCTGATGGGCGGGATGTAAATTGCCAACAGACACTCGGGAGAAGTGTATGGTGTTTCCTGAAACATCTAAAAAACAAAGCAACAGAGCCTAGGGCACTTCCACTTATGGTCCTATAGCTTAGGGAAATTAAAATCAAAAAGACACAGCCACCCCAAAGTTTGGGACGCCTCTGTTTACAAGAACCTCGTTTACCGTACAAGTTCAATATCACAGAAAGTGAAAAATGGATAAAGAACTTGTGGTACTTACGTACAATGCAGTATCACTCAGCAATGAAATCTATGTCATCAGGCCCGTAGCAGCATAATGAGTGGATTCAGGTACGATGATTCTCACTGAAATAAGTCACACAGAAAAAGAAACATCATAAGATATCACTAATACACGGAATGTAAACTTGGCTACACAGGAACTGAATTCCAAAACAGAACAGGGTCTCAAATTTAGAAAACCAACTTATGCTTGCTTAAGGGGAAAGGTGAGTTGGGGTGCTGCATAAAACCAGAGATTGAAATGAGCACAGATAAAGTTCCTTAAGCCAAATATGGACTAGACAAGAGCTACTCCTTGCTCAACGAAATGGACTCAACACCCCATATTAAACGCCTAAGAATGTACCTGACTAGTAAGTATCTTAAAACCTATGGATTGCTATGTCTCCAAAAGAGAATCAAGCGTGTGTACAGGGGCATAAACGCAGCAGTGATAGGATTGGAGAGGTTCGGTGAGCAAATGAAGACCCTTTGAAGTCATATTGCATGGTACCCATTCCACGGGTCTCAACTCTCCAGGTTTAAGGTATTCTTCCTTCAGCTAAAACATGCATGTGGAACCCAGAGTATGATCAACCATGTGAACGGGAGACGTGTTCAAATATGTCTCAGTTTTCCTCCCCTGGTACTCGGGTGCAACATTCCAGACGCTTTACTAACACTCTCCCCACTTGGAGAGTCATTGCCTTTAACCTCCTGTTTGGCCCAGTTTGCAATTTCTGAGGAAGATGAACAGGAATAGTGAGAACTAATGAGAGACTAGCAGGAGGTGTCTGGACGGGCAAATTTAACTCTCATTTCCCACCAGGAAGAGGAAATAACCAAAGGCTCAGCGTGCCGTGCCGGAACCATATTAGGGCCTGAAGCCATCCTGTGGTGTTGCGGCCAGCTCAAAAGAAAGCGAGTTGAAGAAAGGAGCTCAGGGGCACTGTAATTCACAAACCTGCAGAGTTATAAATGACAGCTATCGTCCAAAAATATACTGAAGTAAGGCTGCCAAGAGGACTCGAAAGCGGGGCAGAATTGCAGGAAACCGATTTCAGGAGGTAGACTGGAATTGCATTGAAAGCATAGGAAAAGAGGCAGAACGTCCACAATGATGCACTTGGCCAAAAAGGGCGTATGCGTTTTTTCCTGAATATATTCAGGAAAAAACGCATACGCCCTTTTTGGCCAACCAAGCAAGCTTGCAAAGGAAATCTGCACTACAATGAAGTCTCACTTCCCCCCGGTCAAAAGGGCCATCTGAAAAAAGTGTAAAATCCAGAAAGGCAGGACAGGCCATGGAGAACTGGGAGCCTTGTTATGCTGATGGGCGGGATGTAAATTGCCAACAGACACTCGGGAGAAGTGTATGGTGTTTCCTGAAACATCTAAAAAACAAAGCAACAGAGCCTAGGGCACTTCCACTTATGGTCCTATAGCTTAGGGAAATTAAAGTCAAAAAGACACAGCCACCCCAAAGTTTGGGACGCCTCTGTTTACAAGAACCTCATTTACAGTACAAGTTCAACATCGCAGAAAGTGAAAAATGGATAAAGAAGGTGTGGTATTTACTTACAAAGCAATATCACTCAGCAATGAAATCTATGTCATCAGGCCCTTAGCAGCACAATGAGTGGATTCAGGTATGATGATTCTAACTGAAATAAGTCACACAGAAAAAGAAACATCATAAGATATCAGTAATACACGGAATGTAAACTTGGCTACACAGGAACTGAATTACAGAACAGAACAGGGTCTCAAATTTAGAAAACCAACTGATGCTTGCTTAAGCGTAAAGGTGAGTTGGGGTGCTGCATAAAACCAGAGATTGAAACGAGCACAGATAAAGTTCCTTAAGCCAAATATGGAATAGACAAGAGCTACTCCTTGCTCAACGAAATGGACTCAACACCGCATATTAAACGCCTAAGAATGTACCTGACTAGTAAGTATCTTAAAACCTATGGATTGCTATGTCTCCGAAAGAGAATCAAGCATGTGTACATGGGCACAAACGCAGCAGTGATAGGATTGGAGAGGTTCGGTGAGCAAATGAAGACCCTTTGAAGTCATATTGCATGGTACCCATTCCACGGGTTTCAACTACCCAGGTTTAAGGTATTCTTCCTTCAGCTAAAACATGCATGTGGAACCTAGAGTATGATCAACCATGTGATCGGGAGACGTGTTCAAATATGTCTCAGTTTTCATACCCTGGTACTCGGGTGCAACATTCCAGACGCTTTACTAACACTCTCCCGACTTGGAGAGTCCGTCCCTTTAATCTCCTGTTTGGCCCAGTTTGCAATTTCTGCGGAAGATGAACAGGAATAGCGAGAACCAATGAGAGACTAGCTGGAGGTGTCTGGACGGGCAAATTTAACTCTCATTTCCCACCAAGAAGAGGAATTAACCAAAGGCTCAGCGTGCCGTGCCGGAACCAGATTAGGGCCTGAAGCCATCCTGCGGTGTTGCGGCCAGGTCACAAGAAAGCGAGTGGAAGAAAGGAGCTCAGGGGCACTGTAATTCACAAAGCTGCAGAGTTATAAATGACAGCTATCGTCCAAAAATATACTGAAGTAAGGCTGCCAAGAGGACTCGAAAGCGGGGCAGAATTGCAGGAAACCGATTTCAGGAGGTAGACTGGAATTGCATTGAAAGCATAGGAAAAGAGGCAGAACGTCCACAATGATGCACTTGGCCAAAAAGGGCGTATGCGTTTTTTTCCTGAATATATTCAGGAAAGCAAGCTTGCAAAGGAAATCTGCACTACAATGAAGTCTCACTTCCCCCTGGTCAAAAGGGCCATCTGAAAAAAGTGTAAAATCCAGAAAGGCAGGACAGGCCATGGAGAACTGGGAGCCTTGTTATGCTGATGGGCGGGATGTAAATTGCCAACAGACACTCGGGAGAAGTGTATGGTGTTTCCTGAAACATCTAAAAAACAAAGCAACAGAGCCTAGGGCACTTCCACTTATGGTCCTATAGCTTAGGGAAATTAAAATCAAAAAGACACAGCCACCCCAAAGTTTGGGACGCCTCTGTTTACAAGAACCTCGTTTACAGTACAAGTTCAACATCGCAGAAATTGAAAAATGGATAAAGAAGGTGTGGTATTTACTTACAAAGCAATATCACTCAGCAATGAAATCTATGTCATCAGGCCCTTAGCAGCACAATGAGTGGATTCAGGTATGATGATTCTAACTGAAATAAGTCACACAGAAAAAGAAACATCATAAGATATCAGTAATACACGGAATGTAAACTTGGCTACACAGGAACTGAATTACAGAACAGAACAGGGTCTCAAATTTAGAAAACCAACTTATGCTTGCTTAAGGGGAAAGGTGAGTTGGGGTGCTGCATAAAACCAGAGATTGAAACGAGAACAGATAAAGTTCCTTAAGCCAAATATGGAATAGACAAGAGCTACTCCTTGCTCAACGAAATGGACTCAACACCGCATATTAAACGCCTAAGAATGTACCTGACTAGTAAGTATCTTAAAACCTATGGATTGCTATGTCTCCGAAAGAGAATCAAGCATGTGTACAGGGGCATAAACGCAGCAGTGATAGGATTGGAGAGGTTCGGTGAGCAAATGAAGACCCTTTGAAGTCATATTGCATGGTACCCATTCCACGGGTTTCAACTACCCAGGTTTAAGGTATTCTTCCTTCAGCTAAAACATGCATGTGGAACCTAGAGTATGATCAACCATGTGATCGGGAGACGTGTTCAAATATGTCTCAGTTTTCGTACCCTGGTACTCGGGTGCAACATTCCAGACGCTTTACTAACACTCTCCCGACTTGGAGAGTCCGTCCCTTTAATCTCCTGTTTGGCCCAGTTTGCAATTTCTGCGGAAGATGAACAGGAATAGCGAGAACCAATGAGAGACTAGCTGGAGGTGTCTGGACGGGCAAATTTAACTCTCATTTCCCACCAGGAAGAGGAAATAACCAAAGGCTCAGCGTGCCGTGCCGGAACCAGATTAGGGCCTGAAGCCATCCTGCGGTGTTGCGGCCAGGTCACAAGAAAGCGAGTTGAAGAAAGGAGCTCAGGGGCACTGTAATTCACAAAGCTGCAGAGTTATAAATGACAGCTATCGTCCAAAAATATACTGAAGTAAGGCTGCCAAGAGGACTCGAAAGCGGGGCAGAATTGCAGGAAACCGATTTCAGGAGGTAGACTGGAATTGCATTGAAAGCATAGGAAAAGAGGCAGAACGTCCACAATGATGCACTTGGCCAAAAAGGGCGTATGCGTTTTTTCCTGAATATATTCAGGAAAAAAACGCATACGCCCTTTTTGGCCAACCAAGCAAGCTTGCAAAGGAAATCTGCACTACAATGAAGTCTCACTTCCCCCCGGTCAAAAGGGCCATCTGAAAAAAGTGTAAAATCCAGAAAGGCAGGACAGGCCATGGAGAACTGGGAGCCTTGTTATGCTGATGGGCGGGATGTAAATTGCCAACAGACACTCGGGAGAAGTGTATGGTGTTTCCTGAAACATCTAAAAAACAAAGCAACAGAGCCTAGGGCACTTCCACTTATGGTCCTATAGCTTAGGGAAATTAAAATCAAAAAGACACAGCCACCCCAAAGTTTGGGACGCCTCTGTTTACAAGAACCTCGTTTACAGTACAAGTTCAACATCGCAGAAATTGAAAAATGGATAAAGAAGGTGTGGTATTTACTTAGAAAGCAATATCACTCAGCAATGAAATCTATGTCATCAGGCCCTTAGCAGCACAATGAGTGGATTCAGGTATGATGATTCTAACTGAAATAAGTCACACAGAAAAAGAAACATCATAAGATATCAGTAATACACGGAATGTATACTTGGCTACACAGGAACTGAATTACAGAACAGAACAGGGTCTCAAATTTAGAAAACCAACTTATGCTTGCTTAAGGGTAAAGGTGAGTTGGGGTGCTGCATAAAACCAGAGATTGAAACGAGAACAGATAAAGTTCCTTAAGCCAAATATGGAATAGACAAGAGCTACTCCTTGCTCAACGAAATGGACTCAACACCGCATATTAAACGCCTAAGAATGTACCTGACTAGTAAGTATCTTAAAACCTATGGATTGCTATGTCTCCGAAAGAGAATCAAGCATGTGTACAGGGGCATAAACGCAGCAGTGATAGGATTGGAGAGGTTCGGTGAGCAAATGAAGACCCTTTGAAGTCATATTGCATGGTACCCATTCCACGGGTTTCAACTACCCAGGTTTAAGGTATTCTTCCTTCAGCTAAAACATGCATGTGGAACCTAGAGTATGATCAACCATGTGATCGGGAGACGTGTTCAAATATGTCTCAGTTTTCGTACCCTGGTACTCGGGTGCAACATTCCAGACGCTTTACTAACACTCTCCCGACTTGGAGAGTCCGTCCCTTTAATCTCCTGTTTGGCCCAGTTTGCAATTTCTGCGGAAGATGAACAGGAATAGCGAGAACCAATGAGAGACTAGCTGGAGGTGTCTGGACGGGCAAATTTAACTCTCATTTCCCACCAGGAAGAGGAAATAACCAAAGGCTCAGCGTGCCGTGCCGGAACCAGATTAGGGCCTGAAGCCATCCTGCGGTGTTGCAGCCAGGTCACAAGAAAGCGAGTTGAAGAAAGGAGCTCAGGGGCACTGTAATTCACAAAGCTGCAGAGTTATAAATGACAGCTATCGTCCAAAAATATACTGAAGTAAGGCTGCCAAGAGGACTCGAAAGCGGGGCAGAATTGCAGGAAACCGATTTCAGGAGGTAGACTGGAATTGCATTGAAAGCATAGGAAAAGAGGCAGAACGTCCACAATGATGCACTTGGCCAAAAAGGGCGTATGCGTTTTTTCCTGAATATATTCAGGAAAAAAACACATACGCCCTTTTTGGCCAACCAAGCAAGCTTGCAAAGTAAATCTGCACTACAATGAAGTCTCACTTCCCCCCGGTCAAAAGGGCCATCTGAAAAAAGTGTAAAATCCAGAAAGGCAGGACAGGCCATGGAGAACTGGGAGCCTTGTTATGCTGATGGGCGGGATGTAAATTGCCAACAGACACTCGGGAGAAGTGTATGGTGTTTCCTGAAACATCTAAAAAACAAAGCAACAGAGCCTAGGGCACTTCCACTTATGGTCCTATAGCTTAGGGAAATTAAAATCAAAAAGACACAGCCACCCCAAAGTTTGGGACGCCTCTGTTTACAAGAACCTCGTTTACCGTACAAGTTCAATATCACAGAAAGTGAAAAATGGATAAAGAACTTGTGGTACTTACGTACAATGCAGTATCACTCAGCAATGAAATCTATGTCATCAGGCCCGTAGCAGCATAATGAGTGGATTCAGGTACGATGATTCTAACTGAAATAAGTCACACAGAAAAAGAAACATCATAAGATATCACTAATACACGGAATGTAAACTTGGCTACACAGGAACTGAATTCCAAAACAGAAGAGGGTCTCAAATTTAGAAAACCAACTTATGCTTGCTTAAGGGGAAAGGTGAGTTGGGGTGCTGCATAAAACCAGAGATTGAAATGAGCACAGATAAAGTTCCTTAAGCCAAATATGGACTAGACAAGAGCTACTCCTTGCTCAACGAAATGGACTCAACACCCCATATTAAAGGCCAAAAATGTACCTGACTAGTAAGTATCTTAAAACCTATGGATTGCTATGTCTCCAAAAGAGAATCAAGCGTGTGTACAGGGGCATAAACGCAGTAGTGATAAGATTGGAGAGGTTTGGTGAGCAAATGAAGACCCTTTGAAGTCATATTGCATGGTACCCATTCCACGGGTCTCAACTCTCCAGGTTTAAGGTATTCTTCCTTCAGCTAAAACATGCATGTGGAACCCAGAGTATGATCAACCATGTGAACGGGAGACGTGTTCAAATATGTCTCAGTTTTCCTCCCCTGGTACTCGGGTGCAACATTCCAGACGCTTTACTAACACTCTCCCCACTTGGAGAGTCAGCGCCTTTAACCTCCTGTTTGGCCCAGTTTGCAATTTCTGCGGAAGATGAACAGGAATAGGGAACACCAATGAGAGACTAGCTGGAGGTGTCTGGACGGGCAAATTTAACTCTCATTTCCCACCAGGAAGAGGAAATAACCAAAGGCTCAGCGTGCCGTGCCGGAAACAGATTAGGGCCTGAAGCCATCCTGCGGTGTTGCGGCCAGCTCAAAAGAAAGCGAGTTGAAGAAAGGAGCTCAGGGGCACTGTAATTCACAAACCTGCAGAGTTATAAATGACAGCTATCGTCCAAAAATATACTGAAGTAAGGCTGCCAAGAGGACTTGAAAGCGGGGCAGAATTGCAGGAAACCGATTTCAGGAGGTAGACTGGAATTGCATTGAAAGCATAGGAAAAGAGGCAGAACGTCCACAATGATGCACTTGGCCAAAAAGGGCGTATTCGTTTTTTCCTGAATATATTCAGGAAAAAACGCATACGCCCTTTTTGGCCAACCAAGCAAGCTTGCAACTGAAATCTGCACTACAATGAAGTCTCACTTCCCCCCGGTCAAAAGGGCCATCTGAAAAAAGTGTAAAATCCAGAAAGGCAGGACAGGCCATGGAGAACTGGGAGCCTTGTTATGCTGATGGGCGGGATGTAAATTGCCAACAGACACTCGGGAGAAGTGTATGGTGTTTCCTGAAACATCTAAAAAACAAAGCAACAGAGCCTAGGGCACTTCCACTTATGGTCCTATAGCTTAGGGAAATTAAAATCAAAAAGACACAGCCACCCCAAAGTTTGGGACGCCTCTGTTTACAAGAACCTCGTTTACCGTACAAGTTCAATATCACAGAAAGTGAAAAATGGATAAAGAACATGTGGTATTTATTTACAAAGCAATATCACTCAGCAATGAAATCTATGTCATCAGGCCCTTAGCAGCACAATGAGTGGATTCAGGTATGATGATTCTAACTGAAATAAGTCACACAGAAAAAGAAACATCATAAGATATCAGTAATACACGGAATGTATACTTGGCTACACAGGAACTGAATTACAGAACAGAACAGGGTCTCAAATTTAGAAAACCAACTTATGCTTGCTTAAGGGTAAAGGTGAGTTGGGGTGCTGCATAAAACCAGAGATTGAAACGAGAACAGATAAAGTTCCTTAAGCCAAATATGGAATAGACAAGAGCTACTCCTTGCTCAACGAAATGGACTCAACACCGCATATTAAACGCCTAAGAATGTACCTGACTAGTAAGTATCTTAAAACCTATGGATTGCTATGTCTCCGAAAGAGAATCAAGCATGTGTACAGGGGCATAAACGCAGCAGTGATAGGATTGGAGAGGTTCGGTGAGCAAATGAAGACCCTTTGAAGTCATATTGCATGGTACCCATTCCACGGGTTTCAACTACCCAGGTTTAAGGTATTCTTCCTTCAGCTAAAACATGCATGTGGAACCTAGAGTATGATCAACCATGTGATCGGGAGACGTGTTCAAATATGTCTCAGTTTTCGTACCCTGGTACTCGGGTGCAACATTCCAGACGCTTTACTAACACTCTCCCGACTTGGAGAGTCCGTCCCTTTAATCTCCTGTTTGGCCCAGTTTGCAATTTCTGCGGAAGATGAACAGGAATAGCGAGAACCAATGAGAGACTAGCTGGAGGTGTCTGGACGGGCAAATTTAACTCTCATTTCCCACCAGGAAGAGGAAATAACCAAAGGCTCAGCGTGCCGTGCCGGAACCAGATTAGGGCCTGAAGCCATCCTGCGGTGTTGCGGCCAGGTCACAAGAAAGCGAGTTGAAGAAAGGAGCTCAGGGGCACTGTAATTCACAAACCTGCAGAGTTATAAATGACAGCTATCGTCCAAAAATATACTGAAGTAAGGCTGCCAAGAGGACTCGAAAGCGGGGCAGAATTGCAGGAAACCGATTTCAGGAGGTAGACTGGAATTGCATTGAAAGCATAGGAAAAGAGGCAGAACGTCCACAATGATGCACTTGGCCAAAAAGGGCGTATGCGTTTTTTCCTGAATATATTCAGGAAAAAAACACATACGCCCTTTTTGGCCAACCAAGCAAGCTTGCAAAGTAAATCTGCACTACAATGAAGTCTCACTTCCCCCCGGTCAAAAGGGCCATCTGAAAAAAGTGTAAAATCCAGAAAGGCAGGACAGGCCATGGAGAACTGGGAGCCTTGTTATGCTGATGGGCGGGATGTAAATTGCCAACAGACACTCGGGAGAAGTGTATGGTGTTTCCTGAAACATCTAAAAAACAAAGCAACAGAGCCTAGGGCACTTCCACTTATGGTCCTATAGCTTAGGGAAATTAAAATCAAAAAGACACAGCCACCCCAAAGTTTGGGACGCCTCTGTTTACAAGAACCTCGTTTACAGTACAAGTTCAACATCGCAGAAAGTGAAAAATGGATAAAGAAGGTGTGGTATTTACTTACAAAGCAATATCACTCAGCAATGAAATCTATGTCATCAGGCCCTTAGCAGCACAATGAGTGGATTCAGGTATGATGATTCTAACTGAAATAAGTCACACAGATAAAGAAACATCATAAGATATCAGTAATACACGGAATGTAAACTTGGCTACACAGGAACTGAATTACAGAACAGAACAGGGTCTCAAATTTAGAAAACCAACTTATGCTTGTTTAAGGGTAAAGGTGAGTTGGGGTGCTGCATAAAACCAGAGATTGAAACGAGCACAGATAAAGTTCCTTAAGCCAAATATGGAATAGACAAGAGCTACTCCTTGCTCAACGAAATGGACTCAACACCGCATATTAAACGCCTAAGAATGTACCTGACTAGTAAGTATCTTAAAACCTATGGATTGCTATGTCTCTGAAAGAGAATCAAGCATGTGTACAGGGGCATAAACGCAGCAGTGATAGGATTGGAGAGGTTCGGTGAGCAAATGAAGACCCTTTGAAGTCATATTGCATGGTACCCATTCCACGGGTTTCAACTACCCAGGTTTAAGGTATTCTTCCTTCAGCTAAAACATGCATGTGGAACCTAGAGTATGATCAACCATGTGATCGGGAGACGTGTTCAAATATGTCTCAGTTTTCGTACCCTGGTACTCGGGTGCAACATTCCAGACGCTTTACTAACACTCTCCCAACTTGGAGAGTCCGTCCCTTTAATCTCCTGTTTGGCCCAGTTTGCAATTTCTGCGGAAGATGAACAGGAATAGCGAGAACCAATGAGAGACTAGCTGGAGGTGTCTGGACGGGCAAATTTAACTCTCATTTCCCACCAGGAAGAGGAATTAACCAAAGGCTCAGCGTGCCGTGCCAGAACCAGATTAGGGCCTGAAGCCATCCTGCGGTGTTGCGGCCAGGTCACAAGAAAGCGAGTTGAAGAAAGGAGCTCAGGGGCACTGTAATTCACAAAGCTGCAGAGTTATAAATGACAGCTATCGTCCAAAAATATACTGAAGTAAGGCTGCCAAGAGGACTCGAAAGCGGGGCAGAATTGCAGGAAACCGATTTCAGGAGGTAGACTGGAATTGCATTGAAAGCATAGGAAAAGAGGCAGAACGTCCACAATGATGCACTTGGCCAAAAAGGGCGTATGCGTTTTTTCCTATTCAGGAAAAAACGCATACGCCCTTTTTGGCCAACCAAGCAAGCTTGCAAAGGAAATCTGCACTACAATGAAGTCTCACTTCCCCCCGGTCAAAAGGGCCATCTGAAAAAAGTGTAAAATCCAGAAAGGCAGGACAGGCCATGGAGAACTGGGAGCCTTGTTATGCTGATGGGCGGGATGTAAATTGCCAACAGACACTCGGGAGAAGTGTATGGTGTTTCCTGAAACATCTAAAAAACAAAGCAACAGAGCCTAGGGCACTTCCACTTATGGTCCTATAGCTTAGGGAAATTAAAATCAAAAAGACACAGCCACCCCAAAGTTTGGGACGCCTCTGTTTACAAGAACCTCGTTTACCGTACAAGTTCAATATCACAGAAAGTGAAAAATGGATAAAGAACTTGTGGTACTTACGTACAATGCAGTATCACTCAGCAATGAAATCTATGTCATCAGGCCCGTAGCAGCATAATGAGTGGATTCAGGTACGATGATTCTAACTGAAATAAGTCACACAGAAAAGAAACATCATAAGATATCACTAATACACGGAATGTAAACTTGGCTACACAGGAACTGAATTCCAAAACAGAAGAGGGTCTCAAATTTAGAAAACCAACTTATGCTTGCTTAAGGGGAAAGGTGAGTTGGGGTGCTGCATAAAACCAGAGATTGAAATGAGCACAGATAAAGTTCCTTAAGCCAAATATGGACTAGACAAGAGCTACTCCTTGCTCAACGAAATGGACTCAACACCCCATATTAAAGGCCAAAAATGTACCTGACTAGTAAGTATCTTAAAACCTATGGATTGCTATGTCTCCAAAAGAGAATCAAGCGTGTGTACAGGGGCATAAACGCAGTAGTGATAAGATTGGAGAGGTTTGGTGAGCAAATGAAGACCCTTTGAAGTCATATTGCATGGTACCCATTCCACGGGTCTCAACTCTCCAGGTTTAAGGTATTCTTCCTTCAGCTAAAACATGCATGTGGAACCCAGAGTATGATCAACCATGTGAACGGGAGACGTGTTCAAATATGTCTCAGTTTTCCTCCCCTGGTACTCGGGTGCAACATTCCAGACGCTTTACTAACACTCTCCCCACTTGGAGAGTCAGCGCCTTTAACCTCCTGTTTGGCCCAGTTTGCAATTTCTGCGGAAGATGAACAGGAATAGGGAACACCAATGAGAGACTAGCTGGAGGTGTCTGGACGGGCAAATTTAACTCTCATTTCCCACCAGGAAGAGGAAATAACCAAAGGCTCAGCGTGCCGTGCCGGAACCAGATTAGGGCCTGAAGCCATCCTGCGGTGTTGCGGCCAGCTCAAAAGAAAGCGAGTTGAAGAAAGGAGCTCAGGGGCACTGTAATTCACAAACCTGCAGAGTTATAAATGACAGCTATCGTCCAAAAATATACTGAAGTAAGGCTGCCAAGAGGACTTGAAAGCGGGGCAGAATTGCAGGAAACCGATTTCAGGAGGTAGACTGGAATTGCATTGAAAGCATAGGAAAAGAGGCAGAACGTCCACAATGATGCACTTGGCCAAAAAGGGCGTATTCGTTTTTTCCTGAATATATTCAGGAAAAAACGCATACGCCCTTTTTGGCCAACCAAGCAAGCTTGCAACGGAAATCTGCACTACAATGAAGTCTCACTTCCCCCCGGTCAAAAGGGCCATCTGAAAAAAGTGTAAAATCCAGAAAGGCAGGACAGGCCATGGAGAACTGGGAGCCTTGTTATGCTGATGGGCGGGATGTAAATTGCCAACAGACACTCGGGAGAAGTGTATGGTGTTTCCTGAAACATCTAAAAAACAAAGCAACAGAGCCTAGGGCACTTCCACTTATGGTCCTATAGCTTAGGGAAATTAAAATCAAAAAGACACAGCCACCCCAAAGTTTGGGACGCCTCTGTTTACAAGAACCTCGTTTACCGTACAAGTTCAATATCACAGAAAGTGAAAAATGGATAAAGAACATGTGGTATTTACTTACAAAGCAATATCACTCAGCAATGAAATCTATGTCATCAGGCCCTTAGCAGCACAATGAGTGGATTCAGGTATGATGATTCTAACTGAAATAAGTCACACAGAAAAAGAAACATCATAAGATATCAGTAATACACGGAATGTAAACTTGGCTACACAGGAACTGAATTACAGAACAGAACAGGGTCTCAAATTTAGAAAACCAACTTATGCTTGCTTAAGGGGAAAGGTGAGTTGGGGTGCTGCATAAAACCAGAGATTGAAATGAGCACAGATAAAGTTCCTTAAGCCAAATATGGAATAGACAAGAGCTACTCCTTGCTCAACGAAATGGACTCAACACCCCATATTAAAGGCCTAAGAATGTACCTGACTAGTAAGTATCTTAAAACCTATGGATTGCTATGTCTCCAAAAGAGAATCAAGCATGTGTACAGGGGCATAAACGCAGCAGTGATAGGATTGGAGAGGTTCGGTGAGCAAATGAAGACCCTTTGAAGTCATATTGCATGGTACCCATTCCACGGGTCTCAACTCTCCAGGTTTAAGGTATTCTTCCTTCAGCTAAAACATGCATGTGGAACCCAGAGTATGATCAACCGTGTGAACGGGAGACGTGTTCAAATATGTCTCAGTTTTCGTACCCTGGTACTCGGGTGCAACATTCCAGACGCTTTACTAACACTCTCCCCACTTGGAAAGTCAGAGCCTTTAACCTCCTGTTTGGCCCAGTTTGCAATTTCTGCGGAAGATGAACAGGAATAGGGAGAACCAATGAGAGACTAGCTGGAGGTGTCTGGACGGGCAAATTTAACTCTCATTTCCCACCAGGAAGAGGAAATAACCAAAGGCTCAGCGTGCCGTGCCGGAACCAGATTAGGGCCTGAAGCCATCCTGCGGTGTTGCGGCCAGGTCACAAGAAAGCGAGTTGAAGAAAGGAGCTCAGGGGCACTGTAATTCACAAACCTGCAGAGTTATAAATGACAGCTATCGTCCAAAAATATACTGAAGTAAGCCTGCCAAGAGGACTTCAAAGCGGGGCAGAATTGCAGGAAACCGATTTCAGGAGGTAGACTGGAATTGCATTGAAAGCATAGGAAAAGAGGCAGAACGTCCACAATGATGCACTTGGCCAAAAAGGGCGTATGCGTTTTTTCCTGAATATATTCAGGAAAAAACGCATACGCCCTTTTTGGCCAACCAAGCAAGCTTGCAAAGGAAATCTGCACTACAATGAAGTCTCACTTCCCCCCGGTCAAAAGGGCCATCTGAAAAAAGTGTAAAATCCAGAAAGGCAGGACAGGCCATGGAGAACTGGGAGCCTTGTTATGCTGATGGGCGGGATGTAAATTGCCAACAGACACTCGGGAGAAGTGTATGGTGTTTCCTGAAACATCTATACAACAAAGCAACAGAGCCTAGGGCACTTCCACTTATGGTCCTATAGCTTAGGGAAATTAAAATCAAAAAGACACAGCCACCCCAAAGTTTGGGACACCTCTGTTTACAAGAACCTCGTTTACAGTACAAGTTCAACATCGCAGAAAGTGAAAAATGGATAAAGAAGGTGTGGTATTTACTTACAAAGCAATATCACTCAGCAATGAAATCTATGTCATCAGGCCCTTAGCAGCACAATGAGTGGATTCAGGTATGACCATTCTAACTGAAATAAGTCACACAGAAAAAGAAACATCATAAGATATCAGTAATACACGGAATGTAAACTTGGCTACACAGGAACTGAATTACAGAACAGAACAGGGTCTCAAATTTAGAAAACCAACTTATGCTTGCTTAAGGGTAAAGGTGAGTTGGGGTGCTGCATAAAACCAGAGATTGAAACGAGCACAGATAAAGTTCCTTAAGCCAAATATGGAATAGACAAGAGCTACTCCTTGCTCAACGAAATGGACTCAACACCGCATATTAAACGCCTAAGAATGTACCTGACTAGTAAGTATCTTAAAACCTATGGATTGCTATGTCTCCGAAAGAGAATCAAGCATGTGTACAGGGGCATAAACGCAGCAGTGATAGGATTGGAGAGGTTCGGTGAACAAATGAAGACCCTTTGAAGTCATATTGCATGGTACCCATTCCACGGGTCTCAACTCTCCAGGTTTAAGGTATTCTTCATTCAGCTAAAACATGCATGTGGAACCCAGTGTATGATCAACCGTGTGAACGGGAGACGTGTTCAAATATGTCTCAGTTTTCCTCCCCTGGTACTCGGGTGCAACATTCCAGACGCTTTACTAACACTCTCCCCACTTGGAGAGTCAGCGCCTTTAACCTCCTGTTTGTCCCAGTTTGCAATTTCTGCGGAAAATGAACAGGAATAGGAAGAACCAATGAGAGACTAGCTGGAGGTGTCTGGACGGGCAAATTTAACTCTCATTTCCCACCAGGAAGAGGAAATAACCAAAGGCTCAGCGTGCCGTGCCGGAACCAGATTAGGGCCTGAAGCCATCCTGCGGTGTTGCGGCCAGGTCACAAGAAAGCGAGTTGAAGAAAGGAGCTCAGGGGCACTGTAATTCACAAACCTGCAGAGTTATAAATGACAGCTATCGTCCAAAAATATACTGAAGTAAGGCTGCCAAGAGGACTCGAAAGCGGGGCAGAATTGCAGGAAACCGATTTCAGGAGGTAGACTGGAATTGCATTGAAAGCATAGGAAAAGAGGCAGAACGTCCACAATGATGCACTTGGCCAAAAAGGGCGTATGCGTTTTTTCCTGAATATATTCAGGAAAAAACGCATACGCCCTTTTTGGCCAACCAAGCAAGCTTGCAAAGGAAATCTGCACTACAATGAAGTCTCACTTCCCCCCGGTCAAAAGGGCCATCTGAAAAAAGTGTAAAATCCAGAAAGGCAGGACAGGCCATGGAGAACTGGGAGCCTTGTTATGCTGATGGGCGGGATGTAAATTGCCAACAGACACTCGGGAGAAGTGTATGGTGTTTCCTGAAACATCTATACAACAAAGCAACAGAGCCTAGGGCACTTCCACTTATGGTCCTATAGCTTAGGGAAATTAAAATCAAAAAGACACAGCCACCCCAAAGTTTGGGACACCTCTGTTTACAAGAACCTCGTTTACAGTACAAGTTCAACATCGCAGAAAGTGAAAAATGGATAAAGAACGTGTGGTATTTACTTACAAAACAATATCACTCAGCAATGAAATCTATGTCATCAGGCCCTTAGCAGCACAATGAGTGGATTCAGGTATGATGATTCTAACTGAAATAAGTCACACAGAAAAAGAAACATCATAAGATATCAGTAATACACGGAATGTAAACTTGGCTACACAGGAACTGAATTACAGAACAGAACAGGGTCTCAAATTTAGAAAACCAACTTATGCTTGCTTAAGGGGAAAGGTGAGTTGGGGTGCTGCATAAAACCAGAGATTGAAATGAGCACAGATAAAGTTCCTTAAGCCAAATATGGAATAGACAAGAGCTACTCCTTGCTCAACGAAATGGACTCAACACCGCATATTAAACGCCTAAGAATGTACCTGACTAGTAAGTATCTTAAAACCTATGGATTGCTATGTCTCCGAAAGAGAATCAAGCATGTGTACAGGGGCATAAACGCAGCAGTGATAGGATTGGAGAGGTTCGGTGAACAAATGAAGACCCTTTGAAGTCATATTGCATGGTACCCATTCCACGGGTCTCAACTCTCCAGGTTTAAGGTATTCTTCCTTCAGCTAAAATATGCATGTGGAACCCAGAGTATGATCAACCGTGTGAACGGGAGACGTGTTCAAATATGTCTCAGTTTTCCTCCCTTGGTACTCGGGTGCAACATTCCAGACGCTTTACTAACACTCTCCCCACTTGGAGAGTCAGCGCCTTTAACCTCCTGTTTGGCCCAGTTTGCAATTTCTGCGGAAAATGAACAGGAATAGGGAGAACCAATGAGAGACTAGCTGGAGGTGTCTGGACGGGCAAATTTAACTCTCATTTCCCACCAGGAAGAGGAAATTACCAAAGGCTCAGCGTGCCGTGCCGGAACCAGATTAGGGCCTGAAGCCATCCTGCGGTGTTGCGGCCAGGTCACAAGAAAGCGAGTTGAAGAAAGGAGCTCAGGGGCACTGTAATTCACAAACCTGCAGAGTTATAAATGACAGCTATCGTCCAAAAATATACTGAAGTAAGGCTGCCAAGAGGACTTGATAGCGGGGCAGAATTGCAGGAAACCGATTTCAGGAGGTAGACTGGAATTGCATTGAAAGCATAGGAAAAGAGGCAGAACGTCCACAATGATGCACTTGGTCAAAAAGGGCGTATGCGTTTTTTCCTGAATATATTCAGGAAAAAACGCATACGCCCTTTTTGGCCAACCAAGCAAGCTTGCAAAGGAAATCTGCACTACAATGAAGTCTCACTTCCCCCCGGTCAAAAGGGCCATCTGAAAAAAGTGTAAAATCCAGAAAGGCAGGACAGGCCATGGAGAACTGGGAGCCTTGTTATGCTGATGGGCGGGATGTAAATTGCCAACAGACACTCGGGAGAAGTGTATGGTGTTTCCTGAAACATCTAAAAAACAAAGCAACAGAGCCTAGGGCACTTCCACTTATGGTCCTATAGCTTAGGGAAATTAAAATCAAAAAGACACAGCCACCCCAAAGTTTGGGACGCCTCTGTTTACAAGAACCTCATTTACCGTACAAGTTCAATATCACAGAAAGTGAAAAATGGATAAAGAACTTGTGGTACTTACGTACAATGCAGTATCACTCAGCAATGAAATCTATGTCATCAGGCCCGTAGCAGCATAATGAGTGGATTCAGGTACGATGATTCTAACTGAAATAAGTCACACAGAAAAAGAAACATCATAAGATATCAGTAATACACGGAATGTAAACTTGGCTACACAGGAACTGAATTCCAAAACAGAACAGGGTCTCAAATTTAGAAAACCAACTTATGCTTGCTTAAGGGGAAAGGTGAGTTGGGGTGCTGCATAAAACCAGAGATTGAAATGAGCACAGATAAAGTTCCTTAAGCCAAATACGGAATAGACAAGAGCTACTCCTTGCTCAACGAAATGGACTCAACACCCCATATTAAACGCCTAAGAATGTACCTGACTAGTAAGTATCTTAAAACCTATGGATTGCTATGTCTCCAAAAGAGAATCAAGCGTGTGTACAGGGGCATAAACGCAGCAGTGATAGGATTGGAGAGGTTCGGTGAGCAAATGAATACCCTTTGAAGTCATATTGCATGGTACCCATTCCACGGTTCTCAACTCTCCAGGTTTAAGGTATTCTTCCTTCAGCTAAAACATGCATGTGGAACCTAGAGTATGATCAACCATGTGATCGGGAGACGTGTTCAAATATGTCTCAGTTTTCGTACCCTGGTACTCGGGTGCAACATTCCAGACGCTTTACTAACACTCTCCTGACTTGGAGAGTCCGTCCCTTTAATCTCCTGTTTGGCCCAGTTTGCAATTTCTGCGGAAGATGAACAGGAATAGCGAGAACCAATGAGAGACTAGCTGGAGGTGTCTGGACGGGCAAATTTAACTCTCATTTCCCACCAGAAAGAGGAATTAACCAAAGGCTCAGCGTGCCGTGCCGGAAAAAGATTAGGGCCTGAAGCCATCCTGCGGTGTTGCGGCCAGCTCAAAAGAAAGCGAGTTGAAGAAAGGAGCTCAGGGGCACTGTAATTCACAAACCTGCAGAGTTATAAATGACAGCTATCGTCCAAAAATATACTGAAGTAAGGCTGCCAAGAGGACTTGAAAGCGGGGCAGAATTGCAGGAAATGATTTCAGGAGGTAGACTGGAATTGCATTGAAAGCATAGGAAAAGAGGCAGAACGTCCACAATGATGCACTTGGCCAAAAAGGGCGTATGCGTTTTTTCCTGAATATATTCAGGAAAAAACGCATACGCCCTTTTTGGCCAACCAAGCAAGCTTGCAAAGGAAATCTGCACTACAATGAAGTCTCACTTCCCCCCGGTCAAAAGGGCCATCTGAAAAAAGTGTAAAATCCAGAAAGGCAGGACAGGCCATGGAGAACTGGGAGCCTTGTTATGCTGATGGGCGGGATGTAAATTGCCAACAGACACTCGGGAGAAGTGTATGGTGTTTCCTGAAACATCTAAAAAACAAAGCAACAGAGCCTAGGGCACTTCCACTTATGGTCCTATAGCTTAGGGAAATTAAAATCAAAAAGACACAGCCACCCCAAAGTTTGGGACGCCTCTGTTTACAAGAACCTCGTTTACCGTACAAGTTCAATATCACAGAAAGTGAAAAATGGATAAAGAACTTGTGGTACTTACGTACAATGCAGTATCACTCAGCAATGAAATCTATGTCATCAGGCCCGTAGCAGCATAATGAGTGGATTCAGGTACGATGATTCTCACTGAAATAAGTCACACAGAAAAAGAAACATCATAAGATATCACTAATACACGGAATGTAAACTTGGCTACACAGGAACTGAATTCCAAAACAGAACAGGGTCTCAAATTTAGAAAACCAACTTATGCTTGCTTAAGGGGAAAGGTGAGTTGGGGTGCTGCATAAAACCAGAGATTGAAATGAGCACAGATAAAGTTCCTTAAGCCAAATATGGACTAGACAAGAGCTACTCCTTGCTCAACGAAATGGACTCAACACCCCATATTAAACGCCTAAGAATGTACCTGACTAGTAAGTATCTTAAAACCTATGGATTGCTATGTCTCCAAAAGAGAATCAAGCGTGTGTACAGGGGCATAAACGCAGCAGTGATAGGATTGGAGAGGTTCGGTGAGCAAATGAAGACCCTTTGAAGTCATATTGCATGGTACCCATTCCACGGGTCTCAACTCTCCAGGTTTAAGGTATTCTTCCTTCAGCTAAAACATGCATGTGGAACCCAGAGTATGATCAACCATGTGAACGGGAGACGTGTTCAAATATGTCTCAGTTTTCCTCCCCTGGTACTCGGGTGCAACATTCCAGACGCTTTACTAACACTCTCCCCACTTGGAGAGTCATTGCCTTTAACCTCCTGTTTGGCCCAGTTTGCAATTTCTGAGGAAGATGAACAGGAATAGTGAGAACTAATGAGAGACTAGCAGGAGGTGTCTGGACGGGCAAATTTAACTCTCATTTCCCACCAGGAAGAGGAAATAACCAAAGGCTCAGCGTGCCGTGCCGGAACCATATTAGGGCCTGAAGCCATCCTGTGGTGTTGCGGCCAGCTCAAAAGAAAGCGAGTTGAAGAAAGGAGCTCAGGGGCACTGTAATTCACAAACCTGCAGAGTTATAAATGACAGCTATCGTCCAAAAATATACTGAAGTAAGGCTGCCAAGAGGACTCGAAAGCGGGGCAGAATTGCAGGAAACCGATTTCAGGAGGTAGACTGGAATTGCATTGAAAGCATAGGAAAAGAGGCAGAACGTCCACAATGATGCACTTGGCCAAAAAGGGCGTATGCGTTTTTTCCTGAATATATTCAGGAAAAAACGCATACGCCCTTTTTGGCCAACCAAGCAAGCTTGCAAAGGAAATCTGCACTACAATGAAGTCTCACTTCCCCCCGGTCAAAAGGGCCATCTGAAAAAAGTGTAAAATCCAGAAAGGCAGGACAGGCCATGGAGAACTGGGAGCCTTGTTATGCTGATGGGCGGGATGTAAATTGCCAACAGACACTCAGGAGAAGTGTATGGTGTTTCCTGAAACATCTAAAAAACAAAGCAACAGAGCCTAGGGCACTTCCACTTATGGTCCTATAGCTTAGGGAAATTAAAGTCAAAAAGACACAGCCACCCCAAAGTTTGGGACGCCTCTGTTTACAAGAACCTCATTTACAGTACAAGTTCAACATCGCAGAAAGTGAAAAATGGATAAAGAAGGTGTGGTATTTACTTACAAAGCAATATCACTCAGCAATGAAATCTATGTCATCAGGCCCTTAGCAGCACAATGAGTGGATTCAGGTATGATGATTCTAACTGAAATAAGTCACACAGAAAAAGAAACATCATAAGATATCAGTAATACACGGAATGTAAACTTGGCTACACAGGAACTGAATTACAGAACAGAACAGGGTCTCAAATTTAGAAAACCAACTGATGCTTGCTTAAGCGTAAAGGTGAGTTGGGGTGCTGCATAAAACCAGAGATTGAAACGAGCACAGATAAAGTTCCTTAAGCCAAATATGGAATAGACAAGAGCTACTCCTTGCTCAACGAAATGGACTCAACACCGCATATTAAACGCCTAAGAATGTACCTGACTAGTAAGTATCTTAAAACCTATGGATTGCTATGTCTCCGAAAGAGAATCAAGCATGTGTACAGGGGCACAAACGCAGCAGTGATAGGATTGGAGAGGTTCGGTGAGCAAATGAAGACCCTTTGAAGTCATATTGCATGGTACCCATTCCACGGGTTTCAACTACCCAGGTTTAAGGTATTCTTCCTTCAGCTAAAACATGCATGTGGAACCTAGAGTATGATCAACCATGTGATCGGGAGACGTGTTCAAATATGTCTCAGTTTTCATACCCTGGTACTCGGGTGCAACATTCCAGACGCTTTACTAACACTCTCCCGACTTGGAGAGTCCGTCCCTTTAATCTCCTGTTTGGCCCAGTTTGCAATTTCTGCGGAAGATGAACAGGAATAGCGAGAACCAATGAGAGACTAGCTGGAGGTGTCTGGACGGGCAAATTTAACTCTCATTTCCCACCAAGAAGAGGAATTAACCAAAGGCTCAGCGTGCCGTGCCGGAACCAGATTAGGGCCTGAAGCCATCCTGCGGTGTTGCGGCCAGGTCACAAGAAAGCGAGTGGAAGAAAGGAGCTCAGGGGCACTGTAATTCACAAAGCTGCAGAGTTATAAATGACAGCTATCGTCCAAAAATATACTGAAGTAAGGCTGCCAAGAGGACTCGAAAGCGGGGCAGAATTGCAGGAAACCGATTTCAGGAGGTAGACTGGAATTGCATTGAAAGCATAGGAAAAGAGGCAGAACGTCCACAATGATGCACTTGGCCAAAAAGGGCGTATGCGTTTTTTTCCTGAATATATTCAGGAAAGCAAGCTTGCAAAGGAAATCTGCACTACAATGAAGTCTCACTTCCCCCTGGTCAAAAGGGCCATCTGAAAAAAGTGTAAAATCCAGAAAGGCAGGACAGGCCATGGAGAACTGGGAGCCTTGTTATGCTGATGGGCGGGATGTAAATTGCCAACAGACACTCGGGAGAAGTGTATGGTGTTTCCTGAAACATCTAAAAAACAAAGCAACAGAGCCTAGGGCACTTCCACTTATGGTCCTATAGCTTAGGGAAATTAAAATCAAAAAGACACAGCCACCCCAAAGTTTGGGACGCCTCTGTTTACAAGAACCTCGTTTACAGTACAAGTTCAACATCGCAGAAATTGAAAAATGGATAAAGAAGGTGTGGTATTTACTTACAAAGCAATATCACTCAGCAATGAAATCTATGTCATCAGGCCCTTAGCAGCACAATGAGTGGATTCAGGTATGATGATTCTAACTGAAATAAGTCACACAGAAAAAGAAACATCATAAGATATCAGTAATACACGGAATGTAAACTTGGCTACACAGGAACTGAATTACAGAACAGAACAGGGTCTCAAATTTAGAAAACCAACTTATGCTTGCTTAAGGGGAAAGGTGAGTTGGGGTGCTGCATAAAACCAGAGATTGAAACGAGAACAGATAAAGTTCCTTAAGCCAAATATGGAATAGACAAGAGCTACTCCTTGCTCAACGAAATGGACTCAACACCGCATATTAAACGCCTAAGAATGTACCTGACTAGTAAGTATCTTAAAACCTATGGATTGCTATGTCTCCGAAAGAGAATCAAGCATGTGTACAGGGGCATAAACGCAGCAGTGATAGGATTGGAGAGGTTCGGTGAGCAAATGAAGACCCTTTGAAGTCATATTGCATGGTACCCATTCCACGGGTTTCAACTACCCAGGTTTAAGGTATTCTTCCTTCAGCTAAAACATGCATGTGGAACCTAGAGTATGATCAACCATGTGATCGGGAGACGTGTTCAAATATGTCTCAGTTTTCGTACCCTGGTACTCGGGTGCAACATTCCAGACGCTTTACTAACACTCTCCCGACTTGGAGAGTCCGTCCCTTTAATCTCCTGTTTGGCCCAGTTTGCAATTTCTGCGGAAGATGAACAGGAATAGCGAGAACCAATGAGAGACTAGCTGGAGGTGTCTGGACGGGCAAATTTAACTCTCATTTCCCACCAGGAAGAGGAAATAACCAAAGGCTCAGCGTGCCGTGCCGGAACCAGATTAGGGCCTGAAGCCATCCTGCGGTGTTGCGGCCAGGTCACAAGAAAGCGAGTTGAAGAAAGGAGCTCAGGGGCACTGTAATTCACAAAGCTGCAGAGTTATAAATGACAGCTATCGTCCAAAAATATACTGAAGTAAGGCTGCCAAGAGGACTCGAAAGCGGGGCAGAATTGCAGGAAACCGATTTCAGGAGGTAGACTGGAATTGCATTGAAAGCATAGGAAAAGAGGCAGAACGTCCACAATGATGCACTTGGCCAAAAAGGGCGTATGCGTTTTTTCCTGAATATATTCAGGAAAAAAACGCATACGCCCTTTTTGGCCAACCAAGCAAGCTTGCAAAGGAAATCTGCACTACAATGAAGTCTCACTTCCCCCCGGTCAAAAGGGCCATCTGAAAAAAGTGTAAAATCCAGAAAGGCAGGACAGGCCATGGAGAACTGGGAGCCTTGTTATGCTGATGGGCGGGATGTAAATTGCCAACAGACACTCGGGAGAAGTGTATGGTGTTTCCTGAAACATCTAAAAAACAAAGCAACAGAGCCTAGGGCACTTCCACTTATGGTCCTATAGCTTAGGGAAATTAAAATCAAAAAGACACAGCCACCCCAAAGTTTGGGACGCCTCTGTTTACAAGAACCTCGTTTACAGTACAAGTTCAACATCGCAGAAATTGAAAAATGGATAAAGAAGGTGTGGTATTTACTTAGAAAGCAATATCACTCAGCAATGAAATCTATGTCATCAGGCCCTTAGCAGCACAATGAGTGGATTCAGGTATGATGATTCTAACTGAAATAAGTCACACAGAAAAAGAAACATCATAAGATATCAGTAATACACGGAATGTATACTTGGCTACACAGGAACTGAATTACAGAACAGAACAGGGTCTCAAATTTAGAAAACCAACTTATGCTTGCTTAAGGGTAAAGGTGAGTTGGGGTGCTGCATAAAACCAGAGATTGAAACGAGAACAGATAAAGTTCCTTAAGCCAAATATGGAATAGACAAGAGCTACTCCTTGCTCAACGAAATGGACTCAACACCGCATATTAAACGCCTAAGAATGTACCTGACTAGTAAGTATCTTAAAACCTATGGATTGCTATGTCTCCGAAAGAGAATCAAGCATGTGTACAGGGGCATAAACGCAGCAGTGATAGGATTGGAGAGGTTCGGTGAGCAAATGAAGACCCTTTGAAGTCATATTGCATGGTACCCATTCCACGGGTTTCAACTACCCAGGTTTAAGGTATTCTTCCTTCAGCTAAAACATGCATGTGGAACCTAGAGTATGATCAACCATGTGATCGGGAGACGTGTTCAAATATGTCTCAGTTTTCGTACCCTGGTACTCGGGTGCAACATTCCAGACGCTTTACTAACACTCTCCCGACTTGGAGAGTCCGTCCCTTTAATCTCCTGTTTGGCCCAGTTTGCAATTTCTGCGGAAGATGAACAGGAATAGCGAGAACCAATGAGAGACTAGCTGGAGGTGTCTGGACGGGCAAATTTAACTCTCATTTCCCACCAGGAAGAGGAAATAACCAAAGGCTCAGCGTGCCGTGCCGGAACCAGATTAGGGCCTGAAGCCATCCTGCGGTGTTGCGGCCAGGTCACAAGAAAGCGAGTTGAAGAAAGGAGCTCAGGGGCACTGTAATTCACAAAGCTGCAGAGTTATAAATGACAGCTATCGTCCAAAAATATACTGAAGTAAGGCTGCCAAGAGGACTCGAAAGCGGGGCAGAATTGCAGGAAACCGATTTCAGGAGGTAGACTGGAATTGCATTGAAAGCATAGGAAAAGAGGCAGAACGTCCACAATGATGCACTTGGCCAAAAAGGGCGTATGCGTTTTTTCCTGAATATATTCAGGAAAAAAACACATACGCCCTTTTTGGCCAACCAAGCAAGCTTGCAAAGTAAATCTGCACTACAATGAAGTCTCACTTCCCCCCGGTCAAAAGGGCCATCTGAAAAAAGTGTAAAATCCAGAAAGGCAGGACAGGCCATGGAGAACTGGGAGCCTTGTTATGCTGATGGGCGGGATGTAAATTGCCAACAGACACTCGGGAGAAGTGTATGGTGTTTCCTGAAACATCTAAAAAACAAAGCAACAGAGCCTAGGGCACTTCCACTTATGGTCCTATAGCTTAGGGAAATTAAAATCAAAAAGACACAGCCACCCCAAAGTTTGGGACACCTCTGTTTACAAGAACCTCGTTTACAGTACAAGTTCAACATCGCAGAAAGTGAAAAATGGATAAAGAACGTGTGGTATTTACTTACAAAACAATATCACTCAGCAATGAAATCTATGTCATCAGGCCCTTAGCAGCACAATGAGTGGATTCAGGTATGATGATTCTAACTGAAATAAGTCACACAGAAAAAGAAACATCATAAGTTATCAGTAATACACGGAATGTAAACTTGGCTACACAGGAACTGAATTACAGAACAGAACAGGGTCTCAAATTTAGAAAACCAACTTATGCTTGCTTAAGGGGAAAGGTGAGTTGGGGTGCTGCATAAAACCAGAGATTGAAATGAGCACAGATAAAGTTCCTTAAGCCAAATATGGAATAGACAAGAGCTACTCCTTGCTCAACGAAATGGACTCAACACCGCATATTAAACGCCTAAGAATGTACCTGACTAGTAAGTATCTTAAAACCTATGGATTGCTATGTCTCCGAAAGAGAATCAAGCATGTGTACAGGGGCATAAACGCAGCAGTGATAGGATTGGAGAGGTTCGGTGAACAAATGAAGACCCTTTGAAGTCATATTGCATGGTACCCATTCCACGGGTCTCAACTCTCCAGGTTTAAGGTATTCTTCCTTCAGCTAAAATATGCATGTGGAACCCAGAGTATGATCAACCGTGTGAACGGGAGACGTGTTCAAATATGTCTCAGTTTTCCTCCCTTGGTACTCGGGTGCAACATTCCAGACGCTTTACTAACACTCTCCCCACTTGGAGAGTCAGCGCCTTTAACCTCCTGTTTGGCCCAGTTTGCAATTTCTGCGGAAAATGAACAGGAATAGGGAGAACCAATGAGAGACTAGCTGGAGGTGTCTGGACGGGCAAATTTAACTCTCATTTCCCACCAGGAAGAGGAAATTACCAAAGGCTCAGCGTGCCGTGCCGGAACCAGATTAGGGCCTGAAGCCATCCTGCGGTGTTGCGGCCAGGTCACAAGAAAGCGAGTTGAAGAAAGGAGCTCAGGGGCACTGTAATTCACAAACCTGCAGAGTTATAAATGACAGCTATCGTCCAAAAATATACTGAAGTAAGGCTGCCAAGAGGACTTGATAGCGGGGCAGAATTGCAGGAAACCGATTTCAGGAGGTAGACTGGAATTGCATTGAAAGCATAGGAAAAGAGGCAGAACGTCCACAATGATGCACTTGGTCAAAAAGGGCGTATGCGTTTTTTCCTGAATATATTCAGGAAAAAACGCATACGCCCTTTTTGGCCAACCAAGCAAGCTTGCAAAGGAAATCTGCACTACAATGAAGTCTCACTTCCCCCCGGTCAAAAGGGCCATCTGAAAAAAGTGTAAAATCCAGAAAGGCAGGACAGGCCATGGAGAACTGGGAGCCTTGTTATGCTGATGGGCGGGATGTAAATTGCCAACAGACACTCGGGAGAAGTGTATGGTGTTTCCTGAAACATCTAAAAAACAAAGCAACAGAGCCTAGGGCACTTCCACTTATGGTCCTATAGCTTAGGGAAATTAAAATCAAAAAGACACAGCCACCCCAAAGTTTGGGACGCCTCTGTTTACAAGAACCTCGTTTACCGTACAAGTTCAATATCACAGAAAGTGAAAAATGGATAAAGAACTTGTGGTACTTACGTACAATGCAGTATCACTCAGCAATGAAATCTATGTCATCAGGCCCGTAGCAGCATAATGAGTGGATTCAGGTACGATGATTCTAACTGAAATAAGTCACACAGAAAAAGAAACATCATAAGATATCAGTAATACACGGAATGTAAACTTGGCTACACAGGAACTGAATTCCAAAACAGAACAGGGTCTCAAATTTAGAAAACCAACTTATGCTTGCTTAAGGGGAAAGGTGAGTTGGGGTGCTGCATAAAACCAGAGATTGAAATGAGCACAGATAAAGTTCCTTAAGCCAAATACGGAATAGACAAGAGCTACTCCTTGCTCAACGAAATGGACTCAACACCCCATATTAAACGCCTAAGAATGTACCTGACTAGTAAGTATCTTAAAACCTATGGATTGCTATGTCTCCAAAAGAGAATCAAGCGTGTGTACAGGGGCATAAACGCAGCAGTGATAGGATTGGAGAGGTTCGGTGAGCAAATGAATACCCTTTGAAGTCATATTGCATGGTACCCATTCCACGGTTCTCAACTCTCCAGGTTTAAGGTATTCTTCCTTCAGCTAAAACATGCATGTGGAACCCAGAGTATGATCAACCATGTGAACGGGAGACGTGTTCAAATATGTCTCAGTTTTCCTCCCCTGGTACTCGGGTGCAACATTCCAGACGCTTTACTAACACTCTCCCCACTTGGAGAGTTAGCGCCTTTAACTTCCTGTTTGGCCCAGTTTGCAATTTCTGCGGAAGATGAACAGGAATAGGGAACACCAATGAGAGACTAGCTGGAGGTGTCTGGACGGGCAAATTTAACTCTCATTTCCCACCAGGAAGAGGAAATAACCAAAGGCTCAGCGTGCCCGGCCGGAACCAGATTAGGGCCTGAAGCCATCATGCGGTGTTGCGGCCAGCTCAAAAGAAAGCGAGTTGAAGAAAGGAGCTCAGGGGCACTGTAATTCACAAACCTGCAGAGTTATAAATGACAGCTATCGTCCAAAAATATACTGAAGTAAGGCTGCCAAGAGGACTTGAAAGCGGGGCAGAATTGCAGGAAACCGATTTCAGGAGGTAGACTGGAATTGCATTGAAAGCATAGGAAAAGAGGCAGAACGTCCACAATGATGCACTTGGCCAAAAAGGGCGTATGCGTTTTTTCCTGAATATATTCAGGAAAAAACGCATACGCCCTTTTTGGCCAACCAAGCAAGCTTGCAAAGGAAATCTGCACTACAATGAAGTCTCACTTCCCCCCGGTCAAAAGGGCCATCTGAAAAAAGTGTAAAATCCAGAAAGGCAGGACAGGCCATGGAGAACTGGGAGCCTTGTTATGCTGATGGGCGGGATGTAAATTGCCAACAGACACTCGGGAGAAGTGTATGGTGTTTCCTGAAACATCTATACAACAAAGCAACAGAGCCTAGGGCACTTCCACTTATGGTCCTATAGCTTAGGGAAATTAAAATCAAAAAGACACAGCCACCCCAAAGTTTGGGACGCCTCTGTTTACAAGAACTTCGTTTACCGTACAAGTTCAATATCACAGAAAGTGAAAAATGGATAAAGAACTTGTGGTACTTACGTACAATGCAGTATCACTCAGCAATGAAATCTATGTCATCAGGCCCGTAGCAGCATAATGAGTGGATTCAGGTACGATGATTCTAACTGAAATAAGTAACACAGAAAAAGAAACATCATAAGATATCAGTAATACACGGAATGTAAACTTGGCTACACAGGAACTGAATTCCAAAACAGAACAGGGTCTCAAATTTAGAAAACCAACTTATGCTTGCTTAAGGGGAAAGGTGAGTTGGGGTGCTGCATAAAACCAGAGATTGAAATGAGCACAGATAAAGTTCCTTAAGCCAAATATGGAATAGACAAGAGCTACTCCTTGCTCAACGAAATGGACTCAACACCCCATATTAAACGCCTAAGAATGTACCTGACTAGTAAGTGTCTTAAAACCTATGGATTGCTATGTCTCCAAAAGAGAATCAAGCGTGTGTACAGGGGCATAAACGCAGCAGTGATAGGATTGGAGAGGTTCGGTGAGCAAATGAAGACCCTTTGAAGTCATATTTCATGGTACCCATTCCACGGGTTTCAACTACCCAGGTTTAAGGTATTCTTCCTTCAGCTAAAACATGCATGTGGAACCTAGAGTATGATCAACCATGTGATCGGGAGACGTGTTCAAATATGTCTCAGTTTTCGTACCCTGGTACTCGGGTGCAACATTCCAGACGCTTTACTAACACTCTCCTGACTTGGAGAGTCCGTCCCTTTAATCTCCTGTTTGGCCCAGTTTGCAATTTCTGCGGAAGATGAACAGGAATAGCGAGAACCAATGAGAGACTAGCTGGAGGTGTCTGGACGGGCAAATTTAACTCTCATTTCCCACCAGAAAGAGGAATTAACCAAAGGCTCAGCGTGCCGTGCCGGAAAAAGATTAGGGCCTGAAGCCATCCTGCGGTGTTGCGGCCAGCTCAAAAGAAAGCGAGTTGAAGAAAGGAGCTCAGGGGCACTGTAATTCACAAACCTGCAGAGTTATAAATGACAGCTATCGTCCAAAAATATACTGAAGTAAGGCTGCCAAGAGGACTTGAAAGCGGGGCAGAATTGCAGGAAATGATTTCAGGAGGTAGACTGGAATTGCATTGAAAGCATAGGAAAAGAGGCAGAACGTCCACAATGATGCACTTGGCCAAAAAGGGCGTATGCGTTTTTTCCTGAATATATTCAGGAAAAAACGCATACGCCCTTTTTGGCCAACCAAGCAAGCTTGCAAAGGAAATCTGCACTACAATGAAGTCTCACTTCCCCCCGGTCAAAAGGGCCATCTGAAAAAAGTGTAAAATCCAGAAAGGCAGGACAGGCCATGGAGAACTGGGAGCCTTGTTATGCTGATGGGCGGGATGTAAATTGCCAACAGACACTCGGGAGAAGTGTATGGTGTTTCCTGAAACATCTAAAAAACAAAGCAACAGAGCCTAGGGCACTTCCACTTATGGTCCTATAGCTTAGGGAAATTAAAATCAAAAAGACACAGCCACCCCAAAGTTTGGGACGCCTCTGTTTACAAGAACCTCGTTTACCGTACAAGTTCAATATCACAGAAAGTGAAAAATGGATAAAGAACTTGTGGTACTTACGTACAATGCAGTATCACTCAGCAATGAAATCTATGTCATCAGGCCCGTAGCAGCATAATGAGTGGATTCAGGTACGATGATTCTCACTGAAATAAGTCACACAGAAAAAGAAACATCATAAGATATCACTAATACACGGAATGTAAACTTGGCTACACAGGAACTGAATTCCAAAACAGAACAGGGTCTCAAATTTAGAAAACCAACTTATGCTTGCTTAAGGGGAAAGGTGAGTTGGGGTGCTGCATAAAACCAGAGATTGAAATGAGCACAGATAAAGTTCCTTAAGCCAAATATGGACTAGACAAGAGCTACTCCTTGCTCAACGAAATGGACTCAACACCCCATATTAAACGCCTAAGAATGTACCTGACTAGTAAGTATCTTAAAACCTATGGATTGCTATGTCTCCAAAAGAGAATCAAGCGTGTGTACAGGGGCATAAACGCAGCAGTGATAGGATTGGAGAGGTTCGGTGAGCAAATGAAGACCCTTTGAAGTCATATTGCATGGTACCCATTCCACGGGTCTCAACTCTCCAGGTTTAAGGTATTCTTCCTTCAGCTAAAACATGCATGTGGAACCCAGAGTATGATCAACCATGTGAACGGGAGACGTGTTCAAATATGTCTCAGTTTTCCTCCCCTGGTACTCGGGTGCAACATTCCAGACGCTTTACTAACACTCTCCCCACTTGGAGAGTCATTGCCTTTAACCTCCTGTTTGGCCCAGTTTGCAATTTCTGAGGAAGATGAACAGGAATAGTGAGAACTAATGAGAGACTAGCAGGAGGTGTCTGGACGGGCAAATTTAACTCTCATTTCCCACCAGGAAGAGGAAATAACCAAAGGCTCAGCGTGCCGTGCCGGAACCATATTAGGGCCTGAAGCCATCCTGTGGTGTTGCGGCCAGCTCAAAAGAAAGCGAGTTGAAGAAAGGAGCTCAGGGGCACTGTAATTCACAAACCTGCAGAGTTATAAATGACAGCTATCGTCCAAAAATATACTGAAGTAAGGCTGCCAAGAGGACTCGAAAGCGGGGCAGAATTGCAGGAAACCGATTTCAGGAGGTAGACTGGAATTGCATTGAAAGCATAGGAAAAGAGGCAGAACGTCCACAATGATGCACTTGGCCAAAAAGGGCGTATGCGTTTTTTCCTGAATATATTCAGGAAAAAACGCATACGCCCTTTTTGGCCAACCAAGCAAGCTTGCAAAGGAAATCTGCACTACAATGAAGTCTCACTTCCCCCCGGTCAAAAGGGCCATCTGAAAAAAGTGTAAAATCCAGAAAGGCAGGACAGGCCATGGAGAACTGGGAGCCTTGTTATGCTGATGGGCGGGATGTAAATTGCCAACAGACACTCGGGAGAAGTGTATGGTGTTTCCTGAAACATCTAAAAAACAAAGCAACAGAGCCTAGGGCACTTCCACTTATGGTCCTATAGCTTAGGGAAATTAAAGTCAAAAAGACACAGCCACCCCAAAGTTTGGGACGCCTCTGTTTACAAGAACCTCATTTACAGTACAAGTTCAACATCGCAGAAAGTGAAAAATGGATAAAGAAGGTGTGGTATTTACTTACAAAGCAATATCACTCAGCAATGAAATCTATGTCATCAGGCCCTTAGCAGCACAATGAGTGGATTCAGGTATGATGATTCTAACTGAAATAAGTCACACAGAAAAAGAAACATCATAAGATATCAGTAATACACGGAATGTAAACTTGGCTACACAGGAACTGAATTACAGAACAGAACAGGGTCTCAAATTTAGAAAACCAACTGATGCTTGCTTAAGCGTAAAGGTGAGTTGGGGTGCTGCATAAAACCAGAGATTGAAACGAGCACAGATAAAGTTCCTTAAGCCAAATATGGAATAGACAAGAGCTACTCCTTGCTCAACGAAATGGACTCAACACCGCATATTAAACGCCTAAGAATGTACCTGACTAGTAAGTATCTTAAAACCTATGGATTGCTATGTCTCCGAAAGAGAATCAAGCATGTGTACATGGGCACAAACGCAGCAGTGATAGGATTGGAGAGGTTCGGTGAGCAAATGAAGACCCTTTGAAGTCATATTGCATGGTACCCATTCCACGGGTTTCAACTACCCAGGTTTAAGGTATTCTTCCTTCAGCTAAAACATGCATGTGGAACCTAGAGTATGATCAACCATGTGATCGGGAGACGTGTTCAAATATGTCTCAGTTTTCATACCCTGGTACTCGGGTGCAACATTCCAGACGCTTTACTAACACTCTCCCGACTTGGAGAGTCCGTCCCTTTAATCTCCTGTTTGGCCCAGTTTGCAATTTCTGCGGAAGATGAACAGGAATAGCGAGAACCAATGAGAGACTAGCTGGAGGTGTCTGGACGGGCAAATTTAACTCTCATTTCCCACCAAGAAGAGGAATTAACCAAAGGCTCAGCGTGCCGTGCCGGAACCAGATTAGGGCCTGAAGCCATCCTGCGGTGTTGCGGCCAGGTCACAAGAAAGCGAGTGGAAGAAAGGAGCTCAGGGGCACTGTAATTCACAAAGCTGCAGAGTTATAAATGACAGCTATCGTCCAAAAATATACTGAAGTAAGGCTGCCAAGAGGACTCGAAAGCGGGCCAGAATTGCAGGAAACCGATTTCAGGAGGTAGACTGGAATTGCATTGAAAGCATAGGAAAAGAGGCAGAACGTCCACAATGATGCACTTGGCCAAAAAGGGCGTATGCGTTTTTTTCCTCAATATATTCAGGAAAGCAAGCTTGCAAAGGAAATCTGCACTACAATGAAGTCTCACTTCCCCCTGGTCAAAAGGGCCATCTGAAAAAAGTGTAAAATCCAGAAAGGCAGGACAGGCCATGGAGAACTGGGAGCCTTGTTATGCTGATGGGCGGGATGTAAATTGCCAACAGACACTCGGGAGAAGTGTATGGTGTTTCCTGAAACATCTAAAAAACAAAGCAACAGAGCCTAGGGCACTTCCACTTATGGTCCTATAGCTTAGGGAAATTAAAATCAAAAAGACACAGCCACCCCAAAGTTTGGGACGCCTCTGTTTACAAGAACCTCGTTTACAGTACAAGTTCAACATCGCAGAAATTGAAAAATGGATAAAGAAGGTGTGGTATTTACTTACAAAGCAATATCACTCAGCAATGAAATCTATGTCATCAGGCCCTTAGCAGCACAATGAGTGGATTCAGGTATGATGATTCTAACTGAAATAAGTCACACAGAAAAAGAAACATCATAAGATATCAGTAATACACGGAATGTAAACTTGGCTACACAGGAACTGAATTACAGAACAGAACAGGGTCTCAAATTTAGAAAACCAACTTATGCTTGCTTAAGGGGAAAGGTGAGTTGGGGTGCTGCATAAAACCAGAGATTGAAACGAGAACAGATAAAGTTCCTTAAGCCAAATATGGAATAGACAAGAGCTACTCCTTGCTCAACGAAATGGACTCAACACCGCATATTAAATGCCTAAGAATGTACCTGACTAGTAAGTATCTTAAAACCTATGGATTGCTATGTCTCCGAAAGAGAATCAAGCATGTGTACAGGGGCATAAACGCAGCAGTGATAGGATTGGAGAGGTTCGGTGAGCAAATGAAGACCCTTTGAAGTCATATTGCATGGTACCCATTCCACGGGTTTCAACTACCCAGGTTTAAGGTATTCTTCCTTCAGCTAAAACATGCATGTGGAACCTAGAGTATGATCAACCATGTGATCGGGAGACGTGTTCAAATATGTCTCAGTTTTCGTACCCTGGTACTCGGGTGCAACATTCCAGACGCTTTACTAACACTCTCCCGACTTGGAGAGTCCGTCCCTTTAATCTCCTGTTTGGCCCAGTTTGCAATTTCTGCGGAAGATGAACAGGAATAGCGAGAACCAATGAGAGACTAGCTGGAGGTGTCTGGACGGGCAAATTTAACTCTCATTTCCCACCAGGAAGAGGAAATAACCAAAGGCTCAGCGTGCCGTGCCGGAACCAGATTAGGGCCTGAAGCCATCCTGCGGTGTTGCGGCCAGGTCACAAGAAAGCGAGTTGAAGAAAGGAGCTCAGGGGCACTGTAATTCACAAAGCTGCAGAGTTATAAATGACAGCTATCGTCCAAAAATATACTGAAGTAAGGCTGCCAAGAGGACTCGAAAGCGGGGCAGAATTGCAGGAAACCGATTTCAGGAGGTAGACTGGAATTGCATTGAAAGCATAGGAAAAGAGGCAGAACGTCCACAATGATGCACTTGGCCAAAAAGGGCGTATGCGTTTTTTCCTGAATATATTCAGGAAAAAAACGCATACGCCCTTTTTGGCCAACCAAGCAAGCTTGCAAAGGAAATCTGCACTACAATGAAGTCTCACTTCCCCCCGGTCAAAAGGGCCATCTGAAAAAAGTGTAAAATCCAGAAAGGCAGGACAGGCCATGGAGAACTGGGAGCCTTGTTATGCTGATGGGCGGGATGTAAATTGCCAACAGACACTCGGGAGAAGTGTATGGTGTTTCCTGAAACATCTAAAAAACAAAGCAACAGAGCCTAGGGCACTTCCACTTATGGTCCTATAGCTTAGGGAAATTAAAATCAAAAAGACACAGCCACCCCAAAGTTTGGGACGCCTCTGTTTACAAGAACCTCGTTTACAGTACAAGTTCAACATCGCAGAAATTGAAAAATGGATAAAGAAGGTGTGGTATTTACTTAGAAAGCAATATCACTCAGCAATGAAATCTATGTCATCAGGCCCTTAGCAGCACAATGAGTGGATTCAGGTATGATGATTCTAACTGAAATAAGTCACACAGAAAAAGAAACATCATAAGATATCAGTAATACACGGAATGTATACTTGGCTACACAGGAACTGAATTACAGAACAGAACAGGGTCTCAAATTTAGAAAACCAACTTATGCTTGCTTAAGGGTAAAGGTGAGTTGGGGTGCTGCATAAAACCAGAGATTGAAACGAGAACAGATAAAGTTCCTTAAGCCAAATATGGAATAGACAAGAGCTACTCCTTGCTCAACGAAATGGACTCAACACCGCATATTAAACGCCTAAGAATGTACCTGACTAGTAAGTATCTTAAAACCTATGGATTGCTATGTCTCCGAAAGAGAATCAAGCATGTGTACAGGGGCATAAACGCAGCAGTGATAGGATTGGAGAGGTTCGGTGAGCAAATGAAGACCCTTTGAAGTCATATTGCATGGTACCCATTCCACGGGTTTCAACTACCCAGGTTTAAGGTATTCTTCCTTCAGCTAAAACATGCATGTGGAACCTAGAGTATGATCAACCATGTGATCGGGAGACGTGTTCAAATATGTCTCAGTTTTCGTACCCTGGTACTCGGGTGCAACATTCCAGACGCTTTACTAACACTCTCCCGACTTGGAGAGTCCGTCCCTTTAATCTCCTGTTTGGCCCAGTTTGCAATTTCTGCGGAAGATGAACAGGAATAGCGAGAACCAATGAGAGACTAGCTGGAGGTGTCTGGACGGGCAAATTTAACTCTCATTTCCCACCAGGAAGAGGAAATAACCAAAGGCTCAGCGTGCCGTGCCGGAACCAGATTAGGGCCTGAAGCCATCCTGCGGTGTTGCAGCCAGGTCACAAGAAAGCGAGTTGAAGAAAGGAGCTCAGGGGCACTGTAATTCACAAACCTGCAGAGTTATAAATGACAGCTATCGTCCAAAAATATACTGAAGTAAGGCTGCCAAGAGGACTTGATAGCGGGGCAGAATTGCAGGAAACCGATTTCAGGAGGTAGACTGGAATTGCATTGAAAGCATAGGAAAAGAGGCAGAACGTCCACAATGATGCACTTGGTCAAAAAGGGCGTATGCGTTTTTTCCTGAATATATTCAGGAAAAAACGCATACGCCCTTTTTGGCCAACCAAGCAAGCTTGCAAAGGAAATCTGCACTACAATGAAGTCTCACTTCCCCCCGGTCAAAAGGGCCATCTGAAAAAAGTGTAAAATCCAGAAAGGCAGGACAGGCCATGGAGAACTGGGAGCCTTGTTATGCTGATGGGCGGGATGTAAATTGCCAACAGACACTCGGGAGAAGTGTATGGTGTTTCCTGAAACATCTAAAAAACAAAGCAACAGAGCCTAGGGCACTTCCACTTATGGTCCTATAGCTTAGGGAAATTAAAATCAAAAAGACACAGCCACCCCAAAGTTTGGGACGCCTCTGTTTACAAGAACCTCGTTTACCGTACAAGTTCAATATCACAGAAAGTGAAAAATGGATAAAGAACTTGTGGTACTTACGTACAATGCAGTATCACTCAGCAATGAAATCTATGTCATCAGGCCCGTAGCAGCATAATGAGTGGATTCAGGTACGATGATTCTAACTGAAATAAGTCACACAGAAAAAGAAACATCATAAGATATCAGTAATACACGGAATGTAAACTTGGCTACACAGGAACTGAATTCCAAAACAGAACAGGGTCTCAAATTTAGAAAACCAACTTATGCTTGCTTAAGGGGAAAGGTGAGTTGGGGTGCTGCATAAAACCAGAGATTGAAATGAGCACAGATAAAGTTCCTTAAGCCAAATACGGAATAGACAAGAGCTACTCCTTGCTCAACGAAATGGACTCAACACCCCATATTAAACGCCTAAGAATGTACCTGACTAGTAAGTATCTTAAAACCTATGGATTGCTATGTCTCCAAAAGAGAATCAAGCGTGTGTACAGGGGCATAAACGCAGCAGTGATAGGATTGGAGAGGTTCGGTGAGCAAATGAATACCCTTTGAAGTCATATTGCATGGTACCCATTCCACGGTTCTCAACTCTCCAGGTTTAAGGTATTCTTCCTTCAGCTAAAACATGCATGTGGAACCCAGAGTATGATCAACCATGTGAACGGGAGACGTGTTCAAATATGTCTCAGTTTTCCTCCCCTGGTACTCGGGTGCAACATTCCAGACGCTTTACTAACACTCTCCCCACTTGGAGAGTTAGCGCCTTTAACTTCCTGTTTGGCCCAGTTTGCAATTTCTGCGGAAGATGAACAGGAATAGGGAACACCAATGAGAGACTAGCTGGAGGTGTCTGGACGGGCAAATTTAACTCTCATTTCCCACCAGGAAGAGGAAATAACCAAAGGCTCAGCGTGCCCGGCCGGAACCAGATTAGGGCCTGAAGCCATCATGCGGTGTTGCGGCCAGCTCAAAAGAAAGCGAGTTGAAGAAAGGAGCTCAGGGGCACTGTAATTCACAAACCTGCAGAGTTATAAATGACAGCTATCGTCCAAAAATATACTGAAGTAAGGCTGCCAAGAGGACTTGAAAGCGGGGCAGAATTGCAGGAAACCGATTTCAGGAGGTAGACTGGAATTGCATTGAAAGCATAGGAAAAGAGGCAGAACGTCCACAATGATGCACTTGGCCAAAAAGGGCGTATGCGTTTTTTCCTGAATATATTCAGGAAAAAACGCATACGCCCTTTTTGGCCAACCAAGCAAGCTTGCAAAGGAAATCTGCACTACAATGAAGTCTCACTTCCCCCCGGTCAAAAGGGCCATCTGAAAAAAGTGTAAAATCCAGAAAGGCAGGACAGGCCATGGAGAACTGGGAGCCTTGTTATGCTGATGGGCGGGATGTAAATTGCCAACAGACACTCGGGAGAAGTGTATGGTGTTTCCTGAAACATCTATACAACAAAGCAACAGAGCCTAGGGCACTTCCACTTATGGTCCTATAGCTTAGGGAAATTAAAATCAAAAAGACACAGCCACCCCAAAGTTTGGGACGCCTCTGTTTACAAGAACTTCGTTTACCGTACAAGTTCAATATCACAGAAAGTGAAAAATGGATAAAGAACTTGTGGTACTTACGTACAATGCAGTATCACTCAGCAATGAAATCTATGTCATCAGGCCCGTAGCAGCATAATGAGTGGATTCAGGTACGATGATTCTAACTGAAATAAGTAACACAGAAAAAGAAACATCATAAGATATCAGTAATACACGGAATGTAAACTTGGCTACACAGGAACTGAATTCCAAAACAGAACAGGGTCTCAAATTTAGAAAACCAACTTATGCTTGCTTAAGGGGAAAGGTGAGTTGGGGTGCTGCATAAAACCAGAGATTGAAATGAGCACAGATAAAGTTCCTTAAGCCAAATATGGAATAGACAAGAGCTACTCCTTGCTCAACGAAATGGACTCAACACCCCATATTAAACGCCTAAGAATGTACCTGACTAGTAAGTGTCTTAAAACCTATGGATTGCTATGTCTCCAAAAGAGAATCAAGCGTGTGTACAGGGGCATAAACGCAGCAGTGATAGGATTGGAGAGGTTCGGTGAGCAAATGAAGACCCTTTGAAGTCATATTTCATGGTACCCATTCCACGGGTTTCAACTACCCAGGTTTAAGGTATTCTTCCTTCAGCTAAAACATGCATGTGGAACCTAGAGTATGATCAACCATGTGATCGGGAGACGTGTTCAAATATGTCTCAGTTTTCGTACCCTGGTACTCGGGTGCAACATTCCAGACGCTTTACTAACACTCTCCTGACTTGGAGAGTCCGTCCCTTTAATCTCCTGTTTGGCCCAGTTTGCAATTTCTGCGGAAGATGAACAGGAATAGCGAGAACCAATGAGAGACTAGCTGGAGGTGTCTGGACGGGCAAATTTAACTCTCATTTCCCACCAGAAAGAGGAATTAACCAAAGGCTCAGCGTGCCGTGCCGGAAAAAGATTAGGGCCTGAAGCCATCCTGCGGTGTTGCGGCCAGCTCAAAAGAAAGCGAGTTGAAGAAAGGAGCTCAGGGGCACTGTAATTCACAAACCTGCAGAGTTATAAATGACAGCTATCGTCCAAAAATATACTGAAGTAAGGCTGCCAAGAGGACTTGAAAGCGGGGCAGAATTGCAGGAAATGATTTCAGGAGGTAGACTGGAATTGCATTGAAAGCATAGGAAAAGAGGCAGAACGTCCACAATGATGCACTTGGCCAAAAAGGGCGTATGCGTTTTTTCCTGAATATATTCAGGAAAAAACGCATACGCCCTTTTTGGCCAACCAAGCAAGCTTGCAAAGGAAATCTGCACTACAATGAAGTCTCACTTCCCCCCGGTCAAAAGGGCCATCTGAAAAAAGTGTAAAATCCAGAAAGGCAGGACAGGCCATGGAGAACTGGGAGCCTTGTTATGCTGATGGGCGGGATGTAAATTGCCAACAGACACTCGGGAGAAGTGTATGGTGTTTCCTGAAACATCTAAAAAACAAAGCAACAGAGCCTAGGGCACTTCCACTTATGGTCCTATAGCTTAGGGAAATTAAAATCAAAAAGACACAGCCACCCCAAAGTTTGGGACGCCTCTGTTTACAAGAACCTCGTTTACCGTACAAGTTCAATATCACAGAAAGTGAAAAATGGATAAAGAACTTGTGGTACTTACGTACAATGCAGTATCACTCAGCAATGAAATCTATGTCATCAGGCCCGTAGCAGCATAATGAGTGGATTCAGGTACGATGATTCTCACTGAAATAAGTCACACAGAAAAAGAAACATCATAAGATATCACTAATACACGGAATGTAAACTTGGCTACACAGGAACTGAATTCCAAAACAGAACAGGGTCTCAAATTTAGAAAACCAACTTATGCTTGCTTAAGGGGAAAGGTGAGTTGGGGTGCTGCATAAAACCAGAGATTGAAATGAGCACAGATAAAGTTCCTTAAGCCAAATATGGACTAGACAAGAGCTACTCCTTGCTCAACGAAATGGACTCAACACCCCATATTAAACGCCTAAGAATGTACCTGACTAGTAAGTATCTTAAAACCTATGGATTGCTATGTCTCCAAAAGAGAATCAAGCGTGTGTACAGGGGCATAAACGCAGCAGTGATAGGATTGGAGAGGTTCGGTGAGCAAATGAAGACCCTTTGAAGTCATATTGCATGGTACCCATTCCACGGGTCTCAACTCTCCAGGTTTAAGGTATTCTTCCTTCAGCTAAAACATGCATGTGGAACCCAGAGTATGATCAACCATGTGAACGGGAGACGTGTTCAAATATGTCTCAGTTTTCCTCCCCTGGTACTCGGGTGCAACATTCCAGACGCTTTACTAACACTCTCCCCACTTGGAGAGTCATTGCCTTTAACCTCCTGTTTGGCCCAGTTTGCAATTTCTGAGGAAGATGAACAGGAATAGTGAGAACTAATGAGAGACTAGCAGGAGGTGTCTGGACGGGCAAATTTAACTCTCATTTCCCACCAGGAAGAGGAAATAACCAAAGGCTCAGCGTGCCGTGCCGGAACCATATTAGGGCCTGAAGCCATCCTGTGGTGTTGCGGCCAGCTCAAAAGAAAGCGAGTTGAAGAAAGGAGCTCAGGGGCACTGTAATTCACAAACCTGCAGAGTTATAAATGACAGCTATCGTCCAAAAATATACTGAAGTAAGGCTGCCAAGAGGACTCGAAAGCGGGGCAGAATTGCAGGAAACCGATTTCAGGAGGTAGACTGGAATTGCATTGAAAGCATAGGAAAAGAGGCAGAACGTCCACAATGATGCACTTGGCCAAAAAGGGCGTATGCGTTTTTTCCTGAATATATTCAGGAAAAAACGCATACGCCCTTTTTGGCCAACCAAGCAAGCTTGCAAAGGAAATCTGCACTACAATGAAGTCTCACTTCCCCCCGGTCAAAAGGGCCATCTGAAAAAAGTGTAAAATCCAGAAAGGCAGGACAGGCCATGGAGAACTGGGAGCCTTGTTATGCTGATGGGCGGGATGTAAATTGCCAACAGACACTCGGGAGAAGTGTATGGTGTTTCCTGAAACATCTAAAAAACAAAGCAACAGAGCCTAGGGCACTTCCACTTATGGTCCTATAGCTTAGGGAAATTAAAGTCAAAAAGACACAGCCACCCCAAAGTTTGGGACGCCTCTGTTTACAAGAACCTCATTTACAGTACAAGTTCAACATCGCAGAAAGTGAAAAATGGATAAAGAAGGTGTGGTATTTACTTACAAAGCAATATCACTCAGCAATGAAATCTATGTCATCAGGCCCTTAGCAGCACAATGAGTGGATTCAGGTATGATGATTCTAACTGAAATAAGTCACACAGAAAAAGAAACATCATAAGATATCAGTAATACACGGAATGTAAACTTGGCTACACAGGAACTGAATTACAGAACAGAACAGGGTCTCAAATTTAGAAAACCAACTGATGCTTGCTTAAGCGTAAAGGTGAGTTGGGGTGCTGCATAAAACCAGAGATTGAAACGAGCACAGATAAAGTTCCTTAAGCCAAATATGGAATAGACAAGAGCTACTCCTTGCTCAACGAAATGGACTCAACACCGCATATTAAACGCCTAAGAATGTACCTGACTAGTAAGTATCTTAAAACCTATGGATTGCTATGTCTCCGAAAGAGAATCAAGCATGTGTACATGGGCACAAACGCAGCAGTGATAGGATTGGAGAGGTTCGGTGAGCAAATGAAGACCCTTTGAAGTCATATTGCATGGTACCCATTCCACGGGTTTCAACTACCCAGGTTTAAGGTATTCTTCCTTCAGCTAAAACATGCATGTGGAACCTAGAGTATGATCAACCATGTGATCGGGAGACGTGTTCAAATATGTCTCAGTTTTCATACCCTGGTACTCGGGTGCAACATTCCAGACGCTTTACTAACACTCTCCCGACTTGGAGAGTCCGTCCCTTTAATCTCCTGTTTGGCCCAGTTTGCAATTTCTGCGGAAGATGAACAGGAATAGCGAGAACCAATGAGAGACTAGCTGGAGGTGTCTGGACGGGCAAATTTAACTCTCATTTCCCACCAAGAAGAGGAATTAACCAAAGGCTCAGCGTGCCGTGCCGGAACCAGATTAGGGCCTGAAGCCATCCTGCGGTGTTGCGGCCAGGTCACAAGAAAGCGAGTGGAAGAAAGGAGCTCAGGGGCACTGTAATTCACAAAGCTGCAGAGTTATAAATGACAGCTATCGTCCAAAAATATACTGAAGTAAGGCTGCCAAGAGGACTCGAAAGCGGGGCAGAATTGCAGGAAACCGATTTCAGGAGGTAGACTGGAATTGCATTGAAAGCATAGGAAAAGAGGCAGAACGTCCACAATGATGCACTTGGCCAAAAAGGGCGTATGCGTTTTTTTCCTGAATATATTCAGGAAAGCAAGCTTGCAAAGGAAATCTGCACTACAATGAAGTCTCACTTCCCCCTGGTCAAAAGGGCCATCTGAAAAAAGTGTAAATCAGAAGGCGGCAGGCCTGGAGAACTTGGGTGGCCTTGTTATGCTGTTGGGGGATTTAATTGCCCCAAAGCACTAGGGACCAGAAGTGTAAGGTGTCCCTGAAGGCTCTGTTGCTAAAAACAAAGCAACAGAGCCTAGGGCACTTCCACTTATGGTCCTATAGCTTAGGGAAATTAAAATCAAAAAGACACAGCCACCCCAAAGTTTGGGACGCCTCTGTTTACAAGAACCTCGTTTACAGTACAAGTTCAACATCGCAGAAATTGAAAAATGGATAAAGAAGGTGTGGTATTTACTTACAAAGCAATATCACTCAGCAATGAAATCTATGTCATCAGGCCCTTAGCAGCACAATGAGTGGATTCAGGTATGATGATTCTAACTGAAATAAGTCACACAGAAAAAGAAACATCATAAGATATCAGTAATACACGGAATGTAAACTTGGCTACACAGGAACTGAATTACAGAACAGAACAGGGTCTCAAATTTAGAAAACCAACTTATGCTTGCTTAAGGGGAAAGGTGAGTTGGGGTGCTGCATAAAACCAGAGATTGAAACGAGAACAGATAAAGTTCCTTAAGCCAAATATGGAATAGACAAGAGCTACTCCTTGCTCAACGAAATGGACTCAACACCGCATATTAAACGCCTAAGAATGTACCTGACTAGTAAGTATCTTAAAACCTATGGATTGCTATGTCTCCGAAAGAGAATCAAGCATGTGTACAGGGGCATAAACGCAGCAGTGATAGGATTGGAGAGGTTCGGTGAGCAAATGAAGACCCTTTGAAGTCATATTGCATGGTACCCATTCCACGGGTTTCAACTACCCAGGTTTAAGGTATTCTTCCTTCAGCTAAAACATGCATGTGGAACCTAGAGTATGATCAACCATGTGATCGGGAGACGTGTTCAAATATGTCTCAGTTTTCGTACCCTGGTACTCGGGTGCAACATTCCAGACGCTTTACTAACACTCTCCCGACTTGGAGAGTCCGTCCCTTTAATCTCCTGTTTGGCCCAGTTTGCAATTTCTGCGGAAGATGAACAGGAATAGCGAGAACCAATGAGAGACTAGCTGGAGGTGTCTGGACGGGCAAATTTAACTCTCATTTCCCACCAGGAAGAGGAAATAACCAAAGGCTCAGCGTGCCGTGCCGGAACCAGATTAGGGCCTGAAGCCATCCTGCGGTGTTGCGGCCAGGTCACAAGAAAGCGAGTTGAAGAAAGGAGCTCAGGGGCACTGTAATTCACAAAGCTGCAGAGTTATAAATGACAGCTATCGTCCAAAAATATACTGAAGTAAGGCTGCCAAGAGGACTCGAAAGCGGGGCAGAATTGCAGGAAACCGATTTCAGGAGGTAGACTGGAATTGCATTGAAAGCATAGGAAAAGAGGCAGAACGTCCACAATGATGCACTTGGCCAAAAAGGGCGTATGCGTTTTTTCCTGAATATATTCAGGAAAAAAACGCATACGCCCTTTTTGGCCAACCAAGCAAGCTTGCAAAGGAAATCTGCACTACAATGAAGTCTCACTTCCCCCCGGTCAAAAGGGCCATCTGAAAAAAGTGTAAAATCCAGAAAGGCAGGACAGGCCATGGAGAACTGGGAGCCTTGTTATGCTGATGGGCGGGATGTAAATTGCCAACAGACACTCGGGAGAAGTGTATGGTGTTTCCTGAAACATCTAAAAAACAAAGCAACAGAGCCTAGGGCACTTCCACTTATGGTCCTATAGCTTAGGGAAATTAAAATCAAAAAGACACAGCCACCCCAAAGTTTGGGACGCCTCTGTTTACAAGAACCTCGTTTACAGTACAAGTTCAACATCGCAGAAATTGAAAAATGGATAAAGAAGGTGTGGTATTTACTTAGAAAGCAATATCACTCAGCAATGAAATCTATGTCATCAGGCCCTTAGCAGCACAATGAGTGGATTCAGGTATGATGATTCTAACTGAAATAAGTCACACAGAAAAAGAAACATCATAAGATATCAGTAATACACGGAATGTATACTTGGCTACACAGGAACTGAATTACAGAACAGAACAGGGTCTCAAATTTAGAAAACCAACTTATGCTTGCTTAAGGGTAAAGGTGAGTTGGGGTGCTGCATAAAACCAGAGATTGAAACGAGAACAGATAAAGTTCCTTAAGCCAAATATGGAATAGACAAGAGCTACTCCTTGCTCAACGAAATGGACTCAACACCGCATATTAAACGCCTAAGAATGTACCTGACTAGTAAGTATCTTAAAACCTATGGATTGCTATGTCTCCGAAAGAGAATCAAGCATGTGTACAGGGGCATAAACGCAGCAGTGATAGGATTGGAGAGGTTCGGTGAGCAAATGAAGACCCTTTGAAGTCATATTGCATGGTACCCATTCCACGGGTTTCAACTACCCAGGTTTAAGGTATTCTTCCTTCAGCTAAAACATGCATGTGGAACCTAGAGTATGATCAACCATGTGATCGGGAGACGTGTTCAAATATGTCTCAGTTTTCGTACCCTGGTACTCGGGTGCAACATTCCAGACGCTTTACTAACACTCTCCCGACTTGGAGAGTCCGTCCCTTTAATCTCCTGTTTGGCCCAGTTTGCAATTTCTGCGGAAGATGAACAGGAATAGCGAGAACCAATGAGAGACTAGCTGGAGGTGTCTGGACGGGCAAATTTAACTCTCATTTCCCACCAGGAAGAGGAAATAACCAAAGGCTCAGCGTGCCGTGCCGGAACCAGATTAGGGCCTGAAGCCATCCTGCGGTGTTGCAGCCAGGTCACAAGAAAGCGAGTTGAAGAAAGGAGCTCAGGGGCACTGTAATTCACAAAGCTGCAGAGTTATAAATGACAGCTATCGTCCAAAAATATACTGAAGTAAGGCTGCCAAGAGGACTCGAAAGCGGGGCAGAATTGCAGGAAACCGATTTCAGGAGGTAGACTGGAATTGCATTGAAAGCATAGGAAAAGAGGCAGAACGTCCACAATGATGCACTTGGCCAAAAAGGGCGTATGCGTTTTTTCCTGAATATATTCAGGAAAAAAACACATACGCCCTTTTTGGCCAACCAAGCAAGCTTGCAAAGTAAATCTGCACTACAATGAAGTCTCACTTCCCCCCGGTCAAAAGGGCCATCTGAAAAAAGTGTAAAATCCAGAAAGGCAGGACAGGCCATGGAGAACTGGGAGCCTTGTTATGCTGATGGGCGGGATGTAAATTGCCAACAGACACTCGGGAGAAGTGTATGGTGTTTCCTGAAACATCTAAAAAACAAAGCAACAGAGCCTAGGGCACTTCCACTTATGGTCCTATAGCTTAGGGAAATTAAAATCAAAAAGACACAGCCACCCCAAAGTTTGGGACGCCTCTGTTTACAAGAACCTCGTTTACCGTACAAGTTCAATATCACAGAAAGTGAAAAATGGATAAAGAACTTGTGGTACTTACGTACAATGCAGTATCACTCAGCAATGAAATCTATGTCATCAGGCCCGTAGCAGCATAATGAGTGGATTCAGGTACGATGATTCTAACTGAAATAAGTCACACAGAAAAAGAAACATCATAAGATATCACTAATACACGGAATGTAAACTTGGCTACACAGGAACTGAATTCCAAAACAGAAGAGGGTCTCAAATTTAGAAAACCAACTTATGCTTGCTTAAGGGGAAAGGTGAGTTGGGGTGCTGCATAAAACCAGAGATTGAAATGAGCACAGATAAAGTTCCTTAAGCCAAATATGGACTAGACAAGAGCTACTCCTTGCTCAACGAAATGGACTCAACACCCCATATTAAAGGCCAAAAATGTACCTGACTAGTAAGTATCTTAAAACCTATGGATTGCTATGTCTCCAAAAGAGAATCAAGCGTGTGTACAGGGGCATAAACGCAGTAGTGATAAGATTGGAGAGGTTTGGTGAGCAAATGAAGACCCTTTGAAGTCATATTGCATGGTACCCATTCCACGGGTCTCAACTCTCCAGGTTTAAGGTATTCTTCCTTCAGCTAAAACATGCATGTGGAACCCAGAGTATGATCAACCATGTGAACGGGAGACGTGTTCAAATATGTCTCAGTTTTCCTCCCCTGGTACTCGGGTGCAACATTCCAGACGCTTTACTAACACTCTCCCCACTTGGAGAGTCAGCGCCTTTAACCTCCTGTTTGGCCCAGTTTGCAATTTCTGCGGAAGATGAACAGGAATAGGGAACACCAATGAGAGACTAGCTGGAGGTGTCTGGACGGGCAAATTTAACTCTCATTTCCCACCAGGAAGAGGAAATAACCAAAGGCTCAGCGTGCCGTGCCGGAAACAGATTAGGGCCTGAAGCCATCCTGCGGTGTTGCGGCCAGCTCAAAAGAAAGCGAGTTGAAGAAAGGAGCTCAGGGGCACTGTAATTCACAAACCTGCAGAGTTATAAATGACAGCTATCGTCCAAAAATATACTGAAGTAAGGCTGCCAAGAGGACTTGAAAGCGGGGCAGAATTGCAGGAAACCGATTTCAGGAGGTAGACTGGAATTGCATTGAAAGCATAGGAAAAGAGGCAGAACGTCCACAATGATGCACTTGGCCAAAAAGGGCGTATTCGTTTTTTCCTGAATATATTCAGGAAAAAACGCATACGCCCTTTTTGGCCAACCAAGCAAGCTTGCAACTGAAATCTGCACTACAATGAAGTCTCACTTCCCCCCGGTCAAAAGGGCCATCTGAAAAAAGTGTAAAATCCAGAAAGGCAGGACAGGCCATGGAGAACTGGGAGCCTTGTTATGCTGATGGGCGGGATGTAAATTGCCAACAGACACTCGGGAGAAGTGTATGGTGTTTCCTGAAACATCTAAAAAACAAAGCAACAGAGCCTAGGGCACTTCCACTTATGGTCCTATAGCTTAGGGAAATTAAAATCAAAAAGACACAGCCACCCCAAAGTTTGGGACGCCTCTGTTTACAAGAACCTCGTTTACCGTACAAGTTCAATATCACAGAAAGTGAAAAATGGATAAAGAACATGTGGTATTTATTTACAAAGCAATATCACTCAGCAATGAAATCTATGTCATCAGGCCCTTAGCAGCACAATGAGTGGATTCAGGTATGATGATTCTAACTGAAATAAGTCACACAGAAAAAGAAACATCATAAGATATCAGTAATACACGGAATGTATACTTGGCTACACAGGAACTGAATTACAGAACAGAACAGGGTCTCAAATTTAGAAAACCAACTTATGCTTGCTTAAGGGTAAAGGTGAGTTGGGGTGCTGCATAAAACCAGAGATTGAAACGAGAACAGATAAAGTTCCTTAAGCCAAATATGGAATAGACAAGAGCTACTCCTTGCTCAACGAAATGGACTCAACACCGCATATTAAACGCCTAAGAATGTACCTGACTAGTAAGTATCTTAAAACCTATGGATTGCTATGTCTCCGAAAGAGAATCAAGCATGTGTACAGGGGCATAAACGCAGCAGTGATAGGATTGGAGAGGTTCGGTGAGCAAATGAAGACCCTTTGAAGTCATATTGCATGGTACCCATTCCACGGGTTTCAACTACCCAGGTTTAAGGTATTCTTCCTTCAGCTAAAACATGCATGTGGAACCTAGAGTATGATCAACCATGTGATCGGGAGACGTGTTCAAATATGTCTCAGTTTTCGTACCCTGGTACTCGGGTGCAACATTCCAGACGCTTTACTAACACTCTCCCGACTTGGAGAGTCCGTCCCTTTAATCTCCTGTTTGGCCCAGTTTGCAATTTCTGCGGAAGATGAACAGGAATAGCGAGAACCAATGAGAGACTAGCTGGAGGTGTCTGGACGGGCAAATTTAACTCTCATTTCCCACCAGGAAGAGGAAATAACCAAAGGCTCAGCGTGCCGTGCCGGAACCAGATTAGGGCCTGAAGCCATCCTGCGGTGTTGCGGCCAGGTCACAAGAAAGCGAGTTGAAGAAAGGAGCTCAGGGGCACTGTAATTCACAAACCTGCAGAGTTATAAATGACAGCTATCGTCCAAAAATATACTGAAGTAAGGCTGCCAAGAGGACTCGAAAGCGGGGCAGAATTGCAGGAAACCGATTTCAGGAGGTAGACTGGAATTGCATTGAAAGCATAGGAAAAGAGGCAGAACGTCCACAATGATGCACTTGGCCAAAAAGGGCGTATGCGTTTTTTCCTGAATATATTCAGGAAAAAAACACATACGCCCTTTTTGGCCAACCAAGCAAGCTTGCAAAGTAAATCTGCACTACAATGAAGTCTCACTTCCCCCCGGTCAAAAGGGCCATCTGAAAAAAGTGTAAAATCCAGAAAGGCAGGACAGGCCATGGAGAACTGGGAGCCTTGTTATGCTGATGGGCGGGATGTAAATTGCCAACAGACACTCGGGAGAAGTGTATGGTGTTTCCTGAAACATCTAAAAAACAAAGCAACAGAGCCTAGGGCACTTCCACTTATGGTCCTATAGCTTAGGGAAATTAAAATCAAAAAGACACAGCCACCCCAAAGTTTGGGACGCCTCTGTTTACAAGAACCTCGTTTACAGTACAAGTTCAACATCGCAGAAAGTGAAAAATGGATAAAGAAGGTGTGGTATTTACTTACAAAGCAATATCACTCAGCAATGAAATCTATGTCATCAGGCCCTTAGCAGCACAATGAGTGGATTCAGGTATGATGATTCTAACTGAAATAAGTCACACAGATAAAGAAACATCATAAGATATCAGTAATACACGGAATGTAAACTTGGCTACACAGGAACTGAATTACAGAACAGAACAGGGTCTCAAATTTAGAAAACCAACTTATGCTTGTTTAAGGGTAAAGGTGAGTTGGGGTGCTGCATAAAACCAGAGATTGAAACGAGCACAGATAAAGTTCCTTAAGCCAAATATGGAATAGACAAGAGCTACTCCTTGCTCAACGAAATGGACTCAACACCGCATATTAAACGCCTAAGAATGTACCTGACTAGTAAGTATCTTAAAACCTATGGATTGCTATGTCTCTGAAAGAGAATCAAGCATGTGTACAGGGGCATAAACGCAGCAGTGATAGGATTGGAGAGGTTCGGTGAGCAAATGAAGACCCTTTGAAGTCATATTGCATGGTACCCATTCCACGGGTTTCAACTACCCAGGTTTAAGGTATTCTTCCTTCAGCTAAAACATGCATGTGGAACCTAGAGTATGATCAACCATGTGATCGGGAGACGTGTTCAAATATGTCTCAGTTTTCGTACCCTGGTACTCGGGTGCAACATTCCAGACGCTTTACTAACACTCTCCCAACTTGGAGAGTCCGTCCCTTTAATCTCCTGTTTGGCCCAGTTTGCAATTTCTGCGGAAGATGAACAGGAATAGCGAGAACCAATGAGAGACTAGCTGGAGGTGTCTGGACGGGCAAATTTAACTCTCATTTCCCACCAGGAAGAGGAATTAACCAAAGGCTCAGCGTGCCGTGCCAGAACCAGATTAGGGCCTGAAGCCATCCTGCGGTGTTGCGGCCAGGTCACAAGAAAGCGAGTTGAAGAAAGGAGCTCAGGGGCACTGTAATTCACAAAGCTGCAGAGTTATAAATGACAGCTATCGTCCAAAAATATACTGAAGTAAGGCTGCCAAGAGGACTCGAAAGCGGGGCAGAATTGCAGGAAACCGATTTCAGGAGGTAGACTGGAATTGCATTGAAAGCATAGGAAAAGAGGCAGAACGTCCACAATGATGCACTTGGCCAAAAAGGGCGTATGCGTTTTTTCCTATTCAGGAAAAAACGCATACGCCCTTTTTGGCCAACCAAGCAAGCTTGCAAAGGAAATCTGCACTACAATGAAGTCTCACTTCCCCCCGGTCAAAAGGGCCATCTGAAAAAAGTGTAAAATCCAGAAAGGCAGGACAGGCCATGGAGAACTGGGAGCCTTGTTATGCTGATGGGCGGGATGTAAATTGCCAACAGACACTCGGGAGAAGTGTATGGTGTTTCCTGAAACATCTAAAAAACAAAGCAACAGAGCCTAGGGCACTTCCACTTATGGTCCTATAGCTTAGGGAAATTAAAATCAAAAAGACACAGCCACCCCAAAGTTTGGGACGCCTCTGTTTACAAGAACCTCGTTTACCGTACAAGTTCAATATCACAGAAAGTGAAAAATGGATAAAGAACTTGTGGTACTTACGTACAATGCAGTATCACTCAGCAATGAAATCTATGTCATCAGGCCCGTAGCAGCATAATGAGTGGATTCAGGTACGATGATTCTAACTGAAATAAGTCACACAGAAAAGAAACATCATAAGATATCACTAATACACGGAATGTAAACTTGGCTACACAGGAACTGAATTCCAAAACAGAAGAGGGTCTCAAATTTAGAAAACCAACTTATGCTTGCTTAAGGGGAAAGGTGAGTTGGGGTGCTGCATAAAACCAGAGATTGAAATGAGCACAGATAAAGTTCCTTAAGCCAAATATGGACTAGACAAGAGCTACTCCTTGCTCAACGAAATGGACTCAACACCCCATATTAAAGGCCAAAAATGTACCTGACTAGTAAGTATCTTAAAACCTATGGATTGCTATGTCTCCAAAAGAGAATCAAGCGTGTGTACAGGGGCATAAACGCAGTAGTGATAAGATTGGAGAGGTTTGGTGAGCAAATGAAGACCCTTTGAAGTCATATTGCATGGTACCCATTCCACGGGTCTCAACTCTCCAGGTTTAAGGTATTCTTCCTTCAGCTAAAACATGCATGTGGAACCCAGAGTATGATCAACCATGTGAACGGGAGACGTGTTCAAATATGTCTCAGTTTTCCTCCCCTGGTACTCGGGTGCAACATTCCAGACGCTTTACTAACACTCTCCCCACTTGGAGAGTCAGCGCCTTTAACCTCCTGTTTGGCCCAGTTTGCAATTTCTGCGGAAGATGAACAGGAATAGGGAACACCAATGAGAGACTAGCTGGAGGTGTCTGGACGGGCAAATTTAACTCTCATTTCCCACCAGGAAGAGGAAATAACCAAAGGCTCAGCGTGCCGTGCCGGAACCAGATTAGGGCCTGAAGCCATCCTGCGGTGTTGCGGCCAGCTCAAAAGAAAGCGAGTTGAAGAAAGGAGCTCAGGGGCACTGTAATTCACAAACCTGCAGAGTTATAAATGACAGCTATCGTCCAAAAATATACTGAAGTAAGGCTGCCAAGAGGACTTGAAAGCGGGGCAGAATTGCAGGAAACCGATTTCAGGAGGTAGACTGGAATTGCATTGAAAGCATAGGAAAAGAGGCAGAACGTCCACAATGATGCACTTGGCCAAAAAGGGCGTATTCGTTTTTTCCTGAATATATTCAGGAAAAAACGCATACGCCCTTTTTGGCCAACCAAGCAAGCTTGCAACGGAAATCTGCACTACAATGAAGTCTCACTTCCCCCCGGTCAAAAGGGCCATCTGAAAAAAGTGTAAAATCCAGAAAGGCAGGACAGGCCATGGAGAACTGGGAGCCTTGTTATGCTGATGGGCGGGATGTAAATTGCCAACAGACACTCGGGAGAAGTGTATGGTGTTTCCTGAAACATCTAAAAAACAAAGCAACAGAGCCTAGGGCACTTCCACTTATGGTCCTATAGCTTAGGGAAATTAAAATCAAAAAGACACAGCCACCCCAAAGTTTGGGACGCCTCTGTTTACAAGAACCTCGTTTACCGTACAAGTTCAATATCACAGAAAGTGAAAAATGGATAAAGAACATGTGGTATTTACTTACAAAGCAATATCACTCAGCAATGAAATCTATGTCATCAGGCCCTTAGCAGCACAATGAGTGGATTCAGGTATGATGATTCTAACTGAAATAAGTCACACAGAAAAAGAAACATCATAAGATATCAGTAATACACGGAATGTAAACTTGGCTACACAGGAACTGAATTACAGAACAGAACAGGGTCTCAAATTTAGAAAACCAACTTATGCTTGCTTAAGGGGAAAGGTGAGTTGGGGTGCTGCATAAAACCAGAGATTGAAATGAGCACAGATAAAGTTCCTTAAGCCAAATATGGAATAGACAAGAGCTACTCCTTGCTCAACGAAATGGACTCAACACCCCATATTAAAGGCCTAAGAATGTACCTGACTAGTAAGTATCTTAAAACCTATGGATTGCTATGTCTCCAAAAGAGAATCAAGCATGTGTACAGGGGCATAAACGCAGCAGTGATAGGATTGGAGAGGTTCGGTGAGCAAATGAAGACCCTTTGAAGTCATATTGCATGGTACCCATTCCACGGGTCTCAACTCTCCAGGTTTAAGGTATTCTTCCTTCAGCTAAAACATGCATGTGGAACCCAGAGTATGATCAACCGTGTGAACGGGAGACGTGTTCAAATATGTCTCAGTTTTCGTACCCTGGTACTCGGGTGCAACATTCCAGACGCTTTACTAACACTCTCCCCACTTGGAAAGTCAGAGCCTTTAACCTCCTGTTTGGCCCAGTTTGCAATTTCTGCGGAAGATGAACAGGAATAGGGAGAACCAATGAGAGACTAGCTGGAGGTGTCTGGACGGGCAAATTTAACTCTCATTTCCCACCAGGAAGAGGAAATAACCAAAGGCTCAGCGTGCCGTGCCGGAACCAGATTAGGGCCTGAAGCCATCCTGCGGTGTTGCGGCCAGGTCACAAGAAAGCGAGTTGAAGAAAGGAGCTCAGGGGCACTGTAATTCACAAACCTGCAGAGTTATAAATGACAGCTATCGTCCAAAAATATACTGAAGTAAGCCTGCCAAGAGGACTTCAAAGCGGGGCAGAATTGCAGGAAACCGATTTCAGGAGGTAGACTGGAATTGCATTGAAAGCATAGGAAAAGAGGCAGAACGTCCACAATGATGCACTTGGCCAAAAAGGGCGTATGCGTTTTTTCCTGAATATATTCAGGAAAAAACGCATACGCCCTTTTTGGCCAACCAAGCAAGCTTGCAAAGGAAATCTGCACTACAATGAAGTCTCACTTCCCCCCGGTCAAAAGGGCCATCTGAAAAAAGTGTAAAATCCAGAAAGGCAGGACAGGCCATGGAGAACTGGGAGCCTTGTTATGCTGATGGGCGGGATGTAAATTGCCAACAGACACTCGGGAGAAGTGTATGGTGTTTCCTGAAACATCTATACAACAAAGCAACAGAGCCTAGGGCACTTCCACTTATGGTCCTATAGCTTAGGGAAATTAAAATCAAAAAGACACAGCCACCCCAAAGTTTGGGACACCTCTGTTTACAAGAACCTCGTTTACAGTACAAGTTCAACATCGCAGAAAGTGAAAAATGGATAAAGAAGGTGTGGTATTTACTTACAAAGCAATATCACTCAGCAATGAAATCTATGTCATCAGGCCCTTAGCAGCACAATGAGTGGATTCAGGTATGACCATTCTAACTGAAATAAGTCACACAGAAAAAGAAACATCATAAGATATCAGTAATACACGGAATGTAAACTTGGCTACACAGGAACTGAATTACAGAACAGAACAGGGTCTCAAATTTAGAAAACCAACTTATGCTTGCTTAAGGGTAAAGGTGAGTTGGGGTGCTGCATAAAACCAGAGATTGAAACGAGCACAGATAAAGTTCCTTAAGCCAAATATGGAATAGACAAGAGCTACTCCTTGCTCAACGAAATGGACTCAACACCGCATATTAAACGCCTAAGAATGTACCTGACTAGTAAGTATCTTAAAACCTATGGATTGCTATGTCTCCGAAAGAGAATCAAGCATGTGTACAGGGGCATAAACGCAGCAGTGATAGGATTGGAGAGGTTCGGTGAACAAATGAAGACCCTTTGAAGTCATATTGCATGGTACCCATTCCACGGGTCTCAACTCTCCAGGTTTAAGGTATTCTTCATTCAGCTAAAACATGCATGTGGAACCCAGTGTATGATCAACCGTGTGAACGGGAGACGTGTTCAAATATGTCTCAGTTTTCCTCCCCTGGTACTCGGGTGCAACATTCCAGACGCTTTACTAACACTCTCCCCACTTGGAGAGTCAGCGCCTTTAACCTCCTGTTTGTCCCAGTTTGCAATTTCTGCGGAAAATGAACAGGAATAGGAAGAACCAATGAGAGACTAGCTGGAGGTGTCTGGACGGGCAAATTTAACTCTCATTTCCCACCAGGAAGAGGAAATAACCAAAGGCTCAGCGTGCCGTGCCGGAACCAGATTAGGGCCTGAAGCCATCCTGCGGTGTTGCGGCCAGGTCACAAGAAAGCGAGTTGAAGAAAGGAGCTCAGGGGCACTGTAATTCACAAACCTGCAGAGTTATAAATGACAGCTATCGTCCAAAAATATACTGAAGTAAGGCTGCCAAGAGGACTCGAAAGCGGGGCAGAATTGCAGGAAACCGATTTCAGGAGGTAGACTGGAATTGCATTGAAAGCATAGGAAAAGAGGCAGAACGTCCACAATGATGCACTTGGCCAAAAAGGGCGTATGCGTTTTTTCCTGAATATATTCAGGAAAAAACGCATACGCCCTTTTTGGCCAACCAAGCAAGCTTGCAAAGGAAATCTGCACTACAATGAAGTCTCACTTCCCCCCGGTCAAAAGGGCCATCTGAAAAAAGTGTAAAATCCAGAAAGGCAGGACAGGCCATGGAGAACTGGGAGCCTTGTTATGCTGATGGGCGGGATGTAAATTGCCAACAGACACTCGGGAGAAGTGTATGGTGTTTCCTGAAACATCTATACAACAAAGCAACAGAGCCTAGGGCACTTCCACTTATGGTCCTATAGCTTAGGGAAATTAAAATCAAAAAGACACAGCCACCCCAAAGTTTGGGACACCTCTGTTTACAAGAACCTCGTTTACAGTACAAGTTCAACATCGCAGAAAGTGAAAAATGGATAAAGAACGTGTGGTATTTACTTACAAAACAATATCACTCAGCAATGAAATCTATGTCATCAGGCCCTTAGCAGCACAATGAGTGGATTCAGGTATGATGATTCTAACTGAAATAAGTCACACAGAAAAAGAAACATCATAAGATATCAGTAATACACGGAATGTAAACTTGGCTACACAGGAACTGAATTACAGAACAGAACAGGGTCTCAAATTTAGAAAACCAACTTATGCTTGCTTAAGGGGAAAGGTGAGTTGGGGTGCTGCATAAAACCAGAGATTGAAATGAGCACAGATAAAGTTCCTTAAGCCAAATATGGAATAGACAAGAGCTACTCCTTGCTCAACGAAATGGACTCAACACCGCATATTAAACGCCTAAGAATGTACCTGACTAGTAAGTATCTTAAAACCTATGGATTGCTATGTCTCCGAAAGAGAATCAAGCATGTGTACAGGGGCATAAACGCAGCAGTGATAGGATTGGAGAGGTTCGGTGAACAAATGAAGACCCTTTGAAGTCATATTGCATGGTACCCATTCCACGGGTCTCAACTCTCCAGGTTTAAGGTATTCTTCCTTCAGCTAAAATATGCATGTGGAACCCAGAGTATGATCAACCGTGTGAACGGGAGACGTGTTCAAATATGTCTCAGTTTTCCTCCCTTGGTACTCGGGTGCAACATTCCAGACGCTTTACTAACACTCTCCCCACTTGGAGAGTCAGCGCCTTTAACCTCCTGTTTGGCCCAGTTTGCAATTTCTGCGGAAAATGAACAGGAATAGGGAGAACCAATGAGAGACTAGCTGGAGGTGTCTGGACGGGCAAATTTAACTCTCATTTCCCACCAGGAAGAGGAAATTACCAAAGGCTCAGCGTGCCGTGCCGGAACCAGATTAGGGCCTGAAGCCATCCTGCGGTGTTGCGGCCAGGTCACAAGAAAGCGAGTTGAAGAAAGGAGCTCAGGGGCACTGTAATTCACAAACCTGCAGAGTTATAAATGACAGCTATCGTCCAAAAATATACTGAAGTAAGGCTGCCAAGAGGACTTGATAGCGGGGCAGAATTGCAGGAAACCGATTTCAGGAGGTAGACTGGAATTGCATTGAAAGCATAGGAAAAGAGGCAGAACGTCCACAATGATGCACTTGGTCAAAAAGGGCGTATGCGTTTTTTCCTGAATATATTCAGGAAAAAACGCATACGCCCTTTTTGGCCAACCAAGCAAGCTTGCAAAGGAAATCTGCACTACAATGAAGTCTCACTTCCCCCCGGTCAAAAGGGCCATCTGAAAAAAGTGTAAAATCCAGAAAGGCAGGACAGGCCATGGAGAACTGGGAGCCTTGTTATGCTGATGGGCGGGATGTAAATTGCCAACAGACACTCGGGAGAAGTGTATGGTGTTTCCTGAAACATCTAAAAAACAAAGCAACAGAGCCTAGGGCACTTCCACTTATGGTCCTATAGCTTAGGGAAATTAAAATCAAAAAGACACAGCCACCCCAAAGTTTGGGACGCCTCTGTTTACAAGAACCTCATTTACCGTACAAGTTCAATATCACAGAAAGTGAAAAATGGATAAAGAACTTGTGGTACTTACGTACAATGCAGTATCACTCAGCAATGAAATCTATGTCATCAGGCCCGTAGCAGCATAATGAGTGGATTCAGGTACGATGATTCTAACTGAAATAAGTCACACAGAAAAAGAAACATCATAAGATATCAGTAATACACGGAATGTAAACTTGGCTACACAGGAACTGAATTCCAAAACAGAACAGGGTCTCAAATTTAGAAAACCAACTTATGCTTGCTTAAGGGGAAAGGTGAGTTGGGGTGCTGCATAAAACCAGAGATTGAAATGAGCACAGATAAAGTTCCTTAAGCCAAATACGGAATAGACAAGAGCTACTCCTTGCTCAACGAAATGGACTCAACACCCCATATTAAACGCCTAAGAATGTACCTGACTAGTAAGTATCTTAAAACCTATGGATTGCTATGTCTCCAAAAGAGAATCAAGCGTGTGTACAGGGGCATAAACGCAGCAGTGATAGGATTGGAGAGGTTCGGTGAGCAAATGAATACCCTTTGAAGTCATATTGCATGGTACCCATTCCACGGTTCTCAACTCTCCAGGTTTAAGGTATTCTTCCTTCAGCTAAAACATGCATGTGGAACCTAGAGTATGATCAACCATGTGATCGGGAGACGTGTTCAAATATGTCTCAGTTTTCGTACCCTGGTACTCGGGTGCAACATTCCAGACGCTTTACTAACACTCTCCTGACTTGGAGAGTCCGTCCCTTTAATCTCCTGTTTGGCCCAGTTTGCAATTTCTGCGGAAGATGAACAGGAATAGCGAGAACCAATGAGAGACTAGCTGGAGGTGTCTGGACGGGCAAATTTAACTCTCATTTCCCACCAGAAAGAGGAATTAACCAAAGGCTCAGCGTGCCGTGCCGGAAAAAGATTAGGGCCTGAAGCCATCCTGCGGTGTTGCGGCCAGCTCAAAAGAAAGCGAGTTGAAGAAAGGAGCTCAGGGGCACTGTAATTCACAAACCTGCAGAGTTATAAATGACAGCTATCGTCCAAAAATATACTGAAGTAAGGCTGCCAAGAGGACTTGAAAGCGGGGCAGAATTGCAGGAAATGATTTCAGGAGGTAGACTGGAATTGCATTGAAAGCATAGGAAAAGAGGCAGAACGTCCACAATGATGCACTTGGCCAAAAAGGGCGTATGCGTTTTTTCCTGAATATATTCAGGAAAAAACGCATACGCCCTTTTTGGCCAACCAAGCAAGCTTGCAAAGGAAATCTGCACTACAATGAAGTCTCACTTCCCCCCGGTCAAAAGGGCCATCTGAAAAAAGTGTAAAATCCAGAAAGGCAGGACAGGCCATGGAGAACTGGGAGCCTTGTTATGCTGATGGGCGGGATGTAAATTGCCAACAGACACTCGGGAGAAGTGTATGGTGTTTCCTGAAACATCTAAAAAACAAAGCAACAGAGCCTAGGGCACTTCCACTTATGGTCCTATAGCTTAGGGAAATTAAAATCAAAAAGACACAGCCACCCCAAAGTTTGGGACGCCTCTGTTTACAAGAACCTCGTTTACCGTACAAGTTCAATATCACAGAAAGTGAAAAATGGATAAAGAACTTGTGGTACTTACGTACAATGCAGTATCACTCAGCAATGAAATCTATGTCATCAGGCCCGTAGCAGCATAATGAGTGGATTCAGGTACGATGATTCTCACTGAAATAAGTCACACAGAAAAAGAAACATCATAAGATATCACTAATACACGGAATGTAAACTTGGCTACACAGGAACTGAATTCCAAAACAGAACAGGGTCTCAAATTTAGAAAACCAACTTATGCTTGCTTAAGGGGAAAGGTGAGTTGGGGTGCTGCATAAAACCAGAGATTGAAATGAGCACAGATAAAGTTCCTTAAGCCAAATATGGACTAGACAAGAGCTACTCCTTGCTCAACGAAATGGACTCAACACCCCATATTAAACGCCTAAGAATGTACCTGACTAGTAAGTATCTTAAAACCTATGGATTGCTATGTCTCCAAAAGAGAATCAAGCGTGTGTACAGGGGCATAAACGCAGCAGTGATAGGATTGGAGAGGTTCGGTGAGCAAATGAAGACCCTTTGAAGTCATATTGCATGGTACCCATTCCACGGGTCTCAACTCTCCAGGTTTAAGGTATTCTTCCTTCAGCTAAAACATGCATGTGGAACCCAGAGTATGATCAACCATGTGAACGGGAGACGTGTTCAAATATGTCTCAGTTTTCCTCCCCTGGTACTCGGGTGCAACATTCCAGACGCTTTACTAACACTCTCCCCACTTGGAGAGTCATTGCCTTTAACCTCCTGTTTGGCCCAGTTTGCAATTTCTGAGGAAGATGAACAGGAATAGTGAGAACTAATGAGAGACTAGCAGGAGGTGTCTGGACGGGCAAATTTAACTCTCATTTCCCACCAGGAAGAGGAAATAACCAAAGGCTCAGCGTGCCGTGCCGGAACCATATTAGGGCCTGAAGCCATCCTGTGGTGTTGCGGCCAGCTCAAAAGAAAGCGAGTTGAAGAAAGGAGCTCAGGGGCACTGTAATTCACAAACCTGCAGAGTTATAAATGACAGCTATCGTCCAAAAATATACTGAAGTAAGGCTGCCAAGAGGACTCGAAAGCGGGGCAGAATTGCAGGAAACCGATTTCAGGAGGTAGACTGGAATTGCATTGAAAGCATAGGAAAAGAGGCAGAACGTCCACAATGATGCACTTGGCCAAAAAGGGCGTATGCGTTTTTTCCTGAATATATTCAGGAAAAAACGCATACGCCCTTTTTGGCCAACCAAGCAAGCTTGCAAAGGAAATCTGCACTACAATGAAGTCTCACTTCCCCCCGGTCAAAAGGGCCATCTGAAAAAAGTGTAAAATCCAGAAAGGCAGGACAGGCCATGGAGAACTGGGAGCCTTGTTATGCTGATGGGCGGGATGTAAATTGCCAACAGACACTCAGGAGAAGTGTATGGTGTTTCCTGAAACATCTAAAAAACAAAGCAACAGAGCCTAGGGCACTTCCACTTATGGTCCTATAGCTTAGGGAAATTAAAGTCAAAAAGACACAGCCACCCCAAAGTTTGGGACGCCTCTGTTTACAAGAACCTCATTTACAGTACAAGTTCAACATCGCAGAAAGTGAAAAATGGATAAAGAAGGTGTGGTATTTACTTACAAAGCAATATCACTCAGCAATGAAATCTATGTCATCAGGCCCTTAGCAGCACAATGAGTGGATTCAGGTATGATGATTCTAACTGAAATAAGTCACACAGAAAAAGAAACATCATAAGATATCAGTAATACACGGAATGTAAACTTGGCTACACAGGAACTGAATTACAGAACAGAACAGGGTCTCAAATTTAGAAAACCAACTGATGCTTGCTTAAGCGTAAAGGTGAGTTGGGGTGCTGCATAAAACCAGAGATTGAAACGAGCACAGATAAAGTTCCTTAAGCCAAATATGGAATAGACAAGAGCTACTCCTTGCTCAACGAAATGGACTCAACACCGCATATTAAACGCCTAAGAATGTACCTGACTAGTAAGTATCTTAAAACCTATGGATTGCTATGTCTCCGAAAGAGAATCAAGCATGTGTACAGGGGCACAAACGCAGCAGTGATAGGATTGGAGAGGTTCGGTGAGCAAATGAAGACCCTTTGAAGTCATATTGCATGGTACCCATTCCACGGGTTTCAACTACCCAGGTTTAAGGTATTCTTCCTTCAGCTAAAACATGCATGTGGAACCTAGAGTATGATCAACCATGTGATCGGGAGACGTGTTCAAATATGTCTCAGTTTTCATACCCTGGTACTCGGGTGCAACATTCCAGACGCTTTACTAACACTCTCCCGACTTGGAGAGTCCGTCCCTTTAATCTCCTGTTTGGCCCAGTTTGCAATTTCTGCGGAAGATGAACAGGAATAGCGAGAACCAATGAGAGACTAGCTGGAGGTGTCTGGACGGGCAAATTTAACTCTCATTTCCCACCAAGAAGAGGAATTAACCAAAGGCTCAGCGTGCCGTGCCGGAACCAGATTAGGGCCTGAAGCCATCCTGCGGTGTTGCGGCCAGGTCACAAGAAAGCGAGTGGAAGAAAGGAGCTCAGGGGCACTGTAATTCACAAAGCTGCAGAGTTATAAATGACAGCTATCGTCCAAAAATATACTGAAGTAAGGCTGCCAAGAGGACTCGAAAGCGGGGCAGAATTGCAGGAAACCGATTTCAGGAGGTAGACTGGAATTGCATTGAAAGCATAGGAAAAGAGGCAGAACGTCCACAATGATGCACTTGGCCAAAAAGGGCGTATGCGTTTTTTTCCTGAATATATTCAGGAAAGCAAGCTTGCAAAGGAAATCTGCACTACAATGAAGTCTCACTTCCCCCTGGTCAAAAGGGCCATCTGAAAAAAGTGTAAAATCCAGAAAGGCAGGACAGGCCATGGAGAACTGGGAGCCTTGTTATGCTGATGGGCGGGATGTAAATTGCCAACAGACACTCGGGAGAAGTGTATGGTGTTTCCTGAAACATCTAAAAAACAAAGCAACAGAGCCTAGGGCACTTCCACTTATGGTCCTATAGCTTAGGGAAATTAAAATCAAAAAGACACAGCCACCCCAAAGTTTGGGACGCCTCTGTTTACAAGAACCTCGTTTACAGTACAAGTTCAACATCGCAGAAATTGAAAAATGGATAAAGAAGGTGTGGTATTTACTTACAAAGCAATATCACTCAGCAATGAAATCTATGTCATCAGGCCCTTAGCAGCACAATGAGTGGATTCAGGTATGATGATTCTAACTGAAATAAGTCACACAGAAAAAGAAACATCATAAGATATCAGTAATACACGGAATGTAAACTTGGCTACACAGGAACTGAATTACAGAACAGAACAGGGTCTCAAATTTAGAAAACCAACTTATGCTTGCTTAAGGGGAAAGGTGAGTTGGGGTGCTGCATAAAACCAGAGATTGAAACGAGAACAGATAAAGTTCCTTAAGCCAAATATGGAATAGACAAGAGCTACTCCTTGCTCAACGAAATGGACTCAACACCGCATATTAAACGCCTAAGAATGTACCTGACTAGTAAGTATCTTAAAACCTATGGATTGCTATGTCTCCGAAAGAGAATCAAGCATGTGTACAGGGGCATAAACGCAGCAGTGATAGGATTGGAGAGGTTCGGTGAGCAAATGAAGACCCTTTGAAGTCATATTGCATGGTACCCATTCCACGGGTTTCAACTACCCAGGTTTAAGGTATTCTTCCTTCAGCTAAAACATGCATGTGGAACCTAGAGTATGATCAACCATGTGATCGGGAGACGTGTTCAAATATGTCTCAGTTTTCGTACCCTGGTACTCGGGTGCAACATTCCAGACGCTTTACTAACACTCTCCCGACTTGGAGAGTCCGTCCCTTTAATCTCCTGTTTGGCCCAGTTTGCAATTTCTGCGGAAGATGAACAGGAATAGCGAGAACCAATGAGAGACTAGCTGGAGGTGTCTGGACGGGCAAATTTAACTCTCATTTCCCACCAGGAAGAGGAAATAACCAAAGGCTCAGCGTGCCGTGCCGGAACCAGATTAGGGCCTGAAGCCATCCTGCGGTGTTGCGGCCAGGTCACAAGAAAGCGAGTTGAAGAAAGGAGCTCAGGGGCACTGTAATTCACAAAGCTGCAGAGTTATAAATGACAGCTATCGTCCAAAAATATACTGAAGTAAGGCTGCCAAGAGGACTCGAAAGCGGGGCAGAATTGCAGGAAACCGATTTCAGGAGGTAGACTGGAATTGCATTGAAAGCATAGGAAAAGAGGCAGAACGTCCACAATGATGCACTTGGCCAAAAAGGGCGTATGCGTTTTTTCCTGAATATATTCAGGAAAAAAACGCATACGCCCTTTTTGGCCAACCAAGCAAGCTTGCAAAGGAAATCTGCACTACAATGAAGTCTCACTTCCCCCCGGTCAAAAGGGCCATCTGAAAAAAGTGTAAAATCCAGAAAGGCAGGACAGGCCATGGAGAACTGGGAGCCTTGTTATGCTGATGGGCGGGATGTAAATTGCCAACAGACACTCGGGAGAAGTGTATGGTGTTTCCTGAAACATCTAAAAAACAAAGCAACAGAGCCTAGGGCACTTCCACTTATGGTCCTATAGCTTAGGGAAATTAAAATCAAAAAGACACAGCCACCCCAAAGTTTGGGACGCCTCTGTTTACAAGAACCTCGTTTACAGTACAAGTTCAACATCGCAGAAATTGAAAAATGGATAAAGAAGGTGTGGTATTTACTTAGAAAGCAATATCACTCAGCAATGAAATCTATGTCATCAGGCCCTTAGCAGCACAATGAGTGGATTCAGGTATGATGATTCTAACTGAAATAAGTCACACAGAAAAAGAAACATCATAAGATATCAGTAATACACGGAATGTATACTTGGCTACACAGGAACTGAATTACAGAACAGAACAGGGTCTCAAATTTAGAAAACCAACTTATGCTTGCTTAAGGGTAAAGGTGAGTTGGGGTGCTGCATAAAACCAGAGATTGAAACGAGAACAGATAAAGTTCCTTAAGCCAAATATGGAATAGACAAGAGCTACTCCTTGCTCAACGAAATGGACTCAACACCGCATATTAAACGCCTAAGAATGTACCTGACTAGTAAGTATCTTAAAACCTATGGATTGCTATGTCTCCGAAAGAGAATCAAGCATGTGTACAGGGGCATAAACGCAGCAGTGATAGGATTGGAGAGGTTCGGTGAGCAAATGAAGACCCTTTGAAGTCATATTGCATGGTACCCATTCCACGGGTTTCAACTACCCAGGTTTAAGGTATTCTTCCTTCAGCTAAAACATGCATGTGGAACCTAGAGTATGATCAACCATGTGATCGGGAGACGTGTTCAAATATGTCTCAGTTTTCGTACCCTGGTACTCGGGTGCAACATTCCAGACGCTTTACTAACACTCTCCCGACTTGGAGAGTCCGTCCCTTTAATCTCCTGTTTGGCCCAGTTTGCAATTTCTGCGGAAGATGAACAGGAATAGCGAGAACCAATGAGAGACTAGCTGGAGGTGTCTGGACGGGCAAATTTAACTCTCATTTCCCACCAGGAAGAGGAAATAACCAAAGGCTCAGCGTGCCGTGCCGGAACCAGATTAGGGCCTGAAGCCATCCTGCGGTGTTGCGGCCAGGTCACAAGAAAGCGAGTTGAAGAAAGGAGCTCAGGGGCACTGTAATTCACAAAGCTGCAGAGTTATAAATGACAGCTATCGTCCAAAAATATACTGAAGTAAGGCTGCCAAGAGGACTCGAAAGCGGGGCAGAATTGCAGGAAACCGATTTCAGGAGGTAGACTGGAATTGCATTGAAAGCATAGGAAAAGAGGCAGAACGTCCACAATGATGCACTTGGCCAAAAAGGGCGTATGCGTTTTTTCCTGAATATATTCAGGAAAAAAACACATACGCCCTTTTTGGCCAACCAAGCAAGCTTGCAAAGTAAATCTGCACTACAATGAAGTCTCACTTCCCCCCGGTCAAAAGGGCCATCTGAAAAAAGTGTAAAATCCAGAAAGGCAGGACAGGCCATGGAGAACTGGGAGCCTTGTTATGCTGATGGGCGGGATGTAAATTGCCAACAGACACTCGGGAGAAGTGTATGGTGTTTCCTGAAACATCTAAAAAACAAAGCAACAGAGCCTAGGGCACTTCCACTTATGGTCCTATAGCTTAGGGAAATTAAAATCAAAAAGACACAGCCACCCCAAAGTTTGGGACACCTCTGTTTACAAGAACCTCGTTTACAGTACAAGTTCAACATCGCAGAAAGTGAAAAATGGATAAAGAACGTGTGGTATTTACTTACAAAACAATATCACTCAGCAATGAAATCTATGTCATCAGGCCCTTAGCAGCACAATGAGTGGATTCAGGTATGATGATTCTAACTGAAATAAGTCACACAGAAAAAGAAACATCATAAGTTATCAGTAATACACGGAATGTAAACTTGGCTACACAGGAACTGAATTACAGAACAGAACAGGGTCTCAAATTTAGAAAACCAACTTATGCTTGCTTAAGGGGAAAGGTGAGTTGGGGTGCTGCATAAAACCAGAGATTGAAATGAGCACAGATAAAGTTCCTTAAGCCAAATATGGAATAGACAAGAGCTACTCCTTGCTCAACGAAATGGACTCAACACCGCATATTAAACGCCTAAGAATGTACCTGACTAGTAAGTATCTTAAAACCTATGGATTGCTATGTCTCCGAAAGAGAATCAAGCATGTGTACAGGGGCATAAACGCAGCAGTGATAGGATTGGAGAGGTTCGGTGAACAAATGAAGACCCTTTGAAGTCATATTGCATGGTACCCATTCCACGGGTCTCAACTCTCCAGGTTTAAGGTATTCTTCCTTCAGCTAAAATATGCATGTGGAACCCAGAGTATGATCAACCGTGTGAACGGGAGACGTGTTCAAATATGTCTCAGTTTTCCTCCCTTGGTACTCGGGTGCAACATTCCAGACGCTTTACTAACACTCTCCCCACTTGGAGAGTCAGCGCCTTTAACCTCCTGTTTGGCCCAGTTTGCAATTTCTGCGGAAAATGAACAGGAATAGGGAGAACCAATGAGAGACTAGCTGGAGGTGTCTGGACGGGCAAATTTAACTCTCATTTCCCACCAGGAAGAGGAAATTACCAAAGGCTCAGCGTGCCGTGCCGGAACCAGATTAGGGCCTGAAGCCATCCTGCGGTGTTGCGGCCAGGTCACAAGAAAGCGAGTTGAAGAAAGGAGCTCAGGGGCACTGTAATTCACAAACCTGCAGAGTTATAAATGACAGCTATCGTCCAAAAATATACTGAAGTAAGGCTGCCAAGAGGACTTGATAGCGGGGCAGAATTGCAGGAAACCGATTTCAGGAGGTAGACTGGAATTGCATTGAAAGCATAGGAAAAGAGGCAGAACGTCCACAATGATGCACTTGGTCAAAAAGGGCGTATGCGTTTTTTCCTGAATATATTCAGGAAAAAACGCATACGCCCTTTTTGGCCAACCAAGCAAGCTTGCAAAGGAAATCTGCACTACAATGAAGTCTCACTTCCCCCCGGTCAAAAGGGCCATCTGAAAAAAGTGTAAAATCCAGAAAGGCAGGACAGGCCATGGAGAACTGGGAGCCTTGTTATGCTGATGGGCGGGATGTAAATTGCCAACAGACACTCGGGAGAAGTGTATGGTGTTTCCTGAAACATCTAAAAAACAAAGCAACAGAGCCTAGGGCACTTCCACTTATGGTCCTATAGCTTAGGGAAATTAAAATCAAAAAGACACAGCCACCCCAAAGTTTGGGACGCCTCTGTTTACAAGAACCTCGTTTACCGTACAAGTTCAATATCACAGAAAGTGAAAAATGGATAAAGAACTTGTGGTACTTACGTACAATGCAGTATCACTCAGCAATGAAATCTATGTCATCAGGCCCGTAGCAGCATAATGAGTGGATTCAGGTACGATGATTCTAACTGAAATAAGTCACACAGAAAAAGAAACATCATAAGATATCAGTAATACACGGAATGTAAACTTGGCTACACAGGAACTGAATTCCAAAACAGAACAGGGTCTCAAATTTAGAAAACCAACTTATGCTTGCTTAAGGGGAAAGGTGAGTTGGGGTGCTGCATAAAACCAGAGATTGAAATGAGCACAGATAAAGTTCCTTAAGCCAAATACGGAATAGACAAGAGCTACTCCTTGCTCAACGAAATGGACTCAACACCCCATATTAAACGCCTAAGAATGTACCTGACTAGTAAGTATCTTAAAACCTATGGATTGCTATGTCTCCAAAAGAGAATCAAGCGTGTGTACAGGGGCATAAACGCAGCAGTGATAGGATTGGAGAGGTTCGGTGAGCAAATGAATACCCTTTGAAGTCATATTGCATGGTACCCATTCCACGGTTCTCAACTCTCCAGGTTTAAGGTATTCTTCCTTCAGCTAAAACATGCATGTGGAACCCAGAGTATGATCAACCATGTGAACGGGAGACGTGTTCAAATATGTCTCAGTTTTCCTCCCCTGGTACTCGGGTGCAACATTCCAGACGCTTTACTAACACTCTCCCCACTTGGAGAGTTAGCGCCTTTAACTTCCTGTTTGGCCCAGTTTGCAATTTCTGCGGAAGATGAACAGGAATAGGGAACACCAATGAGAGACTAGCTGGAGGTGTCTGGACGGGCAAATTTAACTCTCATTTCCCACCAGGAAGAGGAAATAACCAAAGGCTCAGCGTGCCCGGCCGGAACCAGATTAGGGCCTGAAGCCATCATGCGGTGTTGCGGCCAGCTCAAAAGAAAGCGAGTTGAAGAAAGGAGCTCAGGGGCACTGTAATTCACAAACCTGCAGAGTTATAAATGACAGCTATCGTCCAAAAATATACTGAAGTAAGGCTGCCAAGAGGACTTGAAAGCGGGGCAGAATTGCAGGAAACCGATTTCAGGAGGTAGACTGGAATTGCATTGAAAGCATAGGAAAAGAGGCAGAACGTCCACAATGATGCACTTGGCCAAAAAGGGCGTATGCGTTTTTTCCTGAATATATTCAGGAAAAAACGCATACGCCCTTTTTGGCCAACCAAGCAAGCTTGCAAAGGAAATCTGCACTACAATGAAGTCTCACTTCCCCCCGGTCAAAAGGGCCATCTGAAAAAAGTGTAAAATCCAGAAAGGCAGGACAGGCCATGGAGAACTGGGAGCCTTGTTATGCTGATGGGCGGGATGTAAATTGCCAACAGACACTCGGGAGAAGTGTATGGTGTTTCCTGAAACATCTATACAACAAAGCAACAGAGCCTAGGGCACTTCCACTTATGGTCCTATAGCTTAGGGAAATTAAAATCAAAAAGACACAGCCACCCCAAAGTTTGGGACGCCTCTGTTTACAAGAACTTCGTTTACCGTACAAGTTCAATATCACAGAAAGTGAAAAATGGATAAAGAACTTGTGGTACTTACGTACAATGCAGTATCACTCAGCAATGAAATCTATGTCATCAGGCCCGTAGCAGCATAATGAGTGGATTCAGGTACGATGATTCTAACTGAAATAAGTAACACAGAAAAAGAAACATCATAAGATATCAGTAATACACGGAATGTAAACTTGGCTACACAGGAACTGAATTCCAAAACAGAACAGGGTCTCAAATTTAGAAAACCAACTTATGCTTGCTTAAGGGGAAAGGTGAGTTGGGGTGCTGCATAAAACCAGAGATTGAAATGAGCACAGATAAAGTTCCTTAAGCCAAATATGGAATAGACAAGAGCTACTCCTTGCTCAACGAAATGGACTCAACACCCCATATTAAACGCCTAAGAATGTACCTGACTAGTAAGTGTCTTAAAACCTATGGATTGCTATGTCTCCAAAAGAGAATCAAGCGTGTGTACAGGGGCATAAACGCAGCAGTGATAGGATTGGAGAGGTTCGGTGAGCAAATGAAGACCCTTTGAAGTCATATTTCATGGTACCCATTCCACGGGTTTCAACTACCCAGGTTTAAGGTATTCTTCCTTCAGCTAAAACATGCATGTGGAACCTAGAGTATGATCAACCATGTGATCGGGAGACGTGTTCAAATATGTCTCAGTTTTCGTACCCTGGTACTCGGGTGCAACATTCCAGACGCTTTACTAACACTCTCCTGACTTGGAGAGTCCGTCCCTTTAATCTCCTGTTTGGCCCAGTTTGCAATTTCTGCGGAAGATGAACAGGAATAGCGAGAACCAATGAGAGACTAGCTGGAGGTGTCTGGACGGGCAAATTTAACTCTCATTTCCCACCAGAAAGAGGAATTAACCAAAGGCTCAGCGTGCCGTGCCGGAAAAAGATTAGGGCCTGAAGCCATCCTGCGGTGTTGCGGCCAGCTCAAAAGAAAGCGAGTTGAAGAAAGGAGCTCAGGGGCACTGTAATTCACAAACCTGCAGAGTTATAAATGACAGCTATCGTCCAAAAATATACTGAAGTAAGGCTGCCAAGAGGACTTGAAAGCGGGGCAGAATTGCAGGAAATGATTTCAGGAGGTAGACTGGAATTGCATTGAAAGCATAGGAAAAGAGGCAGAACGTCCACAATGATGCACTTGGCCAAAAAGGGCGTATGCGTTTTTTCCTGAATATATTCAGGAAAAAACGCATACGCCCTTTTTGGCCAACCAAGCAAGCTTGCAAAGGAAATCTGCACTACAATGAAGTCTCACTTCCCCCCGGTCAAAAGGGCCATCTGAAAAAAGTGTAAAATCCAGAAAGGCAGGACAGGCCATGGAGAACTGGGAGCCTTGTTATGCTGATGGGCGGGATGTAAATTGCCAACAGACACTCGGGAGAAGTGTATGGTGTTTCCTGAAACATCTAAAAAACAAAGCAACAGAGCCTAGGGCACTTCCACTTATGGTCCTATAGCTTAGGGAAATTAAAATCAAAAAGACACAGCCACCCCAAAGTTTGGGACGCCTCTGTTTACAAGAACCTCGTTTACCGTACAAGTTCAATATCACAGAAAGTGAAAAATGGATAAAGAACTTGTGGTACTTACGTACAATGCAGTATCACTCAGCAATGAAATCTATGTCATCAGGCCCGTAGCAGCATAATGAGTGGATTCAGGTACGATGATTCTCACTGAAATAAGTCACACAGAAAAAGAAACATCATAAGATATCACTAATACACGGAATGTAAACTTGGCTACACAGGAACTGAATTCCAAAACAGAACAGGGTCTCAAATTTAGAAAACCAACTTATGCTTGCTTAAGGGGAAAGGTGAGTTGGGGTGCTGCATAAAACCAGAGATTGAAATGAGCACAGATAAAGTTCCTTAAGCCAAATATGGACTAGACAAGAGCTACTCCTTGCTCAACGAAATGGACTCAACACCCCATATTAAACGCCTAAGAATGTACCTGACTAGTAAGTATCTTAAAACCTATGGATTGCTATGTCTCCAAAAGAGAATCAAGCGTGTGTACAGGGGCATAAACGCAGCAGTGATAGGATTGGAGAGGTTCGGTGAGCAAATGAAGACCCTTTGAAGTCATATTGCATGGTACCCATTCCACGGGTCTCAACTCTCCAGGTTTAAGGTATTCTTCCTTCAGCTAAAACATGCATGTGGAACCCAGAGTATGATCAACCATGTGAACGGGAGACGTGTTCAAATATGTCTCAGTTTTCCTCCCCTGGTACTCGGGTGCAACATTCCAGACGCTTTACTAACACTCTCCCCACTTGGAGAGTCATTGCCTTTAACCTCCTGTTTGGCCCAGTTTGCAATTTCTGAGGAAGATGAACAGGAATAGTGAGAACTAATGAGAGACTAGCAGGAGGTGTCTGGACGGGCAAATTTAACTCTCATTTCCCACCAGGAAGAGGAAATAACCAAAGGCTCAGCGTGCCGTGCCGGAACCATATTAGGGCCTGAAGCCATCCTGTGGTGTTGCGGCCAGCTCAAAAGAAAGCGAGTTGAAGAAAGGAGCTCAGGGGCACTGTAATTCACAAACCTGCAGAGTTATAAATGACAGCTATCGTCCAAAAATATACTGAAGTAAGGCTGCCAAGAGGACTCGAAAGCGGGGCAGAATTGCAGGAAACCGATTTCAGGAGGTAGACTGGAATTGCATTGAAAGCATAGGAAAAGAGGCAGAACGTCCACAATGATGCACTTGGCCAAAAAGGGCGTATGCGTTTTTTCCTGAATATATTCAGGAAAAAACGCATACGCCCTTTTTGGCCAACCAAGCAAGCTTGCAAAGGAAATCTGCACTACAATGAAGTCTCACTTCCCCCCGGTCAAAAGGGCCATCTGAAAAAAGTGTAAAATCCAGAAAGGCAGGACAGGCCATGGAGAACTGGGAGCCTTGTTATGCTGATGGGCGGGATGTAAATTGCCAACAGACACTCGGGAGAAGTGTATGGTGTTTCCTGAAACATCTAAAAAACAAAGCAACAGAGCCTAGGGCACTTCCACTTATGGTCCTATAGCTTAGGGAAATTAAAGTCAAAAAGACACAGCCACCCCAAAGTTTGGGACGCCTCTGTTTACAAGAACCTCATTTACAGTACAAGTTCAACATCGCAGAAAGTGAAAAATGGATAAAGAAGGTGTGGTATTTACTTACAAAGCAATATCACTCAGCAATGAAATCTATGTCATCAGGCCCTTAGCAGCACAATGAGTGGATTCAGGTATGATGATTCTAACTGAAATAAGTCACACAGAAAAAGAAACATCATAAGATATCAGTAATACACGGAATGTAAACTTGGCTACACAGGAACTGAATTACAGAACAGAACAGGGTCTCAAATTTAGAAAACCAACTGATGCTTGCTTAAGCGTAAAGGTGAGTTGGGGTGCTGCATAAAACCAGAGATTGAAACGAGCACAGATAAAGTTCCTTAAGCCAAATATGGAATAGACAAGAGCTACTCCTTGCTCAACGAAATGGACTCAACACCGCATATTAAACGCCTAAGAATGTACCTGACTAGTAAGTATCTTAAAACCTATGGATTGCTATGTCTCCGAAAGAGAATCAAGCATGTGTACAGGGGCACAAACGCAGCAGTGATAGGATTGGAGAGGTTCGGTGAGCAAATGAAGACCCTTTGAAGTCATATTGCATGGTACCCATTCCACGGGTTTCAACTACCCAGGTTTAAGGTATTCTTCCTTCAGCTAAAACATGCATGTGGAACCTAGAGTATGATCAACCATGTGATCGGGAGACGTGTTCAAATATGTCTCAGTTTTCATACCCTGGTACTCGGGTGCAACATTCCAGACGCTTTACTAACACTCTCCCGACTTGGAGAGTCCGTCCCTTTAATCTCCTGTTTGGCCCAGTTTGCAATTTCTGCGGAAGATGAACAGGAATAGCGAGAACCAATGAGAGACTAGCTGGAGGTGTCTGGACGGGCAAATTTAACTCTCATTTCCCACCAAGAAGAGGAATTAACCAAAGGCTCAGCGTGCCGTGCCGGAACCAGATTAGGGCCTGAAGCCATCCTGCGGTGTTGCGGCCAGGTCACAAGAAAGCGAGTGGAAGAAAGGAGCTCAGGGGCACTGTAATTCACAAAGCTGCAGAGTTATAAATGACAGCTATCGTCCAAAAATATACTGAAGTAAGGCTGCCAAGAGGACTCGAAAGCGGGGCAGAATTGCAGGAAACCGATTTCAGGAGGTAGACTGGAATTGCATTGAAAGCATAGGAAAAGAGGCAGAACGTCCACAATGATGCACTTGGCCAAAAAGGGCGTATGCGTTTTTTTCCTGAATATATTCAGGAAAGCAAGCTTGCAAAGGAAATCTGCACTACAATGAAGTCTCACTTCCCCCTGGTCAAAAGGGCCATCTGAAAAAAGTGTAAAATCCAGAAAGGCAGGACAGGCCATGGAGAACTGGGAGCCTTGTTATGCTGATGGGCGGGATGTAAATTGCCAACAGACACTCGGGAGAAGTGTATGGTGTTTCCTGAAACATCTAAAAAACAAAGCAACAGAGCCTAGGGCACTTCCACTTATGGTCCTATAGCTTAGGGAAATTAAAATCAAAAAGACACAGCCACCCCAAAGTTTGGGACGCCTCTGTTTACAAGAACCTCGTTTACAGTACAAGTTCAACATCGCAGAAATTGAAAAATGGATAAAGAAGGTGTGGTATTTACTTACAAAGCAATATCACTCAGCAATGAAATCTATGTCATCAGGCCCTTAGCAGCACAATGAGTGGATTCAGGTATGATGATTCTAACTGAAATAAGTCACACAGAAAAAGAAACATCATAAGATATCAGTAATACACGGAATGTAAACTTGGCTACACAGGAACTGAATTACAGAACAGAACAGGGTCTCAAATTTAGAAAACCAACTTATGCTTGCTTAAGGGGAAAGGTGAGTTGGGGTGCTGCATAAAACCAGAGATTGAAACGAGAACAGATAAAGTTCCTTAAGCCAAATATGGAATAGACAAGAGCTACTCCTTGCTCAACGAAATGGACTCAACACCGCATATTAAACGCCTAAGAATGTACCTGACTAGTAAGTATCTTAAAACCTATGGATTGCTATGTCTCCGAAAGAGAATCAAGCATGTGTACAGGGGCATAAACGCAGCAGTGATAGGATTGGAGAGGTTCGGTGAGCAAATGAAGACCCTTTGAAGTCATATTGCATGGTACCCATTCCACGGGTTTCAACTACCCAGGTTTAAGGTATTCTTCCTTCAGCTAAAACATGCATGTGGAACCTAGAGTATGATCAACCATGTGATCGGGAGACGTGTTCAAATATGTCTCAGTTTTCGTACCCTGGTACTCGGGTGCAACATTCCAGACGCTTTACTAACACTCTCCCGACTTGGAGAGTCCGTCCCTTTAATCTCCTGTTTGGCCCAGTTTGCAATTTCTGCGGAAGATGAACAGGAATAGCGAGAACCAATGAGAGACTAGCTGGAGGTGTCTGGACGGGCAAATTTAACTCTCATTTCCCACCAGGAAGAGGAAATAACCAAAGGCTCAGCGTGCCGTGCCGGAACCAGATTAGGGCCTGAAGCCATCCTGCGGTGTTGCGGCCAGGTCACAAGAAAGCGAGTTGAAGAAAGGAGCTCAGGGGCACTGTAATTCACAAAGCTGCAGAGTTATAAATGACAGCTATCGTCCAAAAATATACTGAAGTAAGGCTGCCAAGAGGACTCGAAAGCGGGGCAGAATTGCAGGAAACCGATTTCAGGAGGTAGACTGGAATTGCATTGAAAGCATAGGAAAAGAGGCAGAACGTCCACAATGATGCACTTGGCCAAAAAGGGCGTATGCGTTTTTTCCTGAATATATTCAGGAAAAAAACGCATACGCCCTTTTTGGCCAACCAAGCAAGCTTGCAAAGGAAATCTGCACTACAATGAAGTCTCACTTCCCCCCGGTCAAAAGGGCCATCTGAAAAAAGTGTAAAATCCAGAAAGGCAGGACAGGCCATGGAGAACTGGGAGCCTTTTTATGCTGATGGGCGGGATGTAAATTGCCAACAGACACTCGGGAGAAGTGTATGGTGTTTCCTGAAACATCTAAAAAACAAAGCAACAGAGCCTAGGGCACTTCCACTTATGGTCCTATAGCTTAGGGAAATTAAAATCAAAAAGACACAGCCACCCCAAAGTTTGGGACGCCTCTGTTTACAAGAACCTCGTTTACAGTACAAGTTCAACATCGCAGAAATTGAAAAATGGATAAAGAAGGTGTGGTATTTACTTAGAAAGCAATATCACTCAGCAATGAAATCTATGTCATCAGGCCCTTAGCAGCACAATGAGTGGATTCAGGTATGATGATTCTAACTGAAATAAGTCACACAGAAAAAGAAACATCATAAGATATCAGTAATACACGGAATGTATACTTGGCTACACAGGAACTGAATTACAGAACAGAACAGGGTCTCAAATTTAGAAAACCAACTTATGCTTGCTTAAGGGTAAAGGTGAGTTGGGGTGCTGCATAAAACCAGAGATTGAAACGAGAACAGATAAAGTTCCTTAAGCCAAATATGGAATAGACAAGAGCTACTCCTTGCTCAACGAAATGGACTCAACACCGCATATTAAACGCCTAAGAATGTACCTGACTAGTAAGTATCTTAAAACCTATGGATTGCTATGTCTCCGAAAGAGAATCAAGCATGTGTACAGGGGCATAAACGCAGCAGTGATAGGATTGGAGAGGTTCGGTGAGCAAATGAAGACCCTTTGAAGTCATATTGCATGGTACCCATTCCACGGGTTTCAACTACCCAGGTTTAAGGTATTCTTCCTTCAGCTAAAACATGCATGTGGAACCTAGAGTATGATCAACCATGTGATCGGGAGACGTGTTCAAATATGTCTCAGTTTTCGTACCCTGGTACTCGGGTGCAACATTCCAGACGCTTTACTAACACTCTCCCGACTTGGAGAGTCCGTCCCTTTAATCTCCTGTTTGGCCCAGTTTGCAATTTCTGCGGAAGATGAACAGGAATAGCGAGAACCAATGAGAGACTAGCTGGAGGTGTCTGGACGGGCAAATTTAACTCTCATTTCCCACCAGGAAGAGGAAATAACCAAAGGCTCAGCGTGCCGTGCCGGAACCAGATTAGGGCCTGAAGCCATCCTGCGGTGTTGCAGCCAGGTCACAAGAAAGCGAGTTGAAGAAAGGAGCTCAGGGGCACTGTAATTCACAAAGCTGCAGAGTTATAAATGACAGCTATCGTCCAAAAATATACTGAAGTAAGGCTGCCAAGAGGACTCGAAAGCGGGGCAGAATTGCAGGAAACCGATTTCAGGAGGTAGACTGGAATTGCATTGAAAGCATAGGAAAAGAGGCAGAACGTCCACAATGATGCACTTGGCCAAAAAGGGCGTATGCGTTTTTTCCTGAATATATTCAGGAAAAAAACACATACGCCCTTTTTGGCCAACCAAGCAAGCTTGCAAAGTAAATCTGCACTACAATGAAGTCTCACTTCCCCCCGGTCAAAAGGGCCATCTGAAAAAAGTGTAAAATCCAGAAAGGCAGGACAGGCCATGGAGAACTGGGAGCCTTGTTATGCTGATGGGCGGGATGTAAATTGCCAACAGACACTCGGGAGAAGTGTATGGTGTTTCCTGAAACATCTAAAAAACAAAGCAACAGAGCCTAGGGCACTTCCACTTATGGTCCTATAGCTTAGGGAAATTAAAATCAAAAAGACACAGCCACCCCAAAGTTTGGGACGCCTCTGTTTACAAGAACCTCGTTTACCGTACAAGTTCAATATCACAGAAAGTGAAAAATGGATAAAGAACTTGTGGTACTTCGGTACAATGCAGTATCACTCAGCAATGAAATCTATGTCATCAGGCCCGTAGCAGCATAATGAGTGGATTCAGGTACGATGATTCTAACTGAAATAAGTCACACAGAAAAGAAACATCATAAGATATCACTAATACACGGAATGTAAACTTGGCTACACAGGAACTGAATTCCAAAACAGAAGAGGGTCTCAAATTTAGAAAACCAACTTATGCTTGCTTAAGGGGAAAGGTGAGTTGGGGTGCTGCATAAAACCAGAGATTGAAATGAGCACAGATAAAGTTCCTTAAGCCAAATATGGACTAGACAAGAGCTACTCCTTGCTCAACGAAATGGACTCAACACCCCATATTAAAGGCCAAAAATGTACCTGACTAGTAAGTATCTTAAAACCTATGGATTGCTATGTCTCCAAAAGAGAATCAAGCGTGTGTACAGGGGCATAAACGCAGTAGTGATAAGATTGGAGAGGTTTGGTGAGCAAATGAAGACCCTTTGAAGTCATATTGCATGGTACCCATTCCACGGGTCTCAACTCTCCAGGTTTAAGGTATTCTTCCTTCAGCTAAAACATGCATGTGGAACCCAGAGTATGATCAACCATGTGAACGGGAGACGTGTTCAAATATGTCTCAGTTTTCCTCCCCTGGTACTCGGGTGCAACATTCCAGACGCTTTACTAACACTCTCCCCACTTGGAGAGTCAGCGCCTTTAACCTCCTGTTTGGCCCAGTTTGCAATTTCTGCGGAAGATGAACAGGAATAGGGAACACCAATGAGAGACTAGCTGGAGGTGTCTGGACGGGCAAATTTAACTCTCATTTCCCACCAGGAAGAGGAAATAACCAAAGGCTCAGCGTGCCGTGCCGGAAACAGATTAGGGCCTGAAGCCATCCTGCGGTGTTGCGGCCAGCTCAAAAGAAAGCGAGTTGAAGAAAGGAGCTCAGGGGCACTGTAATTCACAAACCTGCAGAGTTATAAATGACAGCTATCGTCCAAAAATATACTGAAGTAAGGCTGCCAAGAGGACTTGAAAGCGGGGCAGAATTGCAGGAAACCGATTTCAGGAGGTAGACTGGAATTGCATTGAAAGCATAGGAAAAGAGGCAGAACGTCCACAATGATGCACTTGGCCAAAAAGGGCGTATTCGTTTTTTCCTGAATATATTCAGGAAAAAACGCATACGCCCTTTTTGGCCAACCAAGCAAGCTTGCAACTGAAATCTGCACTACAATGAAGTCTCACTTCCCCCCGGTCAAAAGGGCCATCTGAAAAAAGTGTAAAATCCAGAAAGGCAGGACAGGCCATGGAGAACTGGGAGCCTTGTTATGCTGATGGGCGGGATGTAAATTGCCAACAGACACTCGGGAGAAGTGTATGGTGTTTCCTGAAACATCTAAAAAACAAAGCAACAGAGCCTAGGGCACTTCCACTTATGGTCCTATAGCTTAGGGAAATTAAAATCAAAAAGACACAGCCACCCCAAAGTTTGGGACGCCTCTGTTTACAAGAACCTCGTTTACCGTACAAGTTCAATATCACAGAAAGTGAAAAATGGATAAAGAACATGTGGTATTTATTTACAAAGCAATATCACTCAGCAATGAAATCTATGTCATCAGGCCCTTAGCAGCACAATGAGTGGATTCAGGTATGATGATTCTAACTGAAATAAGTCACACAGAAAAAGAAACATCATAAGATATCAGTAATACACGGAATGTATACTTGGCTACACAGGAACTGAATTACAGAACAGAACAGGGTCTCAAATTTAGAAAACCAACTTATGCTTGCTTAAGGGTAAAGGTGAGTTGGGGTGCTGCATAAAACCAGAGATTGAAACGAGAACAGATAAAGTTCCTTAAGCCAAATATTGAATAGACAAGAGCTACTCCTTGCTCAACGAAATGGACTCAACACCGCATATTAAACGCCTAAGAATGTACCTGACTAGTAAGTATCTTAAAACCTATGGATTGCTATGTCTCCGAAAGAGAATCAAGCATGTGTACAGGGGCATAAACGCAGCAGTGATAGGATTGGAGAGGTTCGGTGAGCAAATGAAGACCCTTTGAAGTCATATTGCATGGTACCCATTCCACGGGTTTCAACTACCCAGGTTTAAGGTATTCTTCCTTCAGCTAAAACATGCATGTGGAACCTAGAGTATGATCAACCATGTGATCGGGAGACGTGTTCAAATATGTCTCAGTTTTCGTACCCTGGTACTCGGGTGCAACATTCCAGACGCTTTACTAACACTCTCCCGACTTGGAGAGTCCGTCCCTTTAATCTCCTGTTTGGCCCAGTTTGCAATTTCTGCGGAAGATGAACAGGAATAGGGAGAACCAATGAGAGAGTAGCTGGAGGTGTCTGGACGGGCAAATTTAACTCTCATTTCCCACCAGGAAGAGGAAATAACCAAAGGCTCAGCGTGCCGTGCCGGAACCAGATTAGGGCCTGAAGCCATCCTGCGGTGTTGCGGCCAGGTCACAAGAAAGCGAGTTGAAGAAAGGAGCTCAGGGGCACTGTAATTCACAAACCTGCAGAGTTATAAATGACAGCTATCGTCCAAAAATATACTGAAGTAAGGCTGCCAAGAGGACTCGAAAGCGGGGCAGAATTGCAGGAAACCGATTTCAGGAGGTAGACTGGAATTGCATTGAAAGCATAGGAAAAGAGGCAGAACGTCCACAATGATGCACTTGGCCAAAAAGGGCGTATGCGTTTTTTCCTGAATATATTCAGGAAAAAAACACATACGCCCTTTTTGGCCAACCAAGCAAGCTTGCAAAGTAAATCTGCACTACAATGAAGTCTCACTTCCCCCCGGTCAAAAGGGCCATCTGAAAAAAGTGTAAAATCCAGAAAGGCAGGACAGGCCATGGAGAACTGGGAGCCTTGTTATGCTGATGGGCGGGATGTAAATTGCCAACAGACACTCGGGAGAAGTGTATGGTGTTTCCTGAAACATCTAAAAAACAAAGCAACAGAGCCTAGGGCACTTCCACTTATGGTCCTATAGCTTAGGGAAATTAAAATCAAAAAGACACAGCCACCCCAAAGTTTGGGACGCCTCTGTTTACAAGAACCTCGTTTACAGTACAAGTTCAACATCGCAGAAAGTGAAAAATGGATAAAGAAGGTGTGGTATTTACTTACAAAGCAATATCACTCAGCAATGAAATCTATGTCATCAGGCCCTTAGCAGCACAATGAGTGGATTCAGGTATGATGATTCTAACTGAAATAAGTCACACAGATAAAGAAACATCATAAGATATCAGTAATACACGGAATGTAAACTTGGCTACACAGGAACTGAATTACAGAACAGAACAGGGTCTCAAATTTAGAAAACCAACTTATGCTTGTTTAAGGGTAAAGGTGAGTTGGGGTGCTGCATAAAACCAGAGATTGAAACGAGCACAGATAAAGTTCCTTAAGCCAAATATGGAATAGACAAGAGCTACTCCTTGCTCAACGAAATGGACTCAACACCGCATATTAAACGCCTAAGAATGTACCTGACTAGTAAGTATCTTAAAACCTATGGATTGCTATGTCTCTGAAAGAGAATCAAGCATGTGTACAGGGGCATAAACGCAGCAGTGATAGGATTGGAGAGGTTCGGTGAGCAAATGAAGACCCTTTGAAGTCATATTGCATGGTACCCATTCCACGGGTTTCAACTACCCAGGTTTAAGGTATTCTTCCTTCAGCTAAAACATGCATGTGGAACCTAGAGTATGATCAACCATGTGATCGGGAGACGTGTTCAAATATGTCTCAGTTTTCGTACCCTGGTACTCGGGTGCAACATTCCAGACGCTTTACTAACACTCTCCCAACTTGGAGAGTCCGTCCCTTTAATCTCCTGTTTGGCCCAGTTTGCAATTTCTGCGGAAGATGAACAGGAATAGCGAGAACCAATGAGAGACTAGCTGGAGGTGTCTGGACGGGCAAATTTAACTCTCATTTCCCACCAGGAAGAGGAATTAACCAAAGGCTCAGCGTGCCGTGCCAGAACCAGATTAGGGCCTGAAGCCATCCTGCGGTGTTGCGGCCAGGTCACAAGAAAGCGAGTTGAAGAAAGGAGCTCAGGGGCACTGTAATTCACAAAGCTGCAGAGTTATAAATGACAGCTATCGTCCAAAAATATACTGAAGTAAGGCTGCCAAGAGGACTCGAAAGCGGGGCAGAATTGCAGGAAACCGATTTCAGGAGGTAGACTGGAATTGCATTGAAAGCATAGGAAAAGAGGCAGAACGTCCACAATGATGCACTTGGCCAAAAAGGGCGTATGCGTTTTTTCCTATTCAGGAAAAAACGCATACGCCCTTTTTGGCCAACCAAGCAAGCTTGCAAAGGAAATCTGCACTACAATGAAGTCTCACTTCCCCCCGGTCAAAAGGGCCATCTGAAAAAAGTGTAAAATCCAGAAAGGCAGGACAGGCCATGGAGAACTGGGAGCCTTGTTATGCTGATGGGCGGGATGTAAATTGCCAACAGACACTCGGGAGAAGTGTATGGTGTTTCCTGAAACATCTAAAAAACAAAGCAACAGAGCCTAGGGCACTTCCACTTATGGTCCTATAGCTTAGGGAAATTAAAATCAAAAAGACACAGCCACCCCAAAGTTTGGGACGCCTCTGTTTACAAGAACCTCGTTTACCGTACAAGTTCAATATCACAGAAAGTGAAAAATGGATAAAGAACTTGTGGTACTTACGTACAATGCAGTATCACTCAGCAATGAAATCTATGTCATCAGGCCCGTAGCAGCATAATGAGTGGATTCAGGTACGATGATTCTAACTGAAATAAGTCACACAGAAAAGAAACATCATAAGATATCACTAATACACGGAATGTAAACTTGGCTACACAGGAACTGAATTCCAAAACAGAAGAGGGTCTCAAATTTAGAAAACCAACTTATGCTTGCTTAAGGGGAAAGGTGAGTTGGGGTGCTGCATAAAACCAGAGATTGAAATGAGCACAGATAAAGTTCCTTAAGCCAAATATGGACTAGACAAGAGCTACTCCTTGCTCAACGAAATGGACTCAACACCCCATATTAAAGGCCAAAAATGTACCTGACTAGTAAGTATCTTAAAACCTATGGATTGCTATGTCTCCAAAAGAGAATCAAGCGTGTGTACAGGGGCATAAACGCAGTAGTGATAAGATTGGAGAGGTTTGGTGAGCAAATGAAGACCCTTTGAAGTCATATTGCATGGTACCCATTCCACGGGTCTCAACTCTCCAGGTTTAAGGTATTCTTCCTTCAGCTAAAACATGCATGTGGAACCCAGAGTATGATCAACCATGTGAACGGGAGACGTGTTCAAATATGTCTCAGTTTTCCTCCCCTGGTACTCGGGTGCAACATTCCAGACGCTTTACTAACACTCTCCCCACTTGGAGAGTCAGCGCCTTTAACCTCCTGTTTGGCCCAGTTTGCAATTTCTGCGGAAGATGAACAGGAATAGGGAACACCAATGAGAGACTAGCTGGAGGTGTCTGGACGGGCAAATTTAACTCTCATTTCCCACCAGGAAGAGGAAATAACCAAAGGCTCAGCGTGCCGTGCCGGAACCAGATTAGGGCCTGAAGCCATCCTGCGGTGTTGCGGCCAGCTCAAAAGAAAGCGAGTTGAAGAAAGGAGCTCAGGGGCACTGTAATTCACAAACCTGCAGAGTTATAAATGACAGCTATCGTCCAAAAATATACTGAAGTAAGGCTGCCAAGAGGACTTGAAAGCGGGGCAGAATTGCAGGAAACCGATTTCAGGAGGTAGACTGGAATTGCATTGAAAGCATAGGAAAAGAGGCAGAACGTCCACAATGATGCACTTGGCCAAAAAGGGCGTATTCGTTTTTTCCTGAATATATTCAGGAAAAAACGCATACGCCCTTTTTGGCCAACCAAGCAAGCTTGCAACGGAAATCTGCACTACAATGAAGTCTCACTTCCCCCCGGTCAAAAGGGCCATCTGAAAAAAGTGTAAAATCCAGAAAGGCAGGACAGGCCATGGAGAACTGGGAGCCTTGTTATGCTGATGGGCGGGATGTAAATTGCCAACAGACACTCGGGAGAAGTGTATGGTGTTTCCTGAAACATCTAAAAAACAAAGCAACAGAGCCTAGGGCACTTCCACTTATGGTCCTATAGCTTAGGGAAATTAAAATCAAAAAGACACAGCCACCCCAAAGTTTGGGACGCCTCTGTTTACAAGAACCTCGTTTACCGTACAAGTTCAATATCACAGAAAGTGAAAAATGGATAAAGAACATGTGGTATTTACTTACAAAGCAATATCACTCAGCAATGAAATCTATGTCATCAGGCCCTTAGCAGCACAATGAGTGGATTCAGGTATGATGATTCTAACTGAAATAAGTCACACAGAAAAAGAAACATCATAAGATATCAGTAATACACGGAATGTAAACTTGGCTACACAGGAACTGAATTACAGAACAGAACAGGGTCTCAAATTTAGAAAACCAACTTATGCTTGCTTAAGGGGAAAGGTGAGTTGGGGTGCTGCATAAAACCAGAGATTGAAATGAGCACAGATAAAGTTCCTTAAGCCAAATATGGAATAGACAAGAGCTACTCCTTGCTCAACGAAATGGACTCAACACCCCATATTAAAGGCCTAAGAATGTACCTGACTAGTAAGTATCTTAAAACCTATGGATTGCTATGTCTCCAAAAGAGAATCAAGCATGTGTACAGGGGCATAAACGCAGCAGTGATAGGATTGGAGAGGTTCGGTGAGCAAATGAAGACCCTTTGAAGTCATATTGCATGGTACCCATTCCACGGGTCTCAACTCTCCAGGTTTAAGGTATTCTTCCTTCAGCTAAAACATGCATGTGGAACCCAGAGTATGATCAACCGTGTGAACGGGAGACGTGTTCAAATATGTCTCAGTTTTCGTACCCTGGTACTCGGGTGCAACATTCCAGACGCTTTACTAACACTCTCCCCACTTGGAAAGTCAGAGCCTTTAACCTCCTGTTTGGCCCAGTTTGCAATTTCTGCGGAAGATGAACAGGAATAGGGAGAACCAATGAGAGACTAGCTGGAGGTGTCTGGACGGGCAAATTTAACTCTCATTTCCCACCAGGAAGAGGAAATAACCAAAGGCTCAGCGTGCCGTGCCGGAATCAGATTAGGGCCTGAAGCCATCCTGCGGTGTTGCGGCCAGGTCACAAGAAAGCGAGTTGAAGAAAGGAGCTCAGGGGCACTGTAATTCACAAACCTGCAGAGTTATAAATGACAGCTATCGTCCAAAAATATACTGAAGTAAGGCTGCCAAGAGGACTCGAAAGCGGGGCAGAATTGCAGGAAACCGATTTCAGGAGGTAGACTGGAATTGCATTGAAAGCATAGGAAAAGAGGCAGAACGTCCACAATGATGCACTTGGCCAAAAAGGGCGTATGCGTTTTTTCCTGAATATATTCAGGAAAAAACGCATACGCCCTTTTTGGCCAACCAAGCAAGCTTGCAAAGGAAATCTGCACTACAATGAAGTCTCACTTCCCCCCGGTCAAAAGGGCCATCTGAAAAAAGTGTAAAATCCAGAAAGGCAGGACAGGCCATGGAGAACTGGGAGCCTTGTTATGCTGATGGGCGGGATGTAAATTGCCAACAGACACTCGGGAGAAGTGTATGGTGTTTCCTGAAACATCTAAAAAACAAAGCAACAGAGCCTAGGGCACTTCCACTTATGGTCCTATAGCTTAGGGAAATTAAAATCAAAAAGACACAGCCACCCCAAAGTTTGGGACGCCTCTGTTTACAAGAACCTCGTTTACCGTACAAGTTCAATATCACAGAAAGTGAAAAATGGATAAAGAACTTGTGGTACTTACGTACAATGCAGTATCACTCAGCAATGAAATCTATGTCATCAGGCCCGTAGCAGCATAATGAGTGGATTCAGGTACGATGATTCTCACTGAAATAAGTCACACAGAAAAAGAAACATCATAAGATATCACTAATACACGGAATGTAAACTTGGCTACACAGGAACTGAATTCCAAAACAGAACAGGGTCTCAAATTTAGAAAACCAACTTATGCTTGCTTAAGGGGAAAGGTGAGTTGGGGTGCTGCATAAAACCAGAGATTGAAATGAGCACAGATAAAGTTCCTTAAGCCAAATATGGACTAGACAAGAGCTACTCCTTGCTCAACGAAATGGACTCAACACCCCATATTAAACGCCTAAGAATGTACCTGACTAGTAAGTATCTTAAAACCTATGGATTGCTATGTCTCCAAAAGAGAATCAAGCGTGTGTACAGGGGCATAAACGCAGCAGTGATAGGATTGGAGAGGTTCGGTGAGCAAATGAAGACCCTTTGAAGTCATATTGCATGGTACCCATTCCACGGGTCTCAACTCTCCAGGTTTAAGGTATTCTTCCTTCAGCTAAAACATGCATGTGGAACCCAGAGTATGATCAACCATGTGAACGGGAGACGTGTTCAAATATGTCTCAGTTTTCCTCCCCTGGTACTCGGGTGCAACATTCCAGACGCTTTACTAACACTCTCCCCACTTGGAGAGTCAGCGCCTTTAACCTCCTGTTTGGCCCAGTTTGCAATTTCTGAGGAAGATGAACAGGAATAGTGAGAACCAATGAGAGACTAGCAGGAGGTGTCTGGACGGGCAAATTTAACTCTCATTTCCCACCAGGAAGAGGAAATAACCAAAGGCTCAGCGTGCCGTGCCGGAACTATATTAGGGCCTGAAGCCATTCTGTGGTGTTGCGGCCAGCTCAAAAGAAAGCGAGTTGAAGAAAGGAGCTCAGGGGCACTGTAATTCACAAACCTGCAGAGTTATAAATGACAGCTATCGTCCAAAAATATACTGAAGTAAGGCTGCCAAGAGGACTTGAAAGCGGGACAGAATTGCAGGAAACCGATTTCAGGAGGTAGACTGGAATTGCATTGAAAACATAGGAAAAGAGGCAGAACGTCGACAATGATGCACTTGGCCAAAAAGGGCGTATGCGTTTTTCCTGAATATATTCAGGAAAAAACGCATACGCCCTTTTTGGCCAACCAAGCAAGCTTGCAAAGGAAATCTGCACTACAATGAAGTCTCACTTCCCCCCGGTCAAAAGGGCCATCTGAAAAAAGTGTAAAATCCAGAAAGGCAGGACAGGCCATGGAGAACTGGGAGCCTTGTTATGCTGATGGGCGGGATGTAAATTGCCAACAGACACTCGGGAGAAGTGTATGGTGTTTCCTGAAACATCTAAAAAACAAAGCAACAGAGCCTAGGGCACTTCCACTTATGGTCCTATAGCTTAGGGAAATTAAAATCAAAAAGACACAGCCACCCCAAAGTTTGGGACGCCTCTGTTTACAAGAACCTCGTTTACAGTACAAGTTCAACATCGCAGAAAGTGAAAAATGGATAAAGAACATGTGGTATTTACTTACAAAGCAATATCACTCAGCAATGAAATCTATGTCATCAGGCCCTTAGCAGCACAATGAGTGGATTCAGGTATGATGATTCTAACTGAAATAAGTCACACAGAAAAAGAAACATCATAAGATATCAGTAATACACGGAATGTAAACTTGGCTACACAGGAACTGAATTACAGAACAGAACAGGGTCTCAAATTTAGAAAACCAACTTATGCTTGCTTAAGGGGAAAGGTGAGTTGGGGTGCTGCATAAAACCAGAGATTGAAATGAGCACAGATAAAGTTCCTTAAGCCAAATATGGAATAGACAAGAGCTACTCCTTGCTCAACGAAATGGACTCAACACCCCATATTAAAGGCCTAAGAATGTACCTGACTAGTAAGTATCTTAAAACCTATGGATTGCTATGTCTCCAAAAGAGAATCAAGCGTGTGTACAGGGGCATAAACGCAGCAGTGATAGGATTGTAGAGGTTCGGTGAGCAAATGAAGACCCTTTGAAGTCATATTGCATGGTACCCATTCCACGGGTCTCAACTCTCCAGGTTTAAGGTATTCTTCCTTCAGCTAAAACATGCATGTGGAACCCAGAGTATGATCAACCGTGTGAACGGGAGACGTGTTCAAATATGTCTCAGTTTTCGTACCCTGGTACTCGGGTGCAACATTCCAGACGCTTTACTAACACTCTCCCCACTTGGAGAGTCAGCGCCTTTAACCTCCTGTTTGGCCCAGTTTGCAATTTCTGAGGAAGATGAACAGGAATAGTGAGAACCAATGAGAGACTAGCAGGAGGTGTCTGGACGGGCAAATTTAACTCTCATTTCCCAACAGGAAGAGGAAATAACCAAAGGCTCAGCGTGCCGTGCCGGAACCATATTAGGGCCTGAAGCCATTCTGTGGTGTTGTGGCCAGCTCAAAACAAAGCGAGTTGAAGAAAGGAGCTCAGGGGCACTGTAATTCACAAACCTGCAGAGTTATAAATGACAGCTATCGTCCAAAAATATACTGAAGTAAGGCTGCCAAGAGGACTTGAAAGCGGGGCAGAATTGCAGGAAACCGATTTCAGGAGGTAGACTGGAATTGCATTGAAAACATAGGAAAAGAGGCAGAACGTCGACAATGATGCACTTGGCCAAAAAGGGCGTATGCGTTTTTCCTGAATATATTCAGGAAAAAACGCATACGCCCTTTTTGGCCAACCAAGCAAGCTTGCAAAGGAAATCTGCACTACAATGAAGTCTCACTTCCCCCCGGTCAAAAGGGCCATCTGAAAAAAGTGTAAAATCCAGAAAGGCAGGACAGGCCATGGAGAACTGGGAGCCTTGTTATGCTGATGGGCGGGATGTAAATTGCCAACAGACACTCGGGAGAAGTGTATGGTGTTTCCTGAAACATCTAAAAAACAAAGCAACAGAGCCTAGGGCACTTCCACTTATGGTCCTATAGCTTAGGGAAATTAAAATCAAAAAGACACAGCCACCCCAAAGTTTGGGACGCCTCTGTTTACAAGAACCTCGTTTACAGTACAAGTTCAACATCGCAGAAAGTGAAAAATGGATAAAGAACATGTGGTATTTACTTACAAAGCAATATCACTCAGCAATGAAATCTATGTCATCAGGCCCTTAGCAGCACAATGAGTGGATTCAGGTATGATGATTCTAACTGAAATAAGTCACACAGAAAAAGAAACATCATAAGATATCAGTAATACACGGAATGTAAACTTGGCTACACAGGAACTGAATTACAGAACAGAACAGGGTCTCAAATTTAGAAAACCAACTTATGCTTGCTTAAGGGGAAAGGTGAGTTGGGGTGCTGCATAAAACCAGAGATTGAAATGAGCACAGATAAAGTTCCTTAAGCCAAATATGGAATAGACAAGAGCTACTCCTTGCTCAACGAAATGGACTCAACACCCCATATTAAAGGCCTAAGAATGTACCTGACTAGTAAGTATCTTAAAACCTATGGATTGCTATGTCTCCAAAAGAGAATCAAGCGTGTGTACAGGGGCATAAACGCAGCAGTGATAGGATTGGAGAGGTTCGGTGAGCAAATGAAGACCCTTTGAAGTCATATTGCATGGTACCCATTCCACGGGTCTCAACTCTCCAGGTTTAAGGTATTCTTCCTTCAGCTAAAACATGCATGTGGAACCCAGAGTATGATCAACCGTGTGAACGGGAGACGTGTTCAAATATGTCTCAGTTTTCGTACCCTGGTACTCGGGTGCAACATTCCAGACGCTTTACTAACACTCTCCCCACTTGGAGAGTCAGCGCCTTTAACCTCCTGTTTGGCCCAGTTTGCAATTTCTGAGGAAGATGAACAGGAATAGTGAGAACCAATGAGAGACTAGCAGGAGGTGTCTGGACGGGCAAATTTAACTCTCATTTCCCAACAGGAAGAGGAAATAACCAAAGGCTCAGCGTGCCGTGCCGGAACCATATTAGGGCCTGAAGCCATTCTGTGGTGTTGTGGCCAGCTCAAAACAAAGCGAGTTGAAGAAAGGAGCTCAGGGGCACTGTAATTCACAAACCTGCAGAGTTATAAATGACAGCTATCGTCCAAAAATATACTGAAGTAAGGCTGCCAAGAGGACTTGAAAGCGGGGCAGAATTGCAGGAAACCGATTTCAGGAGGTAGACTGGAATTGCATTGAAAACATAGGAAAAGAGGCAGAACGTCGACAATGATGCACTTGGCCAAAAAGGGCGTATGCGTTTTTCCTGAATATATTCAGGAAAAAACGCATACGCACTTTTTGGCCAACCAAGCAAGCTTGCAAAGTAAATCTGCACTACAATGAAGTCTCACTTCCCCCCGGTCAAAAGGGCCATCTGAAAAAAGTGTAAAATCCAGAAAGGCAGGACAGGCCATGGAGAACTGGGAGCCTTGTTATGCTGATGGGCGGGATGTAAATTGCCAACAGACACTCGGGAGAAGTGTATGGTGTTTCCTGAAACATCTAAAAAACAAAGCAACAGAGCCTAGGGCACTTCCACTTATGGTCCTATAGCTTAGGGAAATTAAAATCAAAAAGACACAGCCACCCCAAAGTTTGGGACGCCTCTGTTTACAAGAACCTCGTTTACAGTACAAGTTCAACATCGCAGAAAGTGAAAAATGGATAAAGAAGGTGTGGTATTTACTTACAAAGCAATATCACTCAGCAATGAAATCTATGTCATCAGGCCCTTAGCAGCACAATGAGTGGATTCAGGTATGATGATTCTAACTGAAATAAGTCACACAGAAAAAGAAACATCATAAGATATCAGTAATACACGGAATGTAAACTTGGCTACACAGGAACTGAATTACAGAACAGAACAGGGTCTCAAATTTAGAAAACCAACTTATGCTTGCTTAAGGGGAAAGGTGAGTTGGGGTGCTGCATAAAACCAGAGATTGAAATGAGCACAGATAAAGTTCCTTAAGCCAAATATGGAATAGACAAGAGCTACTCCTTGCTCAACGAAATGGACTCAACACCCCATATTAAAGGCCTAAGAATGTACCTGACTAGTAAGTATCTTAAAACCTATGGATTGCTATGTCTCCAAAAGAGAATCAAGCGTGTGTACAGGGGCACAAACGCAGCAGTGATAGGATTGGAGAGGTTCGGTGAGCAAATGAAGACCCTTTGAAGTCATATTGCATGGTACCCATTCCACGGGTCTCAACTCTCCAGGTTTAAGGTATTCTTCCTTCAGCTAAAACATGCATGTGGAACCCAGAGTATGATCAACCGTGTGAACGGGAGACGTGTTCAAATATGTCTCAGTTTTCGTACCCTGGTACTCGGGTGCAACATTCCAGACGCTTTACTAACACTCTCCCCACTTGGAAAGTCAGCGCCTTTAACCTCCTGTTTGGCCCAGTTTGCAATTTCTGCGGAAGATGAACAGGAATAGGGAGAACCAATGAGAGAGTAGCTGGAGGTGTCTGGACGGGCAAATTTAACTCTCATTTCCCACCAGGAAGAGGAAATAACCAAAGGCTCAGCGTGCCGTGCCGGAACCAGATTAGGGCCTGAAGCCATCCTGCGGTGTTGCGGCCAGGTCACAAGAAAGCGAGTTGAAGAAAGGAGCTCAGGGTCACTGTAATTCACAAACCTGCAGAGTTATAAATGACAGCTATCGTCCAAAAATATACTGAAGTAAGGCTGCCAAGAGGACTCGAAAGCGGGGCAGAATTGCAGGAAACCGATTTCAGGAGGTAGACTGGAATTGCATTGAAAGCATAGGAAAAGAGGCAGAACGTCCACAATGATGCACTTGGCCAAAAAGGGCGTATGCGTTTTTTCCTGAATATATTCAGGAAAAAACGCATACGCCCTTTTTGGCCAACCAAGCAAGCTTGCAAAGGAAATCTGCACTACAATGAAGTCTCACTTCCCCCCGGTCAAAAGGGCCATCTGAAAAAAGTGTAAAATCCAGAAAGGCAGGACAGGCCATGGAGAACTGGGAGCCTTGTTATGCTGATGGGCGGGATGTAAATTGCCAACAGACACTCGGGAGAAGTGTATGGTGTTTCCTGAAACATCTAAAAAACAAAGCAACAGAGCCTAGGGCACTTCCACTTATGGTCCTATAGCTTAGGGAAATTAAAATCAAAAAGACACAGCCACCCCAAAGTTTGGGACGCCTCTGTTTACAAGAACCTCGTTTACCGTACAAGTTCAATATCACAGAAAGTGAAAAATGGATAAAGAACTTGTGGTACTTACGTACAATGCAGTATCACTCAGCAATGAAATCTATGTCATCAGGCCCGTAGCAGCATAATGAGTGGATTCAGGTACGATGATTCTCACTGAAATAAGTCACACAGAAAAAGAAACATCATAAGATATCACTAATACACGGAATGTAAACTTGGCTACACAGGAACTGAATTCCAAAACAGAACAGGGTCTCAAATTTAGAAAACCAACTTATGCTTGCTTAAGGGGAAAGGTGAGTTGGGGTGCTGCATAAAACCAGAGATTGAAATGAGCACAGATAAAGTTCCTTAAGCCAAATAAGGACTAGACAAGAGCTACTCCTTGCTCAACGAAATGGACTCAACACCCCATATTAAACGCCTAAGAATGTACCTGACTAGTAAGTATCTTAAAACCTATGGATTGCTATGTCTCCAAAAGAGAATCAAGCGTGTGTACAGGGGCATAAACGCAGCAGTGATAGGATTGGAGAGGTTCGGTGAGCAAATGAAGACCCTTTGAAGTCATATTGCATGGTACCCATTCCACGGGTCTCAACTCTCCAGGTTTAAGGTATTCTTCCTTCAGCTAAAACATGCATGTGGAACCCAGAGTATGATCAACCATGTGAACGGGAGACGTGTTCAAATATGTCTCAGTTTTCCTCCCCTGGTACTCGGGTGCAACATTCCAGACGCTTTACTAACACTCTCCCCACTTGGAGAGTCAGCGCCTTTAACCTCCTGTTTGGCCCAGTTTGAAATTTCTGAGGAAGATGAACAGGAATAGTGAGAACCAATGAGAGACTAGCAGGAGGTGTCTGGACGGGCAAATTTAACTCTCATTTCCCACCAGGAAGAGGAAATAACCAAAGGCTCAGCGTGCCGTGCCGGAACCATATTAGGGCCTGAAGCCATTCTGTGGTGTTGCGGCCAGCTCAAAAGAAAGCGAGTTGAAGAAAGGAGCTCAGGGGCACTGTAATTCACAAACCTGCAGAGTTATAAATGACAGCTATCGTCCAAAAATATACTGAAGTAAGGCTGCCAAGAGGACTTGAAAGCGGGGCAGAATTGCAGGAAACCGATTTCAGGAGGTAGACTGGAATTGCATTGAAAACATAGGAAAAGAGGCAGAACGTCGACAATGATGCACTTGGCCAAAAAGGGCGTATGCGTTTTTCCTGAATATATTCAGGAAAAAACGCATACGCCCTTTTTGGCCAACCAAGCAAGCTTGCAAAGGAAATCTGCACTACAATGAAGTCTCACTTCCCCCCGGTCAAAAGGGCCATCTGAAAAAAGTGTAAAATCCAGAAAGGCAGGACAGGCCATGGAGAACTGGGAGCCTTGTTATGCTGATGGGCGGGATGTAAATTGCCAACAGACACTCGGGAGAAGTGTATGGTGTTTCCTGAAACATCTATACAACAAAGCAACAGAGCCTAGGGCACTTCCACTTATGGTCCTATAGCTTAGGGAAATTAAAATCAAAAAGACACAGCCACCCCAAAGTTTGGGACGCCTCTGTTTACAAGAACCTCGTTTACAGTACAAGTTCAACATCGCAGAAAGTGAAAAATGGATAAAGAAGGTGTGGTATTTACTTACAAAGCAATATCACTCAGCAATGAAATCTATGTCATCAGGCCCTTAGCAGCACAATGAGTGGATTCAGGTATGATGATTCTAACTGAAATAAGTCACACAGAAAAAGAAACATCATAAGATATCAGTAATACACGGAATGTAAACTTGGCTACACAGGAACTGAATTACAGAACAGAACAGGGTCTCAAATTTAGAAAACCAACTTATGCTTGCTTAAGGGGAAAGGTGAGTTGGGGTGCTGCATGAAACCAGAGATTGAAATGAGCACAGATAAAGTTCCTTAAGCCAAATATGGAATAGACAAGAGCTACTCCTTGCTCAACGAAATGGACTCAACACCCCATATTAAAGGCCTAAGAATGTACCTGACTAGTAAGTATCTTAAAACCTATGGATTGCTATGTCTCCAAAAGAGAATCAAGCGTGTGTACAGGGGCATAAACTCAGCAGTGATAGGATTGGAGAGGTTCGGTGAGCAAATGAAGACCCTTTGAAGTCATATTGCATGGTACCCATTCCACGGGTCTCAACTCTCCAGGTTTAAGGTATTCTTCCTTCAGCTAAAACATGCATGTGGAACCCAGAGTATGATCAACCGTGTGAACGGGAGACGTGTTCAAATATGTCTCAGTTTTCGTACCCTGGTACTCGGGTGCAACATTCCAGACGCTTTACTAACACTCTCCCCACTTGGAAAGTCAGGGCCTTTAACCTCCTGTTTGTCCCAGTTTGCAATTTCTGCGGAAGATGAACAGGAATAGGGAGAACCAATGAGAGACTAGCTGGAGGTGTCTGGACGGGCAAATTTAACTCTCATTTCCCACCAGGAAGAGGAAATAACCAAAGGCTCAGCATGCCGTGCCGAAAACAGATTAGGGCCTGAAGCCATCCTGCGGTGTTGCGGCCAGGTCACAAGAAAGCGAGTTGAAGATAGGAGCTCAGGGGCACTGTAATTCACAAACCTGCAGAGTTATAAATGACAGCTATCGTCCAAAAATATACTGAAGTAAGGCTGCCAAGAGGACTTGAAAGCGGGGCAGAATTGCAGGAAACCGATTTCAGGAGGTAGACTGGAATTGCATTGAAAACATAGGAAAAGAGGCAGAACGTCGACAATGATGCACTTGGCCAAAAAGGGCGTATGCGTTTTTCCTGAATATATTCAGGAAAAAACGCATACGCCCTTTTTGGCCAACCAAGCAAGCTTGCAAAGGAAATCTGCACTACAATGAAGTCTCACTTCCCCCCGGTCAAAAGGGCCATCTGAAAAAAGTGTAAAATCCAGAAAGGCAGGACAGGCCATGGAGAACTGGGAGCCTTGTTATGCTGATGGGCGGGATGTAAATTGCCAACAGACACTCGGGAGAAGTGTATGGTGTTTCCTGAAACATCTATACAACAAAGCAACAGAGCCTAGGGCACTTCCACTTATGGTCCTATAGCTTAGGGAAATTAAAATCAAAAAGACACAGCCACCCCAAAGTTTGGGACGCCTCTGTTTACAAGAACCTCGTTTACAGTACAAGTTCAACATCGCAGAAAGTGAAAAATGGATAAAGAACATGTGGTATTTACTTACAAAGCAATATCACTCAGCAATGAAATCTATGTCATCAGGCCCTTAGCAGCACAATGAGTGGATTCAGGTATGATGATTCTAACTGAAATAAGTCACACAGAAAAAGAAACATCATAAGATATCAGTAATACACAGAATGTAAACTTGGCTACACAGGAACTGAATTACAGAACAGAACAGGGTCTCAAATTTAGAAAACCAACTTATGCTTGCTTAAGGGTAAAGGTGAGTTGGGGTGCTGCATAAAACCAGAGATTGAAATGAGCACAGATAAAGTTCCTTAAGCCAAATATGGAATAGACAAGAGCTACTCCTTGCTCAACGAAATGGACTCAACACCGCATATTAAACGCCTAAGAATGTACCTGACTAGTAAGTATCTTAAAACCTATGGATTGCTATGTCTCCGAATGAGAATCAAGCATGTGTACAGGGGCATAAACGCAGCAGTGATAGGATTGGAGAGGTTCGGTGAACAAATGAAGACCCTTTGAAGTCATATTGCATGGTACCCATTCCACGGGTCTCAACTCTCCAGGTTTAAGGTATTCTTCCTTCAGCTAAAACATGCATGTGGAACCCAGAGTATGATCAACCGTGTGAACGGGAGACGTGTTCAAATATGTCTCAGTTTTCCTGCCCTGGTACTCGGGTGCAACATTCCAGACGCTTTACTAACACTCTCCCCACTTGGAGAGTCAGCGCCTTTAACCTCCTGTTTGGCCCAGTTTGCAATTTCTGCGGAAAATGAACAGGAATAGGGAGAACCAATGAGAGACTAGCTGGAGGTGTCTGGACGGGCAAATTTAACTCTCATTTCCCACCAGGAAGAGGAAATTAACAAAGGCTCAGCGTGCCGTGCCGGAACCAGATTAGGGCCTGAAGCCATCCTGCGGTGTTGCGGCCAGGTCACAAGAAAGCGAGTTGAAGAAAGGAGCTCAGGGGCACTGTAATTCACAAACCTGCAGAGTTATAAATGACAGCTATCGTCCAAAAATATACTGAAGTAAGGCTGCCAAGAGGACTTGAAAGCGGGGCAGAATTGCAGGAAACCGATTTCAGGAGGTAGACTGGAATTGCATTGAAAGCATAGGAAAAGAGGCAGAACGTCCACAATGATGCACTTGGCCAAAAAGGGCGTATGCGTTTTTTCCTGAATATATTCAGGAAAAAACGCATACGCCCTTTTTGGCCAACCAAGCAAGCTTGCAAAGGAAATCTGCACTACAATGAAGTCTCACTTCCCCCCGGTCAAAAGGGCCATCTGAAAAAAGTGTAAAATCCAGAAAGGCAGGACAGGCCATGGAGAACTGGGAGCCTTGTTATGCTGATGGGCGGGATGTAAATTGCCAACAGACACTCGGGAGAAGTGTATGGTGTTTCCTGAAACATCTAAAAAACAAAGCAACAGAGCCTAGGGCACTTCCACTTATGGTCCTATAGCTTAGGGAAATTAAAATCAAAAAGACACAGCCACCCCAAAGTTTGGGACGCCTCTGTTTACAAGAACCTCGTTTACCGTACAAGTTCAATATCACAGAAAGTGAAAAATGGATAAAGAACTTGTGGTACTTACGTACAATGCAGTATCACTCAGCAATGAAATCTATGTCATCAGGCCCGTAGCAGCATAATGAGTGGATTCAGGTACGATGATTCTCACTGAAATAAGTCACACAGAAAAAGAAACATCATAAGATATCACTAATACACGGAATGTAAACTTGTCTACACAGGAACTGAATTCCAAAACAGAACAGGGTCTCAAATTTAGAAAACCAACTTATGCTTGCTTAAGGGGAAAGGTGAGTTGGGGTGCTGCATAAAACCAGAGATTGAAATGAGCACAGATAAAGTTCCTTAAGCCAAATATGGACTAGACAAGAGCTACTCCTTGCTCAACGAAATGGACTCAACACCCCATATTAAACGCCTAAGAATGTACCTGACTAGTAAGTATCTTAAAACCTATGGATTGCTATGTCTCCAAAAGAGTATCAAGCGTGTGTACAGGGGCATAAACGCAGCAGTGATAGGATTGGAGAGGTTCGGTGAGCAAATGAAGACCCTTTGAAGTCATATTGCATGGTACCCATTCCACGGGTCTCAACTCTCCAGGTTTAAGGGATTCTTCCTTCAGCTAAAACATGCATGTGGAACCCAGAGTATGATCAACCATGTGAACGGGAGACGTGTTCAAATATGTCTCAGTTTTCGTACCCTGGTACTCGGGTGCAACATTCCAGACGCTTTACTAACACTCTCCCCACTTGGAGAGTCAGCGCCTTTAACCTCCTGTTTGGCCCAGTTTGCAATTTCTGAGGAAGATGAACAGGAATAGTGAGAACCAATGAGAGACTAGCAGGAGGTGTCTGGACGGGCAAATTTAACTCTCATTTCCCACCAGGAAGAGGAAATTAACAAAGGCTCAGCGTGCCGTGCCGGAACCAGATTAGGGCCTGAAGCCATCCTGCGGTGTTGCGGCCAGGTCACAAGAAAGCGAGTTGAAGAAAGGAGCTCAGGGGCACTGTAATTCACAAACCTGCAGAGTTATAAATGACAGCTATCGTCCAAAAATATACTGAAGTAAGGCTGCCAAGAGGACTTGAAAGCGGGGCAGAATTGCAGGAAACCGATTTCAGGAGGTAGACTGGAATTGCATTGAAAGCATAGGAAAAGAGGCAGAACGTCCACAATGATGCACTTGGCCAAAAAGGGCGTATGCGTTTTTTCCTGAATATATTCAGGAAAAAACGCATACGCCCTTTTTGGCCAACCAAGCAAGCTTGCAAAGGAAATCTGCACTACAATGAAGTCTCACTTCCCCCCGGTCAAAAGGGCCATCTGAAAAAAGTGTAAAATCCAGAAAGGCAGGACAGGCCATGGAGAACTGGGAGCCTTGTTATGCTGATGGGCGGGATGTAAATTGCCAACAGACACTCGGGAGAAGTGTATGGTGTTTCCTGAAACATCTAAAAAACAAAGCAACAGAGCCTAGGGCACTTCCACTTATGGTCCTATAGCTTAGGGAAATTAAAATCAAAAAGACACAGCCACCCCAAGGTTTGGGACGCCTCTGTTTACAAGAACCTCGTTTACAGTACAAGTTCAACATCGCAGAAAGTGAAAAATGGATAAAGAAGGTGTGGTATTTACTTACAAAGCAATATCACTCAGCAATGAAATCTATGTCATCAGGCCCTTAGCAGCACAATGAGTGGATTCAGGTATGATGATTCTAACTGAAATAAGTCACACAGAAAAAGAAACATCATAAGATATCAGTAATACACGGAATGTAAACTTGGCTACACAGGAACTGAATTACAGAACAGAACAGGGTCTCAAATTTAGAAAACGAACTTATGCTTGCTTAAGGGTAAAGGTGAGTTGGGGTGCTGCATAAAACCAGAGATTGAAACGAGCACAGATAAAGTTCCTTAAGCCAAATATGGAATAGACAAGAGCTACTCCTTGCTCAACAAAATGGACTCAACACCCCATATTAAACGCCTAAGAATGTACCTGACTAGTAAGTATCTTAAAACCTATGGATTGCTATGTCTCCGAAAGAGAATCAAGCATGTGTACAGGGGCATAAACGCAGCAGTGATAGGATTGGAGAGGTTCGGTGAGCAAATGAAGACCCTTTGAAGTCATATTGCATGGTACCCATTCCACGGGTTTCAACTACCCAGGTTTAAGGTATTCTTCCTTCAGCTAAATCATGCATGTGGAACCTAGAGTATGATCAACCATGTGATCGGGAGACGTGTTCAAATATGTCTCAGTTTTCGTACCCTGGTACTCGGGTGCAACATTCCAGACGCTTTACTAACACTCTCCCGACTTGGAGAGTCCGTCCCTTTAATCTGCTGTTTGGCCCAGTTTGCAATTTCTGCGGAAGATGAACAGGAATAGCGAGAACCAATGAGAGACTAGCTGGAGGTGTCTGGACGGGCAAATTTAACTCTCATTTCCCACCAGGAAGAGGAATTAACCAAAGGCTCAGCGTGCCGTGCCGGAACCAGATTAGGGCCTGAAGCCATCCTGCGGTGTTGCGGCCAGCTCAAAAGAAAGCGAGTTGAAGAAAGGAGCTCAGGGGCACTGTAATTCACAAAGCTGCAGAGTTATAAATGACAAGCTATCGTCCAAAAATATACTGAAGTAAGGCTGCCAAGAGGACTCGAAAGAGGGGCAGAATTGCAGGAAACCGATTTCAGGAGGTAGACTGGAATTGCATTGAAAGCATAGGAAAAGAGGCAGAACGTCCACAATGATGCACTTGGCCAAAAAGGGCGTATGCGTTTTTTTCCTGAATATATTCAGGAAAAAACGCATACGCCCTTTTTGGCCAACCAAGCAAGCTTGCAAAGGAAATCTGCACTACAATGAAGTCTCACTTCCCCCCGGTCAAAAGGGCCATCTGAAAAAAGTGTAAAATCCAGAAAGGCAGGACAGGCCATGGAGAACTGGGAGCCTTGTTATGCTGATGGGCGGGATGTAAATTGCCAACAGACACTAGGGAGAAGTGTATGGTGTTTCCTGAAACATCTAAAAAACAAAGCAACAGAGCCTAGGGCACTTCCACTTATGGTCCTATAGCTTAGGGAAATTAAAATCAAAAAGACACAGCCACCCCAAAGTTTGGGACGCCTCTGTTTACAAGAACCTCGTTTACCGTACAAGTTCAATATCACAGAAAGTGAAAAATGGATAAAGAACTTGTGGTACTTACGTACAATGCAGTATCACTCAGCAATGAAATCTATGTCATCAGGCCCGTAGCAGCATAATGAGTGGATTCAGGTACGATGATTCTAACTGAAATAAGTCACACAGAAAAAGAAACATCATAAGATATCAGTAATACACGGAATGTAAACTTGGCTACACAGGAACTGAATTACAGAACAGAACAGGGTCTCAAATTTAGAAAACCAACTTATGCTTGCTTAAGGGGAAAGGTGAGTTGGGGTGCTGCATAAAACCAGAGATTGAAATGAGCACAGATAAAGTTCCTTAAGCCAAATATGGACTAGACAAGAGCTACTCCTTGCTCAACGAAATGGACTCAACACCCCATATTAAACGCCTAAGAATGTACCTGACTAGTAAGTATCTTAAAACCTATGGATTGCTATGTCTCCAAAAGAGAATCAAGCGTGTGTACAGGGGCATAAACGCAGCAGTGATAGGATTGGAGAGGTTCGGTGAGCAAATGAAGACCCTTTGAAGTCATATTGCATGGTACCCATTCCACGGGTCTCAACTCTCCAGGTTTAAGGTATTCTTCCTTCAGCTAAAACATGCATGTGGAACCCAGAGTATGATCAACCGTGTGAACGGGACACGTGTACAAATATGTCTCAGTTTTCGTACCCTGGTACTCGGGTGCAACATTCCAGACGCTTTACTAACACTCTCCCCACTTGGAAACTCAGCGCCTTTAACCTCCTGTTTGGCCCAGTTTGCAATTTCTGCGGAAGATGAACAGGAATAGGGAGAACCAATGAGAGACTAGCTGGAGGTGTCTGGACGGGCAAATTTAACTCTCATTTCCCACCAGGAAGAGGAATTAACCAAAGGCTCAGCGTGCCGTGCCGGAACCAGATTAGGGCCTGAAGCCATCCTGCGGTGTTGCGGCCAGGTCACAAGAAAGCGAGTTGAAGAAAGGAGCTCAGGGGCACTGTAATTCACAAACCTGCAGAGTTATAAATGACAGCTATCGTCCAAAAATATACTGAAGTAAGGCTGCCAAGAGGACTCGAAACCGGGGCAGAATTGCAGGAAACCGATTTCAGGAGGTAGACTGGAATTGCATTGAAAGCATAGGAAAAGAGGCAGAACGTCCACAATGATGCACTTGGCCAAAAAGGGCGTATGCGTTTTTTCCTGAATATATTCAGGAAAAAACGCATACGCCCTTTTTGGCCAACCAAGCAAGCTTGCAAAGGAAATCTGCACTACAATGAAGTCTCACTTCCCCCCGGTCAAAAGGGCCATCTGAAAAAAGTGTAAAATCCAGAAAGGCAGGACAGGCCATGGAGAACTGGGAGCCTTGTTATGCTGATGGGCGGGATGTAAATTGCCAACAGACACTCGGGAGAAGTGTATGGTGTTTCCTGAAACATCTAAAAAACAAAGCAACAGAGCCTAGGGCACTTCCACTTATGGTCCTATAGCTTAGGGAAATTAAAATCAAAAAGACACAGCCACCCCAAGGTTTGGGACGCCTCTGTTTACAAGAACCTCGTTTACAGTACAAGTTCAACATCGCAGAAAGTGAAAAATGGATAAAGAAGGTGTGGTATTTACTTACAAAGCAATATCACTCAGCAATGAAATCTATGTCATCAGGCCCTTAGCAGCACAATGAGTGGATTCAGGTATGATGATTCTAACTGAAATAAGTCACACAGAAAAAGAAACATCATAAGATATCAGTAATACACGGAATGTAAACTTGGCTACACAGGAACTGAATTACAGAACAGAACAGGGTCTCAAATTTAGAAAACCAACTTATGCTTGCTTAAGGGGAAAGGTGAGTTGGGGTGCTGCATAAAACCAGAGATTGAAACGAGAACAGATAAAGTTCCTTAAGCCAAATATGGAATAGACAAGAGCTACTCCTTGCTCAACGAAATGGACTCAACACCGCATATTAAACGCCTAAGAATGTACCTGACTAGTAAGTATCTTAAAACCTATGGATTGCTATGTCTCCGAAAGAGAATCAAGCATGTGTACAGGGGCATAAACGCAGCAGTGATAGGATTGGAGAGGTTCGGTGAGCAAATGAAGACCCTTTGAAGTCATATTGCATGGTACCCATTCCACGGGTTTCAACTACCCAGGTTTAAGGTATTCTTCCTTCAGCTAAAACATGCATGTGGAACCTAGAGTATGATCAACCATGTGATCGGGAGACGTGTTCAAATATGTCTCAGTTTTCGTACCCTGGTACTCGGGTGCAACATTCCAGACGCTTTACTAACACTCTCCCGACTTGGAGAGTCCGTCCCTTTAATCTCCTGTTTGGCCCAGTTTGCAATTTCTGCGGAAGATGAACAGGAATAGCGAGAACCAATGAGAGACTAGCTGGAGGTGTCTGGACGGGCAAATTTAACTCTCATTTCCCACCAGGAAGAGGAATTAACCAAAGGCTCAGCGTGCCGTGCCGGAACCAGATTAGGGCCTGAAGCCATCCTGCGGTGTTGCGGCCAGCTCAAAAGAAAGCGAGTTGAAGAAAGGAGCTCAGGGGCACTGTAATTCACAAAGCTGCAGAGTTATAAATGACAGCTATCGTCCAAAAATATACTGAAGTAAGGCTGCCAAGAGGACTCGAAAGAGGGGCAGAATTGCAGGAAACCGATTTCAGGAGGTAGACTGGAATTGCATTGAAAGCATAGGAAAAGAGGCAGAACGTCCACAATGATGCACTTGGCCAAAAAGGGCGTATGCGTTTTTTTCCTGAATATATTCAGGAAAAAACGCATACGCCCTTTTTGGCCAACCAAGCAAGCTTGCAAAGGAAATCTGCACTACAATGAAGTCTCACTTCCCCCCGGTCAAAAGGGCCATCTGAAAAAAGTGTAAAATCCAGAAAGGCAGGACAGGCCATGGAGAACTGGGAGCCTTGTTATGCTGATGGGCGGGATGTAAATTGCCAACAGACACTAGGGAGAAGTGTATGGTGTTTCCTGAAACATCTAAAAAACAAAGCAACAGAGCCTAGGGCACTTCCACTTATGGTCCTATAGCTTAGGGAAATTAAAATCAAAAAGACACAGCCACCCCAAAGTTTGGGACGCCTCTGTTTACAAGAACCTCGTTTACCGTACAAGTTCAATATCACAGAAAGTGAAAAATGGATAAAGAACTTGTGGTACTTACGTACAATGCAGTATCACTCAGCAATGAAATCTATGTCATCAGGCCCGTAGCAGCATAATGAGTGGATTCAGGTACGATGATTCTAACTGAAATAAGTCACACAGAAAAAGAAACATCATAAGATATCAGTAATACACGGAATGTAAACTTGGCTACACAGGAACTGAATTACAGAACAGAACAGGGTCTCAAATTTAGAAAACCAACTTATGCTTGCTTAAGGGGAAAGGTGAGTTGGGGTGCTGCATAAAACCAGAGATTGAAATGAGCACAGATAAAGTTCCTTAAGCCAAATATGGACTAGACAAGAGCTACTCCTTGCTCAACGAAATGGACTCAACACCCCATATTAAACGCCTAAGAATGTACCTGACTAGTAAGTATCTTAAAACCTATGGATTGCTATGTCTCCAAAAGAGAATCAAGCGTGTGTACAGGGGCATAAACGCAGCAGTGATAGGATTGGAGAGGTTCGGTGAGCAAATGAAGACCCTTTGAAGTCATATTGCATGGTACCCATTCCACGGGTCTCAACTCTCCAGGTTTAAGGTATTCTTCCTTCAGCTAAAACATGCATGTGGAACCCAGAGTATGATCAACCGTGTGAACGGGAGACGTGTACAAATATGTCTCAGTTTTCGTACCCTGGTACTCGGGTGCAACATTCCAGACGCTTTACTAACACTCTCCCCACTTGGAAACTCAGCGCCTTTAACCTCCTGTTTGGCCCAGTTTGCAATTTCTGCGGAAGATGAACAGGAATAGGGAGAACCAATGAGAGACTAGCTGGAGGTGTCTGGACGGGCAAATTTAACTCTCATTTCCCACCAGGAAGAGGAATTAACCAAAGGCTCAGCGTGCCGTGCCGGAACCAGATTAGGGCCTGAAGCCATCCTGCGGTGTTGCGGCCAGGTCACAAGAAAGCGAGTTGAAGAAAGGAGCTCAGGGGCACTGTAATTCACAAACCTGCAGAGTTATAAATGACAGCTATCGTCCAAAAATATACTGAAGTAAGGCTGCCAAGAGGACTCGAAACCGGGGCAGAATTGCAGGAAACCGATTTCAGGAGGTAGACTGGAATTGCATTGAAAGCATAGGAAAAGAGGCAGAACGTCCACAATGATGCACTTGGCCAAAAAGGGCGTATGCGTTTTTTCCTGAATATATTCAGGAAAAAACGCATACGCCCTTTTTGGCCAACCAAGCAAGCTTGCAAAGGAAATCTGCACTACAATGAAGTCTCACTTCCCCCCGGTCAAAAGGGCCATCTGAAAAAAGTGTAAAATCCAGAAAGGCAGGACAGGCCATGGAGAACTGGGAGCCTTGTTATGCTGATGGGCGGGATGTAAATTGCCAACAGACACTCTGGAGAAGTGTATGGTGTTTCCTGAAACATCTAAAAAACAAAGCAACAGAGCCTAGGGCACTTCCACTTATGGTCCTATAGCTTAGGGAAATTAAAATCAAAAAGACACAGCCACCCCAAAGTTTGGGACGCCTCTGTTTACAAGAACCTCGTTTACAGTACAAGTTCAACATCGCAGAAAGTGAAAAATGGATAAAGAAGGTGTGGTATTTTCTTACAAAGCAATATCTCTCAGCAATGAAATCTATGTCATCAGGCCCTTAGCAGCACAATGAGTGGATTCAGGTATGATGATTCTAACTGAAATAAGTCACACAGAAAAAGAAACATCATAAGATATCACTAATACACGGAATGTAAACTTGGCTACACAGGAACTGAATTACAGAACAGAACAGGGTCTCAAATTTAGAAAACCAACTTATGCTTGCTTAAGGGTAAAGGTGAGTTGGGGTGCTGCATAAAACCAGAGATTGAAACGAGCACAGATAAAGTTCCTTAAGCCAAATATGGAATAGACAAGAGCTACTCCTTGCTCAACGAAATGGACTCAACACCGCATATTAAACGCCTAAGAATGTACCTGACTTGTAAGTATCTTAAAACCTATGGATTGCTATGTCTCCGAAAGAGAATCAAGCATGTGTACAGGGGCATAAACGCAGCAGTGATAGGATTGGAGAGGTTTGGTGAGCAAATGAAGACCCTTTGAAGTCATATTGCATGGTACCCATTCCACGGGTCTCAACTCTCCAGGTTTAAGGTATTCTTCCTTCAGCTAAAACATGCATGTGGAACCCAGAGTATGATCAACCATGTGAACGGGAGACGTGTTCAAATATGTCTCAGTTTTCCTCCCCTGGTACTCGGGTGCAACATTCCAGACGCTTTACTAACACTCTCCCGACTTGGAGAGTCCGTCCCTTTAATCTCCTGTTTGGCCCAGTTTGCAATTTCTGCGGAAGATGAACAGGAATAGCGAGAACCAATGAGAGACTAGCTGGAGGTGTCTGGACGGGCAAATTTAACTCTCATTTCCCACCAGGAAGAGGAAATAACCAAAGGCTCAGCGTGCCGTGCCGGAACCAGATTAGGGCCTGAAGCCATCCTGCGGTGTTGCGGCCAGCTCAAAAGAAAGCGAGTTGAAGAAAGGAGCTCAGGGGCACTGTAATTCACAAACCTGCAGAGTTATAAATGACAGCTATCGTCCAAAAATATACTGAAGTAAGGCTGCCAAGAGGACTTGAAAGCGGGGCAGAATTGCAGGAAACCGATTTCAGGAGGTAGACTGGAATTGCATTGACAGCATAGGAAAAGAGGCAGAACGTCCACAATGATGCACTTGGCCAAAAAGGGCGTATGCGTTTTTTCCTGAATATATTCAGGAAAAAACGCATACGCCCTTTTTGGCCAACCAAGCAAGCTTGCAAAGGAAATCTGCACTACAATGAAGTCTCACTTCCCCCCGGTCAAAAGGGCCATCTGAAAAAAGTGTAAAATCCAGAAAGGCAGGACAGGCCATGGAGAACTGGGAGCCTTGTTATGCTGATGGGCGGGATGTAAATTGCCAACAGACACTCGGGAGAAGTGTATGGTGTTTCCTGAAACATCTAAAAAACAAAGCAACAGAGCCTAGGGCACTTCCACTTATGGTCCTATAGCTTAGGGAAATTAAAATCAAAAAGACACAGCCACCCCAAAGTTTGGGACGCCTCTGTTTACAAGAACCTCGTTTACCGTACAAGTTCAACATCGCAGAAAGTGAAAAATGGATAAAGAAGGTGTGGTATTTACTTACAAAGCAATATCACTCAGCAATGAAATCTATGTCATCAGGCCCTTAGCAGCACAATGAGTGGATTCAGGTATGATGATTCTAACTGAAATAAGTCACACAGAAAAAGAAACATCATAAGATATCAGTAATACACGGAATGTAAACTTGGCTACACAGGAACTGAATTACAGAACAGAACAGGGTCTCAAATTTAGAAAACCAACTTATGCTTGCTTAAGGGTAAAGGTGAGTTGGGGTGCTGCATAAAACCAGAGATTGAAACGAGCACAGATAAAGTTCCTTAAGCCAAATATGGAATAGACAAGAGCTACTCCTTGCTCAACGAAATGGACTCAACACCGCATATTAAACGCCTAAGAATGTACCTGACTAGTAAGTATCTTAAAACCTATGGATTGCTATGTCTCCGAAAGAGAATCAAGCATGTGTACAGGGGCATAAACGCAGCAGTGATAGGATTGGAGAGGTTCGGTGAGCAAATGAAGACCCTTTGAAGTCATATTGCATGGTACCCATTCCACGGGTTTCAACTACCCAGGTTTAAGGTATTCTTCCTTCAGCTAAAACATGCATGTGGAACCCAGAGTATGATCAACCATGTGATCGGGAGACGTGTTCAAATATGTCTCAGTTTTCGTACCCTGGTACTCGGGTGCAACATTCCAGACGCTTTACTAACACTCTCCCGACTTGGAGAGTCCGTCCCTTTAATCTCCTGTTTGGCCCAGTTTGCAATTTCTGCGGAAGATGAACAGGAATAGCGAGAACCAATGAGAGACTAGCTGGAGGTGTCTGGACGGGCAAATTTAACTCTCATTTCCCACCAGGAAGAGGAATTAACCAAAGGCTCAGCGTGCCATGCCGGAACCAGATTAGGGCCTGAAGCCATCCTGCGGTGTTGCGGCCAGGTCACAAGAAAGCGAGTTGAAGAAAGGAGCTCAGGGGCACTGTAATTCACAAAGCTGCAGAGTTATAAATGACAGCTCTCGTCCAAAAATATACTGAAGTAAGGCTGCCAAGAGGACTTGAAAGCGGGGCAGAATTGCAGGAAACCGATTTCAGGAGGTAGACTGGAATTGCATTGAAAGCATAGGAAAAGAGGCAGAACGTCCACAATGATGCACTTGGCCAAAAAGGGCGTATGCGTTTTTTCCTGAATATATTCAGGAAAAAACGCATACGCCCTTTTTGGCCAACCAAGCAAGCTTGCAAAGGAAATCTGCACTACAATGAAGTCTCACTTCCCCCCGGTCAAAAGGGCCATCTGAAAAAAGTGTAAAATCCAGAAAGGCAGGACAGGCCATGGAGAACTGGGAGCCTTGTTATGCTGATGGGCGGGATGTAAATTGCCAACAGACACTCGGGAGAAGTGTATGGTGTTTCCTGAAACATCTAAAAAACAAAGCAACAGAGCCTAGGGCACTTCCACTTATGGTCCTATAGCTTAGGGAAATTAAAATCAAAAAGACACAGCCACCCCAAAGTTTGGGACGCCTCTGTTTACAAGAACCTCGTTTACAGTACAAGTTCAACATCGCAGAAAGTGAAAAATGGATAAAGAAGGTGTGGTATTTACTTACAAAGCAATATCACTCAGCAATGAAATCTATGTCATCAGGCCCTTAGCAGCACAATGAGTGGATTCAGGTATGATGATTCTAACTGAAATAAGTCACACAGAAAAAGAAACATCATAAGATATCAGTAATACACGGAATGTAAACTTGGCTACACAGGAACTGAATTACAGAACAGAACAGGGTCTCAAATTTAGAAAACCAACTTATGCTTGCTTAAGGGTAAAGGTGAGTTGGGGTGCTGCATAAAACCAGAGATTGAAACGAGCACAGATAAAGTTCCTTAAGCCAAATATGGAATAGACAAGAGCTACTCCTTGCTCAACGAAATGGACTCAACACCGCATATTAAACGCCTAAGAATGTACCTGACTAGTAAGTATCTTAAAACCTATGGATTGCTATGTCTCCGAAAGAGAATCAAGCATGTGTACAGGGGCATAAACGCAGCAGTGATAGGATTGGAGAGGTTCGGTGAGCAAATGAAGACCCTTTGAAGTCATATTGCATGGTACCCATTCCACGGGTTTCAACTACCCAGGTTTAAGGTATTCTTCCTTCAGCTAAAACATGCATGTGGAACCTAGAGTATGATCAACCATGTGATCGGGAGACGTGTTCAAATATGTCTCAGTTTTCGTACCCTGGTACTCGGGTGCAACATTCCAGACGCTTTACTAACACTCTCCCGACTTGGAGAGTCCGTCCCTTTAATCTCCTGTTTGGCCCAGTTTGCAATTTCTGCGGAAGATGAACAGGAATAGCGAGAACCAATAAGAGACTAGCTGGAGGTGTCTGGACGGGCAAATTTAACTCTCATTTCCCACCAGGAAGAGGAATTAACCAAAGGCTCAGCGTGCCGTGCCGGAACCAGATTAGGGCCTGAAGCCATCCTGCGGTGTTGCGGCCAGGTCACAAGAAAGCGAGTTGAAGAAAGGAGCTCAGGGGCACTGTAATTCACAAAGCTGCAGAGTTATAAATGACAGCTCTCGTCCAAAAATATACTGAAGTAAGGCTGCCAAGAGGACTCGAAAGCGGGGCAGAATTGCAGGAAACCGATTTCAGGAGGTAGACTGGAATTGCATTGAAAGCATAGGAAAAGAGGCAGAACGTCCACAATGATGCACTTGGCCAAAAAGGGCGTATGCGTTTTTTCCTGAATATATTCAGGAAAAAACGCATACGCCCTTTTTGGCCAACCAAGCAAGCTTGCAAAGGAAATCTGCACTACAATGAAGTCTCACTTCCCCCCGGTCAAAAGGGCCATCTGAAAAAAGTGTAAAATCCAGAAAGGCAGGACAGGCCATGGAGAACTGGGAGCCTTGTTATGCTGATGGGCAGGATGTAAATTGCCAACAGACACTCGGGAGAAGTGTATGGTGTTTCCTGAAACATCTAAAAAACAAAGCAACAGAGCCTAGGGCACTTCCACTTATGGTCCTATAGCTTAGGGAAATTAAAATCAAAAAGACACAGCCACCCCAAAGTTTGGGACACCTCTGTTTACAAGAACCTCGTTTACAGTACAAGTTCAACATCGCAGAAAGTGAAAAATGGATAAAGAAGGTGTGGTATTTACTTACAAAGCAATATCACTCAGCAATGAAATCTATGTCATCAGGCCCTTAGCAGCACAATGAGTGGATTCAGGTATGATGATTCTAACTGAAATAAGTCACACAGAAAAAGAAACATCATAAGATATCAGTAATACACGGAATGTAAACTTGGCTACACAGGAACTGAATTACAGAACAGAACAGGGTCTCAAATTTAGAAAACCAACTTATGCTTGCTTAAGGGTAAAGGTGAGTTGGGGTGCTGCATAAAACCAGAGATTGAAACGAGCACAGATAAAGTTCCTTAAGCCAAATATGGAATAGACAAGAGCTACTCCTTGCTCAACGAAATGGACTCAACACCGCATATTAAACGCCTAAGAATGTACCTGACTAGTAAGTATCTTAAAACCTATGGATTGCTATGTCTCCGAAAGAGAATCAAGCATGTGTACAGGGGCATAAACGCAGCAGTGATAGGATTGGAGAGGTTCGGTGAGCAAATGAAGACCCTTTGAAGTCATATTGCATGGTACCCATTCCACGGGTTTCAACTACCCAGGTTTAAGGTATTCTTCCTTCAGCTAAAACATGCATGTGGAACCCAGAGTATGATCAACCATGTGATCGGGAGACGTGTTCAAATATGTCTCAGTTTTCGTACCCTGGTACTCGGGTGCAACATTCCAGACGCTTTACTAACACTCTCCCGACTTGGAGAGTCCGTCCCTTTAATCTCCTGTTTGGCCCAGTTTGCAATTTCTGCGGAAGATGAACAGGAATAGCGAGAACCAATGAGAGACTAGCTGGAGGTGTCTGGACGGGCAAATTTAACTCTCATTTCCCACCAGGAAGAGGAATTAACCAAAGGCTCAGCATGCCGTGCCGGAACAAGATTAGGGCCTGAAGCCATCCTGCGGTGTTGCGGCCAGCTCAAAAGAAAGCGAGTTGAAGAAAGGAGCTCAGGGGCACTGTAATTCACAAACCTGCAGAGTTATAAATGACAGCTATCGTCCAAAAATATACTGAAGTAAGGCTACCAAGAGGACTCGAAAGCGGGGCAGAATTGCAGGAAACCGATTTCAGGAGGTAGACTGGAATTGCATTGAAAGCATAGGAAAAGAGGCAGAACGTCCACAATGATGCACTTGGCCAAAAAGGGCGTATGCGTTTTTTCCTGAATATATTCAGGAAAAAACGCATACGCCCTTTTTGGCCAACCAAGCAAGCTTGCAAAGGAAATCTGCACTACAATGAAGTCTCACTTCCCCCCGGTCAAAAGGGCCATCTGAAAAAAGTGTAAAATCCAGAAAGGCAGGACAGGCCATGGAGAACTGGGAGCCTTGTTATGCTGATGGGCGGGATGTAAATTGCCAACAGACACTCTGGAGAAGTGTATGGTGTTTCCTGAAACATCTAAAAAACAAAGCAACAGAGCCTAGGGCACTTCCACTTATGGTCCTATAGCTTAGGGAAATTAAAATCAAAAAGACACAGCCACCCCAAAGTTTGGGACGCCTCTGTTTACAAGAACCTCGTTTACAGTACAAGTTCAACATCGCAGAAAGTGAAAAATGGATAAAGTAGGTGTAGTATTTACTTACAAAGCAATATCACTCAGCAATGAAATCTATGTCATCAGGCCCTTAGCAGCACAATGAGTGGATTCAGGTATGATGATTCTAACTGAAATAAGTCACACAGAAAAAGAAACATCATAAGATATCAGTAATACACGGAATGTAAACTTGGCTACACAGGAACTGAATTACAGAACAGAACAGGGTCTCAAATTTAGAAAACCAACTTATGCTTGCTTAAGGGTAAAGGTGAGTTGGGGTGCTGCATAAAACCAGAGATTGAAACGAGCACAGATAAAGTTCCTTAAGCCAAATATGGAATAGACAAGAGCTACTCCTTGCTCAACGAAATGGACTCAACACCGCATATTAAACGCCTAAGAATGTACCTGACTAGTAAGTATCTTAAAACCTATGGATTGCTATGTCTCCGAAAGAGAATCAAGCATGTGTACAGGGGCATAAACGCAGCAGTGATAGGATTGGAGAGGTTCGGTGAGCAAATGAAGACCCTTTGAAGTCATATTGCATGGTACCCATTCCACGGGTTTCAACTACCCAGGTTTAAGGTATTCTTCCTTCAGCTAAAACATGCATGTGGAACCCAGAGTATGATCAACCATGTGATCGGGAGACGTGTTCAAATATGTCTCAGTTTTCGTACCCTGGTACTCGGGTGCAACATTCCAGACGCTTTACTAACACTCTCCCGACTTGGAGAGTCCGTCCCTTTAATCTCCTGTTTGGCCCAGTTTGCAATTTCTGCGGAAGATGAACAGGAATAGCGAGAACCAATGAGACACTAGCTGGAGGTGTCTGGACGGGCAAATTTAACTCTCATTTCCCACCAGGAAGAGGAATTAACCAAAGGCTCAGCGTGCCGTGCCGGAACCAGATTAGGGCCTGAAGCCATCCTGCGGTGTTGCGGCCATGTCACAAGAAAGCGAGTTGAAGAAAGGAGCTCAGGGGCACTGTAATTCACAAACCTGCAGAGTTATAAATGACAGCTATCGTCCAAAAATATACTGAAGTAAGGCTGCCAAGAGGACTTGAAAGCGGGGCAGAATTGCAGGAAACCGATTTCAGGAGGTAGACTGGAATTGCATTGAAAGCATAGGAAAAGAGGCAGAACGTCCACAATGATGCATTTGGCCAAAAAGGGCGTATGCGTTTTTTCCTGAATATATTCAGGAAAAAACGCATACGCCCTTTTTGGCCAACCAAGCAAGCTTGCAAAGGAAATCTGCACTACAATGAAGTCTCACTTCCCCCCGGTCAAAAGGGCCATCTGAAAAAAGTGTAAAATCCAGAAAGGCAGGACAGGCCATGGAGAACTGGGAGCCTTGTTATGCTGATGGGCGGGATGTAAATTGCCAACAGACACTCGGGAGAAGTGTATGGTGTTTCCTGAAACATCTAAAAAACAAAGCAACAGAGCCTAGGGCACTTCCACTTATGGTCCTATAGCTTAGGGAAATTAAAATCAAAAAGACACAGCCACCCCAAAGTTTGGGACGCCTCTGTTTACAAGAACCTCGTTTACCGTACAAGTTCAATATCACAGAAAGTGAAAAATGGATAAAGAACTTGTGGTACTTACGTACAATGCAGTATCACTCAGCAATGAAATCTATGTCATCAGGCCCGTAGCAGCATAATGAGTGGATTCAGGTATGATGATTCTCACTGAAATAAGTCACACAGAAAAAGAAACATCATAAGATATCACTAATACACGGAATGTAAACTTGGCTACACAGGAACTGAATTCCAAAACAGAACAGGGTCTCAAATTTAGAAAACCAACTTATGCTTGCTTAAGGGGAAAGGTGAGTTAGGGTGCTGCATAAAACCAGAGATTGAAATGAGCACAGATAAAGTTCCTTAAGCCAAATATGGACTAGACAAGAGCTACTCCTTGCTCAACGAAATGGACTCAACACCCCATATTAAACGCCTAAGAATGTACCTGACTAGTAAGTATCTTAAAACCTATGGATTGCTATGTCTCCAAAAGAGAATCAAGCGTGTGTACAGGGGCATAAACGCAGCAGTGATAGGATTGGAGAGGTTCGGTGAGCAAATGAAGACCCTTTGAAGTCATATTGCATGGTACCCATTCCATGGGTCTCAACTCTCCAGGTTTAAGGTATTCTTCCTTCAGCTAAAACATGCATGTGGAACCCAGAGTATGATCAACCATGTGAACGGGAGACGTGTTCAAATATGTCTCAGTTTTCCTCCCCTGGTACTCGGGTGCAACATTCCAGACGCTTTACTAACACTCTCCCCACTTGGAGAGTCAGCGCCTTTAACCTCCTGTTTGGCCCAGTTTGCAATTTCTGCGGAAGATGAACAGGAATAGGGAACACCAATGAGAGACTAGCTGGAGGTGTCTGGACGGGCAAATTTAACTCTCATTTCCCACCAGGAAGAGGAAATAACCAAAGGAGCAGCGTGCCGGGCCGGAACCAGATTAGGGCCTGAAGCCATCCTGCGGTGTTGCGGCCAGCTCAAAAGAAAGCGAGTTGAAGAAAGGAGCTCAGGGGCACTGTAATTCACAAACCTGCAGAGTTATAAATGACAGCTATCGTCCAAAAATATACTGAAGTAAGGCTGCCAAGAGGACTCGAAAGCGGGGCAGAATTGCAAGAAACCGATTTCAGGAGGTAGACTGGAATTGCATTGAAAGCATAGGAAAAGAGGCAGAACGTCCACAATGATGCACTTGGCCAAAAAGGGCATATGCGTTTTTTCCTGAATATATTCAGGAAAAAACGCATACGCCCTTTTTGGCCAACCAAGCAAGCTTGCAAAGGAAATCTGCACTACAATGAAGTCTCACTTCCCCCCGGTCAAAAGGGCCATCTGAAAAAAGTGTAAAATCCAGAAAGGCAGGACAGGCCATGGAGAACTGGGAGCCTTGTTATACTGATGGGCGGGATGTAAATTGCCAACAGACACTTGGGAGAAGTGTATGGTGTTTCCTGAAACATCTAAAAAACAAAGCAACAGAGCCTAGGGCACTTCCACTTATGGTCCTATAGCTTAGGGAAATTAAAATCAAAAAGACACAGCCACCCCAAAGTTTGGGACGCCTCTGTTTACAAGAACCTCGTTTACCGTACAAGTTCAATATCACAGAAAGTGAAAAATGGATAAAGAACTTGTGGTACTTACGTACAATGCAGTATCACTCAGCAATGAAATCTATGTCATCAGGCCCGTAGCAGCATAATGAGTGGATTCAGGTACGATGATTCTCACTGAAATAAGTCACACAGAAAAAGAAACATCATAAGATATCACTAATACACAGAATGTAAACTTGGCTACACAGGAACTGAATTCCAAAACAGAACAGGGTCTCAAATTTAGAAAACCAACTTATGCTTGCTTAAGGGGAAAGGTGAGTTGGGGTGCTGCATAAAACCAGAGATTGAAATGAGCACAGATAAAGTTCCTTAAGCCAAATATGGACTAGACAAGAGCTACTCCTTGCTCAACGAAATGGACTCAACACCCCATATTAAACGCCTAAGAATGTACCTGACTAGTAAGTATCTTAAAACCTATGGATTGCTATGTCTCCAAAAGAGAATCAAGCGTGTGTACAGGGGCATAAACGCAGCAGTGATAGGATTGGAGAGGTTCGGTGAGCAAATGAAGACCCTTTGAAGTCATATTGCATGGTACCCATTCCACGGGTCTCAACTCTCCAGGTTTAAGGTATTCTTCCTTCAGCTAAAACATGCATGTGGAACCCAGAGTATGATCAACCATGTGATCGGGAGACGTGTTCAAATATGTCTCAGTTTTCGTACCCTGGTACTTGGGTGCAACATTCCAGACGCTTTACTAACACTCTCCCGACTTGGAGAGTCCGTCCCTTTAATCTCCTGTTTGGCCCAGTTTGCAATTTCTGCGGAAGATGAACAGGAATAGCGAGAACCAATGAGAGACTAGCTGGAGGTGTCTGGACGGGCAAATTTAACTCTCATTTCCCACCAGGAAGAGGAATTAACCAAAGGCTCAGCGTGCCGTGCCGGAACCAGATTAGGGCCTGAAGCCATCCTGCGGTGTTGCGGCCAGGTCACAAGCAAGCGAGTTGAAGAAAGGAGCTCAGGGGCACTGTAATTCACAAACCTGCAGAGTTATAAATGACAGCTATCGTCCAAAAATATACTGAAGTAAGGCTGCCAAGAGGACTTGAAAGCGGGGCAGAATTGCAGGAAACCGATTTCAGGAGGTAGACTGGAATTGCATTGAAAGCATAGGAAAAGAGGCAGAACGTCCACAATGATGCATTTGGCCAAAAAGGGCGTATGCGTTTTTTCCTGAATATATTCAGGAAAAAACGCATACGTCCTTTTTGGCCAACCAAGCAAGCTTGCAAAGGAAATCTGCACTACAATGAAGTCTCACTTCCCCCCGGTCAAAAGGGCCATCTGAAAAAAGTGTAAAATCCAGAAAGGCAGGACAGGCCATGGAGAACTGGGAGCCTTGTTATGCTGATGGGCGGGATGTAAATTGCCAACAGACACTCGGGAGAAGTGTATGGTGTTTCCTGAAACATCTAAAAAACAAAGCAACAGAGCCTAGGGCACTTCCACTTATGGTCCTATAGCTTAGGGAAATTAAAATCAAAAAGACACAGCCACCCCAAAGTTTGGGATGCCTCTGTTTACAAGAACCTCGTTTACCGTACAAGTTCAATATCACAGAAAGTGAAAAATGGATAAAGAACTTGTGGTACTTACGTACAATGCAGTATCACTCAGCAATGAAATCTATGTCATCAGGCCCGTAGCAGCATAATGAGTGGATTCAGGTACGATGATTCTCACTGAAATAAGTCACACAGAAAAAGAAACATCATAAGATATCACTAATACACGGAATGTAAACTTGGCTACACAGGAACTGAATTCCAAAACAGAACAGGGTCTCAAATTTAGAAAACCAACTTATGCTTGCTTAAGGGGAAAGGTGAGTTGGGGTGCTGCATAAAACCAGAGATTGAAATGAGCACAGATAAAGTTCCTTAAGCCAAATATGGACTAGACAAGAGCTACTCCTTGCTCAACAAAATGGACTCAACACCCCATATTAAACGCCTAAGAATGTACCTGACTAGTAAGTATCTTAAAACCTATGGATTGCTATGTCTCCAAAAGAGAATCAAGCGTGTGTACAGGGGCATAAACGCAGCAGTGATAGGATTGGAGAGGTTCGGTGAGCAAATGAAGACCCTTTGAAGTCATATTGCATGGTACCCATTCCACGGGTCTCAACTCTCCAGGTTTAAGGTATTCTTCCTTCAGCTAAAACATGCATGTGGAACCCAGAGTATGATCAACCATGTGAACGGGAGACGTGTTCAAATATGTCTCAGTTTTCCTCCCCTGGTACTCGGGTGCAACATTCCAGACGCTTTACTAACACTCTCCCCACTTGGAGAGTCAGCGCCTTTAACCTCCTGTTTGGCCCAGTTTGCAATTTCTGCGGAAGATGAACAGGAATAGGGAACACCAATGAGAGACTAGCTGGAGGTGTCTGGACGGGCAAATTTAACTCTCATTTCCCACCAGGAAGAGGAAATAACCAAAGGCTCAGCGTGCCGGGCCGGAACCAGATTAGGGCCTGAAGCCATTCTGTGGTGTTGCGGCCAGCTCAAAAGAAAGCGAGTTGAAGAAAGGAGCTCAGGGGCACTGTAATTCACAAACCTGCAGAGTTATAAATGACAGCTATCGTCCAAAAATATACTGAAGTAAGGCTGCCAAGAGGACTTGAAAGCGGGGCAGAATTGCAGGAAACCGATTTCAGGAGGTAGACTGGAATTGCTTTGAAAGCATAGGAAAAGAGGCAGAACGTCCACAATGATGCACTTGGCCAAAAAGGGCGTATGCGTTTTTCCTGAATATATTCAGGAAAAAACGCATACGCCCTTTTTGGCCAACCAAGCAAGCTTGCAAAGGAAATCTGCACTACAATGAAGTCTCACTTCCCCCTGGTCAAAAGGGCCATCTGAAAAAAGTGTAAAATCCAGAAAGGCAGGACAGGCCATGGAGAACTGGGAGCCTTGTTATGCTGATGGGCGGGATGTAAATTGCCAACAGACACTTGGGAGAAGTGTATGGTGTTTCCTGAAACATCTAAAAAACAAAGCAACAGAGCCTAGGGCACTTCCACTTATGGTCCTATAGCTTAGGGAAATTAAAATCAAAAAGACACAGCCACCCCAAAGTTTGAGACGCCTCTGTTTACAAGAACCTCGTTTACCGTACAAGTTCAATATCACAGAAAGTGAAAAATGGATAAAGAAGTTGTGGTATTTACTTACAAAGCAGTATCACTCAGCAATGAAATCTATGTCATCAGGCCCGTAGCAGCATAATGAGTGGATTCAGGTACGATGATTCTCACTGAAATAAGTCACACAGAAAAAGAAACATCATAAGATATCACTAATACACGGAATGTAAACTTGGCTACACAGGAACTGAATTCCAAAACAGAACAGGGTCTCAAATTTAGAAAACCAACCTATGCTTGCTTAAGGGGAAAGGTGAGTTGGGGTGCTGCATTAAACCAGAGATTGAAATGAGCACAGATAAAGTTCCTTAAGCCAAATATGGAATAGACAAGAGCTACTCCTTGCTCAACGAAATGGACTCAACACCCCATATTAAACGCCTAAGAATGTACCTGACTAGTAAGTATCTTAAAACCTATGGATTGCTATGTCTCCAAAAGAGAATCAAGCGTGTGTACAGGGGCATAAACGCAGCAGTGATAGGATTGGAGAGGTTCGGTGAGCAAATGAAGACCCTTTGAAGTCATATTGCATGGTACCCATTCCACGGGTCTCAACTCTCCAGGTTTAAGGTATTCTTCCTTCAGCTAAAACATGCATGTGGAACCCAGAGTATGATCAACCATGTGAACGGGAGACGTGTTCAAATATGTCTCAGTTTTCCTCCCCTGGTACTCGGGTGCAACATTCCAGACGCTTTACTAACACTCTCCCCACTTGGAGAGTCCGTCCCTTTAATCTCCTGTTTGGCCCAGTTTGCAATTTCTGCGGAAGATGAACAGGAATAGCGAGAACCAATGAGAGACTAGCTGGAGGTGTCTGGACGGGCAAATTTAACTCTCATTTCCCACCAGAAAGAGGAATTAACCAAAGGCTCAGCGTGCCGTGCCGGAACCAGATTAGGGCCTGAAGCCATCCTGCGGTGTTGCGGCCAGCTCAAAAGAAAGCGAGTTGAAGAAAGGAGCTCAGGGGCACTGTAATTCACAAACCTGCAGAGTTATAAATGACAGCTATCGTCCAAAAATATACTGAAGTAAGGCTGCCAAGAGGACTCGAAAGCGGGGCAGAATTGCAGGAAACCGATTTCAGGAGGTAGACTGGAATTGCATTGAAAGCATAGGAAAAGAGGCAGAACATCCACAATGATGCACTTGGCCAAAAAGGGCGTATGCGTTTTTTCCTGAATATATTCAGGAAAAAACGCATAGGGCCTTTTTGGCCAACCAAGCAAGCTTGCAAAGGAAATCTGCACTACAATGAAGTCTCACTTCCCCCCGGTCAAAAGGGCCATGTGAAAAAAGTGTAAAATCCAGAAAGGCAGGACAGGCCATGGAGAACTGGGAGCCTTGTTATGCTGATGGGCGGGATGTAAATTGCCAACAGACACTCGGGAGAAGTGTATGGTGTTTCCTGAAACATCTAAAAAACAAAGCAACAGAGCCTAGGGCACTTCCACTTATGGTCCTATAGCTTAGGGAAATTAAAAGCAAAAAGACACAGCCACCCCAAAGTTTGGGACGCCTCTGTTTACAAGAACCTCGTTTACCGTACAAGTTCAATATCACAGAAAGTGAAAAATGGATAAAGAAGTTGTGGTATTTACTTACAAAGCAGTATCACTCAGCAATGAAATCTATGTCATCAGGCCCGTAGCAGCATAATGAGTGGATTCAGGTACGATGATTCTCACTGAAATAAGTCACACAGAAAAAGAAACATCATAAGATATCACTAATACACGGAATGTAAACTTGGCTACACAGGAACTGAATTCCAAAACAGAACAGAGTCTCAAATTTAGAAAACCAACCTATGCTTGCTTAAGGGGAAAGGTGAGTTGGGGTGCTGCATAAAACCAGAGATTGAAATGAGCACAGATAAAGTTCCTTAAGCCAAATATGGAATAGACAAGAGCTACTCCTTGCTCAACGAAATGGACTCAACACCCCATATTAAACGCCTAAGAATGTACCTGACTAGTAAGTATCTTAAAACCTATGGATTGCTATGTCTCCAAAAGAGAATCAAGCGTGTGTACAGGGGCATAAACGCAGCAGTGATAGGATTGGAGAGGTTCGGTGAGCAAATGAAGACCCTTTGAAGTCATATTGCATGGTACCCATTCCACGGGTCTCAACTCTCCAGGTTTAAGGTATTCTTCCTTCAGCTAAAACATGCATGTGGAACCTAGAGTATGATCAACCATGTGAACGGGAGACGTGTTCAAATATGTCTCAGTTTTCCTCCCCTGGTACTCGGGTGCAACATTCCAGACACTTTACTAACACTCTCCCCACTTGGAGAGTCAGCGCCTTTAACCTCCTGTTTGGCCCAGTTTGCAATTTCTGCGGAAGATGAACAGGAATAGGGAACACCAATGAGAGACTAGCTGGAGGTGTCTGGACGGGCAAAATTAACTCTCATTTCCCACCAGGAAGAGGAAATAACCAAAGGCTCAGCGTGCCGGGCCGGAACCAGATTAGGGCCTGAAGCCATCCTGCGGTGTTGCGGCCAGCTCAAAAGAAAGCGAGTTGAAGAAAGGAGCTCAGGGGCACTGTAATTCACAAACCTGCAGAGTTATAAATGACAGCTATCGTCCAAAAATATACTGAAGTAAGGCTGCCAAGAGGACTCGAAAGCAGGGCAGAATTGCAGGAAACCGATTTCAGGAGGTAGACTGGAATTGCATTGAAAGCATAGGAAAAGAGGCAGAACGTCCACAATGATGCACTTGGCCAAAAAGGGCGTATGCGTTTTTTCCTGAATATATTCAGGAAAAAACGCATACGCCCTTTTTGGCCAACCAAGCAAGCTTGCAAAGGAAATCTGCACTACAATGAAGTCTCACTTCCCCCCGGTCAAAAGGGCCATCTGAAAAAAGTGTAAAATCCAGAAAGGCAGGACAGGCCATGGAGAACTGGGAGCCTTGTTATGCTGATGGGCGGGATGTAAATTGCCAACAGACACTCGGGAGAAGTGTATGGTGTTTCCTGAAACATCTAAAAAACAAAGCAACAGAGCCTAGGGCACTTCCACTTATGGTCCTATAGCTTAGGGAAATTAAAATCAAAAAGACACAGCCACCCCAACGTTTGGGACGCCTCTGTTTACAAGAACCTCGTTTACAGTACAAGTGCAACATCGCAGAAAGTGAAAAATGGATAAAGAAGGTGTGGTATTTACTTACAAAGCAATATCACTCAGCAATGAAATCTATGTCATCAGGCCCTTAGCAGCACAATGAGTGGATTCAGGTATGATGATTCTAACTGAAATAAGTCACACAGAAAAAGAAACATCATAAGATATCAGTAATACATGGAATGTAAACTTGGCTACACAGGAACTGAATTACAGAACAGAACAGGGTCTCAAATTTAGAAAACCAACTTATGCTTGCTTAAGGGTAAAGGTGAGTTGGGGTGCTGCATAAAACCAGAGATTGAAACGAGCACAGATAAAGTTCCTTAAGCCAAATATGGAATAGACAAGAGCTACTCCTTGCTCAACGAAATGGACTCAACACCGCATATTAAACGCCTACGAATGTACCTGACTAGTAAGTATCTTAAAACCTATGGATTGCTATGTCTCCGAAAGAGAATCAAGCATGTGTACAGGGGCATAAACGCAGCAGTGATAGGATTGGAGAGGTTCGGTGAGCAAATGAAGACCCTTTGAAGTCATATTGCATGGTACCCATTCCACGGGTTTCAACTACCCAGGTTTAAGGTATTCTTCCTTCAGCTAAAACATGCATGTGGAACCTAGAGTATGATCAACCATGTGATCGGGAGACGTGTTCAAATATGTCTCAGTTTTCCTCCCCTGGTACTCGGGTGCAACATTCCAGACGCTTTACTAACACTCTCCCGACTTGGAGAGTCTGCCCCTTTAATCTCCTGTTTGGCCCAGTTTGCAATTTCTGCGGAAGATGAACAGGAATAGCGAGAACCAATGAGAGACTAGCTGGAGGTGTCTGGACGGGCAAATTTAACTCTCATTTCCCACCAGAAAGAGGAATTAACCAAAGGCTCAGCGTGCCGTGCCGGAACCAGATTAGGGCCTGAAGCCATCCTGCGGTGTTGCGGCCAGCTCAAAAGAAAGCGAGTTGAAGAAAGGAGCTCAGGGACACTGTAATTCACAAACCTGCAGAGTTATAAATGACAGCTATCGTCCAAAAATATACTGAAGTAAGGCTGCCAAGAGGACTCGAAAGCGGGGCAGAATTGCAGGAAACCGATTTCAGGAGGTAGACTGGAATTGCATTGAAAGCATAGGAAAAGAGGCAGAACGTCCACAATGATGCACTTGGCCAAAAAGGGCGTATGCGTTTTTTCCTGAATATATTCAGGAAAAAACGCATACGCCCTTTTTGGCCAACCAAGCAAGCTTGCAAAGGAAATCTGCACTACAATGAAGTCTCACTTCCCCCCGGTCAAAAGGGCCATCTGAAAAAAGTGTAAAATCCAGAAAGGCAGGACAGGCCATGGAGAACTGGGAGCCTTGTTATGCTGATGGGCGGGATGTAAATTGCCAACAGACACTCGGGAGAAGTGTATGGTGTTTCCTGAAACATCTAAAAAACAAAGCAACAGAGCCTAGGGCACTTCCACTTATGGTCCTATAGCTTAGGGAAATTAAAATCAAAAAGACACAGCCACCCCAAAGTTTGGGACGCCTCTGTTTACAAGAACCTCGTTTACAGTACAAGTTCAACATCGCAGAAAGTGAAAAATGGATAAAGAAGGTGTGGTATTTACTTACAAAGCAATATCACTCAGCAATGAAATCTATGTCATCAGGCCCTTAGCAGCACAATGAGTGGATTCAGGTATGATGATTCTAACTGAAATAAGTCACACAGAAAAAGAAACATCATAAGATATCAGTAATACACGGAATGTAAACTTGGCTACACAGGAACTGAATTACAGAACAGAACAGGGTCTCAAATTTAGAAAACCAACTTATGCTTGCTTAAGGGGAAAGGTGAGTTGGGGTGCTGCATAAAACCAGAGATTGAAATGAGCACATATAAAGTTCCTTAAGCCAAATATGGACTAGACAAGAGCTACTCCTTGCTCAACGAAATGGACTCAACACCCCATATTAAACGCCTAAGAATGTACCTGACTAGTAAGTATCTTAAAACCTATGGATTGCTATGTCTCCAAAAGAGAATCAAGCGTGTGTACAGGGGCATAAACGCAGCAGTGATAGGATTGGAGAGGTTCGGTGAGCAAATGAAGACCCTTTGAAGTCATATTGCATGGTACCCATTCCACGGGTCTCAACTCTCCAGGTTTAAGGTATTCTTCCTTCAGCTAAAACATGCATGTGGAACCCAGAGTATGATCAACCATGTGAACGGGAGACGTGTTCAAATATGTCTCAGTTTTCCTCCCCTGGTACTCGGGTGCAACATTCCAGACGCTTTACTAACACTCTCCCCACTTGGAGAGTCAGCGCCTTTAACCTCCTGTTTGGCCCAGTTTGCAATTTCTGCGGAAGATGAACCGGAATAGGGAACACCAATGAGAGACTAGCTGGAGGTGTCTGGACGGGCAAATTTAACTCTCATTTCCCACCAGGAAGAGGAAATAACCAAAGGCTCAGCGTGCCGGGCCGGAACCAGATTAGGGCCTGAAGCCATCCTGCGGTGTTGCGGCCAGCTCAAAAAAAGCGAGTTGAAGAAAGGAGCTCAGGGGCACTGTAATTCACAAACCTGCAGAGTTATAAATGACAGCTATCGTCCAAAAATATACTGAAGTAAGGCTGCCAAGAGGACTCGAAAGCGGGGCAGAATTGCAGGAAACCGATTTCAGGAGGTAGACTGGAATTGCATTGAAAGCATAGGAAAAGAGGCAGAACGTCCACAATGATGCACTTGGCCAAAAATGGCGTATGCGTATTTTCCTGAATATATTCAGGAAAAAACGCATACGCCCTTTTTGGCCAACCAAGCAAGCTTGCAAAGGAAATCTGCACTACAATGAAGTCTCACTTCCCCCCGGTCAAAAGGGCCATCTGAAAAAAGTGTAAAATCCAGAAAGGCAGGACAGGCCATGGAGAACTGGGAGCCTTGTTATGCTGATGGGCGGGATGTAAATTGCCAACAGCCACTCGGGAGAAGTGTATGTTGTTTCCTGAAACATCTAAAAAACAAAGCAACAGAGCCTAGGGCACTTCCACTTATGGTCCTATAGCTTAGGGAAATTAAAACCAAAAAGACACAGCCACCCCAAAGTTTGGGACGCCTCTGTTTACAAGAACCTCGTTTACAGTACAAGTTCAACATCGCAGAAAGTGAAAAATGGATAAAGAAGGTGTGGTATTTACTTACAAAGCAATATCACTCAGCAATGAAATCTATGTCATCAGGCCCTTAGCAGCACAATGAGTGGATTTAGGTATGATGATTCTAACTGAAATAAGTCACACAGAAAAAGAAACATCATAAGATATCAGTAATACACGGAATGTAAACTTGGCTACACAGGAACTGAATTACAGAACAGAACAGGGTCTCAAATTTAGAAAACCAACTTATGCTTGCTTAAGGGTAAAGGTGAATTGGGGTGCTGCATAAAACCAGAGATTGAAACGAGCACAGATAAAGTTCCTTAAGCCAAATATGGAATAGACAAGAGCTACTCCTTGCTCAACGAAATGGACTCAACACCGCATATTAAACGCCTAAGAATGTACCTGACTAGTAAGTATCTTAAAACCTATGGATTGCTATGTCTCCGAAAGAGAATCAAGCATGTGTACAGGGGCATAAACGCAGCAGTGATAGGATTGGAGAGGTTCGGTGAGCAAATGAAGACCCTTTGAAGTCATATTGCATGGTACCCATTCCAAGGGTTTCAACTACCCAGGTTTAAGGTATTCTTCCTTCAGCTAAAACATGCATGTGGAACCTAGAGTATGATCAACCTTGTGATCGGGAGACGTGTTCAAATATGTCTCAGTTTTCGTACCCTGGTACTCGGGTGCAACATTCCAGACGCTTTATTAACACTCTCCTGACTTGCAGAGTCCGTCCCTTTAATCTCCTGTTTGGCCCAGTTTGCAATTTCTGCGGAAGATGAACAGGAATAGCGAGAACCAATGAGAGACTAGCTGGAGGTGTCTGGACGGGCAAATTTAACTCTCATTTCCCACCAGAAAGAGGAATTAACCAAAGGCTCAGCGTGCCGTGCCGGAACCAGATTAGGGCCTGAAGCCATCCTGCGGTGTTGCGGCCAGGTCACAAGAAAGCGAGTTGAAGAAAGGAGCTCAGGGGCACTGTAATTCACAAACCTGCAGAGTTATAAATGACAGCTATCGTCCAAAAATATACTGAAGTAAGGCTGCCAAGAGGACTTGAAAGCGGGGCAGAATTGCAGGAAACCGATTTCAGGAGGTAGACTGGAATTGCATTGAAAGCATAGGAAAAGAGGCAGAACGTCCACAATGATGCACTTGGCCAAAAAGGGCGTATGCGTTTTTTCCTGAATATATTCAGGAAAAAACGCATACGCCCTTTTTGGCCAACCAAGCAAGCTTGCAAAGGAAATCTGCACTACAATGAAGTCTCACTTCCCCCCGGTCAAAAGGGCCATCTGAAAAAAGTGTAAAATCCAGAAAGGCAGGACAGGCCATGGAGAACTGGGAGCCTTGTTATGCTGATGGGTGGGATGTAAATTGCCAACAGACACTCGGGAGAAGTGTATGGTGTTTCCTGAAACATCTAAAAAACAAAGCAACAGAGCCTAGGGCACTTCCACTTATGGTCCTATAGCTTAGGGAAATTAAAATCAAAAAGACACAGCCACCCCAAAGTTTGGGACGCCTCTGTTTACAAGAACCTCGTTTACCGTACAAGTTCAATATCACAGAAAGTGAAAAATGGATAAAGAACTTGTGGTACTTACGTACAATGCAGTATCACTCAGCAATGAAATCTATGTCATCAGGCCCGTAGCAGCATAATGAGTGGATTCAGGTACGATGATTCTCACTGAAATAAGTCACACAGAAAAAGAAACATCATAAGATATCACTAATACACGGAATGTAAACTTGGCTACACAGGAACTGAATTCCAAAACAGAACAGGGTCTCAAATTTAGAAAACCAACTTATGCTTGCTTAAGGGGAAAGGTGAGTTGGGGTGCTGCATAAAACCAGAGATTGAAATGAGCACAGATAAAGTTCCTTAAGCCAAATATGGAATAGACAAGAGCTACTCCTTGCTCAACGAAATGGACTCAACACCCCATATTAAACGCCTAAGAATGTACCTGACTAGTAAGTATCTTAAAACCTATGGATTGCTATGTCTCCAAAAGAGAATCAAGCGTGTGTACAGGAGCATAAACGCAGCAGTGATAGGATTGGAGAGGTTCGGTGAGCAAATGAAGACCCTTTGAAGTCATATTGCATGGTACCCATTCCACGGGTTTCAACTACCCAGGTTTAAGGTATTCTTCCTTCAGTTAAAACATGCATGTGGAACCTAGAGTATGATCAACCATGTGATCGGGAGACGTGTTCAAATATGTCTCAGTTTTCCTCCCCTGGTACTCGGGTGCAACATTCCAGACGCTTTACTAACACTCTCCCGACTTGGAGAGTCCGCCCCTTTAATCTCCTGTTTGGCCCAGTTTGCAATTTCTGCGGAAGATGAACAGGAATAGCGAGAACCAATGAGAGACTAGCTGGAGGTGTCTGGACGGGCAAATTTAACTCTCATTTCCCACCAGAAAGAGGAATTAACCAAAGGCTCAGCGTGCCGTGCCGGAACCAGATTAGGGCCTGAAGCCATCCTGCGGTGTTGCGGCCAGCTCAAAAGAAAGCGAGTTGAAGAAAGGAGCTCAGGGGCACTGTAATTCACAAACCTGCAGAGTTATAAATGACAGCTATCGTCCAAAAATATACTGAAGTAAGGCTGCCAAGAGGACTCGAAAGCGGGGCAGAATTGCAGGAAACCGATTTCAGGAGGTAGACTGGAATTGCATTGAAAGCATAGGAAAAGAGGCAGAACGTCCACAATGATGCACTTGGCCAAAAAGGGCGTATGCGTTTTTTCCTGAATATATTCAGGAAAAAACGCATACGCCCTTTTTGGCCAACCAAGCAAGCTTGCAAAGGAAATCTGCACTACAATGAAGTCTCACTTCCCCCCGGTCAAAAGGGCCATCTGAAAAAAGTGTAAAATCCAGAAAGGCAGGACAGGCCATGGAGAACTGGGAGCCTTGTTATGCTGATGGGCGGGATGTAAATTGCCAACAGACACTCGGGAGAAGTGTATGGTGTTTCCTGAAACATCTAAAAAACAAAGCAACAGAGCCTAGGGCACTTCCACTTATGGTCCTATAGCTTAGGGAAATTAAAATCAAAAAGACACAGCCACCCCAAAGTTTGGGACGCCTCTGTTTACAAGAACCTCGTTTACAGTACAAGTTCAACATCGCAGAAAGTGAAAAATGGATAAAGAAGGTGTGGTATTTACTTACAAAGCAATATCACTCAGCAATGAAATCTATGTCATCAGGCCCTTAGCAGCACAATGAGTGGATTCAGGTATGATGATTCTAACTGAAATAAGTCACACAGAAAAAGAAACATCATAAGATATCAGTAATACACGGAATGTAAACTTGGCTACACAGGAACTGAATTACAGAACAGAACAGGGTCTCAAATTTAGAAAACCAACTTATGCTTGCTTAAGGGGAAAGGTGAGTTGGGGTGCTGCATAAAACCAGAGATTGAAATGAGCACATATAAAGTTCCTTAAGCCAAATATGGACTAGACAAGAGCTACTCCTTGCTCAACGAAATGGACTCAACACCCCATATTAAACGCCTAAGAATGTACCTGACTAGTAAGTATCTTAAAACCTATGGATTGCTATGTCTCCAAAAGAGAATCAAGCGTGTGTACAGGGGCATAAACGCAGCAGTGATAGGATTGGAGAGGTTCGGTGAGCAAATGAAGACCCTTTGAAGTCATATTGCATGGTACCCATTCCACGGGTCTCAACTCTCCAGGTTTAAGGTATTCTTCCTTCAGCTAAAACATGCATGTGGAACCCAGAGTATGATCAACCATGTGAACGGGAGACGTGTTCAAATATGTCTCAGTTTTCCTCCCCTGGTACTCGGGTGCAACATTCCAGACGCTTTACTAACACTCACCCCACTTGGAGAGTCAGCGCCTTTAACCTCCTGTTTGGCCCAGTTTGCAATTTCTGCGGAAGATGAACCGGAATAGGGAACACCAATGAGAGACTAGCTGGAGGTGTCTGGACGGGCAAATTTAACTCTCATTTCCCACCAGCAAGAGGAAATAACCAAAGGCTCAGCGTGCCGGGCCGGAACCAGATTAGGGCCTGAAGCCATCCTGCGGTGTTGCGGCCAGCTCAAAAAAAGCGAGTTGAAGAAAGGAGCTCAGGGGCACTGTAATTCACAAACCTGCAGAGTTATAAATGACAGCTATCGTCCAAAAATATACTGAAGTAAGGCTGCCAAGAGGACTCGAAAGCGGGGCAGAATTGCAGGAAACCGATTTCAGGAGGTAGACTGGAATTGCATTGAAAGCATAGGAAAAGAGGCAGAACGTCCACAATGATGCACTTGGCCAAAAATGGCGTATGCGTATTTTCCTGAATATATTCAGGAAAAAACGCATACGCCCTTTTTGGCCAACCAAGCAAGCTTGCAAAGGAAATCTGCACTACAATGAAGTCTCACTTCCCCCCGGTCAAAAGGGCCATCTGAAAAAAGTGTAAAATCCAGAAAGGCAGGACAGGCCATGGAGAACTGGGAGCCTTGTTATGCTGATGGGCGGGATGTAAATTGCCAACAGCCACTCGGGAGAAGTGTATGTTGTTTCCTGAAACATCTAAAAAACAAAGCAACAGAGCCTAGGGCACTTCCACTTATGGTCCTATAGCTTAGGGAAATTAAAACCAAAAAGACACAGCCACCCCAAAGTTTGGGACGCCTCTGTTTACAAGAACCTCGTTTACAGTACAAGTTCAACATCGCAGAAAGTGAAAAATGGATAAAGAAGGTGTGGTATTTACTTACAAAGCAATATCACTCAGCAATGAAATCTATGTCATCAGGCCCTTAGCAGCACAATGAGTGGATTTAGGTATGATGATTCTAACTGAAATAAGTCACACAGAAAAAGAAACATCATAAGATATCAGTAATACACGGAATGTAAACTTGGCTACACAGGAACTGAATTACAGAACAGAACAGGGTCTCAAATTTAGAAAACCAACTTATGCTTGCTTAAGGGTAAAGGTGAATTGGGGTGCTGCATAAAACCAGAGATTGAAACGAGCACAGATAAAGTTCCTTAAGCCAAATATGGAATAGACAAGAGCTACTCCTTGCTCAACGAAATGGACTCAACACCGCATATTAAACGCCTAAGAATGTACCTGACTAGTAAGTATCTTAAAACCTATGGATTGCTATGTCTCCGAAAGAGAATCAAGCATGTGTACAGGGGCATAAACGCAGCAGTGATAGGATTGGAGAGGTTCGGTGAGCAAATGAAGACCCTTTGAAGTCATATTGCATGGTACCCATTCCAAGGGTTTCAACTACCCAGGTTTAAGGTATTCTTCCTTCAGCTAAAACATGCATGTGGAACCTAGAGTATGATCAACCTTGTGATCGGGAGACGTGTTCAAATATGTCTCAGTTTTCGTACCCTGGTACTCGGGTGCAACATTCCAGACGCTTTATTAACACTCTCCTGACTTGCAGAGTCCGTCCCTTTAATCTCCTGTTTGGCCCAGTTTGCAATTTCTGCGGAAGATGAACAGGAATAGCGAGAACCAATGAGAGACTAGCTGGAGGTGTCTGGACGGGCAAATTTAACTCTCATTTCCCACCAGAAAGAGGAATTAACCAAAGGCTCAGCGTGCCGTGCCGGAACCAGATTAGGGCCTGAAGCCATCCTGCGGTGTTGCGGCCAGGTCACAAGAAAGCGAGTTGAAGAAAGGAGCTCAGGGGCACTGTAATTCACAAACCTGCAGAGTTATAAATGACAGCTATCGTCCAAAAATATACTGAAGTAAGGCTGCCAAGAGGACTTGAAAGCGGGGCAGAATTGCAGGAAACCGATTTCAGGAGGTAGACTGGAATTGCATTGAAAGCATAGGAAAAGAGGCAGAACGTCCACAATGATGCACTTGGCCAAAAAGGGCGTATGCGTTTTTTCCTGAATATATTCAGGAAAAAACGCATACGCCCTTTTTGGCCAACCAAGCAAGCTTGCAAAGGAAATCTGCACTACAATGAAGTCTCACTTCCCCCCGGTCAAAAGGGCCATCTGAAAAAAGTGTAAAATCCAGAAAGGCAGGACAGGCCATGGAGAACTGGGAGCCTTGTTATGCTGATGGGTGGGATGTAAATTGCCAACAGACACTCGGGAGAAGTGTATGGTGTTTCCTGAAACATCTAAAAAACAAAGCAACAGAGCCTAGGGCACTTCCACTTATGGTCCTATAGCTTAGGGAAATTAAAATCAAAAAGACACAGCCACCCCAAAGTTTGGGACGCCTCTGTTTACAAGAACCTCGTTTACCGTACAAGTTCAATATCACAGAAAGTGAAAAATGGATAAAGAACTTGTGGTACTTACGTACAATGCAGTATCACTCAGCAATGAAATCTATGTCATCAGGCCCGTAGCAGCATAATGAGTGGATTCAGGTACGATGATTCTCACTGAAATAAGTCACACAGAAAAAGAAACATCATAAGATATCACTAATACACGGAATGTAAACTTGGCTACACAGGAACTGAATTCCAAAACAGAACAGGGTCTCAAATTTAGAAAACCAACTTATGCTTGCTTAAGGGGAAAGGTGAGTTGGGGTGCTGCATAAAACCAGAGATTGAAATGAGCACAGATAAAGTTCCTTAAGCCAAATATGGAATAGACAAGAGCTACTCCTTGCTCAACGAAATGGACTCAACACCCCATATTAAACGCCTAAGAATGTACCTGACTAGTAAGTATCTTAAAACCTATGGATTGCTATGTCTCCAAAAGAGAATCAAGCGTGTGTACAGGAGCATAAACGCAGCAGTGATAGGATTGGAGAGGTTCGGTGAGCAAATGAAGACCCTTTGAAGTCATATTGCATGGTACCCATTCCACGGGTTTCAACTACCCAGGTTTAAGGTATTCTTCCTTCAGTTAAAACATGCATGTGGAACCTAGAGTATGATCAACCATGTGATCGGGAGACGTGTTCAAATATGTCTCAGTTTTCCTCCCCTGGTACTCGGGTGCAACATTCCAGACGCTTTACTAACACTCTCCCGACTTGGAGAGTCCGCCCCTTTAATCTCCTGTTTGGCCCAGTTTGCAATTTCTGCGGAAGATGAACAGGAATAGCGAGAACCAATGAGAGACTAGCTGGAGGTGTCTGGACGGGCAAATTTAACTCTCATTTCCCACCAGAAAGAGGAATTAACCAAAGGCTCAGCGTGCCGTGCCGGAACCAGATTAGGGCCTGAAGCCATCCTGCGGTGTTGCGGCCAGCTCAAAAGAAAGCGAGTTGAAGAAAGGAGCTCAGGGGCACTGTAATTCACAAACCTGCAGAGTTATAAATGACAGCTATCGTCCAAAAATATACTGAAGTAAGGCTGCCAAGAGGACTCGAAAGCGGGGCAGAATTGCAGGAAACCGATTTCAGGAGGTAGACTGGAATTGCATTGAAAGCATAGGAAAAGAGGCAGAACGTCCACAATGATGCACTTGGCCAAAAAGGGCGTATGCGTTTTTTCCTGAATATATTCAGGAAAAAACGCATACGCCCTTTTTGGCCAACCAAGCAAGCTTGCAAAGGAAATCTGCACTACAATGAAGTCTCACTTCCCCCCGGTCAAAAGGGCCATCTGAAAAAAGTGTAAAATCCAGAAAGGCAGGACAGGCCATGGAGAACTGGGAGCCTTGTTATGCTGATGGGCGGGATGTAAATTGCCAACAGACACTCGGGAGAAGTGTATGGTGTTTCCTGAAACATCTAAAAAACAAAGCAACAGAGCCTAGGGCACTTCCACTTATGGTCCTATAGCTTAGGGAAATTAAAATCAAAAAGACACAGCCACCCCAAAGTTTGGGACGCCTCTGTTTACAAGAACCTCGTTTACAGTACAAGTTCAACATCGCAGAAAGTGAAAAATGGATAAAGAAGGTGTGGTATTTACTTACAAAGCAATATCACTCAGCAATGAAATCTATGTCATCAGGCCCTTAGCAGCACAATGAGTGGATTCAGGTATGATGATTCTAACTGAAATAAGTCACACAGAAAAAGAAACATCATAAGATATCAGTAATACACGGAATGTAAACTTGGCTACACAGGAACTGAATTACAGAACAGAACAGGGTCTCAAATTTAGAAAACCAACTTATGCTTGCTTAAGGGGAAAGGTGAGTTGGGGTGCTGCATAAAACCAGAGATTGAAATGAGCACATATAAAGTTCCTTAAGCCAAATATGGACTAGACAAGAGCTACTCCTTGCTCAACGAAATGGACTCAACACCCCATATTAAACGCCTAAGAATGTACCTGACTAGTAAGTATCTTAAAACCTATGGATTGCTATGTCTCCAAAAGAGAATCAAGCGTGTGTACAGGGGCATAAACGCAGCAGTGATAGGATTGGAGAGGTTCGGTGAGCAAATGAAGACCCTTTGAAGTCATATTGCATGGTACCCATTCCACGGGTCTCAACTCTCCAGGTTTAAGGTATTCTTCCTTCAGCTAAAACATGCATGTGGAACCCAGAGTATGATCAACCATGTGAACGGGAGACGTGTTCAAATATGTCTCAGTTTTCCTCCCCTGGTACTCGGGTGCAACATTCCAGACGCTTTACTAACACTCACCCCACTTGGAGAGTCAGCGCCTTTAACCTCCTGTTTGGCCCAGTTTGCAATTTCTGCGGAAGATGAACCGGAATAGGGAACACCAATGAGAGACTAGCTGGAGGTGTCTGGACGGGCAAATTTAACTCTCATTTCCCACCAGGAAGAGGAAATAACCAAAGGCTCAGCGTGCCGGGCCGGAACCAGATTAGGGCCTGAAGCCATCCTGCGGTGTTGCGGCCAGCTCAAAAAAAGCGAGTTGAAGAAAGGAGCTCAGGGGCACTGTAATTCACAAACCTGCAGAGTTATAAATGACAGCTATCGTCCAAAAATATACTGAAGTAAGGGTGCCAAGAGGACTCGAAAGCGGGGCAGAATTGCAGGAAACCGATTTCAGGAGGTAGACTGGAATTGCATTGAAAGCATAGGAAAAGAGGCAGAACGTCCACAATGATGCACTTGGCCAAAAATGGCGTATGCGTATTTTCCTGAATATATTCAGGAAAAAACGCATACGCCCTTTTTGGCCAACCAAGCAAGCTTGCAAAGGAAATCTGCACTACAATGAAGTCTCACTTCCCCCCGGTCAAAAGGGCCATCTGAAAAAAGTGTAAAATCCAGAAAGGCAGGACAGGCCATGGAGAACTGGGAGCCTTGTTATGCTGATGGGCGGGATGTAAATTGCCAACAGCCACTCGGGAGAAGTGTATGTTGTTTCCTGAAACATCTAAAAAACAAAGCAACAGAGCCTAGGGCACTTCCACTTATGGTCCTATAGCTTAGGGAAATTAAAACCAAAAAGACACAGCCACCCCAAAGTTTGGGACGCCTCTGTTTACAAGAACCTCGTTTACAGTACAAGTTCAACATCGCAGAAAGTGAAAAATGGATAAAGAAGGTGTGGTATTTACTTACAAAGCAATATCACTCAGCAATGAAATCTATGTCATCAGGCCCTTAGCAGCACAATGAGTGGATTTAGGTATGATGATTCTAACTGAAATAAGTCACACAGAAAAAGAAACATCATAAGATATCAGTAATACACGGAATGTAAACTTGGCTACACAGGAACTGAATTACAGAACAGAACAGGGTCTCAAATTTAGAAAACCAACTTATGCTTGCTTAAGGGTAAAGGTGAATTGGGGTGCTGCATAAAACCAGAGATTGAAACGAGCACAGATAAAGTTCCTTAAGCCAAATATGGAATAGACAAGAGCTACTCCTTGCTCAACGAAATGGACTCAACACCGCATATTAAACGCCTAAGAATGTACCTGACTAGTAAGTATCTTAAAACCTATGGATTGCTATGTCTCCGAAAGAGAATCAAGCATGTGTACAGGGGCATAAACGCAGCAGTGATAGGATTGGAGAGGTTCGGTGAGCAAATGAAGACCCTTTGAAGTCATATTGCATGGTACCCATTCCAAGGGTTTCAACTACCCAGGTTTAAGGTATTCTTCCTTCAGCTAAAACATGCATGTGGAACCTAGAGTATGATCAACCTTGTGATCGGGAGACGTGTTCAAATATGTCTCAGTTTTCGTACCCTGGTACTCGGGTGCAACATTCCAGACGCTTTATTAACACTCTCCTGACTTGCAGAGTCCGTCCCTTTAATCTCCTGTTTGGCCCAGTTTGCAATTTCTGCGGAAGATGAACAGGAATAGCGAGAACCAATGAGAGACTAGCTGGAGGTGTCTGGACGGGCAAATTTAACTCTCATTTCCCACCAGAAAGAGGAATTAACCAAAGGCTCAGCGTGCCGTGCCGGAACCAGATTAGGGCCTGAAGCCATCCTGCGGTGTTGCGGCCAGGTCACAAGAAAGCGAGTTGAAGAAAGGAGCTCAGGGGCACTGTAATTCACAAACCTGCAGAGTTATAAATGACAGCTATCGTCCAAAAATATACTGAAGTAAGGCTGCCAAGAGGACTTGAAAGCGGGGCAGAATTGCAGGAAACCGATTTCAGGAGGTAGACTGGAATTGCATTGAAAGCATAGGAAAAGAGGCAGAACGTCCACAATGATGCACTTGGCCAAAAAGGGCGTATGCGTTTTTTCCTGAATATATTCAGGAAAAAACGCATACGCCCTTTTTGGCCAACCAAGCAAGCTTGCAAAGGAAATCTGCACTACAATGAAGTCTCACTTCCCCCCGGTCAAAAGGGCCATCTGAAAAAAGTGTAAAATCCAGAAAGGCAGGACAGGCCATGGAGAACTGGGAGCCTTGTTATGCTGATGGGTGGGATGTAAATTGCCAACAGACACTCGGGAGAAGTGTATGGTGTTTCCTGAAACATCTAAAAAACAAAGCAACAGAGCCTAGGGCACTTCCACTTATGGTCCTATAGCTTAGGGAAATTAAAATCAAAAAGACACAGCCACCCCAAAGTTTGGGACGCCTCTGTTTACAAGAACCTCGTTTACCGTACAAGTTCAATATCACAGAAAGTGAAAAATGGATAAAGAACTTGTGGTACTTACGTACAATGCAGTATCACTCAGCAATGAAATCTATGTCATCAGGCCCGTAGCAGCATAATGAGTGGATTCAGGTACGATGATTCTCACTGAAATAAGTCACACAGAAAAAGAAACATCATAAGATATCACTAATACACGGAATGTAAACTTGGCTACACAGGAACTGAATTCCAAAACAGAACAGGGTCTCAAATTTAGAAAACCAACTTATGCTTGCTTAAGGGGAAAGGTGAGTTGGGGTGCTGCATAAAACCAGAGATTGAAATGAGCACAGATAAAGTTCCTTAAGCCAAATATGGAATAGACAAGAGCTACTCCTTGCTCAACGAAATGGACTCAACACCCCATATTAAACGCCTAAGAATGTACCTGACTAGTAAGTATCTTAAAACCTATGGATTGCTATGTCTCCAAAAGAGAATCAAGCGTGTGTACAGGAGCATAAACGCAGCAGTGATAGGATTGGAGAGGTTCGGTGAGCAAATGAAGACCCTTTGAAGTCATATTGCATGGTACCCATTCCACGGGTTTCAACTACCCAGGTTTAAGGTATTCTTCCTTCAGTTAAAACATGCATGTGGAACCTAGAGTATGATCAACCATGTGATCGGGAGACGTGTTCAAATATGTCTCAGTTTTCCTCCCCTGGTACTCGGGTGCAACATTCCAGACGCTTTACTAACACTCTCCCGACTTGGAGAGTCCGCCCCTTTAATCTCCTGTTTGGCCCAGTTTGCAATTTCTGCGGAAGATGAACAGGAATAGCGAGAACCAATGAGAGACTAGCTGGAGGTGTCTGGACGGGCAAATTTAACTCTCATTTCCCACCAGAAAGAGGAATTAACCAAAGGCTCAGCGTGCCGTGCCGGAACCAGATTAGGGCCTGAAGCCATCCTGCGGTGTTGCGGCCAGCTCAAAAGAAAGCGAGTTGAAGAAAGGAGCTCAGGGGCACTGTAATTCACAAACCTGCAGAGTTATAAATGACAGCTATCGTCCAAAAATATACTGAAGTAAGGCTGCCAAGAGGACTCGAAAGCGGGGCAGAATTGCAGGAAACCGATTTCAGGAGGTAGACTGGAATTGCATTGAAAGCATAGGAAAAGAGGCAGAACGTCCACAATGATGCACTTGGCCAAAAAGGGCGTATGCGTTTTTTCCTGAATATATTCAGGAAAAAACGCATACGCCCTTTTTGGCCAACCAAGCAAGCTTGCAAAGGAAATCTGCACTACAATGAAGTCTCACTTCCCCCCGGTCAAAAGGGCCATCTGAAAAAAGTGTAAAATCCAGAAAGGCAGGACAGGCCATGGAGAACTGGGAGCCTTGTTATGCTGATGGGCGGGATGTAAATTGCCAACAGACACTCGGGAGAAGTGTATGGTGTTTCCTGAAACATCTAAAAAACAAAGCAACAGAGCCTAGGGCACTTCCACTTATGGTCCTATAGCTTAGGGAAATTAAAATCAAAAAGACACAGCCACCCCAAAGTTTGGGACGCCTCTGTTTACAAGAACCTTGTTTACAGTACAAGTTCAACATCGCAGAAAGTGAAAAATGGATAAAGAAGGTGTGGTATTTACTTACAAAGCAATATCACTCAGCAATGAAATCTATGTCATCAGGCCCTTAGCAGCACAATGAGTGGATTCAGGTATGATGATTCTAACTGAAATAAGTCACACAGAAAAAGAAACATCATAAGATATCAGTAATACACGGAATGTAAACTTGGCTACACAGGAACTGAATTACAGAACAGAACAGGGTCTCAAATTTAGAAAACCAACTTATGCTTGCTTAAGGGTAAAGGTGAGTTGGGGTGCTGCATAAAACCAGAGATTGAAACGAGCACAGATAAAGTTCCTTAAGCCAAATATGGAATAGACAAGAGCTACTCCTTGCTCAACGAAATGGACTCAACACCGCATATTAAACGCCTAAGAATGTACCTGACTAGTAAGTATCTTAAAACCTATGGATTGCTATGTCTCCGAAAGAGAATCAAGCATGTGTACAGGGGCATAAACGCAGCAGTGATAGGATTGGAGAGGTTCGGTGAGCAAATGAAGACCCTTTGAAGTCATATTCCATGGTACCCATTCCACGGGTTTCAACTACCCAGGTTTAAGGTATTCTTCCTTCAGCTAAAACATGCATGTGGAACCTAGAGTATGATCAACCATGTGATCGGGAGACGTGTTCAAATATGTCTCACTTTTTCTCCCCTGGTACTCGGGTGCAACATTCCAGACGCTTTACTAACACTCTCCCGACTTGGAGAGTCTGCCCCTTTAATCTCCTGTTTGGCCCAGTTTGCAATTTCTGCGGAAGATGAACAGGAATAGCGAGAACCAATGAGAGACTAGCTGGAGGTGTCTGGACGGGCAAATTTAACTCTCATTTCCCACCAGAAAGAGGAATTAACCAAAGGCTCAGCGTGCCGTGCCGGAACCAGATTAGGGCCTGAAGCCATCCTGCGGTGTTGCGGCCAGCTCAAAAGAAAGCGAGTTGAAGAAAGGAGCTCAGGGGCACTGTAATTCACAAACCTGCAGAGTTATAAATGACAGCTATCGTCCAAAAATATACTGAAGTAAGGCTGCCAAGAGGACTCGAAAGCGGGGCAGAATTGCAGGAAACCGATTTCAGGAGGTAGACTGGAATTGCATTGAAAGCATAGGAAAAGAGGCAGAACGTCCACAATGATGCACTTGGCCAAAAAGGGCGTATGCGTTTTTTCCTGAATATATTCAGGAAAAAACGCATACGCCCTTTTTGGCCAACCAAGCAAGCTTGCAAAGGAAATCTGCACTACAATGAAGTCTCACTTCCCCCCGGTCAAAAGGGCCATCTGAAAAAAGTGTAAAATCCAGAAAGGCAGGACAGGCCATGGAGAACTGGGAGCCTTGTTATGCTGATGGGCGGGATGTAAATTGCCAACAGACACTCGGGAGAAGTGTATGGTGTTTCCTGAAACATCTAAAAAACAAAGCAACAGAGCCTAGGGCACTTCCACTTATGGTCCTATAGCTTAGGGAAATTAAAATCAAAAAGACACAGCCACCCCAAAGTTTGGGACGCCTCTGTTTACAAGAACCTCGTTTACAGTACAAGTTCAACATCGCAGAAAGTGAAAAATGGATAAAGAAGGTGTGGTATTTACTTACAAAGCAATATCACTCAGCAATGAAATCTATGTCATCAGGCCCTTAGCAGCACAATGAGTGGATTCAGGTATGATGATTCTAACTGAAATAAGTCACACAGAAAAAGAAACATCATAAGATATCAGTAATACACGGAATGTAAACTTGGCTACACAGGAACTGAATTACAGAACAGAACAGGGTCTCAAATTTAGAAAACCAACTTATGCTTGCTTAAGGGGAAAGGTGAGTTGGGGTGCTGCATAAAACCAGAGATTGAAATGAGCACATATAAAGTTCCTTAAGCCAAATATGGACTAGACAAGAGCTACTCCTTGCTCAACGAAATGGACTCAACACCCCATATTAAACGCCTAAGAATGTACCTGACTAGTAAGTATCTTAAAACCTATGGATTGCTATGTCTCCAAAAGAGAATCAAGCGTGTGTACAGGGGCATAAACGCAGCAGTGATAGGATTGGAGAGGTTCGGTGAGCAAATGAAGACCCTTTGAAGTCATATTGCATGGTACCCATTCCACGGGTCTCAACTCTCCAGGTTTAAGGTATTCTTCCTTCAGCTAAAACATGCATGTGGAACCCAGAGTATGATCAACCATGTGAACGGGAGACGTGTTCAAATATGTCTCAGTTTTCCTCCCCTGGTACTCGGGTGCAACATTCCAGACGCTTTACTAACACTCACCCCACTTGGAGAGTCAGCGCCTTTAACCTCCTGTTTGGCCCAGTTTGCAATTTCTGCGGAAGATGAACCGGAATAGGGAACACCAATGAGAGACTAGCTGGAGGTGTCTGGACGGGCAAATTTAACTCTCATTTCCCACCAGGAAGAGGAAATAACCAAAGGCTCAGCGTGCCGGGCCGGAACCAGATTAGGGCCTGAAGCCATCCTGCGGTGTTGCGGCCAGCTCAAAAGAAAGCGAGTTGAAGAAAGGAGCTCAGGGGCACTGTAATTCACAAACCTGCAGAGTTATAAATGACAGCTATCGTCCAAAAATATACTGAAGTAAGGCTGCCAAGAGGACTCGAAAGCGGGGCAGAATTGCAGGAAACCGATTTCAGGAGGTAGACTGGAATTGCATTGAAAGCATAGGAAAAGAGGCAGAACGTCCACAATGATGCACTTGGCCAAAAAGGGCGTATGCGTTTTTTCCTGAATATATTCAGGAAAAAACGCATACGCCCTTTTTGGCCAACCAAGCAAGCTTGCAAAGGAAATCTGCACTACAATGAAGTCTCACTTCCCCCCGGTCAAAAGGGCCATCTGAAAAAAGTGTAAAATCCAGAAAGGCAGGACAGGCCATGGAGAACTGGGAGCCTTGTTATGCTGATGGGCGGGATGTAAATTGCCAACAGCCACTCGGGAGAAGTGTATGGTGTTTCCTGAAACATCTAAAAAACAAAGCAACAGAGCCTAGGGCACTTCCACTTATGGTCCTATAGCTTAGGGAAATTAAAATCAAAAAGACACAGCCACCCCAAAGTTTGGGACGCCTCTGTTTACAAGAACCTCGTTTACAGTACAAGTTCAACATCGCAGAAAGTGAAAAATGGATAAAGAAGGTGTGGTATTTACTTACAAAGCAATATCACTCAGCAATGAAATCTATGTCATCAGGCCCTTAGCAGCACAATGAGTGGATTTAGGTATGATGATTCTAACTGAAATAAGTCACACAGAAAAAGAAACATCATAAGATATCAGTAATACACGGAATGTAAACTTGGCTACACAGGAACTGAATTACAGAACAGAACAGGGTCTCAAATTTAGAAAACCAACTTATGCTTGCTTAAGGGTAAAGGTGAATTGGGGTGCTGCATAAAACCAGAGATTGAAACGAGCACAGATAAAGTTCCTTAAGCCAAATATGGAATAGACAAGAGCTACTCCTTGCTCAACGAAATGGACTCAACACCGCATATTAAACGCCTAAGAATGTACCTGACTAGTAAGTATCTTAAAACCTATGGATTGCTATGTCTCCGAAAGAGAATCAAGCATGTGTACAGGGGCATAAACGCAGCAGTGATAGGATTGGAGAGGTTCGGTGAGCAAATGAAGACCCTTTGAAGTCATATTGCATGGTACCCATTCCAAGGGTTTCAACTACCCAGGTTTAAGGTATTCTTCCTTCAGCTAAAACATGCATGTGGAACCTAGAGTATGATCAACCTTGTGATCGGGAGACGTGTTCAAATATGTCTCAGTTTTCGTACCCTGGTACTCGGGTGCAACATTCCAGACGCTTTATTAACACTCTCCTGACTTGCAGAGTCCGTCCCTTTAATCTCCTGTTTGGCCCAGTTTGCAATTTCTGCGGAAGATGAACAGGAATAGCGAGAACCAATGAGAGACTAGCTGGAGGTGTCTGGACGGGCAAATTTAACTCTCATTTCCCACCAGAAAGAGGAATTAACCAAAGGCTCAGCGTGCCGTGCCGGAACCAGATTAGGGCCTGAAGCCATCCTGCGGTGTTGCGGCCAGGTCACAAGAAAGCGAGTTGAAGAAAGGAGCTCAGGGGCACTGTAATTCACAAACCTGCAGAGTTATAAATGACAGCTATCGTCCAAAAATATACTGAAGTAAGGCTGCCAAGAGGACTTGAAAGCGGGGCAGAATTGCAGGAAACCGATTTCAGGAGGTAGACTGGAATTGCATTGAAAGCATAGGAAAAGAGGCAGAACGTCCACAATGATGCACTTGGCCAAAAAGGGCGTATGCGTTTTTTCCTGAATATATTCAGGAAAAAACGCATACGCCCTTTTTGGCCAACCAAGCAAGCTTGCAAAGGAAATCTGCACTACAATGAAGTCTCACTTCCCCCCGGTCAAAAGGGCCATCTGAAAAAAGTGTAAAATCCAGAAAGGCAGGACAGGCCATGGAGAACTGGGAGCCTTGTTATGCTGATGGGTGGGATGTAAATTGCCAACAGACACTCGGGAGAAGAGTATGGTGTTTCCTGAAACATCTAAAAAACAAAGCAACAGAGCCTAGGGCACTTCCACTTATGGTCCTATAGCTTAGGGAAATTAAAATCAAAAAGACACAGCCACCCCAAAGTTTGGGACGCCTCTGTTTACAAGAACCTCGTTTACCGTACAAGTTCAATATCACAGAAAGTGAAAAATGGATAAAGAACTTGTGGTACTTACGTACAATGCAGTATCACTCAGCAATGAAATCTATGTCATCAGGCCCGTAGCAGCATAATGAGTGGATTCAGGTACGATGATTCTCACTGAAATAAGTCACACAGAAAAAGAAACATCATAAGATATCACTAATACACGGAATGTAAACTTGGCTACACAGGAACTGAATTCCAAAACAGAACAGGGTCTCAAATTTAGAAAACCAACTTATGCTTGCTTAAGGGTAAAGGTGAGTTGGGGTGCTGCATAAAACCAGAGATTGAAATGAGCACAGATAAAGTTCCTTAAGCCAAATATGGAATAGACAAGAGCTACTCCTTGCTCAACGAAATGGACTCAACACCCCATATTAAACGCCTAAGAATGTACCTGACTAGTAAGTATCTTAAAACCTATGGATTGCTATGTCTCCAAAAGAGAATCAAGCGTGTGTACAGGAGCATAAACGCAGCAGTGATAGGATTGGAGAGGTTCGGTGAGCAAATGAAGACCCTTTGAAGTCATATTGCATGGTACCCATTCCACGGGTTTCAACTACCCAGGTTTAAGGTATTCTTCCTTCAGTTAAAACATGCATGTGGAACCTAGAGTATGATCAACCATGTGATCGGGAGACGTGTTCAAATATGTCTCAGTTTTCCTCCCCTGGTACTCGGGTGCAACATTCCAGACGCTTTACTAACACTCTCCCGACTTGGAGAGTCCGCCCCTTTAATCTCCTGTTTGGCCCAGTTTGCAATTTCTGCGGAAGATGAACAGGAATAGCGAGAACCAATGAGAGACTAGCTGGAGGTGTCTGGACGGGCAAATTTAACTCTCATTTCCCACCAGAAAGAGGAATTAACCAAAGGCTCAGCGTGCCGTGCCGGAACCAGATTAGGGCCTGAAGCCATCCTGCGGTGTTGCGGCCAGCTCAAAAGAAAGCGAGTTGAAGAAAGGAGCTCAGGGGCACTGTAATTCACAAACCTGCAGAGTTATAAATGACAGCTATCGTCCAAAAATATACTGAAGTAAGGCTGCCAAGAGGACTCGAAAGCGGGGCAGAATTGCAGGAAACCGATTTCAGGAGGTAGACTGGAATTGCATTGAAAGCATAGGAAAAGAGGCAGAACGTCCACAATGATGCACTTGGCCAAAAAGGGCGTATGCGTTTTTTCCTGAATATATTCAGGAAAAAACGCATACGCCCTTTTTGGCCAACCAAGCAAGCTTGCAAAGGAAATCTGCACTACAATGAAGTCTCACTTCCCCCCGGTCAAAAGGGCCATCTGAAAAAAGTGTAAAATCCAGAAAGGCAGGACAGGCCATGGAGAACTGGGAGCCTTGTTATGCTGATGGGCGGGATGTAAATTGCCAACAGACACTCGGGAGAAGTGTATGGTGTTTCCTGAAACATCTAAAAAACAAAGCAACAGAGCCTAGGGCACTTCCACTTATGGTCCTATAGCTTAGGGAAATTAAAATCAAAAAGACACAGCCACCCCAAAGTTTGGGACGCCTCTGTTTACAAGAACCTCGTTTACAGTACAAGTTCAACATCGCAGAAAGTGAAAAATGGATAAAGAAGGTGTGGTATTTACTTACAAAGCAATATCACTCAGCAATGAAATCTATGTCATCAGGCCCTTAGCAGCACAATGAGTGGATTCAGGTATGATGATTCTAACTGAAATAAGTCACACAGAAAAAGAAACATCATAAGATATCAGTAATACACGGAATGTAAACTTGGCTACACAGGAACTGAATTACAGAACAGAACAGGGTCTCAAATTTAGAAAACCAACTTATGCTTGCTTAAGGGGAAAGGTGAGTTGGGGTGCTGCATAAAACCAGAGATTGAAATGAGCACATATAAAGTTCCTTAAGCCAAATATGGACTAGACAAGAGCTACTCCTTGCTCAACGAAATGGACTCAACACCCCATATTAAACGCCTAAGAATGTACCTGACTAGTAAGTATCTTAAAACCTATGGATTGCTATGTCTCCAAAAGAGAATCAAGCGTGTGTACAGGGGCATAAACGCAGCAGTGATAGGATTGGAGAGGTTCGGTGAGCAAATGAAGACCCTTTGAAGTCATATTGCATGGTACCCATTCCACGGGTCTCAACTCTCCAGGTTTAAGGTATTCTTCCTTCAGCTAAAACATGCATGTGGAACCCAGAGTATGATCAACCATGTGAACGGGAGACGTGTTCAAATATGTCTCAGTTTTCCTCCCCTGGTACTCGGGTGCAACATTCCAGACGCTTTACTAACACTCACCCCACTTGGAGAGTCAGCGCCTTTAACCTCCTGTTTGGCCCAGTTTGCAATTTCTGCGGAAGATGAACCGGAATAGGGAACACCAATGAGAGACTAGCTGGAGGTGTCTGGACGGGCAAATTTAACTCTCATTTCCCACCAGGAAGAGGAAATAACCAAAGGCTCAGCGTGCCGGGCCGGAACCAGATTAGGGCCTGAAGCCATCCTGCGGTGTTGCGGCCAGCTCAAAAGAAAGCGAGTTGAAGAAAGGAGCTCAGGGGCACTGTAATTCACAAACCTGCAGAGTTATAAATGACAGCTATCGTCCAAAAATATACTGAAGTAAGGCTGCCAAGAGGACTCGAAAGCGGGGCAGAATTGCAGGAAACCGATTTCAGGAGGTAGACTGGAATTGCATTCAAAGCATAGGAAAAGAGGCAGAACGTCCACAATGATGCACTTGGCCAAAAAGGGCGTATGCGTTTTTTCCTGAATATATTCAGGAAAAAACGCATACGCCCTTTTTGGCCAACCAAGCAAGCTTGCAAAGGAAATCTGCACTACAATGAAGTCTCACTTCCCCCCGGTCAAAAGGGCCATCTGAAAAAAGTGTAAAATCCAGAAAGGCAGGACAGGCCATGGAGAACTGGGAGCCTTGTTATGCTGATGGGCGGGATGTAAATTGCCAACAGCCACTCGGGAGAAGTGTATGGTGTTTCCTGAAACATCTAAAAAACAAAGCAACAGAGCCTAGGGCACTTCCACTTATGGTCCTATAGCTTAGGGAAATTAAAATCAAAAAGACACAGCCACCCCAAAGTTTGGGACGCCTCTGTTTACAAGAACCTCGTTTACAGTACAAGTTCAACATCGCAGAAAGTGAAAAATGGATAAAGAAGGTGTGGTATTTACTTACAAAGCAATATCACTCAGCAATGAAATCTATGTCATCAGGCCCTTAGCAGCACAATGAGTGGATTTAGGTATGATGATTCTAACTGAAATAAGTCACACAGAAAAAGAAACATCATAAGATATCAGTAATACACGGAATGTAAACTTGGCTACACAGGAACTGAATTACAGAACAGAACAGGGTCTCAAATTTAGAAAACCAACTTATGCTTGCTTAAGGGTAAAGGTGAATTGGGGTGCTGCATAAAACCAGAGATTGAAACGAGCACAGATAAAGTTCCTTAAGCCAAATATGGAATAGACAAGAGCTACTCCTTGCTCAACGAAATGAACTCAACACCGCATATTAAACGCCTAAGAATGTACCTGACTAGTAAGTATCTTAAAACCTATGGATTGCTATGTCTCCGAAAGAGAATCAAGCATGTGTACAGGGGCATAAACGCAGCAGTGATAGGATTGGAGAGGTTCGGTGAGCAAATGAAGACCCTTTGAAGTCATATTGCATGGTACCCATTCCAAGGGTTTCAACTACCCAGGTTTAAGGTATTCTTCCTTCAGCTAAAACATGCATGTGGAACCTAGAGTATGATCAACCTTGTGATCGGGAGACGTGTTCAAATATGTCTCAGTTTTCGTACCCTGGTACTCGGGTGCAACATTCCAGACGCTTTATTAACACTCTCCTGACTTGCAGAGTCCGTCCCTTTAATCTCCTGTTTGGCCCAGTTTGCAATTTCTGCGGAAGATGAACAGGAATAGCGAGAACCAATGAGAGACTAGCTGGAGGTGTCTGGACGGGCAAATTTAACTCTCATTTCCCACCAGAAAGAGGAATTAACCAAAGGCTCAGCGTGCCGTGCCGGAACCAGATTAGGGCCTGAAGCCATCCTGCGGTGTTGCGGCCAGGTCACAAGAAAGCGAGTTGAAGAAAGGAGCTCAGGGGCACTGTAATTCACAAACCTGCAGAGTTATAAATGACAGCTATCGTCCAAAAATATACTGAAGTAAGGCTGCCAAGAGGACTTGAAAGCGGGGCAGAATTGCAGGAAACCGATTTCAGGAGGTAGACTGGAATTGCATTGAAAGCATAGGAAAAGAGGCAGAACGTCCACAATGATGCACTTGGCCAAAAAGGGCGTATGCGTTTTTTCCTGAATATATTCAGGAAAAAACGCATACGCCCTTTTTGGCCAACCAAGCAAGCTTGCAAAGGAAATCTGCACTACAATGAAGTCTCACTTCCCCCCGGTCAAAAGGGCCATCTGAAAAAAGTGTAAAATCCAGAAAGGCAGGACAGGCCATGGAGAACTGGGAGCCTTGTTATGCTGATGGGTGGGATGTAAATTGCCAACAGACACTCGGGAGAAGAGTATGGTGTTTCCTGAAACATCTAAAAAACAAAGCAACAGAGCCTAGGGCACTTCCACTTATGGTCCTATAGCTTAGGGAAATTAAAATCAAAAAGACACAGCCACCCCAAAGTTTGGGACGCCTCTGTTTACAAGAACCTCGTTTACCGTACAAGTTCAATATCACAGAAAGTGAAAAATGGATAAAGAACTTGTGGTACTTACGTACAATGCAGTATCACTCAGCAATGAAATCTATGTCATCAGGCCCGTAGCAGCATAATGAGTGGATTCAGGTACGATGATTCTCACTGAAATAAGTCACACAGAAAAAGAAACATCATAAGATATCACTAATACACGGAATGTAAACTTGGCTACACAGGAACTGAATTCCAAAACAGAACAGGGTCTCAAATTTAGAAAACCAACTTATGCTTGCTTAAGGGTAAAGGTGAGTTGGGGTGCTGCATAAAACCAGAGATTGAAATGAGCACAGATAAAGTTCCTTAAGCCAAATATGGAATAGACAAGAGCTACTCCTTGCTCAACGAAATGGACTCAACACCCCATATTAAACGCCTAAGAATGTACCTGACTAGTAAGTATCTTAAAACCTATGGATTGCTATGTCTCCAAAAGAGAATCAAGCGTGTGTACAGGAGCATAAACGCAGCAGTGATAGGATTGGAGAGGTTCGGTGAGCAAATGAAGACCCTTTGAAGTCATATTGCATGGTACCCATTCCACGGGTTTCAACTACCCAGGTTTAAGGTATTCTTCCTTCAGTTAAAACATGCATGTGGAACCTAGAGTATGATCAACCATGTGATCGGGAGACGTGTTCAAATATGTCTCAGTTTTCCTCCCCTGGTACTCGGGTGCAACATTCCAGACGCTTTACTAACACTCTCCCGACTTGGAGAGTCCGCCCCTTTAATCTCCTGTTTGGCCCAGTTTGCAATTTCTGCGGAAGATGAACAGGAATAGCGAGAACCAATGAGAGACTAGCTGGAGGTGTCTGGACGGGCAAATTTAACTCTCATTTCCCACCAGAAAGAGGAATTAACCAAAGGCTCAGCGTGCCGTGCCGGAACCAGATTAGGGCCTGAAGCCATCCTGCAGTGTTGCGGCCAGCTCAAAAGAAAGCGAGTTGAAGAAAGGAGCTCAGGGGCACTGTAATTCACAAACCTGCAGAGTTATAAATGACAGCTATCGTCCAAAAATATACTGAAGTAAGGCTGCCAAGAGGACTCGAAAGCGGGGCAGAATTGCAGGAAACCGATTTCAGGAGGTAGACTGGAATTGCATTGAAAGCATAGGAAAAGAGGCAGAACGTCCACAATGATGCACTTGGCCAAAAAGGGCGTATGCGTTTTTTCCTGAATATATTCAGGAAAAAACGCATACGCCCTTTTTGGCCAACCAAGCAAGCATGCAAAGGAAATCTGCACTACAATGAAGTCTCACTTCCCCCCGGTCAAAAGGGCCATCTGAAAAAAGTGTAAAATCCAGAAAGGCAGGACAGGCCATGGAGAACTGGGAGCCTTGTTATGCTGATGGGCGGGATGTAAATTGCCAACAGACACTCGGGAGAAGTGTATGGTGTTTCCTGAAACATCTAAAAAACAAAGCAACAGAGCCTAGGGCACTTCCACTTATGGTCCTATAGCTTAGGGAAATTAAAATCAAAAAGACACAGCCACCCCAAAGTTTGGGACGCCTCTGTTTACAAGAACCTCGTTTACAGTACAAGTTCAACATCGCAGAAAGTGAAAAATGGATAAAGAAGGTGTGGTATTTACTTACAAAGCAATATCACTCAGCAATGAAATCTATGTCATCAGGCCCTTAGCAGCACAATGAGTGGATTTAGGTATGATGATTCTAACTGAAATAAGTCACACAGAAAAAGAAACATCATAAGATATCAGTAATACACGGAATGTAAACTTGGCTACACAGGAACTGAATTACAGAACAGAACAGGGTCTCAAATTTAGAAAACCAACTTATGCTTGCTTAAGGGTAAAGGTGAGTTGGGGTGCTGCATAAAACCAGAGATTGAAACGAGCACAGATAAAGTTCCTTAAGCCAAATATGGAATAGACAAGAGCTACTCCTTGCTCAACGAAATGGACTCAACACCGCATATTAAACGCCTAAGAATGTACCTGACTAGTAAGTATCTTAAAACCTATGGATTGCTATGTCTCCGAAAGAGAATCAAGCATGTGTACAAGGGCATAAACGCAGCAGTGATAGGATTGGAGAGGTTCGGTGAGCAAATGAAGACCCTTTGAAGTCATATTGCATGGTACCCATTCCAAGGGTTTCAACTACCCAGGTTTATGGTATTCTTCCTTCAGCTAAAACATGCATGTGGAACCTAGAGTATGATCAACCTTGTGATCGGGAGACGTGTTCAAATATGTCTCAGTTTTCGTACCCTGGTACTCGGGTGCAACATTCCAGACGCTTTATTAACACTCTCCTGACTTGCAGAGTCCGTCCCTTTAATCTCCTGTTTGGCCCAGTTTGCAATTTCTGCGGAAGATGAACAGGAATAGCGAGAACCAATGAGAGACTAGCTGGAGGTGTCTGGACGGGCAAATTTAACTCTCATATCCCACCAGAAAGAGGAATTAACCAAAGGCTCAGCGTGCTGTGCCGGAACAAGATTAGGGCCTGAAGCCATCCTGCGGTGTTGCGGCCAGGTCACAAGAAAGCGAGTTGAAGAAAGGAGCTCAGGGGCACTGTAATTCACAAAACTGCAGAGTTATAAATGACAGCTATCGTCCAAAAATATACTGAAGTAAGGCTGCCAAGAGGACTTGAAAGCGGGGCAGAATTGCAGGAAACCGATTTCAGGAGGTAGACTGGAATTGCATTGAAAGCATAGGAAAAGAGGCAGAACGCCCACAATGATGCACTTGGCCAAAAAGGGCGTATGCGTTTTTTCCTGAATATATTCAGGAAAAAACGCATACGCCCTTTTTGGCCAACCAAGCAAGCTTGCAAAGGAAATCTGCACTACAATGAAGTCTCACTTCCCCCCGGTCAAAAGGGCCATCTGAAAAAAGTGTAAAATCCAGAAAGGCAGGACAGGCCATGGAGAACTGGGAGCCTTGTTATGCTGATGGGTGGGATGTAAATTGCCAACAGACACTCGGGAGAAGTGTATGGTGTTTCCTGAAACATCTAAAAAACAAAGCAACAGAGCCTAGGGCACTTCCACTTATGGTCCTATAGCTTAGGGAAATTAAAATCAAAAAGACACAGCCACCCCAAAGTTTGGGACGCCTCTGTTTACAAGAACCTCGTTTACCGTACAAGTTCAATATCACAGAAAGTGAAAAATGGATAAAGAACTTGTGGTACTTACGTACAATGCAGTATCACTCAGCAATGAAATCTATGTCATCAGGCCCGTAGCAGCATAATGAGTGGATTCAGGTACGATGATTCTCACTGAAATAAGTCACACAGAAAAAGAAACATCATAAGATATCACTAATACACGGAATGTAAACTTGGCTACACAGGAACTGAATTCCAAAACAGAACAGGGTCTCAAATTTAGAAAACCAACTTATGCTTGCTTAAGGGGAAAGGTGAGTTGGGGTGCTGCATAAAACCAGAGATTGAAATGAGCACAGATAAAGTTCCTTAAGCCAAATATGGAATAGACAAGAGCTACTCCTTGCTCAACGAAATGGACTCAACACCCCATATTAAACGCCTAAGAATGTACCTGACTAGTAAGTATCTTAAAACCTATGGATTGCTATGTCTCCAAAAGAGAATCAAGCGTGTGTACAGGAGCATAAACGCAGCAGTGATAGGATTGGAGAGGTTCGGTGAGCAAATGAAGACCCTTTGAAGTCATATTGCATGGTACCCATTCCACGGGTTTCAACTACCCAGGTTTAAGGTATTCTTCCTTCAGTTAAAACATGCATGTGGAACCTAGAGTATGATCAACCATGTGATCGGGAGACGTGTTCAAATATGTCTCAGTTTTCCTCCCCTGGTACTCGGGTGCAACATTCCAGACGCTTTACTAACACTCTCCCGACTTGGAGAGTCCGCCCCTTTAATCTCCTGTTTGGCCCAGTTTGCAATTTCTGCGGAAGATGAACAGGAATAGCGAGAACCAATGAGAGACTAGCTGGAGGTGTCTGGACGGGCAAATTTAACTCTCATTTCCCACCAGAAAGAGGAATTAACCAAAGGCTCAGCGTGCCGTGCCGGAACCAGATTAGGGCCTGAAGCCATCCTGCAGTGTTGCGGCCAGCTCAAAAGAAAGCGAGTTGAAGAAAGGAGCTCAGGGGCACTGTAATTCACAAACCTGCAGAGTTATAAATGACAGCTATCGTCCAAAAATATACTGAAGTAAGGCTGCCAAGAGGACTCGAAAGCGGGGCAGAATTGCAGGAAACCGATTTCAGGAGGTAGACTGGAATTGCATTGAAAGCATAGGAAAAGAGGCAGAACGTCCACAATGATGCACTTGGCCAAAAAGGGCGTATGCGTTTTTTCCTGAATATATTCAGGAAAAAACGCATACGCCCTTTTTGGCCAACCAAGCAAGCATGCAAAGGAAATCTGCACTACAATGAAGTCTCACTTCCCCCCGGTCAAAAGGGCCATATGAAAAAAGTGTAAAATCCAGAAAGGCAGGACAGGCCATGGAGAACTGGGAGCCTTGTTATGCTGATGGGCGAGATGTAAATTGCCAACAGACACTCGGGAGAAGTGTATGGTGTTTCCTGAAACATCTAAAAAACAAAGCAACAGAGCCTAGGGCACTTCCACTTATGGTCCTATAGCTTAGGGAAATTAAAATCAAAAAGACACAGCCACCCCAAAGTTTGGGACGCCTCTGTTTACAAGAACCTCGTTTACAGTACAAGTTCAACATCGCAGAAAGTGAAAAATGGATAAAGAAGGTGTGGTATTTACTTACAAAGCAATATCACTCAGCAATGAAATCTATGTCATCAGGCCCTTAGCAGCACAATGAGTGGATTTAGGTATGATGATTCTAACTGAAATAAGTCACACAGAAAAAGAAACATCATAAGATATCAGTAATACACGGAATGTAAACTTGGCTACACAGGAACTGAATTACAGAACAGAACAGGGTCTCAAATTTAGAAAACCAACTTATGCTTGCTTAAGGGTAAAGGTGAGTTGGGGTGCTGCATAAAACCAGAGATTGAAACGAGCACAGATAAAGTTCCTTAAGCCAAATATGGAATAGACAAGAGCTACTCCTTGCTCAACGAAATGGACTCAACACCGCATATTAAACGCCTAAGAATGTACCTGACTAGTAAGTATCTTAAAACCTATGGATTGCTATGTCTCCGAAAGAGAATCAAGCATGTGTACAGGGGCATAAACGCAGCAGTGATAGGATTGGAGAGGTTCGGTGAGCAAATGAAGACCCTTTGAAGTCATATTGCATGGTACCCATTCCAAGGGTTTCAACTACCCAGGTTTAAGGTATTCTTCCTTCAGCTAAAACATGCATGTGGAACCTAGAGTATGATCAACCTTGTGATCGGGAGACGTGTTCAAATATGTCTCAGTTTTCGTACCCTGGTACTCGGGTGCAACATTCCAGACGCTTTATTAACACTCTCCTGACTTGCAGAGTCCGTCCCTTTAATCTCCTGTTTGGCCCAGTTTGCAATTTCTGCGGAAGATGAACAGGAATAGCGAGAACCAATGAGAGACTAGCTGGAGGTGTCTGGACGGGCAAATTTAACTCTCATTTCCCACCAGAAAGAGGAATTAACCAAAGGCTCAGTGTGCCGTGCCGGAACCAGATTAGGGCCTGAAGCCATCCTGCGGTGTTGCGGCCAGGTCACAAGAAAGCGAGTTGAAGAAAGGAGCTCAGGGGCACTGTAATTCACAAACCTGCAGAGTTATAAATGACAGCTATCGTCCAAAAATATACTGAAGTAAGGCTGCCAAGAGGACTTGAAAGCGGGGCAGAATTGCAGGAAACCGATTTCAGGAGGTAGACTGGAATTGCATTGAAAGCATAGGAAAAGAGGCAGAACGTCCACAATGATGCACTTGGCCAAAAAGGGCGTATGCGTTTTTTCCTGAATATATTCAGGAAAAAACGCATACGCCCTTTTTGGCCAACCAAGCAAGCTTGCAAAGGAAATCTGCACTACAATGAAGTCTCACTTCCCCCCGGTCAAAAGGGCCATCTGAAAAAAGTGTAAAATCCAGAAAGGCAGGACAGGCCATGGAGAACTGGGAGCCTTGTTATGCTGATGGGTGGGATGTAAATTGCCAACAGACACTCGGGAGAAGTGTATGGTGTTTCCTGAAACATCTAAAAAACAAAGCAACAGAGCCTAGGGCACTTCCACTTATGGTCCTATAGCTTAGGGAAATTAAAATCAAAAAGACACAGCCACCCCAAAGTTTGGGACGCCTCTGTTTACAAGAACCTCGTTTACCGTACAAGTTCAATATCACAGAAAGTGAAAAATGGATAAAGAACTTGTGGTACTTACGTACAATGCAGTATCACTCAGCAATGAAATCTATGTCATCAGGCCTGTAGCAGCATAATGAGTGGATTCAGGTACGATGATTCTCACTGAAATAAGTCACACAGAAAAAGAAACATCATAAGATATCACTAATACACGGAATGTAAACTTGGCTACACAGGAACTGAATTCCAAAACAGAACAGGGTCTCAAATTTAGAAAACCAACTTATGCTTGCTTAAGGGGAAAGGTGAGTTGGGGTGCTGCATAAAACCAGAGATTGAAATGAGCACAGATAAAGTTCCTTAAGCCAAATATGGACTAGACAAGAGCTACTCCTTGCTCAACGAAATGGACTCAACACCCCATATTAAACGCCTAAGAATGTACCTGACTAGTAAGTATCTTAAAACCTATGGATAGCTATGTCTCCAAAAGAGAATCAAGCGTGTGTACAGGGGCATAAACGCAGCAGTGATAGGATTGGAGAGGTTCGGTGAGCAAATGAAGACCCTTTGAAGTCATATTGCATGGTACCCATTCCACGGGTCTCAACTCTCCAGGTTTAAGGTATTCTTCCTTCAGCTAAAAGATGCATGTGGAACCTAGAGTATGATCAACCATGTGATCGGGAGACGTGTTCAAATATGTCTCAGTTTTCCTCCCCTGGTACTCGGGTGCAACATTCCAGACGCTTTACTAACACTCTCCCGACTTGGAGAGTCCGCCCCTTTAATCTCCTGTTTGGCCCAGTTTGCAATTTCTGCGGAAGATGAACAGGAATAGCGAGAACCAATGAGAGACCAGCTGGAGGTGTCTGGACGGGCAAATTTAACTGTCATTTCCCACCAGAAAGAGGAATTAACCAAAGGCTCAGCGTGCCGTGCCGGAACCAGATTAGGGCCTGAAGCCATCCTGCGGTGTTGCGGCCAGGTCACAAGAAAGCGAGTTGAAGAAAGGAGCTCAGGGGCACTGTAATTCACAAACCTGCAGAGTTATAAATGACAGCTATCGTCCAAAAATATACTGAAGTAAGGCTGCCAAGAGGACTCGAAAGCGGGGCAGAATTGCAGGAAACCGATTTCAGGAGGTAGACTGGAATTGCATTGAAAGCATAGGAAAAGAGGCAGAACGTCCACAATGATGCACTTGGCCAAAAAGGGCGTATGCGTTTTTTCCTGAATATATTCAGGAAAAAACGCATACGCCCTTTTTGGCCAACCAAGCAAGCTTGCAAAGGAAATCTGCACTACAATGAAGTCTCACTTCCCCCCGGTCAAAAGGGCCATCTGAAAAAAGTGTAAAATCCAGAAAGGCAGGACAGGCCATGGAGAACTGGGAGCCTTGTTATGCTGATGGGCGGGATGTAAATTGCCAACAGACACTCGGGAGAAGTGTATGGTGTTTCCTGAAACATCTAAAAAACAAAGCAACAGAGCCTAGGGCACTTCCACTTATGGTCCTATAGCTTAGGTAAATTAACATCAAAAAGACACAGCCACCCCAAAGTTTGGGACGCCTCTGTTTACAAGAACCTCGTTTACCGTACAAGTTCAATATCACAGAAAGTGAAAAATGGATAAAGAACTTGTGGTACTTACGTACAATGCAGTATCACTCAGCAATGAAATCTATGTCATCAGGCCCGTAGCAGCATAATGAGTGGATTCAGGTACGATGATTCTCACTGAAATAAGTCACACAGAAAAAGAAACATCATAAGATATCACTAATACACGGAATGTAAACTTGGCTACACAGGAACTGAATTCCAAAACAGAACAGGGTCTCAAATTTAGAAAACCAACTTATGCTTGCTTAAGGGGAAAGGTGAGTTGGGGTGCTGCATAAAACCAGAGATTGAAACGAGCACAGATAAAGTTCCTTAAGCCAAATATGGAATAGACAAGAGCTACTCCTTGCTCAACGAAATGGACTCAACACCGCATATTAAACGCCTAAGAATGTACCTGACTAGTAAGTATCTTAAAACCTATGGATTGCTATGTCTCCGAAAGAGAATCAAGCATGTGTACAGGGGCATAAACGCAGCAGTGATAGGATTGGAGAGGTTCGGTGAGCAAATGAAGACCCTTTGAAGTCATATTGCATGGTACCCATTCCACGGGTTTCAACTACCCAGGTTTAAGGTATTCTTCCTTCAGCTAAAACATGCATGTGGAACCTAGAGTATGATCAACCATGTGATCGGGAGACGTGTTCAAATATGTCTCAGTTTTCGTACCCTGGTACTCGGGTGCAACATTCCAGACGCTTTACTAACACTCTCCCCACTTGGAGAGTCCGTCCCTTTAATCTCCTGTTTGGCCCAGTTTGCAATTTCTGCGGAAGATGAACAGGAATAGCGAGAACCAATGAGAGACTAGCTGGAGGTGTCTGGACGGGCAAATTTAACTCTCATTTCCCACCAGAAAGAGGAATTAACCAAAGGCTCAGCGTGCCGTGCCGGAACCAGATTAGGGCCTGAAGCCATCCTGCGGTGTTGCGGCCAGCTCAAAAGAAAGTGAGTTGAAGAAAGGAGCTCAGGGGCACTGTAATTCACAAACCTGCAGAGTTATAAATGACAGCTATCGTCCAAAAATATACTGAAGTAAGGCTGCCAAGAGGACTTGAAAGCGGGGCAGAATTGCAGGAAACCGATTTCAGGAGGTAGACTGGAATTGCATTGAAAGCACAGGAAAAGAGGCAGAACGTCCACAATGATGCACTTGGCCAAAAAGGGCGTATGCGTTTTTTCCTGAATATATTCAGGAAAAAACGCATACGCCCTTTTTGGCCAACCAAGCAAGCTTGCAAAGGAAATCTGCACTACAATGAAGTCTCACTTCCCCCCGGTCAAAAGGGCCATCTGAAAAAAGTGTAAAATCCAGAAAGGCAGGACAGGCCATGGAGAACTGGGAGCCTTGTTATGCTGATGGGCGGGATGTAAATTGCCAACAGACACTCGGGAGAAGTGTATGGTGTTTCCTGAAACATCTAAAAAACAAAGCAACAGAGCCTAGGGCACTTCCACTTATGGTCCTATAGCTTAGGGAAATTAAAGTCAAAAAGACACAGCCACCCCAAAGTTTGGGACGCCTCTGTTTACAACAACCTCATTTACAGTACAAGTTCAACATCACAGAAAGTGAAAAATGGATAAAGAAGTTGTGGTATTTACTTACAAAGCAATATCACTCAGCAATGAAATCTATGTCATCAGGCCCTTAGCAGCACAATGAGTGGATTCAGGTATGATGATTCTAACTGAAATAAGTCACACAGAAAAAGAAACATCATAAGATATCACTAATACACGGAATGTAAACTTGGCTACACAGGAACTGAATTCCAAAACAGAACAGGGTCTCAAATTTAGAAAACCAACTTATGCTTGCTTAAGGGGAAAGGTGAGTTGGGGTGCTGCATAAAACCAGAGATTGAAATGAGCACAGATAAAGTTCCTTAAGCCAAATATGGACTGGACAAGAGCTACTCCTTGCTCAACGAAATGGACTCAACACCCCATATTAAACGCCTAAGAATGTACCTGACTAGTAAGTATCTTAAAACCTATGGATTGCTATGTCTCCAAAAGAGAATCAAGCGTGTGTACAGGGGCATAAACGCAGCAGTGATAGGATTGGAGAGGTTCGGTGAGCAAATGAAGACTCTTTGAAGTCATATTGCATGGTACCCATTCCACGGGTTTCAACTACCCAGGTTTAAGGTATTCTTCCTTCAGCTAAAACATGCATGTGGAACCCAGAGTATGATCAACCATGTGAACGGGAGACGTGTTCAAATATGTCTCAGTTTTCCTCCCCTGGTACTCGGGTGCAACATTCCAGACGCTTTACTAACACTCTCCCCACTTGGAGAGTCCGTCCCTTTAATCTCCTGTTTGGCCCAGTTTGCAATTTCTGCGGAAGATGAACAGGAATAGCGAGAACCAATGAGAGACTAGCTGGAGGTGTCTGGACGGGCAAATTTAACTCTCATTTCCCACCAGAAAGAGGAATTAACCAAAGGCTCAGCGTGCCGTGCCGGAACCAGATTAGGGCCTGAAGCCATCCTGCGGTGTTGCGGCCAGCTCAAAAGAAAGCGAGTTGAAGAAAGGAGCTCAGGGGCACTGTAATTCACAAACCTGCAGAGTTATAAATGACAGCTCTCGTCCAAAAATATACTGAAGTAAGGCTGCCAAGAGGACTCGAAAGCGGGGCAGAATTGCAGGAAACCGATTTCAGGAGGTAGACTGGAATTGCATTGAAAGCATAGGAAAAGAGGCAGAACGTCCACAATGATGCACTTGGCCAAAAAGGGCGTATGCGTTTTTTCCTGAATATATTCAGGAAAAAACGCATACGCCCTTTTTGGCCAACCAAGCAAGCTTGCAAAGGAAATCTGCACTACAATGAAGTCTCACTTCCCCCCGGTCAAAAGGGCCATCTGAAAAAAGTGTAAAATCCAGAAAGGCAGGACAGGCCATGGAGAACTGGGAGCCTTGTTATGCTGATGGGCGGGATGTAAATTGCCAACAGACACTCGGGAGAAGTGTATGGTGTTTCCTGAAACATCTAAAAAACAAAGCAACAGAGCCTAGGGCACTTCCACTTATGGTCCTATAGCTTAGGGAAATTAAAATCAAAAAGACACAGCCACCCCAAAGTTTGGGACGCCTCTGTTTACAAGAACCTCGTTTACCGTACAAGTTCAATATCACAGAAAGTGAAAAATGGATAAAGAACTTGTGGTACTTATGTACAATGCAGTATCACTCAGCAATGAAATCTATGTCATCAGGCCCGTAGCAGCATAATGAGTGGATTCAGGTACGATGATTCTCACTGAAATAAGTCACACAGAAAAAGAAACATCATAAGATATCACTAATACACGGAATGTAAACTTGGCTACACAGGAACTGAATTCCAAAACAGAACAGGGTCTCAAATTTAGAAAACCAACTTATGCTTGCTTAAGGGGAAAGGTGAGTTGGGGTGCTGCATAAAACCAGAGATTGAAACGAGCACAGATAAAGTTCCTTAAGCCAAATATGGAATAGCCAAGAGCTACTCCTTGCTCAACGAAATGGACTCAACACCGCATATTAAACGCCTAAGAATGTACCTGACTAGTAAGTATCTTAAAACCTATGGATTGCTATGTCTCCGAAAGAGAATCAAGCATGTGTACAGGGGCATAAACGCAGCAGTGATAGGATTGGAGAGGTTCGGTGAGCAAATGAAGACCCTTTGAAGTCATATTGCATGGTACCCATTCCACGGGTTTCAACTACCCAGGTTTAAGGTATTCTTCCTTCAGCTAAAACATGCATGTGGAACCCAGAGTATGATCAACCATGTGAACGGGAGACGTGTTCAAATATGTCTCAGTTTTCCTCCCCTGGTACTCGGGTGCAACATTCCAGACGCTTTACTAACACTCTCCCCACTTGGAGAGTCAGCGCCTTTAACCTCCTGTTTGGCGCAGTTTGCAATTTCTGCGGAAGATGAACAGGAATAGGGAACACCAAGGAGAGACTAGCTGGAGGTGTCTGGACGGGCAAATTTAACTCTCATTTCCCACCAGGAAGAGGAATTAACCAAAGGCTCAGCGTGCCGTGCCGGAACCAGATTAGGGCCTGAAGCCATCCTGCGGTGTTGCGGCCAGGTCACAAGAAAGCGAGTTGAAGAAAGGAGCTCAGGGGCACTGTAATTCACAAACCTGCAGAGTTATAAATGACAGCTATCGTCCAAAAATATACTGAAGTAAGGCTGCCAAGAGGACGCGAAAGCGGGGCAGAATTGCAGGAAACCGATTTCAGGAGGTAGACTGGAATTGCATTGAAAGCATAGGAAAAGAGGCAGAACGTCCACAATGATGCACTTGGCCAAAAAGGGCGTATGCGTTTTCTCCGGAATATATTCAGGAAAAAAGGCATACGCCCTTTTTGGCCAACCAAGCAAGCTTGCAAAGGAAATCTGCACTACAATGAAGTCTCACTTCCCCCCAGTCAAAAGGGCCATCTGAAAAAAGTGTAAAATCCAGAAAGGCAGGACAGGCCATGGAGAACTGGGAGCCTTGTTACGCTGATGGGCGGGATGTAAATTGCCAACAGACACTCGGGAGAAGTGTATGGTGTTTCCTGAAACATCTAAAAAACAAAGCAACAGAGCCTAGGGCACTTCCACTTATGGTCCTATAGCTTAGGGAAATTAAAATCAAAAAGACACAGCCACCCCAAAGTTTGGGACGCCTCTGTTTACAAGAACCTCGTTTACCGTACAAGTTCAATATCACAGAAAGTGAAAAATGGATAAAGAACTTGTGGTACTTACGTACAATGCAGTATCACTCAGCAATGAAATCTATGTCATCAGGCCCGTAGCAGCATAATGAGTGGATTCAGGTACGATGATTCTCACTGAAATAAGTCACACAGAAAAAGAAACATCATAAGATATCACTAATACACGGAATGTAAACTTGGCTACACAGGAACTGAATTCCAAAACAGAACAGGGTCTCAAATTTAGAAAACCAACTTATGCTTGCTTAAGGGGAAAGGTGAGTTGGGGTGCTGCATAAAACCAGAGATTGAAACGAGCACAGATAAAGTTCCTTAAGCCAAATATGGACTAGACAAGAGCTACTCCTTGCTCAACGAAATGGACTCAACACCGCATATTAAACGCCTAAGAATGTACCTGACTAGTAAGTATCTTAAAACCTATGGATTGCTATGTCTCCGAAAGAGAATCAAGCATGTGTACAGGGGCATAAACGCAGCAGTGATAGGATTGGAGAGGTTCGGTGAGCAAATGAAGACTCTTTGAAGTCATATTGCATGGTACCCATTCCACGGGTTTCAACTACCCAGGTTTAAGGTATTCTTCCTTCAGCTAAAACATGCATGTGGAACCTAGAGTATGATCAACCATGTGATCGGGAGACGTGTTCAAATATGTCTCAGTTTTCGTACCCTGGTACTCGGGTGCAACATTCCAGACGCTTTACTAACAGTCTCCCCACTTGGAGAGTCCGTCCCTTTAATCTCCTGTTTGGCCCAGTTTGCAATTTCTGCGGAAGATGAACAGGAATAGCGAGAACCAATGAGAGACTAGCTGGAGGTGTCTGGACGGGCAAATTTAACTCTCATTTCCCACCAGAAAGAGGAATTAACCAAAGGCTCAGCGTGCCGTGCCGGAACCAGATTAGGGCCTGAAGCCATCCTGCGGTGTTGCGGCCAGCTCAAAAGAAAGCGAGTTGAAGAAAGGAGCTCAGGGGCACTGTAATTCACAAACCTGCAGAGTTATAAATGACAGCTATCGTCCAAAAATATACTGAAGTAAGGCTGCCAAGAGGACTTGAAAGCGGGGCAGAATTGCAGGAAACCGATTTCAGGAGGTAGACTGGAATTGCATTGAAAGCACAGGAAAAGAGGCAGAACGTCCACAATGATGCACTTGGCCAAAAAGGGCGTATGCGTTTTTTCCTGAATATATTCAGGAAAAAACGCATACGCCCTTTTTGGCCAACCAAGCAAGCTTGCAAAGGAAATCTGCACTACAATGAAGTCTCACTTCCCCCCGGTCAAAAGGGCCATCTGAAAAAAGTGTAAAATCCAGAAAGGCAGGACAGGCCATGGAGAACTGGGAGCCTTGTTATGCTGATGGGCGGGATGTAAATTGCCAACAGACACTCGGGAGAAGTGTATGGTGTTTCCTGAAACATCTAAAAAACAAAGCAACAGAGCCTAGGGCACTTCCACTTATGGTCCTATAGCTTAGGGAAATTAAAATCAAAAAGACACAGCCACCCCAAAGTTTGGGACGCCTCTGTTTACAAGAACCTCGTTTACCGTACAAGTTCAATATCACAGAAAGTGAAAAATGGATAAAAAACTTGTGGTACTTACGTACAATGCAGTATCACTCAGCAATGAAATCTATGTCATCAGGCCCGTAGCAGCATAATGAGTGGATTCAGGTACGATGATTCTCACTGAAATAAGTCACACAGAAAAAGAAACATCATAAGATATCACTAATACACGGAATGTAAACTTGGCTACACAGGAACTGAATTCCAAAACAGAACAGGGTCTCAAATTTAGAAAACCAACTTATGCTTGCTTAAGGGGAAAGGTGAGTTGGGGTGCTGCATAAAACCAGACATTGAAATGAGCACAGATAAAGTTCCTTAAGCCAAATATGGAATAGACAAGAGCTACTCCTTGCTCAACGAAATGGACTCAACACCGCATATTAAACGCCTAAGAATGTACCTGACTAGTAAGTATCTTAAAACCTATGGATTGCTATGTCTCCGAAAGAGAATCAAGCATGTGTACAGGGGCATAAACGCAGCAGTGATAGGATTGGAGAGGTTCGGTGAGCAAATGAAGACCCTTTGAAGTCATATTGCATGGTACCCATTCCACGGGTTTCAACTACCCATGTTTAAGGTATTCTTCCTTCAGCTAAAACATGCATGTGGAACCTAGAGTATGATCAACCATGTGATCGGGAGACGTGTTCAAATATGTCTCAGTTTTCGTACCCTGGTACTCGGGTGCAACATTCCAGACGCTTTACTAACACTCTCCCCACTTGGAGAGTCCGTCCCTTTAATCTCCTGTTTGGCCCAGTTTGCAATTTCTGCGGAATATGAACAGGAATAGCGAGAACCAATGAGAGACTAGCTGGAGGTGTCTGGACGGGCAAATTTAACTCTCATTTCCCACCAGAAAGATGAATTAACCAAAGGCTCAGCGTGCCGTGCCGGAACCAGATTAGGGCCTGAAGCCATCCTGCGGTGTTGCGGCCAGCTCAAAAGAAAGCGAGTTGAAGAAAGGAGCTCAGGGGCACTGTAATTCACAAACCTGCAGAGTTATAAATGACAGCTATCGTCCAAAAATATACTGAAGTAAGGCTGCCAAGAGGACTTGAAAGCGGGGCAGAATTGCAGGAAACCGATTTCAGGAGGTAGACTGGAATTGCATTGAAAGCACAGGAAAAGAGGCAGAACGTCCACAATGATGCACTTGGCCAAAAAGGGCGTATGCGTTTTTTCCTGAATATATTCAGGAAAAAACGCATACGCCCTTTTTGGCCAACCAAGCAAGCTTGCAAAGGAAATCTGCACTACAATGAAGTCTCACTTCCCCCCGGTCAAAAGGGCCATCTGAAAAAAGTGTAAAATCCAGAAAGGCAGGACAGGCCATGGAGAACTGGGAGCCTTGTTATGCTGATGGGCGGGATGTAAATTGCCAACAGACACTCGGGAGAAGTGTATGGTGTTTCCTGAAACATCTAAAAAACAAAGCAACAGAGCCTAGGGCACTTCCACTTATGGTCCTATAGCTTAGGGAAATTAAAATCAAAAAGACACAGCCACCCCAAAGTTTGGGACGCCTCTGTTTACAAGAACCTCGTTTACCGTACAAGTTCAATATCACAGAAAGTGAAAAATGGATAAAGAACTTGTGTTACTTACGTACAATGCAGTATCACTCAGCAATGAAATCTATGTCATCAGGCCCGTAGCAGCATAATGAGTGGATTCAGGTACGATGATTCTCACTGAAATAAGTCACACAGAAAAAGAAACATCATAAGATATCACTAATACACGGAATGTAAACTTGGCTACACAGGAACTGAATTCCAAAACAGAACAGGGTCTCAAATTTAGAAAACCAACTTATGCTTGCTTAAGGGGAAAGGTGAGTTGGGGTGCTGCATAAAACCAGAGATTGAAATGAGCACAGATAAAGTTCCTTAAGCCAAATATGGACTAGACAAGAGCTACTCCTTGCTCAACGAAATGGACTCAACACCCCATATTAAACGCCTAAGAATGTACCTGACTAGTAAGTATCTTAAAACCTATGGATTGCTATGTCTCCAAAAGAGAATCAAGCGTGTGTACAGGGGCATAAACGCAGCAGTGATAGGATTGGAGAGGTTCGGTGAGCAAATGAAGACCCTTTGAAGTCATATTGCATGGTACCCATTCCACGGGTCTCAACTCTCCAGGTTTAAGGTATTCTTCCTTCAGCTAAAACATGCATGTGGAACCCAGAGTATGATCAACCATGTGAACGGGAGACGTGTTCAAATATGTCTCAGTTTTCCTCCCCTGGTACTCGGGTGCAACATTCCAGACGCTTTACTAACACTCTCCCCACTTGGAGAGTCAGCGCCTTTAACCTCCTGTTTGGCCCAGTTTGCAATTTCTGCGGAAGATGAACAGGAATAGGGAACACCAATGAGAGACTAGCTGGAGGTGTCTGGACGGGCAAATTTAACTCTCATTTCCCACCAGGAAGAGGAAATAACCAAAGGCTCAGCGTGCCGTGCCGGAACCAGATTAGGGCCTGAAGCCATCCTGCGGTGTTGCGGCCAGCTCAAAAGAAAGCGAGTTGAAGAAAGGAGCTCAGGGGCACTGTAATTCACAAACCTGCAGAGTTATAAATGACAGCTATCGTCCAAAAATATACTGAAGTAAGGCTGCCAAGAGGACTCGAAAGCGGGGCAGAATTGCAGGAAACCGATTTCAGGAGGTAGACTGGAATTGCATTGAAAGCATAGGAAAAGAGGCAGAACGTCCACAATGATGCACTTGGCCAAAAAGGGCGTATGCGTTCTTTCCTGAATATATTCAGGAAAAAACGCATACGCCCTTTTTGGCCAACCAAGCAAGCTTGCAAAGGAAATCTGCACTACAATGAAGTCTCACTTCCCCCCGGTCAAAAGGGCCATCTGAAAAAAGTGTAAAATCCAGAAAGGCAGGACAGGCCATGGAGAACTGGGAGCCTTGTTATGCTGATGGGCGGGATGTAAATTGCCAACAGACACTCGGGAGAAGTGTATGGTGTTTCCTGAAACATGTAAAAAACAAAGCAACAGAGCCTAGGGCACTTCCACTTATGGTCCTATAGCTTAGGGAAATTAAAATCAAAAAGACACAGCCACCCCAAAGTTTGGGACGCCTCTGTTTACAAGAACCTCGTTTACCGTACAAGTTCAATATCACAGAAAGTGAAAAATGGATAAAGAACTTGTGGTACTTACGTACAATGCAGTATCACTCAGCAATGAAATCTATGTCATCAGGCCCGTAGCAGCATAATGAGTGGATTCAGGTACGATGATTCTCACTGAAATAAGTCACACAGAAAAAGAAACATCATAAGATATCACTAATACACGGAATGTAAACTTGGCTACACAGGAACTGAATTACAGAACAGAACAGGGTCTCAAATTTAGAAAACCAACTTATGCTTGCTTAAGGGTAAAGGTGAGTTGGGGTGCTGCATAAAACCAGAGATTGAAACGAGCACAGATAAAGTTCCTTAAGCCAAATATGGAATAGACAAGAGCTACTCCTTGCTCAACGAAATGGACTCAACACCGCATATTAAACGCCTAAGAATGTACCTGACTAGTAAGTATCTTAAAACCTATGGATTGCTATGTCTCCGAAAGAGAATCAAGCATGTGTACAGGGGCATAAACGCAGCAGTGATAGGATTGGAGAGGTTCGGTGAGCAAATGAAGACCCTTTGAAGTCATATTGCATGGTACTCATTCCACGGGTTTCAACTACCCATGTTTAAGGTATTCTTCCTTCAGCTAAAACATGCATGTGGAACCTAGAGTATGATCAACCATGTGATCGGGAGACGTGTTCAAATATGTCTCAGTTTTCGTACCCTGGTACTCGGGTGCAACATTCCAGACGCTTTACTAACACTCTCCCCACTTGGAGAGTCCGTCCCTTTAATATCCTGTTTGGCCCAGTTTGCAATTTCTGCGGAATATGAACAGGAATAGCGAGAACCAATGAGAGACTAGCTGGAGGTGTCTGGACGGGCAAATTTAACTCTCATTTCCCACCAGAAAGATGAATTAACCAAAGGCTCAGCGTGCCGTGCCGGAACCAGATTAGGGCCTGAAGCCATCCTGCGGTGTTGCGGCCAGCTCAAAAGAAAGCGAGTTGAAGAAAGGAGCTCAGGGGCACTGTAATTCACAAACCTGCAGAGTTATAAATGACAGCTATCGTCCAAAAATATACTGAAGTAAGGCTGCCAAGAGGACTTGAAAGCGGGGCAGAATTGCAGGAAACCGATTTCAGGAGGTAGACTGGAATTGCATTGAAAGCACAGGAAAAGAGGCAGAACGTCCACAATGATGCACTTGGCCAAAAAGGGCGTATGCGTTTTTTCCTGAATATATTCAGGAAAAAACGCATACGCCCTTTTTGGCCAACCAAGCAAGCTTGCAAAGGAAATCTGCACTACAATGAAGTCTCACTTCCCCCCGGTCAAAAGGGCCATCTGAAAAAAGTGTAAAATCCAGAAAGGCAGGACAGGCCATGGAGAACTGGGAGCCTTGTTATGCTGATGGGCGGGATGTAAATTGCCAACAGACACTCGGGAGAAGTGTATGGTGTTTCCTGAAACATCTAAAAAACAAAGCAACAGAGCCTAGGGCACTTCCACTTATGGTCCTATAGCTTAGGGAAATTAAAATCAAAAAGACACAGCCACCCCAAAGTTTGGGACGCCTCTGTTTACAAGAACCTCGTTTACCGTACAAGTTCAATATCACAGAAAGTGAAAAATGGATAAAGAACTTGTGGTACTTACGTACAATGCAGTATCACTCAGCAATGAAATCTATGTCATCAGGCCCGTAGCAGCATAATGAGTGGATTCAGGTACGATGATTCTCACTGAAATAAGTCACACAGAAAAAGAAACATCATAAGATATCACTAATACACGGAATGTAAACTTGGCTACACAGGAACTGAATTCCAAAACAGAACAGGGTCTCAAATTTAGAAAACCATCTTATGCTTGCTTAAGGGGAAAGGTGAGTTGGGGTGCTGCATAAAACCAGAGATTGAAATGAGCACAGATAAAGTTCCTTAAGCCAAATATGGACTAGACAAGAGCTACTCCTTGCTCAACGAAATGGACTCAACACCCCATATTAAACGCCTAAGAATGTACCTGACTAGTAAGTATCTTAAAACCTATGGATTGCTATGTCTCCAAAAGAGAATCAAGCGTGTGTACAGGGGCATAAACGCAGCAGTGATAGGATTGGAGAGGTTCGGTGAGCAAATGAAGACCCTTTGAAGTCATATTGCATGGTACCCATTCCACGGGTCTCAACTCTCCAGGTTTAAGGTATTCTTCCTTCAGCTAAAACATGCATGTGGAACCCAGAGTATGATCAACCATGTGAACGGGAGACGTGTTCAAATATGTCTCAGTTTTCCTCCCCTGGTACTCGGGTGCAACATTCCAGACGCTTTACTAACACTCTCCCCACTTGGAGAGTCATTGCCTTTAACCTCCTGTTTGGCCCAGTTTGCAATTTCTGCGGAAGATGAACAGGAATAGGGAACACCAATGAGAGACTAGCTGGAGGTGTCTGGACGGGCAAATTTAACTCTCATTTCCCACCAGGAAGAGGAAATAACCAAAGGCTCAGCGTGCCGTGCCGGAACCAGATTAGGGCCTGAAGCCATCCTGCGGTGTTGCGGCCAGCTCAAAAGAAAGCGAGTTGAAGAAAGGAGCTCAGGGGCACTGTAATTCACAAACCTGCAGAGTTATAAATGACAGCTATCGTCCAAAAATATACTGAAGTAAGGCTGCCAAGAGGACTCGAGAGCGGGGCAGAATTGCAGGAAACCGATTTCAGGAGGTAGACTGGAATTGCATTGAAAGCATAGGAAAAGAGGCAGAACGTCCACAATGATGCACTTGGCCAAAAAGGGCGTATGCGTTCTTTCCTGAATATATTCAGGAAAAAACGCATACGCCCTTTTTGGCCAACCAAGCAAGCTTGCAAAGGAAATCTGCACTACAATGAAGTCTCACTTCCCCCCGGTCAAAAGGGCCATCTGAAAAAAGTGTAAAATCCAGAAAGGCAGGACAGGCCATGGAGAACTGGGAGCCTTGTTATGCTGATGGGCGGGATGTAAATTGCCAACAGACACTCGGGAGAAGTGTATGGTGTTTCCTGAAACATCTAAAAAACAAAGCAACAGAGCCTAGGGCACTTCCACTTATGGTCCTATAGCTTAGGGAAATTAAAATCAAAAAGACACAGCCACCCCAAAGTTTGGGACGCCTCTGTTTACAAGAACCTCGTTTACCGTACAAGTTCAATATCACAGAAAGTGAAAAATGGATAAAGAACTTGTGGTACTTACGTACAATGCAGTATCACTCAGCAATGAAATCTATGTCATCAGGCCCGTAGCAGCATAATGAGTGGATTCAGGTACAATGATTGTCACTGAAATAAGTCACACAGAAAAAGAAACATCATAAGATATCACTAATACACGGAATGTAAACTTGGCTACACAGGAACTGAATTACAGAACAGAACAGGGTCTCAAATTTAGAAAACCAACTTATGCTTGCTTAAGGGTAAAGGTGAGTTGGGGTGCTGCATAAAACCAGAGATTGAAACGAGCACAGATAAAGTTCCTTAAGCCAAATATGGAATAGACAAGAGCTACTCCTTGCTCAACGAAATGGACTCAACACCGCATATTAAACGCCTAAGAATGTACCTGACTAGTAAGTATCTTAAAACCTATGGATTGCTATGTCTCCGAAAGAGAATCAAGCATGTGTACAGGGGCATAAACGCAGCAGTGATAGGATTGGAGAGGTTCGGTGAGCAAATGAAGACCCTTTGAAGTCATATTGCATGGTACCCATTCCACGGGTTTCAACTACCCAGGTATAAGGTATTCTTCCTTCAGCTAAAACATGCATGTGGAACCTAGAGTATGATCAACCATGTGATCGGGAGACGTGTTCAAATATGTCTCAGTTTTCGTACCCTGGTACTCAGGTGCAACATTCCAGACGCTTTACTAACACTCTCCTGACTTGGAGAGTCCGTCCCTTTAATCTCCTGTTTGGCCCAGTTTGCAATTTCTGCGGAAGATGAACAGGAACAGCGAGAACCAATGAGAGACTAGCTGGAGGTGTCTGGACGGGCAAATTTAACTCTCATTTCCCACCAGAAAGAGGAATTAACCAAAGGCTCAGCGTGCCGTGCCGGAACCAGATTAGGGCCTGAAGCCATCCTGCGGTGTTGCGGCCAGCTCAAAAGAAAGCGAGTTGAAGAAAGGAGCTCAGGGGCACTGTAATTCACAAACCTGCAGAGTTATAAATGACAGCTATCGTCCAAAAATATACTGAAGTAAGGCTGCCAAGAGGACTTGAAAGCGGGGCAGAATTGGAGGAAACCGATTTCAGGAGGTAGACTGGAATTGCATTGAAAGCATAGGAAAAGAGGCAGAACGTCCACAATGATGCACTTGGCCAAAAAGGGCGTATGCGTTTTCTCCTGAATATATTCAGGAAAAAACGCATACGCCCTTTTTGGCCAACCAAGCAAGCTTGCAAAGGAAATCTGCACTACAATGAAGTCTCACTTCCCCCCGGTCAAAAGGACCATCTGAAAAAAGTGTAAAATCCAGAAATGCAGGACAGGCCATGGAGAACTGGGAGCCTTGTTATGCTGATGGGCAGGATGTAAATTGCCAACAGACACTCTGGAGAAGTGTATGGTGTTTCCTGAAACATCTAATAAACAAAGCAACAGAGCCTAGGGCATTTCCACTTATGGTCCTATAGCTTAGGGAAATTAAAATAAAAAAGACACAGCCACCCCAAAGTTTGGAATGGCTCTGTTTACAAGAACCTCGTTTACAGTACAAGTTCCACATCGCAGAAAGTGAAAAATGGATAAAGAAGTTGTGGTATTTACTTACAAAGCAATATCACTCAGCAATGAAATCTATGTCATCAGGCCCTTAGCAGCACAATGAGTGGATACAGGTATGATGATTCTAACTGAAATAAGTCACACAGAAAAAGAAACATCATAAGATATCAGTAATACACGGAATGTAAACTTGGCTACACAGGAACTGAATTCCAAAACAGAACAGGGTCTCAAATTTAGAAAACCAACTTATGCTTGCTTAAGGGGAAAGGTGAGTTGGGGTGCTGCATAAAACCAGAGATTGAAATGAGCACAGATAAAGTTCCTTAAGCCAAATATGGAATAGACAAGAGCTACTCCTTGCTCAACGAAATGGACTCAACACCCCATATTAAACGCCGAAGAATGTACCTGACTAGTAAGCATCTTAAAACCTATGGATTGCTATGTCTCCAAAAGAGAATCAAGCATGTGTACAAGGGCATAAACGCAGCAGTGATAGGATTGGAGAGGTTCGGTGAGCAAATGAAGACCCTTTGAAGTCATATTGCATGGTACCCATTCCACGGGTCTCAACTCTCCAGGTTTAAGGTATTCTTCCTTCAGCTAAAACATGCATGTGGAACCCAGAGTATGATCAACCGTGTGAACGGGAGACGTGTTCAAATATGTCTCAGTTTTCCTCCCCTGGTACTCGGGTGCAACATTCCAGACGCTTTACTAACACTCTCCCCACTTGGAGAGTCAGCGCCTTAACCTCCTGTTTGGCCCAGTTTGCAATTTCTGCGGAAGATGAACAGGAATAGCGAGAACCAATGAGAGACTAGCTGGAGGTGTCTGGACGGGCAAATTGAACTCTCATTTCCCACCAGGAAGAGGAAATAACCAAAGGCTCAGCGTGCCGTGCCAGAACCAGATTAGGGCCTGAAGCCATCCTGCGGTGTTGCGGCCAGGTCACAAGAAAGTGAGTTGAAGAAAGGAGCTCAGGGGCACTGTAATTCACAAACCTGCAGAGATATAAATGACAGCTATCGTCCAAAAATATACTGAAGTAAGGCTGCCAAGAGGACTTGAAAGCGGGGCAGAATTGCAGGAAACCGATTTCAGGAGGTAGACTGGAATTGCATTGAAAGCATAGGAAAAGAGGCAGAACGTCCACAATGATGCACTTGGCCAAAAAGGGCGTATTCGTTTTTTCCTGAATATATTCAGGAAAAAACGCATACGCCCTTTTTGGCCAACCAAGCAAACTTGCAAAGGAAATCTGCACTACAATGAAGTCTCACTTCCCCCCGGTCAAAAGGGCCATCTGAAAAAAGTGTAAAATCCAGAAAGGCAGGACAGGCCATGGAGAACTGGGAGCCTTTTTATGCTGACGGGCGGGATATAAATTGCCAACAGACACTCGGGAGAAGTGTATGGTGTTTCCTGAAACATCTAAAAAACAAAGCAACAGAGCCTAGGGCACTTCCACTTATGGTCCTATAGCTTAGGGAAATTAAAATCAAAAAGACACAGCCACCCCAAAGTTTGGGACGCCTCTGTTTACAAGAACCTCGTTTACCGTACAAGTTCAATATCACAGAAAGTGAAAAATGGATAAAGAACTTGTGCTACTTACGTACAATGCAGTATCACTCAGCAATGAAATCTATGTCATCAGGCCCGTAGCAGCATAATGAGTGGATTCAGGTACGATGATTCTAACTGAAATAAGTCACACAGAAAAAGAAACATCATAAGATATCACTAATACACGGAATGTAAACTTGGCTACACAGGAACTGAATTACAGAACAGAACAGGGTCTCAAATTTAGAAAACCAACTTATGCTTGCTTAAGGGGAAAGGTGAGTTGGGGTGCTGCATAAAACCAGAGATTGAAATGAGCACAGATAAAGTTCCTTAAGCCAAATGTGGAATAGACAAGAGCTACTCCGTGCTCAATGAAATGGACTCAACACCCCATATTAAACGCCTAAGAATGTACCTGACTAGTAAGTATCTTAAAACCTATGGATTGCTATGTCTCCGAAAGAGAATCAAGCATGTGTACAGGGGCATAAACGCAGCAGTGATAGGATTGGAGAGGTTCGGTGAGCAAATGAAGACCCTTTGAAGTCATATTGCATGGTACCCATTCCACGGGTCTCAACTCTCCAGGTTTAAGGTATTCTTCCTTCAGCTAAAACATGCATGTGAAACCTAGAGTATGATCAACCATGTGATCGGGAGACGTGTTCAAATATGTCTCAGTTTTCGTACCCTGGTACTCGGGTGCAACATTCCAGACGCTTTAGTAACACTCTCCCAACTTGGAGAGTCAGTCCCTTTAACCTCCTGTTTGGCCCAGTTTGCAATTTCTGCGGAAGATGAACAGGAATAGCGAGAACCAATGAGAGATTAGCTGGAGGTGTCTGGACGGGCAAATTTAACTCTCATTTCCCACCAGGAAGAGGAAATAACCAAAGGCTCAGCGTGCCGTGCCGGAACCAGATTAGGGCCTGAAGCCATCCGGCGGTGTTGCGGCCAGGTCACAAGAAAGCGAGTTGAAGAAAGGAGCTCAGGGGCACTGTAATTCACAAACCTGCAGAGTTATAAATGACAGCTATCGTCCAAAAATATACTGAAGTAAGGCTGCCAAGAGGACTTGAAAGCGGGGCAGAATTGCAGGAAACCGATTTCAGGAGGTAGACTGGAATTGCATTGAAAGCATCGGGAAAGAGGCAGAACGTCCACAATGAGGCACTTGGCCAAAAAGGGCGTGTGCGTTTTTTCCTTAATATATTCAGGAAAAAACGCATACGCCCTTTTTGGCCAACCAAGCAAGCTTACAAAGGAAATCTGCACTACAATGAAGTCTCACTTCCCCCCGGTCAAAAGGGCCATCTGAAAATAGTGTAAAATCCAGACAGGCAGGACAGGCCATGGAGAACTGGGAGCCTTGTTATGCTGATGGGCGGGATGTAAATTGCCAACAGCCACTCGGGAGAAGTGTATGGTGTTTCCTGAAACATCTAAAAAACAAAGCAACAGAGCCTAGGGCACTTCCACTTATGGTCCTATAGCATAGGGAAATTAAAATCAAAAAGACACAGCCACCCCAAAGTTTGAGACGCCTCTGTTTACAAGAACCTGGTTTACCGTACAAGTTCAATATCACAGAAAGTGAAAAATGGATAAAGAAGTTGTGGTATTTACTTACAAAGAAATATCACTCAGCAATGAAATCTATGTCATCAGGCCCTTAGCAGCACAATGAGTGGATTCAGGTATGATGATTCTAACTGAAATAAGTCACACAGAAAAAGAAACATCATAAGATATCAGTAATACACGGAATGTAAACTTGGCTACACAGGAACTGAATTCCAAAACAGAACAGGGTCTCAAATTTAGAAAACCAACTTATGCTTGCTTAAGGGGAAAGGTGAGTTGGGGTGCTGCATAAAACCAGAGATTGAAATGAGCACAGATAAAGTTCCTTAAGCCAAATATGGAATAGACAAGAGCTACTCCTTGCTCAACAAAATGGACTCAACACCCCATATTAAACGCCTAAGAATGTACCTGACTAGTATCTTAAAACCTATGGATTGCTATGTCTCCAAAAGAGAATCAAACGTGTGTACAGGGGCATAAACGCAGCAGTGATAGGATTGGAGAGGTTCGGTGAGCAAATGAAGACCCTTTGAAGTCATATTGCATGGTACCCATTCCACGGGTTTCAACTACCCAGGTTTAAGGTATTCTTCCTTCAGCTAAAACATGCATGTGGAACCTAGAGTATGATCAACCATGTGATCGGGAGACGTGTTCAAATATGTCTCAGTTTTCCTCCCCTGGTACTCGGGTGCAACATTCCAGACGCTTTATTGACACTCTCCCGACTTGGAGAGTCAGTCCCTTTAACCTCCTGTTTGGCCCAGTTTGCAATTTCTGCGGAAGATGAAGAGGAATAGCGAGAACCAATGAGAGACTAGCTGGAGGTCTCTGGACGGGCAAATTTAACTCTCATTTCCCACCAGGAAGAGGAATTAACCAAAGGCTCAGCGTGCCGTGCCGGAACCAGATTAGGGCCTGAAGCCATCCTGCGGTGTTGCGGCCAGCTCAAAAGAAAGCGAGTTGAAGAAAGGAGCTCAGGGGCACTGTAATTCACAAACCTGCAGAGTTATAAATGACAGCTATCGTCCAAAAATATACTGAAGTAAGGCTGCCAAGAGGACTTGAAAGCGGGGCAGAATTGGAGGAAACCGATTTCAGGAGGTAGACTGGAATTGCATTGAAAGCATAGGAAAAGAGGCAGAACGTCCACAATGATGCACTTGGCCAAAAAGTGCGTATGCGTTTTCTCCTGAATATATTCAGGAAAAAACGCATACGCCCTTTTTGGCCAACCAAGCAAGCTTGCAAAGGAAATCTGCACTACAATGAAGTCTCACTTCCCCCCGGTCAAAAGGGCCATCTGAAAAAAGTGTAAAATCCAGAAAGGCAGGACAGGCCATGGAGAACTGGGAGCCTTGTTATGCTGATGGGCGGGATGTAAATTGCCAACAGACACTCGGGAGAAGTGTATGGTGTTTCCTGAAACATCTAATAAACAAAGCAACAGAGCCTAGGGCACTTCCACTTATGGTCCTATAGCTTAGGGAAATTAAAATCAAAAAGACACAGCCACCCCAAAGTTTGGAATGGCTCTGTTTACAAGAACCTCGTTTACAGTACAAGTTCAACATCGCAGAAAGTGAAAAATGGATAAAGAAGTTGTGGTATTTACTTACAAAGCAATATCACTCAGCAATGAAATCTATGTCATCAGGCCCTTAGCAGCACAATGAGTGGATTCAGGTATGATGAATCTAACTGAAATAAGTCACACAGAAAAAGAAACATCATAAGATATCAGTAATACACGGAATGTAAACTTGGCTACACAGGAACTGAATTACAGAACAGAACAGGGTCTCAAATTTAGAAAACCAACTTATGCTTGCTTAAGGGTAAAGGTGAGTTGGGGTGCTGCATAAAACCAGAGATGGAAATGAGCACAGATAAAGTTCCTTAAGCCAAATATGGAATAGACAAGAGCTACTCCTTGCTCAATGAAATGGACTCAACACCGCATATTAAACGCCTAAGAATGTACCTGACTAGTAAGTATCTTAAAACCTATGGATTGCTATGTCTCCGAAAGACAATCAAGCAAGTGTACAGGGGCATAAACGCAGCAGTGATAGGATTGGAGAGGTTCGGTGAGCAAATGAAGACCCTTTGAAGTCATATTGCATGGTACCCATTCCACGGGTTTCAACTACCCAGGTTTAAGGTATTATTCCTTCAGCTAAAATATGCATGTGGAACCCAGAGTATGATCAACCATTTGATCGGGAGACGTGTTCAAATATGTCTCAGTTTTCGTACCCTGGTATTCGGGTTCAACATTCCAGACGCTTTATTAACACTCTCCCAACTTGGAGAGTCAGTCCCTTTAACCTCCTGTTTGGCCCAGTTTGCAATTTCTGCGGAAGATGAACAGGAATAGCGAGAACCAATGAGAGACTAGCTGGAGGTCTCTGGACGGGCAAATTTAACTCTCATTTCCCACCAGGAAGAGGAATTAACCAAAGGCTCAGCGTGCCGTGCCGGAACCAGATTAGGGCCTGAAGCCATCCTGCAGTGTTGCGGCCAGGTCACAAGAAAGCGAGTTGAAGAAAGAAGCTCAGGGGCACTGTAATTCACAAACCTGCAGAGTTATTAATGACAGCTATCGTCCAAAAATATACTGAAGTAAGGCTGCCAAGAGGACTTGAAAGCGGGGCAGAATTGGAGGAAACCGATTTCAGGAGGTAGACTGGAATTGCATTGAAAGCATAGGAAAAGAGGCAGAACGTCCACAATGATGCACTTGGGCAAAGAGGGCGTATGCGTTTTCTCCTGAATATATTCAGGAAAAAACGCATACGCCCTTTTTGCCCAACCAAGCAAGCTTGCAAAGGAAATCTGCACTACAATGAAGTCTCACTTCCCCCCGGTCAAAAGGGCCATCTGAAAAAAGTGTAAAATCCAGAAAGGCAGGACAGGCCATGGAGAACTGGGAGCCTTGTTATGCTGATGGGCGGGATGTAAATTGCCAACAGCCAGTCGGGAGAAGTGTATGGTGTTTCCAGAAACATCTAGAAAACAAAGCAACAGAGCCTAGGGCACTTCCACTTATGGTCCTATAGCTTAGGAAAATTAAAATCAAAAAGACACAGCCACCCCAAAGTTTGGGACGCCTCTGTTTACAAGAACCTCGTTTACGGTACAAGTTCAACATCGTAGAAAGTGAAAAATGGGTAAAGAAGTTGTGGTATTTACTTACAAAGCAATATCACTCAGCAATGAAATCTATGTCATCAGGCCCTTAGCAGCACAATGAGTGGATTCAGGTATGATGATTCTAACTGAAATAAGTCACACAGAAAAAGAAACATCATAAGATATCAGTAATACACGGAATGTAAACTTGGCTACACAGGAACTGAATTACAGAACAGAACAGGGTCTCAAATTTAGAAAACCAACTTATGCTTGCTTAAGGGGAAAGGTGAGTTGGGGTGCTGCATAAAACCAGAGATTGAAATGAGCACAGATAAAGTTCCTTAAGCCAAATATGGAATAGACAAGAGCTACTCCTTGCTCAACGAAATGGACTCAACACCGCATATTAAACGCCTAAGAATGTACCTGACTAGTAAGTATCTTAAAACCTATGGATTGCTATGTCTCCGAAAGAGAATCAAGCATGTGTACAGGGGCATAAACGCAGCAGTGATAGGATTGGAGAGGTTCGGTGAGCAAATGAAGACCCTTTGAAGTCATATTGCATGGTACCCATTCCACGGGTCTCAACTCTCCAGGTTTAAGGTATTCTTCCTTCAGCTAAAACATGCATGTGGAACCCAGAGTATGATCAACCGTGTGAACGGGAGACGTGTTCAAATATGTCTCAGTTTTCCTCCCCTGGTACTCGGGTGCAACATTCCAGACGCTTTACTAACACTCTCCCCACTTGGAGAGTCAGTCCCTTTAACCTCCTGTTTGGCCCAGTTTGCAATTTCTGCGGAAGATGAACAGGAATAGGGAGAACCAATGAGAGACTAGCTGGAGGTGTCTGGACGGGCAAATTTAACTCTCATTTCCCACCAGGAAGAGGAAATAACCAAAGGCTCAGCGTGCCATGCTGGAACCAGATTAGGGCCTGAAGCCATCCTGCGGTGTTGCGGCCAGCTCAAAAGAAAGCGAGTTGAAGAAAGGAGCTCAGGGACACTGTAATTCACAAACCTGCAGAGTTATAAATGACAGCTATCGTCCAAAAATATACTGAGGTAAGGCTGCCAAGAGGACTTGAAAGCGGGGCAGAATTGCAGGAAACCGATTTCAGGAGGTAGACTGGAATTGCATTGAAAGCATAGGAAAAGAGACAGAACGTCCACAATGATGCACTTGGCCAAAAAGGGCGTATGCGTTTTTTCCTGAATATATTCAGGAAAAAACACATACGCCCTTTTTGGCCAACCAAGCAAGCTTGCAAAGGAAATCTGCACTAAAATGAAGTCTCACTTCCCCCCGGTCAAAAGGGCCATCTGAAAAAAGTGTAAAATCCAGAAAGGCAGGACAGGCCATGGAGAACTGGGAGCCTTGTTATGCTGATGGACGGGATGTAAATTGCCAACAGACACTCGGGAGAAGTGTATGGTGTTTCCTGAAACATCTAAAAAACAAAGCAACAGAGCCTAGGGCACTTCCACTTATGGTCCTATAGCTTAGGGAAATTAAAATCAAAAAGACACAGCCACCCCAAAGTTTGGGACGCCTCTGTTTACAAGAACCTCGTTTACCGTACAAGTTCAATATCGCAGAAAGTGAAAAATGGATAAAGAACTTGTGGTACTTACGTACAATGCAGTATCACTCAGCAATGAAATCTATGTCATCAGGCCCTTAGCAGCACAATGAGTGGATTCAGGTATGATGATTCTAACTGAAATAAGTCACACAGAAAAAGAAACATCATAAGATATCAGTAATACACGGAATGTAAACTTGGCTACACAGGAACTGAATTACAGAACAGAACAGGGTCTCAAATTTAGAAAACCAACTTATGCTTGCTTAAGGGTAAAGGTGAGTTGGGGTGCTGCATAAAACCAGAGATTGAAATGAGCACAGATAAAGTTCCTTAAGCCAAATATGGAATAGACAAGAGCTACTCCTTGCTCAATGAAATGGACTCAACACCCCATATTAAACGCCTAAGAATGTACCTGACTAGTAAGTATCTTAAAACCTATGGATTGCTATGTCTCCGAAAGAGAATCAAGCATGTGTACAGGGGCATAAACGCAGCAGTGATAGGATTGGAGAGGTTCGGTGAGCAAATGAAGACCCTTTGAAGTCATATTGCCTGGTACCCATTCCACGGGTCTCAACTCTCCAGGTTTAAGGTATTCTTCCTTCAGCTAAAACATGCATGTGGAACCCAGAGTATGATCAACCGTGTGAACGGGAGACGTGTTCAAATATGTCTCAGTTTTCCTCCCCTGGTACTCGGGTGCAACATTCCAGACGCTTTACTAACACTCTCCCCACTTGGAGAGTCAGTCCCTTTAACCTCCTGTTTCGCCCAGTTTGCAATTTCTGCGGAACATGAACAGGAATAGGGAGAATCAATGAGAGACTAGCTGGAGGTCTCTGGACGGGCAAATTTAACTCTCATTTCCCACCAGGAAGAGGAAATAACCAAAGGCTCAGCGTGCCGTGCCGGAACCAGATTAGGGCCTGAAGCCATCCTGCGGTGTTGCGGCCAGCTCAAAATAAAGCGAGTTGAAGAAAGGAGCTCAGGGGCACTGTAATTCACAAACCTGCAGAGTTATAAATGACAGCTATCGTCCAAAAATATACTGAGGTAAGGCTGCCAAGAGGACTTGAAAGCGGGGCAGAATTGCAGGAAACCGATTTCAGGAGGTAGACTGGAATTGCATTGAAAGCATAGGAAAAGAGGCAGAACGTCGACAATGATGCACTTGGCCAAAAAGGGCGTATGCGTTTTTTCCTGAATATATTCAGGAAAAAACGCATACGCCCTTTTTGGCCAACCAAGCAAGCTTGCAAAGGAAATCTGCACTACAATGAAGTCTCACTTCCCCCCGGTCAAAAGGGCCATCTGAAAAAAGTGTAAAATCCAGAAAGGCAGGACAGGCCATGGAGAACTGGGAGCATTGTTATGCTGATGGGCGGGATCTAAATTGCCAACAGACACTCGGGAGAAGTGTATGGTGTTTCCTGAAACATCTAAAAAACAAAGCAACAGAGCCTAGGGCACTTCCACTTATGGTCCTATAGCTTAGGGAAATTAAAATCAAAAAGACACAGCCACCCCAAAGTTTGGGACGCCTCTGTTTACAAGAACCTCGTTTACCGTACAAGTTCAATATCACAGAAAGTGAAAAATGGATAAAGAACTTGTGGTACTTACGTACAATGCAGTATCACTCAGCAATGAAATCTATGTCATCAGGCCCGTAGCAGCATAATGAGTGGATTCAGGTACGATGATTCTAACTGAAATAAGTCACACAGAAAAAGAAACATCATAAGATATCACTAATACACGGAATGTAAACTTGGCTACACAGGAACTGAATTACAGAACAGAACAGGGTCTCAAATTTAGAAAACCAACTTATGCTTGCTTAAGGGGAAAGGTGAGTTGGGGTGCTGCATAAAACCAGAGATTGAAATGAGCACAGATAAAGTTCCTTAAGCCAAATGTGGAATAGACAAGAGCTACTCCGTGCTCAATGAAATGGACTCAACACCCCATATTAAACGCCTAAGAATGTACCTGACTAGTAAGTATCTTAAAACCTATGGATTGCTATGTCTCCGAAAGAGAATCAAGCATGTGTACAGGGGCATAAACGCAGCAGTGATAGGATTGGAGAGGTTCGGTGAGCAAATGAAGACCCTTTTAAGTCATATTGCATGGTACCCATTCCACGGGTCTCAACTCTCCAGGTTTAAGGTATTCTTCCTTCAGCTAAAACATGCATGTGGAACCTAGAGCATGATCAACCATGTGATCGGGAAACGTGTTCAAATATGTCTCAGTTTTCGTACGCTGGTACTCGGGTGCAACATTCCAGACGCTTTACTAACACTCTCCCAACTTGGAGAGTCAGTCCCTTTAACCTCCTGTTTGGCCCAGTTTGCAATTTCTGCGGAAGATGAACAGGAATAGCGAGAACCAATGAGAGATTAGCTGGAGGTGTCTGGACGGGCAAATTTAACTCTCATTTCCCACCAGGAAGAGGAAATAACCAAAGGCTCAGCGTGCCGTGCCGGAACCAGATTAGGGCCTGAAGCCATCCTGCGGTGTTGCGGCCAGGTCACAAGAAAGCGAGTTGAAGAAAGGAGCTCAGGGGCACTGTAATTCACAAACCTGCAGAGTTATAAATGACAGCTATCGTCCAAAAATATACTGAAGTAAGGCTGCCAAGAGGACTTGTAAGCGGGGCAGAATTGCAGGAAACCAATTTCAGGAGGTAGACTGGAATTGCATTGAAAGCATAGGAAAAGAGGCAGAACGTCCACAATGATGCACTTGGCCAAAAAGGGTGTAGGCGTTTTTTCCTGAATATATTCAGGAAAAAACGCATACGCCCTTTTTGCCCAACCAAGCAAGCTTGCAAAGGAAATCTGCACTACAATGAAGTCTCACTTCCCCCCGGTCAAAAGGGCCATCTGAAAAAGTGTAAAATCCAGAAAGGCAGGACAGGCCATGGAGAACTGGGAGCCTTGTTATGCTGATGGGCGGGATGTAAATTGCCAACAGACACTCGGGAGAAGTGTATGGTGTTTCCTGAAACATCTAAAAAACAAAGCAACAGAGCCTAGGGCACTTCCACTTATGGTCCTATAGCTTAGGGAAATTAAAATAAAAAAGACACAGCCACCCCAAAGTTTGGGACGCCTCTGTTTACAAGAACCTCGTTTACGGTACAAGTTCAACATCGTAGAAAGTGAAAAATGGATAAAGAAGTTGTGGTATTTACTTACAAAGCAATATCACTCAGCAATGAAATCTATGTCATCAGGCCCTTAGCAGCACAATGAGTGGATTCAGGTATGATGCTTCTAACTGAAATAAGTCACACAGAAAAAGAAACATCATAAGATATCAGTAATACACGGAATGTAAACTTGGCTACACAGGAACTGAATTACAGAACAGAACAGGGTCTCAAATTTAGAAAACCAACTTATGCTTGCTTAAGGGGAAAGGTGAGTTGGGGTGCTGCATAAAACCGGAGATTGAAATGAGCACAGATAAAGTTCCTTAAGCCAAATATGGAATAGACAAGAGCTACTCCTTGCTCAACGAAATGGACTCAACACCCCATATTAAACGCCTAAGAATGTACCTGACTAGTAAGTATCTTAAAACCTATGGATTGCTATGTCTCCGAAAGAGAATCAAGCATGTGTACAGGGGCATAAACGCAGCAGTGATAGGATTGGAGAGGTTTGGTGAGCAAATGAAGACCCTTTGAAGTCATATTGCATGGTACCCATTCCACGGGTCTCAACTCTCCAGGTTTAAGGTATTCTTCCTTCAGCTAAAACATGCATGTGGAACCTAGAGTATGATCAACCGTGTGAACGGGAGACGTGTTCAAATATGTCTCAGTTTTCGTACCCTGGTACTCGGGTGCAACATTCCAGACGCTTTACTAACACTCTCCCCACTTGGAGAGTCAGTCCCTTTAACCTCCTGTTTGGCCCAGTTTGCAATTTCTGCGGAACATGAACAGGAATAGGGAGAACCAATGAGAGACTAGCTGGAGGTCTCTGGACGGGCAAATATAACTCTCATTTCCCACCAGGAAGAGGAAATAACCAAAGGTTCAGCGTGCCATGCCGGAACCAGATTAGGGCCTGAAGCCATCCTGCGGTGTTGCGGCCAGCTCAAAAGAAAACGAGTTGAAGAAAGGAGCTCAGGGGCACTGTAATTCACAAACCTGCAGAGTTATAAATGACAGCTATCGTCCAAAAATATACTGAAGTAAGGCTGCCAAGAGGACTTGAAAGCGGGGCAGAATTGCAGGAAACCGATTTCAGGAGGTAGACTGGAATTGCATTGAAAGCATCGGGAAAGAGGCAGAACGTCCACAATGAGGCACTTGGCCAAAAAGGGCGTGTGCGTTTTTTCCTTAATATATTCAGGAAAAAACGCATACGCCCTTTTTGGCCAACCAAGCAAGCTTACAAAGGAAATCTGCACTACAATGAAGTCTCACTTCCCCCCGGTCAAAAGGGCCATCTGAAAAAAGTGTAAAATGCAGAAAGGCAGGACAGGCCATGGAGAACTGGGAGCCTTGTTATGCTGATGGGCGGGATGTAAATTGCCAACAGACACTCGGGAGAAGTGTATGGTGTTTCCTGAAACATCTAAAAAACAAAGCAACAGAGCCTAGGGCACTTCCACTTATGGTCCTATAGCTTAGGGAAATTAAAATAAAAAAGACACAGCCACCCCAAAGTTTGGAATGGCTCTGTTTACAAGAACCTCGTTTACAGTACAAGTTCAACATCGCAGAAAGTGAAAAATGGATAAAGAAGTTGTGGTATTTACTTACAAAGCAATATCACTCAGCAATGAAATCTATGTCATCAGGCCCTTAGCAGCACAATGAGTGGATTCAGGTATGATGATTCTAACTGAAATAAGTCACACAGAAAAAGAAACATCATAAGATATCAGTAATACACGGAATGTAAACTTGGCTACACAGGAACTGAATTCCAAAACAGAACAGGGTCTCAAATTTAGAAAACCAACTTATGCTTGCTTAAGGGGAAAGGTGAGTTGGGGTGCTGCATAAAACCAGAGATTGAAATGAGCACAGATAAAGTTCCTTAAGCCAAATATGGAATAGACAAGAGCTACTCCTTGCTCAACGAAATGGACTCAACACCCCATATTAAACGCCTAAGAATGTACCTGACTAGTAAGCATCTTAAAACCTATGGATTGCTATGTCTCCAAAAGAGAATCAAGCATGTGTACAAGGGCATAAACGCAGCAGTGATAGGATTGGAGAGGTTCGGTGAACAAATGAAGACCCTTTGAAGTCATATTGCATGGTACCCATTCCACGGGTCTCAACTCTCCAGGTTTAAGGTATTCTTCCTTCAGCTAAAACATGCATGTGGAACCCAGAGTATGATCAACCGTGTGAATGGGAGACGTGTTCAAATATGTCTCAGTTTTCCTCCCCTGGTACTCGGGTGCAACATTCCAGACGCTTTACTAACACTCTCCCCACTTGGAGAGTCAGCGCCTTAACCTCCTGTTTGGCCCAGTTTGCAATTTCTGCGGAAGATGAACAGGAATAGCGAGAACCAATGAGAGACTAGCTGGAGGTGTCTGGACGGGCAAATTGAACTCTCATTTCCCACCAGGAAGAGGAAATAACCAAAGGCTCAGCGTGCCGTGCCAGAACCAGATTAGGGCCTGAAGCCATCCTGCGGTGTTGCGGCCAGGTCACAAGAAAGTGAGTTGAAGAAAGGAGCTCAGGGGCACTGTAATTCACAAACCTGCAGAGATATAAATGACAGCTATCGTCCAAAAATATACTGAAGTAAGGCTGCCAAGAGGACTTGAAAGCGGGGCAGAATTGCAGGAAACCGATTTCAGGAGGTAGACTGGAATTGCATTGAAAGCATAGAAAAAGAGGCAGAACGTCCACAATGATGCACTTGGCCAAAAAGGGCGTATTCGTTTTTTCCTGAATATATTCAGGAAAATACGCATACGCCCTTTTTGGCCAACCAAGCAAACTTGCAAAGGAAATCTGCACTACAATGAAGTCTCACTTCCCCCCGGTCAAAAGGGCCATCTGAAAAAAGTGTAAAATCCAGAAAGGCAGGACAGGCCATGGAGAACTGGGAGCCTTTTTATGCTGACGGGCGGGATATAAATTGCCAACAGACACTCGGGAGAAGTGTATGGTGTTTCCTGAAACATCTAAAAAACAAAGCAACAGAGCCTAGGGCACTTCCACTTATGGTCCTATAGCTTAGGGAAATTAAAATCAAAAAGACACAGCCACCCCAAAGTTTGGGACGCCTCTGTTTACAAGAACCTCGTTTACGGTACAAGTTCAATATCATAGAAAGTGAAAAATGGATAAAGAACTTGTGCTACTTACGTACAATGCAGTATCACTCAGCAATGAAATCTATGTCATCAGGCCCGTAGCAGCATAATGAGTGGATTCAGGTACGATGATTCTAACTGAAATAAGTCACACAGAAAAAGAAACATCATAAGATATCACTAATACACGGAATGTAAACTTGGCTACACAGGAACTGAATTCCAAAACAGAACAGGGTCTCAAATTTAGAAAACCAACTTATGCTTGCTTAAGGGGAAAGGTGAGTTGGGGTGCTGCATAAAACCGGAGATTGAAATGAGCACAGATAAAGTTCCTTAAGCCAAATATGGACTAGACAAGAGCTACTCCTTGCTCAACGAAATGGACTCAACACCACATTTTAAACGCCTAAGAATGTACCTGACTAGTAAGTATCTTAAAACCTATGGATTGCTATGTCTCCAAAAGAGAAACAAGCGTGTGTACAGGGGCATAAACGCAGCAGTGATAGGATTGGAGAGGTTCGGTGAGCAAATGAAGACCCTTTGAAGTCATATTGCATGGTACCCATTCCACGGGTCTCAACTCTCCAGGTTTAAGGTATTCTTCCTTCAGTTAAAACATGCATGTGGAACCTAGAGTATGATCAACCATGTGATCGGGAGACGTGTTCAAATATGTCTCAGTTTTCCTCCCCTGGTACTCGGGTGCAACATTCCAGACGCTTTACTAACACTCTCCCCACTTGGAGAGTCAGCGCCTTTAACTTCCTGTTTGGCCCAGTTTGCAATTTCTGCGGAAGATGAACAGGAATAGGGAGAACCAATGAGAGACTAGCTGGAGGTGTCTGGACGGGCAAATTGAACTCTCATTTCCCACCAGGAAGAGGAAATAACCAAAGGCTCAGCGTGCCGTGCCGGAACCACATTAGGGCCTGAAGACATCCTGTGGTGTTGCGGTCAGGTCACAAGAAAGCGAGTTGAAGAAAGGAGTTCAGGGGCACTGTAATTCACAAACCTGCAGAGTTATAAATGACAGCTATCGTCCAAAAATATACTGAAGTAAGGCTGCCAAGAGGACTTGAAAGCGGGGCAGAATTGCAGGAAGCCGATTTCAGGAGGTAGACTGGAATTGCATTGAAAGCATAGGAAAAGAGGCAGAACGTCCACAATGATGCACTTGGCCAAAAAGGGCGTATGCGTTTTTTCCTGAATATATTCAGGAAAAAACGCATACGCCCTTTTTGGCCAACCAAGCAAGCTTGCAAAGGAAATCTGCACTACAATGAAGTCTCACTTCCCCCCGGTCAAAAGGGCCATCTGAAAAAAGTGTAAAATCCAGAAAGGCAGGACAGGCCATGGAGAACTGGGAGCCTTGTTATGCTGATGGGCGGGATGTAAATTGCCAACAGACACTCGGGAGAAGTGTATGGTGTTTCCTGAAACATCTAAAAAACAAAGCAACAGAGCCTAGGGCACTTCCACTTATGGTCCTATAGCTTAGGGAAATTAAAATCAAAAAGACACAGCCACCCCAAAGTTTCAGACGCCTCTGTTTACAAGAACCTGGTTTACCGTACAAGTTCAATATCACAGAAAGTGAAAAATGGATAAAGAAGTTGTGGTATTTACTTACAAAGCAATATCACTCAGCAATGAAATCTATGTCATCAGGCCCTTAGCAGCACAATGAGTGGATTCAGGTATGATGATTCTAACTGAAATAAGTCACACAGAAAAAGAAACATCATAAGATATCAGTAATACACGGAATGTAAACTTGGCTACACAGGAACTGAATTCCAAAACAGAACAGGGTCTCAAATTTAGAAAACCAACTTATGCTTGCTTAAGGGCAAAGGTGAGTTGGGGTGCTGCATAAAACCAGAGATTGAAATGAGCACAGATAAAGTTCCTTAAGCCAAATATGGAATAGACAAGAGCTACTCCTTGTTCAACAAAATGGACTCAACACCCCATATTAAACGCCTAAGAATGTACCTGACTAGTAAGTATCTTAAAACCTATGGATTGCTATGTCTCCAAAAGAGAGTCAAGCGTGTGTACAGGGGCATAAACGCAGCAGTGATAGGTTTGGAGAGGTTCGGTGAGCAAATGAAGACCCTTTGAAGTCATATTGCATGGTACCCATTCCACGGGTCTCAACTCTCCAGGTTTAAGGTATTCTTCCTTCAGCTAAAACATGCATGTGGAACCCAGAGTATGATCAACCGTGTGAACGGGAGACGTGTTCAAATATGTCTCAGTTTTCCTCCCCTGGTACTCGGGTGCAACATTCCAGACGCTTTACTAACACTCTCCCCACTTGGAGAGTCAGCGCCTTAACCTCCTGTTTGGCCCAGTTTGCAATTTCTGCGGAAGATGAACAGGAATAGCGAGAACCAATGAGAAACTAGCTGGAGGTGTCTGGACGGGCAAATTTAACTCTCATTTCCCACCAGGAAGAGGAAATAACCAAAGGCTCAGCGTGCCGTGCCGGAACCAGATTAGGGCCTGAAGCCATCCTGCGGTGTTGCGGCCAGGTCACAAGAAAGTGAGTTGAAGAAAGGAGCTCAGGGGCACTGTAATTCACAAACCTGCAGAGATATAAATGACAGCTATCGTCCAAAAATATACTGAAGTAAGGCTGCCAAGAGGACTTGAAAGCGGGGCAGAATTGCAGGAAACCGATTTCAGGAGGTAGACTGGAATTGCATTGAAAGCATAGGAAAAGAGGCAGAACGTCCACAATGATGCACTTGGCCAAAAAGGGCGTATTCGTTTTTTCCTGAATATATTCAGGAAAAAACGCATACGCCCTTTTTGGCCAACCAAGCAAACTTGCAAAGGAAATCTGCACTACAATGAAGTCTCACTTCCCCCCGGTCAAAAGGGCCATCTGAAAAAAGTGTAAAATCCAGAAAGGCAGGACAGGCCATGGAGAACTGGGAGCCTTTTTATGCTGACGGGCGGGATATAAATTGCCAACAGACACTCGGGAGAAGTGTATGGTGTTTCCTGAAACATCTAAAAAACAAAGCAACAGAGCCTAGGGCACTTCCACTTATGGTCCTATACCTTAGGGAAATTAAAATCAAAAAGACACAGCCACCCCAAAGTTTGGGACGCCTCTGTTTACAAGAACCTCGTTTACGGTACAAGTTCAATATCATAGAAAGTGAAAAATGGATAAAGAACTTGTGCTACTTACGTACAATGCAGTATCACTCAGCAATGAAATCTATGTCATCAGGCCCGTAGCAGCATAATGAGTGGATTCAGGTACGATGATTCTAACTGAAATAAGTCACACAGAAAAAGAAACATCATAAGATATCACTAATACACGGAATGTAAACTTGGCTACACAGGAACTGAATTCCAAAACAGAACAGGGTCTCAAATTTAGAAAACCAACTTATGCTTGCTTAAGGGGAAAGGTGAGTTGGGGTGCTGCATAAAACCGGAGATTGAAATGAGCACAGATAAAGTTCCTTAAGCCAAATATGGACTAGACAAGAGCTACTCCTTGCTCAACGAAATGAACTCAACACCACATATTAACCGCCTAAGAATGTACCTGACTAGTAAGTATCTTAAAACCTATGGATTGCTATGTCTCCAAAAGAGAATCAAGCGTGTGTACAGGGGCATAAACGCAGCAGTGATAGGATTGGAGAGGTTCGGTGAGCAAATGAAGACCCTTTGAAGTCATATTGCATGGTACCCATTCCACGGGTCTCAACTCTCCAGGTTTAAGGTATTCTTCCTTCAGTTAAAACATGCATGTGGAACCTAGAGTATGATCAACCATGTGATCGGGAGACGTGTTCAAATATGTCTCAGTTTTCCTCCCCTGGTACTCGGGTGCAACATTCCAGACGCTTTACTAACACTCTCCCCACTTGGAGAGTCAGCGCCTTTAACCTCCTGTTTGGCCCAGTTTGCAATTTCTGCGGAAGATGAACAGGAATAGGGAGAACCAATGAGAGACTAGCTGGAGGTGTCTGGACGGGCAAATTGAACTCTCATTTCCCACCAGGAAGAGGAAATAACCAAAGGCTCAGCGTGCCGTGCCGGAACCACATTAGGGCCTGAAGACATCCTGTGGTGTTGCGGTCAGGTCACAAGAAAGCGAGTTGAAGAAAGGAGTTCAGGGGCACTGTAATTCACAAACCTGCAGAGTTATAAATGACAGCTATCGTCCAAAAATATACTGAAGTAAGGCTGCCAAGAGGACTTGAAAGCGGGGCAGAATTGCAGGAAGCCGATTTCAGGAGGTAGACTGGAATTGCATTGAAAGCATAGGAAAAGAGGCAGAACGTCCACAATGATGCACTTGGCCAAAAAGGGCGTATGCGTTTTTTCCTGAATATATTCAGGAAAAAACGCATACGCCCTTTTTGGCCAACCAAGCAAGCTTGCAAAGGAAATCTGCACTACAATGAAGTCTCACTTCCCCCCGGTCAAAAGGGCCATCTGAAAAAAGTGTAAAATCCAGAAAGGCAGGACAGGCCATGGAGAACTGGGAGCCTTGTTATGCTGATGGGCGGGATGTAAATTGCCAACAGACACTCGGGAGAAGTGTATGGTGTTTCCTGAAACATCTAAAAAACAAAGCAACAGAGCCTAGGGCACTTCCACTTATGGTCCTATAGCTTAGGGAAATTAAAATCAAAAAGACACAGCCACCCCAAAGTTTGAGACGCCTCTGTTTACAAGAACCTCGTTTACCGTACAAGTTCAATATCACAGAAAGTGAAAAATGGATAAAGAAGTTGTGGTATTTACTTACAAAGCAATATCACTCAGCAATGAAATCTATGTCATCAGGCCCTTAGCAGCACAATGAGTGGATTCAGGTATGATGATTCTAACTGAAATAAGTCACACAGAAAAAGAAACATCATAAGATATCAGTAATACACGGAATGTAAACTTGGCTACACAGGAACTGAATTCCAAAACAGAACAGGGTCTCAAATTTAGAAAACCAACTTATGCTTGCTTAAGGGCAAAGGTGAGTTGGGGTGCTGCATAAAACCAGAGATTGAAATGAGCACAGATAAAGTTCCTTAAGCCAAATATGGAATAGACAAGAGCTACTCCTTGCTCAACAAAATGGACTCAACACCCCATATTAAACGCCTAAGAATGTACCTGACTAGTATCTTAAAACCTATGGATTGCTATGTCTCCAAAAGAGAATCAAACGTGTGTACAGGGGCATAAACGCAGCAGTGATAGGATTGGAGAGGTTCGGTGAGCAAATGAAGACCCTTTGAAGTCATATTGCATGGTACCCATTCCACGGGTTTCAACTACCCAGGTTTAAGGTATTCTTCCTTCAGCTAAAACATGCATGTGGAACCTAGAGTATGATCAACCATGTGATCGGGAGACGTGTTCAAATATGTCTCAGTTTTCCTCCCCTGGTACTCGGGTGCAACATTCCAGACGGTTTACTGACACTCTCCCGACTTGGAGAGTCAGTCCCTTTAACCTCCTGTTTGGCCCAGTTTGCAATTTCTGCGGAAGATGAAGAGGAATAGCGAGAACCAATGAGAGACTAGCTGGAGGTCTCTGGACGGGCAAATTTAACTCTCATTTCCCACCAGGAAGAGGAATTAACCAAAGGCTCAGCGTGCCGTGCCGGAACCAGATTAGGGCCTGAAGCCATCCTGCGGTGTTGCGGCCAGGTCACAAGAAAGCGAGTTGAAGAAAGGCGCTCAGGGGCACTGTAATTCACAAACCTGCAGAGTTATAAATGACAGCTATCGTCCAAAAATATACTGAAGTAAGGCTGCCAAGAGGACTTGAAAGCGGGGCAGAATTGGAGGAAACCGATTTCAGGAGGTAGACTGGAATTGCATTGAAAGCATAGGAAAAGAGGCAGAACGTCCACAATGATGCACTTGGCCAAAAAGGGCGTATGCGTTTTCTCCTGAATATATTCAGGAAAAAACGCATACGCCCTTTTTGCCCAACCAAGCAAGCTTGCAAAGGAAATCTGCACTACAATGAAGTCTCACTTCCCCCCGGTCAAAAGGACCATCTGAAAAAAGTGTAAAATCCAGAAAGGCAGGACAGGCCATGGAGAACTGGGAGCCTTGTTATGCTGATGGGCAGGATGTAAATTGCCAACAGACACTCGGGAGAAGTGTATGGTGTTTCCTGAAACATCTAATAAACAAAGCAACAGAGCCTAGGGCATTTCCACTTATGGTCCTATAGCTTAGGGAAATTAAAATAAAAAAGACACAGCCACCCCAAAGTTTGGAATGGCTCTGTTTACAAGAACCTCGTTTACAGTACAAGTTCCACATCGCAGAAAGTGAAAAATGGATAAAGAAGTTGTGGTATTTACTTACAAAGCAATATCACTCAGCAATGAAATCTATGTCATCAGGCCCTTAGCAGCACAATGAGTGGATACAGGTATGATGATTCTAACTGAAATAAGTCACACAGAAAAAGAAACATCATAAGATATCAGTAATACACGGAATGTAAACTTGGCTACACAGGAACTGAATTCCAAAACAGAACAGGGTCTCAAATTTAGAAAACCAACTTATGCTTGCTTAAGGGGAAAGGTGAGTTGGGGTGCTGCATAAAACCAGAGATTGAAATGAGCACAGATAAAGTTCCTTAAGCCAAATATGGAATAGACAAGAGCTACTCCTTGCTCAACGAAATGGACTCAACACCCCATATTAAACGCCTAAGAATGTACCTGACTAGTAAGCATCTTAAAACCTATCGATTGCTATGTCTCCAAAAGAGAATCAAGCATGTGTACAAGGGCATAAACGCAGCAGTGATAGGATTGGAGAGGTTCGGTGAGCAAATGAAGACCCTTTGAAGTCATATTGCATGGTACCCATTCCACGGGTCTCAACTCTCCAGGTTTAAGGTATTCTTCCTTCAGCTAAAACATGCATGTGGAACCCAGAGTATGATCAACCGTGTGAACGGGAGACGTGTTCAAATATGTCTCAGTTTTCCTCCCCTGGTACTCGGGTGCAACATTCCAGACGCTTTACTAACACTCTCCCCACTTGGAGAGTCAGCGCCTTAACCTCCTGTTTGGCCCAGTTTGCAATTTCTGCGGAAGATGAACAGGAATAGCGAGAACCAATGAGAGACTAGCTGGAGGTGTCTGGACGGGCAAATTGAACTCTCATTTCCCACCAGGAAGAGGAAATAACCAAAGGCTCAGCGTGCCGTGCCAGAACCAGATTAGGGCCTGAAGCCATCCTGCGGTGTTGCGGCCAGGTCACAAGAAAGTGAGTTGAAGAAAGGAGCTCAGGGGCACTGTAATTCACAAACCTGCAGAGATATAAATGACAGCTATCGTCCAAAAATATACTGAAGTAAGGCTGCCAAGAGGACTTGAAAGCGGGGCAGAATTGCAGGAAACCGATTTCAGGAGGTAGACTGGAATTGCATTGAAAGCATAGGAAAAGAGGCAGAACGTCCACAATGATGCACTTGGCCAAAAAGGGCGTATTCGTTTTTTCCTGAATATATTCAGGAAAAAACGCATACGCCCTTTTTGGCCAACCAAGCAAACTTGCAAAGGAAATCTGCACTACAATGAAGTCTCACTTCCCCCCGGTCAAAAGGGCCATCTGAAAAAAGTGTAAAATCCAGAAAGGCAGGACAGGCCATGGAGAACTGGGAGCCTTTTTATGCTGACGGGCGGGATATAAATTGCCAACAGACACTCGGGAGAAGTGTATGGTGTTTCCTGAAACATCTAAAAAACAAAGCAACAGAGCCTAGGGCACTTCCACTTATGGTCCTATAGCTTAGGGAAATTAAAATCAAAAAGACACAGCCACCCCAAAGTTTGGGACGCCTCTGTTTACAAGAACCTCGTTTACGGTACAAGTTCAATATCATAGAAAGTGAAAAATGGATAAAGAACTTGTGCTACTTACGTACAATGCAGTATCACTCAGCAATGAAATCTATGTCATCAGGCCCGTAGCAGCATAATGAGTGGATTCAGGTACGATGATTCTAACTGAAATAAGTCACACAGAAAAAGAAACATCATAAGATATCACTAATACACGGAATGTAAACTTGGCTACACAGGAACTGAATTCCAAAACAGAACAGGGTCTCAAATTTAGAAAACCAACTTATGCTTGCTTAAGGGGAAAGGTGAGTTGGGGTGCTGCATAAAACCGGAGATTGAAATGAGCACAGATAAAGTTCCTTAAGCCAAATATGGACTAGACAAGAGCTACTCCTTGCTCAACGAAATGGACTCAACACCACATATTAAACGCCTAAGAATGTACCTGACTAGTAAGTATCTTAAAACCTATGGATTGCTATGTCTCCAAAAGAGAATCAAGCGTGTGTACAGGGGCATAAACGCAGCAGTGATAGGATTGGAGAGGTTCGGTGAGCAAATGAAGACCCTTTGAAGTCATATTGCATGGTACCCATTCCACGGGTCTCAACTCTCCAGGTTTAAGGTATTCTTCCTTCAGTTAAAACATGCATGTGGAACCTAGAGTATGATCAACCATGTGATCGGGAGACGTGTTCAAATATGTCTCAGTTTTCCTCCCCTGGTACTCGGGTGCAACATTCCAGACGCTTTACTAACACTCTCCCCACTTGGAGAGTCAGCGCCTTTAACCTCCTGTTTGGCCCAGTTTGCAATTTCTGCGGAAGATGAACAGGAATAGGGAGAACCAATGAGAGACTAGCTGGAGGTGTCTGGACGGGCAAATTGAACTCTCATTTCCCACCAGGAAGAGGAAATAACCAAAGGCTCAGCGTGCCGTGCCGGAACCACATTAGGGCCTGAAGACATCCTGTGGTGTTGCGGTCAGGTCACAAGAAAGCGAGTTGAAGAAAGGAGTTCAGGGGCACTGTAATTCACAAACCTGCAGAGTTATAAATGACAGCTATCGTCCAAAAATATACTGAAGTAAGGCTGCCAAGAGGACTTGAAAGCGGGGCAGAATTGCAGGAAGCCGATTTCAGGAGGTAGACTGGAATTGCATTGAAAGCATAGGAAAAGAGGCAGAACGTCCACAATGATGCACTTGGCCAAAAAGGGCGTATTCGTTTTTTCCTGAATATATTCAGGAAAAAACGCATACGCCCTTTTTGGCCAACCAAGCAAGCTTGCAAAGGAAATCTGCACTACAATGAAGTCTCACTTCCCCCCGGTCAAAAGGGCCATCTGAAAAAAGTGTAAAATCCAGAAAGGCAGGACAGGCCATGGAGAACTGGGAGCCTTGTTATGCTGATGGGCGGGATGTAAATTGCCAACAGACACTCGGGAGAAGTGTATGGTGTTTCCTGAAACATCTAATAAACAAAGCAACAGAGCCTAGGGCATTTCCACTTATGGTCCTATAGCTTAGGGAAATTAAAATAAAAAAGACACAGCCACCCCAAAGTTTGGAATGGCTCTGTTTACAAGAACCTCGTTTACAGTACAAGTTCCACATCGCAGAAAGTGAAAAATGGATAAAGAAGTTGTGGTATTTACTTACAAAGCAATATCACTCAGCAATGAAATCTATGTCATCAGGCCCTTAGCAGCACAATGAGTGGATACAGGTATGATGATTCTAACTGAAATAAGTCACACAGAAAAAGAAACATCATAAGATATCAGTAATACACGGAATGTAAACTTGGCTACACAGGAACTGAATTCCAAAACAGAACAGGGTCTCAAATTTAGAAAACCAACTTATGCTTGCTTAAGGGGAAAGGTGAGTTGGGGTGCTGCATAAAACCAGAGATTGAAATGAGCACAGATAAAGTTCCTTAAGCCAAATATGGAATAGACAAGAGCTACTCCTTGCTCAACGAAATGGACTCAACACCCCATATTAAACGCCTAAGAATGTACCTGACTAGTAAGCATCTTAAAACCTATCGATTGCTATGTCTCCAAAAGAGAATCAAGCATGTGTACAAGGGCATAAACGCAGCAGTGATAGGATTGGAGAGGTTCGGTGAGCAAATGAAGACCCTTTGAAGTCATATTGCATGGTACCCATTCCACGGGTCTCAACTCTCCAGGTTTAAGGTATTCTTCCTTCAGCTAAAACATGCATGTGGAACCCAGAGTATGATCAACCGTGTGAACGGGAGACGTGTTCAAATATGTCTCAGTTTTCCTCCCCTGGTACTCGGGTGCAACATTCCAGACGCTTTACTAACACTCTCCCCACTTGGAGAGTCAGCGCCTTAACCTCCTGTTTGGCCCAGTTTGCAATTTCTGCGGAAGATGAACAGGAATAGCGAGAACCAATGAGAGACTAGCTGGAGGTGTCTGGACGGGCAAATTGAACTCTCATTTCCCACCAGGAAGAGGAAATAACCAAAGGCTCAGCGTGCCGTGCCAGAACCAGATTAGGGCCTGAAGCCATCCTGCGGTGTTGCGGCCAGGTCACAAGAAAGTGAGTTGAAGAAAGGAGCTCAGGGGCACTGTAATTCACAAACCTGCAGAGATATAAATGACAGCTATCGTCCAAAAATATACTGAAGTAAGGCTGCCAAGAGGACTTGAAAGCGGGGCAGAATTGCAGGAAACCGATTTCAGGAGGTAGACTGGAATTGCATTGAAAGCATAGGAAAAGAGGCAGAACGTCCACAATGATGCACTTGGCCAAAAAGGGCGTATTCGTTTTTTCCTGAATATATTCAGGAAAAAACGCATACGCCCTTTTTGGCCAACCAAGCAAACTTGCAAAGGAAATCTGCACTACAATGAAGTCTCACTTCCCCCCGGTCAAAAGGGCCATCTGAAAAAAGTGTAAAATCCAGAAAGGCAGGACAGGCCATGGAGAACTGGGAGCCTTTTTATGCTGACGGGCGGGATATAAATTGCCAACAGACACTCGGGAGAAGTGTATGGTGTTTCCTGAAACATCTAAAAAACAAAGCAACAGAGCCTAGGGCACTTCCACTTATGGTCCTATAGCTTAGGGAAATTAAAATCAAAAAGACACAGCCACCCCAAAGTTTGGGACGCCTCTGTTTACAAGAACCTCGTTTACGGTACAAGTTCAATATCATAGAAAGTGAAAAATGGATAAAGAACTTGTGCTACTTACGTACAATGCAGTATCACTCAGCAATGAAATCTATGTCATCAGGCCCGTAGCAGCATAATGAGTGGATTCAGGTACGATGATTCTAACTGAAATAAGTCACACAGAAAAAGAAACATCATAAGATATCACTAATACACGGAATGTAAACTTGGCTACACAGGAACTGAATTCCAAAACAGAACAGGGTCTCAAATTTAGGAAACCAACTTATGCTTGCTTAAGGGGAAAGGTGAGTTGGGGTGCTGCATAAAACCGGAGATTGAAATGAGCACAGATAAAGTTCCTTAAGCCAAATATGGACTAGACAAGAGCTACTCCTTGCTCAACGAAATGGACTCAACACCACATATTAAACGCCTAAGAATGTACCTGACTAGTAAGTATCTTAAAACCTATGGATTGCTATGTCTCCAAAAGAGAATCAAGCGTGTGTACAGGGGCATAAACGCAGCAGTGATAGGATTGGAGAGGTTCGGTGAGCAAATGAAGACCCTTTGAAGTCATATTGCATGGTACCCATTCCACGGGTCTCAACTCTCCAGGTTTAAGGTATTCTTCCTTCAGTTAAAACATGCATGTGGAACCTAGAGTATGATCAACCATGTGATCGGGAGACGTGTTCAAATATGTCTCAGTTTTCCTCCCCTGGTACTCGGGTGCAACATTCCAGACGCTTTACTAACACTCTCCCCACTTGGAGAGTCAGCGCCTTTAACCTCCTGTTTGGCCCAGTTTGCAATTTCTGCGGAAGATGAACAGGAATAGGGAGAACCAATGAGAGACTAGCTGGAGGTGTCTGGACGGGCAAATTGAACTCTCATTTCCCACCAGGAAGAGGAAATAACCAAAGGCTCAGCGTGCCGTGCCGGAACCACATTAGGGCCTGAAGACATCCTGTGGTGTTGCGGTCAGGTCACAAGAAAGCGAGTTGAAGAAAGGAGTTCAGGGGCACTGTAATTCACAAACCTGCAGAGTTATAAATGACAGCTATCGTCCAAAAATATACTGAAGTAAGGCTGCCAAGAGGACTTGAAAGCGGGGCAGAATTGCAGGAAGCCGATTTCAGGAGGTAGACTGGAATTGCATTGAAAGCATAGGAAAAGAGGCAGAACGTCCACAATGATGCACTTGGCCAAAAAGGGCGTATGCGTTTTTTCCTGAATATATTCAGGAAAAAACGCATACGCCCTTTTTGGCCAACCAAGCAAGCTTGCAAAGGAAATCTGCACTACAATGAAGTCTCACTTCCCCCCGGTCAAAAGGGCCATCTGAAAAAAGTGTAAAATCCAGAAAGGCAGGACAGGCCATGGAGAACTGGGAGCCTTGTTATGCTGATGGGCGGGATGTAAATTGCCAACAGACACTCGGGAGAAGTGTATGGTGTTTCCTGAAACATCTAAAAAACAAAGCAACAGAGCCTAGGGCACTTCCACTTATGGTCCTATAGCTTAGGGAAATTAAAATCAAAAAGACACAGCCACCCCAAAGTTTGAGACGCCTCTGTTTACAAGAACCTCGTTTACCGTACAAGTTCAATATCACAGAAAGTGAAAAATGGATAAAGAAGTTGTGGTATTTACTTACAAAGCAATATCACTCAGCAATGAAATCTATGTCATCAGGCCCTTAGCAGCACAATGAGTGGATTCAGGTATGATGATTCTAACTGAAATAAGTCACACAGAAAAAGAAACATCATAAGATATCAGTAATACACGGAATGTAAACTTGGCTACACAGGAACTGAATTCCAAAACAGAACAGGGTCTCAAATTTAGAAAACCAACTTATGCTTGCTTAAGGGCAAAGGTGAGTTGGGGTGCTGCATAAAACCAGAGATTGAAATGAGCACAGATAAAGTTCCTTAAGCCAAATATGGAATAGACAAGAGCTACTCCTTGCTCAACAAAATGGACTCAACACCCCATATTAAACGCCTAAGAATGTACCTGACTAGTATCTTAAAACCTATGGATTGCTATGTCTCCAAAAGAGAATCAAACGTGTGTACAGGGGCATAAACGCAGCAGTGATAGGATTGGAGAGGTTCGGTGAGCAAATGAAGACCCTTTGAAGTCATATTGCATGGTACCCATTCCACGGGTTTCAACTACCCAGGTTTAAGGTATTCTTCCTTCAGCTAAAACATGCATGTGGAACCTAGAGTATGATCAACCATGTGATCGGGAGACGTGTTCAAATATGTCTCAGTTTTCCTCCCCTGGTACTCGGGTGCAACATTCCAGACGGTTTACTGACACTCTCCCGACTTGGAGAGTCAGTCCCTTTAACCTCCTGTTTGTCCCAGTTTGCAATTTCTGCGGAAGATGAAGAGGAATAGCGAGAACCAATGAGAGACTAGCTGGAGGTCTCTGGACGGGCAAATTTAACTCTCATTTCCCACCAGGAAGAGGAATTAACCAAAGGCTCAGCGTGCCGTGCCGGAACCAGATTAGGGCCTGAAGCCATCCTGCGGTGTTGCGGCCAGGTCACAAGAAAGCGAGTTGAAGAAAGGCGCTCAGGGGCACTGTAATTCACAAACCTGCAGAGTTATAAATGACAGCTATCGTCCAAAAATATACTGAAGTAAGGCTGCCAAGAGGACTTGAAAGCGGGGCAGAATTGGAGGAAACCGATTTCAGGAGGTAGACTGGAATTGCATTGAAAGCATAGGAAAAGAGGCAGAACGTCCACAATGATGCACTTGGCCAAAAAGGGCGTATGCGTTTTCTCCTGAATATATTCAGGAAAAAACGCATACGCCCTTTTTGCCCAACCAAGCAAGCTTGCAAAGGAAATCTGCACTACAATGAAGTCTCACTTCCCCCCAGTCAAAAGGACCATCTGAAAAAAGTGTAAAATCCAGAAAGGCAGGACAGGCCATGGAGAACTGGGAGCCTTGTTATGCTGATGGGCAGGATGTAAATTGCCAACAGACACTCGGGAGAAGTGTATGGTGTTTCCTGAAACATCTAATAAACAAAGCAACAGAGCCTAGGGCATTTCCACTTATGGTCCTATAGCTTAGGGAAATTAAAATAAAAAAGACACAGCCACCCCAAAGTTTGGAATGGCTCTGTTTACAAGAACCTCGTTTACAGTACAAGTTCCACATCGCAGAAAGTGAAAAATGGATAAAGAAGTTGTGGTATTTACTTACAAAGCAATATCACTCAGCAATGAAATCTATGTCATCAGGCCCTTAGCAGCACAATGAGTGGATTCAGGTATGATGATTCTAACTGAAATAAGTCACACAGAAAAAGAAACATCATAAGATATCAGTAATACACGGAATGTAAACTTGGCTACACAGGAACTGAATTCCAAAACAGAACAGGGTCTCAAATTTAGAAAACCAACTTATGCTTGCTTAAGGGGAATGGTGAGTTGGGGTGCTGCATAAAACCAGAGATTGAAATGAGCACAGATAAAGTTCCTTAAGCCAAATATGGAATAGACAAGAGCTACTCCTTGCTCAACGAAATGGACTCAACACCCCATATTAAACGCCTAAGAATGTACCTGACTAGTAAGCATCTTAAAACCTATGGATTGCTATGTCTCCAAAAGAGAATCAAGCATGTGTACAAGGGCATAAACGCAGCAGTGATAGGATTGGAGAGGTTCGGTGAACAAATGAAGACCCTTTGAAGTCATATTGCATGGTACCCATTCCACGGGTCTCAACTCTCCAGGTTTAAGGTATTCTTCCTTCAGCTAAAACATGCATGTGGAACCCAGAGTATGATCAACCGTGTGAACGGGAGACGTGTTCAAATATGTCTCAGTTTTCCTCCCCTGGTACTCGGGTGCAACATTCCAGACGCTTTACTAACACTCTCCCCACTTGGAGAGTCAGCGCCTTAACCTCCTGTTTGGCCCAGTTTGCAATTTCTGCGGAAGATGAACAGGAATAGCGAGAACCAATGAGAGACTAGCTGGAGGTGTCTGGACGGGCAAATTGAACTCTCATTTCCCACCAGGAAGAGAAAATAACCAAAGGCTCAGCGTGCCGTGCCAGAACCAGATTAGGGCCTGAAGCCATCCTGCGGTGTTGCGGCCAGGTCACAAGAAAGTGAGTTGAAGAAAGGAGCTCAGGGGCACTGTAATTCACAAACCTGCAGAGATATAAATGACAGCTATCGTCCAAAAATATACTGAAGTAAGGCTGCCAAGAGGACTTGAAAGCGGGGCAGAATTGCAGGAAACCGATTTCAGGAGGTAGACTGGAATTGCATTGAAAGCATAGGAAAAGAGGCAGAACGTCCACAATGATGCACTTGGCCAAAAAGGGCGTATTCGTTTTTTCCTGAATATATTCAGGAAAAAACGCATACGCCCTTTTTGGCCAACCAAGCAAACTTGCAAAGGAAATCTGCACTACAATGAAGTCTCACTTCCCCCCGGTCAAAAGGGCCATCTGAAAAAAGTGTAAAATCCAGAAAGGCAGGACAGGCCATGGAGAACTGGGAGCCTTTTTATGCTGACGGGCGGGATATAAATTGCCAACAGACACTCGGGAGAAGTGTATGGTGTTTCCTGAAACATCTAAAAAACAAAGCAACAGAGCCTAGGGCACTTCCACTTATGGTCCTATAGCTTAGGGAAATTAAAATCAAAAAGACACAGCCACCCCAATGTTTGGGATGGCTCTGTTTACAAGAACCTCGTTTACAGTACAAGTTCAACATCACAGAAAGTGAAAAATGGATAAAGAAGTTGTGGTATTTACTTACAAAGCAATATCACTCAGCAATGAAATCTATGTCATCAGGCCCTTCGTAGCACAATGAGTGGATTCAGGTATGATGATTCTAACTGAAATAAGTCACACAGAAAAAGAAACATCATAAGATATCAGTAATACACGGAATGTAAACTTGGCTACACAGGAACTGAATTACAGAACAGAACAGGGTCTCAAATTTAGAAAACCAACTTATGCTTGCTTAAGGGGAAAGGTGAGTTGGGGTGCTGCATAAAACCGGAGATTGAAATGAGCACAGATAAAGTTCCTTAAGCCAAATATGGACTAGACAAGAGCTACTCCTTGCTCAACGAAATGGACTCAACACCCCATATTAAACGCCTAAGAATGTACCTGAATAGTAAGCATCTTAAAACCTATGGATTGCTATGTCTCCAAAAGAGAATCAAGCATGTGTACAAGGGCATAAACGCAGCAGTGATAGGATTGGAGAGGTTCGGTGAACAAATGAAGACCCTTTGAAGTCATATTGCATGGTACCCATTCCACGGGTCTCAACTCTCCAGGTTTAAGGTATTCTTCCTTCAGCTAAAACATGCATGTGGAACCCAGAGTATGATCAACCGTGTGAACGGGAGACGTGTTCAAATATGTCTCAGTTTTCCTCCCCTGGTACTCGGGTGCAACATTCCAGACGCTTTACTAACACTCTCCCCACTTGGAGAGTCAGCGCCTTAACCTCCTGTTTGGCCCAGTTTGCAATTTCTGCGGAAGATGAACAGGAATAGCGAGAACCAATGAGAGACTAGCTGGAGGTGTCTGGACGGGCAAATTGAACTCTCATTTCCCACCAGGAAGAGAAAATAACCAAAGGCTCAGCGTGCCGTGCCAGAACCAGATTAGGGCCTGAAGCCATCCTGCGGTGTTGCGGCCAGGTCACAAGAAAGTGAGTTGAAGAAAGGAGCTCAGGGGCACTGTAATTCACAAACCTGCAGAGATATAAATGACAGCTATCGTCCAAAAATATACTGAAGTAAGGCTGCCAAGAGGACTTGAAAGCGGGGCAGAATTGCAGGAAACCGATTTCAGGAGGTAGACTGGAATTGCATTGAAAGCATAGGAAAAGAGGCAGAACGTCCACAATGATGCACTTGGCCAAAAAGGGCGTATTCGTTTTTTCCTGAATATATTCAGGAAAAAACGCATACGCCCTTTTTGGCCAACCAAGCAAACTTGCAAAGGAAATCTGCACTACAATGAAGTCTCACTTCCCCCCGGTCAAAAGGGCCATCTGAAAAAAGTGTAAAATCCAGAAAGGCAGGACAGGCCATGGAGAACTGGGAGCCTTTTTATGCTGACGGGCGGGATATAAATTGCCAACAGACACTCGGGAGAAGTGTATGGTGTTTCCTGAAACATCTAAAAAACAAAGCAACAGAGCCTAGGGCACTTCCACTTATGGTCCTATAGCTTAGGGAAATTAAAATCAAAAAGACACAGCCACCCCAATGTTTGGGATGGCTCTGTTTACAAGAACCTCGTTTACAGTACAAGTTCAACATCACAGAAAGTGAAAAATGGATAAAGAAGTTGTGGTATTTACTTACAAAGCAATATCACTCAGCAATGAAATCTATGTCATCAGGCCCTTCGTAGCACAATGAGTGGATTCAGGTATGATGATTCTAACTGAAATAAGTCACACAGAAAAAGAAACATCATAAGATATCAGTAATACACGGAATGTAAACTTGGCTACACAGGAACTGAATTACAGAACAGAACAGGGTCTCAAATTTAGAAAACCAACTTATGCTTGCTTAAGGGGAAAGGTGAGTTGGGGTGCTGCATAAAACCGGAGATTGAAATGAGCACAGATAAAGTTCCTTAAGCCAAATATGGACTAGACAAGAGCTACTCCTTGCTCAACGAAATGGACTCAACACCACATATTAAACGCCTAAGAATGTACCTGACTAGTAAGTATCTTAAAACCTATGGATTGCTATGTCTCCAAAAGAGAATCAAGCGTGTGTACAGGGGCATAAACGCAGCAGTGATAGGATTGGAGAGGTTCGGTGAGCAAATGAAGACCCTTTGAAGTCATATTGCATGGTACCCATTCCACGGGTCTCAACTCTCCAGGTTTAAGGTATTCTTCCTTCAGTTAAAACATGCATGTGGAACCTAGAGTATGATCAACCGTGTGATCGGGAGACGTGTTCAAATATGTCTCAGTTTTCCTCCCCTGGTACTCGGGTGCAACATTCCAGACGCTTTACTAACACTCTCCCCACTTGGAGAGTCAGCGCCTTTAACTTCCTGTTTGGCCCAGTTTGCAATTTCTGCGGAAGATGAACAGGAATAGGGAGAACCAATGAGAGACTAGCTGGAGGTGTCTGGACGGGCAAATTGAACTCTCATTTCCCACCAGGAAGAGGAAATAACCAAAGGCTCAGCGTGCCGTGCCGGAACCACATTAGGGCCTGAAGACATCCTGTGGTGTTGCGGTCAGGTCACAAGAAAGCGAGTTGAAGAAAGGAGTTCAGGGGCACTGTAATTCACAAACCTGCAGAGTTATAAATGACAGCTATCGTCCAAAAATATACTGAAGTAAGGCTGCCAAGAGGACTTGAAAGCGGGGCAGAATTGCAGGAAGCCGATTTCAGGAGGTAGACTGGAATTGCATTGAAAGCATAGGAAAAGAGGCAGAACGTCCACAATGATGCACTTGGCCAAAAAGGGCGTATGCGTTTTTTCCTGAATATATTCAGGAAAAAACGCATACGCCCTTTTTGGCCAACCAAGCAAGCTTGCAAAGGAAATCTGCACTACAATGAAGTCTCACTTCCCCCCGGTCAAAAGGGCCATCTGAAAAAAGTGTAAAATCCAGAAAGGCAGGACAGGCCATGGAGAACTGGGAGCCTTGTTATGCTGAAGGGCGGGATGTAAATTGCCAACAGACACTCGGGAGAAGTGTATGGTGTTTCCTGAAACATCTAAAAAACAAAGCAACAGAGCCTAGGGCATTTCCACTTATGGTCCTATAGCTTAGGGAAATTAAAATCAAAAAGACACAGCCACCCCAAAGTTTGAGACGCCTCTGTTTACAAGAACCTGGTTTACCGTACAAGTTCAATATCACAGAAAGTGAAAAATGGATAAAGAAGTTGTGGTATTTACTTACAAAGCAATATCACTCAGCAATGAAATCTATGTCATCAGGCCCTTAGCAGCACAATGAGTGGATTCAGGTATGATGATTCTAACTGAAATAAGTCACACAGAAAAAGAAACATCATAAGATATCAGTAATACACGGAATGTAAACTTGGCTACACAGGAACTGAATTCCAAAACAGAACAGGGTCTCAAATTTAGAAAACCAACTTATGCTTGCTTAAGGGCAAAGGTGAGTTGGGGTGCTGCATAAAACCAGAGATTGAAATGAGCACAGATAAAGTTCCTTAAGCCAAATATGGAATAGACAAGAGCTACTCCTTGTTCAACAAAATGGACTCAACACCCCATATTAAACGCCTAAGAATGTACCTGACTAGTAAGTATCTTAAAACCTATGGATTGCTATGTCTCCAAAAGAGAGTCAAGCGTGTGTACAGGGGCATAAACGCAGCAGTGATAGGTTTGGAGAGGTTCGGTGAGCAAATGAAGACCCTTTGAAGTCATATTGCATGGTACCCATTCCACGGGTCTCAACTCTCCAGGTTTAAGGTATTCTTCCTTCAGCTAAAACATGCATGTGGAACCCAGAGTATGATCAACCGTGTGAACGGGAGACGTGTTCAAATATGTCTCAGTTTTCCTCCCCTGGTACTCGGGTGCAACATTCCAGACGCTTTACTAACACTCTCCCCACTTGGAGAGTCAGCGCCTTAACCTCCTGTTTGGCCCAGTTTGCAATTTCTGCGGAAGATGAACAGGAATAGCGAGAACCAATGAGAAACTAGCTGGAGGTGTCTGGACGGGCAAATTTAACTCTCATTTCCCACCAGGAAGAGGAAATAACCAAAGGCTCAGCGTGCCGTGCCGGAACCAGATTAGGGCCTGAAGCCATCCTGCGGTGTTGCGGCCAGGTCACAAGAAAGTGAGTTGAAGAAAGGAGCTCAGGGGCACTGTAATTCACAAACCTGCAGAGATATAAATGACAGCTATCGTCCAAAAATATACTGAAGTAAGGCTGCCAAGAGGACTTGAAAGCGGGGCAGAATTGCAGGAAACCGATTTCAGGAGGTAGACTGGAATTGCATTGAAAGCATAGGAAAAGAGGCAGAACGTCCACAATGATGCACTTGGCCAAAAAGGGCGTATTCGTTTTTTCCTGAATATATTCAGGAAAAAACGCATACGCCCTTTTTGGCCAACCAAGCAAACTTGCAAAGGAAATCTGCACTACAATGAAGTCTCACTTCCCCCCGGTCAAAAGGGCCATCTGAAAAAAGTGTAAAATCCAGAAAGGCAGGACAGGCCATGGAGAACTGGGAGCCTTTTTATGCTGACGGGCGGGATATAAATTGCCAACAGACACTCGGGAGAAGTGTATGGTGTTTCCTGAAACATCTAAAAAACAAAGCAACAGAGCCTAGGGCACTTCCACTTATGGTCCTATAGCTTAGGGAAATTAAAATCAAAAAGACACAGCCACCCCAAAATTTGGGACGCCTCTGTTTACAAGAACCTCGTTTACGGTACAAGTTCAATATCATAGAAAGTGAAAAATGGATAAAGAACTTGTGCTACTTACGTACAATGCAGTATCACTCAGCAATGAAATCTATGTCATCAGGCCCGTAGCAGCATAATGAGTGGATTCAGGTACGATGATTCTAACTGAAATAAGTCACACAGAAAAAGAAACATCATAAGATATCACTAATACACGGAATGTAAACTTGGCTACACAGGAACTGAATTCCAAAACAGAACAGGGTCTCAAATTTAGAAAACCAACTTATGCTTGCTTAAGGGGAAAGGTGAGTTGGGGTGCTGCATAAAACCGGAGATTGAAATGAGCACAGATAAAGTTCCTTAAGCCAAATATGGACTAGACAAGAGCTACTCCTTGCTCAACGAAATGGACTCAACACCACATATTAAACGCCTAAGAATGTACCTGACTAGTAAGTATCTTAAAACCTATGGATTGCTATGTCTCCAAAAGAGAATCAAGCGTGTGTACAGGGGCATAAACGCAGCAGTGATAGGATTGGAGAGGTTCGGTGAGCAAATGAAGACCCTTTGAAGTCATATTGCATGGTACCCATTCCACGGGTCTCAACTCTCCAGGTTTAAGGTATTCTTCCTTCAGTTAAAACATGCATGTGGAACCTAGAGTATGATCAACCATGTGATCGGGAGACGTGTTCAAATATGTCTCAGTTTTCCTCCCCTGGTACTCGGGTGCAACATTCCAGACGCTTTACTAACACTCTCCCCACTTGGAGAGTCAGCGCCTTTAACCTCCTGTTTGGCCCAGTTTGCAATTTCTGCGGAAGATGAACAGGAATAGGGAGAACCAATGAGAGACTAGCTGGAGGTGTCTGGACGGGCAAATTGAACTCTCATTTCCCACCAGGAAGAGGAAATAACCAAAGGCTCAGCGTGCCGTGCCGGAACCACATTAGGGCCTGAAGACATCCTGTGGTGTTGCGGTCAGGTCACAAGAAAGCGAGTTGAAGAAAGGAGTTCAGGGGCACTGTAATTCACAAACCTGCAGAGTTATAAATGACAGCTATCGTCCAAAAATATACTGAAGTAAGGCTGCCAAGAGGACTTGAAAGCGGGGCAGAATTGCAGGAAGCCGATTTCAGGAGGTAGACTGGAATTGCATTGAAAGCATAGGAAAAGAGGCAGAACGTCCACAATGATGCACTTGGCCAAAAAGGGCGTATGCGTTTTTTCCTGAATATATTCAGGAAAAAACGCATACGCCCTTTTTGGCCAACCAAGCAAGCTTGCAAAGGAAATCTGCACTACAATGAAGTCTCACTTCCCCCCGGTCAAAAGGGCCATCTGAAAAAAGTGTAAAATCCAGAAAGGCAGGACAGGCCATGGAGAACTGGGAGCCTTGTTATGCTGATGGGCGGGATGTAAATTGCCAACAGACACTCGGGAGAAGTGTATGGTGTTTCCTGAAACATCTAAAAAACAAAGCAACAGAGCCTAGGGCACTTCCACTTATGGTCCTATAGCTTAGGGAAATTAAAATCAAAAAGACACAGCCACCCCAAAGTTTGAGACGCCTCTGTTTACAAGAACCTCGTTTACCGTACAAGTTCAATATCACAGAAAGTGAAAAATGGATAAAGAAGTTGTGGTATTTACTTACAAAGCAATATCACTCAGCAATGAAATCTATGTCATCAGGCCCTTAGCAGCACAATGAGTGGATTCAGGTATGATGATTCTAACTGAAATAAGTCACACAGAAAAAGAAACATCATAAGATATCAGTAATACACGGAATGTAAACTTGGCTACACAGGAACTGAATTCCAAAACAGAACAGGGTCTCAAATTTAGAAAACCAACTTATGCTTGCTTAAGGGCAAAGGTGAGTTGGGGTGCTGCATAAAACCAGAGATTGAAATGAGCACAGATAAAGTTCCTTAAGCCAAATATGGAATAGACAAGAGCTACTCCTTGCTCAACAAAATGGACTCAACACCCCATATTAAACGCCTAAGAATGTACCTGACTAGTATCTTAAAACCTATGGATTGCTATGTCTCCAAAAGAGAATCAAACGTGTGTACAGGGGCATAAACGCAGCAGTGATAGGATTGGAGAGGTTCGGTGAGCAAATGAAGACCCTTTGAAGTCATATTGCATGGTACCCATTCCACGGGTTTCAACTACCCAGGTTTAAGGTATTCTTCCTTCAGCTAAAACATGCATGTGGAACCTAGAGTATGATCAACCATGTGATCGGGAGACGTGTTCAAATATGTCTCAGTTTTCCTCCCCTGGTACTCGGGTGCAACATTCCAGACGCTTTACTAACACTCTCCCCACTTGGAGAGTCAGCGCCTTAACCTCCTGTTTGGCCCAGTTTGCAATTTCTGTGGAAGATGAACAGGAATAGCGAGAACCAATGAGAGACTAGCTGGAGGTGTCTGGACGGGCAAATTTAACTCTCATTTCCCACCAGGAAGAGGAATTAACCAAAGGCTCAGCGTGCCGTGCCGGAACCAGATTAGGGCCTGAAGCCATCCTGCGGTGTTGCGGCCAGGTCACAAGAAAGCGAGTTGAAGAAAGGCGCTCAGGGGCACTGTAATTCACAAACCTGCAGAGTTATAAATGACAGCTATCGTCCAAAAATATACTGAAGTAAGGCTGCCAAGAGGACTTGAAAGCGGGGCAGAATTGGAGGAAACCGATTTCAGGAGGTAGACTGGAATTGCATTGAAAGCATAGGAAAAGAGGCAGAACGTCCACAATGATGCACTTGGCCAAAAAGGGCGTATGCGTTTTCTCCTGAATATATTCAGGAAAAAACGCATACGCCCTTTTTGCCCAACCAAGCAAGCTTGCAAAGGAAATCTGCACTACAATGAAGTCTCACTTCCCCCCGGTCAAAAGGACCATCTGAAAAAAGTGTAAAATCCAGAAAGGCAGGACAGGCCATGGAGAACTGGGAGCCTTGTTATGCTGATGGGCAGGATGTAAATTGCCAACAGACACTCGGGAGAAGTGTATGGTGTTTCCTGAAACATCTAATAAACAAAGCAACAGAGCCTAGGGCATTTCCACTTATGGTCCTATAGCTTAGGGAAATTAAAATAAAAAAGACACAGCCACCCCAAAGTTTGGAATGGCTCTGTTTACAAGAACCTCGTTTACAGTACAAGTTCCACATCGCAGAAAGTGAAAAATGGATAAAGAAGTTGTGGTATTTACTTACAAAGCAATATCACTCAGCAATGAAATCTATGTCATCAGGCCCTTAGCAGCACAATGAGTGGATTCAGGTATGATGATTCTAACTGAAATAAGTCACACAGAAAAAGAAACATCATAAGATATCAGTAATACACGGAATGTAAACTTGGCTACACAGGAACTGAATTCCAAAACAGAACAGGGTCTCAAATTTAGAAAACCAACTTATGCTTGCTTAAGGGGAAAGGTGAGTTGGGGTGCTGCATAAAACCAGAGATTGAAATGAGCACAGATAAAGTTCCTTAAGCCAAATATGGAATAGACAAGAGCTACTCCTTGCTCAACGAAATGGACTCAACACCCCATATTAAACGCCTAAGAATGTACCTGACTAGTAAGCATCTTAAAACCTATGGATTGCTATGTCTCCAAAAGAGAATCAAGCATGTGTACAAGGGCATAAACGCAGCAGTGATAGGATTGGAGAGGTTCGGTGAACAAATGAAGACCCTTTGAAGTCATATTGCATGGTACCCATTCCACGGGTCTCAACTCTCCAGGTTTAAGGTATTCTTCCTTCAGCTAAAACATGCATGTGGAACCCAGAGTATGATCAACCGTGTGAACGGGAGACGTGTTCAAATATGTCTCAGTTTTCCTCCCCTGGTACTCGGGTGCAACATTCCAGACGCTTTACTAACACTCTCCCCACTTGGAGAGTCAGCGCCTTAACCTCCTGTTTGGCCCAGTTTGCAATTTCTGCGGAAGATGAACAGGAATAGCGAGAACCAATGAGAGACTAGCTGGAGGTGTCTGGACGGGCAAATTGAACTCTCATTTCCCACCAGGAAGAGAAAATAACCAAAGGCTCAGCGTGCCGTGCCAGAACCAGATTAGGGCCTGAAGCCATCCTGCGGTGTTGCGGCCAGGTCACAAGAAAGTGAGTTGAAGAAAGGAGCTCAGGGGCACTGTAATTCACAAACCTGCAGAGATATAAATGACAGCTATCGTCCAAAAATATACTGAAGTAAGGCTGCCAAGAGGACTTGAAAGCGGGGCAGAATTGCAGGAAACCGATTTCAGGAGGTAGACTGGAATTGCATTGAAAGCATAGGAAAAGAGGCAGAACGTCCACAATGATGCACTTGGCCAAAAAGGGCGTATTCGTTTTTTCCTGAATATATTCAGGAAAAAACGCATACGCCCTTTTTGGCCAACCAAGCAAACTTGCAAAGGAAATCTGCACTACAATGAAGTCTCACTTCCCCCCGGTCAAAAGGGCCATCTGAAAAAAGTGTAAAATCCAGAAAGGCAGGACAGGCCATGGAGAACTGGGAGCCTTTTTATGCTGACGGGCGGGATATAAATTGCCAACAGACACTCGGGAGAAGTGTATGGTGTTTCCTGAAACATCTAAAAAACAAAGCAACAGAGCCTAGGGCACTTCCACTTATGGTCCTATAGCTTAGGGAAATTAAAATCAAAAAGACACAGCCACCCCAATGTTTGGGATGGCTCTGTTTACAAGAACCTCGTTTACAGTACAAGTTCAACATCACAGAAAGTGAAAAATGGATAAAGAAGTTGTGGTATTTACTTACAAAGCAATATCACTCAGCAATGAAATCTATGTCATCAGGCCCTTCGTAGCACAATGAGTGGATTCAGGTATGATGATTCTAACTGAAATAAGTCACACAGAAAAAGAAACATCATAAGATATCAGTAATACACGGAATGTAAACTTGGCTACACAGGAACTGAATTACAGAACAGAACAGGGTCTCAAATTTAGAAAACCAACTTATGCTTGCTTAAGGGGAAAGGTGAGTTGGGCTGCTGCATAAAAGCAGAGATTGAAATGAGCACAGATAAAGTTCCTTAAGCCAAATATGGAATAGACAAGAGCTACTCCTTGCTCAACGAAATGGACTCAACACCCCATATTAAACGCCTAAGAATGTACCTGACTAGTAAGTATCTTAAAACCTATGGATTGCTATGTCTCCGAAAGAGAATCAAGCATGTGTATAGGGGCATAAACGCAGCAGTGATAGGATTGGAGAGGTTTGGTGAGCAAATGAAGACCCTTTGAAGTCATATTGCATGGTACCCATTCCACGGGTTTCAACTACCCAGGTTTAAGGTATTCTTCCTTCAGCTAAAACATGCATGTGGAACCTAGAGTATGATCAACCATGTGATCGGGAGACGTGTTCAAATATGTCTCAGTTTTCGTACCCTGGTACTCGGGTGCAACATTCCAGACGCTTTACTAACACTCTCCCGACTTGGAGAGTCAGTGCCTTTAACCTCCTGTTTGGCCCAGTTTGCTATTTCTGCGGAAGATGAACAGGAATAGCGAGAACCAATGAGACACTAGCTGGAGGTGTCTGGACGGGCAAATTTAACTCTCATTTCCCACCAGGAAGAGGAATTAACCAAAGGCTCAGCGTGCTGTGCCTGAACCAGATTAGGGCCTGAAGCCATCCTGCGGTGTTGCGGCCAGCTCAAAAGAAAGCGAGTTGAAGAAAGGAGCTCAGGGGCACTGTAATTCACAAACCTGCAGAGTTATAAATGACAGCTATCGTCCAAAAATATACTGAAGTAAGGCTGCCAAAAGGACTTGAAAGCGGGGCAGAATTGCAGGAAACCGATTTCAGGAGGTAGACTGGAATTGCATTGAAAGCATAGGAAAAGAGGCAGAACGTCCACAATGATGCACTTGGCCAAAAAGGGCGTATGCGTTTTTTCCTGAAAATATTCAGGAAAAAACGCATACGCCCTTTTTGGCCAACCAAGCAAACTTGCAAAGGAAATCTGCACTACAATGAAGTCTCACTTCCCCCCGGTCAAAAGGGCCATCTGAAAAAAGTGTAAAATCCAGAAAGGCAGGACAGGCCATGGAGAACTGGGAGCCTTGTTATGCTGATGGGCGGGATGTAAATTGCCAACAGACACTCGGGAGAAGTGTATGGTGTTTCCTGAAACATCGAAAAAACAAAGCAACAGAGCCTAGGGCACTTCCACTTATGGTCCTATAGTTTATGGAAATTAAAATAAAAAAGACACAGCCACCCCAAAGTTTGGGACGCCTCTGTTTACAAGAACCTCGTTTACAGTACAAGTTCAACATCGCAGAAAGTGAAAAATGGATAAAGAAGTTGTGGTATTTACTTACAAAGCAATATCACTCAGCAATGAAATCTATGTCATCAGGCCCTTAGCAGCACAATGAGTGGATTCAGGTATGATGATTCTAACTGAAATAAGTCACACAGAAAAAGAAACATCATAAGATATCAGTAATACACGGAATGTAAACTTGGCTACACAGGAACTGAATTACAGAACAGAACAGAGTCTCAAATTTAGAAAACCAACTTATGCTTGCTTAAGGGGAAAGGTGAGTTGGGGTGCTGCATAAAACCAGAGATTGAAATGAGCACAGATAAAGTTCCTTAAGCCAAATATGGAATAGACAAGAGCTACTCCTTGCTCAACAAAATGGACTCAACACCCCATATTAAACGCCTAAGAATGTACCTGACTAGTAAGTATCTTAAAACCTATGGATTGCTATGTCTCCAAAAGAGAGTCAAGCGTGTGTACAGGGGCATAAACGCAGCAGTGATAGGATTGGAGAGGTTCGGTGAGCAAATGAAGACCCTTTGAAGTCATATTGCATGGTACCCATTACACGGGTCTCAACTCTCCAGGTTTAAGGTATTCTTCCTTCAGCTAAAACATGCATGTGGAACCCGGAGTATGATCAACCGTGTGAATGGGAGACGTGTTCAAATATGTCTCAGTTTTCCTCCCCTGGTACTCGGGTGCAACATTCCAGACGCTTTACTAACACTCTCCCCACTTGGAGAGTCAGCGCCTTTAACCTCCTGTTTGGTCCAGTTTGCAATTTCTGCGGAAGATGAACAGGAATAGGGAGAACCAATGAGAGACTAGCTGGAGGTGTCTGGACGGGCAAATTGAACTCTCATTTCCCACCAGGAAGAGGAAATAACCAAAGGCTCAGCGTGCCGTGCCAGAACCAGATTAGGGCCTGAAGCCATCCTGCGGTGTTGCGGCCAGCTCAAAAGAAAGCGAGTTGAAGAAAGGAGCTCAGGGGCACTGTAATTCACAAACCTGCAGAGTTATAAATGACAGCTATCGTCCAAAAATATACTGAAGTAAGGCTGCCAAGAGGACTTGAAAGCGGGGCAGAATTGCAGGAAACCGATTTCAGGAGGTAGACTGGAATTGCATTTGAAGCATAGGAAAAGAGGCAGAGCGTCCACAATGATGCACTTGGCCAAAAAGGGCCTAAGCGTTTTTTCCTGAATATATTCAGGAAAAAACGCATACACCCTTTTTGGCCAACCAAGCAAGCTTGCAAAGGATCTCTGCACTACAATGAAGTCTCACTTCCCCCTGGTCAAAAGGGCCATCTGAAAAAAGTGTAAAATCCAGAAAGGCAGGACAGGTCATGGAGAACTGGGAGCCTTGTTATGCTGATGGGCAGGATGTAAACTGCCAACAGACACTCGGGAGAAGTGTATGGTGTTTCCTGAAACATCTAAAAAACAAAGCAACAGAGCCTAGGGCACTTCCACTTATGGTCCTATAGCTTAGGGAAATTAAAATCAAAAAGACACAGCCACCCCAAAGTTTGGGACGCCTCTGTTTACAAGAACCTCGTTTACCGTACAAGTTCATTATCACAGAAAGTGAAAAATGGATAAAGAACTTGTGGTACTTACGTACAATGCAGTATCACTCAGCAATGAAATCTATGTCATCAGGCCCGTAGCAGCACAATGAGTGGATTCAGGTATGATGATTCTAACTGAAATAAGTCACACAGAAAAAGAAACATCATAAGATATCACTAATACACGGAATGTAAACTTGGCTACACAGGAACTGAATTCCAAAACAGAACAGGGTCTCAAATTTAGAAAACCAACTTATGCTTGCTTAAGGTGAAAGGTGAGTTGGGGTGCTGCATAAAACCGGAGATTGAAATGAGCACAGATAAAGTTCCTTAAGCCAAATATGGAATAGACCAGAGCTACTCCTTGCTCAATGAAATGGACTCAACACCCCATATTAAACGCCTAAGAATGTACCTGACTAGTAAGTATCTTAAAACCTATGGATTGCTATGTCTCCAAAAGAGAGTCAAGCGTGTGTACAGGGGCAGAAACGCAGCAGTGATAGGTTTGGAGAGGTTCGGTGAGCAAATGAAGACCCTTTGAAGTCATATTGCATGGTACCCATTCCACGGGTCTCAACTCTCCAGGTTTAAGGTATTCTTCCTTCAGCTAAAACATGCATGTGGAACCCAGAGTATGATCAACCGTGTGAACGGGAGACGTGTTCAAATATGTCTCAGTTTTCCTCCCCTGGTACTCGGGTGCAACATTCCAGACGCTTTACTAACACTCTCCCCACTTGGAGAGTCAGCGCCTTAACCTCCTGTTTGGCCCAGTTTGCAATTTCTGCGGAAGATGAACACGAAAAGCGAGAACCAATGAGAGACTAGCTGGAGGTGTCTGGACGGGCAAATTTAACTCTCATTTCCCACCAGGAAGAGGAAATAACCAAAGGCTCAGCGTGCCGTGCCGGAACCAGATTAGGGCCTGAAGCCATCCTGCGGTGTTGCGGCCAGGTCACAAGAAAGTGAGTTGAAGAAAGGAGCTCAGGGGCACTGTAATTCACAAACCTGCAGAGATATAAATGACAGCTATCGTCCAAAAATATACTGAAGTAAGGCTGCCAAGAGGACTTGAAAGCGGGGCAGAATTGCAGGAAACCGATTTCAGGAGGTAGACTGGAATTGCATTGAAAGCATAGGAAAAGAGGCAGAACGTCCACAATGATGCACTTGGCCAAAAAGGGCGTATTCGTTTTTTCCTGAATATATTCAGGAAAAAACGCATACGCCCTTTTTGGCCAACCAAGCAAACTTGCAAAGGAAATCTGCACTACAATGAAGTCTCACTTCCCCCCGGTCAAAAGGGCCATCTGAAAAAAGTGTAAAATCCAGAAAGGCAGGACAGGCCATGGAGAACTGGGAGCCTTTTTATGCTGACGGGCGGGATATAAATTGCCAACAGACACTCAGGAGAAGTGTATGGTGTTTCCTGAAACATCTAAAAAACAAAGCAACAGAGCCTAGGGCACTTCCACTTATGGTCCTATAGCTTAGGGAAATTAAAATCAAAAAGACACAGCCACCCCAAAGTTTGGGACGCCTCTGTTTACAAGAACCTCGTTTACCGTACAAGTTCAATATCATAGAAAGTGAAAAATGGATAAAGAACTTGTGCTACTTACGTACAATGCAGTATCACTCAGCAATGAAATCTATGTCATCAGGCCCGTAGCAGCATAATGAGTGGATTCAGGTACGATGATTCTAACTGAAATAAGTCACACAGAAAAAGAAACATCATAAGATATCACTAATACACGGAATGTAAACTTGGCTACACAGGAACTGAATTCCAAAACAGAACAGGGTCTCAAATTTAGAAAACCAACTTATGCTTGCTTAAGGGGAAAGGTGAGTTGGGGTGCTGCATAAAACCGGAGATTGAAATGAGCACAGATAAAGTTCCTTAAGCCAAATATGGACTAGACAAGAGCTACTCCTTGCTCAACGAAATGGACTCAACACCACATATTAAACGCCTAAGAATGTACCTGACTAGTAAGTATCTTAAAACCTATGGATTGCTATGTCTCCAAAAGAGAATCAAGCGTGTGTACAGGGGCATAAACGCAGCAGTGATAGGATTGGAGAGGTTCGGTGAGCAAATGAAGACCCTTTGAAGTCATATTGCATGGTACCCATTCCACGGGTCTCAACTCTCCAGGTTTAAGGTATTCTTCCTTCAGTTAAAACATGCATGTGGAACCTAGAGTATGATCAACCATGTGATCGGGAGACGTGTTCAAATATGTCTCAGTTTTCCTCCCCTGGTACTCGGGTGCAACATTCCAGACGCTTTACTAACACTCTCCCCACTTGGAGAGTCAGCGCCTTTAACCTCCTGTTTGGCCCAGTTTGCAATTTCTGCGGAAGATGAACAGGAATAGGGAGAACCAATGAGAGACTAGCTGGAGGTGTCTGGACGGGCAAATTGAACTCTCATTTCCCACCAGGAAGAGGAAATAACCAAAGGCTCAGCGTGCCGTGCCGGAACCACATTAGGGCCTGAAGACATCCTGTGGTGTTGCGGTCAGGTCACAAGAAAGCGAGTTGAAGAAAGGAGTTCAGGGGCACTGTAATTCACAAACCTGCAGAGTTATAAATGACAGCTATCGTCCAAAAATATACTGAAGTAAGGCTGCCAAGAGGACTTGAAAGCGGGGCAGAATTGCAGGAAGCCGATTTCAGGAGGTAGACTGGAATTGCATTGAAAGCATAGGAAAAGAGGCAGAACGTCCACAATGATGCACTTGGCCAAAAAGGGCGTATGCGTTTTTTCCTGAATATATTCAGGAAAAAACGCATACGCCCTTTTTGGCCAACCAAGCAAGCTTGCAAAGGAAATCTGCACTACAATGAAGTCTCACTTCCCCCCCGGTCAAACGGGCCATCTGAAAAAAGTGTAAAATCCAGAAAGGCAGGACAAGCCATGGAGAACTGGGAGCCTTGTTATGCTGATGGGCGGGATGTAAATTGCCAACAGACACTCAGGAGAAGTGTATGGTGTTTCCTGAAACATCTAAACAACAAAGCAACAGAGCCTAGGGCACTTCCACTTATGGTCCTATAGCTTAGGGAAATTAAAATCAAAAAGACACAGCCACCCCAATGTTTGGGATGGCTCTGTTTACAAGAACCTCGTTTACAGTACAAGTTCAACATCACAGAAAGTGAAATATGGATAAAGAAGTTGTGGTATTTACTTACAAAGCAATATCACTCAGCAATGAAATCTATGTCATCAGGCCCTTCGTAGCACAATGAGTGGATTCAGGTATGATGATTCTAACTGAAATAAGTCACACAGAAAAAGAAACATCATAAGATATCAGTAATACACGGAATGTAAACTTGGCTACACAGGAACTGAATTACAGAACAGAACAGGGTCTCAAATTTAGAAAACCAACTTATGCTTGCTTAAGGGGAAAGGTGAGTTGGGCTGCTGCATAAAAGCAGAGATTGAAATGAGCACAGATAAAGTTCCTTAAGCCAAATATGGAATAGACAAGAGCTACTCCTTGCTGAACGAAATGGACTCAACACCCCATATTAAACGCCTAAGAATGTACCTGACTAGTAAGTATCTTAAAACCTATGGATTGCTATGTCTCCGAAAGAGAATCAAGCATGTGTACAGGGGCATAAACGCAGCAGTGATAGGATTGGAGAGGTTCGGTGAGCAAATGAAGACCCTTTGAAGTCATATTGCAAGGTACCCATTCCACGGGTCTCAACTCTCCAGGTTTAAGGTATTCTTCCTTCAGTTAAAACATGCATGTGGAACCTAGAGTATGATCAACCATGTGATCGGGAGACGTGTTCAAATATGTCTCAGTTTTCCTCCCCTGGTACTCGGGTGCAACATTCCAGACGCTTTACTAACACTCTCCCCACTTGGAGAGTCAGTGCCTTTAACCTCCTGTTTGGCCCAGTTTGCAATTTCTGCGGAAGATGAACAGGAATAGCGAGAACCAATGAGAGACTAGCTGGAGGTGTCTGGACGGGCAAATTGAACTCTCATTTCCCACCAGGAAGAGGAAATAACCAAAGGCTCAGCGTACCGTGCCGGAACCACATTAGGGCCTGAAGCCATCCTGTGGTGTTGCGGTCAGGTCACAAGAAAGCGAGTTGAAGAAAGGAGTTCAGGGGCACTGTAATTCACAAACCTGCAGAGTTATAAATGACAGCTATCATCCAAAAATATACTGAAGTAAGGCTGCCAAGAGGACTTGAAAGCGGGGCAGAATTGCAGGAAGCCGATTTCAGGAGGTAGACTGGAATTGCATTGAAAGCATCGGAAAAGAGGCAGAACGTCCACAATGATGCACTTGGCCAAAAAGGGCGTGTGCGTTTTTTCCTTAATATATTCAGGAAAAAACGCATACGCCCTTTTTGGCCAACCAAGCAAGCTTACAAAGGAAATCTGCACTACAATGAAGTCTCACTTCCCCCGGTCAAAAGGGCCATCTGAAAAAAGTGTAAAATCCAGAAAGGCAGGACAGGCCATGGAGAACTGGGAGCCTTGTTATGCTGATGGGCGGGATGTAAATTGCCAACAGACACTCGGGAGAAGTGTATGGTGTTTCCTGAAACATCTAAAAAACAATGCAACAGAGCCTAGGGCACTTCCTCTTATGGTCCTATAGCTTAGGGAAATTAAAATCAAAGAGACACAGCCACCCCAAAGTTTGGGACGCCTCTGTTTACAAGAACCTCATTACCGTACAAGTTCAATACCACAGGAAGTGAAAAATGGATAAAGAATTTGTGGTATTTACTTACAAAGCAATATCACTCAGCAATGAAATCTATGTCATCAGGCCCTTAGCATCACAATGAGTGGATTCAGGTATGATGAATCTAACTGAAATAAGTCACACAGAAAAAGAAACATCATAAGATATCAGTAATACACGGAATGTAAACTTGGCTACACAGGAACTGAATTACAGAACAGAACAGGGTCTCAAATTTAGAAAACCAACTTATGCTTGCTTAAGGGTAAAGGTGAGTTGCGGTGCTGCATAAAAGCAGAGATTGAAATGAGCACAGATAAAGTTCCTTAAGCCAAATATGGAATAGACAAGAGCTACTCCTTGCTCAATGAAATGGACTCAACACCGCATATTAAACGCCTAAGAATGTACCTGACTAGTAAGTATCTTAAAACCTATGGATTGCTATGTCTCCGAAAGACAATCAAGCAAGTGTACAGGGGCATAAACGCAGCAGTGATAGGATTGGAGAGGTTCGGTGAGCAAATGAAGACCCTTTGAAGTCATATTGCATGGTACCCATTCCACGGGTTTCAAATACCCAGGTTTAAGGTATTCTTCCTTCAGCTAAAACATGCATGTGGAACCCAGAGTATGATCAACCGTGTGAACGGGAGACGTGTTCAAATATGTCTCAGTTTTCCTCCCCTGGTACTCGGGTGCAACATTCCAGACGCTTTACTAACACTCTCCCCACTTGGAGAGTCAGCGCCTTAACCTCCTGTTTGGCCCAGTTTGCAATTTCTGTGGAAGATGAACAGGAATAGCGAGAACCAATGAGAGACTAGCTGGAGGTGTCTGGACGGGCAAATTTAACTCTCATTTCCCACCAGGAAGAGGAAATAACCAAAGGCTCAGCGTGCCGTGCCGGAACCAGATTAGGGCCTGAAGCCATCCTGCGGTGTTGCGGCCAGGTCACAAGAAAGTGAGTTGAAGAAAGGAGCTCAGGGGCACTGTAATTCACAAACCTGCAGAGATATAAATGACAGCTATCGTCCAAAAATATACTGAAGTAAGGCTGCCAAGAGGACTTGAAAGCGGGGCAGAATTGCAGGAAACCGATTTCAGGAGGTAGACTGGAATTGCATTGAAAGCATAGGAAAAGAGGCAGAACGTCCACAATGATGCACTTGGCCAAAAAGGGCGTATGCGTTTTTTCCTGAATATATTCAGGAAAAAACGCATACGCCCTTTTTGGCCAACCAAGCAAGCTTGCAAAGGAAATCTGCACTACAATGAAGTCTCACTTCCCCCCGGTCAAAAGGGCCATCTGAAAAAAGTGTAAAATCCAGAAAGGCAGGACAGGCCATGGAGAACTGGGAGCCTTTTTATGCTGACGGGCGGGATATAAATTGCCAACAGACACTCGGGAGAAGTGTATGGTGTTTCCTGAAACATCTAAAAAACAAAGCAACAGAGCCTAGGGCACTTCCACTTATGGTCCTATAGCTTAGGGAAATTAAAATCAAAAAGACACAGCCACCCCAAAGTTTGGGACGCCTCTGTTTACAAGAACCTCGTTTACGGTACAAGTTCAATATCATAGAAAGTGAAAAATGGATAAAGAACTTGTGCTACTTACGTACAATGCAGTATCACTCAGCAATGAAATCTATGTCATCAGGCCCGTAGCAGCATAATGAGTGGATTCAGGTACGATGATTCTAACTGAAATAAGTCACACAGAAAAAGAAACATCATAAGATATCACTAATACACGGAATGTAAACTTGGCTACACAGGAACTGAATTACAAAACAGAACAGAGTCTCAAATTTAGAAAACCATCTTATGCTTGCTTAAGGGGAAAGGTGAGTTGGGGTGCTGCATAAAACCGGAGATTGAAATGAGCACAGATAAAGTTCCTTAAGCCAAATATGGAATAGACAAGAGCTACTCCTTGCTCAACGAAATGGACTCAACACCGCATATTAAACGCCTAAGAATGTACCTGACTAGTAAGTATCTTAAAACCTATGGATTGCTATGTCTCCAAAAGAGAATCAAGCGTGTGTACAGGGGCATAAACGCAGCAGTGATAGGATTGGAGAGGTTCGGTGAGCAAATGAAGACCCTTTGAAGTCATATTGCATGGTACCCATTCCACGGGTCTCAACTCTCCAGGTTTAAGGTATTCTTCCTTCAGTTAAAACATGCATGTGGAACCTAGAGTATGATCAACCATGTGATCGGGAGACGTGTTCAAATATGTCTCAGTTTTCGTACCCTGGTACTCGGGTGCAACATTCCAGACGCTTTACTAACACTCTCCCCACTTGGAGAGTCAGTGCCTTTAACCTCCTGTTTGGCCCAGTTTGCAATTTCTGCGGAAGATGAACAGGAATAGCGAGAACCAATGAGAGACTAGCTGGAGGTGTCTGGACGGGCAAATTGAACTCTCATTTCCCACCAGGAAGAGGAAATAACCAAAGGCTCAGCGTACCGTGCCGGAACCACATTAGGGCCTGAAGCCATCCTGTGGTGTTGCGGTCAGGTCACAAGAAAGCGAGTTGAAGAAAGGAGTTCAGGGGCACTGTAATTCACAAACCTGCAGAGTTATAAATGACAGCTATCATCCAAAAATATACTGAAGTAAAGCTGCCAAGAGGACTTGAAAGCGTGGCAGAATTGCAGGAAACCGATTTCAGCAGGTACACTGGAATTGCATTGAAAGCATCGGAAAAGAGGCAGAACGTCCACAATGATGCACTTGGCCAAAAAGGGCGTGTGCGTTTTTTCCTTAATATATTCAGGAAAAAACGCATACGCCCTTTTTGGCCAACCAAGCAAGCTTACAAAGGAAATCTGCACTACAATGAAGTCTCACTTCCCCCCGGTCAAAAGGGCCATCTGAAAAAAGTGTAAAATCCAGAAAGGCAGGACAGGCCATGGAGAACTGGGAGCCTTGTTATGCTGATGGGCGGGATGTAAATTGCCAACAGACACTCGGGAGAAGTGTATGGTGTTTCCTGAAACATCTAAAAAACAAAGCAACAGAGCCTAGGGCACTTCCTCTTATGGTCCTATAGCTTAGGGAAATTAAAATCAAAGAGACACAGCCACCCCAAAGTTTGGGACGCCTCTGTTTACAAGAACCTCATTACCGTACAAGTTCAATACCACAGGAAGTGAAAAATGGATAAAGAATTTGTGGTATTTACTTACAAAGCAATATCACTCAGCAATGAAATCTATGTCATCAGGCCCTTAGCATCACAATGAGTGGATTCAGGTATGATGAATGTAACTGAAATAAGTCACACAGAAAAAGAAACATCATAAGATATCAGTAATACACGGAATGTAAACTTGGCTACACAGGAACTGAATTACAGAACAGAACAGGGTCTCAAATTTAGAAAACCAACTTATGCTTGCTTAAGGGTAAAGGTGAGTTGCGGTGCTGCATAAAAGCAGAGATTGAAATGAGCACAGATAAAGTTCCTTAAGCCAAATATGGAATAGACAAGAGCTACTCCTTGCTCAATGAAATGGACTCAACACCGCATATTAAACGCCTAAGAATGTACCTGACTAGTAAGTATCTTAAAACCTATGGATTGCTATGTCTCCGAAAGAGAATCAAGCATGTGTACAGGGGCATAAACGCAGCAGTGATAGGATTGGAGAGGTTCGGTGAGCAAATGAAGACCCTTTGAAGTCATATTGCATGGTACCCATTCCACGGGTTTCAACTACCCAGGTTTAAGGTATTCTTCCTTCAGCTAAAACATGCATGTGGAACCCAGAGTATGATCAACCATTTGATCGGGAGACGTGTTCAAATATGTCTCAGTTTTCGTACCCTGGTATTCGGGTTCAACATTCCAGACGCTTTACTAACACTCTCCCAACTTGGAGAGTCAGTCCCTTTAACCTCCTGTTTGGCCCAGTTTGCAATTTCTGCGGAAGATGAACAGGAATAGGGAGAACCAATGAGAGACTAGCTGGAGGTGTCTGGACGGGCAAATTTAACTCTCATTTCCCACCAGGAAGAGGAATTAACCAAAGGCTCAGCGTGCCGTGCCGGAACCAGATTAGAGCCTGAAGCCATCCTGCGGTGTTGCGGCCAGCTCAAAAGAAAGCGAGTTGAAGAAAGGAGCTCAGGGGCACTGTAATTCACAAACCTGCAGAGTTATAAATGACAGCTATCGTCCAAAAATATACTGAAGTAAGGCTGCCAAGAGGACTTGAAAGCGGGGCAGAATTGCAGGAAGCCGATTTCAGGAGGTAGACTGGAATTGCATTGAAAGCATAGGAAAAGAGGCAGAACGTCCACAATGATGCACTTGGCCAAAAAGGGCGTATGCGTTTTTTCCTGAATATATTCAGGAAAAAACGCATACGGCCTTTTTGGCCAACCAAGCAAGCTTGCAAAGGAAATCTGCACTACAATGAAGTCTCACTTCCCCCCCGGTCAAACGGGCCATCTGAAAAAAGTGTAAAATCCAGAAAGGCAGGACAGGCCATGGAGAACTGGGAGCCTTGTTATGCTGATGGGCGGGATGTAAATTGCCAACAGACACTCGGGAGAAGTGTATGGAGTTTCCTGAAACATCTAAACAACAAAGCAACAGAGCCTAGGGCACTTCCACTTATGGTCCTATAGCTTAGGGAAATTAAAATCAAAAAGACACAGCCACCCCAATGTTTGCGATGGCTCTGTTTACAAGAACCTCGTTTACAGTACAAGTTCAACATCACAGAAAGTGAAAAATGGATAAAGAAGTTGTGGTATTTACTTACAAAGCAATATCACTCAGCAATGAAATCTATGTCATCAGGCCCTTCGTAGCACAATGAGTGGATTCAGGTATGATGATTCTAACTGAAATAAGTCACACAGAAAAAGAAACATCATAAGATATCAGTAATACACGGAATGTAAACTTGGCTACACAGGAACTGAATTACAGAACAGAACAGGGTCTCAAATTTAGAAAACCAACTTATGCTTGCTTAAGGGGAAAGGTGAGTTGGGCTGCTGCATAAAAGCAGAGATTGAAATGAGCACAGATAAAGTTCCTTAAGCCAAATATGGAATAGACAAGAGCTACTCCTTGCTCAACGAAATGGACTCAACACCCCATATTAAACGCCTAAGAATGTACCTGACTAGTAAGTATCTTAAAACCTATGGATTGCTATGTCTCCGAAAGAGAATCAAGCATGTGTATAGGGGCATAAACGCAGCAGTGATAGGATTGGAGAGGTTTGGTGAGCAAATGAAGACCCTTTGAAGTCATATTGCATGGTACCCATTCCACGGGTTTCAACTACCCAGGTTTAAGGTATTCTTCCTTCAGCTAAAACATGCATGTGGAACCTAGAGTATGATCAACCATGTGATCGGGAGACGTGTTCAAATATGTCTCAGTTTTCGTACCCTGGTACTCGGGTGCAACATTCCAGACGCTTTACTAACACTCTCCCGACTTGGAGAGTCAGTGCCTTTAACCTCCTGTTTGGCCCAGTTTGCTATTTCTGCGGAAGATGAACAGGAATAGCGAGAACCAATGAGACACTAGCTGGAGGTGTCTGGACGGGCAAATTTAACTCTCATTTCCCACCAGGAAGAGGAATTAACCAAAGGCTCAGCGTGCCGTGCCGGAACCAGATTAGGGCCTGAAGCCATCCTGCGGTGTTGCGGCCAGCTCAAAAGAAAGCGAGTTGAAGAAAGGAGCTCAGGGGCACTGTAATTCACAAACCTGCAGAGTTATAAATGACAGCTATCGTCCAAAAATATACTGAAGTAAGGCTGCCAAGAGGACTTGAAAGCGGGGCAGAATTGCAGGAAACCGATTTCAGGAGGTAGACTGGAATTGCATTGAAAGCATAGGAAAAGAGGCAGAACGTCCACAATGATGCACTTGGCCAAAAAGGGCGTATGCGTTTTTTCCTGAATATATTCAGGAAAAAACGCATACGCCCTTTTTGGCCAACCAAGCAAACTTGCAAAGGAAATCTGCACTACAATGAAGTCTCACTTCCCCCCGGTCAAAAGGGCCATCTGAAAAAAGTGTAAAATCCAGAAAGGCAGGACAGGCCATGGAGAACTGGGAGCCTTGTTATGCTGATGGGCGGGATGTAAATTGCCAACAGACACTCGGGAGAAGTGTATGGTGTTTCCTGAAACATCGAAAAAACAAAGCAACAGAGCCTAGGGCACTTCCACTTATGGTCCTATAGTTTATGGCAATTAAAATAAAAAAGACACAGCCACCCCAAAGTTTGGGACGCCTCTGTTTACAAGAACCTCGTTTACAGTACAAGTTCAACATCGCAGAAAGTGAAAAATGGATAAAGAAGTTGTGGTATTTACTTACAAAGCAATATCACTCAGCAATGAAATCTATGTCATCAGGCCCTTAGCAGCACAATGAGTGGATTCAGGTATGATGATTCTAACTGAAATAAGTCACACAGAAAAAGAAACATCATAACATATCAGTAATACACGGAATGTAAACTTGGCTACACAGGAACTGAATTCCAAAACAGAACAGGGTCTCAAATTTAGAAAACCAACTTATGCTTGCTTAAGGGGAAAGGTGAGTTGGGGTGCTGCATAAAACCGGAGATTGAAATGAGCACAGATAAAGTTCCTTAAGCCAAATATGGAATAGACAAGAGCTACTCCTTGCTCAACGAAATGGACTCAACACCCCATATTAAACGCCTAAGAATGTACCTGACTAGTAAGTATCTTAAAACCTATGGATTGCTATGTCTCCGAAAGAGAATCAAGCATGTGTACAGGGGCATAAACGCAGCAGTGATAGGATTGGAGAGGTTCGGTGAGCAAATGAAGACCCTTTGAAGTCATATTGCATGGTACCCATTCCACGGGTCTCAACTCTCCAGGTTTAAGGTATTCTTCCTTCAGCTAAAACATGCATGTGGAACCCAGAGTATGATCAACCGTGTGAACGGGAGACGTGTTCAAATATGTCTCAGTTTTCCTCCCCTGGTACTCGGGTGCAACATTCCAGACGCTTTACTAACACTCTCCCCACTTGGAGAGTCAGCGCCTTAACCTCCTGTTTGGCCCAGTTTGCAATTTCTGCGGAAGATGAACAGGAATAGCGAGAACCAATGAGAGACTAGCTGGAGGTGTCTGGACGGGCAAATTTAACTCTCATTTCCCACCAGGAAGAGGAAATAACCAAAGGCTCAGCGTGCCGTGCCGGAACCAGATTAGGGCCTGAAGCCATCCTGCGGTGTTGCGGCCAGGTCACAAGAAAGTGAGTTGAAGAAAGGAGCTCAGGGGCACTGTAATTCACAAACCTGCAGAGATATAAATGACAGCTATCGTCCAAAAATATACTGAAGTAAGGCTGCCAAGAGGACTTGAAAGCGGGGCAGAATTGCAGGAAACCGATTTCAGGAGGTAGACTGGAATTGCATTGAAAGCATAGGAAAAGAGGCAGAACGTCCACAATGATGCACTTGGCCAAAAAGGGCGTATTCGTTTTTTCCTGAATATATTCAGGAAAAAACGCATACGCCCTTTTTGGCGAACCAAGCAAACTTGCAAAGGAAATCTGCACTACAATGAAGTCTCACTTCCCCCCGGTCAAAAGGGCCATCTGAAAAAAGTGTAAAATCCAGAAAGGCAGGACAGGCCATGGAGAACTGGGAGCCTTTTTATGCTGACGGGCGGGATATAAATTGCCAACAGACACTCGGGAGAAGTGTATGGTGTTTCCTGAAACATCTAAAAAACAAAGCAACAGAGCCTAGGGCACTTCCACTTATGGTCCTATAGCTTAGGGAAATTAAAATCAAAAAGACACAGCCACCCCAAAGTTTGGGACGCCTCTGTTTACAAGAACCTCGTTTACGGTACAAGTTCAATATCATAGAAAGTGAAAAATGGATAAAGAACTTGTGCTACTTACGTACAATGCAGTATCACTCAGCAATGAAATCTATGTCATCAGGCCCGTAGCAGCATAATGAGTGGATTCAGGTACGATGATTCTAACTGAAATAAGTCACACAGAAAAAGAAACATCATAAGATATCACTAATACACGGAATGTAAACTTGGCTACACAGGAACTGAATTCCAAAACAGAACAGGGTCTCAAATTTAGAAAACCAACTTATGCTTGCTTAAGGGGAAAGGTGAGTTGGGGTGCTGCATAAAACCGGAGATTGAAATGAGCACAGATAAAGTTCCTTAAGCCAAATATGGACTAGACAAGAGCTACTCCTTGCTCAACGAAATGGACTCAACACCACATATTAAACGCCTAAGAATGTACCTGACTAGTAAGTATCTTAAAACCTATGGATTGCTATGTCTCCAAAAGAGAATCAAGCGTGTGTACAGGGGCATAAACGCAGCAGTGATAGGATTGGAGAGGTTCGGTGAGCAAATGAAGACCCCTTGAAGTCATATTGCATGGTACCCATTCCACGGTTCTCAACTCTCCAGGTTTAAGGTATTCTTCCTTCAGTTAAAACATGCATGTGGAACCTAGAGTATGATCAACCATGTGATCGGGAGACGTGTTCAAATATGTCTCAGTTTTCCTCCTCTGGTACTCGGGTGCAACATTCCAGACGGTTTACTAACACTCTCCCCACTTGGAGAGTCAGCGCCTTTAACCTCCTGTTTGGCCCAGTTTGCAATTTCTGCGGAAGATGAACAGGAATAGGGAGAACCAATGAGAGACTAGCTGGAGGTGTCTGGACGGGCAAATTGAACTCTCATTTCCCACCAGGAAGAGGAAATAACCAAAGGCTCAGTGTGCCGTGCCGGAACCACATTAGGGCCTGAAGACATCCTGTGGTGTTGCGGTCAGGTCACAAGAAAGCGAGTTGAAGAAAGGAGTTCAGGGGCACTGTAATTCACAAACCTGCAGAGTTATAAATGACAGCTATCATCCAAAAATATACTGAAGTAAAGCTGCCAAGAGGACTTGAAAGCGGGGCAGAATTGCAGGAAACCGATTTCAGCAGGTACACTGGAATTGCATTGAAAGCATCGGAAAAGAGGCAGAACGTCCACAATGATGCACTTGGCCAAAAAGGGCGTGTGCGTTTTTTCCTTAATATATTCAGGAAAAAACGCATACGCACTTTTTGGCCAACCAAGCAAGCTTACAAAGGAAATCTGCACTACAATGAAGTCTCACTTCCCCCCGGTCAAAAGGGCCATCTGAAAAAAGTGTAAAATCCAGAAAGGCAGGACAGGCCATGGAGAACTGGGAGCCTTGTTATGCTGATGGGCGGGATGTAAATTGCCAACAGACACTCGGGAGAAGTGTATGGTGTTTCCTGAAACATCTAAAAAACAAAGCAACAGAGCCTAGGGCACTTCCTCTTATGGTCCTATAGCTTAGGGAAATTAAAATCAAAGAGACACAGCCACCCCAAAGTTTGGGACGCCTCTGTTTACAAGAACCTCATTACCGTACAAGTTCAATACCACAGGAAGTGAAAAATGGATAAAGAATTTGTGTTATTTACTTACAAAGCAATATCACTCAGCAATGAAATCTATGTCATCAGGCCCTTAGCAGCACAATGAGTGGATTCAGGTATGATGAATCTAACTGAAATAAGTCACACAGAAAAAGAAACATCATAAGATATCAGTAATACACGGAATGTAAACTTGGCTACACAGGAACTGAATTACAGAACAGAACAGGGTCTCAAATTTAGAAAACCAACTTATGCTTGCTTAAGGGTAAAGGTGAGTTGGGGTGCTGCATAAAAGCAGAGATTGAAATGAGCACAGATAAAGTTCCTTAAGCCAAATATGGAATAGACAAGAGCTACTCCTTGCTCAATGAAATGGACTCAACACCGCATATTAAATGCCTAAGAATGTACCTGACTAGTAAGTATCTTAAAACCTATGGATTGCTATGTCTCCGAAAGACAATCAAGCAAGTGTACAGGGGCATAAACGCAGCAGTGATAGGATTGGACAGGTTCGGTGAGCAAATGAAGACCCTTTGAAGTCATATTGCATGGTACCCATTCCACGGGTTTCAACTACCCAGGTTTAAGGTATTCTTCCTTCAGCTAAAACATGCATGTGGAACCCAGAGTATGATCAACCATTTGATCGGGAGATGTGTTCAAATATGTCTCAGTTTTCGTACCCTGGTACTCGGCTGCAACATTCCAGAGGCTTTACTAACACTCTCCCAACTTGGAGAGTCAGTCCCTTTAACCTCCTGTTTGGCCCAGTTTGCAATTTCTGTGGAAGATGAACAGGAATAGGGAGAACCAATGAGAGACTAGCTGGAGGTGTCTGGACGGGCAAATTTAACTCTCATTTCCCAACAGGAAGAGGAATTAACCAAAGGCTCAGCGTGCCGTGCCGGAACCAGATTAGAGCCTGAAGCCATCCTGCGGTGTTGCGGCCAAGTCACAAGAAAGCGAGTTGAAGAAAGGAGCTCGGGGGCACTGTAATTCACAAACCTGCAGAGTTATAAATGACAGCTATCGTCCAAAAATATACTGAAGTAAGGCTGCCAAGAGGACTTGAAAGCGGGGCAGAATTGCAGGAAGCCGATTTCAGGAGGTAGACTGGAATTGCATTGAAAGCATAGGAAAAGAGGCAGAACGTCCACAATGATGCACTTGGCCAAAAAGGGCGTATGCGTTTTTTCCTGAATATATTCAGGAAAAAACGCATACGCCCTTTTTGGCCAACCAAGCAAGCTTGCAAAGGAAATCTGCACTACAATGAAGTCTCACTTCCCCCCCGGTCAAACGGGCCATCTGAAAAAAGTGTAAAATCCAGAAAGGCAGGACAGGCCATGGAGAACTGGGAGCCTTGTTATGCTGATGGGCGGGATGTAAATTGCCAACAGACACTCGGGAGAAGTGTATGGTGTTTCCTGAAACATCTAAACAACAAAGCAACAGAGCCTAGGGCACTTCCACTTATGGTCCTATAGCTTAGGGAAATTAAAATCAAAAAGACACAGCCACCCCAATGTTTGGGATGGCTCTGTTTACAAGAACCTCGTTTTCAGTACAAGTTCAACATCACAGAAAGTGAAAAATGGATAAAGAAGTTGTGGTATTTACTTACAAAGCAATATCACTCAGCAATGAAATCTATGTCACCAGGCCCTTCGTAGCACAATGAGTGGATTCAGGTATGATGATTCTAACTGAAATAAGTCACACAGAAAAAGAAACATCATAAGATATCAGTAATACACGGAATGTAAACTTGGCTACACAGGAACTGAATTACAGAACAGAACAGGGTCTCAAATTTAGAAAACCAACTTATGCTTGCTTAAGGGGAAAGGTGAGTTGGGGTGCTGCATAAAACCAGAGATTGAAATGAGCACAGATAAAGTTCCTTAAGCCAAATATGGAATAGACAAGAGCTACTCCTTGCTCAACGAAATGGACTCAACACCCCATATTAAACGCCTAAGAATGTACCTGACTAGTAAGTATCTTAAAACCTATGGATTGCTATGTCTCCGAAAGAGAATCAAGCATGTGTATAGGGGCATAAACGCAGCAGTGATAGGATTGGAGAGGTTTGGTGAGCAAATGAAGACCCTTTGAAGTCATATTGCATGGTACCCATTCCACGGGTTTCAACTACCCAGGTTTAAGGTATTCTTCCTTCAGCTAAAACATGCATGTGGAACCTAGAGTATGATCAACCATGTGATCGGGAGACGTGTTCAAATATGTCTCAGTTTTTGTACCCTGGTACTCGGGTGCAACATTCCAGACGCTTTACTAACACTCTCCCGACTTGGAGAGTCAGTGCCTTTAACCTCCTGTTTGGCCCAGTTTGCTATTTCTGCGGAAGATGAACAGGAATAGCGAGAACCAATGAGACACTAGCTGGAGGTGTCTGGACGGGCAAATTTAACTCTCATTTCCCACCAGGAAGAGGAATTAACCAAAGGCTCAGCGTGCCGTGCCGGAACCAGATTAGGGCCTGAAGCCATCCTGCGGTGTTGCGGCCAGCTCAAAAGAAAGCGAGTTGAAGAAAGGAGCTCAGGGGCACTGTAATTCACAAACCTGCAGAGTTATAAATGACAGCTATCGTCCAAAAATATACTGAAGTAAGGCTGCCAAGAGGACTTGAAAGCGGGGCAGAATTGCAGGAAACCGATTTCAGGAGGTAGACTGGAATTGCATTGAAAGCATAGGAAAAGAGGCAGAACGTCCACAATGATGCACTTGGCCAAAAAGGGCGTATGCGTTTTTTCCTGAAAATATTCAGGAAAAAACGCATACGCCCTTTTTGGCCAACCAAGCAAACTTGCAAAGGAAATCTGCACTACAATGAAGTCTCACTTCCCCCCGGTCAAAAGGGCCATCTGAAAAAAGTGTAAAATCCAGAAAGGCAGGACAGGCCATGGAGAACTGGGAGCCTTGTTATGCTGATGGGCGGGATGTAAATTGCCAACAGACACTCGGGAGAAGTGTATGGTGTTTCTTGAAACATCGAAAAAACAAAGCAACAGAGCCTAGGGCACTTCCACTTATGGTCCTATAGTTTATGGAAATTAAAATAAAAAAGACACAGCCACCCCAAAGTTTGGGACGCCTCTGTTTACAAGAACCTCGTTTACAGTACAAGTTCAACATCGCAGAAAGTGAAAAATGGATAAAGAAGTTGTGGTATTTACTTACAAAGCAATATCACTCAGCAATGAAATCTATGTCATCAGGCCCTTAGCAGCACAATGAGTGGATTCAGGTATGATGATTCTAACTGAAATAAGTCACACAGAAAAAGAAACATCATAAGATATCAGTAATACACGGAATGTAAACTTGGCTACACAGGAACTGAATTACAGAACAGAACAGAGTCTCAAATTTAGAAAACCAACTTATGCTTGCTTAAGGGGAAAGGTGAGTTGGGGTGCTACATAAAACCAGAGATTGAAATGAGCACAGATAAAGTTCCTTAAGCCAAATATGGAATAGAAAAGAGCTACTCCTTGCTCAATGAAATGGACTCAACACCCCATATTAAACGCCTAAGAATGTACCTGACTAGTAAGTATCTTAAAACCTATGGATTGCTATGTCTCCAAAAGAGAGTCAAGCGTGTGTACAGGGGCATAAACGCAGCAGTGATAGGATTGGAGAGGTTCGGTGAGCAAATGAAGACCCTTTGAAGTCATATTGCATGGTACCCATTCCACGGGTCTCAACTCTCCAGGTTTAAGGTATTCTTCCTTCAGCTAAAACATGCATGTGGAACCCGGAGTATGATCAACCGTGTGAATGGGAGACGTGTTCAAATATGTCTCAGTTTTCCTCCCCTGGTACTCGGGTGCAACATTCCAGACGCTTTACTAACACTCTCCCCACTTGGAGAGTCAGCGCCTTTAACCTCCTGTTTGGTCCAGTTTGCAATTTCTGCGGAAGATGAACAGGAATAGGGAGAACCAATGAGAGACTAGCTGGAGGTGTCTGGACGGGCAAATTGAACTCTCATTTCCCACCAGGAAGAGGAAATAACCGAAGGCTCAGCGTGCCGTGCCAGAACCAGATTAGGGCCTGAAGCCATCCTGCGGTGTTGCGGCCAGCTCCAAAGAAAGCGAGTTGAAGAAAGGAGCTCAGGGGCACTGTAATTCACAAACCTGCAGAGTTATAAATGACAGCTATCGTCCAAAAATATACTGAAGTAAGGCTGCCAAGAGGACTTGAAAGCGGGGCAGAATTGCAGGAAACCGATTTCAGGAGGTAGACTGGAATTGCATTTGAAGCATAGGAAAAGAGGCAGAGCGTCCACAATGATGCACTTGGCCAAAAAGGGCCTAAGCGTTTTTTCCTGAATATATTCAGGAAAAAATGCATACACCCTTTTTGGCCAACCAAGCAAGCTTGCAAAGGATCTCTGCACTACAATGAAGTCTCACTTCCCCCCGGTCAAAAGGGCCATCTGAAAAAAGTGTAAAATCCAGAAAGGCAGGACAGGTCATGGAGAACTGGGAGCCTTGTTATGCTGATGGGCGGGATGTAAATTGCCAACAGACACTAGGGAGAAGTGTATGGTGTTTCCTGAAACATCTAAAAAACAAAGCAACAGAGCCTAGGGCACTTCCACTTATGGTCCTATAGCTTAGGGAAATTAAAATCAAAAAGACACAGCCACCCCAAAGTTTGGGACGCCTCTGTTTACAAGAACCTCGTTTACCGTACAAGTTCATTATCACAGAAAGTGAAAAATGGATAAAGAACTTGTGGTACTTACGTACAATGCAGTATCACTCAGCAATGAAATCTATGTCATCAGGCCCGTAGCAGCACAATGAGTGGATTCAGGTATGATGATTCTAACTGAAATAAGTCACACAGAAAAAGAAACATCATAAGATATCACTAATACACGGAATGTAAACTTGGCTACACAGGAACTGAATTCCAAAACAGAACAGGGTCTCAAATTTAGAAAACCAACTTATGCTTGCTTAAGGTGAAAGGTGAGTTGGGGTGCTGCATAAAACCGGAGATTGAAATGAGCACAGATAAAGTTCCTTAAGCCAAATATGGAATAGACCAGAGCTACTCCTTGCTCAATGAAATGGACTCAACACCCCATATTAAACGCCTAAGAATGTACCTGACTAGTAAGTATCTTAAAATCTATGGATTGCTATGTCTCCAAAAGAGAGTCAAGCGTGTGTACAGGGGCATAAACGCAGCAGTGATAGGATTGGAGAGGTTCGGTGAGCAAATGAAGACCCTTTGAAGTCATATTGCATGGTACCCATTACACGGGTCTCAACTCTCCAGGTTTAAGGTATTCTTCCTTCAGCTAAAACATGCATGTGGAACCCGGAGTATGATCAACCGTGTGAATGGGAGACGTGTTCAAATATGTCTCAGTTTTCCTCCCCTGGTACTCGGGTGCAACATTCCAGACGCTTTACTAACACTCTCCCCACTTGGAGAGTCAGTCCCTTTAACCTCCTGTTTGGCCCAGTTTGCAATTTCTCCGGAAGATGAACAGGAATAGGGAGAACCAATGAGAGACTAGCTGGAGGTGTCTGGACGGGCAAATTTAACTCTCATTTCCCACAGGGAAGAGGAATAAACCAAAGGCTCAGCGTGCCGTGCCGGAACCAGATTAGGGCCTGAAGCCATCCTGCGGTGTTGCGGCCAGGTCACAAGAAAGCGAGTTGAAGAAAGGAGCTCAGGGGCACTGTAATTCACAAACCTGCAGATTTATAAATGACAGCTATTGTCCGAAAATATACTGAAGTAGGGCTGCCAAGAGGACTTGAATGCGGGGCAGAATTGCAGGAAACCGATTTCAGGAGGAATCGGAATTGGATTGCATTTAAAACACAGGAAAAGAGGCAGAACGTCGACAATGATGCACTTGGCCAAAAAGGGCTTATGCGTTTTTTCCTGAATATATTCAGGAAAAAACGCATAAGCCCTTTTTGGCCAACCAAGCAAGCTTGCAAAGGAAATCTGCACTACAATTAAGTCTCACTTCCCCCTGGTCAAAAGGGCCATCTGAAAAAAGTGTAAAATCCAGAAAGGCAGGACAGGCCATGGAGAACTGGGAGCCTTGTTATGCTGATGGGCGGGATGTAAATTGCCAACAGCTGCTCTGTAGAAGTGTATGGTGTTTCCTGAAACATCTAAAAAACAAAGCAACAGAGCCTAGGGCACTTCTACTTATGGTCCTATAGCTTAGGGAAATTAAAATAAAAAAGACACAGCCACCCCAAAATTTGGGACGGCTCTTTTTACAGGAATCTCTTCTGCGGCACAAGTTAAATATCCCAGAGAGCAAATAATGGATAAAGAAGTTGCGGTACTTATGTACAACAGAATACCACTCAGCAATGAAATCTATGTCACCAGGCCCGTACCAACATAATGAGTGGATTGAGGCACGATGATTCTAAGTGAAATAAGTCACACAGAAAAAGAAACATCATAAGGTATCACTAATACACGGAATGTGAACTTGGCTACACATGAACTGAATTACAAAACAGAACAGGGTCTCAAATTTAGAAAACCAACTTATGCTTGCTTAAGGGGGAAGGTGAGTTGGGGTGCTGCATAAAAGCAGAGTTTGAAATTAGCACAGATACCGTTCCATAAGCCTAATATGTAATAGAGAAGACCTACCCCTTGCTCATCGAAATGGATTCAACAATGAGGTATCACCTCACACCTGGTAGAACAGGCATCATTGAAAATCTACAAACAAAAAATGCTGGAAAGGGTGTGGAGAAAAGGAACCCTCTTCCACTATTGTTTGGAATATAAATTGATACAGTCATTATGGAGAACAATATGGAATTTCTTAAGAAACTAACAATAGAATTACCATATGATACAGCAATCCCAGTACTGGACATATACCCAGACAAAACCATAAATCATAAAGAGTCATTCACCGCAATGTTCATTGCATTACTATTTACAATATCGAGGTAATGGAAGCAACCTAAATACCCACAGACAGACGAATTCATAAAGCTGTGGTACATATATAAAATGGAATATTACTAAGCCATGAAAAGGAATGAAATTGGGTCATTTGTAGAGACGTCGATGGATCTAGAGACTGTCATACAGAGTGAAGTAAGTCAGAAAGAGAAAAACAAATCTTGTATATTCATGCATATATGTGGAACCTAGAAAAACTGTACAGATTAACCATTTTGCAAGGCATAAATAGAGCAACAGATGTAGACAACAAACGTATGGACAACAAGGGGGGAAAGCTGTTGGGGGGGTGGTGGTGGGAGGAGTTGAGAGACTGGGATTGGCATGTATACATTTATATGTATAAAATAGATAACCAATAAGAACCTGCTGTATAAAAATATAAAATAAAATTCAAAATTAAAAAGAAATAAAATTTAAAAAATAAAACAGAAAAAACAATTATTCCCTTCACATCCATGTATTTATATGAATAAATTATTTCCATGCTTATATCTGTAAATACAAAAAAGAGGAAAAAAATCTACCTTGAACCAAAAACGAAAAAGAGAAAAAAAACACAGAACCCACCAGTTACACAGAGGAAAACCGTATCAGGGCACTTGCTCCAGTTGTAAACAATTCTGAAGTTGGTCAGTGGTGGGGAATCATCTCCCATTCAGCCAGCAGCCCCCACGCAACAAGCATCCTCATTGCAAAGCTGGGGCACCGTGCCGAGGCATCTGTGAGTAAACGTGAGCTGAGCCCCAGGCCAGTTGCTGCTGAACTATTCCCACCCGTCCCAGGTAAAACACCTGAATATATACAAGGACTTGAAAGCCTAGAGGAAGGGCCATAGAGCCACACGAGTGACAGCATGCCGGCCGACTTGGTGCCTGCAGGCCAGCCAGGATGGTCCTGGCCCTGGGTGCTCTTCTGGAAGATTTCCATTTCCCTGCCTGAGATACCCGTCCTGTCCCTGCCCCCACGGCTTTTTTCCTTCCTCACCTCTGCCCAGGGAGAAATTCCAGCAGCAGGTATGGGTGACACATCCTCTTCTTTAGCAGGTGGCAGCCTGGCAACTGCTGCAGAAAGTCCAGCAGAGCCCCACTCACACTGGGCCACCCACAAAGCCGTGGCCTCTCACTCCCTCCCACCAGCCCAGCCCCGAGACTGCTGACAGGGCAGAGAAAATGGCGTCAGGCACGGCTGCAGGGGCTCTTGCTGCCTGGAGTGGTATTTATATTGATCTCAACCCAGGCACACCTGGGGAGGGCTGGCCGGCACGGTAAGGCTGCCCAGGTCAGCCAATCATCACCCCTCAGGGGCTCACAGTTGCAGAAAATGGAACTTGCTGAACCGGCCAGGTCCAAGGAACAGGTGTGGGCTCCTGAGAGTCAGGATAGACAAGGGGCTGCAGCTTTGGCTTGTTTTCTAATCATTTTATCTGGCCCATGAGTGGGAGACAACTTCAAGAAAACCCTCTCCTAATGAGAGGAACCCAGGAGTCAGGGAGAGGAGGGGTGGGTGGTGGTTGGAGACAGAGGCCTGGTGCCCCGGGTGCAGTGGAAGTCTCTGGAAGACCAGGTGGAGGGAGGCCTCATGGAGTGATGCCCAGGGTCACAGACCTGTCGCAGCTGCTGTTTGTTAGTTCAAGTCCTGCTCTGAGGTGCTCTGTGTCAGCTCTGAGCGACAGGTGAGCTGGGGGTGCTCTGCAATGAGGGCTATGTGCACGGTTCCTGTGTGCCCAGCCCTGCCACGGTACCTGCAAGGGTAGCTCTGTATCCTGGGAGGGCCCTGACCACGAGAGCCCCGTGGGCTGGGGTGGGGGTGGGGTACCTGCCCAGGTGAGCTCCATATTCTGGGATTGGTCTGACCACGAGAGCCCCATGGGCTGCTGGGGACCTGGTAAAGGATGTCAGGACAGTCAGTGAAGCCACCGACGATATACCTCCAGTTGTTCCTAATTCCTACACCCTGCTGGTCATTCTACCAACCACCAGGACATGGTATTCTGTATTAGTCTTCAATGATGCCTTCTTTTGTATTCCATTAGTCCCAGAGTCACAAGAAATTTTGGCTTGTGAGTGGCAGGACTCAACATACAACTAAAACAATACTTCCGGGCCGTTCGGCCCCAAGGGTGCAAAAATTCCCACACCATCTTTGGGGAAAGCTTAGCTAAAGACCTAAAAGTTCTACCTCTGGAAAAGGAAACCCTCCTTCAATATGCAGACGACATTCTGATCGCCAGCCCTACTAAGGAGGCCTCTGAACTACCAAGCCAATAAAGGATAGAAGTTGTCCAAGAAAAAGCTCAAATATCACAGACTGCGGTGACCTGCCTGGGCTTCATTCTCACAGAAGGTCAGAGAAGCCCATCCCAGGAAAGGGAAGAAACCATTTTCAGCCTTACCCCTTTCTAAAACTAGAAGACAGCTTAGGGGTTCCTGGGGAGGCCAGGGTTTGCTGCTTCTGGATCCCTAACTACAGTCTACTAGCTGGGCCTCTATATGAAACACTGAAAGGAAAAGATGATGGTCCTTTGGAATAGAATCCAGAAGTGACCTTTCAAGAATGGAAAGAGCAGTCAATTCAGACCCTTGCCCTGGAACTCCCTAATTTAGCTAAACCCTTTGACCTTTACATTCCCGGTGAAAGGTGAATCGCCATTGGAGAATTAGTGCAAAAACTGGGACCACTTGAAATGGAACAATGCAAGAATGCCATCCAGGTAGGATAAACTACGGTCACTAAGGGGCTTGGCCCACTGCCACATCTGGCCAAGATAATGGCGGTATCTAAAAACCTGGAAATCAGCAGCCCAAAAGGCCACCTCCCTCCTAAGGGAAAAGGACCCCACGTGGTGATCCTAACCACCAACCATGCCCTGAAGTTACAGGGTTCGCTCCATGGGCACACTGACCTTGAGTGAGGAGGCCCTCCAACTCCAACATCCAGAGAGATAACCGGGGGCAACAGGGCACCATGACGACTCGTGTGAACATCACTTGACCTGGAGTTTCTCTCATAAAACAACAAGAGTGTGTCCCAAAAGAGTAGACTACTGCTTGCAGGACTTACTGCACCCAGAGGGGAGCTAATAATCTTGGCGGGGGAACGGTATATCACACTGTCACCATAGAAAAGCCTACAGACACCGTGATGATGGTGGCCAATAAGACCGGCTGGACTCCTGTTTACTTCAAAAGGCTGTTGACTCAGTGGCCATCATGGTCCTTGATCACCACTGACCCTGGACTGTCTGGGAGTTGAGCGGGCAGGGCTCTGACACCTGGTGCTGTTTGTACGTTAATTCAGGGGCTTAATTGAAGAAAGCGCAGACTACTGGTCAGAGCATCTAGGCTGGCAGAAACGGTCAGCCTAAGGTGGCCGAACAAATGTGGGGCGGGGTGAAACCGGCCCCCACAGCGTCTCTGCACATCTCTTTCCTGGACCCTTAAAGGTCATTAGAATCTATAACACTTCCAATGCTGGTGCTCAGGTGGACGAGCAGGGAGGCAGGGGTCCTGGGGACAATCAACGTCACCGGGAGGCTGCTGGGGAGAAGCTCTGACCCTCGCCCCAGGGTATGAGGGCTCCCAACTCAGCACTCAGCAGTTACAGAAGAAGGGTCTGCACCCTCAGCACTCCAAGAATGAGGAACAGGACAAAAGGCAGAGGAGGGGTTTGTCCCCAGCAAAGCCCATTAAAAATCCCTGGGAGATAAAAATAGAATCTGGGCAATAAAGTCAAGTCTAACCTTTTTTATCCTTTGTGCTTTGTCTAATTTCACGTGCTCCTAGGGTCCCGCATGCAGAGGTTCCACACCCGGCACTTCAGACCAGATTTCCTAGTGCAGAATGGCTGGGTCGACACCTCAGCTCCTGGGGCCCAGTGCAGACTCCACGATATAGAGCCTGAGCTACAGCCAACCCGGCCCTCGAGAGCTCCGCCCCCTCCCTCCCACTGACTCTGACAGGATCTCTACACAGCAGCCCAGCCCACAGCCCACGAGGTAGTGCATGCTCTCACCTCTCCATTCTCTGATCAAAATATAAAGTTTCCTTTGCTTGTGAACCAAACTCAGTCTCGATCTGTTGGCCCCAATGACACTGGGCAGGGGGACACTTGTTGGGGTCCACTCTGGAAGATCAGTAACAGAAATTGAGACTATTGTAACCTCAATGAACAGATGTGTGAGCCAAACTGTAGTTAACATAGAACAGTGTATAAGGCTCGGGTAAAATAAGATGTTTCTAACACTTCCATTTGATATTTCCATCACTTTATTATAAGCAAGTTCAGTGAAAAGGTTTGTCTTATTTGTCAGGTCAATATTAGAGAAACGAAGTGATTTCTTTCCAAGGATGTACATCTAATAATCTTGGTTAAACCTTCAATCTTGTTTTAAATGCTTTTCCATTGAAAATGATACCTCTCTTTCAGCTCCCCCATTTCTGAGAAGTATAAAATCTTATAATTTATTATTACCAAAGGGGAAAGGTGGGAGGAGGGATAAATTAACAGTTTGGGATTAACACATACACACTGCTATGTATAAAATAGATCATCAACAAGGAACTACTGTATAGCACAGGGAACTACACTCAACATTTTGCAATAACCTATAAGGGGAAATAATCTGAAAAAGAATAGATATTTTTATTGACATCATCTATCAATGACAGTTAAAGTGTAACCTAAGGGAAGCTGGTGGTGAGTGCTTCTGACCCTGAAGACTTCAATCATCTAAAGTTTGGACTCTGCCTACTTCCCATGGCCCTTAATGAACATATGTGTAGCCGTAACTTAAAAACTTCCCCAGTTTGGGTTTCGGGGAGACACTGATTTTGAAAAAGCCCTGGTGTTCTCCTTACATGAATGGGACTCTTCCTACTGCTAAAACATGTCTGTCACACCCAGAGGATGGTATACCGTCTGATCGGGAAGAGTTTGGAAAAGGCATCTCATCTCCTCATCTCCTGGTGCTCGGGTTCACCCCTCCAGCGTCTTTACTAACAGTCTCCCCACTTGGAGATGTCAGCACTGTCAACATCCTGTTGCGTACAGTTTGGAATTTGTCCAGAGGATGAAGCGGAAGGATGAGGAACAATGAGAGACAAGTCCTAGGTGTTCAGACAGGCACATGTCACTCTAATTTCCAATCAGGAAGACGAATTGACCAAAGGCTAGGGTTGCCCATGGAAACAATATAGGGCTTGAGGAAATCCCGCTGCTTTGTGGCCAGTTCCCATAAACACAAGTTGAACAATGGAACTCAGGGGCAGTAAAATTCACAAAACTGCAGAGTTGAAAATATCCATCACTGAAAAATGTCTTGAGGAAAGTCAGAAAAAAGGACTTGTAAGCAAGGGAGAATGGCAGGAAAGGGATTTGAGGAGGTAGAAAGGACTCGCCATTAAGCACAAGAAAAGGAGCTGAACATTGCCAACATTGCAGTTGGCCAAAAAGGGTGTATGCGTTTTTTTCTGTATATATTCAAGAAAAGGGCATACACTTTTTTAGCCAACCAAACAGATGGGCACTGGAAGTCAATACTACAAAAGATATCACTTCGCATCAGTCAGAAGAGCCATCCTCATAAAGCGTAAACAACAGAAATGCAGGACAGGGCAACGAGAAGAGGGAGCCCTGTGAGACTTATAGTGGAAATGTATATTGCCAACGGCCATTCTGGAGAAGTGTATTGTATTTACTAAAGCATCTAAAAAATGAGCTACAGAGCATAGGGCACTTGCACTCATGGGCGTATATCTTGGGAAAAACAAAAATCGAGAGGACACAGGCACCCCAATGTTTACCCCCTCTCTGTTTAAAAGATCCTCGACTAGGATATAACTTAAATGTCTCTGGAGGGAAAAAATGGATAGAGATGTGGTACTTAGGTAGAGTGGGGGGGGGGGGGGTGGGGGGGGGGGGGGGGGGGGGGGGGGGGGGCAGTTGTAACAACTCCGGAGGAGTTACGTATGATCATTCTAAGTGACAGAATTCAAAAAGAAAAAGACACATATCATAAGATATCATTTAAAGGTGGAATCCAAAATGGCTACACATGAAATAAATTACAAAACAAAAACATAGTCAAATATGTAGAAAACACGCATAAGGCTGCTAAACGGGAAAGGTGGGGAGGGGTGAGGCATCATCCAGGAGGTTGAAATTAGCAAAGATACCATTCCAAATACCAAACTGATAATCAACAAGGCCTACACGGTAGCTAAAAGAACTGCACTCAGCACACTCAAGTCACCGGAAAAGAATATATACGACTGGTAAGAATCTGAAAAAGAATTTATTGATGTCTCTCTGTACGTGAATCAAGTGGATGTACAGCAGCAAGAAACAGAGCTTTGAAAATCAGCTGTAACCAATATAGTAATAAATTGAAAAAAATAAACGACAGAGAGACAGAGAAAACCTCTTACAACTTTTCCTCAGGGACGGTGATGCAACATGGATTGAACACATCTAGACCCACAGCAGGATGAGACATAAGGCTGGAAACTGTTTGCGCTAAGAGAAATGTGAGGTTGGGTGAGGAAATGCACACCCTTTAAAGTAATACTACCTGGTACCCATTCAATGGGTCCCAAATCTGCAGGTTCAAGGGATCTTCCTATAGCTAAAACATGCATGGAAAACCCAGAGGACTGTACACCATGTGATCGGGAGATGTGTCTAAAATGCACCTCATTTATCCTCTCCTGGTGCTCCTGTTCACCATTCCAGCCACGCTACTTAGAATCTCCCCACTTGGAGAATCAGCACATTTAAACTTCTGTTTCACACATTTTGCAAATTGTGAGGAGGATGAACGGGAAGAGGGGGAACCAATGAGAGAATAGTTGTAGGGGTTTGGACGGGCACATATCACTCTAATTTCCCATTAAGAATAAGAATTAAAGAAAGGCTCAGCCTGCCTCGCCGGAGCCAAAATAGGGCCTGAAGCAATCCTGCGGGTTTGAGGCCAGCTCACAAAAGAACAACTTAAAAAATGGAGCTCAGGGTCACTGCAATTCACAAACCTGCAGAGTTATAAATGAAAACTAACGTCCAAAAATATGTTGAGGTAAGGCAAAGAAGAGGATCTGAATGCAAGACAGAATTGCAAGAAACAGATTTCAAGAGATAGATTGGACTCGTCTTTAACGCACATGAAAAGCGGCAGAATTTCGACAATGATGCAGTTGGCCCAAAAGGGCGTATGCGTTTTTTCCTGATTATATCCAGGAAAAAACGCATACGCACTTTATGGGCAACGAAGCAAGCAAGCAATGCAAATGTGCACAACAAAGAAGTCTCATTTCCCACCGGTCAAAAGGGCCATCCTAAAAAATTGTAAAAACCAGAAATGCAGGACAGGCCATGGAGAACAGGGAGCCTTTATACGCTGATGGGCAGTGTGTGGACTGCCGAGAGCCACTCTGGAGAAGTGTATGGTGGTTCCTAAATCATCTAAAAAACAGAGCTACAGAGCATAGGACACTTCCAATCATGGGAGTATATCTAGGGAAGTCTAAAAATCAACAAGACACAAGCACACCACAGTTTAGGGCTACTCTGTTTACAAGAACCTCAACTTCAGTACACCTTAAATATCCCAGGAAAGAGAACAATGGATAAAGAAGATGTGGTACTTATGTACAATTTCTTCACCATGAAATCAATGTAATAAGGCTAGTAGAAGGATAAAGAGTGGATTTAGGTCCGATAATACTACTTGAAATAAGTCAAACAGAAAAAGAAACATATCATAAGATATCACTTATAGAGGGAGGGTAAATATGGCTGCACAAGAAATGAATTACAGAACAGAACAGTGTCTCACATTTAGAAAACACACTTATGTCAGCTTAAGGGGAAAGGAGAGGTGGGGTGATGCATAAAACCAGAGTTTGAAATTAGCACAGATACCGTTCAATAAACCAAATAGGTATTAGACAAGATCTACACCTTGCTCAATGAACTGGCCTCAACACACCCTATACACCACAGAGAAATATATCTGAGTAATAAGAATCTTAAAACCCATGTATTGATATATCTCCATAAGGGAATCAAGTGTGTGCAGAGTGGCACAAACACAGCAGTGAAAATGAGCTAAACCCCATTATAGAAATGAATTTTAAAAACAAAACGCTGAAACAATGAAAGAGAGAAAAATTCTTACAAAATTCGCTCAGGGGCTGTGATGCAACCTGGATTGACCACATATAAACCCACAGCTGGATAAGACATAAGGCTGGACACTTGGGGCTGAGAGGATTGGTGAGCTTTGGTGAGCAACTGCCGAAAGTTTAATGCAATACTTCATGCTACTCAGTCCAAGGGTCCCAACACTCCAGGTTGAAGGGAATCTTCCTACAGCTAAACCATGCTTGGGAAACCCAGCGACTGGTATACCATATGATCGGGAAAGGTTTCTAAAACACACCTCATTTTTCCTCTCCTGGGGCTCCGGATCGACATTCCAGCCGCTTTACTAACAACATCCCCACATGGAGAGTCAATGCCTTTAAGTTCTTGTATCGCACAGTCTGCAGTTAGTGCGGAGGATGAATGGGAATAGGGGGAACCAGTGAGAAAACTAGCTGTAGCGGTTTCAATGGGCACATATCACTCTAATTTCACATCAGTAAGAAGAATTAACCAAAGGCACAGCAAGGTGTCCCAGAAGAAGAATAGAGCTTCAAGGAATCCTGTGGTTATGGGGCAAGATCACAAAAATAAGAGCTGAAAAATGGAGCTAAGGGCCACTGCAATTCAAAAACCTGCAGAGTTATAAAGGCCAACTATTTTCAAAAAATATATTGAGGTAAGGCTATGAAGAAGCATTGAAAGCAAGGCAGAATTGCAGGAAACCGATTTCAGGAGATACACTGGAATTGCATTGAAAACATATGAAGAGAGTCAGAACCTCGACAATGATGCACTTGGCCAAAAAGGGCGTATGTGTTTTTTCCTGAATATAGTCAGGAAAAAACGCATACACACTTTTTGGCCAACCAAGCAAGCTTGCAAAGGAAATCTGCACTACAATGAAGTCTCACTTTCCCCTGGTCAAAAGGGCCATCTGAAAAAAGTGTAAAATCCATAAAGGCACGACAGGCCATGGAGAACTGGGAGCCTTGTTATGCTGATGGGCGGGATGTAAATTGCCAACAGCCACTCTGGAGAAGTGTATGGTGTTTCCTGAAACATCTAAAAAACAAAGCAACAGAGCCTAGGGCACTTCCACTTATGGTCCTAGAGTTTAGGGAAATTAAAATCAAAAAGACACAGCCACCCCAAAGTTTGGGACGCCTCTGTTTACAAGAACCTCATATACGGTACAAGTTCAATATCGCAGAAAGTGAAAAATGGATAAAGAACTTGTGGTACTTACGTACAATGCAATATCACTCAGCAATAAAATCTATGTCATCAGGCCCGTAGCAGCATAATGAGTGGATTCAGGTACGATGAATCTAACTGAAATAAGTCACACAGAAAAAGAAACATCATAAGATATCACTAATACACGGAATGTAAACTTGGCTACACAGGAACTGAATTCCAAAACAGAACAGGGTCTCAAATTTAGAAAATCAACTTATGCTTGCTTAAGGGGGAAGGTGAGTTGGGGTGCTGCATAAAACCAGAGTTTGAAATTAGCACAGATAAAGTTCCTTAAGCCAAATATGGACTAGACAAGAGCTACTCCTTGCTCAACGAAATGGACTCAACACCCCATATTAAACTCCAAAGAATATACCTGACTAGTAAGAATCTTAAAACGTATGGATGGCAATGTCTGAAAGAGAATCAAGCGTGTGTACAGGGGCATAAACACAGCTGTGACAGGATTGGAGAGGTTCAGTGAGTAAATGAAGACCCTTTGAAGTCATATTGCATGGTACCCATTCCACGGGTCTCAACTCTCGAGGTTTAAGGTATTCTTCCTTCAGCTAAAATATGCATGTGGAACCCAGAGTATGATCAACCATGTGATCGGGAGACGTGTTCAAATATGTCTCAGTTTTCGTCCCCTTGTACTCGGGTGCAACATTCGAGACGCTTTACTAACACTCTCCCGACTTGGAGAGTCAGTGCCTTTAAACTCCTGTTTCGCCCAGTTTGTAATTTCTGCGGAAGATGAATAGGAATAGGGAGAACCAATGAGAGACTAGCTGGAGGTGTCTGGACCGGCAAATTTAACTGTCATTTCCCACCAGGAAGAGGAATTAACCAAAGGCTCAGCGTGCCATGCCGGAACCAGATTAGGGCCTGAAGCAATCCTGCGGTGTTGCGGCCAGCTCACAAGAAAGCGAGTTGAAGAAAGGAGCTCAGGGGCAGTGTAATTCACAAAACTGTAGAGATATAAATGAAAGCTATAGTCAAAAAATATACTGAAGTAAGGCTGCCAAGAGGACTTGAAAGCGGAGCAGAATTGCAGGAAACCGATTTCAGGAGGTAGACTGGAATTGCATTGAAAACATAGGAAAAGAGGCAGAACGTCGACAATGATGCACTTGGCCAAAAACGGCGTATGCGTTTTTTCCTGAATATATTCAGGAAAAAAGGCATACGCCCTTTTTGGCCAACCAAGCAAGCTTGCAAAGGAAATCGGCACTACAATGAAGTCTCACTTCCCCCCGGTCAAAAGGGCCATCTGAAAAAAGTGTAAAATCCAGAAAGGCAAGACAGGCCATGGAAAACTGGGAGCCTTGTTATGCTGATGGGCGGGATGTAAATTGCCAACAGCCACTCTGGAGAAATCTATGGTGTTTCTTGAAACATGTAAAAAACAAAGCAACAGAGCCTAGGGCACTTCCACTTATGGTCCTATAGCTTAGGGAAATTAAAATCAAAAAGACACAGCCACCCAAAAGTTTGGGACGCCTCTGTTTACAAGAACCTCATTTACCGTTCAAGTTCAATATCACAGAAAGTGAAAAATGGATAAAGAACTTGTGGTACTTACATACAATGCAGTATCACTCAGCAATGAAATCTATGTCATCAGGCCCGTAGCAGCACAATGAGTGGATTCAGGTACGATGATTCTAACTGAAATAAGTCACACAGAAAAAGAAACATCATAAGACATCACTAATACACGGAATGTAAACTTGGCTACACAGGAACTGAATTCCAAAACAGAACAGGGTCTCAAATTTAGAAAACCAACTTATGCTTCCTTAGGGGGAAATGTAAGTTGGGGTGCTGCATAAAACCAGAGATTGAAATGAGCACAGATAAAGTTCCTTAAGCCAAATATGGAATAGACAAGAGCTACTCCTTGCTCAACGAAATGGACTCAACAACCCTTATTAAACGCCTAAGAATGTACCTAACTAGTAAGTATCTTAAAACCTATGGATTGCTATGTCTCCAAAAGAGAATCAAGCGTGTGTACAGGGTCATAAACGCAGCATTGATAGTATTGGAGAGGTTCGGTGAGCAAATGAAGACCCTTTGAAGTCATATTGCATGGTACCCATTCCACGGGTCTCAACTCTCCAGGTTTAAGGTATTCTTCCTTCAGCTAAAATATGCATGTGGAACCCAGAGTATGATCAACCATGTGAACGGGAGACGTGTTCAAATATGTCTCAGCTTTCCTCCCCTGGTACTCGGGTGCAACATTCCAGACGCTTTACTAACACTCTCCCCACTTGGAGAGTCAGCGCCTTTAACCTCCTGTTTGGCCCAGTTTGCAATTTCTGTGGAAGATGAACAGGAATAACGAGAACCAATGAGAGACTAGCTGGAGGTGTCTGGACGGGCAAATTTAACTCTCATTTCCCACCAGGAAGAGGAATTAACCAAAGGCTCAGCGTGCCGTGCCGGAACCAGATTAGGGCCTGAAGCCATCCTGTGGTGTTGAGGCCAGCTCAAAAGAAAGGAGCTCAGGGGCACTGTAATTCACAAACCTGCAGAGTTATAAATGACAGCTATCGTCCAAAAATATACTGAAGTAAGGCTGCCAAGAGGACTTGAAAGCGGGGCAGAATTGCAGGAAACCGATTTCAGGAGGTAGACTGGAATTGCATTGAAAGCATAGAAAAAGAGGCAGAACGTCCACAATGATGCACTTGGCCAAAAAGGGCGTATGCGTTTTTTCCTGAATATATTCAGGAAAAAACGCATACGCCCTTTTTGGCCAACCAAGCAAGCTTGCAAAGAAATCTGCACTACAATGAAGTCTCACTTCCCCCCGGTCAAAAGGGCCATCTGAAAAAAGTGTAAAATCCAGAAAGGCAGGACAGGCCATGGAGAACTGGGAGCCTTGTTATGCTGATGGGCGGGATGTAAATTGCCAACAGACACTCGGGAGAAGTGTATGGTGTTTCCGGAAACATCTAAAAAACAAAGCAACAGAGCCTAGGGCACTTCCACTTATGGTCCTATAGCTTAGGGAAATTAAAATCAAAAAGACACAGCCACCCCAAAGTTTGGGACGCCTCTGTTTACAAGAACCTCATTTACCGTTCAAGTTCAATATCACAGAAAGTGAAAAATGGATAAAGAACTTGTGGTACTTACGTACAATGCAGTATCACTCAGCAATGAAATCTATGTCATCAGGCCCGTAGCAGCATAATGAGTGGATTCAGGTACGATGATTCTAACTGAAATAAGTCACACAGAAAATGAAACATCATAAGGTATCACTAATACACGGAATGTGAACTTGGCTACACATGAACTGAATTACAAAACAGAACAGGGTCTCAAGTTTAGAAAACCAACTTATGCCTGCTTAAGGGGGAAGGTGAGTTGGGGTGCTGCATAAAAGCAGAGTTTGAAATTAGCACAGATACCGTTCCATAAGCCAAATATGTAATAGACTAGACCTACCCCTTGCTCAACGAAATGGATTCAACAATGAGGTATCACCTCACACCTGGTAGAATAGGCATCATAGAAAATCTACAAACAAAAAATGCTGGAAAGGGTGTGGAGAAAAGGAACCCTCTTCCACTACTGTTGGGAATATAAATTGATACAGTCATTATGGAGAACAATATGGAATTTCTTATGAAACTAACAATAGAATTACCATATGATACAGCAATCCCAGTACTGGACATATACCCAGACAAAACCATAAATCAAAAAGAGTCATTCACCGCAATGTTCATTGCATCACTATTTACAATATCGAGGTAATGGAAGCAACTTAAATGCCCACAGACAGACGAATGCATAAAGCTGTGGTACATATATGAAATGGAATATTACTAAGCCATGAAAAGGAATGAAATTGGGTCATTTGTAGAGACGTCGATGGATCTAGAGACTGTCATACAGAGTGAAGTAAGTCTGAAAGAGAAAAACAAATCTTGTATATTCATGCATATATGTGGAACCTAGAAAAACTGTACAGATTAACCATTTTGCAAGGCATAAATAGAGCAACAGATGTAGACAACAAACGTATGGACAACAAGGGGGGAAAGCTGTTGGGGGGGTGGTGGTGGGAGGAGTTGAGAGACTGGGATTGGCATGTATACATTTATATGTATAAAATAGATAACCAATAAGAACCTGCTGTATAAAAATATAAAATAAAATTCAAAATTAAAAAGAAATAAAATTTAAAAAATAAAACAAAAAACAATTATTCCCTGCACATACATGTATTTATATGAATAAATTATTTCCATGCTTATATCTGTAAATACAAAAAAGAGGAATAAAATCTACCTTGAACCAAAAACGAAAAAGAGAAAAAAAACACAGAACCCACCAGTTACACAGAGGAAAACCGTATCAGGGCACTTGCTCCAGTTGTAAACAATTCTGAAGTTGGTCAGTGGTGGGGAATCGTCTCCCATTCAGCCAGCAGCCCCCACGCAACAAGCGTCCTCATTGCAAAGCTGGGGCACCGTGCCGAGGCATCTGTGAGTAAACGTGAGCTGAGCCCCAGGCCAGTTGCTGCTGAACTATTCCCACCCGTCCCAGGTAAAACACCTGAATATATACAAGGACTTGAAAGCCTAGAGGAAGGGCCATAGAGCCACACGAGTGACAGCATGCCGGCCGACTTGGTGCCTGCAGGCCAGCCAGGATGGTCCTGGCCCTGGGTGCTCTTCTGGAAGATTTCCATTTCCCTGCCTGAGATACCCGTCCTGTCCCTGCCCCCACGGCTTTTTTCCTTCCTCACCTCTGCCCAGGGAGAAATTCCAGCAGCAGGTATGGGTGACACATCCTCTTCTTTAGCAGGTGGCAGCCTGGCAACTGCTGCAGAAAGTCCAGCAGAGCCCCACTCACACTGGGCCACCCACAAAGCCGTGGCCTCTCACTCCCTCCCACCAGCCCAGCCCCGAGACTGCTGACAGGGCAGAGAAAATGGCGTCAGGCACGGCTGCAGGGGCTCTTGCTGCCTGGAGTGGTATTTATATTGATCTCAACCCAGGCACACCTGGGGAGGGCTGGCCGGCACGGTAAGGCTGCCCAGGTCAGCCAATCATCACCCCTCAGGGGCTCACAGTTGCAGAAAATGGAACTTGCTGAACCGGCCAGGTCCAAGGAACAGGTGTGGGCTCCTGAGAGTCAGGATAGACAAGGGGCTGCAGCTTTGGCTTGTTTTCTAATCATTTTATCTGGCCCATGAGTGGGAGACAACTTCAAGAAAACCCTCTCCTAATGAGAGGAACCCAGGAGTCAGGGAGAGGAGGGGTGGGTGGTGGTTGGAGACAGAGGCCTGGTGCCCCGGGTGCAGTGGAAGTCTCTGGAAGACCAGGTGGAGGGAGGCCTCATGGAGTGATGCCCAGGGTCACAGACCTGTCGCAGCTGCTGTTTGTTAGTTCAAGTCCTGCTCTGAGGTGCTCTGTGTCAGCTCTGAGCGACAGGTGAGCTGGGGGTGCTCTGCAATGAGGGCTATGTGCACGGTTCCTGTGTGCCCAGCCCTGCCACGGTACCTGCAAGGGTAGCTCTGTATCCTGGGAGGGCCCTGACCACGAGAGCCCCATGGGCTGGGGTGGGGGTGGGGTACCTGCCCAGGTGAGCTCCATATTCTGGGATTGGTCTGACCACGAGAGCCCCATGGGCTGCTGGGGACCTGGTAAAGGATGTCAGGACAGTCAGTGAAGCCACCGAGGATATACCTCCAGTTGCTCCTAATTCCTACACCCTGCTGGTCATTCTACCAACCACCAGGACATGGTATTCTGTATTAGTCTTCAATGATGCCTTCTTTTGTATTCCATTAGTCCCAGAGTCACAAGAAATTTTGGCTTGTGAGTGGCAGGACTCAACATACAACTAAAACAATACTTCCGGGCCGTTCGGCCCCAAGGGTGCAAAAATTCCCACACCATCTTTGGGGAAAGCTTAGCTAAAGACCTAAAAGTTCTACCTCTGGAAAAGGAAACCCTCCTTCAATATGCAGACGACATTCTGATCGCCAGCCCTACTAAGGAGGCCTCTGAACTACCAAGCCAATAAAGGATAGAAGTTGTCCAAGAAAAAGCTCAAATATCACAGACTGCGGTGACCTGCCTGGGCTTCATTCTCACAGAAGGTCAGAGAAGCCCATCCCAGGAAAGGGAAGAAACCATTTTCAGCCTTACCCCTTTCTAAAACTAGAAGACAGCTTAGGGGTTCCTGGGGAGGCCAGGGTTTGCTGCTTCTGGATCCCTAACTACAGTCTACTAGCTGGGCCTCTATATGAAACACTGAAAGGAAAAGATGATGATCCTTTGGAATAGAATCCAGAAGTGGCCTTTCAAGAATGGAAAGAGCAGTCAATTCAGACCCTTGCCCTGGAACTCCCTAATTTAGCTAAACCCTTTGACCTTTACATTCCCGGTGAAAGGTGAATCGCCATTGGAGAATTAGTGCAAAAACTGGGACCACTTGAAATGGAACAATGCAAGAATGCCATCCAGGTAGGATAAACTACGGTCACTAAGGGGCTTGGCCCACTGCCACATCTGGCCAAGATAATGGCGGTATCTAAAAACCTGGAAATCAGCAGCCCAAAAGGCCACCTCCCTCCTAAGGGAAAAGGACCCCACGTGGTGATCCTAACCACCAACCATGCCCTGAAGTTGCAGGGTTCGCTCCGTGGGCACACCGACCTTGAGTGAGGAGGCCCTCCAACTCCAACATCCAGAGAGATAACCGGGGGCAACAGGGCACCATGACGACTCGTGTGAACATCACTTGACCTGGAGTTTCTCTCATAAAACAACAAGAGTGTGTCCCAAAAGAGTAGACTACTGCTTGCAGGACTTACTGCACCCAGAGGGGAGCTAATAATCTTGGCGGGGGAACGGTATATCACACTGTCACCATAGAAAAGCCTACAGACACCGTGATGATGGTGGCCAATAAGACCGGCTGGACTCCTGTTTACTTCAAAAGGCTGTTGACTCAATGGCCATCATGGTCCTTGATCACCACTGACCCTGGACTGTCTGGGAGTTGAGCGGGCAGGGCTCTGACACCTGGTGCTGTTTGTACGTTAATTCAGGGGCCTAATTGAAGAAAGCGCAGACTACTGGTCAGAGCATCTAGGCTGGCAGAAACGGTCAGCCTAAGGTGGCCGAACAAATGTGGGGCGGGGTGAAACCGGCCCCCACAGCGTCTCTGCACATCTCTTTCCTGGACCCTTAAAGGTCATTAGAATCTATAACACTTCCAATGCTGGTGCTCAGGTGGACGAGCAGGGAGGCAGGGGTCCTGGGGACAATCAACGTCACCGGGAGGCTGCTGGGGAGAAGCTCTGACCCTCGCCCCAGGGTATGAGGGCTCCCAACTCAGCACTCAGCAGTTACAGAAGAAGGGTCTGCACCCTCAGCACTCCAAGAATGAGGAACAGGACAAAAGGCAGAGGAGGGGTTTGTCCCCAGCAAAGCCCATTAAAAATCCCTGGGAGATAAAAATAGAATCTGGGCAATAAAGTCAAGTCTAACCTTTTTTATCCTTTGTGCTTTGTCTAATTTCACGTGCTCCTAGGGTCCCGCATGCAGAGGTTCCACACCCGGCACTTCAGACCAGATTTCCTAGTGCAGAATGGCTGGGTCGACACCTCAGCTCCTGGGGCCCAGTGCAGACTCCACGATATAGAGCCTGAGCTACAGCCAACCCGGCCCTCGAGAGCTCCGCCCCCTCCCTCCCACTGACTCTGACAGGATCTCTACACAGCAGCCCAGCCCACAGCCCACGGGGTAGTGCATGCTCTCACCTCTCCATTCTCTGATCAAAATATAAAGTTTCCTTTGCTTGTGAACCAAACTCAGTCTCGATCTGTTGGCCCCAATGACACTGGGCAGGGGGACACTTGTTGGGGTCCACTCTGGAAGATCAGTAACAGAAATTGAGACTATTGTAACCTCAATGAACAGATGTGTGAGCCAAACTGTAGTTAACATAGAACAGTGTATAAGGCTCGGGTAAAATAAGATGTTTCTAACACTTCCATTTGATATTTCCATCACTTTATTATAAGCAAGTTCAGTGAAAAGGTTTGTCTTATTTGTCAGGTCAATATTAGAGAAATGAAGTGATTTCTTTCCAAGGATGTACATCTAATAATCTTGGTTAAACCTTCAATCTTGTTTTAAATGCTTTTCCATTGAAAATGATACCTCTCTTTCAGCTCCCCCATTTCTGAGAAGTATAAAATCTTATAATTTATTATTACCAAAGGGGAAAGGTGGGAGGAGGGATAAATTAACAGTTTGGGATTAACACATACACACTGCTATGTATAAAATAGATCATCAACAAGGAACTACTGTATAGCACAGGGAACTACACTCAACATTTTGCAATAACCTATAAGGGGAAATAATCTGAAAAAGAATAGATATTTTTATTGACATCATCTATCAATGACAGTTAAAGTGTAACCTAAGGGAAGCTGGTGGTGAGTGCTTCTGACCCTGAAGACTTCAATCATCTAAAGTTTGGACTCTGCCTACTTCCCATGGCCCTTAATGAACATATGTGTAGCCGTAACTTAAAAACTTCCCCAGTTTGGGTTTCGGGGAGACACTGATTTTGAAAAAGCCCTGGTGTTCTCCTTACATGAATGGGACTCTTCCTACTGCTAAAACATGTCTGTCACACCCAGAGGATGGTATACCGTCTGATCGGGAAGAGTTTGGAAAAGGCATCTCATCTCCTCATCTCCTGGTGCTCGGGTTCACCCCTCCAGCGTCTTTACTAACAGTCTCCCCACTTGGAGATGTCAGCACTGTCAACATCCTGTTGCGTACAGTTTGGAATTTGTCCAGAGGATGAAGCGGAAGGATGAGGAACAATGAGAGACAAGTCCTAGGTGTTCAGACAGGCACATGTCACTCTAATTTCCAATCAGGAAGACGAATTGACCAAAGGCTAGGGTTGCCCATGGAAACAATATAGGGCTTGAGGAAATCCCGCTGCTTTGTGGCCAGTTCCCATAAACACAAGTTGAACAATGGAACTCAGGGGCAGTAAAATTCACAAAACTGCAGAGTTGAAAATATCCATCACTGAAAAATGTCTTGAGGAAAGTCAGAAAAAAGGACTTGTAAGCAAGGGAGAATGGCAGGAAAGGGATTTGAGGAGGTAGAAAGGACTCGCCATTAAGCACAAGAAAAGGAGCTGAACATTGCCAACATTGCAGTTGGCCAAAAAGGGTGTATGCGTTTTTTTCTGTATATATTCAAGAAAAGGGCATACACTTTTTTAGCCAACCAAACAGATGGGCACTGGAAGTCAATACTACAAAAGATATCACTTCGCATCAGTCAGAAGAGCCATCCTCATAAAGCGTAAACAACAGAAATGCAGGACAAGGCAACGAGAAGAGGGAGCCCTGTGAGACTTATAGTGGAAATGTATATTGCCAACGGCCATTCTGGAGAAGTGTATTGTATTTACTAAAGCATCTAAAAAATGAGCTACAGAGCATAGGGCACTTGCACTCATGGGCGTATATCTTGGGAAAAACAAAAATCGAGAGGACACAGGCACCCCAATGTTTACCCCCTCTCTGTTTAAAAGATCCTCGACTAGGATATAACTTAAATGTCTCTGGAGGGAAAAAATGGATAGAGATGTGGTACTTAGGTAGAGTGGAATATTATTCAGCCTGGAAATCAATGAAATATGGCCAGTTGTAACAACTCCGGAGGAGTTACGTATGATCATTCTAAGTGACAGAATTCAAAAAGAAAAAGACACATATCATAAGATATCACTTAAAGGTGGAATCCAAAATGGCTACACATGAAATAAATTACAAAACAAAAACATAGTCAAATATGTAGAAAACACGCATAAGGCTGCTAAACGGGAAAGGTGGGGAGGGGTGAGGCATCATCCAGGAGGTTGAAATTAGCAAAGATACCATTCCAAATACCAAACTGATAATCAACAAGGCCTACACGGTAGCTAAAAGAACTGCACTCAGCACACTCAAGTCACCGGAAAAGAATATATACGACTGGTAAGAATCTGAAAAAGAATTTATTGATGTCTCTCTGTACGTGAATCAAGTGGATGTACAGCAGCAAGAAACAGAGCTTTGAAAATCAGCTGTAACCAATATAGTAATAAATTGAAAAAAATAAACGACAGAGAGACAGAGAAAACCTCTTACAACTTTTCCTCAGGGACGGTGATGCAACATGGATTGAACACATCTAGACCCACAGCAGGATGAGACATAAGGCTGGAAACTGTTTGCGCTAAGAGAAATGTGAGGTTGGGTGAGGAAATGCACACCCTTTAAAGTAATACTACCTGGTACCCATTCAATGGGTCCCAAATCTGCAGGTTCAAGGGATCTTCCTATAGCTAAAACATGCATGGAAAACCCAGAGGACTGTACACCATGTGATCGGGAGATGTGTCTAAAATGCACCTCATTTATCCTCTCCTGGTGCTCCTGTTCACCATTCCAGCCACGCTACTTAGAATCTCCCCACTTGGAGAATCAGCACATTTAAACTTCTGTTTCACACATTTTGCAAATTGTGAGGAGGATGAACGGGAAGAGGGGGAACCAATGAGAGAATAGTTGTAGGGGTTTGGACGGGCACATATCACTCTAATTTCCCATTAAGAATAAGAATTAAAGAAAGGCTCAGCCTGCCTCGCCGGAGCCAAAATAGGGCCTGAAGCAATCCTGCGGGTTTGAGGCCAGCTCACAAAAGAACAACTTAAAAAATGGAGCTCAGGGTCACTGCAATTCACAAACCTGCAGAGTTATAAATGAAAACTAACGTCCAAAAATATGTTGAGGTAAGGCAAAGAAGAGGATCTGAATGCAAGACAGAATTGCAAGAAACAGATTTCAAGAGATAGATTGGACTCGTCTTTAACGCACATGAAAAGCGGCAGAATTTCGACAATGATGCAGTTGGCCCAAAAGGGCGTATGCGTTTTTTCCTGATTATATCCAGGAAAAAACGCATACGCACTTTATGGGCAACGAAGCAAGCAAGCAATGCAAATGTGCACAACAAAGAAGTCTCATTTCCCACCGGTCAAAAGGGCCATCCTAAAAAATTGTAAAAACCAGAAATGCAGGACAGGCCATGGAGAACAGGGAGCCTTTATACGCTGATGGGCAGTGTGTGGACTGCCGAGAGCCACTCTGGAGAAGTGTATGGTGGTTCCTAAATCATCTAAAAAACAGAGCTACAGAGCATAGGACACTTCCAATCATGGGAGTATATCTAGGGAAGTCTAAAAATCAACAAGACACAAGCACACCACAGTTTAGGGCTACTCTGTTTACAAGAACCTCAACTTCAGTACACCTTAAATATCCCAGGAAAGAGAACAATGGATAAAGAAGATGTGGTACTTATGTACAATTTCTTCACCATGAAATCAATGTAATAAGGCTAGTAGAAGGATAAAGAGTGGATTTAGGTCCGATAATACTACTTGAAATAAGTCAAACAGAAAAAGAAACATATCATAAGATATCACTTATAGAGGGAGGGTAAATATGGCTGCACAAGAAATGAATTACAGAACAGAACAGTGTCTCACATTTAGAAAACACACTTATGTCAGCTTAAGGGGAAAGGAGAGGTGGGGTGATGCATAAAACCAGAGTTTGAAATTAGCACAGATACCGTTCAATAAACCAAATAGGTATTAGACAAGATCTACACCTTGCTCAATGAACTGGCCTCAACACACCCTATACACCACAGAGAAATATATCTGAGTAATAAGAATCTTAAAACCCATGTATTGATATATCTCCATAAGGGAATCAAGTGTGTGCAGAGCGGCACAAACACAGCAGTGAAAATGAGCTAAACCCCATTATAGAAATGAATTTTAAAAACAAAACGCTGAAACAATGAAAGAGAGAAAAATTCTTACAAAATTCGCTCAGGGGCTGTGATGCAACCTGGATTGACCACATATAAACCCACAGCTGGATAAGACATAAGGCTGGACACTTGGGGCTGAGAGGATTGGTGAGCTTTGGTGAGCAACTGCCGAAAGTTTAATGCAATACTTCATGCTACTCAGTCCAAGGGTCCCAACACTCCAGGTTGAAGGGAATCTTCCTACAGCTAAACCATGCTTGGGAAACCCAGCGACTGGTATACCATATGATCGGGAAAGGTTTCTAAAACACACCTCATTTTTCCTCTCCTGGGGCTCCGGATCGACATTCCAGCCGCTTTACTAACAACATCCCCACATGGAGAGTCAATGCCTTTAAGTTCTGGTATCGCACAGTCTGCAGTTAGTGCGGAGGATGAATGGGAATAGGGGGAACCAGTGAAAAAACTAGCTGTAGCGGTTTCAATGGGCACATATCACTCTAATTTCACATCAGTAAGAAGAATTAACCAAAGGCACAGCAAGGTGTCCCAGAAGAAGAATAGAGCTTCAAGGAATCCTGTGGTTATGGGGCAAGATCACAAAAATAAGAGCTGAAAAATGGAGCTAAGGGCCACTGCAATTCAAAAACCTGCAGAGTTATAAAGGCCAACTATTTTCAAAAAATATATTGAGGTAAGGCTATGAAGAAGCATTGAAAGCAAGGCAGAATTGCAGGAAACCGATTTCAGGAGATACACTGGAATTGCATTGAAAACATATGAAGAGAGTCAGAACCTCGACAATGATGCACTTGGCCAAAAAGGGCGTATGTGTTTTTTCCTGAATATAGTCAGGAAAAAACGCATACACACTTTTTGGCCAACCAAGCAAGCTTGCAAAGGAAATCTGCACTACAATGAAGTCTCACTTTCCCCTGGTCAAAAGGGCCATCTGAAAAAAGTGTAAAATCCATAAAGGCACGACAGGCCATGGAGAACTGGGAGCCTTGTTATGCTGATGGGCGGGATGTAAATTGCCAACAGCCACTCTGGAGAAGTGTATGGTGTTTCCTGAAACATCTAAAAAACAAAGCAACAGAGCCTAGGGCACTTCCACTTATGGTCCTAGAGTTTAGGGAAATTAAAATCAAAAAGACACAGCCACCCCAAAGTTTGGGACGCCTCTGTTTACAAGAACCTCATATACGGTACAAGTTCAATATCGCAGAAAGTGAAAAATGGATAAAGAACTTGTGGTACTTACGTACAATGCAATATCACTCAGCAATAAAATCTATGTCATCAGGCCCGTAGCAGCATAATGAGTGGATTCAGGTACGATGAATCTAACTGAAATAAGTCACACAGAAAAAGAAACATCATAAGATATCACTAATACACGGAATGTAAACTTGGCTACACAGGAACTGAATTCCAAAACAGAACAGGGTCTCAAATTTAGAAAATCAACTTATGCTTGCTTAAGGGGGAAGGTGAGTTGGGGTGCTGCATAAAACCAGAGTTTGAAATTAGCACAGATAAAGTTCCTTAAGCCAAATATGGACTAGACAAGAGCTACTCCTTGCTCAACGAAATGGACTCAACACCCCATATTAAACTCCAAAGAATATACCTGACTAGTAAGAATCTTAAAACGTATGGATGGCAATGTCTGAAAGAGAATCAAGCGTGTGTACAGGGGCATAAACACAGCTGTGACAGGATTGGAGAGGTTCAGTGAGTAAATGAAGACCCTTTGAAGTCATATTGCATGGTACCCATTCCACGGGTCTCAACTCTCGAGGTTTAAGGTATTCTTCCTTCAGCTAAAATATGCATGTGGAACCCAGAGTATGATCAACCATGTGATCGGGAGACGTGTTCAAATATGTCTCAGTTTTCGTCCCCTTGTACTCGGGTGCAACATTCGAGACGCTTTACTAACACTCTCCCGACTTGGAGAGTCAGTGCCTTTAAACTCCTGTTTCGCCCAGTTTGTAATTTCTGCGGAAGATGAATAGGAATAGGGAGAACCAATGAGAGACTAGCTGGAGGTGTCTGGACCGGCAAATTTAACTCTCATTTCCCACCAGGAAGAGGAATTAACCAAAGGCTCAGCGTGCCATGCCGGAACCAGATTAGGGCCTGAAGCAATCCTGCGGTGTTGCGGCCAGCTCACAAGAAAGCGAGTTGAAGAAAGGAGCTCAGGGGCAGTGTAATTCACAAAACTGTAGAGATATAAATGAAAGCTATCGTCAAAAAATATACTGAAGTAAGGCTGCCAAGAGGACTTGAAAGCGGAGCAGAATTGCAGGAAACCGATTTCAGGAGGTAGACTGGAATTGCATTGAAAACATAGGAAAAGAGGCAGAACGTCGACAATGATGCACTTGGCCAAAAACGGCGTATGCGTTTTTTCCTGAATATATTCAGGAAAAAAGGCATACGCCCTTTTTGGCCAACCAAGCAAGCTTGCAAAGGAAATCGGCACTACAATGAAGTCTCACTTCCCCCCGGTCAAAAGGGCCATCTGAAAAAAGTGTAAAATCCAGAAAGGCAAGACAGGCCATGGAAAACTGGGAGCCTTGTTATGCTGATGGGCGGGATGTAAATTGCCAACAGCCACTCTGGAGAAATCTATGGTGTTTCTTGAAACATGTAAAAAACAAAGCAACAGAGCCTAGGGCACTTCCACTTATGGTCCTATAGCTTAGGGAAATTAAAATCAAAAAGACACAGCCACCCAAAAGTTTGGGACGCCTCTGTTTACAAGAACCTCATTTACCGTTCAAGTTCAATATCACAGAAAGTGAAAAATGGATAAAGAACTTGTGGTACTTACATACAATGCAGTATCACTCAGCAAAGAAATCTATGTCATCAGGCCCGTAGCAGCACAATGAGTGGATTCAGGTACGATGATTCTAACTGAAATAAGTCACACAGAAAAAGAAACATCATAAGACATCACTAATACACGGAATGTAAACTTGGCTACACAGGAACTGAATTCCAAAACAGAACAGGGTCTCAAATTTAGAAAACCAACTTATGCTTCCTTAGGGGGAAATGTAAGTTGGGGTGCTGCATAAAACCAGAGATTGAAATGAGCACAGATAAAGTTCCTTAAGCCAAATATGGAATAGACAAGAGCTACTCCTTGCTCAACGAAATGGACTCAACAACCCTTATTAAACGCCTAAGAATGTACCTAACTAGTAAGTATCTTAAAACCTATGGATTGCTATGTCTCCAAAAGAGAATCAAGCGTGTGTACAGGGTCATAAACGCAGCATTGATAGTATTGGAGAGGTTCGGTGAGCAAATGAAGACCCTTTGAAGTCATATTGCATGGTACCCATTCCACGGGTCTCAACTCTCCAGGTTTAAGGTATTCTTCCTTCAGCTAAAATATGCATGTGGAACCCAGAGTATGATCAACCATGTGAACGGGAGACGTGTTCAAATATGTCTCAGCTTTCCTCCCCTGGTACTCGGGTGCAACATTCCAGACGCTTTACTAACACTCTCCCCACTTGGAGAGTCAGCGCCTTTAACCTCCTGTTTGGCCCAGTTTGCAATTTCTGTGGAAGATGAACAGGAATAACGAGAACCAATGAGAGACTAGCTGGAGGTGTCTGGACGGGCAAATTTAACTCTCATTTCCCACCAGGAAGAGGAATTAACCAAAGGCTCAGCGTGCCGTGCCGGAACCAGATTAGGGCCTGAAGCCATCCTGTGGTGTTGCGGCCAGCTCAAAAGAAAGGAGCTCAGGGGCACTGTAATTCACAAACCTGCAGAGTTATAAATGACAGCTATCGTCCAAAAATATACTGAAGTAAGGCTGCCAAGAGGACTTGAAAGCGGGGCAGAATTGCAGGAAACCGATTTCAGGAGGTAGACTGGAATTGCATTGAAAGCATAGAAAAAGAGGCAGAACGTCCACAATGATGCACTTGGCCAAAAAGGGCGTATGCGTTTTTTCCTGAATATATTCAGGAAAAAACGCATACGCCCTTTTTGGCCAACCAAGCAAGCTTGCAAAGAAATCTGCACTACAATGAAGTCTCACTTCCCCCCGGTCAAAAGGGCCATCTGAAAAAAGTGTAAAATCCAGAAAGGCAGGACAGGCCATGGAGAACTGGGAGCCTTGTTATGCTGATGGGCGGGATGTAAATTGCCAACAGACACTCGGGAGAAGTGTATGGTGTTTCCAGAAACATCTAAAAAACAAAGCAACAGAGCCTAGGGCACTTCCACTTATGGTCCTATAGCTTAGGGAAATTAAAATCAAAAAGACACAGCCACCCCAAAGTTTGGGACGCCTCTGTTTACAAGAACCTCATTTACCGTTCAAGTTCAATATCACAGAAAGTGAAAAATGGATAAAGAACTTGTGGTACTTACGTACAATGCAGTATCACTCAGCAATGAAATCTATGTCATCAGGCCCGTAGCAGCATAATGAGTGGATTCAGGTACGATGATTCTAACTGAAATAAGTCACACAGAAAATGAAACATCATAAGGTATCACTAATACACGGAATGTGAACTTGGCTACACATGAACTGAATTACAAAACAGAACAGGGTCTCAAGTTTAGAAAACCAACTTATGCCTGCTTAAGGGGGAAGGTGAGTTGGGGTGCTGCATAAAAGCAGAGTTTGAAATTAGCACAGATACCGTTCCATAAGCCAAATATGTAATAGACTAGACCTACCCCTTGCTCAACGAAATGGATTCAACAATGAGGTATCACCTCACACCTGGTAGAATAGGCATCATAGAAAATCTACAAACAAAAAATGCTGGAAAGGGTGTGGAGAAAAGGAACCCTCTTCCACTACTGTTGGGAATATAAATTGATACAGTCATTATGGAGAACAATATGGAATTTCTTATGAAACTAACAATAGAATTACCATATGATACAGCAATCCCAGTACTGGACATATACCCAGACAAAACCATAAATCAAAAAGAGTCATTCACCGCAATGTTCATTGCATCACTATTTACAATATCGAGGTAATGGAAGCAACTTAAATGCCCACAGACAGACGAATGCATAAAGCTGTGGTACATATATGAAATGGAATATTACTAAGCCATGAAAAGGAATGAAATTGGGTCATTTGTAGAGACGTCGATGGATCTAGAGACTGTCATACAGAGTGAAGTAAGTCTGAAAGAGAAAAACAAATCTTGTATATTCATGCATATATGTGGAACCTAGAAAAACTGTACAGATTAACCATTTTGCAAGGCATAAATAGAGCAACAGATGTAGACAACAAACGTATGGACAACAAGGGGGGAAAGCTGTTGGGGGGGTGGTGGTGGGAGGAGTTGAGAGACTGGGATTGGCATGTATACATTTATATGTATAAAATAGATAACCAATAAGAACCTGCTGTATAAAAATATAAAATAAAATTCAAAATTAAAAAGAAATAAAATTTAAAAAATAAAACAAAAAACAATTATTCCCTGCACATACATGTATTTATATGAATAAATTATTTCCATGCTTATATCTGTAAATACAAAAAAGAGGAATAAAATCTACCTTGAACCAAAAACGAAAAAGAGAAAAAAAACACAGAACCCACCAGTTACACAGAGGAAAACCGTATCAGGGCACTTGCTCCAGTTGTAAACAATTCTGAAGTTGGTCAGTGGTGGGGAATCGTCTCCCATTCAGCCAGCAGCCCCCACGCAACAAGCGTCCTCATTGCAAAGCTGGGGCACCGTGCCGAGGCATCTGTGAGTAAACGTGAGCTGAGCCCCAGGCCAGTTGCTGCTGAACTATTCCCACCCGTCCCAGGTAAAACACCTGAATATATACAAGGACTTGAAAGCCTAGAGGAAGGGCCATAGAGCCACACGAGTGACAGCATGCCGGCCGACTTGGTGCCTGCAGGCCAGCCAGGATGGTCCTGGCCCTGGGTGCTCTTCTGGAAGATTTCCATTTCCCTGCCTGAGATACCCGTCCTGTCCCTGCCCCCACGGCTTTTTTCCTTCCTCACCTCTGCCCAGGGAGAAATTCCAGCAGCAGGTATGGGTGACACATCCTCTTCTTTAGCAGGTGGCAGCCTGGCAACTGCTGCAGAAAGTCCAGCAGAGCCCCACTCACACTGGGCCACCCACAAAGCCGTGGCCTCTCACTCCCTCCCACCAGCCCAGCCCCGAGACTGCTGACAGGGCAGAGAAAATGGCGTCAGGCACGGCTGCAGGGGCTCTTGCTGCCTGGAGTGGTATTTATATTGATCTCAACCCAGGCACACCTGGGGAGGGCTGGCCGGCACGGTAAGGCTGCCCAGGTCAGCCAATCATCACCCCTCAGGGGCTCACAGTTGCAGAAAATGGAACTTGCTGAACCGGCCAGGTCCAAGGAACAGGTGTGGGCTCCTGAGAGTCAGGATAGACAAGGGGCTGCAGCTTTGGCTTGTTTTCTAATCATTTTATCTGGCCCATGAGTGGGAGACAACTTCAAGAAAACCCTCTCCTAATGAGAGGAACCCAGGAGTCAGGGAGAGGAGGGGTGGGTGGTGGTTGGAGACAGAGGCCTGGTGCCCCGGGTGCAGTGGAAGTCTCTGGAAGACCAGGTGGAGGGAGGCCTCATGGAGTGATGCCCAGGGTCACAGACCTGTCGCAGCTGCTGTTTGTTAGTTCAAGTCCTGCTCTGAGGTGCTCTGTGTCAGCTCTGAGCGACAGGTGAGCTGGGGGTGCTCTGCAATGAGGGCTATGTGCACGGTTCCTGTGTGCCCAGCCCTGCCACGGTACCTGCAAGGGTAGCTCTGTATCCTGGGAGGGCCCTGACCACGAGAGCCCCGTGGGCTGGGGTGGGGGTGGGGTACCTGCCCAGGTGAGCTCCATATTCTGGGATTGGTCTGACCACGAGAGCCCCATGGGCTGCTGGGGACCTGGTAAAGGATGTCAGGACAGTCAGTGAAGCCACCGAGGATATACCTCCAGTTGCTCCTAATTCCTACACCCTGCTGGTCATTCTACCAACCACCAGGACATGGTATTCTGTATTAGTCTTCAATGATGCCTTCTTTTGTATTCCATTAGTCCCAGAGTCACAAGAAATTTTGGCTTGTGAGTGGCAGGACTCAACATACAACTAAAACAATACTTCCGGGCCGTTCGGCCCCAAGGGTGCAAAAATTCCCACACCATCTTTGGGGAAAGCTTAGCTAAAGACCTAAAAGTTCTACCTCTGGAAAAGGAAACCCTCCTTCAATATGCAGACGACATTCTGATCGCCAGCCCTACTAAGGAGGCCTCTGAACTACCAAGCCAATAAAGGATAGAAGTTGTCCAAGAAAAAGCTCAAATATCACAGACTGCGGTGACCTGCCTGGGCTTCATTCTCACAGAAGGTCAGAGAAGCCCATCCCAGGAAAGGGAAGAAACCATTTTCAGCCTTACCCCTTTCTAAAACTAGAAGACAGCTTAGGGGTTCCTGGGGAGGCCAGGGTTTGCTGCTTCTGGATCCCTAACTACAGTCTACTAGCTGGGCCTCTATATGAAACACTGAAAGGAAAAGATGATGATCCTTTGGAATAGAATCCAGAAGTGGCCTTTCAAGAATGGAAAGAGCAGTCAATTCAGACCCTTGCCCTGGAACTCCCTAATTTAGCTAAACCCTTTGACCTTTACATTCCCGGTGAAAGGTGAATCGCCATTGGAGAATTAGTGCAAAAACTGGGACCACTTGAAATGGAACAATGCAAGAATGCCATCCAGGTAGGATAAACTACGGTCACTAAGGGGCTTGGCCCACTGCCACATCTGGCCAAGATAATGGCGGTATCTAAAAACCTGGAAATCAGCAGCCCAAAAGGCCACCTCCCTCCTAAGGGAAAAGGACCCCACGTGGTGATCCTAACCACCAACCATGCCCTGAAGTTGCAGGGTTCGCTCCGTGGGCACACCGACCTTGAGTGAGGAGGCCCTCCAACTCCAACATCCAGAGAGATAACCGGGGGCAACAGGGCACCATGACGACTCGTGTGAACATCACTTGACCTGGAGTTTCTCTCATAAAACAACAAGAGTGTGTCCCAAAAGAGTAGACTACTGCTTGCAGGACTTACTGCACCCAGAGGGGAGCTAATAATCTTGGCGGGGGAACGGTATATCACACTGTCACCATAGAAAAGCCTACAGACACCGTGATGATGGTGGCCAATAAGACCGGCTGGACTCCTGTTTACTTCAAAAGGCTGTTGACTCAATGGCCATCATGGTCCTTGATCACCACTGACCCTGGACTGTCTGGGAGTTGAGCGGGCAGGGCTCTGACACCTGGTGCTGTTTGTACGTTAATTCAGGGGCCTAATTGAAGAAAGCGCAGACTACTGGTCAGAGCATCTAGGCTGGCAGAAACGGTCAGCCTAAGGTGGCCGAACAAATGTGGGGCGGGGTGAAACCGGCCCCCACAGCGTCTCTGCACATCTCTTTCCTGGACCCTTAAAGGTCATTAGAATCTATAACACTTCCAATGCTGGTGCTCAGGTGGACGAGCAGGGAGGCAGGGGTCCTGGGGACAATCAACGTCACCGGGAGGCTGCTGGGGAGAAGCTCTGACCCTCGCCCCAGGGTATGAGGGCTCCCAACTCAGCACTCAGCAGTTACAGAAGAAGGGTCTGCACCCTCAGCACTCCAAGAATGAGGAACAGGACAAAAGGCAGAGGAGGGGTTTGTCCCCAGCAAAGCCCATTAAAAATCCCTGGGAGATAAAAATAGAATCTGGGCAATAAAGTCAAGTCTAACCTTTTTTATCCTTTGTGCTTTGTCTAATTTCACGTGCTCCTAGGGTCCCGCATGCAGAGGTTCCACACCCGGCACTTCAGACCAGATTTCCTAGTGCAGAATGGCTGGGTCGACACCTCAGCTCCTGGGGCCCAGTGCAGACTCCACGATATAGAGCCTGAGCTACAGCCAACCCGGCCCTCGAGAGCTCCGCCCCCTCCCTCCCACTGACTCTGACAGGATCTCTACACAGCAGCCCAGCCCACAGCCCACGGGGTAGTGCATGCTCTCACCTCTCCATTCTCTGATCAAAATATAAAGTTTCCTTTGCTTGTGAACCAAACTCAGTCTCGATCTGTTGGCCCCAATGACACTGGGCAGGGGGACACTTGTTGGGGTCCACTCTGGAAGATCAGTAACAGAAATTGAGACTATTGTAACCTCAATGAACAGATGTGTGAGCCAAACTGTAGTTAACATAGAACAGTGTATAAGGCTCGGGTAAAATAAGATGTTTCTAACACTTCCATTTGATATTTCCATCACTTTATTATAAGCAAGTTCAGTGAAAAGGTTTGTCTTATTTGTCAGGTCAATATTAGAGAAATGAAGTGATTTCTTTCCAAGGATGTACATCTAATAATCTTGGTTAAACCTTCAATCTTGTTTTAAATGCTTTTCCATTGAAAATGATACCTCTCTTTCAGCTCCCCCATTTCTGAGAAGTATAAAATCTTATAATTTATTATTACCAAAGGGGAAAGGTGGGAGGAGGGATAAATTAACAGTTTGGGATTAACACATACACACTGCTATGTATAAAATAGATCATCAACAAGGAACTACTGTATAGCACAGGGAACTACACTCAACATTTTGCAATAACCTATAAGGGGAAATAATCTGAAAAAGAATAGATATTTTTATTGACATCATCTATCAATGACAGTTAAAGTGTAACCTAAGGGAAGCTGGTGGTGAGTGCTTCTGACCCTGAAGACTTCAATCATCTAAAGTTTGGACTCTGCCTACTTCCCATGGCCCTTAATGAACATATGTGTAGCCGTAACTTAAAAACTTCCCCAGTTTGGGTTTCGGGGAGACACTGATTTTGAAAAAGCCCTGGTGTTCTCCTTACATGAATGGGACTCTTCCTACTGCTAAAACATGTCTGTCACACCCAGAGGATGGTATACCGTCTGATCGGGAAGAGTTTGGAAAAGGCATCTCATCTCCTCATCTCCTGGTGCTCGGGTTCACCCCTCCAGCGTCTTTACTAACAGTCTCCCCACTTGGAGATGTCAGCACTGTCAACATCCTGTTGCGTACAGTTTGGAATTTGTCCAGAGGATGAAGCGGAAGGATGAGGAACAATGAGAGACAAGTCCTAGGTGTTCAGACAGGCACATGTCACTCTAATTTCCAATCAGGAAGACGAATTGACCAAAGGCTAGGGTTGCCCATGGAAACAATATAGGGCTTGAGGAAATCCCGCTGCTTTGTGGCCAGTTCCCATAAACACAAGTTGAACAATGGAACTCAGGGGCAGTAAAATTCACAAAACTGCAGAGTTGAAAATATCCATCACTGAAAAATGTCTTGAGGAAAGTCAGAAAAAAGGACTTGTAAGCAAGGGAGAATGGCAGGAAAGGGATTTGAGGAGGTAGAAAGGACTCGCCATTAAGCACAAGAAAAGGAGCTGAACATTGCCAACATTGCAGTTGGCCAAAAAGGGTGTATGCGTTTTTTTCTGTATATATTCAAGAAAAGGGCATACACTTTTTTAGCCAACCAAACAGATGGGCACTGGAAGTCAATACTACAAAAGATATCACTTCGCATCAGTCAGAAGAGCCATCCTCATAAAGCGTAAACAACAGAAATGCAGGACAGGGCAACGAGAAGAGGGAGCCCTGTGAGACTTATAGTGGAAATGTATATTGCCAACGGCCATTCTGGAGAAGTGTATTGTATTTACTAAAGCATCTAAAAAATGAGCTACAGAGCATAGGGCACTTGCACTCATGGGCGTATATCTTGGGAAAAACAAAAATCGAGAGGACACAGGCACCCCAATGTTTACCCCCTCTCTGTTTAAAAGATCCTCGACTAGGATATAACTTAAATGTCTCTGGAGGGAAAAAATGGATAGAGATGTGGTACTTAGGTAGAGTGGAATATTATTCAGCCTGGAAATCAATGAAATATGGCCAGTTGTAACAACTCCGGAGGAGTTACGTATGATCATTCTAAGTGACAGAATTCAAAAAGAAAAAGACACATATCATAAGATATCACTTAAAGGTGGAATCCAAAATGGCTACACATGAAATAAATTACAAAACAAAAACATAGTCAAATATGTAGAAAACACGCATAAGGCTGCTAAACGGGAAAGGTGGGGAGGGGTGAGGCATCATCCAGGAGGTTGAAATTAGCAAAGATACCATTCCAAATACCAAACTGATAATCAACAAGGCCTACACGGTAGCTAAAAGAACTGCACTCAGCACACTCAAGTCACCGGAAAAGAATATATACGACTGGTAAGAATCTGAAAAAGAATTTATTGATGTCTCTCTGTACGTGAATCAAGTGGATGTACAGCAGCAAGAAACAGAGCTTTGAAAATCAGCTGTAACCAATATAGTAATAAATTGAAAAAAATAAACGACAGAGAGACAGAGAAAACCTCTTACAACTTTTCCTCAGGGACGGTGATGCAACATGGATTGAACACATCTAGACCCACAGCAGGATGAGACATAAGGCTGGAAACTGTTTGCGCTAAGAGAAATGTGAGGTTGGGTGAGGAAATGCACACCCTTTAAAGTAATACTACCTGGTACCCATTCAATGGGTCCCAAATCTGCAGGTTCAAGGGATCTTCCTATAGCTAAAACATGCATGGAAAACCCAGAGGACTGTACACCATGTGATCGGGAGATGTGTCTAAAATGCACCTCATTTATCCTCTCCTGGTGCTCCTGTTCACCATTCCAGCCACGCTACTTAGAATCTCCCCACTTGGAGAATCAGCACATTTAAACTTCTGTTTCACACATTTTGCAAATTGTGAGGAGGATGAACGGGAAGAGGGGGAACCAATGAGAGAATAGTTGTAGGGGTTTGGACGGGCACATATCACTCTAATTTCCCATTAAGAATAAGAATTAAAGAAAGGTTCAGCCTGCCTCGCCGGAGCCAAAATAGGGCCTGAAGCAATCCTGCGGGTTTGAGGCCAGCTCACAAAAGAACAACTTAAAAAATGGAGCTCAGGGTCACTGCAATTCACAAACCTGCAGAGTTATAAATGAAAACTAACGTCCAAAAATATGTTGAGGTAAGGCAAAGAAGAGGATCTGAATGCAAGACAGAATTGCAAGAAACAGATTTCAAGAGATAGATTGGACTCGTCTTTAACGCACATGAAAAGCGGCAGAATTTCGACAATGATGCAGTTGGCCCAAAAGGGCGTATGCGTTTTTTCCGATTATATCCAGGAAAAAACGCATACGCACTTTATGGGCAACGAAGCAAGCAAGCAATGCAAATGTGCACAACAAAGAAGTCTCATTTCCCACCGGTCAAAAGGGCCATCCTAAAAAATTGTAAAAACCAGAAATGCAGGACAGGCCATGGAGAACAGGGAGCCTTTATACGCTGATGGGCAGTGTGTGGACTGCCGAGAGCCACTCTGGAGAAGTGTATGGTGGTTCCTAAATCATCTAAAAAACAGAGCTACAGAGCATAGGACACTTCCAATCATGGGAGTATATCTAGGGAAGTCTAAAAATCAACAAGACACAAGCACACCACAGTTTAGGGCTACTCTGTTTACAAGAACCTCAACTTCAGTACACCTTAAATATCCCAGGAAAGAGAACAATGGATAAAGAAGATGTGGTACTTATGTACAATTTCTTCACCATGAAATCAATGTAATAAGGCTAGTAGAAGGATAAAGAGTGGATTTAGGTCCGATAATACTACTTGAAATAAGTCAAACAGAAAAAGAAACATATCATAAGATATCACTTATAGAGGGAGGGTAAATATGGCTGCACAAGAAATGAATTACAGAACAGAACAGTGTCTAACATTTAGAAAACACACTTATGTCAGCTTAAGGGGAAAGGAGAGGTGGGGTGATGCATAAAACCAGAGTTTGAAATTAACACAGATACCGTTCAATAAACCAAATAGGTATTAGACAAGATCTACACCTTGCTCAATGAACTGGCCTCAACACAACCTATACCCCACAGAGAAATATATCTGAGTAATAAGAATCTTAAAACCCATGTATTGATATATCTCCATAAGGGAATCAAGTGTGTGCAGAGCGGCACAAACACAGCAGTGAAAATGAGCTAAACCCCATTATAGAAATGAATTTTAAAAACAAAACGCTGAAACAATGAAAGAGAGAAAAATTCTTACAAAATTCGCTCAGGGGCTGTGATGCAACCTGGATTGACCACATATAAACCCACAGCTGGATAAGACATAAGGCTGGACACTTGGGGCTGAGAGGATTGGTGAGCTTTGGTGAGCAACTGCCGAAAGTTTAATGCAATACTTCATGCTACTCAGTCCAAGGGTCCCAACACTCCAGGTTGAAGGGAATCTTCCTACAGCTAAACCATGCTTGGGAAACCCAGCGACTGGTATACCATATGATCGGGAAAGGTTTCTAAAACACACCTCATTTTTCCTCTCCTGGGGCTCCGGATCGACATTCCAGCCGTTTTACTAACAACATCCCCACATGGAGAGTCAATGCCTTTAAGTTCTGGTATCGCACAGTCTGCAGTTAGTGCGGAGGATGAATGGGAATAGGGGGAACCAGTGAGAAACTAGCTGTAGCGGTTTCAATGGGCACATGTCACTCTAATTTCACATCAGTAAGAAGAATTAACCAAAGGCACAGCAAGGTGCCCCAGAAGAAGAATAGAGCTTCAAGGAACACTGTGGTTATGGGGCAAGATCACAAAAATAAGAGCTGAAAAATGGAGCTAAGGGCCACTGCAATTCAAAAACCTGCAGAGTTATAAAGGCCAACTATTTTCAAAAAATATATTGAGGTAAGGCTATGAAGAAGCATTGAAAGCAAGGCAGAATTGCAGGCAACCGATTTCAGGAGATACACTGGAATTGCATTGAAAACATATGAAGAGAGTCAGAACCTCGACAATGATGCACTTGGCCAAAAAGGGCGTATGTGTTTTTTCCTGAATATAGTCAGGAAAAAACGCATACACACTTTTTGGCCAACCAAGCAAGCTTGCAAAGGAAATCTGCACTACAATGAAGTCTCACTTTCCCCTGGTCAAAAGGGCCATCTGAAAAAAGTGTAAAATCCATAAAGGCACGATGGGCCATGGAGAACTGGGAGCCTTCTAATGCTGATGGGCGGGATGTAAATTGCCAACAGCCACTCTGGAGAAGTGTATGGTGTTTCCTGAAACATCTAAAAAACAAAGCAACAGAGCCTAGGGCACTTCCACTTATGGTCCTAGAGTTTAGGGAAATTAAAATCAAAAAGACACAGCCACCCCAAAGTTTGGGATGGCTCTGTTTACAAGAACCTCATATACGGTACAAGTTCAATATCGCAGAAAGCGAAAAATGGATAAAGAACTTGTGGTACTTACGTACAATGCAGTATCACTCAGCAATGAAATCTATGTCATCAGGCCCGTAGCAGCATAATGAGTGGATTCAGGTACGATGATTCTCACTGAAATAAGTCACACAGAAAAAGAAACATCATAAGATATCAGTAATACACGGAATGTAAACTTGGCTACACAGGAACTGAATTACAGAACAGAACAGGGTCTCAAATTTAGAAAACCAACTTATGCTTGCTTAAGGGGAAAGGTGAGTTGGGGTGCTGCATAAAACCAGAGATTGAAATGAGCACAGATAAAGTTCCTTAAGCCAAATATGGAATAGACAAGAGCTACTCCTTGCTCAACGAAATGGACTCAACACCGCATATTAAACGCCTAAGAATGTACCTGACTAGTAAGTATCTTAAAACCTATGGATTGCTATGTCTCCGAAAGAGAATCAAGCATGTGTACAGGGGCATAAACGCAGCAGTGATAGGAATGGAGAGGTTCGGTGAGCAAATGAAGACCCTTTGAAGTCATATTGCATGGTACCTATTCCACGGGTTTCAACTACCCAGGTTTAAGGTATTCTTCCTTCAGCTAAAACATGCATGTGGAACCTAGAGTATGATCAACCATGTGATCGGGAGACGTGTTCAAATATGTCTCAGTTTTCGTACCCTGGTACTCGGGTGCAACATTCCAGACGCTTTACTAACACTCTCCCGACATGGAGAGTCAGTCCCTTTAACCTCCTGTTTGGCCCAGTTTGCAATTTCTGTGGAAGATGAACAAGAAAGGCGAGAACCAATGAGAGACTAGCTGGAGGTGTCTGGACGGGCAAATTTAACTCTCATTTCCCACCAGGAAGAGGAAATAACCAAAGGCTCAGCGTGCCGTGCCGAAAACAGATTAGGGCCTGAAGCCATCCTGCGGTGTTGCGGCCAGGTCACAAGAAAGCCAGTTGAAGAAAGGAGCTCAGGGGCACTGTAATTCACAAACCTGCAGAGTTATAAATGACAGCTATCGTCCAAAAATATACTGAAGTAAGGCTGCCAAGAGGACTTGAAAGCGGGGCAGAATTGCAGGAAACCGATTTCAGGAGGTAGACTGGAATTGCATTGAAAGCATAGGAAAAGAGGCAGAACGTCCACAATGATGCACTTGGCCAAAAAGGGCGTATGCGTTTTTTCCTGAATATATTCAGGAAAAAACGCATACGCCCTTTTTGGCCAACCAAGCAAGCTTGCAAAGGAAATCTGCACTACAATGAAGTCTCACTTCCCCCCGGTCAAAAGGGCCATCTGAAAAAAGTGTAAAATCCAGAAAGGCAGGACAGGCCATGGAGAACTGGGAGCCTTGTTATGCTGATGGGCGGGATGTAAATTGCCAACAGACACTCGGGAGAAGTGTATGGTGTTTCCTGAAACATCTAAAAAACAAAGCAACAGAGCCTAGGGCACTTCCACTTATGGTCCTATAGCTTAGGGAAATTAAAATCAAAAAGACACAGCCACCCCAAAGTTTGGGACGCCTCTGTTTACAAGAACCTCGTTTACAGTACAAGTTCAACATCGCAGAAAGTGAAAAATGGATAAAGAACATGTGGTATTTACTTACAAAGCAATATCACTCAGCAATGAAATCTATGTCATCAGGCCCTTAGCAGCACAATGAGTGGATTCAGGTATGATGATTCTAACTGAAATAAGTCACACAGAAAAAGAAACATCATAAGATATCAGTAATACACGGAATGTAAACTTGGTTACACAGGAACTGAATTACAGAGCAGAACAGGGTCTCAAATTTAGAAAACCAACTTATGCTTGCTTAAGGGGAAAGGTGAGTTGGGGTGCTGCATAAAACCAGAGATTGAAACGAGCACAGATAAAGTTCCTTAAGCCAAATATGGAATAGACAAGAGCTACTCCTTGCTCAACGAAATGGACTCAACACCGCATATTAAACGCCTAAGAATGTACCTGACTAGTAAGTATCTTAAAACCTATGGATTGCTATGTCTCCGAAAGAGAATCAAGCATGTGTACAGGGGCACAAACGCAGCAGTGATAGGATTGGAGAGGTTCGGTGAGCAAATGAAGACCCTTTGAAGTCATATTGCATGGTACCCATTCCACGGGTTTCAACTACCCAGGTTTAAGGTATTCTTCCTTCAGCTAAAACATGCATGTGGAACCTAGAGTATGATCAACCATGTGATCAGGAGACGTGTTCAAATATGTCTCAGTTTTCCTCCCCTGGTACTTGGGTGCAACATTCCAGACGCTTTACTAACACTCTCCCCACTTGGAGAGTCAGCGCCTTTAACCTCCTGTTTGGCCCAGTTTGCAATTTCTGCGGAAGATGAACAGGAATAGGGAGAACCAATGAGAGACTAGCTGGAGGTGTCTGGACGGGCAAATTTAACTCTCATTTCCCACCAGGAAGAGGAAATAACCAAAGGCTCAGCGTGCCGTGCCGGAACCAGATTAGGGCCTGAAGCCATCCTGCGGTGTTGCGGCCAGGTCACAAGAAAGCGAGTTGAAGAAAGGAGCTCAGGGGCACTGTAATTCACAAACCTGCAGAGTTATAAATGACAGCTATCGTCCAAAAATATACTGAAGTAAGGCTGCCAAGAGGACTTGAAAGCGGGGCAGAATTGCAGGAAACCGATTTCAGGAGGTAGACTGGAATTGCATTGAAAGCATAGGAAAAGAGGCAGAACGTCCACAATGATGCACTTGGCCAAAAAGGGCGTATGCGTTTTTTCCTGAATATATTCAGGAAAAAACCATACGCCCTTTTTGGCCAACCAAGCAAGCTTGCAAAGGAAATCTGCACTACAATGAAGTCTCACTTCCCCCCGGTCAAAAGGGCCATCTGAAAAAAGTGTAAAATCCAGAAAGGCAGGACAGGCCATGGAGAACTGGGAGCCTTGTTATGCTGATGGGCGGGATGTAAATTGCCAACAGACACTCGGGAGAAGTGTATGGTGTTTCCTGAAACATCGAAAAAACAAAGCAACAGAGCCTAGGGCACTTCCACTTATGGTCCTATAGCTTAGGGAAATTAAAATAAAAAAGACACAGCCACCCCAAAGTTTGGGACGCCTCTGTTTACAAGAACCTCTTTTACAGTACAAGTTCAACATCGCAGAAAGTGAAAAATGGATAAAGAACATGTGGTATTTACTTACAAAGCAATATCACTCAGCAATGAAATCTATGTCATCAGGCCCTTAGCAGCACAATGAGTGGATTCAGGTATGATGATTCTAACTGAAATAAGTCACACAGAAAAAGAAACATCATAAGATATCAGTAATACACGGAATGTAAACTTGGCTACACAGGAACTGAATTCCAAAACAGAACAGGGTCTCAAATTTAGAAAACCAACTTATGCTTGCTTAAGGGGAAAGGTGAGTTGGGGTGCTGCATAAAACCAGAGATTGAAATGAGCACAGATAAAGTTCCTTAAGCCAAATATGGAATAGACAAGAGCTACTCCTTGCTCAACGAAATGGACTCAACACCGCATATTAAACGCCTAAGAATGTACCTGACTAGTAAGTATCTTAAAACCTATGGATTGCTATGTCTCCGAAAGAGAATCAAGCATGTGTACAGGGGCATAAACGCAGCAGTGATAGGATTGGAGAGGTTCGGTGAGCAAATGAAGACCCTTTGAAGTCATATTGCATGGTACCTATTCCACGGGTTTCAACTACCCAGGTTTAAGGTATTCTTCCTTCAGCTAAAACATGCATGTGGAACCTAGAGTATGATCAACCATGTGATCGGGAGACGTGTTCAAATATGTCTCAGTTTTCGTACCCTGGTACTCGGGTGCAACATTCCAGAAGCTTTACTAACACTCTCCCGACTTGGAGAGTCAGTCCCTTTAACCTCCTGTTTGGCCCAGTTTGCAATTTCTGTGGAAGATGAACAAGAAAGGCGAGAACCAATGAGAGACTAGCTGGAGGTGTCTGGACGGGCAAATTTAACTCTCATTTCCCACCAGGAAGAGGAAATAACCAAAGGCTCAGCGTGCCGTGCCGAAACCAGATTAGGGCCTGAAGCCATCCTGCGGTGTTGCGGCCAGGTCACAAGAAAGCCAGTTGAAGAAAGGAGCTCAGGGGCACTGTAATTCACAAACCTGCAGAGTTATAAATGACAGCTATCGTCCAAAAATATACTGAAGTAAGGCTGCCAAGAGGACTTGAAAGCGGGGCAGAATTGCAGGAAACCGATTTCAGGAGGTAGACTGGAATTGCATTGAAAGCATAGGAAAAGAGGCAGAACGTCCACAATGATGCACTTGGCCAAAAAGGGCGTATGCGTTTTTTCCTGAATATATTCAGGAAAAAACGCATACGCCCTTTTTGGCCAACCAAGCAAGCTTGCAAAGGAAATCTGCACTACAATGAAGTCTCACTTCCCCCCGGTCAAAAGGGCCATCTGAAAAAAGTGTAAAATCCAGAAAGGCAGGACAGGCCATGGAGAACTGGGAGCCTTGTTATGCTGATGGGCGGGATGTAAATTGCCAACAGCCACTCGGGAGAAGTGTATGGTGTTTCCTGAAACATCTAAAAAACAAAGCAACAGAGCCTAGGGCACTTCCACTTATGGTCCTATAGCTTAGGGAAATTAAAATCAAAAAGACACAGCCACCCCAAAGTTTGGGACGCCTCTGTTTACAAGAACCTCGTTTACAGTACAAGTTCAACATCGCAGAAAGTGAAAAATGGATAAAGAAGGTGTGGTATTTACTTACAAAGCAATATCACTCAGCAATGAAATCTATGTCATCAGGCCCTTAGCAGCACAATGAGTGGATTCAGGTATGATGATTCTAACTGAAATAAGTCACACAGAAAAAGAAACATCATAAGATATCAGTAATACACGGAATGTAAACTTGGCTACACAGGAACTGAATTACAGAACAGAACAGGGTCTCAAATTTAGAAAACCAACTTATGCTTGCTTAAGGGGAAAGGTGAGTTGGGGTGCTGCATAAAACCAGAGATTGAAATGAGCACAGATAAAGTTCCTTAAGCCAAATATGGAATAGACAAGAGCTACTCCTGACTCAACGAAATGGACTCAACACCGCATATTAAACGCCTAAGAATGTACCTAATTAGTAAGTATCTTAAAACCTATGGATTGCTATGTCTCCGAAAGAGAATCAAGCATGTGTACAGGGGCATAAACACAGCAGTGATAGGATTGGAGAGGTTCGGTGAGCAAATGAAGACCCTTTGAAGTCATATTGCATGGTACCCATTCCACGGGTTTCAACTACCCAGGTTTAAGGTATTCTTCCTTCAGCTAAAACATGCATGTGGAACCTAGAGTATGATCAACCATGTGATCGGGAGACGTGTTCAAATATGTCTCAGTTTTCCTCCCCTGGTACTTGGGTGCAACATTCCAGACCCTTTACTAACACTCTCCCCACTTGGAGAGTCAGCGCCTTTAACCTCCTGTTTGGCCCAGTTTGCAATTTCTGCGGAAGATGAACAGGAATAGCGAGAACCAATGAGAGACTAGCTGGAGGTGTCTGGACGGGCAAATTTAACTCTCATTTCCCACCAGGAAGAGGAATTAACCAAAGGCTCAGCGTGCCGTGCCGGAACCAGATTAGGGCCTGAAGCCATCCTGCGGTGTTGCGGCCAGGTCACAAGAAAGCCAGTTGAAGAAAGGAGCTCAGGGGCACTGTAATTCACAAACCTGCAGAGTTATAAATGACAGCTATCGTCCAAAAATATACTGAAGTAAGGCTGCCAAGAGGACTTGAAAGCGGGGCAGAATTGCAGGAAACCGATTTCAGGAGGTAGACTGGAATTGCATTGAAAGCATAGGAAAAGAGGCAGAACGTCCACAATGATGCACTTGGCCAAAAAGGGCGTATGCGTTTTTTCCTGAATATATTCAGGAAAAAACGCATACGCCCTTTTTGGCCAACCAAGCAAGCTTGCAAAGGAAATCTGCACTACAATGAAGTCTCACTTCCCCCCGGTCAAAAGGGCCATCTGAAAAAAGTGTAAAATCCAGAAAGGCAGGACAGGCCATGGAGAACTGGGAGCCTTGTTATGCTGATGGGCGGGATGTAAATTGCCAACAGCCACTCGGGAGAAGTGTATGGTGTTTCCTGAAACATCTAAAAAACAAAGCAACAGAGCCTAGGGCACTTCCACTTATGGTCCTATAGCTTAGGGAAATTAAAATCAAAAAGACACAGCCACCCCAAAGTTTGGGACGCCTCTGTTTACAAGAACCTCGTTTACAGTACAAGTTCAACATCGCAGAAAGTGAAAAATGGATAAAGAACATGTGGTATTTACTTACAAAGCAATATCACTCAGCAATGAAATCTATGTCATCAGGCCCTTAGCAGCACAATGAGTGGATTCAGGTATGATGATTCTAACTGAAATAAGTCACACAGAAAAAGAAACATCATAAGATATCAGTAATACACGGAATGTAAACTTGGTTACACAGGAACTGAATTACAGAACAGAACAGGGTCTCAAATTTAGAAAACCAACTTATGCTTGCTTAAGGGGAAAGGTGAGTTGGGGTGCTGCATAAAACCAGAGATTGAAATGAGCACAGATAAAGTTCCTTAAGCCAAATATGGAATAGACAAGAGCTACTCCTTGCTCAACGAAATGGACTCAACACCGCATATTAAACGCCTAAGAATGTACCTGACTAGTAAGTATCTTAAAACCTATGGATAGCTATGTCTCCGAAAGAGAATCAAGCATGTGTACAGGGGCAAAAACGCAGCAGTGATAGGATTGGAGAGGTTCGGTGAGCAAATGAAGACCCTTTGAAGTCATATTGCATGGTACCCATTCCACGGGTTTCAACTACCCAGGTTTAAGGTATTCTTCCTTCAGCTAAAATTTAACTCTCATTTCCCACCAGAAAGAGGAATTAACCAAAGGCTCAGCGTGCCGTGCCGGAACCAGATTAGGGCCTGAAGCCATCCTGCGGTGTTGCGGCCTGCTCAAAAGAAAGCGAGTTGAAGAAAGGAGCTCAGGGGCACTGTAATTCACAAACCTGCAGAGTTATAAATGACAGCTATCGTCCAAAAATATACTGAAGTAAGGCTGCCAAGAGGACTTGAAAGCGGGGCAGAATTGCAGGAAACCGATTTCAGGAGGTAGACTGGAATTGCATTGAAAGCATAGGAAAAGAGGCAGAAAGTCCACAATGATGCACTTGGCCAAAAAGGGCGTATGCGTTTTTTCCTGAATATATTCAGGAAAAAACGCATACGCCCTTTTTGGCCAACCAAGCAAGCTTGCAAAGGAAATCTGCACTACAATGAAGTCTCACTTCCCCCCGGTCAAAAGGGCCATCTGAAAAAAGTGTAAAATCCAGAAAGGCAGGACAGGCCATGGAGAACTGGGAGCCTTGTTATGCTGATGGGCGGGATGTAAATTGCCAACAGACACTCGGGAGAAGTGTATGGTGTTTCCTGAAACATCTAAAAAACAAAGCAACAGAGCCTAGGGCACTTCCACTTATGGTCCTATAGCTTAGGGAAATTAAAATCAAAAAGACACAGCCACCCCAAAGTTTGGGACGCCTCTGTTTACAAGAACCTCGTTTACCGTACAAGTTCAATATCACAGAAAGTGAAAAATGGATAAAGAACTTGTGGTACTTACGTACAATGCAGTATCACTCAGCAATGAAATCTATGTCATCAGGCCCGTAGCAGCATAATGAGTGGATTCAGGTACGATGATTCTCACTGAAATAAGTCACACAGAAAAAGAAACATCATAAGATATCAGTAATACACGGAATGTAAACTTGGCTACACAGGAACTGAATTCCAAAACAGAACAGGGTCTCAAATTTAGAAAACCAACTTATGCTTGCTTAAGGGGAAAGGTGAGTTGGGGTGCTGCATAAAACCAGAGATTGAAATGAGCACAGATAAAGTTCCTTAAGCCAAATATGGAATAGACAAGAGCTACTCCTTGCTCAACGAAATGGACTCAACACCGCATATTAAACGCCTAAGAATGTACCTGACTAGTAAGTATCTTAAAACCTATGGATTGCTATGTCTCCGAAAGAGAATCAAGCATGTGTACAGGGGCATAAACGCAGCAGTGATAGGTTTGGAGAGGTTCGGTAAACAAATGAAGACCCTTTGAAGTCATATTGCATGGTACCCATTCCACGGGTCTCAACTCTCCAGGTTTAAGGTATTCTTCCTTCAGCTAAAACATGCATGTGGAACCCAGAGTATGATCAACCGTGTGAACGGGAGACGTGTTCAAATATGTCTCAGTTTTCCTCCCCTGGTACTCGGGTGCAACATTCCAGACGCTTTACTAACACTCTCCCCACTTGGAGAGTCAGCGCCTTTAACCTCCTGTTTGTCCCAGTTTGCAATTTCTGCGGAAAATGAACAGGAATAGGGAGAACCAATGAGAGACTAGCTGGAGGTGTCTGGACGGGCAAATTTAACTCTCATTTCCCACCAGGAAGAGGAAATAACCAAAGGCTCAGCGTGCCGTGCCAGAACCAGATTAGGGCCTGAAGCCATCCTGCGGTGTTGCGGCCAGGTCACAAGAAAGCGAGTTGAAGAAAGGAGCTCAGGGGCACTGTAATTCACAAACCTGCAGAGTTATAAATGACAGCTATCGTCCAAAAATATACTGAAGTAAGGCTGCCAAGAGGACTTGAAAGCGGGGCAGAATTGCAGGAAACCGATTTCAGGAGGTAGACTGGAATTGCATTGAAAGCATAGGAAAAGAGGCAGAACGTCCACAATGATGCACTTGGCCAAAAAGGGCGTATGCGTTTTTTCCTGAATATATTCAGGAAAAAACGCATACGCCCTTTTTGGCCAACCAAGCAAGCTTGCAAAGGAAATCTGCACTACAATGAAGTCTCACTTCCCCCCGGTCAAAAGGGCCATCTGAAAAAAGTGTAAAATCCAGAAAGGCAGGACAGGCCATGGAGAACTGGGAGCCTTGTTATGCTGATGGGCGGGATGTAAATTGCCAACAGACACTCGGGAGAAGTGTATGGTGTTTCCTGAAACATCTAAAAAACAAAGCAACAGAGCCTAGGGCACTTCCACTTATGGTCCTATAGCTTAGGGAAATTAAAATCAAAAAGACACAGCCACCCCAAAGTTTGGGACGCCTCTGTTTACAAGAACCTCGTTTACAGTACAAGTTCAACATCGCAGAAAGTGAAAAATGGATAAAGAAGGTGTGGTATTTACTTACAAAGCAATATCAATCAGCAATGAAATCTATGTCATCAGGCCCTTAGCAGCACAATGAGTGGATTCAGATATGATGATTCTAACTGAAATAAGTCACACAGAAAAAGAAACATCATAAGATATCAGTAATACACGGAATGTAAACTTGGCTACACAGGAACTGAATTACAGAACAGAACAGGGTCTCAAATTTAGAAAACCAACTTATGCTTGCTTAAGGGGAAAGGTGAGTTGGGGTGCTGCATAAAACCAGAGATTGAAACGAGCACAGATAAAGTTCCTTAAGCCAAATATGGAATAGACAAGAGCTACTCCTTGCTCAACGAAATGGACTCAACACCGCATATTAAACGCCTAAGAATGTACCTGACTAGTAAGTATCTTAAAACCTATGGATTGCTATGTCTCCGAAAGAGAATCAAGCATGTGTACAGGGGCATAAACGCAGCAGTGATAGGATTGGAGAGGTTCGGTGAGCAAATGAAGACCCTTTGAAGTCATATTGCATGGTACCCATTCCACGGGTTTCAACTACCCAGGTTTAAGGTATTCTTCCATCAGCTAAAACATGCATGTGGAACCTAGAGTATGATCAACCATGTGATCGGGAGACGTGTTCAAATATGTCTCAGTTTTCCTCCCCTGGTACTTGGGTGCAACATTCCAGACCCTTTACTAACACTCTCCCCACTTGGAGAGTCAGCGCCTTTAACCTCCTGTTTGGCCCAGTTTGCAATTTCTGCGGAAGATGAACAGGAATAGCGAGAACCAATGAGAGACTAGCTGGAGGTGTCTGGACGGGCAAATTTAACTCTCATTTCCCACCAGGAAGAGGAATTAACCAAAGGCTCAGCGTGCCGTGCCGGAACCAGATTAGGGCCTGAAGCCATCCTGCGGTGTTGCGGCCAGGTCACAAGAAAGCGAGTTGAAGAAAGGAGCTCAGGGGCACTGTAATTCACAAACCTGCAGAGTTATAAATGACAGCTATCGTCCAAAAATATACTGAAGTAAGGCTGCCAAGAGGACTTGAAAGCGGGGCAGAATTGCAGGAAACCGATTTCAGGAGGTAGACTGGAATTGCATTGAAAGCATAGGAAAAGAGGCAGAACGTCCACAATGATGCACTTGGCCAAAAAGGGCGTATGCGTTTTTTCCTGAATATATTCAGGAAAAAACGCATACGCCCTTTTTGGCCAACCAAGCAAGCTTGCAAAGGAAATCTGCACTACAATGAAGTCTCACTTCACCCCGGTCAAAAGGGCCATCTGAAAAAAGTGTAAAATCCAGAAAGGCAGGACAGGCCATGGAGAACTGGGAGCCTTGTTATGCTGATGGGCGGGATGTAAATTGCCAACAGACACTGGGGAGAAGTGTATGGTGTTTCCTGAAACATCTAAAAAACAAAGCAACAGAGCCTAGGGCACTTCCACTTATGGTCCAATAGCTTAGGGAAATTAAAATCAAACAGACACAGCCACCCCAAAGTTTGGGACGCCTCTGTTTACAAGAACCTCGTTTACCGTACAAGTTCAACATCGCAGAAAGTGAAAAATGGATAAAGAACATGTGGTATTTACTTACAAAGCAATATCGCTCAGCAATGAAATCTATGTCATCAGGCCCTTAGCAGCACAATGAGTGGATTCAGGTATGATGATTCTAACTGAAATAAGTCACACAGAAAAAGAAACATCATGAGATATCAGTAATACACGGAATGTAAACTTGGCTACACAGGAATTGAATTACAGAACAGAACAGGGTCTCAAATTTAGAAAACCAACTTATGCTTGCTTAAGGGGAAAGGTGAGTTGGGGTGCTGCATAAAACCAGAGATTGAAATGAGCACAGATAAAGTTCCTTAAGCCAAATATGGAATAGACAAGAGCTACTCCTTGCTCAACGAAATGGACTCAACACCCCATATTAAACGCCTAAGAATGTACCTGACTAGTAAGTATCTTAAAACCTATGGATTGCTATGTCTCCGAAAGAGAATCAAGCATGTGTACAGGGGCATAAACGCAGCAGTGATAGGATTGCAGAGGTTCGGTGAGCAAATGAAGACCCTTTGAAGTCATATTGCATGGTACCCATTCCACGGGTTTCAACTACCCAGGTTTAAGGTATTCTTCCTTCAGCTAAAACATGCATGTGGAACCCAGAGTATGATCAACCATGTGATCGGGAGACGTGTTCAAATATGTCTCAGGTTTCGTACCCTGGTACTCGGGTGCAACATTCCAGACGCTTTACTAACACTCTCCCGACTTGGAGAGTCAGTCCCTTTAACCTCCTGTTTGGCCCAGTTTGCAATTTCTGTGGAAGATGAACAGGAATAGCGAGAACCAATGAGAGACTAGCTGGAGGTGTCTGGACGGGCAAATTTAACTCTCATTTCCCACCAGGAAGAGGAAATAACCAAAGGCTCAGCGTGCCGTGCCGGAACCAGATTAGGGCCTGAAGCCATCCTGCGGTGTTGCGGCCAGGTCACAAGAAAGCGAGTTGAAGAAAGAAGCTCAGGGGCACTGTAATTCACAAACCTGCAGAGTTATAAATGACAGCTATCGTCCAAAAATATACTGAAGTAAGGCTGCCAAGAGGACTTGAAAGCGGGGCAGAATTGCAGGAAACCGATTTCAGGAGGTAGACTGGAATTGCATTGAAAGCATAGGAAAAGAGGCAGAACGTCCACAATGATGCACTTGGCCAAAAAGGGCGTATGCGTTTTTTCCTGAATATATTCAGGAAAAAACGCATACGCCCTTTTTGGCCAACCAAGCAAGCTTGCAAAGGAAATCTGCACTACAATGAAGTCTCACTTCCCCCCGGTCAAAAGGGCCATCTGAAAAAAGTGTAAAATCCAGAAAGGCAGGACAGGCCATGGAGAACTGGGAGCCTTGTTATGCTGATGGGCGGGATGTAAATTGCCAACAGCCACTCGGGAGAAGTGTATGGTGTTTCCTGAAACATCTAAAAAACAAAGCAACAGAGCCTAGGGCACTTCCACTTATGGTCCTATAGCTTAGGGAAATTAAAATCAAAAAGACACAGCCACCCCAAAGTTTGGGACGCCTCTGTTTACAAGAACCTCGTTTACAGTACAAGTTCAACATCGCAGAAAGTGAAAAATGGATAAAGAACATGTGGTATTTACTTACAAAGCAATATCACTCAGCAATGAAATCTATGTCATCAGGCCCTTAGCAGCACAATGAGTGGATTCAGGTATGATGATTCTAACTGAAATAAGTCACACAGAAAAAGAAACATCATAAGATATCAGTAATACACGGAATGTAAACTTGGTTACACAGGAACTGAATTACAGAACAGAACAGGGTCTCAAATTTAGAAAACCAACTTATGCTTGCTTAAGGGGAAAGGTGAGTTGGGGTGCTGCATAAAACCAGAGATTGAAATGAGCACAGATAAAGTTCCTTAAGCCAAATATGGAATAGACAAGAGCTACTCCTTGCTCAACGAAATGGACTCAACACCGCATATTAAACGCCTAAGAATGTACCTGACTAGTAAGTATCTTAAAACCTATGGATAGCTATGTCTCCGAAAGAGAATCAAGCATGTGTACAGGGGCAAAAACGCAGCAGTGATAGGATTGGAGAGGTTCGGTGAGCAAATGAAGACCCTTTGAAGTCATATTGCATGGTACCCATTCCACGGGTTTCAACTACCCAGGTTTAAGGTATTCTTCCTTCAGCTAAAATTTAACTCTCATTTCCCACCAGAAAGAGGAATTAACCAAAGGCTCAGCGTGCCGTGCCGGAACCAGATTAGGGCCTGAAGCCATCCTGCGGTGTTGCGGCCTGCTCAAAAGAAAGCGAGTTGAAGAAAGGAGCTCAGGGGCACTGTAATTCACAAACCTGCAGAGTTATAAATGACAGCTATCGTCCAAAAATATACTGAAGTAAGGCTGCCAAGAGGACTTGAAAGCGGGGCAGAATTGCAGGAAACCGATTTCAGGAGGTAGACTGGAATTGCATTGAAAGCATAGGAAAAGAGGCAGAAAGTCCACAATGATGCACTTGGCCAAAAAGGGCGTATGCGTTTTTTCCTGAATATATTCAGGAAAAAACGCATACGCCCTTTTTGGCCAACCAAGCAAGCTTGCAAAGGAAATCTGCACTACAATGAAGTCTCACTTCCCCCCGGTCAAAAGGGCCATCTGAAAAAAGTGTAAAATCCAGAAAGGCAGGACAGGCCATGGAGAACTGGGAGCCTTGTTATGCTGATGGGCGGGATGTAAATTGCCAACAGACACTCGGGAGAAGTGTATGGTGTTTCCTGAAACATCTAAAAAACAAAGCAACAGAGCCTAGGGCACTTCCACTTATGGTCCTATAGCTTAGGGAAATTAAAATAAAAAAGACACAGCCACCCCAAAGTTTGGAATGGCTCTGTTTACAAGAACCTCGTTTACAGTACAAGTTCAACATCGCAGAAAGTGAAAAATGGATAAAGAAGTTGTGGTATTTACTTACAAAGCAATATCACTCAGCAATGAAATCTATGTCATCAGGCCCTTAGCAGCACAATGAGTGGATTCAGGTATGATGATTCTAACTGAAATAAGTCACACAGAAAAAGAAACATCATAAGATATCAGTAATACACGGAATGTAAACTTGGCTACACAGGAACTGAATTCCAAAACAGAACAGGGTCTCAAATTTAGAAAACCAACTTATGCTTGCTTAAGGGGAAAGGTGAGTTGGGGTGCTGCATAAAACCAGAGATTGAAATGAGCACAGATAAAGTTCCTTAAGCCAAATATGGAATAGACAAGAGCTACTCCTTGCTCAACGAAATGGACTCAACACCCCATATTAAACGCCTAAGAATGTACCTGACTAGTAAGCATCTTAAAACCTATGGATTGCTATGTCTCCAAAAGAGAATCAAGCATGTGTACAAGGGCATAAACGCAGCAGTGATAGGATTGGAGAGGTTCGGTGAACAAATGAAGACCCTTTGAAGTCATATTGCATATTACCCATTCCACGGGTCTCAACTCTCCAGGTTTAAGGTATTCTTCCTTCAGCTAAAACATGCATGTGGAACCCAGAGTATGATCAACCGTGTGAATGGGAGACGTGTTCAAATATGTCTCAGTTTTCCTCCCCTGGTACTCGGGTGCAACATTCCAGACGCTTTACTAACACTCTCCCCACTTGGAGAGTCAGCGCCTTAACCTCCTGTTTGGCCCAGTTTGCAATTTCTGCGGAAGATGAACAGGAATAGCGAGAACCAATGAGAGACTAGCTGGAGGTGTCTGGACGGGCAAATTGAACTCTCATTTCCCACCAGGAAGAGGAAATAACCAAAGGCTCAGCATGCCGTGCCAGAACCAGATTAGGGCCTGAAGCCATCCTGCGGTGTTGCGGCCAGGTCACAAGAAAGTGAGTTGAAGAAAGGAGCTCAGGGGCACTGTAATTCACAAACCTGCAGAGATATAAATGACAGCTATCGTCCAAAAATATACTGAAGTAAGGCTGCCAAGAGGACTTGAAAGCGGGGCAGAATTGCAGGAAACCGATTTCAGGAGGTAGACTGGAATTGCATTGAAAGCATAGGAAAAGAGGCAGAACGTCCACAATGATGCACTTGGCCAAAAAGGGCGTATTCGTTTTTTCCTGAATATATTCAGGAAAATACGCATACGCCCTTTTTGGCCAACCAAGCAAACTTGCAAAGGAAATCTGCACTACAATGAAGTCTCACTTCCCCCCGGTCAAAAGGGCCATCTGAAAAAAGTGTAAAATCCAGAAAGGCAGGACAGGCCATGGAGAACTGGGAGCCTTTTTATGCTGACGGGCGGGATATAAATTGCCAACAGCCACTCGGGAGAAGTGTATGGTGTTTCCTGAAACATCTAAAAAACAAAGCAACAGAGCCTAGGGCACTTCCACTTATGGTCCTATAGCTTAGGGAAATTAAAATCAAAAAGACACAGCCACCCCAAAGTTTGGGACGCCTCTGTTTACAAGAACCTCGTTTACGGTACAAGTTCAATATCATAGAAAGTGAAAAATGGATAAAGAACTTGTGCTACTTACGTACAATGCAGTATCACTCAGCAATGAAATCTATGTCATCAGGCCCGTAGCAGCATAATGAGTGGATTCAGGTACGATGATTCTAACTGAAATAAGTCACACAGAAAAAGAAACATCATAAGATATCACTAATACACGGAATGTAAACTTGGCTACACAGGAACTGAATTCCAAAACAGAACAGGGTCTCAAATTTAGAAAACCAACTTATGCTTGCTTAAGGGGAAAGGTGAGTTGGGGTGCTGCATAAAACCGGAGATTGAAATGAGCACAGATAAAGTTCCTTAAGCCAAATATGGACTAGACAAGAGCTACTCCTTGCTCAACGAAATGGACTCAACACCACATATTAAACGCCTAAGAATGTACCTGACTAGTAAGTATCTTAAAACCTATGGATTGCTATGTCTCCAAAAGAGAATCAAGCGTGTGTACAGGGGCATAAACGCAGCAGTGATAGGATTGGAGAGGTTCGGTGAGCAAATGAAGACCCTTTGAAGTCATATTGCATGGTACCCATTCCACGGGTCTCAACTCTCCAGGTTTAAGGTATTCTTCCTTCAGTTAAAACATGCATGTGGAACCTAGAGTATGATCAACCATGTGATCGGGAGACGTGTTCAAATATGTCTCAGTTTTCCTCCCCTGGTACTCGGGTGCAACATTCCAGACGCTTTACTAACACTCTCCCCACTTGGAGAGTCAGCGCCTTTAACCTCCTGTTTGGCCCAGTTTGCAATTTCTGCGGAAGATGAACAGGAATAGGGAGAACCAATGAGAGACTAGCTGGAGGTGTCTGGACGGGCAAATTGAACTCTCATTTCCCACCAGGAAGAGGAAATAACCAAAGGCTCAGCGTGCCGTGCCGGAACCACATTAGGGCCTGAAGACATCCTGTGGTGTTGCGGTCAGGTCACAAGAAAGCGAGTTGAAGAAAGGAGTTCAGGGGCACTGTAATTCACAAACCTGCAGAGTTATAAATGACAGCTATCGTCCAAAAATATACTGAAGTAAGGCTGCCAAGAGGACTTGAAAGCGGGGCAGAATTGCAGGAAGCCGATTTCAGGAGGTAGACTGGAATTGCATTGAAAGCATAGGAAAAGAGGCAGAACGTCCACAATGATGCACTTGGCCAAAAAGGGCGTATGCGTTTTTTCCTGAATATATTCAGGAAAAAACGCATACGCCCTTTTTGGCCAACCAAGCAAGCTTGCAAAGGAAATCTGCACTACAATGAAGTCTCACTTCCCCCCCGGTCAAACGGGCCATCTGAAAAAAGTGTAAAATCCAGAAAGGCAGGACAGGCCATGGAGAACTGGGAGCCTTGTTATGCTGATGGGCGGGATGTAAATTGCCAACAGACACTCGGGAGAAGTGTATGGTGTTTCCTGAAACATCTAAAAAACAAAGCAACAGAGCCTAGGGCACTTCCACTTATGGTCCTATAGCTTAGGGAAATTAAAATCAAAAAGACACAGCCACCCCAATGTTTGGGATGGCTCTGTTTACAAGAACCTCGTTTACAGTACAAGTTCAACATCACAGAAAGTGAAAAATGGATAAAGAAGTTGTGGTATTTACTTACAAAGCAATATCACTCAGCAATGAAATCTATGTCATCAGGCCCTTCGTAGCACAATGAGTGGATTCAGGTATGATGATTCTAACTGAAATAAGTCACACAGAAAAAGAAACATCATAAGATATCAGTAATACACGGAATGTAAACTTGGCTACACAGGAACTGAATTACAGAACAGAACAGGGTCTCAAATTTAGAAAACCAACTTATGCTTGCTTAAGGGGAAAGGTGAGTTGGGCTGCTGCATAAAAGCAGAGATTGAAATGAGCACAGATAAAGTTCCTTAAGCCAAATATGGAATAGACAAGAGCTACTCCTTGCTCAACGAAATGGACTCAACACCCCATATTAAACGCCTAAGAATGTACCTGACTAGTAAGTATCTTAAAACCTATGGATTGCTATGTCTCCGAAAGAGAATCAAGCATGTGTATAGGGGCATAAACGCAGCAGTGATAGGATTGGAGAGGTTTGGTGAGCAAATGAAGACCCTTTGAAGTCATATTGCATGGTACCCATTCCACGGGTTTCAACTACCCAGGTTTAAGGTATTCTTCCTTCAGCTAAAACATGCATGTGGAACCTAGAGTATGATCAACCATGTGATCGGGAGACGTGTTCAAATATGTCTCAGTTTTCGTACCCTGGTACTCGGGTGCAACATTCCAGACGCTTTACTAACACTCTCCCGACTTGGAGAGTCAGTGCCTTTAACCTCCTGTTTGGCCCAGTTTGCTATTTCTGCGGAAGATGAACAGGAATAGCGAGAACCAATGAGACACTAGCTGGAGGTGTCTGGACGGGCAAATTTAACTCTCATTTCCCACCAGGAAGAGGAATTAACCAAAGGCTCAGCGTGCCGTGCCGGAACCAGATTAGGGCCTGAAGCCATCCTGCGGTGTTGCGGCCAGCTCAAAAGAAAGCGAGTTGAAGAAAGGAGCTCAGGGGCACTGTAATTCACAAACCTGCAGAGTTATAAATGACAGCTATCGTCCAAAAATATACTGAAGTAAGGCTGCCAAGAGGACTTGAAAGCGGGGCAGAATTGCAGGAAACCGATTTCAGGAGGTAGACTGGAATTGCATTGAAAGCATAGGAAAAGAGGCAGAACGTCCACAATGATGCACTTGGCCAAAAAGGGCGTATGCGTTTTTTCCTGAAAATATTCAGGAAAAAACGCATACGCCCTTTTTGGCCAACCAAGCAAACTTGCAAAGGAAATCTGCACTACAATGAAGTCTCACTTCCCCCCGGTCAAAAGGGCCATCTGAAAAAAGTGTAAAATCCAGAAAGGCAGGACAGGCCATGGAGAACTGGGAGCCTTGTTATGCTGATGGGCGGGATGTAAATTGCCAACAGACACTCGGGAGAAGTGTATGGTGTTTCCTGAAACATCGAAAAAACAAAGCAACAGAGCCTAGGGCACTTCCACTTATGGTCCTATAGTTTATGGAAATTAAAATAAAAAAGACACAGCCACCCCAAATTTTGGGACGCCTCTGTTTACAAGAACGTCGTTTACAGTACAAGTTCAACATCGCAGAAAGTGAAAAATGGATAAAGAAGTTGTGGTATTTACTTACAAAGCAATATCACTCAGCAATGAAATCTATGTCATCAGGCCCTTAGCAGCACAATGAGTGGATTCAGGTATGATGATTCTAACTGAAATAAGTCACACAGAAAAAGAAACATCATAAGATATCAGTAATACACGGAATGTAAACTTGGCTACACAGGAACTGAATTACAGAACAGAACAGAGTCTCAAATTTAGAAAACCAACTTATGCTTGCTTAAGGGGAAAGGTGAGTTGGGGTGCTGCATAAAACCAGAGATTGAAATGAGCACAGATAAAGTTCCTTAAGCCAAATATGGAATAGACAAGAGCTACTCCTTGCTCAACAAAATGGACTCAACACCCCATATTAAACGCCTAAGAATGTACCTGACTAGTAAGTATCTTAAAACCTATGGATTGCTATGTCTCCAAAAGAGAGTCAAGCGTGTGTACAGGGGCATAAACGCAGCAGTGATAGGATTGGAGAGGTTCGGTGAGCAAATGAAGACCCTTTGAAGTCATATTGCATGGTACCCATTACACGGGTCTCAACTCTCCAGGTTTAAGGTATTCTTCCTTCAGCTAAAACATGCATGTGGAACCCGGAGTATGATCAACCGTGTGAATGGGAGACGTGTTCAAATATGTCTCAGTTTTCCTCCCCTGGTACTCGGGTGCAACATTCCAGACGCTTTACTAACACTCTCCCCACTTGGAGAGTCAGCGCCTTTAACCTCCTGTTTGGTCCAGTTTGCAATTTCTGCGGAAGATGAACAGGAATAGGGAGAACCAATGAGAGACTAGCTGGAGGTGTCTGGACGGGCAAATTGAACTCTCATTTCCCACCAGGAAGAGGAAATAACCAAAGGCTCAGCGTGCCGTGCCAGAACCAGATTAGGGCCTGAAGCCATCCTGCGGTGTTGCGGCCAGCTCAAAAGAAAGCGAGTTGAAGAAAGGAGCTCAGGGGCACTGTAATTCACAAACCTGCAGAGTTATAAATGACAGCTATCGTCCAAAAATATACTGAAGTAAGGCTGCCAAGAGGACTTGAAAGCGGGGCAGAATTGCAGGAAACCGATTTCAGGAGGTAGACTGGAATTGCATTTGAAGCATAGGAAAAGAGGCAGAGCGTCCACAATGATACACTTGGCCAAAAAGGGCCTAAGCGTTTTTTCCTGAATATATTCAGGAAAAAACGCATACACCCTTTTTGGCCAACCAAGCAAGCTTGCAAAGGATCTCTGCACTACAATGAAGTCTCACTTCCCCCCGGTCAAAAGGGCCATCTGAAAAAAGTGTAAAATCCAGAAAGGCAGGACAGGTCATGGAGAACTGGGAGCCTTGTTATGCTGATGGGCAGGATGTAAATTGCCAACAGACACTCGGGAGAAGTGTATGGTGTTTCCTGAAACATCTAAAAAACAAAGCAACAGAGCCTAGGGCACTTCCACTTATGGTCCTATAGCTTAGGGAAATTAAAATCAAAAAGACACAGCCACCCCAAAGTTTGGGACGCCTCTGTTTACAAGAACCTCGTTTACTGTACAAGTTCATTATCACAGAAAGTGAAAAATGGATAAAGAACTTGTGGTACTTACGTACAATGCAGTATCACTCAGCAATGAAATCTATGTCATCAGGCCCGTAGCAGCACAATGAGTGGATTCAGGTATGATGATTCTAACTGAAATAAGTCACACAGAAAAAGAAACATCATAAGATATCACTAATACACGGAATGTAAACTTGGCTACACAGGAACTGAATTCCAAAACAGAACAGGGTCTCAAATTTAGAAAACCAACTTATGCTTGCTTAAGGTGAAAGGTGAGTTGGGGTGCTGCATAAAACCGGAGATTGAAATGAGCACAGATAAAGTTCCTTAAGCCAAATATGGAATAGACCAGAGCTACTCCTTGCTCAATGAAATGGACTCAACACCCCATATTAAACGCCTAAGAATGTACCTGACTAGTAAGTATCTTAAAACCTATGGATTGCTATGTCTCCAAAAGAGAGTCAAGCGTGTGTACAGGGGCAGAAACGCAGCAGTGATAGGTTTGGAGAGGTTCGGTGAGCAAATGAAGACCCTTTGAAGTCATATTGCATGGTACCCATTCCACGGGTCTCAACTCTCCAGGTTTAAGGTATTCTTCCTTCAGCTAAAACATGCATGTGGAACCCAGAGTATGATCAACCGTGTGAACGGGAGACGTGTTCAAATATGTCTCAGTTTTCCTCCCCTGGTACTCGGGTGCAACATTCCAGACGCTTTACTAACACTCTCCCCACTTGGAGAGTCAGCGCCTTAACCTCCTGTTTGGCCCAGTTTGCAATTTCTGCGGAAGATGAACAGGAATAGCGAGAACCAATGAGAGACTAGCTGGAGGTGTCTGGACGGGCAAATTTAACTCTCATTTCCCACCAGGAAGAGGAAATAACCAAAGGCTCAGCGTGCCGTGCCGGAACCAGATTAGGGCCTGAAGCCATCCTGCGGTGTTGCGGCCAGGTCACAAGAAAGTGAGTTGAAGAAAGGAGCTCAGGGGCACTGTAATTCACAAACCTGCAGAGATATAAATGACAGCTATCGTGCAAAAATATACTGAAGTAAGGCTGCCAAGAGGACTTGAAAGCGGGGCAGAATTGCAGGAAACCGATTTCAGGAGGTAGACTGGAATTGCATTGAAAGCATAGGAAAAGAGGCAGAACGTCCACAATGATGCACTTGGCCAAAAAGGGCGTATTCGTTTTTTCCTGAATATATTCAGGAAAAAACGCATACGCCCTTTTTGGCCAACCAAGCAAACTTGCAAAGGAAATCTGCACTACAATGAAGTCTCACTTCCCCCCGGTCAAAAGGGCCATCTGAAAAAAGTGTAAAATCCAGAAAGGCAGGACAGGCCATGGAGAACTGGGAGCCTTTTTATGCTGACGGGCGGGATATAAATTGCCAACAGACACTCGGGAGAAGTGTATGGTGTTTCCTGAAACATCTAAAAAACAAAGCAACAGAGCCTAGGGCACTTCCACTTATGGTCCTATAGCTTAGGGAAATTAAAATCAAAAAGACACAGCCACCCCAAAGTTTGGGACGCCTCTGTTTACAAGAACCTCGTTTACGGTACAAGTTCAATATCATAGAAAGTGAAAAATGGATAAAGAACTTGTGCTACTTACGTACAATGCAGTATCACTCAGCAATGAAATCTATGTCATCAGGCCCGTAGCAGCATAATGAGTGGATTCAGGTACGATGATTCTAACTGAAATAAGTCACACAGAAAAAGAAACATCATAAGATATCACTAATACACGGAATGTAAACTTGGCTACACAGGAACTGAATTCCAAAACAGAACAGGGTCTCAAATTTAGAAAACCAACTTATGCTTGCTTAAGGGGAAAGGTGAGTTGGGGTGCTGCATAAAACCGGAGATTGAAATGAGCACAGATAAAGTTCCTTAAGCCAAATATGGACTAGACAAGAGCTACTCCTTGCTCAACGAAATGGACTCAACACCACATATTAAACGCCTAAGAATGTACCTGACTAGTAAGTATCTTAAAACCTATGGATTGCTATGTCTCCAAAAGAGAATCAAGCGTGTGTACAGGGGCATAAACGCAGCAGTGATAGGATTGGAGAGGTTCGGTGAGCAAATGAAGACCCTTTGAAGTCATATTGCATGGTACCCATTCCACGGGTCTCAACTCTCCAGGTTTAAGGTATTCTTCCTTCAGTTAAAACATGCATGTGGAACCTAGAGTATGATCAACCATGTGATCGGGAGACGTGTTCAAATATGTCTCAGTTTTCCTCCCCTGCTACTCGGGTGCAACATTCCAGACGCTTTACTAACACTCTCCCCACTTGGAGAGTCAGCGCCTTTAACCTCCTGTTTGGCCCAGTTTGCAATTTCTGCGGAAGATGAACAGGAATAGGGAGAACCAATGAGAGACTAGCTGGAGGTGTCTGGACGGGCAAATTGAACTCTCATTTCCCACCAGGAAGAGGAAATAACCAAAGGCTCAGCGTGCCGGGCCGGAACCACATTAGGGCCTGAAGACATCCTGTGGTGTTGCGGTCAGGTCACAAGAAAGCGAGTTGAAGAAAGGAGTTCAGGGGCACTGTAATTCACAAACCTGCAGAGTTATAAATGACAGCTATCGTCCAAAAATATACTGAAGTAAGGCTGCCAAGAGGACTTGAAAGCGGGGCAGAATTGCAGGAAGCCGATTTCAGGAGGTAGACTGGAATTGCATTGAAAGCATAGGAAAAGAGGCAGAACGTCCACAATGATGCACTTGGCCAAAAAGGGCGTATGCGTTTTTTCCTGAATATATTCAGGAAAAAACGCATACGCCCTTTTTGGCCAACCAAGCAAGCTTGCAAAGGAAATCTGCACTACAATGAAGTCTCACTTCCCCCCCGGTCAAACGGGCCATCTGAAAAAAGTGTAAAATCCAGAAAGGCAGGACAAGCCATGGAGAACTGGGAGCCTTGTTATGCTGATGGGCGGGATGTAAATTGCCAACAGACACTCAGGAGAAGTGTATGGTGTTTCCTGAAACATCTAAAAAACAAAGCAACAGAGCCTAGGGCACTTCCACTTATGGTCCTATAGCTTAGGGAAATTAAAATCAAAAAGACACAGCCACCCCAATGTTTGGGATGGCTCTGTTTACAAGAACCTCGTTTACAGTACAAGTTCAACATCACAGAAAGTGAAAAATGGATAAAGAAGTTGTGGTATTTACTTACAAAGCAATATCACTCAGCAATGAAATCTATGTCATCAGGCCCTTCGTAGCACAATGAGTGGATTCAGGTATGATGATTCTAACTGAAATAAGTCACACAGAAAAAGAAACATCATAAGATATCAGTAATACACGGAATGTAAACTTGGCTACACAGGAACTGAATTACAGAACAGAACAGGGTCTCAAATTTAGAAAACCAACTTATGCTTGCTTAAGGGGAAAGGTGAGTTGGGCTGCTGCATAAAAGCAGAGATTGAAATGAGCACAGATAAAGTTCCTTAAGCCAAATATGGAATAGACAAGAGCTACTCCTTGCTCAACGAAATGGACTCAACACCCCATATTAAACGCCTAAGAATGTACCTGACTAGTAAGTATCTTAAAACCTATGGATTGCTATGTCTCCGAAAGAGAATCAAGCATGTGTATAGGGGCATAAACGCAGCAGTGATAGGATTGGAGAGGTTTGGTGAGCAAATGAAGACCCTTTGAAGTCATATTGCATGGTACCCATTCCACGGGTTTCAACTACCCAGGTTTAAGGTATTCTTCCTTCAGCTAAAACATGCATGTGGAACCTAGAGTATGATCAACCATGTGATCGGGAGACGTGTTCAAATATGTCTCAGTTTTCGTACCCTGGTACTCGGGTGCAACATTCCAGACGCTTTACTAACACTCTCCCGACTTGGAGAGTCAGTGCCTTTAACCTCCTGTTTGGCCCAGTTTGCTATTTCTGCGGAAGATGAACAGGAATAGCGAGAACCAATGAGACACTAGCTGGAGGTGTCTGGACGGGCAAATTTAACTCTCATTTCCCACCAGGAAGAGGAATTAACCAAAGGCTCAGCGTGCCGTGCCGGAACCAGATTAGGGCCTGAAGCCATCCTGCGGTGTTGCGGCCAGCTCAAAAGAAAGCGAGTTGAAGAAAGGAGCTCAGGGGCACTGTAATTCACAAACCTGCAGAGTTATAAATGACAGCTATCGTCCAAAAATATACTGAAGTAAGGCTGCCAAGAGGACTTGAAAGCGGGGCAGAATTGCAGGAAACCGATTTCAGGAGGTAGACTGGAATTGCATTGAAAGCATAGGAAAAGAGGCAGAACGTCCACAATGATGCACTTGGCCAAAAAGGGCGTATGCGTTTTTTCCTGAATATATTCAGGAAAAAACGCATACGCCCTTTTTGGCCAACCAAGCAAACTTGCAAAGGAAATCTGCACTACAATGAAGTCTCACTTCCCCCCGGTCAAAAGGGCCATCTGAAAAAAGTGTAAAATCCAGAAAGGCAGGACAGGTCATGGAGAACTGGGAGCCTTGTTATGCTGATGGGCAGGATGTAAATTGCCAACAGACACTCGGGAGAAGTGTATGGTGTTTCCTGAAACATCTAAAAAACAAAGCAACAGAGCCTAGGGCACTTCCACTTATGGTCCTATAGCTTAGGGAAATTAAAATCAAAAAGACACAGCCACCCCAAAGTTTGGGACGCCTCTGTTTACAAGAACCTCGTTTACCGTACAAGTTCATTATCACAGAAAGTGAAAAATGGATAAAGAACTTGTGGTACTTACGTACAATGCAGTATCACTCAGCAATGAAATCTATGTCATCAGGCCCGTAGCAGCACAATGAGTGGATTCAGGTATGATGATTCTAACTGAAATAAGTCACACAGAAAAAGAAACATCATAAGATATCACTAATACACGGAATGTAAACTTGGCTACACAGGAACTGAATTCCAAAACAGAACAGGGTCTCAAATTTAGAAAACCAACTTATGCTTGCTTAAGGTGAAAGGTGAGTTGGGGTGCTGCATAAAACCGGAGATTGAAATGAGCACAGATAAAGTTCCTTAAGCCAAATATGGAATAGACCAGAGCTACTCCTTGCTCAATGAAATGGACTCAACACCCCATATTAAACGCCTAAGAATGTACCTGACTAGTAAGTATCTTAAAACCTATGGATTGCTATGTCTCCAAAAGAGAGTCAAGCGTGTGTACAGGGGCATAAACGCAGCAGTGATAGGTTTGGAGAGGTTCGGTGAGCAAATGAAGACCCTTTGAAGTCATATTGCATGGTACCCATTCCACGGGTCTCAACTCTCCAGGTTTAAGGTATTCTTCCTTCAGCTAAAACATGCATGTGGAACCCAGAGTATGATCAACCGTGTGAACGGGAGACGTGTTCAAATATGTCTCAGTTTTCCTCCCCTGGTACTCGGGTGCAACATTCCAGACGCTTTACTAACACTCTCCCCACTTGGAGAGTCAGCGCCTTAACCTCCTGTTTGGCCCAGTTTGCAATTTCTGTGGAAGATGAACAGGAATAGCGAGAACCAATGAGAGACTAGCTGGAGGTGTCTGGACGGGCAAATTTAACTCTCATTTCCCACCAGGAAGAGGAAATAACCAAAGGCTCAGCGTGCCGTGCCGGAACCAGATTAGGGCCTGAAGCCATCCTGCGGTGTTGCGGCCAGGTCACAAGAAAGTGAGTTGAAGAAAGGAGCTCAGGGGCACTGTAATTCACAAACCTGCAGAGATATAAATGACAGCTATCGTCCAAAAATATACTGAAGTAAGGCTGCCAAGAGGACTTGAAAGCGGGGCAGAATTGCAGGAAACCGATTTCAGGAGGTAGACTGGAATTGCATTGAAAGCATAGGAAAAGAGGCAGAACGTCCACAATGATGCACTTGGCCTAAAAGGGCGTATGCGTTTTTTCCTGAATATATTCAGGAAAAAACGCATACGCCCTTTTTGGCCAACCAAGCAAGCTTGCAAAGGAAATCTGCACTACAATGAAGTCTCACTTCCCCCCGGTCAAAAGGGCCATCTGAAAAAAGTGTAAAATCCAGAAAGGCAGGACAGGCCATGGAGAACTGGGAGCCTTTTTATGCTGACGGGCGGGATATAAATTGCCAACAGACACTCGGGAGAAGTGTATGGTGTTTCCTGAAACATCTAAAAAACAAAGCAACAGAGCCTAGGGCACTTCCACTTATGGTCCTATAGCTTAGGGAAATTAAAATCAAAAAGACACAGCCACCCCAAAGTTTGGGACGCCTCTGTTTACAAGAACCTCGTTTACGGTACAAGTTCAATATCATAGAAAGTGAAAAATGGATAAAGAACTTGTGCTACTTACGTACAATGCAGTATCACTCAGCAATGAAATCTATGTCATCAGGCCCGTAGCAGCATAATGAGTGGATTCAGGTACGATGATTCTAACTGAAATAAGTCACACAGAAAAAGAAACATCATAAGATATCACTAATACACGGAATGTAAACTTGGCTACACAGGAACTGAATTACAAAACAGAACAGGGTCTCAAATTTAGAAAACCATCTTATGCTTGCTTAAGGGGAAAGGTGAGTTGGGGTGCTGCATAAAACCGGAGATTGAAATGAGCACAGATAAAGTTCCTTAAGCCAAATATGGAATAGACAAGAGCTACTCCTTGCTCAACGAAATGGACTCAACACCGCATATTAAACGCCTAAGAATGTACCTGACTAGTAAGTATCTTAAAACCTATGGATTGCTATGTCTCCAAAAGAGAATCAAGCATGTGTACAGGGGCATAAACGCAGCAGTGATAGGATTGGAGAGGTTCGGTGAGCAAATGAAGACCCTTTGAAGTCATATTGCATGGTACCCATTCCACGGGTCTCAACTCTCCAGGTTTAAGGTATTCTTCCTTCAGTTAAAACATGCATGTGGAACCTAGAGTATGATCAACCATGTGATCGGGAGACGTGTTCAAATATGTCTCAGTTTTCCTCCCCTGGTACTCGGGTGCAACATTCCAGACGCTTTACTAACACTCTCCCCACTTGGAGAGTCAGTGCCTTTAACCTCCTGTTTGGCCCAGTTTGCAATTTCTGCGGAAGATGAACAGGAATAGCGAGAACCAATGAGAGACTAGCTGGAGGTGTCTGGACGGGCAAATTGAACTCTCATTTCCCACCAGGAAGAGGAAATAACCAAAGGCTCAGCGTACCGTGCCGGAACCACATTAGGGCCTGAAGCCATCCTGTGGTGTTGCGGTCAGGTCACAAGAAAGCGAGTTGAAGAAAGGAGTTCAGGGGCACTGTAATTCACAAACCTGCAGAGTTATAAATGACAGCTATCATCCAAAAATATACTGAAGTAAGGCTGCCAAGAGGACTTGAAAGCGGGGCAGAATTGCAGGAAGCCGATTTCAGGAGGTAGACTGGAATTGCATTGAAAGCATCGGAAAAGAGGCAGAACGTCCACAATGATGCACTTGGCCAAAAAGGGCGTGTGCGTTTTTTCCTTAATATATTCAGGAAAAAACGCATACGCCCTTTTTGGCCAACCAAGCAAGCTTACAAAGGAAATCTGCACTACAATGAAGTCTCACTTCCCCCGGTCAAAAGGGCCATCTGAAAAAAGTGTAAAATCCAGAAAGGCAGGACAGGCCATGGAGAACTGGGAGCCTTGTTATGCTGATGGGCGGGATGTAAATTGCCAACAGACACTCGGGAGAAGTGTATGGTGTTTCCTGAAACATCTAAAAAACAAAGCAACAGAGCCTAGGGCACTTCCTCTTATGGTCCTATAGCTTAGGGAAATTAAAATCAAAGAGACACAGCCACCCCAAAGTTTGGGACGCCTCTGTTTACAAGAACCTCATTACCGTACAAGTTCAATACCACAGGAAGTGAAAAATGGATAAAGAATTTGTGGTATTTACTTACAAAGCAATATCACTCAGCAATGAAATCTATGTCATCAGGCCCTTAGCATCACAATGAGCGGATTCAGGTATGATGAATCTAACTGAAATAAGTCACACAGAAAAAGAAACATCGTAAGATATCAGTAATACACGGAATGTAAACTTGGCTACACAGGAACTGAATTACAGAACAGAACAGGGTCTCAAATTTAGAAAACCAACTTATGCTTGCTTAAGGGTAAAGGTGAGTTGCGGTGCTGCATAAAAGCAGAGATTGAAATGAGCACAGATAAAGTTCCTTAAGCCAAATATGGAATAGACAAGAGCTACTCCTTGCTCAATGAAATGGACTCAACACCGCATATTAAACGCCTAAGAATGTACCTGACTAGTAAGTATCTTAAAACCTATGGATTGCTATGTCTCCGAAAGACAATCAAGCAAGTGTACAGGGGCATAAACGCAGCAGTGATAGGATTGGAGAGGTTCGGTGAGCAAATGAAGACCCTTTGAAGTCATATTGCATGGTACCCATTCCACGGGTTTCAAATACCCAGGTTTAAGGTATTCTTCCTTCAGCTAAAACATGCATGTGGAACCCAGAGTATGATCAACCATTTGATCGGGAGACGTGTTCAAATATGTCTCAGTTTTCGTACCCTGGTATTCGGGTTCAACATTCCAGACGCCTTACTAACACTCTCCCAACTTGGAGAGTCAGTCCCTTTAACCTCCTGTTTGGCCCAGTTTGCAATTTCTGCGGAAGATGAACAGGAATAGGGAGAACCAATGAGAGACTAGCTGGAGGTGTCTGGACGGGCAAATTTAACTCTCATTTCCCACCAGGAAGAGGAATTAACCAAAGGCTCAGCGTGCCGTGCCGGAACCAGATTAGAGCCTGAAGCCATCCTGCGGTGTTGCGGCCAGCTCAAAAGAAAGCGAGTTGAAGAAAGGAGCTCGGGGGCACTGTAATTCACAAACCTGCAGAGTTATAAATGACAGCTATCGTCCAAAAATATACTGAAGTAAGGCTGCCAAGAGGACTTGAAAGCGGGGCAGAATTGCAGGAAGCCGATTTCAGGAGGTAGACTGGAATTGCATTGAAAGCATAGGAAAAGAGGCAGAACGTCCACAATGATGCACTTGGCCAAAAAGGGCGTATGCGTTTTTTCCTGAATATATTCAGGAAAAAACGCATACGCCCTTTTTGGCCAACCAAGCAAGCTTGCAAAGGAAATCTGCACTACAATGAAGTCTCACTTCCCCCCCGGTCAAACGGGCCATCTGAAAAAAGTGTAAAATCCAGAAAGGCAGGACAGGCCATGGAGAACTGGGAGCCTTGTTATGCTGATGGGCGGGATGTAAATTGCCAACAGACACTCGGGAGAAGTGTATGGTGTTTCCTGAAACATCTAAACAACAAAGCAACAGAGCCTAGGGCACTTCCACTTATGGTCCTATAGCTTAGGGAAATTAAAATCAAAAAGACACAGCCACCCCAAAGTTTGGGACGCCTCTGTTTACAAGAACCTCGTTTACCGTACAAGTTCAATATCACAGAAAGTGAAAAATGGATAAAGAACTTGTGGTACTTACGTACAATGCAGTATCACTCAGCAATGAAATCTATGTCATCAGGCCCGTAGCAGCATAATGAGTGGATTCAGGTACGATGATTCTCACTGAAATAAGTCACACAGAAAAAGAAACATCATAAGATATCACTAATACACGGAATGTAAACTTGGCTACACAGGAACTGAATTCCAAAACAGAACAGGGTCTCAAATTTAGAAAACCAACTTATGCTTGCTTAAGGGGAAAGGTGAGTTGGGGTGCTGCATAAAACCAGAGATTGAAATGAGCACAGATAAAGTTCCTTAAGCCAAATATGGACTAGACAAGAGCTACTCCTTGCTCAACGAAATGGACTCAACACCCCATATTAAACGCCTAAGAATGTACCTGACTAGTAAGTATCTTAAAACCTATGGATTGCTATGTCTCCAAAAGAGAATCAAGCGTGTGTACAGGGGCATAAACGCAGCAGTGATAGGATTGGAGAGGTTCGGTGAGCAAATGAAGACCCTTTGAAGTCATATTGCATGGTACCCATTCCACGGGTCTCAACTCTCCAGGTTTAAGGTATTCTTCCTTCAGCTAAAACATGCATGTGGAACCCAGAGTATGATCAACCATGTGAACGGGAGACGTGTTCAAATATGTCTCAGTTTTCCTCCCCTGGTACTCGGGTGCAACATTCCAGATGCTTTACTAACACTCTCCCCACTTGGAGAGTCAGCGCCTTTAACCTCCTGTTTGGCCCAGTTTGCAATTTCTGCGGAAGATGAACAGGAATAGGGAACACCAATGAGAGACTAGCTGGAGGTGTCTGGACGGGCAAATTTAACTCTCATTTCCCACCAGGAAGAGGAAATAACCAAAGGCTCAGCGTGCCGGGCCGGAACCAGATTAGGGCCTGAAGCCATCCTGCGGTGTTGCGGCCAGCTCAAAAGAAAGCGAGTTGAAGAAAGGAGATCAGGGGCACTGTAATTCACAAACCTGCAGAGTTATAAATGACAGCTATCGTCCAAAAATATACTGAAGTAAGGCTGCCAAGAGGACTTGAAAGCGGGGCAGAATTGCAGGAAACCGATTTCAGGAGGTAGACTGGAATTGCATTGAAAGCATAGGAAAAGAGGCAGAACGCCCACAATGATGCACTTGGCCAAAAAGGGCGTATGTGTTTTTTCCTGAATATATTCAGGAAAAAACGCATACGCCCTTTTTGGCCAACCAAGCAAGCTTGCAAAGGAAATCTGCACTACAATGAAGTCTCACTTCCCCCCGGTCAAAAGGGCCATCTGAAAAAAGTGTAAAATCCAGAAAGGCAGGACAGGCCATGGAGAACTGGGAGCCTTGTTATGCTGATGGGCGGGATGTAAATTGCCAACAGACACTCGGGAGAAGTGTATGGTGTTTCCTGAAACATCTAAACAACAAAGCAACAGAGCCTAGGGCACTTCCACTTATGGTCCTATAGCTTAGGGAAATTAAAATCAAGAAGACACAGCCACCCCAAAGTTTGGGACGCCTCTGTTTACAAGAACCTCGTTTACCGTACAAGTTCAATATCACAGAAAGTGAAAAATGGATAAAGAACTTGTGGTACTTACGTACAATGCAGTATCACTCAGCAATGAAATCTATGTCATCAGGCCCGTAGCAGCATAATGAGTGGATTCAGGTACGATGATTCTCACTGAAATAAGTCACACAGAAAAAGAAACATCATAAGATATCACTAATACACGGAATGTAAACTTGGCTACACAGGAACTGAATTCCAAAACAGAACAGGGTCTCAAATTTAGAAAACCAACTTATGCTTGCTTAAGGGGAAAGGTGAGTTGGGGTGCTGCATAAAACCAGAGATTGAAATGAGCACAGATAAAGTTCCTTAAGCCAAATATGGACTAGACAAGAGCTACTCCTTGCTCAACGAAATGGACTCAACACCGCATATTTAACGCCTAAGAATGTACCTGACTAGTAAGTATCTTAAAACCTATGGATTGCTATGTCTCCAAAAGAGAATCAAGCGTGTGTACAGGGGCATAAACGCAGCAGTGATAGGATTGGAGAGGTTCGGTGAGCAAATGAAGACCCTTTGAAGTCATATTGCATGGTACCCATTCCACGGGTCTCAACTCTCCAGGTTTAAGGTATTCTTCCTTCAGCTAAAACATGCATGTGGAACCCAGAGTATGATCAACCATGTGAACGGGAGACGTGTTCAAATACGTCTCAGTTTTCCTCCCCTGGTACTCGGGTGCAACATTCCAGACGCTTTACTAACACTCTCCCCACTTGGAGAGTCAGCGCCTTTAACCTCCTGTTTGGCCCAGTTTGCAATTTCTGCGGAAGATGAACTGGAATAGTGAGAACCAATGAGCGACTAGCAGGAGGTGTCTGGACGGGCAAATTTAACTCTCATTTCCCACCAGGAAGAGGAAATAACCAAAGGCTCAGCGTGCCGTGCCGGAACCAGATTAGGGCCTGAAGCCATCCTGCGGTGTTGCGGCCAGCTCAAAAGAAAGCGAGTTGAAGAAAGAAGCTCAGGGGCACTGTAATTCACAAACCTGCAGCGTTATAAATGACAGCTTTCGTCCAAAAATATACTGAAGTAAGGCTGCCAAGAGGACTTGAAAGCGGGGCAGAATTGCAGGAAACCGATTTCAGGAGGTAGACTGGAATTGCATTGAAAGCATAGGAAAAGAGGCAGAACGTCCACAATGATGCACTTGGCCAAAAAGGGCGTATGCGTTTTTTCCTGAATATATTCAGGAAAAAACGCATACGCCCTTTTTGGCCAACCAAGCAAGCTTGCAAAGGAAATCTGCACTACAATGAAGTCTCACTTCCCCCCGGTCAAAAGGGCCATCTGAAAAACGTGTAAAATCCAGAAAGGCAGGACAGGCCATGGAGAACTGGGAGCCTTGTTATGCTGATGGGCGGGATGTAAATTGCCAACAGACACTCGGGAGAAGTGTATGGTGTTTCCTGAAACATCTAAAAAACAAAGCAACAGAGCCTAGGGCACTTCCACTTATGGTCCTATAGCTTAGGGAAATTAAAATCAAAAAGACACAGCCACCCCAAAGTTTGGGACGCCTCTGTTTACAAGAACCTCGTTTACCGTACAAGTTCAATATCACAGAAAGTGAAAAATGGATAAAGAACTTGTGGTACTTACGTACAATGCAGTATCACTCAGCAATGAAATCTATGTCATCAGGCCCGTAGCAGCATAATGAGTGGATTCAGGTACGATGATTCTCACTGAAATAAGTCACACAGAAAAAGAAACATCATAAGATATCACTAATACACGGAATGTAAACTTGGCTACACAGGAACTGAATTACAGAACAGAACAGGGTCTCAAATTTAGAAAACCAACTTATGCTTGCTTAAGGGGAAAGGTGAGTTGGGGTGCTGCATAAAACCAGAGATTGAAACGAGCACAGATAAAGTTCCTTAAGCCAAATATGGAATAGACAAGAGCTACTCCTTGCTCAACGAAATGGACTCAACACCGCATATTAAACGCCTAAGAATGTACCTGACTAGTAAGTATCTTAAAACCTATGGATTGCTATGTCTCCAAAAGAGAATCAAGCGTGTGTACAGGGGCATAAACGCAGCAGTGATAGGATTGGAGAGGTTCGGTGAGCAAATGAAGACCCTTTGAAGTCATATTGCATGGTACCCATTCCACGGGTCTCAACTCTCCAGGTTTAAGGTATTCTTCCTTCAGCTCAAACATGCATGTGGAACCCAGAGTATGATCAACCATGTGAACGGGAGACGTGTTCAAATATGTCTCAGTTTTCCTCCCCTGGTACTCGGGAGCAACATTCCAGACGCTTTACTAACACTCTCCCCACTTGGAGAGTCAGCGCCTTTAACCTCCTGTTTGGCCCAGTTTGCAATTTCTGCGGAAGATGAACAGGAATAGGGAACACCAATGAGAGACTAGCTGGAGGTGTCTGGACGGGCAAATTTAACTCTCATTTCCCACCAGGAAGAGGAAATAACCAAAGGCTCAGCGTGCCGTGCCGGAACCAGATTAGGGCCTGAAGCCATTCTGTGGTGTTGCGGCCAGCTCAAAAGAAAGCGAGTTGAAGAATGGAGCTCAGGGGCACTGTAATTCACAAACCTGCAGAGTTATAAATGACAGCTATCGTCCAAAAATATACTGAAGTAAGGCTGCCAAGAGGACTTGAAAGCGGGGCAGAATTGCAGGAAACCGATTTCAGGAGGTAGACGGGAATTGCTTTGAAAGCATAGGAAAAGAGGCAGAACGTCCACAATGATGCACTTGGCCAAAAAGGGCGTATGCGTTTTTTCCTGAATATATTCAGGAAAAAACGCATACGCCCTTTTTGGCCAACCAAGCAAGCTTGCAAAGGAAATCTGCACTACAATGAAGTCTCACTTCCCCCCGGTCAAAAGGGCCATCTGAAAAAAGTGTAAAATCCAGAAAGGCAGGACAGGCCATGGAGAACTGGGAGCCTTGTTATGCTGATGGGCGGGATGTAAATTGCCAACAGACACTCGGGAGAAGTGTATGGTGTTTCCTGAAACATCTAAAAAACAAAGCAACAGAGCCTAGGGCACTTCCACTTATGGTCCTATAGCTTAGGGAAATTAAAATAAAAAAGACACAGCCACCCCAAAGTTTGGGACGCCTCTGTTTACAAGAACCTCGTTTACCGTACAAGTTCAATATCACAGAAAGTGAAAAATGGATAAAGAACTTGTGGTACTTACGTACAATGCAGTATCACTCAGCAATGAAATCTATGTCATCAGGCCCGTAGCAGCATAATGAGTGGATTCAGGTACGATGATTCTCACTGAAATAAGTCACACAGAAAAAGAAACATCATAAGATATCACTAATACACGGAATGTAAACTTGACTACACAGGAACTGAATTCCAAAACAGAACAGGGTCTCAAATTTAGAAAACCAACTTATGCTTGCTTAAGGGGAAAGGTGAGTTGGGGTGCTGCATAAAACCAGAGATTGAAATGAGCACAGATAAAGTTCCTTAAGCCAAATATGGACTAGACAAGAGCTACTCCTTGCTCAACGAAATGGACTCAACACCCCATATTAAACGCCTAAGAATGTACCTGACTAGTAAGTATCTTAAAACCTATGGATTGCTATGTCTCCAAAAGAGAATCAAGCGTGTGTACAGGGGCATAAACGCAGCAGTGATAGGATTGGAGAGGTTCGGTGAGCAAATGAAGACCCTTTGAAGTCATATTGCATGGTACCCATTCCACGGGTCTCAACTCTCCAGGTTTAAGGTATTCTTCCTTCAGCTAAAACATGCATGTGGAACCCAGAGTATGATCAACCATGTGAACGGGAGACGTGTTCAAATATGTCTCAGTTTTCCTCCCCTGGTACTCGGGTGCAACATTCCAGACGCTTTACTAACACTCTCCCCACTTGGAGAGTCAGCGCCTTTAACCTCCTGTTTGGCCCAGTTTGCAATTTCTGCGGAAGATGAACTGGAATAGTGAGAACCAATGAGAGACTAGCAGGAGGTGTCTGGACGGGCAAATTTAACTCTCATTTCCCACCAGGAAGAGGAAATAACCAAAGGCTCAGCGTGCCGTGCCGGAACCAGATTAGGGCCTGAAGCCATCCTGCGGTGTTGCGGCCAGCTCAAAAGAAAGCGAGTTGAAGAAAGGAGCTCAGGGGCACTGTAATTCACAAACCTGCAGCGTTATAAATGACAGCTTTCGTCCAAAAATATACTGAAGTCAGGCTGCCAAGAGGACTTGAAAGCGGGGCAGAATTGCAGGAAACCGATTTCAGGAGGTAGACTGGAATTGCATTGAAAGCATAGGAAAAGAGGCAGAACGTCCACAATGATGCACTTGGCCAAAAAGGGCGTATGCGTTTTTTCCTGAATATATTCAGGAAAAAACGCATACGCCCTTTTTGGCCAACCAAGCAAGCTTGCAAAGGAAATCTGCACTACAATGAAGTCTCACTTCCCCCCGGTCAAAAGGGCCATCTGAAAAAAGTGTAAAATCCAGAAAGGCAGGACAGGCCATGGAGAACTGGGAGCCTTGTTATGCTGATGGGCGGGATGTAAATTGCCAACAGACACTCGGGAGAAGTGTATGGTGTTTCCTGAAACATCTAAACAACAAAGCAACAGAGCCTAGGGCACTTCCACTTATGGTCCTATAGCTTAGGGAAATTAAAATCAAAAAGACACAGCCACCCCAAAGTTTGGGACGCCTCTGTTTACAAGAACCTCGTTTACCGTACAAGTTCAATATCACAGAAAGTGAAAAATGGATAAAGAACTTGTGGTACTTACGTACAATGCAGTATCACTCAGCAATGAAATCTATGTCATCAGGCCCGTAGCAGCATAATGAGTGGATTCAGGTACGATGATTCTCACTGAAATAAGTCACACAGAAAAAGAAACATCATAAGATATCACTAATACACGGAATGTAAACTTGGCTACACAGGAACTGAATTCCAAAACAGAACAGGGTCTCAAATTTAGAAAACCAACTTATGCTTGCTTAAGGGGAAAGGTGAGTTGGGGTGCTGCATAAAACCAGAGATTGAAATGAGCACAGATAAAGTTCCTTAAGCCAAATATGGACTAGACAAGAGCTACTCCTTGCTCAACGAAATGGACTCAACACCGCATATTTAACGCCTAAGAATGTACCTGACTAGTAAGTATCTTAAAACCTATGGATTGCTATGTCTCCAAAAGAGAATCAAGCGTGTGTACAGGGGCATAAACGCAGCAGTGATAGGATTGGAGAGGTTCGGTGAGCAAATGAAGACCCTTTGAAGTCATATTGCATGGTACCCATTCCACGGGTCTCAACTCTCCAGGTTTAAGGTATTCTTCCTTCAGCTAAAACATGCATGTGGAACCCAGAGTATGATCAACCATGTGAACGGGAGACGTGTTCAAATACGTCTCAGTTTTCCTCCCCTGGTACTCGGGTGCAACATTCCAGACGCTTTACTAACACTCTCCCCACTTGGAGAGTCAGCGCCTTTAACCTCCTGTTTGGCCCAGTTTGCAATTTCTGCGGAAGATGAACAGGAATAGGGAACACCAATGAGAGACTAGCTGGAGGTGTCTGGACGGGCAAATTTAACTCTCATTTCCCACCAGGAAGAGGAAATAACCAAAGGCTCAGCGTGCCGTGCCGGAACCAGATTAGGGCCTGAAGCCATCCTGCGGTGTTGCGGCCAGCTCAAAAGAAAGCGAGTTGAAGAAAGGAGCTCAGGGGCACTGTAATTCACAAACCTGCAGCGTTATAAATGACAGCTTTCGTCCAAAAATATACTGAAGTAAGGCTGCCAAGAGGACTTGAAAGCGGGGAAGAATTGCAGGAAACCGATTTCAGGAGGTAGACTGGAATTGCATTGAAAGCATAGGAAAAGAGGCAGAACGTCCACAATGATGCACTTGGCCAAAAAGGGCGTATGCGTTTTTTCCTGAATATATTCAGGAAAAAACGCATACGCCCTTTTTGGCCAACCAAGCAAGCTTGCAAAGCAAATCTGCACTACAATGAAGTCTCACTTCCCCCCGGTCAAAAGGGCCATCTGAAAAAAGTGTAAAATCCAGAAAGGCAGGACAGGCCATGGAGAACTGGGAGCCTTGTTATGCTGATGGGCGGGATGTAAATTGCCAACAGACACTCGGGAGAAGTGTATGGTGTTTCCTGAAACATCTAAACAACAAAGCAACAGAGCCTAGGGCACTTCCACTTATGGTCCTATAGCTTAGGGAAATTAAAATCAAAAAGACACAGCCACCCCAAAGTTTGGGACGCCTCTGTTTACAAGAACCTCGTTTACCGTACAAGTTCAATATCACAGAAAGTGAAAAATGGATAAAGAACTTGTGGTACTTACGTACAATGCAGTATCACTCAGCAATGAAATCTATGTCATCAGGCCCGTAGCAGCATAATGAGTGGATTCAGGTACGATGATTCTCACTGAAATAAGTCACACAGAAAAAGAAACATCATAAGATATCACTAATACACGGAATGTAAACTTGGCTACACAGGAACTGAATTCCAAAACAGAACAGGGTCTCAAATTTAGAAAACCAACTTATGCTTGCTTAAGGGGAAAGGTGAGTTGGGGTGCTGCATAAAACCAGAGATTGAAATGAGCACAGATAAAGTTCCTTAAGCCAAATATGGACTAGACAAGAGCTACTCCTTGCTCAACGAAATGGACTCAACACCCCATATTAAACGCCTAAGAATGTACCTGACTAGTAAGTATCTTAAAACCTATGGATTGCTATGTCTCCAAAAGAGAATCAAGCGTGTGTACAGGGGCATAAACGCAGCAGTGATAGGATTGGAGAGGTTCGGTGAGCAAATGAAGACCCTTTGAAGTCATATTGCATGGTACCCATTCCACGGGTCTCAACTCTCCAGGTTTAAGGTATTCTTCCTTCAGCTAAAACATGCATGTGGAACCCAGAGTATGATCAACCATGTGAACGGGAGACGTGTTCAAATACGTCTCAGTTTTCCTCCCCTGGTACTCGGGTGCAACATTCCAGACGCTTTACTAACACTCTCCCCACTTGGAGAGTCAGCGCCTTTAACCTCCTGTTTGGCCCAGTTTACAATTTCTGCGGAAGATGAACTGGAATAGTGAGAACCAATGAGAGACTAGCAGGAGGTGTCTGGACGGGCAAATTTAACTCTCATTTCCCACCAGGAAGAGGAAATAACCAAAGGCTCAGCGTGCCGTGCCGGAACCAGATTAGGGCCTGAAGCCATTCTGTGGTGTTGCGGCCAGCTCAAAAGAAAGCGAGTTGAAGAAAGGAGCTCAGGGGCACTGTAATTCACAAACCTGCAGAGTTATAAATGACAGCTATCGTCCAAAAATATACTGAAGTAAGGCTGCCAAGAGGACTTGAAAGCGGGGCAGAATTGCAGGAAACCGATTTCAGGAGGTAGACTGGAATTGCTTTGAAAGCATAGGAAAAGAGGCAGAACGTCCACAATGATGCACTTGGCCAAAAAGGGCGTATGCGTTTTTTCCTGAATATATTCAGGAAAAAACGCATACGCCCTTTTTGGCCAACCAAGCAAGCTTGCAAAGGAAATCTGCACTACAATGAAGTCTCACTTCCCCCCGGTCAAAAGGGCCATCTGAAAAAAGTGTAAAATCCAGAAAGGCAGGACAGGCCATGGAGAACTGGGAGCCTTGTTATGCTGATGGGCGGGATGTAAATTGCCAACAGACACTCCGGAGAAGTGTATGGTGTTTCCTGAAACATCTAAACAACAAAGCAACAGAGCCTAGGGCACTTCCACTTATGGTCCTATAGCTTAGGGAAATTAAAATCAAAAAGACACAGCCACCCCAAAGTTTGGGACGCCTCTGTTTACAAGAACCTCGTTTACCGTACAAGTTCAATATCACAGAAAGTGAAAAATGGATAAAGAACTTGTGGTACTTACGTACAATGCAGTATCACTCAGCAATAAAATCTATGTCATCAGGCCCGTAGCAGCATAATGAGTGGATTCAGGTATGATGATTCTCACTGAAATAAGTCACACAGAAAAAGAAACATCATAAGATATCAGTAATACACGGAATGTAAACTTGGCTACACAGGAACTGAATTACAGAACAGAACAGGGTCTCAAATTTAGAAAACCAACTTATGCTTGCTTAAGGGGAAAGGTGAGTTGGGGTGCTGCATAAAACCAGAGATTGAAACGAGCACAGATAAAGTTCCTTAAGCCAAATATGGACTAGACAAGAGCTACTCCTTGCTCAACGAAATGGACTCAACACCCCATATTAAACGCCTAAGAATGTACCTGACTAGTAAGTATCTTAAAACCTATGGATTGCTATGTCTCCAAAAGAGAATCAAGCGTGTGTACAGGGGCATAAACGCAGCAGTGATAGGATTGGAGAGGTTCGGTGAGCAAATGAAGACCCTTTGAAGTCATATTGCATGGTACCCATTCCACGGGTCTCAACTATCCAGGTTTAAGGTATTCTTCCTTCAGCTAAAACATGCATGTGGAACCCAGAGTATGATCAACCATGTGAACGGGAGACGTGTTCAAATATGTCTCAGTTTTCCTCCCCTGGTACTCGGGTGCAACATTCCAGATGCTTTACTAACACTCTCCCCACTTGGAGAGTCAGCGCCTTTAACCTCCTGTTTGGCCCAGTTTGCAATTTCTGCGGAAGATGAACAGGAATAGGGAACACCAATGAGAGACTAGCTGGAGGTGTCTGGACGGGCAAATTTAACTCTCATTTCCCACCAGGAAGAGGAAATAACCAAAGGCTCAGCGTGCCGTGCCGGAACCAGATTAGGGCCTGAAGCCATCCTGCGGTGTTGCGGCCAGCTCAAAAGAAAGCGAGTTGAAGAAAGGAGCTCAGGGGCACTGTAATTCACAAACCTGCAGCGTTATAAATGACAGCTTTCGTCCAAAAATATACTGAAGTAAGGCTGCCAAGAGGACTTGAAAGCGGGGCAGAATTGCAGGAAACCGATTTCAGGAGGTAGACTGGAATTGCATTGAAAGCATAGGAAAAGAGGCAGAACGTCCACAATGATGCACTTGGCCAAAAAGGGCGTATGCGTTTTTTCCTGAATATATTCAGGAAAAAACGCATACGCCCTTTTTGGCCAACCAAGCAAGCTTGCAAAGGAAATCTGCACTACAATGAAGTCTCACTTCCCCCCGGTCAAAAGGGCCATCTGAAAAAAGTGTAAAATCCAGAAAGGCAGGACAGGCCATGGAGAACTGGGAGCCTTGTTATGCTGATGGGCGGGATGTAAATTGCCAACAGACACTCGGGAGAAGTGTATGGTGTTTCCTGAAACATCTAAAAAACAAAGCAACAGAGCCTAGGGCACTTCCACTTATGGTCCTATAGCTTAGGGAAATTAAAATCAAAAAGACACAGCCACCCCAAAGTTTGGGACGCCTCTGTTTACAAGAACCTCGTTTACCGTACAAGTTCAATATCACAGAAAGTGAAAAATGGATAAAGAACTTGTGGTACTTACGTACAATGCAGTATCACTCAGCAATGAAATCTATGTCATCAGGCCCGTAGCAGCATAATGAGTGGATTCAGGTACGATGATTCTCACTGAAATAAGTCACACAGAAAAAGAAACATCATAAGATATCACTAATACACGGAATGTAAACTTGGCTACACAGGAACTGAATTCCAAAACAGAACAGGGTCTCAAATTTAGAAAACCAACTTCTGCTTGCTTAAGGGGAAAGGTGAGTTGGGGTGCTGCATAAAACCAGAGATTGAAACGAGCACAGATAAAGTTCCTTAAGCCAAATATGGAATAGACAAGAGCTACTCCTTGCTCAACGAAATGGACTCAACACCGCATATTAAACGCCTAAGAATGTACCTGACTAGTAAGTATCTTAAAACCTATGGATTGCTATGTCTCCGAAAAAGAATCAAGCGTGTGTACAGGGGCATAAACGCAGCAGTGATAGGATTGGAGAGGTTCGGTGAGCAAATGAAGACCCTTTGAAGTCATATTGCATGGTACCCATTCCACGGGTTTCAACTACCCAGGTTTAAGGTATTCTTCCTTCAGCTAAAACATGCATGTGGAACCTAGAGTATGATCAACCGTGTGATCGGGAGACGTGTTCAAATATGTCTCAGTTTTCGTAGCCTGGTACTCGGGTGCAACATTCCAGACGCTTTACTAACACTCTCCCGACTTGGAGAGTCCGTCCCTTTAATCTCCTGTTTGGCCCAGTTTGCAATTTCTGCGGAAGATGAACAGGAATAGCGAGAACCAATGAGAGACTAGCTGGAGGTGTCTGGACGGGCAAATTTAACTCTCATTTCCCACCAGGAAGAGGAATTAACCAAAGGCTCAGCGTGCCGTGCCGGAACCAGATTAGGGCCTGAAGCCATCCTGCGGTGTTGCGGCCAGCTCAAAAGAAAGCGAGTTGAAGAAAGGAGCTCAGGGGCACTGTAATTCACAAACCTGCAGAGTTATAAATGACAGCTATCGTCCAAAAATATACTGAAGTAAGGCTGCCAAGAGGACTTGAAAGCGGGGCAGAATTGCAGGAAACCGATTTCAGGAGGTAGACTGGAATTGCATTGAAAGCATAGGAAAAGAGGCAGAACGTCCACAATGATGCACTTGGTCAAAAAGGGCGTATGCGTTTTTTCCTGAATATATTCAGGAAAAAACGCATACGCCCTTTTTGGCCAACCAAGCAAGCTTGCAAAGGAAATCTGCACTACAATGAAGTCTCACTTCCCCCCGGTCAAAAGGGCCATCTGAAAAAAGTGTAAAATCCAGAAAGGCAGGACAGGCCATGGAGAACTGGGAGCCTTGTTATGCTGATGGGCGGGATGTAAATTGCCAACAGACACTCGGGAGAAGTGTATGGTGTTTCCTGAAACATCTAAAAAACAAAGCAACAGAGCCTAGGGCACTTCCACTTATGGTCCTATAGCTTAGGGAAATTAAAATCAAAAAGACACAGCCACCCCAAAGTTTGGGACGCCTCTGTTTACAAGAACCTCGTTTACCGTACAAGTTCAATATCACAGAAAGTGAAAAATGGATAAAGAACTTGTGGTACTTACGTACAATGCAGTATCACTCAGCAATGAAATCTATGTCATCAGGCCCGTAGCAGCATAATGAGTGGATTCAGGTACGATGATTCTCACTGAAATAAGTCACACAGAAAAAGAAACATCATAAGATATCACTAATACACGGAATGTAAACTTGGCTACACAGGAACTGAATTCCAAAACAGAACAGGGTCTCAAATTTAGAAAACCAACTTATGCTTGCTTAAGGGGAAAGGTGAGTTGGGGTGCTGCATAAAACCAGAGATTGAAATGAGCACAGATAAAGTTCCTTAAGCCAAATATGGACTAGACAAGAGCTACTCCTTGCTCAACGAAATGGACTCAACACCGCATATTAAACGCCTAAGAATGTACCTGACTAGTAAGTATCTTAAAACCTATGGATTGCTATGTCTCCAAAAGAGAATCAAGCGTGTGTACAGGGGCATAAATGCAGCAGTGATAGGATTGGAGAGGTTCGGTGAGCAAATGAAGACCCTTTGAAGTCATATTGCATGGTACCCATTCCACGGGTCTCAACTCTCCAGGTTTAAGGTATTCTTCCTTCAGCTAAAACATGCATGTGGAACCCAGAGTATGATCAACCATGTGAACGGGAGACGTGTTCAAATACGTCTCAGTTTTCCTCCCCTGGTACTCGGGTGCAACATTCCAGACGCTTTACTAACACTCTCCCCACTTGGAGAGTCAGCGCCTTTAACCTCCTGTTTGGCCCAGTTTGCAATTTCTGCGGAAGATGAACTGGAATAGTGAGAACCAATGAGCGACTAGCAGGAGGTGTCTGGACGGGCAAATTTAACTCTCATTTCCCACCAGGAAGAGGAAATAACCAAAGGCTCAGCGTGCCGTGCCGGAACCAGATTAGGGCCTGAAGCCATTCTGTGGTGTTGCGGCCAGCTCAAAAGAAAGCGAGTTGAAGAAAGGAGCTCAGGGGCACTGTAATTCACAAACCTGCAGAGTTATAAATGACAGCTATCGTCCAAAAATATACTGAAGTAAGGCTGCCAAGAGGACTTGAAAGCGGGGCAGAATTGCAGGAAACCGATTTCAGGAGGTAGACTGGAATTGCTTTGAAAGCATAGGAAAAGAGGCAGAACGTCCACAATGATGCACTTGGCCAAAAAGGGCGTATGCGTTTTTTCCTGAATATATTCAGGAAAAAACGCATACGCCCTTTTTGGCCAACCAAGCAAGCTTGCAAAGGAAATCTGCACTACAATGAAGTCTCACTTCCCCCCGGTCAAAAGGACCATCTGAAAAAAGTGTAAAATCCAGAAAGGCAGGACAGGCCATGGAGAACTGGGAGCCTTGTTATGCTGATGGGCGGGATGTAAATTGCCAACAGACACTCGGGAGAAGTGTATGGTGTTTCCTGAAACATCTAAAAAACAAAGCAACAGAGCCTAGGGCACTTCCACTTATGGTCCTATAGCTTAGGGAAATTAAAATCAAAAAGACACAGCCACCCCAAAGTTTGGGACGCCTCTGTTTACAAGAACCTCGTTTACCGTACAAGTTCAATATCACAGAAAGTGAAAAATGGATAAAGAACTTGTGGTACTTACGTACAATGCAGTATCACTCAGCAATGAAATCTATGTCATCAGGCCCGTAGCAGCATAATGAGTGGATTCAGGTACGATGATTCTCACTGAAATAAGTCACACAGAAAAAGAAACATCATAAGATATCAGTAATACACGGAATGTAAACTTGGCTACACAGGAACTGAATTACAGAAAAGAACAGGGTCTCAAATTTAGAAAACCAACTTCTGCTTGCTTAAGGGGAAAGGTGAGTTGGGGTGCTGCATAAAACCAGAGATTGAAACGAGCACAGATAAAGTTCCTTAAGCCAAATATGGAATAGACAAGAGCTACTCCTTGCTCAACGAAATGGACTCAACACCCCATATTAAACGCCTAAGAATGTACCTGACTAGTAAGTATCTTAAAACCTATGGATTGCTATGTCTCCAAAAGAGAATCAAGCGTGTGTACAGGGGCATAAACGCAGCAGTGATAGGATTGGAGAGGTTCGGTGAGCAAATGAAGACCCTTTGAAGTCATATTGCATGGTACCCATTCCACGGGTCTCAACTCTCCAGGTTTAAGGTATTCTTCCTTCAGCTAAAACATGCATGTGGAACCCAGAGTATGATCAACCATGTGAACGGGAGACGTGTTCAAATACGTCTCAGTTTTCCTCCCCTGGTACTCGGGTGCAACATTCCAGATGCTTTACTAACACTCTCCCCACTTGGAGAGTCAGCGCCTTTAACCTCCTGTTTGGCCCAGTTTGCAATTTCTGCGGAAGATGAACAGGAATAGGGAACACCAATGAGAGACTAGCTGGAGGTGTCTGGACGGGCAAATTTAACTCTCATTTCCCACCAGGAAGAGGAAATAACCAAAGGCTCAGCGTGCCGTGCCGGAACCAGATTAGGGCCTGAAGCCATCCTGCGGTGTTGCGGCCAGCTCAAAAGAAAGCGAGTTGAAGAAAGGAGCTCAGGGGCACTGTAATTCACAAACCTGCAGAGTTATAAATGACAGCTATCGTCCAAAAATATACTGAAGTAAGGCTGCCAAGAGGACTTGAAAGCGGGGCAGAATTGCAGGAAACCGATTTCAGGAGGTAGACTGGAATTGCATTGAAAGCATAGGAAAAGAGGCAGAACGCCCACAATGATGCACTTGGCCAAAAAGGGCGTATGTGTTTTTTCCTGAATATATTCAGGAAAAAACGCATACGCCCTTTTTGGCCAACCAAGCAAGCTTGCAAAGGAAATCTGCACTACAATGAAGTCTCACTTCCCCCCGGTCAAAAGGGCCATCTGAAAAAAGTGTAAAATCCAGAAAGGCAGGACAGGCCATGGAGAACTGGGAGCCTTGTTATGCTGATGGGCGGGATGTAAATTGCCAACAGACACTCGGGAGAAGTGTATGGTGTTTCCTGAAACATCTATACAACAAAGCAACAGAGCCTAGGGCACTTCCACTTATGGTCCTATAGCTTAGGGAAATTAAAATCAAAAAGACACAGCCACCCCAAAGTTTGGGACGCCTCTGTTTACAAGAACCTCGTTTACCGTACAAGTTCAATATCACAGAAAGTGAAAAATGGATAAAGAACTTGTGGTACTTACGTACAATGCAGTATCACTCAGCAATGAAATCTATGTCATCAGGCCCGTAGCAGCATAATGAGTGGATTCAGGTACGATGATTCTCACTGAAATAAGTCACACAGAAAAAGAAACATCATAAGATATCACTAATACACGGAATGTAAACTTGGCTACACAGGAACTGAATTCCAAAACAGAACAGGGTCTCAAATTTAGAAAACCAACTTATGCTTGCTTAAGGGGAAAGGTGAGTTGGGGTGCTGCATAAAACCAGAGATTGAAATGAGCACAGATAAAGTTCCTTAGACCAAATATGGACTAGACAAGAGCTACTCCTTGCTCAACGAAATGGACTCAACACCGCATATTAAACGCCTAAGAATGTACCTGACTAGTAAGTATCTTAAAACCTATGGATTGCTATGTCTCCAAAAGAGAATCAAGCGTGTGTACAGGGGCATAAACGCAGCAGTGATAGGATTGGAGAGGTTCGGTGAGCAAATGAAGACCCTTTGAAGTCATATTGCATGGTACCCATTCCACGGGTCTCAACTCTCCAGGTTTAAGGTATTCTTCCTTCAGCTAAAACATGCATGTGGAACCCAGAGTATGATCAACCATGTGAACGGGAGACGTGTTCAAATACGTCTCAGTTTTCCTCCCCTGGTACTCGGGTGCAACATTCCAGACGCTTTACTAACACTCTCCCCACTTGGAGAGTCAGCGCCTTTAACCTCCTGTTTGGCCCAGTTTGCAATTTCTGCGGAAGATGAACAGGAATAGGGAACACCAATGAGAGACTAGCTGGAGGTGTCTGGACGGGCAAATTTAACTCTCATTTCCCACCAGGAAGAGGAAATAACCAAAGGCTCAGCGTGCCGTGCCGGAACCAGATTAGGGCCTGAAGCCATCCTGCGGTGTTGCGGCCAGCTCAAAAGAAAGCGAGTTGAAGAAAGGAGCTCAGGGGCACTGTAATTCACAAACCTGCAGAGTTATAAATGACAGCTATCGTCCAAAAATATACTGAAGTAAGGCTGCCAAGAGGACTTGAAAGCGGGGCAGAATTGCAGGAAACCGATTTCAGGAGGTAGACTGGAATTGCATTGAAAGCATAGGAAAAGAGGCAGAACGTCCACAATGATGCACTTGGCCAAAAAGGGCGTATGCGTTTTTTCCTGAATATATTCAGGAAAAAACGCATATGCCCTTTTTGGCCAACCAAGCAAGCTTGCAAAGGAAATCTGCACTACAATGAAGTCTCACTTCCCCCCGGTCAAAAGGGCCATCTGAAAAAAGTGTAAAATCCAGAAAGGCAGGACAGGCCATGGAGAACTGGGAGCCTTGTTATGCTGATGGGCGGGATGTAAATTGCCAACAGACACTCGGGAGAAGTGTATGGTGTTTCCTGAAACATCTAAACAACAAAGCAACAGAGCCTAGGGCACTTCCACTTATGGTCCTATAGCTTAGGGAAATTAAAATCAAAAAGACACAGCCACCCCAAAGTTTGGGACGCCTCTGTTTACAAGAACCTCGTTTACCGTACAAGTTCAATATCACAGAAAGTGAAAAATGGATAAAGAACTTGTGGTACTTACGTACAATGCAGTATCACTCAGCAATGAAATCTATGTCATCAGGCCCGTAGCAGCATAATGAGTGCATTCAGGTACGATGATTCTCACTGAAATAAGTCACACAGAAAAAGAAACATCATAAGATATCACTAATACACGGAATGTAAACTTGGCTACACAGGAACTGAATTCCAAAACAGAACAGGGTCTCAAATTTAGAAAACCAACTTATGCTTGCTTAAGGGGAAAGGTGAGTTGGGGTGCTGCATAAAACCAGAGATTGAAATGAGCACAGATAAAGTTCCTTAAGCCAAATATGGACTAGACAAGAGCTACTCCTTGCTCAACGAAATGGACTCAACACCGCATATTTAACGCCTAAGAATGTACCTGACTAGTAAGTATCTTAAAACCTATGGATTGCTATGTCTCCAAAACAGAATCAAGCGTGTGTACAGGGGCATAAACGCAGCAGTGATAGGATTGGAGAGGTTCGGTGAGCAAATGAAGACCCTTTGAAGTCATATTGCATGGTACCCATTCCACGGGTCTCAACTCTCCAGGTTTAAGGTATTCTTCCTTCAGCTAAAACATGCATGTGGAACCCAGAGTATGATCAACCATGTGAACGGGAGACGTGTTCAAATACGTCTCAGTTTTCCTCCCCTGGTACTCGGGTGCAACATTCCAGACGCTTTACTAACACTCTCCCCACTTGGAGAGTCAGCGCCTTTAACCTCCTGTTTGGCCCAGTTTTCAATTTCAGCGGAAGATGAACAGGAATAGGGAACACCAATGAGAGACTAGCTGGAGGTGTCTGGACGGGCAAATTTAACTCTCATTTCCCACCAGGAAGAGGAATTAACCAAAGGCTCAGCGTGCCGTGCCGGAACCAGATTAGGGCCTGAAGCCATCCTGCGGTGTTGCGGCCAGCTCAAAAGAAAGCGAGTTGAAGAAAGGAGCTCAGGGGCACTGTAATTCACAAACCTGCAGAGTTATAAATGACAGCTTTCGTCCAAAAATATACTGAAGTAAGGCTGCCAAGAGGACTTGAAAGCGGGGCAGAATTGCAGGAAACCGATTTCAGGAGGTAGACTGGAATTGCATTGAAAGCATAGGAAAAGAGGCAGAACGTCCACAATGATGCACTTGGCCAAAAAGGGCGTATGCGTTTTTTCCTGAATATATTCAGGAAAAAACGCATACGCCCTTTTTGGCCAACCAAGCAAGCTTGCAAAGGAAATCTGCACTACAATGAAGTCTCACTTCCCCCCGGTCAAAAGGGCCATCTGAAAAAAGTGTAAAATCCAGAAAGGCAGGACAGGCCATGGAGAACTGGGAGCCTTGTTATGCTGATGGGCGGGATGTAAATTGCCAACAGACACTCGGGAGAAGTGTATGGTGTTTCCGGAAACATCTAAAAAACAAAGCAACAGAGCCTAGGGCACTTCCACTTATGGTCCTATAGCTTAGGGAAATTAAAATCAAAAAGACACAGCCACCCCAAAGTTTGGGATGCCTCTGTTTACAAGAACCTCATTTACCGTTCAAGTTCAATATCACAGAAAGTGAAAAATGGATAAAGAACTTGTGGTACTTACGTACAATGCAGTATCACTCAGCAATGAAATCTATGTCATCAGGCCCGTAGCAGCATAATGAGTGGATTCAGGTACGATGATTCTAACTGAAATAAGTCACACAGAAAATGAAACATCATAAGGTATCACTAATACACGGAATGTGAACTTGGCTACACATGAACTGAATTACAAAACAGAACAGGGTCTCAAGTTTAGAAAACCAACTTATGCCTGCTTAAGGGGGAAGGTGAGTTGGGGTGCTGCATAAAAGCAGAGTTTGAAATTAGCACAGATACCGTTCCATAAGCCAAATATGTAATAGACTAGACCTACCCCTTGCTCAACGAAATGGATTCAACAATGAGGTATCACCTCACACCTGGTAGAATAGGCATCATAGAAAATCTACAAACAAAAAATGCTGGAAAGGGTGTGGAGAAAAGGAACCCTCTTCCACTACTGTTGGGAATATAAATTGATACAGTCATTATGGAGAACAATATGGAATTTCTTATGAAACTAACAATAGAATTACCATATGATACAGCAATCCCAGTACTGGACATATACCCAGACAAAACCATAAATCAAAAAGAGTCATTCACCGCAATGTTCATTGCATCACTATTTACAATATCGAGGTAATGGAAGCAACTTAAATGCCCACAGACAGACGAATGCATAAAGCTGTGGTACATATATAAAATGGAATATTACTAAGCCATGAAAAGGAATGAAATTGGGTCATTTGTAGAGACGTCGATGGATCTAGAGACTGTCATACAGAGTGAAGTAAGTCTGAAAGAGAAAAACAAATCTTGTATATTCATGCATATATGTGGAACCTAGAAAAACTGTACAGATTAACCATTTTGCAAGGCATAAATAGAGCAACAGATGTAGACAACAAACGTATGGACAACAAGGGGGGAAAGCTGTTGGGGGGGTGGTGGTGGGAGGAGTTGAGAGACTGGGATTGGCATGTATACATTTATATGTATAAAATAGATAACCAATAAGAACCTGCTGTATAAAAATATAAAATAAAATTCAAAATTAAAAAGAAATAAAATTTAAAAAATAAAACAAAAAACAATTATTCCCTGCACATACATGTATTTATATGAATAAATTATTTCCATGCTTATATCTGTAAATACAAAAAAGAGGAATAAAATCTACCTTGAACCAAAAACGAAAAAGAGAAAAAAAACACAGAACCCACCAGTTACACAGAGGAAAACCGTATCAGGGCACTTGCTCCAGTTGTAAACAATTCTGAAGTTGGTCAGTGGTGGGGAATCGTCTCCCATTCAGCCAGCAGCCCCCACGCAACAAGCGTCCTCATTGCAAAGCTGGGGCACCGTGCCGAGGCATCTGTGAGTAAACGTGAGCTGAGCCCCGGGCCAGTTGCTGCTGAACTATTCCCACCCGTCCCAGGTAAAACACCTGAATATATACAAGGACTTGAAAGCCTAGAGGAAGGGCCATAGAGCCACACGAGTGACAGCATGCCGGCCGACTTGGTGCCTGCAGGCCAGCCAGGATGGTCCTGGCCCTGGGTGCTCTTCTGGAAGATTTCCATTTCCCTGCCTGAGATACCCGTCCTGTCCCTGCCCCCACGGCTTTTTTCCTTCCTCACCTCTGCCCAGGGAGAAATTCCAGCAGCAGGTATGGGTGACACATCCTCTTCTTTAGCAGGTGGCAGCCTGGCAACTGCTGCAGAAAGTCCAGCAGAGCCCCACTCACACTGGGCCACCCACAAAGCCGTGGCCTCTCACTCCCTCCCACCAGCCCAGCCCCGAGACTGCTGACAGGGCAGAGAAAATGGCGTCAGGCACGGCTGCAGGGGCTCTTGCTGCCTGGAGTGGTATTTATATTGATCTCAACCCAGGCACACCTGGGGAGGGCTGGCCGGCACGGTAAGGCTGCCCAGGTCAGCCAATCATCACCCCTCAGGGGCTCACAGTTGCAGAAAATGGAACTTGCTGAACCGGCCAGGTCCAAGGAACAGGTGTGGGCTCCTGAGAGTCAGGATAGACAAGGGGCTGCAGCTTTGGCTTGTTTTCTAATCATTTTATCTGGCCCATGAGTGGGAGACAACTTCAAGAAAACCCTCTCCTAATGAGAGGAACCCAGGAGTCAGGGAGAGGAGGGGTGGGTGGTGGTTGGAGACAGAGGCCTGGTGCCCCGGGTGCAGTGGAAGTCTCTGGAAGACCAGGTGGAGGGAGGCCTCATGGAGTGATGCCCAGGGTCACAGACCTGTCGCAGCTGCTGTTTGTTAGTTCAAGTCCTGCTCTGAGGTGCTCTGTGTCAGCTCTGAGCGACAGGTGAGCTGGGGGTGCTCTGCAATGAGGGCTATGTGCACGGTTCCTGTGTGCCCAGCCCTGCCACGGTACCTGCAAGGGTAGCTCTGTATCCTGGGAGGGCCCTGACCACGAGAGCCCCGTGGGCTGGGGTGGGGGTGGGGTACCTGCCCAGGTGAGCTCCATATTCTGGGATTGGTCTGACCACGAGAGCCCCATGGGCTGCTGGGGACCTGGTAAAGGATGTCAGGACAGTCAGTGAAGCCACCGAGGATATACCTCCAGTTGCTCCTAATTCCTACACCCTGCTGGTCATTCTACCAACCACCAGGACATGGTATTCTGTATTAGTCTTCAATGATGCCTTCTTTTGTATTCCATTAGTCCCAGAGTCACAAGAAATTTTGGCTTGTGAGTGGCAGGACTCAACATACAACTAAAACAATACTTCCGGGCCGTTCGGCCCCAAGGGTGCAAAAATTCCCACACCATCTTTGGGGAAAGCTTAGCTAAAGACCTAAAAGTTCTACCTCTGGAAAAGGAAACCCTCCTTCAATATGCAGATGACATTCTGATCGCCAGCCCTACTAAGGAGGCCTCTGAACTACCAAGCCAATAAAGGATAGAAGTTGTCCAAGAAAAAGCTCAAATATCACAGACTGCAGTGACCTGCCTGGGCTTCATTCTCACAGAAGGTCAGAGAAGCCCATCCCAGGAAAGGGAAGAAACCATTTTCAGCCTTACCCCTTTCTAAAACTAGAAGACAGCTTAGGGGTTCCTGGGGAGGCCAGGGTTTGCTGCTTCTGGATCCCTAACTACAGTCTACTAGCTGGGCCTCTATATGAAACACTGAAAGGAAAAGATGATGATCCTTTGGAATAGAATCCAGAAGTGGCCTTTCAAGAATGGAAAGAGCAGTCAATTCAGACCCTTGCCCTGGAACTCCCTAATTTAGCTAAACCCTTTGACCTTTACATTCCCGGTGAAAGGTGAATCGCCATTGGAGAATTAGTGCAAAAACTGGGACCACTTGAAATGGAACAATGCAAGAATGCCATCCAGGTAGGATAAACTACGGTCACTAAGGGGCTTGGCCCACTGCCACATCTGGCCAAGATAATGGCGGTATCTAAAAACCTGGAAATCAGCAGCCCAAAAGGCCACCTCCCTCCTAAGGGAAAAGGACCCCACGTGGTGATCCTAACCACCAACCATGCCCTGAAGTTGCAGGGTTCGCTCCGTGGGCACACCGACCTTGAGTGAGGAGGCCCTCCAACTCCAACATCCAGAGAGATAACCGGGGGCAACAGGGCACCATGACGACTCGTGTGAACATCACTTGACCTGGAGTTTCTCTCATAAAACAACAAGAGTGTGTCCCAAAAGAGTAGACTACTGCTTGCAGGACTTACTGCACCCAGAGGGGAGCTAATAATCTTGGCGGGGGAACGGTATATCACACTGTCACCATAGAAAAGCCTACAGACACCGTGATGATGGTGGCCAATAAGACCGGCTGGACTCCTGTTTACTTCAAAAGGCTGTTGACTCAGTGGCCATCATGGTCCTTGATCACCACTGACCCTGGACTGTCTGGGAGTTGAGCGGGCAGGGCTCTGACACCTGGTGCTGTTTGTACGTTAATTCAGGGGCCTAATTGAAGAAAGCGCAGACTACTGGTCAGAGCATCTAGGCTGGCAGAAACGGTCAGCCTAAGGTGGCCGAACAAATGTGGGGCGGGGTGAAACCGGCCCCCACAGCGTCTCTGCACATCTCTTTCCTGGACCCTTAAAGGTCATTAGAATCTATAACACTTCCAATGCTGGTGCTCAGGTGGACGAGCAGGGAGGCAGGGGTCCTGGGGACAATCAACGTCACCGGGAGGCTGCTGGGGAGAAGCTCTGACCCTCGCCCCAGGGTATGAGGGCTCCCAACTCAGCACTCAGCAGTTACAGAAGAAGGGTCTGCACCCTCAGCACTCCAAGAATGAGGAACAGGACAAAAGGCAGAGGAGGGGTTTGTCCCCAGCAAAGCCCATTAAAAATCCCTGGGAGATAAAAATAGAATCTGGGCAATAAAGTCAAGTCTAACCTTTTTTATCCTTTGTGCTTTGTCTAATTTCACGTGCTCCTAGGGTCCCGCATGCAGAGGTTCCACACCCGGCACTTCAGACCAGATTTCCTAGTGCAGAATGGCTGGGTCGACACCTCAGCTCCTGGGGCCCAGTGCAGACTCCACGATATAGAGCCTGAGCTACAGCCAACCCGGCCCTCGAGAGCTCCGCCCCCTCCCTCCCACTGACTCTGACAGGATCTCTACACAGCAGCCCAGCCCACAGCCCACGGGGTAGTGCATGCTCTCACCTCTCCATTCTCTGATCAAAATATAAAGTTTCCTTTGCTTGTGAACCAAACTCAGTCTCGATCTGTTGGCCCCAATGACACTGGGCAGGGGGACACTTGTTGGGGTCCACTCTGGAAGATCAGTAACAGAAATTGAGACTATTGTAACCTCAATGAACAGATGTGTGAGCCAAACTGTAGTTAACATAGAACAGTGTATAAGGCTCGGGTAAAATAAGATGTTTCTAACACTTCCATTTGATATTTCCATCACTTTATTATAAGCAAGTTCAGTGAAAAGGTTTGTCTTATTTGTCAGGTCAATATTAGAGAAATGAAGTGATTTCTTTCCAAGGATGTACATCTAATAATCTTGGTTAAACCTTCAATCTTGTTTTAAATGCTTTTCCATTGAAAATGATACCTCTCTTTCAGCTCCCCCATTTCTGAGAAGTATAAAATCTTATAATTTATTATTACCAAAGGGGAAAGGTGGGAGGAGGGATAAATTAACAGTTTGGGATTAACACATACACACTGCTATGTATAAAATAGATCATCAACAAGGAACTACTGTATAGCACAGGGAACTACACTCAACATTTTGCAATAACCTATAAGGGGAAATAATCTGAAAAAGAATAGATATTTTTATTGACATCATCTATCAATGACAGTTAAAGTGTAACCTAAGGGAAGCTGGTGGTGAGTGCTTCTGACCCTGAAGACTTCAATCATCTAAAGTTTGGACTCTGCCTACTTCCCATGGCCCTTAATGAACATATGTGTAGCCGTAACTTAAAAACTTCCCCAGTTTGGGTTTCGGGGAGACACTGATTTTGAAAAAGCCCTGGTGTTCTCCTTACATGAATGGGACTCTTCCTACTGCTAAAACATGTCTGTCACACCCAGAGGATGGTATACCGTCTGATCGGGAAGAGTTTGGAAAAGGCATCTCATCTCCTCATCTCCTGGTGCTCGGGTTCACCCCTCCAGCGTCTTTACTAACAGTCTCCCCACTTGGAGATGTCAGCACTGTCAACATCCTGTTGCGTACAGTTTGGAATTTGTCCAGAGGATGAAGCGGAAGGATGAGGAACAATGAGAGACAAGTCCTAGGTGTTCAGACAGGCACATGTCACTCTAATTTCCAATCAGGAAGACGAATTGACCAAAGGCTAGGGTTGCCCATGGAAACAATATAGGGCTTGAGGAAATCCCGCTGCTTTGTGGCCAGTTCCCATAAACACAAGTTGAACAATGGAACTCAGGGGCAGTAAAATTCACAAAACTGCAGAGTTGAAAATATCCATCACTGAAAAATGTCTTGAGGAAAGTCAGAAAAAAGGACTTGTAAGCAAGGGAGAATGGCAGGAAAGGGATTTGAGGAGGTAGAAAGGACTCGCCATTAAGCACAAGAAAAGGAGCTGAACATTGCCAACATTGCAGTTGGCCAAAAAGGGTGTATGCGTTTTTTTCTGTATATATTCAAGAAAAGGGCATACACTTTTTTAGCCAACCAAACAGATGGGCACTGGAAGTCAATACTACAAAAGATATCACTTCGCATCAGTCAGAAGAGCCATCCTCATAAAGCGTAAACAACAGAAATGCAGGACAAGGCAACGAGAAGAGGGAGCCCTGTGAGACTTATAGTGGAAATGTATATTGCCAACGGCCATTCTGGAGAAGTGTATTGTATTTACTAAAGCATCTAAAAAATGAGCTACAGAGCATAGGGCACTTGCACTCATGGGCGTATATCTTGGGAAAAACAAAAATCGAGAGGACACAGGCACCCCAATGTTTACCCCCTCTCTGTTTAAAAGATCCTCGACTAGGATATAACTTAAATGTCTCTGGAGGGAAAAAATGGATAGAGATGTGGTACTTAGGTAGAGTGGAATATTATTCAGCCTGGAAATCAATGAAATATGGCCAGTTGTAACAACTCCGGAGGAGTTACGTATGATCATTCTAAGTGACAGAATTCAAAAAGAAAAAGACACATATCATAAGATATCACTTAAAGGTGGAATCCAAAATGGCTACACATGAAATAAATTACAAAACAAAAACATAGTCAAATATGTAGAAAACACGCATAAGGCTGCTAAACGGGAAAGGTGGGGAGGGGTGAGGCATCATCCAGGAGGTTGAAATTAGCAAAGATACCATTCCAAATACCAAACTGATAATCAACAAGGCCTACACGGTAGCTAAAAGAACTGCACTCAGCACACTCAAGTCACCGGAAAAGAATATATACGACTGGTAAGAATCTGAAAAAGAATTTATTGATGTCTCTCTGTACGTGAATCAAGTGGATGTACAGCAGCAAGAAACAGAGCTTTGAAAATCAGCTGTAACCAATATAGTAATAAATTGAAAAAAATAAACGACAGAGAGACAGAGAAAACCTCTTACAACTTTTCCTCAGGGACGGTGATGCAACATGGATTGAACACATCTAGACCCACAGCAGGATGAGACATAAGGCTGGAAACTGTTTGCGCTAAGAGAAATGTGAGGTTGGGTGAGGAAATGCACACCCTTTAAAGTAATACTACCTGGTACCCATTCAATGGGTCCCAAATCTGCAGGTTCAAGGGATCTTCCTATAGCTAAAACATGCATGGAAAACCCAGAGGACTGTACACCATGTGATCGGGAGATGTGTCTAAAATGCACCTCATTTATCCTCTCCTGGTGCTCCTGTTCACCATTCCAGCCACGCTACTTAGAATCTCCCCACTTGGAGAATCAGCACATTTAAACTTCTGTTTCACACATTTTGCAAATTGTGAGGAGGATGAACGGGAAGAGGGGGAACCAATGAGAGAATAGTTGTAGGGGTTTGGACGGGCACATATCACTCTAATTTCCCATTAAGAATAAGAATTAAAGAAAGGCTCAGCCTGCCTCGCCGGAGCCAAAATAGGGCCTGAAGCAATCCTGCGGGTTTGAGGCCAGCTCACAAAAGAACAACTTAAAAAATGGAGCTCAGGGTCACTGCAATTCACAAACCTGCAGAGTTATAAATGAAAACTAACGTCCAAAAATATGTTGAGGTAAGGCAAAGAAGAGGATCTGAATGCAAGACAGAATTGCAAGAAACAGATTTCAAGAGATAGATTGGACTCGTCTTTAACGCACATGAAAAGCGGCAGAATTTCGACAATGATGCAGTTGGCCCAAAAGGGCGTATGCGTTTTTTCCTGATTATATCCAGGAAAAAACGCATACGCACTTTATGGGCAACGAAGCAAGCAAGCAATGCAAATGTGCACAACAAAGAAGTCTCACTTCCCACCGGTCAAAAGGGCCATCCTAAAAAATTGTAAAAACCAGAAATGCAGGACAGGCCATGGAGAACAGGGAGCCTTTATACGCTGATGGGCAGTGTGTGGACTGCCGAGAGCCACTCTGGAGAAGTATATGGTGGTTCCTAAATCATCTAAAAAACAGAGCTACAGAGCATAGGACACTTCCAATCATGGGAGTATATCTAGGGAAGTCTAAAAATCAACAAGACACAAGCACACCACAGTTTAGGGCTACTCTGTTTACAAGAACCTCAACTTCAGTACACCTTAAATATCCCAGGAAAGAGAACAATGGATAAAGAAGATGTGGTACTTATGTACAATTTCTTCACCATGAAATCAATGTAATAAGGCTAGTAGAAGGATAAAGAGTGGATTTAGGTCCGATAATACTACTTGAAATAAGTCAAACAGAAAAAGAAACATATCATAAGATATCACTTATAGAGGGAGGGTAAATATGGCTGCACAAGAAAAGAATTACAGAACAGAACAGTGTCTCACATTTAGAAAACACACTTATGTCAGCTTAAGGGGAAAGGAGAGGTGGGGTGATGCATAAAACCAGAGTTTGAAATTAGCACAGATACCGTTCAATAAACCAAATAGGTATTAGACAAGATCTACACCTTGCTCAATGAACTGGCCTCAACACACCCTATACACCACAGAGAAATATATCTGAGTAATAAGAATCTTAAAACCCATGTATTGATATATCTCCATAAGGGAATCAAGTGTGTGCAGAGCGGCACAAACACAGCAGTGAAAATGAGCTAAACCCCATTATAGAAATAAATTTTAAAAACAAAACGCTGAAACAATGAAAGAGAGAAAAATTCTTACAAAATTCGCTCAGGGGCTGTGATGCAACCTGGATTGACCACATATAAACCCACAGCTGGATAAGACATAAGGCTGGACACTTGGGGCTGAGAGGATTGGTGAGCTTTGGTGAGCAACTGCCGAAAGTTTAATGCAATACTTCATGCTACTCAGTCCAAGGGTCCCAACACTCCAGGTTGAAGGGAATCTTCCTACAGCTAAACCATGCTTGGGAAACCCAGCGACTGGTATACCATATGATCGGGAAAGGTTTCTAAAACACACCTCATTTTTCCTCTCCTGGGGCTCCGGATCGACATTCCAGCCGCTTTACTAACAACATCCCCACATGGAGAGTCAATGCCTTTAAGTTCTGGTATCGCACAGTCTGCAGTTAGTGCGGAGGATGAATGGGAATAGGGGGAACCAGTGAGAAACTAGCTGTAGCGGTTTCAATGGGCACATGTCACTCTAATTTCACATCAGTAAGAAGAATTAACCAAAGGCACAGCAAGGTGCCCCAGAAGAAGAATAGAGCTTCAAGGAATCCTGTGGTTATGGGGCAAGATCACAAAAATAAGAGCTGAAAAATGGAGCTAAGGGCCACTGCAATTCAAAAACCTGCAGAGTTATAAAGGCCAACTATTTTCAAAAAATATATTGAGGTAAGGCTATGAAGAAGCATTGAAAGCAAGGCAGAATTGCAGGCAACCGATTTCAGGAGATACACTGGAATTGCATTGAAAACATATGAAGAGAGTCAGAACCTCGACAATGATGCACTTGGCCAAAAAGGGCGTATGTGTTTTTTCCTGAATATAGTCAGGAAAAAACGCATACACACTTTTTGGCCAACCAAGCAAGCTTGCAAAGGAAATCTGCACTACAATGAAGTCTCACTTTCCCCTGGTCAAAAGGGCCATCTGAAAAAAGTGTAAAATCCATAAAGGCACGACAGGCCATGGAGAACTGGGAGCCTTCTAATGCTGATGGGCGGGATGTAAATTGCCAACAGACACTCTGGAGAAGTGTATGGTGTTTCCTGAAACATCTAAAAAACAAAGCAACAGAGCCTAGGGCACTTCCACTTATGGTCCTAGAGTTTAGGGAAATTAAAATCAAAAAGACACAGCCACCCCAAAGTTTGGGATGGCTCTGTTTACAAGAACCTCATATACGGTACAAGTTCAATATCACAGAAAGTGAAAAATGGATAAAGAACTTGTGGTACTTACGTACAATGCAATATCACTCAGCAATAAAATCTATATCATCAGGCCCGTAGCAGCATAATGAGTGGATTCAGGTACGATGAATCTAACTGAAATAAGTCACACAGAAAAAGAAACATCATAAGATATCACTAATACACGGAATGTAAACTTGGCTACACAGGAACTGAATTCCAAAACAGAACAGGGTCTCAAATTTAGAAAACCAACTTATGCTTGCTTAAGGGGGAAGGTGAGTTGGGGTGCTGCATAAAACCAGAGTTTGAAATTAGCACAGATAAAGTTCCTTAAGCCAAATATGGACTAGACAAGAGCTACTCCTTGCTCAACGAAATGGACTCAACACCCCATATTAAACGCCAAAGAATATACCTGACTAGTAAGAATCTTAAAACGTATGGATGGCAATGTCTGAAAGAGAATCAAGCGTGTGTACAGGGGCATAAACACAGCTGTGACAGGATTGGAGAGGTTCAGTGAGCAAATGAAGACACTTTGAAGTCATATTGCATGGTACCCATTCCACGGGTCTCAACTCTCCACGTTTAAGGTATTCTTCCTTCAGCTAAAACATGCATGTGGAACCCAGAGTATGATCAACCATGTGAATGGGAGACGTGTTCAAATATGTCTCAGTTTTCCTCCCCTGGTACTCGGGTGCAACATTCCAGACGCTTTACTAACACTCTCCCCACTTGGAGAGTCAGCGCCTTTAACCTCCTGTTTGGCCCAGTTTGCAATTTCTGCGGAAGATGAACAGGAATAGGGAACACCAATGAGAGACTAGCTGGAGGTGTCTGGCCGGGCAAATTTAACTCTCATTTCCCACCAGGAAGAGGATATAACCAAAGGCTCAGCGTGCCGGGCCGGAACCAGATTAGGGCCTGAAGCCATCCTGCGGTGTTGCGGCCAGCTCAAAAGAAAGCGAGTTGAAGAAAGGAGCTCAGGGGCACTGTAATCCACAAACCTGCAGAGTTATAAATGACAGCTATCGTCCAAAAATATACTGAAGTAAGGCTGCCAAGAGGACTCGAAAGCGGGGCAGAATTGCAGGAAACCGATTTCAGGAGGTAGACTGGAATTGCATTGAAAGCATAGGAAAAGAGGCAGAACGTCCACAATGATGCACTTGGCCAAAAAGGGCGTATGCGTTTTTTCCTGAATATATTCAGGAAAAAACGCATACGCCCTTTTTGGCCAACCAAGCAAGCTTGCAAAGGAAATCTGCACTACAATGAAGTCTCACTTCCCCCCGGTCAAAAGGGCCATCTGAAAAAAGTGTAAAATCCAGAAAGGCAGGACAGGCCATGGAGAACTGGGAGCCTTGTTATGCTGATGGGCGGGATGTAAATTGCCAACAGACACTCGGGAGAAGTGTATGGTGTTTCCGGAAACATCTAAAAAACAAAGCAACAGAGCCTAGGGCACTTCCACTTATGGTCCTATAGCTTAGGGAAATTAAAATCAAAAAGACACAGCCACCCCAAAGTTTGGGACACCTCTGTTTACAAGAACCTCGTTTACAGTACAAGTTCAACATCGCAGAAAGTGAAAAATGGATAAAGAAGGTGTGGTATTTACTTACAAAGCAATATCACTCAGCAATGAAATCTATGTCATCAGGCCCTTAGCAGCACAATGAGTGGATTCAGGTATGATGATTCTAACTGAAATAAGTCACACAGAAAAAGAAACATCATAAGATATCAGTAATACACGGAATGTAAACTTGGCTACACAGGAACTGAATTACAGAACAGAACAGGGTCTCAAATTTAGAAAACCAACTTATGCTTGCTTAAGGGTAAAAGTGAGTTGGGGTGCTGCATAAAACGAGAGATTGAAACGAGCACAGATAAAGTTCCTTAAGCCAAATATGGACTAGACAAGAGCTACTCCTTGCTCAACGAAATGGACTCAACACCGCATATTAAACGCCTAAGAATGTACCTGACTAGTAAGTATCTTAAAACCTATGGATTGCTATGTCTCCGAAAGAGAATCAAGCATGTGTACAGGGGCATAAACGCAGCAGTGATAGGATTTGAGAGGTTCGGTGAGCAAATGAAGTCCCTTTGAAGTCATATTGCATGGTACCCATTCCACGGGTTTCAACTACCCAGGTTTAAGGTATTCTTCCTTCAGCTAAAACATGCATGTGGAACCTAGAGTATGATCAACCATGTGATCGGGAGACGTGTTCAAATATGTCTCAGTTTTCGTACCCTGGTACTCGGGTGCAACATTCCAGACGCTTTACTAACACTCTCCCGACTTGGAGAGTCCGTCCCTTTAATCTCCTTTTTGGCCCAGTTTGCAGTTTCTGCAGAAGATGAACAGGAATAGCGAGAACCAATGAGAGACTAGCTGGAGGTGTCTGGACGGGCAAATTTAACTCTCATTTCCCACCAGGAAGAGGAATTAACCAAAGGCTCAGCGTGCCGTGCCGGAACCAGATTAGGGCCTGAAGCCATCCTGCGGTGTTGCGGCCAGGTCACAAGAAAGCGAGTTGAAGAAAGGAGCTCAGGGGCACTGTAATTCACAAACCTGCAGAGTTATAAATGACAGCTATCGTCCAAAAATATACTGAAGTAAGGCTGCCAAGAGGACTCGAAAGCGGGGCAGAATTGCAGGAAACCGATTTCAGGAGGTAGACTGGAATTGCACTGAAAGCATAGGAAAAGAGGCAGAACGTCCACAATGATGCACTTGGCCAAAAAGGGCGTATGCGTTTTTTCCTGAATATATTCAGGAAAAAACGCATACGCCCTTTTTGGCCAACCAAGCAAGCTTGCAAAGGAAATCTGCACTACAATGAAGTCTCACTTCCCCCCGGTCAAAAGGGCCATCTGAAAAAAGTGTAAAATCCAGAAAGGCAGGACAGGCCATGGAGAACTGGGAGCCTTGTTATGCTGAGGGGCGGGATGTAAATTGCCAACAGACACTCGGGAGAAGTGTATGGTGTTTCCGGAAACATCTAAAAAACAAAGCAACAGAGCCTAGGGCACTTCCACTTATGGTCCTATAGCTTAGGGAAATTAAAATCAAAAAGACACAGCCACCCCAAAGTTTGGGACGCCTCTGTTTACAAGAACCTCGTTTACCGTACAAGTTCAATATCACAGAAAGTGAAAAATGGATAAAGAACTTGTGGTACTTACGTACAATGCAGTATCACTCAGCAATGAAATCTATGTCATCAGGCCCGTAGCAGCATAATGAGTGGATTCAGGTACGATGATTCTCACTGAAATAAGTCACACAGAAAAAGAAACATCATAAGATATCACTAATACACGGAATGTAAACTTGGCTACACAGGAACTGAATTCCAAAACAGAACAGGGTCTCAAATTTAGAAAACCAACTTATGCTTGCTTAAGGGGAAAGGTGAGTTGGGGTGCTGCATTAAACCAGAGATTGAAATGAGCACAGATAAAGTTCCTTAAGCCAAATATGGACTAGACAAGAGCTACTCCTTGCTCAACGAAATGAACTCAACACCCCATATTAAACGCCTAAGAATGTACCTGACTAGTAAGTATCTTAAAACCTATGGATTGCTATGTCTCCAAAAGAGAATCAAGCATGTGTACAGGGGCATAAACGCAGCAGTGATAGGATTGGAGAGGTTCGGTGAGCAAATGAAGACCCTTTGAAGTCATATTGCATGGTACCCATTCCACGGGTCTCAACTCTCCAGGTTTAAGGTATTCTTCCTTCAGCTAAAACATGCATGTGGAACCCAGAGTATGATCAACCATGTGAACGGGAGACGTGTTCAAATATGTCTCAGTTTTCCTCTCCTGGTACTCGGGTGCAACATTCCAGACGCTTTACTAACACTCTCCCCACTTGGAGAGTCAGCGCCTTTAACCTCCTGTTTGGCCCAGTTTGCAATTTCTGAGGAAGATGAACAGGAATAGTGAGAACCAATGAGAGACTAGCAGGAGGTGTCTGGACGGGCAAATTTAACTCTCATTTCCCACCAGGAAGAGGAAATAACCAAAGGCTCAGCGTGCCGTGCCGGAACCATATTAGGGCCTGAAGCCATTCTGTGGTGTTGCGGCCAGCTCAAAAGAAAGCGAGTTGAAGAAAGGAGCTCAGGGGCACTGTAATTCACAAACCTGCAGAGTTATAAATGACAGCTATCGTCCAAAAATATACTGAAGTCAGGCTGCCAAGAGGACTTGAAAGCGGGGCAGAATTGCAGGCAACCGATTTCAGGAGGTAGACTGGAATTGCATTGAAAGCATAGGAAAAGAGGCAGAACGTCCACAATGATGCACTTGGCCAAATAGGGCGTATGCGTTTTTTCCTGAATATATTCAGGAAAAAACGCATACGCCCTTTTTGGCCAACCAAGCAAGCTTGCAAAGGAAATCTGCACTACAATGAAGTCTCACTTCCCCCCGGTCAAAAGGGCCATCTGAAAAAAGTGTAAAATCCAGAAAGGCAGGATAGGCCATGGAGAACTGGGAGCCTTGTTATGCTGATGGGCGGGATGTAAATTGCCAACAGACACTCTGGAGAAGTGTATGGTGTTTCCTGAAACATCTATACAACAAAGCAACAGAGCCTAGGGCACTTCCACTTATGGTCCTATAGCTTAGGGAAATTAAAATCAAAAAGACACAGCCACCCCAAAGTTTGGGACGCCTCTGTTTACAAGAACCTCGTTTACCGTACAAGTTCAATATCACAGAAAGTGAAAAATGGATAAAGAACTTGTGGTACTTACGTACAATGCAGTATCACTCAGCAATGAAATCTATGTCATCAGGCCCGTAGCAGCATAATGAGTGGATTCAGGTACGATGATTCTCACTGAAATAAGTCACACAGAAAAAGAAACATCATAAGATATCACTAATACACAGAATGTAAACTTGGCTACACAGGAACTGAATTCCAAAACAGAACAGGGTCTCAAATTTAGAAAACCAACTTATGCTTGCTTAAAGGGAAAGGTGAGTTGGGGTGCTGCATAAAACCAGAGATTGAAATGAGCACAGATAAAGTTCCTTAAGCCAAATATGGACTAGACAAGAGCTACTCCTTGCTCAACGAAATGGACTCAACACCCCATATTAAACGCCTAAGAATGTACCTGACTAGTAAGTATCTTAAAACCTATGGATTGCTATGTCTCCAAAAGAGAATCAAGCCTGTGTACAGGGGCATAAACGCAGCAGTGATAGGATTGGAGAGGTTCGGTGAGCAAATGAAGACCCTTTGAAGTCATATTGCATGGTACCCATTCCACGGGTCTCAACTCTCCAGGTTTAAGGTATTCTTCCTTCAGCTAAAACATGCATGTGGAACCCAGAGTATGATCAACCATGTGAACGGGAGACGTGTTCAAATATGTCTCAGTTTTCCTCCCCTGGTACTCGGGTGCAACATTCCAGACGCTTAACTAACACTCTCCCCACTTGGAGAGTCAGCGCCTTTAACCTCCTGTTTGGCCCAGTTTGCAATTTCTGCGGAAGATGAACAGGAATAGGGAACACCAATGAGAGACTAGCTGGAGGTGTCTGGACGGGCAAATTTAACTCTCATTTCCCACCAGGAAGAGGAAATATCCAAAGGCTCAGCGTGCCGGGCCGGAACCAGATTAGGGCCTGAAGCCATCCTGCGGTGTTGCGGCCAGCTCAAAAGAAAGCGAGTTGAAGAAAGGAGCTCAGGGGCACTGTAATTCACAAACCTGCAGAGTTATAAATGACAGCTATCGTCCAAAAATATACTGAAGTAAGGCTGCCAAGAGGACTCGAAAGCGGGGCAGAATTGCAGGAAACCGATTTCAGGAGGTAGACTGGAATTGCATTGAAAGCATAGGAAAAGAGGCAGAACGTCCACAATGATGCACTTGGCCAAAAAGGGCATATGCGTTTTTTCCTGAATATATTCAGGAAAAAACGCATACACCCTTTTTGGCCAACCAAGCAAGCTTGCAAAGGAAATCTGCACTACAATGAAGTCTCACTTCCCCCCGGTCAAAAGGGCCATCTGAAAAAAGTGTAAAATCCAGAAAGGCAGGACAGGCCATGGAGAACTGGGAGCCTTGTTATGCTGATGGGCGGGATGTAAATTGCCAACAGACACTCGGGAGAAGTGTATGGTGTTTCCTGAAACATCTAAAAAACAAAGCAACAGAGCCTAGGGCACTTCCACTTATGGTCCTATAGCTTAGGGAAATTAAAATCAAAAAGACACAGCCACCCCAAAGTTTGGGATGCCTCTGTTTACAAGAACCTCGTTTACAGTACAAGTTCAACATCGCAGAAAGTGAAAAATGGATAAAGAAGGTGTGGTATTTACTTACAAAGCAATATCACTCAGCAATGAAATCTATGTCATCAGGCCCTTAGCAGCACAATGAGTGGATTCAGGTATGATGATTCTAACTGAAATAAGTCACACAGAAAAAGAAACATCATAAGATATCAGTAATACACGGAATGTAAACTTGGCTACACAGGAACTGAATTACAGAACAGAACAGGGTCTCAAATTTAGAAAACCAACTTATGCTTGCTTAAGGGTAAAGGTGAGTTGGGGTGCTGCATAAAACCAGAGATTGAAACGAGCACAGATAAAGTTCCTTAAGCCAAATATGGAATAGACAAGAGCTACTCCTTGCTCAACGAAATGGACTCAACACCGCATATTAAACGCCTAAGAATGTACCTGACTAGTAAGTATCTTAAAACCTATGGATTGCTATGTCTCCGAAAGAGAATCAAGCGTGTGTACAGGGGCATAAACGCAGCAGTGATAGGATTGGAGAGGTTCGGTGAGCAAATGAAGACCCTTTGAAGTCATATTGCATGGTACCCATTCCACGGGTCTCAACTCTCCAGGTTTAAGGTATTCTTCCTTCAGCTAAAACATGCATGTGGAACCCAGAGTATGATCAACCATGTGAACGGGAGACGTGTTCAAATATGTCTCAGTTTTCCTCCCCTGGTACTCGGGTGCAACATTCCAGACGCTTAACTAACACTCTCCCCACTTGGAGAGTCAGCGCCTTTAACCTCCTGTTTGGCCCAGTTTGCAATTTCTGCGGAAGATGAACAGGAATAGGGAACACCAATGAGAGACTAGCTGGAGGTGTCTGGACGGGCAAATTTAACTCTCATTTCCCACCAGGAAGAGGAAATATCCAAAAGCTCAGCGTGCCGTGCCGGAACCAGATTAGGGCCTGAAGCCATCCTGCGGTGTTGCGGCCAGCTCAAAAGAAAGCGAGTTGAAGAAAGGAGCTCAGGGGCACTGTAATTCACAAACCTGCAGAGTTATAAATGACAGCTATCGTCCAAAAATATACTGAAGTAAGGCTGCCAAGAGGACTCGAAAGCGGGGCAGAATTGCAGGAAACCGATTTCAGGAGGTAGACTGGAATTGCATTGAAAGCATAGGAAAAGAGGCAGAACGTCCACAATGATGCACTTGGCCAAAAAGGGCATATGCGTTTTTTCCTGAATATATTCAGGAAAAAACGCATACGCCCTTTTTGGCCAACCAAGCAAGCTTGCAAAGGAAATCTGCACTACAATGAAGTCTCACTTCCCCCCGGTCAAAAGGGCCATCTGAAAAAAGTGTAAAATCCAGAAAGGCAGGACAGGCCATGGAGAACTGGGAGCCTTGTTATGCTGATGGGCGGGATGTAAATTGCCAACAGACACTCGGGAGAAGTGTATGGTGTTTCCTGAAACATCTAAAAAACAAAGCAACAGAGCCTAGGGCACTTCCACTTATGGTCCTATAGCTTAGGGAAATTAAAATCAAAAAGACACAGCCACCCCAAAGTTTGGGACGCCTCTGTTTACAAGAACCTCGTTTACAGTACAAGTTCAACATCGCAGAAAGTGAAAAATGGATAAAGAAGGTGTGGTATTTACTTACAAAGCAATATCACTCAGCAATGAAATCTATGTCATCAGGCCCTTAGCAGCACAATGAGTGGATTCAGGTATGATGATTCTAACTGAAATAAGTCACACAGAAAAAGAAACATCATAAGATATCAGTAATACACGGAATGTAAACTTGGCTACACAGGAACTGAATTACAGAACAGAACAGGGTCTCAAATTTAGAAAACCAACTTATGCTTGCTTAAGGGTAAAGGTGAGTTGGGGTGCTGCATAAAACCAGAGATTGAAACGAGCACAGATAAAGTTCCTTAAGCCAAATATGGAATAGACAAGAGCTACTCCTTGCTCAACGAAATGGACTCAACACCGCATATTAAACGCCTAAGAATGTACCTGACTAGTAAGTATCTTAAAACCTATGGATTGCTATGTCTCCGAAAGAGAATCAAGCGTGTGTACAGGGGCATAAACGCAGCAGTGATAGGATTGGAGAGGTTCGGTGAGCAAATGAAGACCCTTTGAAGTCATATTGCATGGTACCCATTCCACGGGTTTCAACTACCCAGGTTTAAGGTATTCTTCCTTCAGCTAAAACATGCATGTGGAACCTAGAGTATGATCAACCATGTGATCGGGAGACGTGTTCAAATATGTCTCAGTTTTCGTACCCTGGTACTCGGGTGCAACATTCCAGACGCTTTACTAACACTCTCCTGACTTGGAGAGTGCGTCCCTTTAATCTCCTGTTTGGCCCAGTTTGCAATTTCTGCGGAAGATGAACAGGAATAGCGAGAACAAATGAGAGACTACCTGGAGGTGTCTGGACGGGCAAATTTAACTCTCATTTCCCACCAGGAAGAGGAAATAACCAAAGGCTCAGCGTGCCGTGCCGGAACCAGATTAGGGCCTGAAGCTATCCTGCGGTGTTGCGGCCAGGTCACAAGAAAGCGAGTTGAAGAAAGGAGCTCAGGGGCACTGTAATTCACAAACCTGCAGAGTTATAATGACAGCTATCGGCCAAAAATATACTGAAGTCAGGCTGCCAAGAGGACTCGAAAGCGGGGCAGAATTGCAGGAAACCGATTTCAGGAGGTAGACTGGAATTGCATTGAAAGCATAGGAAAAGAGGCAGAACGTCCACAATGATGCACTTGGCCAAAAAGGGCGTATGCGTTTTTTCCTGAATATATTCAGGAAAAAACGCATATGCCCTTTCTGGCCAACCAAGCAAGCTTGCAAAGGAAATCTGCACTACAATGAAGTCTCACTTCCCCCCGGTCAAAAGGGCCATCTGAAAAAAGTGTAAAATCCAGAAAGGCAGGATAGGCCATGGAGAACTGGGAGCCTTGTTATGCTGATGGGCGGGATGTAAATTGCCAACAGACACTCGGGAGAAGTGTATGGTGTTTCCGGAAACATCTAAAAAACAAAGCAACAGAGCCTAGGGCACTTCCACTTATGGTCCTAGAGTTTAGGGAAATTAAAATCAAAAAGACACAGCCACCCCAAAGTTTGGGATGGCTCTGTTTACAAGAACCTCATATACGGTAAAAGTTCAATATCGCAGAAAGTGAAAAATGGATAAAGAACTTGTGGTACTTACGTACAATGCAATATCACTCAGCAATAAAATCTATGTCATCAGGCCCGTAGAAGCATAATGAGTGGATTCAGGTACGATGAATCTAACTGAAATAAGTCACACAGAAAAAGAAACATCATAAGATATCACTAATACACGGAATGTAAACTTGGCTACACAGGAACTGAATTCCAAAACAGAACAGGGTCTCAAATTTAGAAAACCAACTTATGCTTGCTTAAGGGGGAAGGTGAGTTGGGGTGCTGCATAAAACCAGAGTTTGAAATTAGCACAGATAAAGTTCCTTAAGCCAAATATGGACTAGACAAGAGCTACTCCTTGCTCAACGAAATGGACTCAACACCCCATATTAAACGCCAAAGAATATACCTGACTAGTAAGAATCTTAAAACGTATGGATGGCAATGTCTGAAAGAGAATCAAGCGTGTGTACAGGGGCATAAACACAGCTGTGACAGGATTGGAGAGGTTCCGTGAGCAAATGAAGACACTTTGAAGTCATATTGCATGGTACCCATTCCACGGGTCTCAACTCTCCACGTTTAAGGTATTCTTCCTTCAGCTAAAACATGCATGTGGAACCCAGAGTATGATCAACCATGTGAACGGGAGACGTGTTCAAATATGTCTCAGTTTTCCTCCCCTGGTACTCGGGTGCAACATTCCAGACGCTTTACTAACACTCTCCCCACTTGGAGAGTCAGCGCCTTTAACCTCCTGTTTGGCCCAGTTTGCAATTTCTGCGGAAGATGAACAGGAATAGGGAACACCAATGAGAGACTAGCTGGAGGTGTCTGGACGGGCAAATTTAACTCTCATTTCCCACCAGGAAGAGGATATAACCAAAGGCTCAGCGTGCCGGGCCGGAACCAGATTAGGGCCTGAAGCCATCCTGCAGTGTTGCGGCCAGCTCAAAAGAAAGCGAGTTGAAGAAAGGAGCTCAGGGGCACTGTAATTCACAAACCTGCAGAGTTATAAATGACAGCTATCGTCCAAAAATATACTCAAGTAAGGCTGCCAAGAGGACTCGAAAGCGGGGCAGAATTGCAGGAAACCGATTTCAGGAGGTAGACTGGAATTGCATTGAAAGCATAGGAAAAGAGGCAGAACGTCCACAATGATGCACTTGGCCAAAAAGGGCGTATGCGTTTTTTCCTGAATATATTCAGGAAAAAACGCATACGCCCTTTTTGGCCAACCAAGCAAGCTTGCAAAGGAAATCTGCACTACAATGAAGTCTCACTTCCCCCCGGTCAAAAGGGCCATCTGAAAAAAGTGTAAAATCCAGAAAGGCAGGACAGGCCATGGAGAACTGGGAGCCTTGTTATGCTGATGGGCGGGATGTAAATTGCCAACAGACACTCGGGAGAAGTGTATGGTGTTTCCTGAAACATCTAAAAAACAAAGCAACAGAGCCTAGGGCACTTCCACTTATGGTCCTATAGCTTAGGGAAATTAAAATCAAAAAGACACAGCCACCCCAAAGTTTGGGACACCTCTGTTTACAAGAACCTCGTTTACCGTACAAGTTCAACATCGCAGAAAGTGAAAAATGGATAAAGAAGGTGTGGTATTTACTTACAAAGCAATATCACTCAGCAATGAAATCTATGTCATCAGGCCCTTAGCAGCACAATGAGTGGATTCAGGTATGATGATTCTAACTGAAATAAGTCACACAGAAAAAGAAACATCATAAGATATCAGTAATACACGGAATGTAAACTTGGCTACACAGGAACTGAATTACAGAACAGAACAGGGTCTCAAATTTAGAAAACCAACTTATGCTTGCTTAAGGGTAAAGGTGAGTTGGGGTGCTGCATAAAACCAGAGATTGAAACGAGCACAGATAAAGTTCCTTAAGCCAAATATGGAATAGACAAGAGCTACTCCTTGCTCAACGAAATGGACTCAACACCGCATATTAAACGCCTAAGAATGTACCTGACTAGTAAGTATCTTAAAACCTATGGATTGCTATGTCTCCAAAAGAGAATCAAGCGTGTGTACAGGGGCATAAACGCAGCAGTGATAGGATTGGAGAGGTTCGGTGAGCAAATGAAGACCCTTTGAAGTCATATTCATGGTACCCATTCCACGGGTTTCAACTACCAAGGTTTAAGGTATTCTTCCTTCAGCTAAAACATGCATGTGGAACCTAGAGTATGATCAACCATGTGATCGGGAGACGTGTTCAAATATGTCTCAGTTTTCGTACCCTGGTACTCGGGTGCAACATTCCAGACGCTTTACTAACACTCTCCTGACTTGGAGAGTCCGTCCCTTTAATCTCCTGTTTGGCCCAGTTTGCAATTTCTGCGGAAGATGAACAGGAATAGGGAACACCAATGAGAGACTAGCTGGAGGTGTCTGGACGGGCAAATTTAACTCTCATTTCCCACCAGGAAGAGGAATTAACCAAAGGCTCAGCGTGCCGTGCCGGAACCAGATTAGGGCCTGAAGCCATCCTGCGGTGTTGCGGCCAGGTCACAAGAAAGCGAGTTGAAGAAAGGAGCTCAGGGGCACTGTAATTCACAAACCTGCAGAGTTATAAATGACAGCTATCGTCCAAAAATATACTGAAGTAAGGCTGCCAAAAGGACTCGAAAGCGGGGCAGAATTGCAGGAAACCGATTTCAGGAGGTAGACTGGAATTGCATTGAAAGCATAGGAAAAGAGGCAGAACGTCCACAATGATGCACTTGGCCAAAAAGGGCGTATGCGTTTTTTCCTGAATATATTCAGGAAAAAACGCATACGCACTTTTTGGCCAACCAAGCAAGCTTGCAAAGGAAATCTGCACTACAATGAAGTCTCACTTCCCCCCGGTCAAAAGGGCCATCTGAAAAAAGTGTAAAATCCAGAAAGGCAGGACAGGCCATGGAGAACTGGGAGCCTTGTTATGCTGATGGGCGGGATGTAAATTGCCAACAGACACTCGGGAGAAGTGTATGGTGTTTCCTGAAACATCTAAAAAACAAAGCAACAGAGCCTAGGGCACTTCCACTTATGGTCCTATAGCTTAGGGAAATTAAAATCAAAAAGACACAGCCACCCCAAAGTTTGGGACGCCTCTGTTTACAAGAACCTCGTTTACCGTACAAGTTCAATATCACAGAAAGTGAAAAATGGATAAAGAACTTGTGGTATTTACGTACAATGCAGTATCACTCAGCAATGAAATCTATGTCATCAGGCCCGTAGCAGCATAATGAGTGCATTCAGGTACGATGATTCTCACTGAAATAAGTCACACAGAAAAAGAAACATCATAAGATATCACTAATACACGGAATGTAAACTTGGCTACACAGGAACTGAATTCCAAAACAGAACAGGGTCTCAAATTTAGAAAACCAACTTATGCTTGCTTAAGGGGAAAGGTGAGTTGGGGTGCTGCATTAAACCAGAGATTGAAATGAGCACAGATAAAGTTCCTTAAGCCAAATATGGACTAGACAAGAGCTACTCCTTGCTCAACGAAATGGACTCAACACCCCATATTAAACGCCTAAGAATGTACCTGACTAGTAAGTATCTTAAAACCTATGGATTGCTATGTCTCCAAAAGAGAATCAACCGTGTGTACAGGGGCATAAACGCAGCAGTGATAGGATTGGAGAGGTTCGGTGAGCAAATGAAGACCCTTTGAAGTCATATTGCATGGTACCCATTCCACGGGTCTCAACTCTCCAGGTTTAAGGTATTCTTCCTTCAGCTAAAACATGCATGTGGAACCCAGAGTATGATCAACCATGTGAACGGGAGACGTGTTCAAATATGTCTCAGTTTTCCTCTTCTGGTAATCGTGTGCAACATTCCAGACGCTTTACTAACACTCTCCCCACTTGGAGAGTCAGCGCCTTTAACCTCCTATTTGGCCCAGTTTGCAATTTCTGAGGAAGATGAACAGGAATAGTGAGAACCAATGAGAGACTAGCAGGAGGTGTCTGGACGGGCAAATTTAACTCTCATTTCCCACCAGGAAGAGGAATTAACCAAAGGCTCAGCGTGCCGTGCCGGAACCAGATTAGGGCCTGAAGCCATCCTGCGGTGTTGCGGCCAGCTCAAAAGAAAGCGAGTTGAAGAAAGGAGCTCAGGGGCACTGTAATTCACAAACCTGCAGAGTTATAAATGACAGCTATCGTCCAAAAATATACTGAAGTAAGGCTGCCAAGAGGACTTGAAAGCGGGGCAGAATTGCAGGAAACCGATTTCAGGAGGTAGACTGGAATTGCATTGAAAGCATAGGAAAAGAGGCAGAACGTCCACAATGATGCACTTGGCCAAAAAGGGCGTATGCGTTTTTTCCTGAATATATTCAGGAAAAAACGCATACGCCCTTTTTGGCCAACCAAGCAAGCTTGCAAAGGAAATCTGCACTACAATGAAGTCTCACTTCCCCCCGGTCAAAAGGGCCATCTGAAAAAAGTGTAAAATCCAGAAAGGCAGGACAGGCCATGGAGAACTGGGAGCCTTGTTATGCTGATGGGCGGGATGTAAATTGCCAACAGACACTCGGGAGAAGTGTATGGTGTTTCCGGAAACATCTAAAAAACAAAGCAACAGAGCCTAGGGCACTTCCACTTATGGTCCTATAGCTTAGGGAAATTAAAATCAAAAAGACACAGCCACCCCAAAGTTTGGGACGCCTCTGTTTACAAGAACCTCGTTTACCGTACAAGTTCAATATCACAGAAAGTGAAAAATGGATAAAGAACTTGTGGTACTTACGTACAATGCAGTATCACTCAGCAATGAAATCTATGTCATCAGGCCCGTAGCAGCATAACGAGTGGATTCAGGTACGATGATTCTCACTGAAATAAGTCACACAGAAAAAGAAACATCATAAGATATCACTAATACACGGAATGTAAACTTGGCTACACAGGAACTGAATTCCAAAACAGAACAGGGTCTCAAATTTAGAAAACCAACTTATGCTTGCTTAAGGGGAAAGGTGAGTTGGGGTGCTGCATTAAACCAGAGATTGAAACGAGCACAGATAAAGTTCCTTAAGCCAAATATGGAATAGACAAGAGCTACTCCTTGCTCAACGAAATGGACTCAACACCCCATATTAAACGCCTAAGAATGTACCTGACTAGTAAGTATCTTAAAACCTATGGATTGCTATGTCTCCAAAAGAGAATCAAGCGTGTGTACAGGGGCATAAACGCAGCAGTGATAGGATTGGAGAGGTTCGGTGAGCAAATGAAGACCCTTTGAAGTCATATTCATGGTACCCATTCCACGGGTTTCAACTACCAAGGTTTAAGGTATTCTTCCTTCAGCTAAAACATGCATGTGGAACCTAGAGTATGATCAACCATGTGATCGGGAGACGTGTTCAAATATGTCTCAGTTTTCGTACCCTGGTACTCGGGTGCAACATTCCAGACGCTTTACTAACACTCTCCTGACTTGGAGAGTCCGTCCCTTTAATCTCCTGTTTGGCCCAGTTTGCAATTTCTGCGGAAGATGAACAGGAATAGGGAACACCAATGAGAGACTAGCTGGAGGTGTCTGGACGGGCAAATTTAACTCTCATTTCCCACCAGGAAGAGGAATTAACCAAAGGCTCAGCGTGCCGTGCCGGAACCAGATTAGGGCCTGAAGCCATCCTGCGGTGTTGCGGCCAGGTCACAAGAAAGCGAGTTGAAGAAAGGAGCTCAGGGGCACTGTAATTCACAAACCTGCAGAGTTATAAATGACAGCTATCGTCCAAAAATATACTGAAGTAAGGCTGCCAAGAGGACTCGAAAGCGGGGCAGAATTGCAGGAAACCGATTTCAGGAGGTAGACTGGAATTGCATTGAAAGCATAGGAAAAGAGGCAGAACGTCCACAATGATGCACTTGGCCAAAAAGGGCGTATGCGTTTTTTCCTGAATATATTCAGGAAAAAACGCATACGCACTTTTTGGCCAACCAAGCAAGCTTGCAAAGGAAATCTGCACTACAATGAAGTCTCACTTCCCCCCGGTCAAAAGGGCCATCTGAAAAAAGTGTAAAATCCAGAAAGGCAGGACAGGCCATGGAGAACTGGGAGCCTTGTTATGCTGATGGGCGGGATGTAAATTGCCAACAGACACTCGGGAGAAGTGTATGGTGTTTCCTGAAACATCTAAAAAACAAAGCAACAGAGCCTAGGGCACTTCCACTTATGGTCCTATAGCTTAGGGAAATTAAAATCAAAAAGACACAGCCACCCCAAAGTTTGGGACGCCTCTGTTTACAAGAATCTCGTTTACCGTACAAGTTCAATATCACAGAAAGTGAAAAATGGATAAAGAACTTGTGGTATTTACGTACAATGCAGTATCACTCAGCAATGAAATCTATGTCATCAGGCCCGTAGCAGCATAATGAGTGCATTCAGGTACGATGATTCTCACTGAAATAAGTCACACAGAAAAAGAAACATCATAAGATATCACTAATACACGGAATGTAAACTTGGCTACACAGGAACTGAATTCCAAAACAGAACAGGGTCTCAAATTTAGAAAACCAACTTATGCTTGCTTAAGGGGAAAGGTGAGTTGGGGTGCTGCATTAAACCAGAGATTGAAATGAGCACAGATAAAGTTCCTTAAGCCAAATATGGACTAGACAAGAGCTACTCCTTGCTCAACGAAATGGACTCAACACCCCATATTAAACGCCTAAGAATGTACCTGACTAGTAAGTATCTTAAAACCTATGGATTGCTATGTCTCCAAAAGAGAATCAACCGTGTGTACAGGGGCATAAACGCAGCAGTGATAGGATTGGAGAGGTTCGGTGAGCAAATGAAGACCCTTTGAAGTCATATTGCATGGTACCCATTCCACGGGTCTCAACTCTCCAGGTTTAAGGTATTCTTCCTTCAGCTAAAACATGCATGTGGAACCCAGAGTATGATCAACCATGTGAACGGGAGACGTGTTCAAATATGTCTCAGTTTTCCTCTTCTGGTAATCGTGTGCAACATTCCAGACGCTTTACTAACACTCTCCCCACTTGGAGAGTCAGCGCCTTTAACCTCCTATTTGGCCCAGTTTGCAATTTCTGAGGAAGATGAACAGGAATAGTGAGAACCAATGAGAGACTAGCAGGAGGTGTCTGGACGGGCAAATTTAACTCTCATTTCCCACCAGGAAGAGGAAATAACCAAAGGCTCAGCGTGCCGTGCCGGAACCATATTAGGGCCTGAAGCCATTCTGTGGTGTTGCGGCCAGCTCAAAAGAAAGCGAGTTGAAGAAAGGAGCTCAGGGGCACTGTAATTCACAAACCTGCAGAGTTATAAATGACAGCTATCGTCCAAAAATATACTGAAGTAAGGCTGCCAAGAGGACTTGAAAGCGGGGCAGAATTGCAGGAAACCGATTTCAGGAGGTAGACTGGAATTGCATTGAAAGCATAGGAAAAGAGGCAGAACGTCCACAATGATGCACTTGGCCAAAAAGGGCGTATGCGTTTTTTCCTGAATATATTCAGGAAAAAACGCATACGCCCTTTTTGGCCAACCAAGCAAGCTTGCAAAGGAAATCTGCACTACAATGAAGTCTCACTTCCCCCCGGTCAAAAGGGCCATCTGAAAAAAGTGTAAAATCCAGAAAGGCAGGATAGGCCATGGAGAACTGGGAGCCTTGTTATGCTGATGGGCGGGATGTAAATTGCCAACAGACACTCGGGAGAAGTGTATGGTGTTTCCTGAAACATCTAAAAAACAAAGCAACAGAGCCTAGGGCACTTCCACTTATGGTCCTATAGCTTAGGGAAATTAAAATCAAAAAGACACAGCCACCCCAAAGTTTGGGACGCCTCTGTTTACAAGAACCTCGTTTACCGTACAAGTTCAATATCACAGAAAATGAAAAATGGATAAAGAACTTGTGGTACTTACGTACAATGCAGTATCACTCAGCAATGAAATCTATGTCATCAGGCCCGTAGCAGCATAATGAGTGGATTCAGGTACGATGATTCTCACTGAAATAAGTCACACAGAAAAAGAAACATCATAAGATATCACTAATACACGGAATGTAAACTTGGCTACACAGGAACTGAATTCCAAAACAGAACAGGGTCTCAAATTTAGAAAACCAACTTATGCTTGCTTAAGGGGAAAGGTGAGTTGGGGTGCTGCATAAAACCAGAGATTGAAATGAGCACAGATAAAGTTCCTTAAGCCAAATATGGACTAGACAAGAGCTACTCCTTGCTCAACGAAATGGACTCAACACCCCATATTAAACGCCTAAGAATGTACCTGACTAGTAAGTATCTTAAAACCTATGGATTGCTATGTCTCCGAAAGAGAATCAAGCGTGTGTACAGGGGCATAAACGCAGCAGTGATAGGATTGGAGAGGTTCGGCGAGCAAATGAAGACCCTTTGAAGTCATATTGCATGGTACCCATTCCACGGGTTTCAACTACCCAGGTTTAAGGTATTCTTCCTTCAGCTAAAACATGCATGTGGAACCTAGAGTATGATCAACCATGTGATCGGGAGACGTGTTCAAATATGTCTCAGTTTTCCTCCCCTGGTACTCGGGTGCAACATTCCAGACGCTTTACTAACACTCTCCCGACTTGGAGAGTCCGTCCCTTTAATCTCCTGTTTGGCCCAGTTTGCAATTTCTGCAGAAGATGTACAGGAATAGCGAGAACCAATGAGAGACTAGCTGGAGGTGTCTGGACGGGCAAATTTAACTCTCATTTCCCACCAGGAAGAGGAATTAACCAAAGGCTCAGCGTGCCGTGCCGGAACCAGATTAGGGCCTGAAGCCATCCTGCGGTGTTGCGGCCAGCTCAAAAGAAAGCGAGTTGAAGAAAGGAGCTCAGGGGCACTGTAATTCACAAACCTGCAGAGTTATAAATGACAGCTATCGTCCAAAAATATACTGAAGTAAGGCTGCCAAGAGGACTTGAAAGCGGGGCAGAATTGCAGGAAACCGATTTCAGGAGGTAGACTGGAATTGCATTGAAAGCATAGGAAAAGAGGCAGAACGTCCACAATGATGCACTTGGCCAAAAAGGGCGTATGCGTTTTTTCCTGAATATATTCAGGAAAAAACGCATACGCCCTTTTTGGCCAACCAAGCAAGCTTGCAAAGGAAATCTGCACTACAATGAAGTCTCACTTCCCCCCGGTCAAAAGGGCCATCTGAAAAAAGTGTAAAATCCAGAAAGGCAGGACAGGCCATGGAGAACTGGGAGCCTTGTTATGCTGATGGGCGGGATGTAAATTGCCAACAGACACTCGGGAGAAGTGTATGGTGTTTCCGGAAACATCTAAAAAACAAAGCAACAGAGCCTAGGGCACTTCCACTTATGGTCCTATAGCTTAGGGAAATTAAAATCAAAAAGACACAGCCACCCCAAAGTTTGGGACGCCTCTGTTTACAAGAACCTCGTTTACCGTACAAGTTCAATATCACAGAAAGTGAAAAATGGATAAAGAACTTGTGGTACTTACGTACAATGCAGTATCACTCAGCAATGAAATCTATGTCATCAGGCCCGTAGCAGCATAACGAGTGGATTCAGGTACGATGATTCTCACTGAAATAAGTCACACAGAAAAAGAAACATCATAAGATATCACTAATACACGGAATGTAAACTTGGCTACACAGGAACTGAATTCCAAAACAGAACAGGGTCTCAAATTTAGAAAACCAACTTATGCTTGCTTAAGGGGAAAGGTGAGTTGGGGTGCTGCATTAAACCAGAGATTGAAATGAGCACAGATAAAGTTCCTTAAGCCAAATATGGACTAGACAAGAGCTACTCCTTGCTCAACGAAATGGACTCAACACCCCATATTAAACGCCTAAGAATGTACCTGACTAGTAAGTATCTTAAAACCTATGGATTGCTATGTCTCCAAAAGAGAATCAAGCGTGTGTACAGGGGCATAAACGCAGCAGTGATAGGATTGGAGAGGTTCGGTGAGCAGATGAAGACCCTTTGAAGTCATATTGCATGGTACCCATTCCACGGGTCTCAACTCTCCAGGTTTAAGGTATTCTTCCTTCAGCTCAAACATGCATGTGGAACCCAGAGTATGATCAACCATGTGAACGGGAGACGTGTTCAAATATGTCTCAGTTTTCCTCCCCTGGTACTCGGGTGCAACATTCCAGACGCTTTACTAACACTCTCCCTACTTGGAGAGTCAGCGCCTTTAACCTCCTGTTTGGCCCAGTTTGCAATTTCTGCGGAAGATGAACAGGAATAGGGAACACCAATGAGAGACTAGCTGGAGGTGTCTGGACGGGCAAATTTAACTCTCATTTCCCACCAGGAAGAGGAAATAACCAAAGGCTCAGCGTGCCGGGCCGGAACCAGATTAGGGCCTGAAGCCATCCTGCGGTGTTGCGGCCAGCTCAAAAGAAAGCGAGTTGAAGAAAGGAGCTCAGGGGCACTGTAATTCACAAACCTGCAGAGTTATAAATGACAGCTTTCGTCCAAAAATATACTGAAGTAAGGCTGCCAAGAGGACTTGAAAGCGGGGCAGAATTGCAGGAAACCGATTTCAGGAGGTAGACTGGAATTGCATTGAAAGCATAGGAAAAGAGGCAGAACGTCCACAATGATGCACTTGGCCAAAAAGGGCGTATGCGTTTTTTCCTGAATATATTCAGGAAAAAACGCATACGCCCTTTTTGGCCAACCAAGCAAGCTTGCAAAGGAAATCTGCACTACAATGAAGTCTCACTTCCCCCCGGTCAAAAGGGCCATCTGAAAAAAGTGTAAAATCCAGAAAGGCAGGACAGGCCATGGAGAACTGGGAGCCTTGTTATGCTGATGGGCGGGATGTAAATTGCCAACAGACACTCGGGAGAAGTGTATGGTGTTTCCTGAAACATCTATACAACAAAACAACAGAGCCTAGGGCACTTCCACTTATGGTCCTATAGTTTAGGGAAATTAAAATCAAAAAGACACAGCCACCCCAAAGTTTGGGACGCCTCTGTTTACAAGAACCTCGTTTACCGTACAAGTTCAATATCACAGAAAGTGAAAAATGGATAAAGAACTTGCGGTACTTACGTACAATGCAGTATCACTCAGCAATGAAATCTATGTCATCAGGCCCGTAGCAGCATAATGAGTGGATTCAGGTACGATGATTCTCACTGAAATAAGTCACACAGAAAAAGAAACATCATAAGATATCACTAATACACGGAATGTAAACTTGGCTACACAGGAACTGAATTCCAAAACAGAACAGGGTCTCAAATTTAGAAAACCAACTTATGCTTGCTTAAGGGGAAAGGTGAGTTGGGGTGCTGCATAAAACCAGAGATTGAAATGAGCACAGATAAAGTTCCTTAAGCCAAATATGGACTAGACAAGAGCTACTCCTTGCTCAACGAAATGGACTCAACACCCCATATTAAACGCCTAAGAATGTACCTGACTAGTAAGTATCTTAAAACCTATGGATTGCTATGTCTCCAAAAGAGAATCAAGCGTGTGTACAGGGGCATAAACGCAGCAGTGATAGGATTGGAGAGGTTCGGTGAGCAAATGAAGACCCTTTGAAGTCATATTGCATGGTACCCATTCCACGGGTCTCAACTCTCCAGGTTTAAGGTATTCTTCCTTCAGCTAAAACATGCATGTGGAACCCAGAGTATGATCAACCATGTGAACGGGAGACGTGTTCAAATATGTCTCAGTTTTCCTCCCCTGGTACTCGGGTGCAACATTCCAGACGCTTTACTAACACTCTCCCCACTTGGAGAGTCAGCGCCTTTAACCTCCTGTTTGGCCCAGTTTGCAATTTCTGCGGAAGATGAACAGGAATAGGGAACACCAATGAGAGACTAGCTGGAGGTGTCTGGACGGGCAAATTTAACTCTCATTTCCCACCAGGAAGAGGAAATAACCAAAGGCTCAGCGTGCCGGGCCGGAACCAGATTAGGGCCTGAAGCCATCCTGCGGTGTTGCGGCCAGCTCAAAAGAAAGCGAGTTGAAGAAAGGAGCTCAGGGGCACTGTAATTCACAAACCTGCAGAGTTATAAATGACAGCTATCGTCCAAAAATATACTGAAGTAAGGCTGCCAAGAGGACTTGAAAGCGGGGCAGAATTGCAGGAAACCGATTTCAGGAGGTAGACTGGAATTGCATTGAAAGCATAGGAAAAGAGGCAGAACGTCCACAATGATGCACTTGGCCAAAAAGGGCGTATGCGTTTTTTCCTGAATATATTCAGGAAAAAACGCATACGCCCTTTTTGGCCAACCAAGCAAGCTTGCAAAGGAAATCTGCACTACAATGAAGTCTCACTTCTCCCCGGTCAAAAGGGCCATCTGAAAAAAGTGTAAAATCCAGAAAGGCAGGACAGGCCATGGAGAACTGGGAGCCTTGTTATGCTGATGGGCGGGATGTAAATTGCCAACAGACACTCGGGAGAAGTGTATGGTGTTTCCTGAAACATCTATACAACAAAGCAACAGAGCCTAGGGCACTTCCACTTATGGTCCTATAGCTTAGGGAAATTAAAATCAAAAAGACACAGCCACCCCAAAGTTTAGGACGCCTCTGTTTACAAGAACCTCGTTTACAGTACAAGTTCAACATCACAGAAAGTGAAAAATGGATAAAGAAGGTGTGGTATTTACTTACAAAGCAATATCACTCAGCAATGAAATCTATGTCATCAGGCCCTTAGCAGCACAATGAGTGGATTCAGGTATGATGATTCTAACTGAAATAAGTCACACAGAAAAAGAAACATCATAAGATATCAGTAATACACGGAATGTAAACTTGGCTACACAGGAACTGAATTACAGAACAGAACAGGGTGTCAAATTTAGAAAACCAACTTATGCTTGCTTAAGGGTAAAGGTGAGTTGGGGTGCTGCATAAAACTAGAGATTGAAACGAGCACAGATAAAGTTCCTTAAGCCAAATATGGAATAGACAAGAGCTACTCCTTGCTCAACGAAATGGACTCAACACCGCATATTAAACGCCTAACAATGTACCTGACTAGTAAGTATCTTAAAACCTATGGATTGCTATGTCTCCGAAAGAGAATCAAGCGTGTGTACAGGGGCATAAACGCAGCAGTGATAGGATTGGAGAGGTTCGGTGAGCAAATGAAGACCCTTTGAAGTCATATTGCATGGTACCCATTCCACGGGTTTCAACTACCCAGGTTTAAGGTATTCTTCCTTCAGCTAAAACATGCATGTGGAACCTAGAGTATGATCAACCATGTGATCGGGAGACGTGTTCAAATATGTCTCAGTTTTCGTACCCTGGTACTCGGGTGCAACATTCCAGACGCTTTACTAACACTCTCCTGACTTGGAGAGTGCGTCCCTTTAATCTCCTGTTTGGCCCAGTTTGCAATTTCTGCGGAAGATGAACAGGAATAGGGAACACCAATGAGAGACTAGCTGGAGGTGTCTGGACGGGCAAATTTAACTCTCATTTCCCACCAGGAAGAGGAATTAACCAAAGGCTCAGCGTGCCGTGCCGGAACCAGATTAGGGCCTGAAGCCATCCTGCGGTGTTGCGGCCAGCTCAAAAGAAAGCGAGTTGAAGAAAGGAGCTCAGGGGCACTGTAATTCACAAACCTGCAGAGTTATAAATGACAGCTATCGTCCAAAAATATACTGAAGTAAGGCTGCCAAGAGGACTCGAAAGCGGGGCAGAATTGCAGGAAACCGATTTCAGGAGGTAGACTGGAATTGCATTGAAAGCATAGGAAAAGAGGCAGAACGTCCACAATGATGCACTTGGCCAAAAAGGGCGTATGCGTTTTTTCCTGAATATATTCAGGAAAAAACGCATACGCCCTTTTTGGCCAACCAAGCAAGCTTGCAAAGGAAATCTGCACTACAATGAAGTCTCACTTCCCCCCGGTCAAAAGGGCCATCTGAAAAAAGTGTAAAATCCAGAAAGGCAGGACAGGCCATGGAGAACTGGGAGCCTTGTTATGCTGATGGGCGGGATGTAAATTGCCAACAGACACTCGGGAGAAGTGTATGGTGTTTCCTGAAACATCTAAAAAACAAAGCAACAGAGCCTAGGGCACTTCCACTTATGGTCCTATAGCTTAGGGAAATTAAAATCAAAAAGACACAGCCACCCCAAAGTTTGGGACGCCTCTGTTTACAAGAACCTCGTTTACCGTACAAGTTCAATATCACAGAAAGTGAAAAATGGATAAAGAACTTGTGGTACTTACGTACAATGCAGTATCACTCAGCAATGAAATCTATGTCATCAGGCCCGTAGCAGCATAATGAGTGGATTCAGGTACGATGATTCTCACTGAAATAAGTCACACAGAAAAAGAAACATCATAAGATATCACTAATACACGGAATGTAAACTTGGCTACACAGGAACTGAATTACAGAACAGAACAGGGTCTCAAATTTAGAAAACCAACTTATGCTTGCTTAAGGGGAAAGGTGAGTTGGGGTGCTGCATAAAACCAGAGATTGAAATGAGCACAGATAAAGTTCCTTAAGCCAAATATGGACTAGACAAGAGCTACTCCTTGCTCAACGAAATGGACTCAACACCCCATATTAAACGCTTAAGAATGTACCTGACTAGTAAGTATCTTAAAACCTATGGATTGCTATGTCTCCAAAAGAGAATCAAGCGTGTGTACAGGGGCATAAATGCAGCAGTGATAGGATTGGAGAGGTTCGGTGAGCAAATGAAGACCCTTTGAAGTCATATTGCATGGTACCCATTCCACGGGTCTCAACTCTCCAGGTTTAAGGTATTCTTCCTTCAGCTAAAACATGCATGTGGAACCCAGAGTATGATCAACCATGTGAACGGGAGACGTGTTCAAATATGTCTCAGTTTTCCTCCCCTGGTACTCGGGTGCAACATTCCAGACGCTTTACTAACACTCTCCCCACTTGGAGAGTCAGCGCCTTTAACCTCCTGTTTGGCCCAGTTTGCAATTTCTGCGGAAGATTAACAGGAATAGGGAACACCAATGAGAGACTAGCTGGAGGTGTCTGGACGGGCAAATTTAACTCTCATTTCCCACCAGGAAGAGGAAATAACCAAAGGCTCAGCGTGCCGGGCCGGAACCAGATTAGGGCCTGAAGCCATCCTGCGGTGTTGCGGCCAGCTCAAAAGAAAGCGAGTTGAAGAAAGGAGCTCAGGGGCACTGTAATTCACAAACCTGCAGAGTTATAAATGACAGCTATCGTCCAAAAATATACTGAAGTAAGGCTGCCAAGAGGACTCGAAAGCGGGGCAGAATTGCAGGAAACCGATTTCAGGAGGTAGACTGGAATTGCATTGAAAGCATAGGAAAAGAGGCAGAACGTCCACAATGATGCACTTGGCCAAAAAGGGCGTATGCGTTTTTTCCTGAATATATTCAGGAAAAAACGCATACGCCCTTTTTGGCCAACCAAGCAAGCTTGCAAAGGAAATATGCACTACAATGAAGTCTCACTTCCCCCCGGTCAAAAGGGCCATCTGAAAAAAGTGTAAAATCCAGAAAGGCAGGACAGGCCATGGAGAACTGGGAGCCTTGTTATGCTGATGGGCGGGATGTAAATTGCCAACAGACACTCGGGAGAAGTGTATGGTGTTTCCTGAAACATCTAAAGAACAAAGCAACAGAGCCTAGGGCACTTCCACTTATGGTCCTATAGCTTAGGGAAATTAAAATCAAAAAGACACAGCCACCCCAAAGTTTGGGACGCCTCTGTTTACAAGAACCTCGTTTACAGTACAAGTTCAACATCGCAGAAAGTGAAAAATGGATAAAGAAGGTGTGGTATTTACTTACAAAGCAATATCACTCAGCAATGAAATCTATGTCATCAGGCCCTTAGCAGCACAATGAATGGATTCAGGTATGATGATTCTAACTGAAATAAGTCACACAGAAAAAGAAACATCATAAGATATCAGTAATACACGGAATGTAAACTTGGCTACACAGGAACTGAATTACAGAACAGAACAGGGTCTCAAATTTAGAAAACCAACTTATGCTTGCTTAAGGGTAAAGGTGAGTTGGGGTGCTGCATAAAACCAGAGATTGAAACGAGCACAGATAAAGTTCCTTAAGCCAAATATGGAATAGACAAGAGCTACTCCTTGCTCAACGAAATGGACTCAACACCGCATATTAAACGCCTAAGAATGTACCTGACTAGTAAGTATCTTAAAACCTATGGATTGCTATGTCTCCGAAAGAGAATCAAGCGTGTGTACAGGGGCATAAACGCAGCAGTGATAGGATTGGAGAGGTTCGGTGAGCAAATGAAGACCCTTTGAAGTCATATTGCATGGTACCCATTCCACGGGTTTCAACTACCCAGGTTTAAGGTATTCTTCCTTCAGCTAAAACATGCATGTGGAACCTAGAGTATGATCAACCATGTGATCGGGAGACGTGTTCAAATATGTCTCAGTTTTCGTACCCTGGTACTCGGGTGCAACATTCCAGACGCTTTACTAACACTCTCCTGACTTGGAGAGTCCGTCCCTTTAATCTCCTGTTTGGCCCAGTTTGCAATTTCTGCGGAAGATGAACAGGAATAGCGAGAACCAATGAGAGACTACCTGGAGGTGTCTGAACGGGCAAATTTAACTCTCATTTCCCACCAGGAAGAGGAATTAACCAAAGGCTCAGCGTGCCGTGCTGGAACCAGATTAGGGCCTGAAGCCATTCTGTGGTGTTGCGGCCAGCTCAAAAGAAAGCGAGTTGAAGAAAGGAGCTCAGGGGCACTGTAATTCACACACCTCCAGAGTTATAAATGACAGCTATCGTCCAAAAATATACTGAAGTCAGGCTGCCAAGAGGACTTGAAAGCGGGGCAGAATTGCAGGAAACCGATTTCAGGAGGTAGACTGGAATTGCATTGAAAGCATAGGAAAAGAGGCAGAACGTCCACAATGATGCACTTGGCCAAAAAGGGCGTATGCGTTTTTTCCTGAATATATTCAGGAAAAAACGCATACGCCCTTTTTGGCCAACCAAGCAAGCTTGCAAAGGAAATCTGCACTACAATGAAGTCTCACTTCCCCCCGGTCAAAAGGGCCATCTGAAAAAAGTGTAAAATCCAGAAAGGCAGGATAGGCCATGGAGAACTGGGAGCCTTGTTATGCTGATGGGCGGGATGTAAATTGCCAACAGACACTCCGGAGAAGTGTATGGTGTTTCCTGAAACATCTAAAAAACAAAGCAACAGAGCCTAGGGCACTTCCACTTATGGTCCTATAGCTTAGGGAAATTAAAATCAAAAAGACACAGCCACCCCAAAGTTTGGGACGCCTCTGTTTACAAGAACCTCGTTTACCGTACAAGTTCAATATCACAGAAAGTGAAAAATGGATAAAGAACTTGTGGTACTTACGTACAATGCAGTATCACTCAGCAATGAAATCTATGTCATCAGGCCCGTAGCAGCATAATGAGTGGATTCAGGTACGATGATTCTCACTGAAATAAGTCACACAGAAAAAGAAACATCATAAGATATCACTAATACACGGAATGTAAACTTGGCTACACAGGAACTGAATTACAGAACAGAACAGGGTCTCAAATTTAGAAAACCAACTTATGCTTGCTTAAGGGGAAAGGTGAGTTGGGGTGCTGCATAAAACCAGAGATTGAAACGAGCACAGATAAAGTTCCTTAAGCCAAATATGGAATAGACAAGAGCTACTCCTTGCTCAACGAAATGGACTCAACACCGCATATTAAACGCCTAAGAATGTACCTGACTAGTAAGTATCTTAAAACCTATGGATTGCTATGTCTCCGAAAGAGAATCAAGCGTGTGTACAGGGGCATAAACGCAGCAGTGATAGGATTGGAGAGGTTCGGTGAGCAAATGAAGACCCTTTGAAGTCATATTGCATGGTACCCATTCCACGGGTTTCAACTACCCAGGTTTAAGGTATTCTTCCTTCAGCTAAAACATGCATGTGGAACCTAGAGTATGACCAACCGTGTGATCGGGAGACGTGTTCAAATATGTCTCAGTTTTCGTACCCTGGTACTCGGGTGCAACATTCCAGACGCTTTACTAACACTCTCCCGACTTGGAGAGTCCGTCCCTTTAATCTCCTGTTTGGCCCAGTTTGCAATTTCTGCGGAAGATGAACAGGAATAGCGAGAACCAATGAGAGACTAGCTGGAGGTGTCTGGACGGGCAAATTTAACTCTCATTTCCCACCAGGAAGAGGAATTAACCAAAGGCTCAGCGTGCCGTGCCGGAACCAGATTAGGGCCTGAAGCCATCCTGCGGTGTTGCGGCCAGGTCACAAGAAAGCGAGTTGAAGAAAGGAGCTCAGGGGCACTGTAATTCACAAACCTGCAGAGTTATAAATGACAGCTATCGTCCAAAAATATACTGAAGTAAGGCTGCCAAGAGGACTTGAAAGCGGGGCAGAATTGCAGGAAACCGATTTCAGGAGGTAGACTGGAATTGCATTGAAAGCATAGGAAAAGAGGCAGAACGTCCACAATGATGCACTTGGCCAAAAAGGGCGTAAGCGTTTTTTCCTGAATATATTCAGGAAAAAACGCATACGCCCTTTTTGGCCAACCAAGCAAGCTTGCAAAGGAAATCTGCACTACAATGAAGTCTCACTTCCCCCCGGTCAAAAGGGCCATCTGAAAAAAGTGTAAAATCCAGAAAGGCAGGACAGGCCATGGAGAACTGGGAGCCTTGTTATGCTGATGGGCGGGATGTAAATTGCCAACAGACACTCGGGAGAAGTGTATGGTGTTTCCTGAAACATCTAAAAAACAAAGCAACAGAGCCTAGGGCACTTCCACTTATGGTCCTATAGCTTAGGGAAATTAAAATCAAAAAGACACAGCCACCCCAAAGTTTGGGACGCCTCTGTTTACAAGAACCTCGTTTACCGTACAAGTTCAATATCACAGAAAGTGAAAAATGGATAAAGACCTTGTGGTACTTACGTACAATGCAGTATCACTCAGCAATGAAATCTATGTCATCAGGCCCGTAGCAGCATAATGAGTGGATTCAGGTACGATGATTCTCATTGAAATAAGTCACACAGAAAAAGAAACATCATAAGATATCACTAATACACGGAATGTAAACTTGGCTACACAGGTACTGAATTCCAAAACAGAACAGGGTCTCAAATTTAGAAAACCAACTTATGCTTGCTTAAGGGGAAAGGTGAGTTGGGGTGCTGCATAAAACCAGAGATTGAAATGAGCACAGATAAAGTTCCTTAAGCCAAATATGGACTAGACAAGAGCTACTCCTTGCTCAACGAAATGGACTCAACACCCCATATTAAACGCCTAAGAATGTACCTGACTAGTAAGTATCTTAAAACCTATGGATTGCTATGTCTCCAAAAGAGAATCAAGCGTGTGTACAGGGGCATAAACGCAGCAGTGATAGGATTGGAGAGGTTCGGTGAGCAAATGAAGACCCTTTGAAGTCATATTGCATGGTACCCATTCCACGGGTCTCAACTCTCCAGGTTTAAGGTATTCTTCCTTCAGCTCAAACATGCATGTGGAACCCAGAGTATGATCAACCATGTGAACGGGAGACGTGTTCAAATATGTCTCAGTTTTCCTCCCCTGGTACTCGGGTGCAACATTCCAGACGCTTTACTAACACTCTCCCCACTTGGAGAGTCAGCGCCTTTAACCTCCTGTTTGGCCCAGTTTGCAATTTCTGCGCAAGATGAACAGGAATAGGGAACACCAATGAGAGACTAGCTGGAGGTGTCTGGACGGGCAAATTTAACTCTCATTTCCCACCAGGAAGAGAAAATAACCAAAGGCTCAGCGTGCCGGGCCGGAACCAGATTAGGGCCTGAAGCCATCCTGCGGTGTTGCGGCCAGCTCAAAAGAAAGCGAGTTGAAGAAAGGAGCTCAGGGGCACTGTAATTCACAAACCTGCAGAGTTATAAATGACAGCTATCGTCCAAAAATATACTGAAGTAAGGCTGCCAAGAGGACTTGAAAGCGGGGCAGAATTGCAGGAAACCGATTTCAGGAGGTAGACTGGAATTGCATTGAAAGCATAGGAAAAGAGGCAGAACGTCCACAATGATGCACTTGGCCAAAAAGGGCGTATGCGTTTTTTCTTGAATATATTCAGGAAAAAACGCATACGCCCTTTTTGGCCAACCAAGCAAGCTTGCAAAGGAAATCTGCACTACAATGAAGTCTCACTTCCCCCCGGTCAAAAGGGCCATCTGAAAAAAGTGTAAAATCCAGAAAGGCAGGACAGGCCATGGAGAACTGGAAGCCTTGTTATGCTGATGGGCGGGATGTAAATTGCCAACAGACACTCGGGAGAAGTGTATGGTGTTTCCTGAAACATCTATACAACAAAGCAACAGAGCCTAGGGCACTTCCACTTATGGTCCTATAGCTTAGGGAAATTAAAATCAAAAAGACACAGCCACCCCAAAGTTTGGGACGCCTCTGTTTACAAGAACCTCGTTTACCATACAAGTTCAATATCACAGAAAGTGAAAAATGGATAAAGAACTTGTGGTACTTACGTACAATGCAGTATCACTCAGCAATGAAATCTATGTCATCAGGCCCGTAGCAGCATAATGAGTGGATTCAGGTACGATGATTCTCACTGAAATAAGTCACACAGAAAAAGAAACATCATAAGATATCACTAATACACGGAATGTAAACTTGGCTACACAGGAACTGAATTCCAAAACAGAACAGGGTCTCAAATTTAGAAAACCAACTTCTGCTTGCTTAAGGGGAAAGGTGAGTTGGGGTGCTGCATAAAACCAGAGATTGAAATGAGCACAGATAAAGTTCCTTAAGCCAAATATGGACTAGACAAGAGCTACTCCTTGCTCAACGAAATGGACTCAACACCCCATATTAAACGCCTAAGAATGTACCTGACTAGTAAGTATCTTAAAACCTATGGATTGCTATGTCTCCAAAAGAGAATCAAGCGTGTGTACAGGGGCATAAACGCAGCAGTGATAGGATTGGAGAGGTTCGGTGAGCAAATGAAGACCCTTTGAAGTCATATTGCATGGTACCCATTCCACGGGTCTCAACTCTCCAGGTTTAAGGTATTCTTCCTTCAGCTAAAACATGCATGTGGAACCCAGAGTATGATCAACCATGTGAACGGGAGACGTGTTCAAATATGTCTCAGTTTTCCTCCCCTGGTACTCGGGTGCAACATTCCAGACGCTTTACTAACACTCTCCCCACTTGGAGAGTCAGCGCCTTTAACCTCCTGTTTGGCCCAGTTTGCAATTTCTGCGCAAGATGAACAGGAATAGGGAACACCAATGAGAGACTAGCTGGAGGTGTCTGGACGGGCAAATTTAACTCTCATTTCCCACCAGGAAGAGGAAATAACCAAAGGCTCAGCGTGCCGGGCCGGAACCAGATTAGGGCCTGAAGCCATCCTGCGGTGTTGCGGCCAGCTCAAAAGAAAGCGAGTTGAAGAAAGGAGCTCAGGGGCACTGTAATTCACAAACATGCAGAGTTATAAATGACAGCTATCGTCCAAAAATATACTGAAGTAAGGCTGCCAAGAGGACTTGAAAGCGGGGCAGAATTGCAGGAAACCGATTTCAGGAGGTAGACTGGAATTGCATTGAAAGCATAGGAAAAGAGGCAGAACGTCCACAATGATGCACTTGGCCAAAAAGGGCGTAAGCGTTTTTTCCTGAATATATTCAGGAAAAAACGCATACGCCCTTTTTGGCCAACCAAGCAAGCTTGCAAAGGAAATCTGCACTACAATGAAGTCTCACTTCCCCCCGGTCAAAAGGGCCATCTGAAAAAAGTGTAAAATCCAGAAAGGCAGGACAGGCCATGGAGAACTGGGAGCCTTGTTATGCTGATGGGCGGGATGTAAATTGCCAACAGACACTCGGGAGAAGTGTATGGTGTTTCCTGAAACATCTAAAAAACAAAGCAACAGAGCCTAGGGCACTTCCACTTATGGTCCTATAGCTTAGGGAAATTAAAATCAAAAAGACACAGCCACCCCAAAGTTTGGGACGCCTCTGTTTACAAGAACCTCGTTTACCGTACAAGTTCAATATCACAGAAAGTGAAAAATGGATAAAGAACTTGTGGTACTTACGTACAATGCAGTATCACTCAGCAATGAAATCTATGTCATCAGGCCCGTAGCAGCATAATGAGTGGATTCAGGTACGATGATTCTCACTGAAATAAGTCACACAGAAAAAGAAACATCATAAGGTATCACTAATACACGGAATGTAAACTTGGCTACACAGGAACTGAATTCCAAAACAGAACAGGGTCTCAAATTTAGAAAACCAACTTATGCTTGCTTAAGGGGAAAGGTGAGTTGGGGTGCTGCATAAAACCAGAGATTGCAATGAGCACAGATAAAGTTCCTTAAGCCAAATATGGACTAGACAAGAGCTACTCCTTGCTCAACGAAATGGACTCAACACCCCATATTAAACGCCTAAGAATGTACCTGACTAGTAAGTATCTTAAAACCTATGGATTGCTATGTCTCCAAAAGAGAATCAAGCGTGTGTACAGGGGCATAAACGCAGCAGTGATAGGATTGGAGAGGTTCGGTGAGCAAATGAAGACCCTTTGAAGTCATATTGCATGGTACCCATTCCACGGGTCTCAACTCTCCAGGTTTAAGGTATTCTTCCTTCAGCTCAAACATGCATGTGGAACCCAGAGTATGATCAACCATGTGAACGGGAGACGTGTTCAAATATGTCTCAGTTTTCCTCCCCTGGTACTCGGGTGCAACATTCCAGACGCTTTACTAACACTCTCCCCACTTGGAGAGTCAGCGCCTTTAACCTCCTGTTTGGCCCAGTTTGCAATTTCTGCGGAAGATGAACTGGAATAGTGAGAACCAATGAGAGACTAGCAGGAGGTGTCTGGACGGGCAAATTTAACTCTCATTTCCCACCAGGAAGAGGAAATAACCAAAGGCTCAGCGTGCCGTGCCGGAACCAGATTAGGGCCTGAAGCCATCCTGCGGTGTTGCGGCCAGCTCAAAAGAAAGCGAGTTGAAGAAAGGAGCTCAGGGGCACTGTAATTCACAAACCTGCAGCGTTATAAATGACAGCTTTCGTCCAAAAATATACTGAAGTAAGGCTGCCAAGAGGACTTGAAAGCGGGGCAGAATTGCAGGAAACCGATTTCAGGAGGTAGACTGGAATTGCATTGAAAGCATAGGAAAAGAGGCAGAACGTCCACAATGATGCACTTGGCCAAAAAGGGCGTATGCGTTTTTTCCTGAATATATTCAGGAAAAAACGCATACGCCCTTTTTGGCCAACCAAGCAAGCTTGCAAAGGAAATCTGCACTACAATGAAGTCTCACTTCCCCCCGGTCAAAAGGGCCATCTGAAAAAAGTGTAAAATCCAGAAAGGCAGGACAGGCCATGGAGAACTGGGAGCCTTGTTATGCTGATGGGCGGGATGTAAATTGCCAACAGACACTTGGGAGAAGTGTATGGTGTTTCCGGAAACATCTAAAAAACAAAGCAACAGAGCCTAGGGCACTTCCACTTATGGTCCTATAGCTTAGGGAAATTAAAATAAAAAAGACACAGCCACCCCAAAGTTTGGGACGCCTCTGTTTACAAGAACCTCGTTTACCGTACAAGTTCAATATCACAGAAAGTGAAAAATGGATAAAGAACTTGTGGTACTTACGTACAATGCAGTATCACTCAGCAATGAAATCTATGTCATCAGGCCCGTAGCAGCATAATGAGTGGATTCAGGTACGATGATTCTCACTGAAATAAGTCACACAGAAAAAGAAACATCATAAGATATCACTAATACACGGAATGTAAACTTGGCTACACAGGAACTGAATTCCAAAACAGAACAGGGTCTCAAATTTAGAAAACCAACTTATGCTTGCTTAAGGGGAAAGGTGAGTTGGGGTGCTGCATAAAACCAGAGATTGAAATGAGCACAGATAAAGTTCCTTAAGCCAAATATGGACTAGACAAGAGCTACTCCTTGCTCAACGAAATGGACTCAACACCGCATATTAAACGCCTAAGAATGTACCTGACTAGTAAGTATCTTAAAACCTATGGATTGCTATGTCTCCAAAAGAGAATCAAGCGTGTGTACAGGGGCATAAACGCAGCAGTGATAGGATTGGAGAGGTTCGGTGAGCAAATGAAGACCCTTTGAAGTCATATTGCATGGTACCCATTCCACGGGTCTCAACTCTCCAGGTTTAAGGTATTCTTCCTTCAGCTAAAACATGCATGTGGAACCCAGAGTATGATCAACCATGTGAACGGGAGACGTGTTCAAATACGTCTCAGTTTTCCTCCCCTGGTACTCGGGTGCAACATTCCAGACGCTTTACTAACACTCTCCCCACTTGGAGAGTCAGCGTCTTTAACCTCCTGTTTGGCCCAGTTTGCAATTTCTGCGGAAGATGAACAGGAATAGGGAACACCAATGAGAGACTAGCTGGAGGTGTCTGGACGGGCAAATTTAACTCTCATTTCCCACCAGGAAGAGGAAATAACCAAAGGCTCAGCGTGCCGTGCCGGAACCAGATTAGGGCCTGTAGCCATCCTGCGGTGTTGCGGCCAGCTCAAAAGAAAGCGAGTTGAAGAAAGGAGCTCAGGGGCACTGTAATTCACAAACCTGCAGAGTTATAAATGACAGCTATCGTCCAAAAATATACTGAAGTAAGGCTGCCAAGAGGACTTGAAAGCGGGGCAGAATTGCAGGAAACCGATTTCAGGAGGTAGACTGGAATTGCATTGAAAGCATAGGAAAAGAGGCAGAACGTCCACAATGATGCACTTGGCCAAAAAGGGCGTATGCGTTTTTTCCTGAATATATTCAGGAAAAAACGCATACGCCCTTTTTGGCCAACCAAGCAAGATTGCAAAGGAAATCTGCACTACAATGAAGTCTCACTTCCCCCCGGTCAAAAGGGCCATCTGAAAAAAGTGTAAAATCCAGAAAGGCAGGACAGGCCATGGAGAACTGGGAGCCTTGTTATGCTGATGGGCGGGATGTAAATTGCCAACAGACACTCGGGAGAAGTGTATGGTGTTTCCTGAAACATCTAAAAAACAAAGCAACAGAGCCTAGGGCACTTCCACTTATGGTCCTATAGCTTAGGGAAATTAAAATCAAAAAGACACAGCCACCCCAAAGTTTGGGACGCCTCTGTTTACAAGAACCTCGTTTACCGTACAAGTTCAATATCACAGAAAGTGAAAAATGGATAAAGAACTTGTGGTACTTACGTACAATGCAGTATCACTCAGCAATGAAATCTATGTCATCAGGCCCGTAGCAGCATAATGAGTGGATTCAGGTACGATGATTCTCACTGAAATAAGTCACACAGAAAAAGAAACATCATAAGATATCACTAATACACGGAATGTAAACTTGGCTACACAGGAACTGAATTCCAAAACAGAACAGGGTCTCAAATTTAGAAAACCAACTTATGCTTGCTTAAGGGGAAAGGTGAGTTGGGGTGCTGCATAAAACCAGAGATTGAAATGAGCACAGATAAAGTTCCTTAAGCCAAATATGGACTAGACAAGAGCTACTCCTTGCTCAACGAAATGGACTCAACACCGCATATTTAACGCCTAAGAATGTACCTGACTAGTAAGTATCTTAAAACCTATGGATTGCTATGTCTCCAAAAGAGAATCAAGCGTGTGTACAGGGGCATAAACGCAGCAGTGATAGGATTGGAGAGGTTCGGTGAGCAAATGAAGACCCTTTGAAGTCATATTGCATGGTACCCATTCCACGGGTCTCAACTCTCCAGGTTTAAGGTATTCTTCCTTCAGCTAAAACATGCATGTGGAACCCAGAGTATGATCAACCATGTGAACGGGAGACGTGTTCAAATACGTCTCAGTTTTCCTCCCCTGGTACTCGGGTGCAACATTCCAGACGCTTTACTAACACTCTCCCCACTTGGAGAGTCAGCGCCTTTAACCTCCTGTTTGGCCCAGTTTGCAATTTCTGCGGAAGATGAACAGGAATAGGGAACACCAATGAGAGACTAGCTGGAGGTGTCTGGACGGGCAAATTTAACTCTCATTTCCCACCAGGAAGAGGAAATAACCAAAGGCTCAGCGTGCCGTGCCGGAACCAGATTAGGGCCTGAAGCCATCCTGCGGTGTTGCGGCCAGCTCAAAAGAAAGCGAGTTGAAGAAAGGAGCTCAGGGGCACTGTAATTCACAAACCTCCAGAGTTATAAATGACAGCTATCGTCCAAAAATATACTGAAGTCAGGCTGCCAAGAGGACTTGAAAGCGGGGCAGAATTGCAGGAAACCGATTTCAGGAGGTAGACTGGAATTGCATTGAAAGCATAGGAAAAGAGGCAGAACGTCCACAATGATGCACTTGGCCAAAAAGGGCGTAAGCGTTTTTTCCTGAATATATTCAGGAAAAAACGCATACGCCCTTTTTGGCCAACCAAGCAAGCTTGCAAAGGAAATCTGCACTACAATGAAGTCTCACTTCCCCCCGGTCAAAAGGGCCATCTGAAAAAAGTGTAAAATCCAGAAAGGCAGGACAGGCCATGGAGAACTGGGAGCCTTGTTATGCTGATGGGCGGGATGTAAATTGCCAACAGACACTCGGGAGAAGTGTATGGTGTTTCCTGAAACATCTAAAAAACAAAGCAACAGAGCCTAGGGCACTTCCACTTATGGTCCTATAGCTTAGGGAAATTAAAATCAAAAAGACACAGCCACCCCAAAGTTTGGGACGCCTCTGTTTACAAGAACCTCGTTTACCGTACAAGTTCAATATCACAGAAAGTGAAAAATGGATAAAGACCTTGTGGTACTTACGTACAATGCAGTATCACTCAGCAATGAAATCTATGTCATCAGGCCCGTAGCAGCATAATGAGTGGATTCAGGTACGATGATTCTCATTGAAATAAGTCACACAGAAAAAGAAACATCATAAGATATCACTAATACACGGAATGTAAACTTGGCTACACAGGTACTGAATTCCAAAACAGAACAGGGTCTCAAATTTAGAAAACCAACTTATGCTTGCTTAAGGGGAAAGGTGAGTTGGGGTGCTGCATAAAACCAGAGATTGAAATGAGCACAGATAAAGTTCCTTAAGCCAAATATGGACTAGACAAGAGCTACTCCTTGCTCAACGAAATGGACTCAACACCCCATATTAAACGCCTAAGAATGTACCTGACTAGTAAGTATCTTAAAACCTATGGATTGCTATGTCTCCAAAAGAGAATCAAGCGTGTGTACAGGGGCATAAACGCAGCAGTGATAGGATTGGAGAGGTTCGGTGAGCAAATGAAGACCCTTTGAAGTCATATTGCATGGTACCCATTCCACGGGTCTCAACTCTCCAGGTTTAAGGTATTCTTCCTTCAGCTCAAACATGCATGTGGAACCCAGAGTATGATCAACCATGTGAACGGGAGACGTGTTCAAATATGTCTCAGTTTTCCTCCCCTGGTACTCGGGTGCAACATTCCAGACGCTTTACTAACACTCTCCCCACTTGGAGAGTCAGCGCCTTTAACCTCCTGTTTGGCCCAGTTTGCAATTTCTGCGCAAGATGAACAGGAATAGGGAACACCAATGAGAGACTAGCTGGAGGTGTCTGGACGGGCAAATTTAACTCTCATTTCCCACCAGGAAGACAAAATAACCAAAGGCTCAGCGTGCCGGGCCGGAACCAGATTAGGGCCTGAAGCCATCCTGCGGTGTTGCGGCCAGCTCAAAAGAAAGCGAGTTGAAGAAAGGAGCTCAGGGGCACTGTAATTCACAAACCTGCAGAGTTATAAATGACAGCTATCGTCCAAAAATATACTGAAGTAAGGCTGCCAAGAGGACTTGAAAGCGGGGCAGAATTGCAGGAAACCGATTTCAGGAGGTAGACTGGAATTGCATTGAAAGCATAGGAAAAGAGGCAGAACGTCCACAATGATGCACTTGGCCAAAAAGGGCGTATGCGTTTTTTCTTGAATATATTCAGGAAAAAACGCATACGCCCTTTTTGGCCAACCAAGCAAGCTTGCAAAGGAAATCTGCACTACAATGAAGTCTCACTTCCCCCCGGTCAAAAGGGCCATCTGAAAAAAGTGTAAAATCCAGAAAGGCAGGACAGGCCATGGAGAACTGGAAGCCTTGTTATGCTGATGGGCGGGATGTAAATTGCCAACAGACACTCGGGAGAAGTGTATGGTGTTTCCTGAAACATCTATACAACAAAGCAACAGAGCCTAGGGCACTTCCACTTATGGTCCTATAGCTTAGGGAAATTAAAATCAAAAAGACACAGCCACCCCAAAGTTTGGGACGCCTCTGTTTACAAGAACCTCGTTTACCATACAAGTTCAATATCACAGAAAGTGAAAAATGGATAAAGAACTTGTGGTACTTACGTACAATGCAGTATCACTCAGCAATGAAATCTATGTCATCAGGCCCGTAGCAGCATAATGAGTGGATTCAGGTACGATGATTCTCACTGAAATAAGTCACACAGAAAAAGAAACATCATAAGATATCACTAATACACGGAATGTAAACTTGGCTACACAGGAACTGAATTCCAAAACAGAACAGGGTCTCAAATTTAGAAAACCAACTTCTGCTTGCTTAAGGGGAAAGGTGAGTTGGGGTGCTGCATAAAACCAGAGATTGAAATGAGCACAGATAAAGTTCCTTAAGCCAAATATGGACTAGACAAGAGCTACTCCTTGCTCAACGAAATGGACTCAACACCCCATATTAAACGCCTAAGAATGTACCTGACTAGTAAGTATCTTAAAACCTATGGATTGCTATGTCTCCAAAAGAGAATCAAGCGTGTGTACAGGGGCATAAACGCAGCAGTGATAGGATTGGAGAGGTTCGGTGAGCAAATGAAGACCCTTTGAAGTCATATTGCATGGTACCCATTCCACGGGTCTCAACTCTCCAGGTTTAAGGTATTCTTCCTTCAGCTAAAACATGCATGTGGAACCCAGAGTATGATCAACCATGTGAACGGGAGACGTGTTCAAATATGTCTCAGTTTTCCTCCCCTGGTACTCGGGTGCAACATTCCAGACGCTTTACTAACACTCTCCCCACTTGGAGAGTCAGCGCCTTTAACCTCCTGTTTGGCCCAGTTTGCAATTTCTGCGCAAGATGAACAGGAATAGGGAACACCAATGAGAGACTAGCTGGAGGTGTCTGGACGGGCAAATTTAACTCTCATTTCCCACCAGGAAGAGGAAATAACCAAAGGCTCAGCGTGCCGGGCCGGAACCAGATTAGGGCCTGAAGCCATCCTGCGGTGTTGCGGCCAGCTCAAAAGAAAGCGAGTTGAAGAAAGGAGCTCAGGGGCACTGTAATTCACAAACATGCAGAGTTATAAATGACAGCTATCGTCCAAAAATATACTGAAGTAAGGCTGCCAAGAGGACTTGAAAGCGGGGCAGAATTGCAGGAAACCGATTTCAGGAGGTAGACTGGAATTGCATTGAAAGCATAGGAAAAGAGGCAGAACGTCCACAATGATGCACTTGGCCAAAAAGGGCGTAAGCGTTTTTTCCTGAATATATTCAGGAAAAAACGCATACGCCCTTTTTGGCCAACCAAGCAAGCTTGCAAAGGAAATCTGCACTACAATGAAGTCTCACTTCCCCCCGGTCAAAAGGGCCATCTGAAAAAAGTGTAAAATCCAGAAAGGCAGGACAGGCCATGGAGAACTGGGAGCCTTGTTATGCTGATGGGCGGGATGTAAATTGCCAACAGACACTCGGGAGAAGTGTATGGTGTTTCCTGAAACATCTAAAAAACAAAGCAACAGAGCCTAGGGCACTTCCACTTATGGTCCTATAGCTTAGGGAAATTAAAATCAAAAAGACACAGCCACCCCAAAGTTTGGGACGCCTCTGTTTACAAGAACCTCGTTTACCGTACAAGTTCAATATCACAGAAAGTGAAAAATGGATAAAGAACTTGTGGTACTTACGTACAATGCAGTATCACTCAGCAATGAAATCTATGTCATCAGGCCCGTAGCAGCATAATGAGTGGATTCAGGTACGATGATTCTCACTGAAATAAGTCACACAGAAAAAGAAACATCATAAGGTATCACTAATACACGGAATGTAAACTTGGCTACACAGGAACTGAATTCCAAAACAGAACAGGGTCTCAAATTTAGAAAACCAACTTATGCTTGCTTAAGGGGAAAGGTGAGTTGGGGTGCTGCATAAAACCAGAGATTGCAATGAGCACAGATAAAGTTCCTTAAGCCAAATATGGACTAGACAAGAGCTACTCCTTGCTCAACGAAATGGACTCAACACCCCATATTAAACGCCTAAGAATGTACCTGACTAGTAAGTATCTTAAAACCTATGGATTGCTATGTCTCCAAAAGAGAATCAAGCGTGTGTACAGGGGCATAAACGCAGCAGTGATAGGATTGGAGAGGTTCGGTGAGCAAATGAAGACCCTTTGAAGTCATATTGCATGGTACCCATTCCACGGGTCTCAACTCTCCAGGTTTAAGGTATTCTTCCTTCAGCTCAAACATGCATGTGGAACCCAGAGTATGATCAACCATGTGAACGGGAGACGTGTTCAAATATGTCTCAGTTTTCCTCCCCTGGTACTCGGGTGCAACATTCCAGACGCTTTACTAACACTCTCCCCACTTGGAGAGTCAGCGCCTTTAACCTCCTGTTTGGCCCAGTTTGCAATTTCTGCGGAAGATGAACTGGAATAGTGAGAACCAATGAGAGACTAGCAGGAGGTGTCTGGACGGGCAAATTTAACTCTCATTTCCCACCAGGAAGAGGAAATAACCAAAGGCTCAGCGTGCCGTGCCGGAACCAGATTAGGGCCTGAAGCCATCCTGCGGTGTTGCGGCCAGCTCAAAAGAAAGCGAGTTGAAGAAAGGAGCTCAGGGGCACTGTAATTCACAAACCTGCAGCGTTATAAATGACAGCTTTCGTCCAAAAATATACTGAAGTAAGGCTGCCAAGAGGACTTGAAAGCGGGGCAGAATTGCAGGAAACCGATTTCAGGAGGTAGACTGGAATTGCATTGAAAGCATAGGAAAAGAGGCAGAACGTCCACAATGATGCACTTGGCCAAAAAGGGCGTATGCGTTTTTTCCTGAATATATTCAGGAAAAAACGCATACGCCCTTTTTGGCCAACCAAGCAAGCTTGCAAAGGAAATCTGCACTACAATGAAGTCTCACTTCCCCCCGGTCAAAAGGGCCATCTGAAAAAAGTGTAAAATCCAGAAAGGCAGGACAGGCCATGGAGAACTGGGAGCCTTGTTATGCTGATGGGCGGGATGTAAATTGCCAACAGACACTTGGGAGAAGTGTATGGTGTTTCCGGAAACATCTAAAAAACAAAGCAACAGAGCCTAGGGCACTTCCACTTATGGTCCTATAGCTTAGGGAAATTAAAATAAAAAAGACACAGCCACCCCAAAGTTTGGGACGCCTCTGTTTACAAGAACCTCGTTTACCGTACAAGTTCAATATCACAGAAAGTGAAAAATGGATAAAGAACTTGTGGTACTTACGTACAATGCAGTATCACTCAGCAATGAAATCTATGTCATCAGGCCCGTAGCAGCATAATGAGTGGATTCAGGTACGATGATTCTCACTGAAATAAGTCACACAGAAAAAGAAACATCATAAGATATCACTAATACACGGAATGTAAACTTGGCTACACAGGAACTGAATTCCAAAACAGAACAGGGTCTCAAATTTAGAAAACCAACTTATGCTTGCTTAAGGGGAAAGGTGAGTTGGGGTGCTGCATAAAACCAGAGATTGAAATGAGCACAGATAAAGTTCCTTAAGCCAAATATGGACTAGACAAGAGCTACTCCTTGCTCAACGAAATGGACTCAACACCGCATATTAAACGCCTAAGAATGTACCTGACTAGTAAGTATCTTAAAACCTATGGATTGCTATGTCTCCAAAAGAGAATCAAGCGTGTGTACAGGGGCATAAACGCAGCAGTGATAGGATTGGAGAGGTTCGGTGAGCAAATGAAGACCCTTTGAAGTCATATTGCATGGTACCCATTCCACGGGTCTCAACTCTCCAGGTTTAAGGTATTCTTCCTTCAGCTAAAACATGCATGTGGAACCCAGAGTATGATCAACCATGTGAACGGGAGACGTGTTCAAATACGTCTCAGTTTTCCTCCCCTGGTACTCGGGTGCAACATTCCAGACGCTTTACTAACACTCTCCCCACTTGGAGAGTCAGCGTCTTTAACCTCCTGTTTGGCCCAGTTTGCAATTTCTGCGGAAGATGAACAGGAATAGGGAACACCAATGAGAGACTAGCTGGAGGTGTCTGGACGGGCAAATTTAACTCTCATTTCCCACCAGGAAGAGGAAATAACCAAAGGCTCAGCGTGCCGTGCCGGAACCAGATTAGGGCCTGTAGCCATCCTGCGGTGTTGCGGCCAGCTCAAAAGAAAGCGAGTTGAAGAAAGGAGCTCAGGGGCACTGTAATTCACAAACCTGCAGAGTTATAAATGACAGCTATCGTCCAAAAATATACTGAAGTAAGGCTGCCAAGAGGACTTGAAAGCGGGGCAGAATTGCAGGAAACCGATTTCAGGAGGTAGACTGGAATTGCATTGAAAGCATAGGAAAAGAGGCAGAACGTCCACAATGATGCACTTGGCCAAAAAGGGCGTATGCGTTTTTTCCTGAATATATTCAGGAAAAAACGCATACGCCCTTTTTGGCCAACCAAGCAAGATTGCAAAGGAAATCTGCACTACAATGAAGTCTCACTTCCCCCCGGTCAAAAGGGCCATCTGAAAAAAGTGTAAAATCCAGAAAGGCAGGACAGGCCATGGAGAACTGGGAGCCTTGTTATGCTGATGGGCGGGATGTAAATTGCCAACAGACACTCGGGAGAAGTGTATGGTGTTTCCTGAAACATCTAAAAAACAAAGCAACAGAGCCTAGGGCACTTCCACTTATGGTCCTATAGCTTAGGGAAATTAAAATCAAAAAGACACAGCCACCCCAAAGTTTGGGACGCCTCTGTTTACAAGAACCTCGTTTACCGTACAAGTTCAATATCACAGAAAGTGAAAAATGGATAAAGAACTTGTGGTACTTACGTACAATGCAGTATCACTCAGCAATGAAATCTATGTCATCAGGCCCGTAGCAGCATAATGAGTGGATTCAGGTACGATGATTCTCACTGAAATAAGTCACACAGAAAAAGAAACATCATAAGATATCACTAATACACGGAATGTAAACTTGGCTACACAGGAACTGAATTCCAAAACAGAACAGGGTCTCAAATTTAGAAAACCAACTTATGCTTGCTTAAGGGGAAAGGTGAGTTGGGGTGCTGCATAAAACCAGAGATTGAAATGAGCACAGATAAAGTTCCTTAAGCCAAATATGGACTAGACAAGAGCTACTCCTTGCTCAACGAAATGGACTCAACACCGCATATTTAACGCCTAAGAATGTACCTGACTAGTAAGTATCTTAAAACCTATGGATTGCTATGTCTCCAAAAGAGAATCAAGCGTGTGTACAGGGGCATAAACGCAGCAGTGATAGGATTGGAGAGGTTCGGTGAGCAAATGAAGACCCTTTGAAGTCATATTGCATGGTACCCATTCCACGGGTCTCAACTCTCCAGGTTTAAGGTATTCTTCCTTCAGCTAAAACATGCATGTGGAACCCAGAGTATGATCAACCATGTGAACGGGAGACGTGTTCAAATACGTCTCAGTTTTCCTCCCCTGGTACTCGGGTGCAACATTCCAGACGCTTTACTAACACTCTCCCCACTTGGAGAGTCAGCGCCTTTAACCTCCTGTTTGGCCCAGTTTGCAATTTCTGCGGAAGATGAACAGGAATAGGGAACACCAATGAGAGACTAGCTGGAGGTGTCTGGACGGGCAAATTTAACTCTCATTTCCCACCAGGAAGAGGAAATAACCAAAGGCTCAGCGTGCCGTGCCGGAACCAGATTAGGGCCTGAAGCCATCCTGCGGTGTTGCGGCCAGCTCAAAAGAAAGCGAGTTGAAGAAAGGAGCTCAGGGGCACTGTAATTCACAAACCTGCAGAGTTATAAATGACAGCTATCGTCCAAAAATATACTGAAGTAAGGCTGCCAAGAGGACTTGAAAGCGGGGCAGAATTGCAGGAAACCGATTTCAGGAGGTAGACTGGAATTGCATTGAAAGCATAGGAAAAGAGGCAGAACGTCCACAATGATGCACTTGGCCAAAAAGGGCGTATGCGTTTTTTCCTGAATATATTCAGGAAAAAACGCATACGCCCTTTTTGGCCAACCAAGCAAGCTTGCAAAGGAAATCTGCACTACAATGAAGTCTCACTTCCCCCCGGTCAAAAGGGCCATCTGAAAAAAGTGTAAAATCCAGAAAGGCAGGACAGGCCATGGAGAACTGGGAGCCTTGTTATGCTGATGGGCGGGATGTAAATTGCCAACAGACACTCGGGAGAAGTGTATGGTGTTTCCTGAAACATCTAAAAAACAAAGCAACAGAGCCTAGGGCACTTCCACTTATGGTCCTATAGCTTAGGGAAATTAAAATCAAAAAGACACAGCCACCCCAAAGTTTGGGACGCCTCTGTTTACAAGAACCTCGTTTACCGTACAAGTTCAATATCAGAGAAAGTGAAAAATGGATAAAGAACTTGTGGTACTTACGTACAATGCAGTATCACTCAGCAATGAAATCTATGTCATCAGGCCCGTAGCAGCATAATGAGTGGATTCAGGTACGATGATTCTCACTGAAATAAGTCACACAGAAAAAGAAACATCATAAGATATCAGTAATACACGGAATGTAAACTTGGCTACACAGGAACTGAATTACAGAACAGAACAGGGTCTCAAATTTAGAAAACCAACTTATGCTTGCTTAAGGGGAAAGATGAGTTGGGGTGCTGCATAAAACCAGAGATTGAAACGAGCACAGATAAAGTTCCTTAAGCCAAATATGGACTAGACAAGAGCTACTCCTTGCTCAACGAAATGGACTCAACACCCCATATTAAACGCCTAAGAATATACCTGACTAGTAAGTATCTTAAAACCTATGGATTGCTATGTCTCCAAAAGAGAATCAAGCGTGTGTACAGGGGCATAAACGCAGCAGTGATAGGATTGGAGAGGTTCGGTGAGCAAATGAAGACCCTTTGAAGTCATATTGCATGGTACCCATTCCACAGGTCTCAACTCTCCAGGTTTAAGGTATTCTTCCTTCAGCTAAAACATGCATGTGGAACCCAGAGTATGATCAATCATGTGAACGGGAGACGTGTTCAAATATGTCTCAGATTTCCTCCCCTGGTACTCGGGTGCAACATTCCAGACGCTTTACTAACACTCTCCCCACTTGGAGAGTCAGCGCCTTTAACCTCCTGTTTGGCCCAGTTTGCAATTTCTGCGGAAGATGAACAGGAATAGGGAACACCAATGAGAGACTAGCTGGAGGTGTCTGGACGGGCAAATTTAACTCTCATTTCCCACCAGGAAGAGGAAATAACCAAAGGCTCAGCGTGCCGGGCCGGAACTAGATTAGGGCCTGAAGCCATCCTGCGGTGTTGCGGCCAGCTCAAAAGAAAGCGAGTTGAAGAAAGGAGCTCAGGGACACTGTAATTCACAAACCTGCAGAGTTATAAATGACAGCTATCGTCCAAAAATATACTGAAGTAAGGCTGCCAAGAGGACTTGAAAGCGGGGCAGAATTGCAGGAAACCGATTTCAGGAGGTAGACTGGAATTGCATTGAAAGCATAGGAAAAGAGGCAGAGCGCCCACAATGATGCACTTGGCCAAAAAGGGCGTATGCGTTTTTTCCTGAATATATTCAGGAAAAAACGCATACGCCCTTTTTGGCCAACCAAGCAAGCTTGCAAAGGAAATCTGCACTACAATGAAGTCTCACTTCCCCCCGGTCAAAAGGGCCATCTGAAAAGAGTGTAAAATCCAGAAAGGCAGGACAGGCCATGGAGAACTGGGAGCCTTGTTATGCTGATGGGCGGGATGTAAATTGCCAACAGACACTCGGGAGAAGTGTATGGTGTTTCCTGAAACATCTAAACAACAAAGCAACAGAGCCTAGGGCACTTCCACTTATGGTCCTATAGCTTAGGGAAATTAAAATCAAAAAGACACAGCCACCCCAAAGTTTGGGACGCCTCTGTTTACAAGAACCTCGTTTACCGTACAAGTTCAATATCACAGAAAGTGAAAAATGGATAAAGAACTTGTGGTACTTACGTACAATGCAGTATCACTCAGCAATGAAATCTATGTCATCAGGCCCGTAGCAGCATAATGAGTGGATTCAGGTACGATGATTCTCACTGAAATAAGTCACACAGAAAAAGAAACATCATAAGATATCACTAATACACGGAATGTAAACTTGGCTACACAGGAACTGAATTCCAAAACAGAACAGGGTCTCAAATTTAGAAAACCAACTTATGCTTGCTTAAGGGGAAAGGTGAGTTGGGGTGCTGCATAAAACCAGAGATTGAAATGAGCACAGATAAAGTTCCTTAAGCCAAATATGGACTAGACAAGAGCTACTCCTTGCTCAACGAAATGGACTCAACACCGCATATTTAACGCCTAAGAATGTACCTGACTAGTAAGTATCTTAAAACCTATGGATTGCTATGTCTCCAAAAGAGAATCAAGCGTGTGTACAGGGGCATAAACGCAGCAGTGATAGGATTGGAGAGGTTCGGTGAGCAAATGAAGACCCTTTGAAGTCATATTGCATGGTACCCATTCCACGGGTCTCAACTCTCCAGGTTTAAGGTATTCTTCCTTCAGCTAAAACATGCATGTGGAACCCAGAGTATGATCAACCATGTGAACGGGAGACGTGTTCAAATACGTCTCAGTTTTCCTCCCCTGGTACTCGGGTGCAACATTCCAGACGCTTTACTAACACTCTCCCCACTTGGAGAGTCAGCGCCTTTAACCTCCTGTTTGGCCCAGTTTGCAATTTCTGCGGAAGATGAACAGGAATAGGGAACACCAATGAGAGACTAGCTGGAGGTGTCTGGACGGGCAAATTTAACTCTCATTTCCCACCAGGAAGAGGAAATAACCAAAGGCTCAGCGTGCCGTGCCGGAACCAGATTAGGGCCTGAAGCCATCCTGCGGTGTTGCGGCCAGCTCAAAAGAAAGCGAGTTGAAGAAAGGAGCTCAGGGGCACTGTAATTCACAAACCTGCAGCGTTATAAATGACAGCTTTCGTCCAAAAATATACTGAAGTAAGGCTGCCAAGAGGACTTGAAAGCGGGGCAGAATTGCAGGAAACCGATTTCAGGAGGTAGACTGGAATTGCATTGAAAGCATAGGAAAAGAGGCAGAACGTCCACAATGATGCACTTGGCCAAAAAGGGCGTATGCGTTTTTTCCTGAATATATTCAGGAAAAAACGCATACGCCCTTTTTGGCCAACCAAGCAAGCTTGCAAAGGAAATCTGCACTACAATGAAGTCTCACTTCCCCCCGGTCAAAAGGGCCATCTGAAAAAAGTGTAAAATCCAGAAAGGCAGGACAGGCCATGGAGAACTGGGAGCCTTGTTATGCTGATGGGCGGGATGTAAATTGCCAACAGACACTCGGGAGAAGTGTATGGTGTTTCCTGAAACATCTAAAAAACAAAGCAACAGAGCCTAGGGCACTTCCACTTATGGTCCTATAGCTTAGGGAAATTAAAATCAAAAAGACACAGCCACCCCAAAGTTTGGGACGCCTCTGTTTACAAGAACCTCGTTTCCCGTACAAGTTCAATATCACAGAAAGTGAAAAATGGATAAAGAACTTGTGGTACTTACGTACAATGCAGTATCACTCAGCAATGAAATCTATGTCATCAGGCCCGTAGCAGCATAATGAGTGGATTCAGGTACGATGATTCTCACTGAAATAAGTCACACAGAAAAAGAAACATCATAAGATATCACTAATACACGGAATGTAAACTTGGCTACACAGGAACTGAATTCCAAAACAGAACAGGGTCTCAAATTTAGAAAACCAACTTATGCTTGCTTAAGAGGAAAGGTGAGTTGGGGTGCTGCATAAAACCAGAGATTGAAATGAGCACAGATAAAGTTCCTTAAGCCAAATATGGACTAGACAAGAGCTACTCCTTGCTCAACGAAATGGACTCAACACCGCATATTTAACGCCTAAGAATGTACCTGACTAGTAAGTATCTTAAAACCTATGGATTGCTATGTCTCCAAAAGAGAATCAAGCGTGTGTACAGGGGCATAAACGCAGCAGTGATAGGATTGGAGAGGTTCGGTGAGCAAATGAAGACCCTTTGAAGTCATATTGCATGGTACCCATTCCACGGGTCTCAACTCTCCAGGTTTAAGGTATTCTTCCTTCAGCTAAAACATGCATGTGGAACCCAGAGTATGATCAACCATGTGAACGGGAGACGTGTTCAAATACGTCTCAGTTTTCCTCCCCTGGTACTCGGGTGCAACATTCCAGACGCTTTACTAACACTCTCCCCACTTGGAGAGTCAGCGCCTTTAACCTCCTGTTTGGCCCAGTTTGCAATTTCTGCGGAAGATGAACAGGAATAGGGAACACCAATGAGAGACTAGCTGGAGGTGTCTGGACGGGCAAATTTAACTCTCATTTCCCACCAGGAAGAGGAAATAACCAAAGGCTCAGCGTGCCGTGCCGGAACCAGATTAGGGCCTGAAGCCATTCTGTGGTGTTGCGGCCAGCTCAAAATAAAGCGAGTTGAAGAAAGGAGCTCAGGGACACTGTAATTCACAAACCTGCAGAGTTATAAATGACAGCTATCGTCCAAAAATATACTGAAGTAAGGCTGCCAAGAGGACTTGAAAGCGGGGCAGAATTGCAGGAAACCGATTTCAGGAGGTAGACTGGAATTGCTTTGAAAGCATAGGAAAAGAGGCAGAACGTCCACAATGATGCACTTGGCCAAAAAGGGCGTATGCGTTTTTTCCTGAATATATTCAGGAAAAAACGCATACGCCCTTTTTGGCCAACCAAGCAAGCTTGCAAAGGAAATCTGCACTACAATGAAGTCTCACTTCCCCCTGGTCAAAAGGGCCATCTGAAAAAAGTGTAAAATCCAGAAAGGCAGGACAGGCCATGGAGAACTGGGAGCCTTGTTATGCTGATGGGCGGGATGTAAACTGCCAACAGACACTCCGGAGAAGTGTATGGTGTTTCCTGAAACATCTAAAAAACAAAGCAACAGAGCCTAGGGCACTTCCACTTATGGTCCTATAGCTTAGGGAAATTAAAATCAAAAAGACACAGCCACCCCAAAGTTTGGGACGCCTCTGTTTACAAGAACCTCGTTTACCGTACAAGTTCAATATCACAGAAAGTGAAAAATGGATAAAGAACTTGTGGTACTTACGTACAATGCAGTATCACTCAGCAATGAAATCTATGTCATCAGGCCCGTAGCAGCATAATGAGTGGATTCAGGTACGATGATTCTCACTGAAATAAGTCACACAGAAAAAGAAACATCATAAGATATCAGTAATACACGGAATGTAAACTTGGCTACACAGGAACTGAATTACAGAACAGAACAGGGTCTCAAATTTAGAAAACCAACTTATGCTTGCTTAAGGGGAAAGGTGAGTTGGGGTGCTGCATAAAACCAGAGATTGAAACGAGCACAGATAAAGTTCCTTAAGCCAAATATGGACTAGACAAGAGCTACTCCTTGCTCAACGAAATGGACTCAACACCCCATATTAAACGCCTAAGAATGTACCTGACTAGTAAGTATCTTAAAACCTATGGATTGCTATGTCTACAAAAGAGAATCAAGCGTGTGTACAGCGGCATAAACGCAGCAGTGATAGGATTGGAGAGGTTCGGTGAGCAAATGAAGACCCTTTGAAGTCATATTGCATGGTACCCATTCCACGGGTCTCAACTCTCCAGGTTTAAGGTATTCTTACTTCAGCTAAAACATGCATGTGGAACCCAGAGTATGATCAACCATGTGAACGGGAGACGTGTTCAAATATGTCTCAGTTTTCCTCCCCTGGTACTCGGGTGCAACATTCCAGATGCTTTACTAACACTCTCCCCACTTGGAGAGTCAGCGCCTTTAACCTCCTGTTTGGCCCAGTTTGCAATTTCTGCGGAAGATGAACAGGAATAGGGAACACCAATGAGAGACTAGCTGGAGGTGTCTGGACGGGCAAATTTAACTCTCATTTCCCACCAGGAAGAGGAAATAACCAAAGGCTCAGCGTGCCGGGCCGGAACCAGATTAGGGCCTGAAGCCATCCTGCGGTGTTGCGGCCAGCTCAAAAGAAAGCGAGTTGAAGAAAGGAGCTCAGGGGCACTGTAATTCACAAACCTGCAGAGTTATAAATGACAGCTATCGTCCAAAAATATACTGAAGTAAGGCTGCCAAGAGGACTTGAAAGCGGGGCAGAATTGCAGGAAACCGATTTCAGGAGGTAGACTGGAATTGCATTGAAAGCATAGGAAAAGAGGCAGAACGCCCACAATGATGCACTTGGCCAAAAAGGGCGTATGTGTTTTTTCCTGAATATATTCAGGAAAAAACGCATACGCCCTTTTTGGCCAACCAAGCAAGCTTGCAAAGGAAATCTGCACTACAATGAAGTCTCACTTCCCCCCGGTCAAAAGGGCCATCTGAAAAAAGTGTAAAATCCAGAAAGGCAGGACAGGCCATGGAGAACTGGGAGCCTTGTTATGCTGATGGGCGGGATGTAAATTGCCAACAGACACTCGGGAGAAGTGTATGGTGTTTCCTGAAACATCTAAACAACAAAGCAACAGAGCCTAGGGCACTTCCACTTATGGTCCTATAGCTTAGGGAAATTAAAATCAAAAAGACACAGCCACCCCAAAGTTTGGGACGCCTCTGTTTACAAGAACCTCGTTTACCGTACAAGTTCAATATCACAGAAAGTGAAAAATGGATAAAGAACTTGTGGTACTTACGTACAATGCAGTATCACTCAGCAATGAAATCTATGTCATCAGGCCCGTAGCAGCATAATGAGTGGATTCAGGTACGATGATTCTCACTGAAATAAGTCACACAGAAAAAGAAACATCATAAGATATCACTAATACACGGAATGTAAACTTGGCTACACAGGAACTGAATTCCAAAACAGAACAGGGTCTCAAATTTAGAAAACCAACTTATGCTTGCTTAAGGGGAAAGGTGAGTTGGGGTGCTGCATAAAACCAGAGATTGAAATGAGCACAGATAAAGTTCCTTAAGCCAAATATGGACTAGACAAGAGCTACTCCTTGCTCAACGAAATGGACTCAACACCGCATATTAAACGCCTAAGAATGTACCTGACTAGTAAGTATCTTAAAACCTATGGATTGCTATGTCTCCAAAAGAGAATCAAGCGTGTGTACAGGGGCATAAACGCAGCAGTGATAGGATTGGAGAGGTTCGGTGAGCAAATGAAGACCCTTTGAAGTCATATTGCATGGTACCCATTCCACGGGTCTCAACTCTCCAGGTTTAAGGTATTCTTCCTTCAGCTAAAACATGCATGTGGAACCCAGAGTATGATCAACCATGTGAACGGGAGACGTGTTCAAATACGTCTCAGTTTTCCTCCCCTGGTACTCGGGTGCAACATTCCAGACGCTTTACTAACACTCTCCCCACTTGGAGAGTCAGCGCCTTTAACCTCCTGTTTGGCCCAGTTTGCAATTTCTGCGGAAGATGAACAGGAATAGGGAACACCAATGAGAGACTAGCTGGAGGTGTCTGGACGGGCAAATTTAACTCTCATTTCCCACCAGGAAGAGGAAATAACCAAAGGCTCAGCGTGCCGTGCCGGAACCAGATTAGGGCCTGAAGCCATCCTGCGGTGTTGCGGCCAGCTCAAAAGAAAGCGAGTTGAAGAAAGGAGCTCAGGGGCACTGTAATTCACAAACCTGCAGCGTTATAAATGACAGCTTTCGTCCAAAAATATACTGAAGTAAGGCTGCCAAGAGGACTTGAAAGCGGGGAAGAATTGCAGGAAACCGATTTCAGGAGGTAGACTGGAATTGCATTGAAAGCATAGGAAAAGAGGCAGAACGTCCACAATGATGCACTTGGCCAAAAAGGGCGTATGCGTTTTTTCCTGAATATATTCAGGAAAAAACGCATACGCCCTTTTTGGCCAACCAAGCAAGCTTGCAAAGGAAATCTGCACTACAATGAAGTCTCACTTCCCCCCGGTCAAAAGGGCCATCTGAAAAAAGTGTAAAATCCAGAAAGGCAGGACAGGCCATGGAGAACTGGGAGCCTTGTTATGCTGATGGGCGGGATGTAAATTGCCAACAGACACTCGGGAGAAGTGTATGGTGTTTCCGGAAACATCTAAAAAACAAAGCAACAGAGCCTAGGGCACTTCCACTTATGGTCCTATAGCTTAGGGAAATTAAAATCAAAAAGACACAGCCACCCCAAAGTTTGGGACGCCTCTGTTTACAAGAACCTCGTTTACCGTACAAGTTCAACATCGCAGAAAGTGAAAAATGGATAAAGAACTTGTGGTACTTACGTACAATGCAGTATCACTCAGCAATGAAATCTATGTCATCAGGCCCGTAGCAGCATAATGAGTGGATTCAGGTACGATGATTCTCACTGAAATAAGTCACACAGAAAAAGAAACATCATAAGATATCACTAATACACGGAATGTAAACTTGGCTACACAGGAACTGAATTCCAAAACAGAACAGGGTCTCAAATTTAGAAAACCAACTTATGCTTGCTTAAGGGGAAAGGTGAGTTGGGGTGCTGCATAAAACCAGAGATTGAAATGAGCACAGATAAAGTTCCTTAAGCCAAATATGGACTAGACAAGAGCTACTCCTTGCTCAACGAAATGGACTCAACACCGCATATTAAACGCCTAAGAATGTACCTGACTAGTAAGTATCTTAAAACCTATGGATTGCTATGTCTCCAAAAGAGAATCAAGCGTGTGTACAGGGGCATAAACGCAGCAGTGATAGGATTGGAGAGGTTCGGTGAGCAAATGAAGACCCTTTGAAGTCATATTGCATGGTACCCATTCCACGGGTCTCAACTCTCCAGGTTTAAGGTATTCTTCCTTCAGCTAAAACATGCATGTGGAACCCAGAGTATGATCAACCATGTGAACGGGAGACGTGTTCAAATACGTCTCAGTTTTCCTCCCCTGGTACTCGGGTGCAACATTCCAGACGCTTTACTAACACTCTCCCCACTTGGAGAGTCAGCGCCTTTAACCTCCTGTTTGGCCCAGTTTGCAATTTCTGCGGAAGATGAACAGGAATAGGGAACACCAATGAGAGACTAGCTGGAGGTGTCTGGACGGGCAAATTTAACTCTCATTTCCCACCAGGAAGAGGAAATAACCAAAGGCTCAGCGTGCCGTGCCGGAACCAGAATAGGGCCTGAAGCCATCCTGCGGTGTTGCGGCCAGCTCAAAAGAAAGCGAGTTGAAGAAAGGAGCTCAGGGGCACTGTAATTCACAAACCTGCAGCGTTATAAATGACAGCTTTCGTCCAAAAATATACTGAAGTAAGGCTGCCAAGAGGACTTGAAAGCGGGGCAGAATTGCAGGAAACCGATTTCAGGAGGTAGACTGGAATTGCATTGAAAGCATAGGAAAAGAGGCAGAACGTCCACAATGATGCACTTGGCCAAAAAGGGCGTATGCGTTTTTTCCTGAATATATTCAGGAAAAAACGCATACGCCCTTTTTGGCCAACCAAGCAAGCTTGCAAAGGAAATCTGCACTACAATGAAGTCTCACTTCCCCCCGGTCAAAAGGGCCATCTGAAAAAAGTGTAAAATCCAGAAAGGCAGGACAGGCCATGGAGAACTGGGAGCCTTGTTATGCTGATGGGCGGGATGTAAATTGCCAACAGACACTCGGGAGAAGTGTATGGTGTTTCCTGAAACATCTAAAAAACAAAGCAACAGAGCCTAGGGCACTTCCACTTATGGTCCTATAGCTTAGGGAAATTAAAATCAAAAAGACACAGCCACCCCAAAGTTTGGGACGCCTCTGTTTACAAGAACCTCGTTTACCGTACAAGTTCAATATCGCAGAAAGTGAAAAATGGATAAAGAACTTGTGGTACTTACGTACAATGCAGTATCACTCAGCAATGAAATCTATGTCATCAGGCCCGTAGCAGCATAATGAGTGGATTCAGGTACGATGATTCTCACTGAAATAAGTCACACAGAAAAAGAAACATCATAAGATATCACTAATACACGGAATGTAAACTTGGCTACACAGGAACTGAATTCCAAAACAGAACAGGGTCTCAAATTTAGAAAACCAACTTATGCTTGCTTAAGGGGAAAGGTGAGTTGGGGTGCTGCATAAAACCAGAGATTGAAATGAGCACAGATAAAGTTCCTTAAGCCAAATATGGACTAGACAAGAGCTACTCCTTGCTCAACGAAATGGACTCAACACCCCATATTAAACGCCTAAGAATGTACCTGACTAGTAAGTATCTTAAAACCTATGGATTGCTATGTCTCCAAAAGAGAATCAAGCGTGTGTACAGGGGCATAAACGCAGCAGTGATAGGATTGGAGAGGTTCGGTGAGCAAATGAAGACCCTTTGAAGTCATATTGCATGGTACCCATTCCACGGGTCTCAACTCTCCAGGTTTAAGGTATTCTTCCTTCAGCTAAAACATGCATGTGGAACCCAGAGTATGATCAACCATGGGAACGGGAGACGTGTTCAAATACGTCTCAGTTTTCCTCCCCTGGTACTCGGGTGCAACATTCCAGACGCTTTACTAACACTCTCCCCACTTGGAGAGTCAGCGCCTTTAACCTCCTGTTTGGCCCAGTTTGCAATTTCTGCGGAAGATGAACAGGAATAGGGAACACCAATGAGAGACTAGCTGGAGGTGTCTGGACGGGCAAATTTAACTCTCATTTCCCACCAGGAAGAGGAAATAACCAAAGGCTCAGCGTGCCGTGCCGGAACCAGATTAGGGCCTGAAGCCATTCTGTGGTGTTGCGGCCAGCTCAAAAGAAAGCGAGTTGAAGAAAGGAGCTCAGGGGCACTGTAATTCACAAACCTGCAGAGTTATAAATGACAGCTATCGTCCAAAAATATACTGAAGTAAGGCTGCCAAGAGGACTTGAAAGCGGGGCAGAATTGCAGGAAACCGATTTCAGGAGGTAGACTGGAATTGCTTTGAAAGCATAGGAAAAGAGGCAGAACGTCCACAATGATGCACTTGGCCAAAAAGGGCGTATGCGTTTTTTCCTGAATATATTCAGGAAAAAACGCATACGCCCTTTTTGGCCAACCAAGCAAGCTTGCAAAGGAAATCTGCACTACAATGAAGTCTCACTTCCCCCCGGTCAAAAGGGCCATCTGAAAAAAGTGTAAAATCCAGAAAGGCAGGACAGGCCATGGAGAACTGGGAGCCTTGTTATGCTGATGGGCGGGATGTAAACTGCCAACAGACACTCGGGAGAAGTGTATGGTGTTTCCTGAAACATCTAAAAAACAAAGCAACAGAGCCTAGGGCACTTCCACTTATGGTCCTATAGCTTAGGGAAATTAAAATCAAAAAGACACAGCCACCCCAAAGTTTGGGACGCCTCTGTTTACAAGAACCTCGTTTACCGTACAAGTTCAATATCACAGAAAGTGAAAAATGGATAAAGAACTTGTGGTACTTACGTACAATGCAGTATCACTCAGCAATGAAATCTATGTCATCAGGCCCGTAGCAGCATAATGAGTGGATTCAGGTACGATGATTCTCACTGAAATAAGTCACACAGAAAAAGAAACATCATAAGATATCACTAATACACGGAATGTAAACTTGGCTACACAGGAACTGAATTACAGAACAGAACAGGGTCTCAAATTTAGAAAACCAACTTATGCTTGCTTAAGGGGAAAGGTGAGTTGGGGTGCTGCATAAAACCAGAGATTGAAATGAGCACAGATAAAGTTCCTTAAGCCAAATATGGAATAGACAAGAGCTACTCCTTGCTCAACGAAATGGACTCAACACCGCATATTAAACGCCTAAGAATGTACCTGACTAGTAAGTATCTTAAAACCTATGGATTGCTATGTCTCCAAAAGAGAATCAAGCGTGTGTACAGGGGCATAAACGCAGCAGTGATAGGATTGGAGAGGTTCGGTGAGCAAATGAAGACCCTTTGAAGTCATATTGCATGGTACCCATTCCACGGGTCTCAACTCTCCAGGTTTAAGGTATTCTTCCTTCAGATAAAACATGCATGTGGAACCCAGAGTATGATCAACCATGTGAACGGGAGACGTGTTCAAATACGTCTCAGTTTTCCTCCCCTGGTACTCGGGTGCAACATTCCAGATGCTTTACTAACACTCTCCCCACTTGGAGAGTCAGCGCCTTTAACCTCCTGTTTGGCCCAGTTTGCAATTTCTGCGGAAGATGAACAGGAATAGGGAACACCAATGAGAGACTAGCTGGAGGTGTCTGGACGGGCAAATTTAACTCTCATTTCCCACCAGGAAGAGGAAATAACCAAAGGCTCAGCGTGCCGGGCCGGAACCAGATTAGGGCCTGAAGCCATCCTGCGGTGTTGCGGCCAGCTCAAAAGAAAGCGAGTTGAAGAAAGGAGCTCAGGGGCACTGTAATTCACAAACCTGCAGAGTTATAAATGACAGCTATCGTCCAAAAATATACTGAAGTAAGGCTGCCAAGAGGACTTGAAAGCGGGGCAGAATTGCAGGAAACCGATTTCAGGAGGTAGACTGGAATTGCATTGAAAGCATAGGAAAAGAGGCAGAACGCCCACAATGATGCACTTGGCCAAAAAGGGCGTATGTGTTTTTTCCTGAATATATTCAGGAAAAAACGCATATGCCCTTTTTGGCCAACCAAGCAAGCTTGCAAAGGAAATCTGCACTACAATGAAGTCTCACTTCCCCCCGGTCAAAAGGGCCATCTGAAAAAAGTGTAAAATCCAGAAAGGCAGGACAGGCCATGGAGAACTGGGAGCCTTGTTATGCTGATGGGCGGGATGTAAATTGCCAACAGACACTCGGGAGAAGTGTATGGTGTTTCCTGAAACATCTAAACAACAAAGCAACAGAGCCTAGGGCACTTCCACTTATGGTCCTATAGCTTAGGGAAATTAAAATCAAAAAGACACAGCCACCCCAAAGTTTGGGACGCCTCTGTTTACAAGAACCTCGTTTACCGTACAAGTTCAATATCACAGAAAGTGAAAAATGGATAAAGAACTTGTGGTACTTACGTACAATGCAGTATCACTCAGCAATGAAATCTATGTCATCAGGCCCGTAGCAGCATAATGAGTGGATTCAGGTACGATGATTCTCACTGAAATAAGTCACACAGAAAAAGAAACATCATAAGATATCACTAATACACGGAATGTAAACTTGGCTACACAGGAACTGAATTCCAAAACAGAACAGGGTCTCAAATTTAGAAAACCAACTTATGCTTGCTTAAGGGGAAAGGTGAGTTGGGGTGCTGCATAAAACCAGAGATTGAAATGAGCACAGATAAAGTTCCTTAAGCCAAATATGGAATAGACAAGAGCTACTCCTTGCTCAACGAAATGGACTCAACACCGCATATTAAACGCCTAAGAATGTACCTGACTAGTAAGTATCTTAAAACCTATGGATTGCTATGTCTCCAAAAGAGAATCAAGCGTGTGTACAGGGGCATAAACGCAGCAGTGATAGGATTGGAGAGGTTCGGTGAGCAAATGAAGACCCTTTGAAGTCATATTGCATGGTACCCATTCCACGGGTCTCAACTCTCCAGGTTTAAGGTATTCTTCCTTCAGATAAAACATGCATGTGGAACCCAGAGTATGATCAACCATGTGAACGGGAGACGTGTTCAAATACGTCTCAGTTTTCCTCCCCTGGTACTCGGGTGCAACATTCCAGATGCTTTACTAACACTCTCCCCACTTGGAGAGTCAGCGCCTTTAACCTCCTGTTTGGCCCAGTTTGCAATTTCTGCGGAAGATGAACAGGAATAGGGAACACCAATGAGAGACTAGCTGGAGGTGTCTGGACGGGCAAATTTAACTCTCATTTCCCACCAGGAAGAGGAAATAACCAAAGGCTCAGCGTGCCGGGCCGGAACCAGATTAGGGCCTGAAGCCATCCTGCGGTGTTGCGGCCAGCTCAAAAGAAAGCGAGTTGAAGAAAGGAGCTCAGGGGCACTGTAATTCACAAACCTGCAGAGTTATAAATGACAGCTATCGTCCAAAAATATACTGAAGTAAGGCTGCCAAGAGGACTTGAAAGCGGGGCAGAATTGCAGGAAACCGATTTCAGGAGGTAGACTGGAATTGCATTGAAAGCATAGGAAAAGAGGCAGAACGCCCACAATGATGCACTTGGCCAAAAAGGGCGTATGTGTTTTTTCCTGAATATATTCAGGAAAAAACGCATATGCCCTTTTTGGCCAACCAAGCAAGCTTGCAAAGGAAATCTGCACTACAATGAAGTCTCACTTCCCCCCGGTCAAAAGGGCCATCTGAAAAAAGTGTAAAATCCAGAAAGGCAGGACAGGCCATGGAGAACTGGGAGCCTTGTTATGCTGATGGGCGGGATGTAAATTGCCAACAGACACTCGGGAGAAGTGTATGGTGTTTCCTGAAACATCTAAACAACAAAGCAACAGAGCCTAGGGCACTTCCACTTATGGTCCTATAGCTTAGGGAAATTAAAATCAAAAAGACACAGCCACCCCAAAGTTTGGGACGCCTCTGTTTACAAGAACCTCGTTTACCGTACAAGTTCAACATCACAGAAAGTGAAAAATGGATAAAGAACTTGTGGTACTTACGTACAATGCAGTATCACTCAGCAATGAAATCTATGTCATCAGGCCCGTAGCAGCATAATGAGTGGATTCAGGTACGATGATTCTCACTGAAATAAGTCACACAGAAAAAGAAACATCATAAGATATCACTAATACACGGAATGTAAACTTGGCTACACAGGAACTGAATTCCAAAACAGAACAGGGTCTCAAATTTAGAAAACCAACTTATGCTTGCTTAAGGGGAAAGGTGAGTTGGGGTGCTGCATAAAACCAGAGATTGAAATGAGCACAGATAAAGTTCCTTAAGCCAAATATGGACTAGACAAGAGCTACTCCTTGCTCAACGAAATGGACTCAACACCGCATATTTAACGCCTAAGAATGTACCTGACTAGTAAGTATCTTAAAACCTATGGATTGCTATGTCTCCAAAACAGAATCAAGCGTGTGTACAGGGGCATAAACGCAGCAGTGATAGGATTGGAGAGGTTCGGTGAGCAAATGAAGACCCTTTGAAGTCATATTGCATGGTACCCATTCCACGGGTCTCAACTCTCCAGGTTTAAGGTATTCTTCCTTCAGCTAAAACATGCATGTGGAACCCAGAGTATGATCAACCATGTGAACGGGAGACGTGTTCAAATACGTCTCAGTTTTCCTCCCCTGGTACTCGGGTGCAACATTCCAGACGCTTTACTAACACTCTCCCCACTTGGAGAGTCAGCGCCTTTAACCTCCTGTTTGGCCCAGTTTGCAATTTCTGCGGAAGATGAACAGGAATAGGGAACACCAATGAGAGACTAGCTGGAGGTGTCTGGACGGGCAAATTTAACTCTCATTTCCCACCAGGAAGAGGAAATAACCAAAGGCTCAGCGTGCCGTGCCGGAACCAGATTAGGGCCTGAAGCCATCCTGCGGTGTTGCGGCCAGCTCAAAAGAAAGCGAGTTGAAGAAAGGAGCTCAGGGGCACTGTAATTCACAAACCTGCAGCGTTATAAATGACAGCTTTCGTCCAAAAATATACTGAAGTAAGGCTGCCAAGAGGACTTGAAAGCGGGGCAGAATTGCAGGAAACCGATTTCAGGAGGTAGACTGGAATTGCATTGAAAGCATAGGAAAAGAGGCAGAACGTCCACAATGATGCACTTGGCCAAAAAGGGCGTATGCGTTTTTTCCTGAATATATTCAGGAAAAAACGCATACGCCCTTTTTGGCCAACCAAGCAAGCTTGCAAAGGAAATCTGCACTACAATGAAGTCTCACTTCCCCCCGGTCAAAAGGGCCATCTGCAAAAAGTGTAAAATCCAGAAAGGCAGGACAGGCCATGGAGAACTGGGAGCCTTGTTATGCTGATGGGCGGGATGTAAATTGCCAACAGACACTCGGGAGAAGTGTATGGTGTTTCCTGAAACATCTAAACAACAAAGCAACAGAGCCTAGGGCACTTCCACTTATGGTCCTATAGCTTAGGGAAATTAAAATCAAAAAGACACAGCCACCCCAAAGTTTGGGACGCCTCTGTTTACAAGAACCTCGTTTACCGTACAAGTTCAATATCACAGAAAGTGAAAAATGGATAAAGAACTTGTGGTACTTACGTACAATGCAGTATCACTCAGCAATGAAATCTATGTCATCAGGCCCGTAGCAGCATAATGAGTGGATTCAGGTACGATGATTCTCACTGAAATAAGTCACACAGAAAAAGAAACATCATAAGATATCACTAATACACGGAATGTAAACTTGGCTACACAGGAACTGAATTCCAAAACAGAACAGGGTCTCAAATTTAGAAAACCAACTTATGCTTGCTTAAGGGGAAAGGTGAGTTGGGGTGCTGCATAAAACCAGAGATTGAAATGAGCACAGATAAAGTTCCTTAAGCCAAATATGGACTAGACAAGAGCTACTCCTTGCTCAACGAAATGGACTCAACACCGCATATTTAACGCCTAAGAATGTACCTGACTAGTAAGTATCTTAAAACCTATGGATTGCTATGTCTCCAAAAGAGAATCAAGCATGTGTACAGGGGCATAAACGCAGCAGTGATAGGATTGGAGAGGTTCGGTGAGCAAATGAAGACCCTTTGAAGTCATATTGCATGGTACCCATTCCACGGGTCTCAACTCTCCAGGTTTAAGGTATTCTTCCTTCAGCTAAAACATGCATGTGGAACCCAGAGTATGATCAACCATGGGAACGGGAGACGTGTTCAAATACGTCTCAGTTTTCCTCCCCTGGTACTCGGGTGCAACATTCCAGACGCTTTACTAACACTCTCCCCACTTGGAGAGTCAGCGCCTTTAACCTCCTGTTTGGCCCAGTTTGCAATTTCTGCGGAAGATGAACAGGAATAGGGAACACCAATGAGAGACTAGCTGGAGGTGTCTGGACGGGCAAATTTAACTCTCATTTCCCACCAGGAAGAGGAAATAACCAAAGGCTCAGCGTGCCGTGCCGGAACCAGATTAGGGCCTGAAGCCATTCTGTGGTGTTGCGGCCAGCTCAAAAGAAAGCGAGTTGAAGAAAGGAGCTCAGGGGCACTGTAATTCACAAACCTGCAGAGTTATAAATGACAGCTATCGTCCAAAAATATACTGAAGTAAGGCTGCCAAGAGGACTTGAAAGCGGGGCAGAATTGCAGGAAACCGATTTCAGGAGGTAGACTGGAATTGCTTTGAAAGCATAGGAAAAGAGGCAGAACGTCCACAATGATGCACTTGGCCAAAAAGGGCGTATGCGTTTTTTCCTGAATATATTCAGGAAAAAACGCATACGCCCTTTTTGGCCAACCAAGCAAGCTTGCAAAGGAAATCTGCACTACAATGAAGTCTCACTTCCCCCCGGTCAAAAGGGCCATCTGAAAAAAGTGTAAAATCCAGAAAGGCAGGACAGGCCATGGAGAACTGGGAGCCTTGTTATGCTGATGGGCGGGATGTAAACTGCCAACAGACACTCGGGAGAAGTGTATGGTGTTTCCTGAAACATCTAAACAACAAAGCAACAGAGCCTAGGGCACTTCCACTTATGGTCCTATAGCTTAGGGAAATTAAAATCAAAAAGACACAGCCACCCCAAAGTTTGGGACGCCTCTGTTTACAAGAACCTCGTTTACCGTACAAGTTCAATATCACAGAAAGTGAAAAATGGATAAAGAACTTGTGGTACTTACGTACAATGCAGTATCACTCAGCAATGAAATCTATGTCATCAGGCCCGTAGCAGCATAATGAGTGGATTCAGGTACGATGATTCTCACTGAAATAAGTCACACAGAAAAAGAAACATCATAAGATATCACTAATACACGGAATGTAAACTTGGCTACACAGGAACTGAATTACAGAACAGAACAGGGTCTCAAATTTAGAAAACCAACTTATGCTTGCTTAAGGGGAAAGGTGAGTTGGGGTGCTGCATAAAACCAGAGATTGAAATGAGCACAGATAAAGTTCCTTAAGCCAAATATGGAATAGACAAGAGCTACTCCTTGCTCAACGAAATGGACTCAACACCGCATATTAAACGCCTAAGAATGTACCTGACTAGTAAGTATCTTAAAACCTATGGATTGCTATGTCTCCAAAAGAGAATCAAGCGTGTGTACAGGGGCATAAACGCAGCAGTGATAGGATTGGAGAGGTTCGGTGAGCAAATGAAGACCCTTTGAAGTCATATTGCATGGTACCCATTCCACGGGTCTCAACTCTCCAGGTTTAAGGTATTCTTCCTTCAGATAAAACATGCATGTGGAACCCAGAGTATGATCAACCATGTGAACGGGAGACGTGTTCAAATACGTCTCAGTTTTCCTCCCCTGGTACTCGGGTGCAACATTCCAGATGCTTTACTAACACTCTCCCCACTTGGAGAGTCAGCGCCTTTAACCTCCTGTTTGGCCCAGTTTGCAATTTCTGCGGAAGATGAACAGGAATAGGGAACACCAATGAGAGACTAGCTGGAGGTGTCTGGACGGGCAAATTTAACTCTCATTTCCCACCAGGAAGAGGAAATAACCAAAGGCTCAGCGTGCCGGGCCGGAACCAGATTAGGGCCTGAAGCCATCCTGCGGTGTTGCGGCCAGCTCAAAAGAAAGCGAGTTGAAGAAAGGAGCTCAGGGGCACTGTAATTCACAAACCTGCAGAGTTATAAATGACAGCTATCGTCCAAAAATATACTGAAGTAAGGCTGCCAAGAGGACTTGAAAGCGGGGCAGGATTGCAGGAAACCGATTTCAGGAGGTAGACTGGAATTGCATTGAAAGCATAGGAAAAGAGGCAGAACGCCCACAATGATGCACTTGGCCAAAAAGGGCGTATGTGTTTTTTCCTGAATATATTCAGGAAAAAACGCATATGCCCTTTTTGGCCAACCAAGCAAGCTTGCAAAGGAAATCTGCACTACAATGAAGTCTCACTTCCCCCCGGTCAAAAGGGCCATCTGAAAAAAGTGTAAAATCCAGAAAGGCAGGACAGGCCATGGAGAACTGGGAGCCTTGTTATGCTGATGGGCGGGATGTAAATTGCCAACAGACACTCGGGAGAAGTGTATGGTGTTTCCTGAAACATCTAAACAACAAAGCAACAGAGCCTAGGGCACTTCCACTTATGGTCCTATAGCTTAGGGAAATTAAAATCAAAAAGACACAGCCACCCCAAAGTTTGGGACGCCTCTGTTTACAAGAACCTCGTTTACCGTACAAGTTCAATATCACAGAAAGTGAAAAATGGATAAAGAACTTGTGGTACTTACGTACAATGCAGTATCACTCAGCAATGAAATCTATGTCATCAGGCCCGTAGCAGCATAATGAGTGGATTCAGGTACGATGATTCTCACTGAAATAAGTCACACAGAAAAAGAAACATCATAAGATATCACTAATACACGGAATGTAAACTTGGCTACACAGGAACTGAATTCCAAAACAGAACAGGGTCTCAAATTTAGAAAACCAACTTATGCTTGCTTAAGGGGAAAGGTGAGTTGGGGTGCTGCATAAAACCAGAGATTGAAATGAGCACAGATAAAGTTCCTTAAGCCAAATATGGACTAGACAAGAGCTACTCCTTGCTCAACGAAATGGACTCAACACCGCATATTTAACGCCTAAGAATGTACCTGACTAGTAAGTATCTTAAAACCTATGGATTGCTATGTCTCCAAAACAGAATCAAGCGTGTGTACAGGGGCATAAACGCAGCAGTGATAGGATTGGAGAGGTTCGGTGAGCAAATGAAGACCCTTTGAAGTCATATTGCATGGTACCCATTCCACGGGTCTCAACTCTCCAGGTTTAAGGTATTCTTCCTTCAGCTAAAACATGCATGTGGAACCCAGAGTATGATCAACCATGTGAACGGGAGACGTGTTCAAATACGTCTCAGTTTTCCTCCCCTGGTACTCGGGTGCAACATTCCAGACGCTTTACTAACACTCTCCCCACTTGGAGAGTCAGCGCCTTTAACCTCCTGTTTGGCCCAGTTTGCAATTTCTGCGGAAGATGAACAGGAATAGGGAACACCAATGAGAGACTAGCTGGAGGTGTCTGGACGGGCAAATTTAACTCTCATTTCCCACCAGGAAGAGGAAATAACCAAAGGCTCAGCGTGCCGTGCCGGAACCAGATTAGGGCCTGAAGCCATCCTGCGGTGTTGCGGCCAGCTCAAAAGAAAGCGAGTTGAAGAAAGGAGCTCAGGGGCACTGTAATTCACAAACCTGCAGCGTTATAAATGACAGCTTTCGTCCAAAAATATACTGAAGTAAGGCTGCCAAGAGGACTTGAAAGCGGGGCAGAATTGCAGGAAACCGATTTCAGGAGGTAGACTGGAATTGCATTGAAAGCATAGGAAAAGAGGCAGAACGTCCACAATGATGCACTTGGCCAAAAAGGGCGTATGCGTTTTTTCCTGAATATATTCAGGAAAAAACGCATACGCCCTTTTTGGCCAACCAAGCAAGCTTGCAAAGGAAATCTGCACTACAATGAAGTCTCACTTCCCCCCGGTCAAAAGGGCCATCTGAAAAAAGTGTAAAATCCAGAAAGGCAGGACAGGCCATGGAGAACTGGGAGCCTTGTTATGCTGATGGGCGGGATGTAAATTGCCAACAGACACTCGGGAGAAGTGTATGGTGTTTCCTGAAACATCTAAACAACAAAGCAACAGAGCCTAGGGCACTTCCACTTATGGTCCTATAGCTTAGGGAAATTAAAATCAAAAAGACACAGCCACCCCAAAGTTTGGGACGCCTCTGTTTACAAGAACCTCGTTTACCGTACAAGTTCAATATCACAGAAAGTGAAAAATGGATAAAGAACTTGTGGTACTTACGTACAATGCAGTATCACTCAGCAATGAAATCTATGTCATCAGGCCCGTAGCAGCATAATGAGTGGATTCAGGTACGATGATTCTCACTGAAATAAGTCACACAGAAAAAGAAACATCATAAGATATCACTAATACACGGAATGTAAACTTGGCTACACAGGAACTGAATTCCAAAACAGAACAGGGTCTCAAATTTAGAAAACCAACTTATGCTTGCTTAAGGGGAAAGGTGAGTTGGGGTGCTGCATAAAACCAGAGATTGAAATGAGCACAGATAAAGTTCCTTAAGCCAAATATGGACTAGACAAGAGCTACTCCTTGCTCAACGAAATGGACTCAACACCGCATATTTAACGCCTAAGAATGTACCTGACTAGTAAGTATCTTAAAACCTATGGATTGCTATGTCTCCAAAAGAGAATCAAGCATGTGTACAGGGGCATAAACGCAGCAGTGATAGGATTGGAGAGGTTCGGTGAGCAAATGAAGACCCTTTGAAGTCATATTGCATGGTACCCATTCCACGGGTCTCAACTCTCCAGGTTTAAGGTATTCTTCCTTCAGCTAAAACATGCATGTGGAACCCAGAGTATGATCAACCATGTGAACGGGAGACGTGTTCAAATACGTCTCAGTTTTCCTCCCCTGGTACTCGGGTGCAACATTCCAGACGCTTTACTAACACTCTCCCCACTTGGAGAGTCAGCGCCTTTAACCTCCTGTTTGGCCCAGTTTGCAATTTCTGCGGAAGATGAACAGGAATAGGGAACACCAATGAGAGACTAGCTGGAGGTGTCTGGACGGGCAAATTTAACTCTCATTTCCCACCAGGAAGAGGAAATAACCAAAGGCTCAGCGTGCCGTGCCGGAACCAGATTAGGGCCTGAAGCCATCCTGCGGTGTTGCGGCCAGCTCAAAAGAAAGCGAGTTGAAGAAAGGAGCTCAGGGGCACTGTAATTCACAAACCTGCAGCGTTATAAATGACAGCTTTCGTCCAAAAATATACTGAAGTAAGGCTGCCAAGAGGACTTGAAAGCGGGGCAGAATTGCAGGAAACCGATTTCAGGAGGTAGACTGGAATTGCATTGAAAGCATAGGAAAAGAGGCAGAACGTCCACAATGATGCACTTGGCCAAAAAGGGCGTATGCGTTTTTTCCTGAATATATTCAGGAAAAAACGCATACGCCCTTTTTGGCCAACCAAGCAAGCTTGCAAAGGAAATCTGCACTACAATGAAGTCTCACTTCCCCCCGGTCAAAAGGGCCATCTGAAAAAAGTGTAAAATCCAGAAAGGCAGGACAGGCCATGGAGAACTGGGAGCCTTGTTATGCTGATGGGCGGGATGTAAATTGCCAACAGACACTCGGGAGAAGTGTATGGTGTTTCCTGAAACATCTAAACAACAAAGCAACAGAGCCTAGGGCACTTCCACTTATGGTCCTATAGCTTAGGGAAATTAAAATCAAAAAGACACAGCCACCCCAAAGTTTGGGACGCCTCTGTTTACAAGAACCTCGTTTACCGTACAAGTTCAATATCACAGAAAGTGAAAAATGGATAAAGAACTTGTGGTACTTACGTACAATGCAGTATCACTCAGCAATGAAATCTATGTCATCAGGCCCGTAGCAGCATAATGAGTGGATTCAGGTACGATGATTCTCACTGAAATAAGTCACACAGAAAAAGAAACATCATAAGATATCACTAATACACGGAATGTAAACTTGGCTACACAGGAACTGAATTCCAAAACAGAACAGGGTCTCAAATTTAGAAAACCAACTTATGCTTGCTTAAGGGGAAAGGTGAGTTGGGGTGCTGCATAAAACCAGAGATTGAAATGAGCACAGATAAAGTTCCTTAAGCCAAATATGGACTAGACAAGAGCTACTCCTTGCTCAACGAAATGGACTCAACACCGCATATTTAACGCCTAAGAATGTACCTGACTAGTAAGTATCTTAAAACCTATGGATTGCTATGTCTCCAAAAGAGAATCAAGCATGTGTACAGGGGCATAAACGCAGCAGTGATAGGATTGGAGAGGTTCGGTGAGCAAATGAAGACCCTTTGAAGTCATATTGCATGGTACCCATTCCACGGGTCTCAACTCTCCAGGTTTAAGGTATTCTTCCTTCAGCTAAAACATGCATGTGGAACCCAGAGTATGATCAACCATGGGAACGGGAGACGTGTTCAAATACGTCTCAGTTTTCCTCCCCTGGTACTCGGGTGCAACATTCCAGACGCTTTACTAACACTCTCCCCACTTGGAGAGTCAGCGCCTTTAACCTCCTGTTTGGCCCAGTTTGCAATTTCTGCGGAAGATGAACAGGAATAGGGAACACCAATGAGAGACTAGCTGGAGGTGTCTGGACGGGCAAATTTAACTCTCATTTCCCACCAGGAAGAGGAAATAACCAAAGGCTCAGCGTGCCGTGCCGGAACCAGATTAGGGCCTGAAGCCATTCTGTGGTGTTGCGGCCAGCTCAAAAGAAAGCGAGTTGAAGAAAGGAGCTCAGGGGCACTGTAATTCACAAACCTGCAGAGTTATAAATGACAGCTATCGTCCAAAAATATACTGAAGTAAGGCTGCCAAGAGGACTTGAAAGCGGGGCAGAATTGCAGGAAACCGATTTCAGGAGGTAGACTGGAATTGCTTTGAAAGCATAGGAAAAGAGGCAGAACGTCCACAATGATGCACTTGGCCAAAAAGGGCGTATGCGTTTTTTCCTGAATATATTCAGGAAAAAACGCATACGCCCTTTTTGGCCAACCAAGCAAGCTTGCAAAGGAAATCTGCACTACAATGAAGTCTCACTTCCCCCCGGTCAAAAGGGCCATCTGAAAAAAGTGTAAAATCCAGAAAGGCAGGACAGGCCATGGAGAACTGGGAGCCTTGTTATGCTGATGGGCGGGATGTAAACTGCCAACAGACACTCGGGAGAAGTGTATGGTGTTTCCTGAAACATCTAAAAAACAAAGCAACAGAGCCTAGGGCACTTCCACTTATGGTCCTATAGCTTAGGGAAATTAAAATCAAAAAGACACAGCCACCCCAAAGTTTGGGACGCCTCTGTTTACAAGAACCTCGTTTACCGTACAAGTTCAATATCACAGAAAGTGAAAAATGGATAAAGAACTTGTGGTACTTACGTACAATGCAGTATCACTCAGCAATGAAATCTATGTCATCAGGCCCGTAGCAGCATAATGAGTGGATTCAGGTACGATGATTCTCACTGAAATAAGTCACACAGAAAAAGAAACATCATAAGATATCACTAATACACGGAATGTAAACTTGGCTACACAGGAACTGAATTACAGAACAGAACAGGGTCTCAAATTTAGAAAACCAACTTATGCTTGCTTAAGGGGAAAGGTGAGTTGGGGTGCTGCATAAAACCAGAGATTGAAATGAGCACAGATAAAGTTCCTTAGGCCAAATATGGAATAGACAAGAGCTACTCCTTGCTCAACGAAATGGACTCAACACCGCATATTAAACGCCTAAGAATGTACCTGACTAGTAAGTATCTTAAAACCTATGGATTGCTATGTCTCCAAAAGAGAATCAAGCGTGTGTACAGGGGCATAAACGCAGCAGTGATAGGATTGGAGAGGTTCGGTGAGCAAATGAAGACCCTTTGAAGTCATATTGCATGGTACCCATTCCACGGGTCTCAACTCTCCAGGTTTAAGGTATTCTTCCTTCAGATAAAACATGCATGTGGAACCCAGAGTATGATCAACCATGTGAACGGGAGACGTGTTCAAATACGTCTCAGTTTTCCTCCCCTGGTACTCGGGTGCAACATTCCAGATGCTTTACTAACACTCTCCCCACTTGGAGAGTCAGCGCCTTTAACCTCCTGTTTGGCCCAGTTTGCAATTTCTGCGGAAGATGAACAGGAATAGGGAACACCAATGAGAGACTAGCTGGAGGTGTCTGGACGGGCAAATTTAACTCTCATTTCCCACCAGGAAGAGGAAATAACCAAAGGCTCAGCGTGCCGGGCCGGAACCAGATTAGGGCCTGAAGCCATCCTGCGGTGTTGCGGCCAGCTCAAAAGAAAGCGAGTTGAAGAAAGGAGCTCAGGGGCACTGTAATTCACAAACCTGCAGAGTTATAAATGACAGCTATCGTCCAAAAATATACTGAAGTAAGGCTGCCAAGAGGACTTGAAAGCGGGGCAGAATTGCAGGAAACCGATTTCAGGAGGTAGACTGGAATTGCATTGAAAGCATAGGAAAAGAGGCAGAACGCCCACAATGATGCACTTGGCCAAAAAGGGCGTATGTGTTTTTTCCTGAATATATTCAGGAAAAAACGCATATGCCCTTTTTGGCCAACCAAGCAAGCTTGCAAAGGAAATCTGCACTACAATGAAGTCTCACTTCCCCCCGGTCAAAAGGGCCATCTGAAAAAAGTGTAAAATCCAGAAAGGCAGGACAGGCCATGGAGAACTGGGAGCCTTGTTATGCTGATGGGCGGGATGTAAATTGCCAACAGACACTCGGGAGAAGTGTATGGTGTTTCCTGAAACATCTAAACAACAAAGCAACAGAGCCTAGGGCACTTCCACTTATGGTCCTATAGCATAGGGAAATTAAAATCAAAAAGACACAGCCACCCCAAAGTTTGGGACGCCTCTGTTTACAAGAACCTCGTTTACCGTACAAGTTCAATATCACAGAAAGTGAAAAATGGATAAAGAACTTGTGGTACTTACGTACAATGCAGTATCACTCAGCAATGAAATCTATGTCATCAGGCCCGTAGCAGCATAATGAGTGGATTCAGGTACGATGATTCTCACTGAAATAAGTCACACAGAAAAAGAAACATCATAAGATATCACTAATACACGGAATGTAAACTTGGCTACACAGGAACTGAATTCCAAAACAGAACAGGGTCTCAAATTTAGAAAACCAACTTATGCTTGCTTAAGGGGAAAGGTGAGTTGGGGTGCTGCATAAAACCAGAGATTGAAATGAGCACAGATAAAGTTCCTTAAGCCAAATATGGACTAGACAAGAGCTACTCCTTGCTCAACGAAATGGACTCAACACCGCATATTTAACGCCTAAGAATGTACCTGACTAGTAAGTATCTTAAAACCTATGGATTGCTATGTCTCCAAAACAGAATCAAGCGTGTGTACAGGGGCATAAACGCAGCAGTGATAGGATTGGAGAGGTTCGGTGAGCAAATGAAGACCCTTTGAAGTCATATTGCATGGTACCCATTCCACGGGTCTCAACTCTCCAGGTTTAAGGTATTCTTCCTTCAGCTAAAACATGCATGTGGAACCCAGAGTATGATCAACCATGTGAACGGGAGACGTGTTCAAATACGTCTCAGTTTTCCTCCCCTGGTACTCGGGTGCAACATTCCAGACGCTTTACTAACACTCTCCCCACTTGGAGAGTCAGCGCCTTTAACCTCCTGTTTGGCCCAGTTTGCAATTTCTGCGGAAGATGAACAGGAATAGGGAACACCAATGAGAGACTAGCTGGAGGTGTCTGGACGGGCAAATTTAACTCTCATTTCCCACCAGGAAGAGGAAATAACCAAAGGCTCAGCGTGCCGTGCCGGAACCAGATTAGGGCCTGAAGCCATCCTGCGGTGTTGCGGCCAGCTCAAAAGAAAGCGAGTTGAAGAAAGGAGCTCAGGGGCACTGTAATTCACAAACCTGCAGCGTTATAAATGACAGCTTTCGTCCAAAAATATACTGAAGTAAGGCTGCCAAGAGGACTTGAAAGCGGGGCAGAATTGCAGGAAACCGATTTCAGGAGGTAGACTGGAATTGCATTGAAAGCATAGGAAAAGAGGCAGAACGTCCACAATGATGCACTTGGCCAAAAAGGGCGTATGCGTTTTTTCCTGAATATATTCAGGAAAAAACGCATACGCCCTTTTTGGCCAACCAAGCAAGCTTGCAAAGGAAATCTGCACTACAATGAAGTCTCACTTCCCCCCGGTCAAAAGGGCCATCTGAAAAAAGTGTAAAATCCAGAAAGGCAGGACAGGCCATGGAGAACTGGGAGCCTTGTTATGCTGATGGGCGGGATGTAAATTGCCAACAGACACTCGGGAGAAGTGTATGGTGTTTCCTGAAACATCTAAACAACAAAGCAACAGAGCCTAGGGCACTTCCACTTATGGTCCTATAGCTTAGGGAAATTAAAATCAAAAAGACACAGCCACCCCAAAGTTTGGGACGCCTCTGTTTACAAGAACCTCGTTTACCGTACAAGTTCAATATCACAGAAAGTGAAAAATGGATAAAGAACTTGTGGTACTTACGTACAATGCAGTATCACTCAGCAATGAAATCTATGTCATCAGGCCCGTAGCAGCATAATGAGTGGATTCAGGTACGATGATTCTCACTGAAATAAGTCACACAGAAAAAGAAACATCATAAGATATCAGTAATACACGGAATGTAAACTTGGCTACACAGGAACTGAATTACAGAACAGAACAGGGTCTCAAATTTAGAAAACCAACTTATGCTTGCTTAAGGGGAAAGGTGAGTTGGGGTGCTGCATAAAACCAGAGATTGAAATGAGCACAGATAAAGTTCCTTAAGCCAAATATGGACTAGACAAGAGCTACTCCTTGCTCAACGAAATGGACTCAACACCGCATATTTAACGCCTAAGAATGTACCTGACTAGTAAGTATCTTAAAACCTATGGATTGCTATGTCTCCAAAAGAGAATCAAGCATGTGTACAGGGGCATAAACGCAGCAGTGATAGGATTGGAGAGGTTCGGTGAGCAAATGAAGACCCTTTGAAGTCATATTGCATGGTACCCATTCCACGGGTCTCAACTCTCCAGGTTTAAGGTATTCTTCCTTCAGCTAAAACATGCATGTGGAACCCAGAGTATGATCAACCATGTGAACGGGAGACGTGTTCAAATACGTCTCAGTTTTCCTCCCCTGGTACTCGGGTGCAACATTCCAGACGCTTTACTAACACTCTCCCCACTTGGAGAGTCAGCGCCTTTAACCTCCTGTTTGGCCCAGTTTGCAATTTCTGCGGAAGATGAACAGGAATAGGGAACACCAATGAGAGACTAGCTGGAGGTGTCTGGCCGGGCAAATTTAACTCTCATTTCCCACCAGGAAGAGGAAATAACCAAAGGCTCAGCGTGCCGTGCCGGAACCAGATTAGGGCCTGAAGCCATCCTGCGGTGTTGCGGCCAGCTCAAAAGAAAGCGAGTTGAAGAAAGGAGCTCAGGGGCACTGTAATTCACAAACCTGCAGCGTTATAAATGACAGCTTTCGTCCAAAAATATACTGAAGTAAGGCTGCCAAGAGGACTTGAAAGCGGGGAAGAATTGCAGGAAACCGATTTCAGGAGGTAGACTGGAATTGCATTGAAAGCATAGGAAAAGAGGCAGAACGTCCACAATGATGCACTTGGCCAAAAAGGGCGTATGCGTTTTTTCCTGAATATATTCAGGAAAAAACGCATACGCCCTTTTTGGCCAACCAAGCAAGCTTGCAAAGGAAATCTGCACTACAATGAAGTCTCACTTCCCCCCGGTCAAAAGGGCCATCTGCAAAAAGTGTAAAATCCAGAAAGGCAGGACAGGCCATGGAGAACTGGGAGCCTTGTTATGCTGATGGGCGGGATGTAAATTGCCAACAGACACTCGGGAGAAGTGTATGGTGTTTCCTGAAACATCTAAACAACAAAGCAACAGAGCCTAGGGCACTTCCACTTATGGTCCTATAGCTTAGGGAAATTAAAATCAAAAAGACACAGCCACCCCAAAGTTTGGGACGCCTCTGTTTACAAGAACCTCGTTTACCGTACAAGTTCAATATCACAGAAAGTGAAAAATGGATAAAGAACTTGTGGTACTTACGTACAATGCAGTATCACTCAGCAATGAAATCTATGTCATCAGGCCCGTAGCAGCATAATGAGTGGATTCAGGTACGATGATTCTCACTGAAATAAGTCACACAGAAAAAGAAACATCATAAGATATCACTAATACACGGAATGTAAACTTGGCTACACAGGAACTGAATTCCAAAACAGAACAGGGTCTCAAATTTAGAAAACCAACTTATGCTTGCTTAAGGGGAAAGGTGAGTTGGGGTGCTGCATAAAACCAGAGATTGAAATGAGCACAGATAAAGTTCCTTAAGCCAAATATGGACTAGACAAGAGCTACTCCTTGCTCAACGAAATGGACTCAACACCGCATATTAAACGCCTAAGAATGTACCTGACTAGTAAGTATCTTAAAACCTATGGATTGCTATGTCTCCAAAAGAGAATCAAGCGTGTGTACAGGGGCATAAACGCAGCAGTGATAGGATTGGAGAGGTTCGGTGAGCAAATGAAGACCCTTTGAAGTCATATTGCATGGTACCCATTCCACGGGTCTCAACTCTCCAGGTTTAAGGTATTCTTCCTTCAGCTAAAACATGCATGTGGAACCCAGAGTATGATCAACCATGTGAACGGGAGACGTGTTCAAATATGTCTCAGTTTTCCTCCCCTGGTACTCGGGTGCAACATTCCAGATGCTTTACTAACACTCTCCCCACTTGGAGAGTCAGCGCCTTTAACCTCCTGTTTGGCCCAGTTTTCAATTTCAGCGGAAGATAAACAGGAATAGGGAACACCAATGAGAGACTAGCTGGAGGTGTCTGGACGGGCAAATTTAACTCTCATTTCCCACCAGGAAGAGGAAATAACCAAAGGCTCAGCGTGCCGGGCCGGAACCAGATTAGGGCCTGAAGCCATCCTGCGGTGTTGCGGCCAGCTCAAAAGAAAGCGAGTTGAAGAAAGGAGCTCAGGGGCACTGTAATTCACAAACCTGCAGAGTTATAAATGACAGCTATCGTCCAAAAATATACTGAAGTAAGGCTGCCAAGAGGACTCGAAAGCGGGGCAGAATTGCAGGAAACCGATTTCAGGAGGTAGACTGGAATTGCATTGAAAGCATAGGAAAAGAGGCAGAACGCCCACAATGATGCACTTGGCCAAAAAGGGCGTATGTGTTTTTTCCTGAATATATTCAGGAAAAAACGCATACGCCCTGTTTGGCCAACCAAGCAAGCTTGCAAAGGAAATCTGCACTACAATGAAGTCTCACTTCCCCCCGGTCAAAAGGGCCATCTGCAAAAAGTGTAAAATCCAGAAAGGCAGGACAGGCCATGGAGAACTGGGAGCCTTGTTATGCTGATGGGCGGGATGTAAATTGCCAACAGACACTCGGGAGAAGTGTATGGTGTTTCCTGAAACATCTAAAAAACAAAGCAACAGAGCCTAGGGCACTTCCACTTATGGTCCTATAGCTTACGGAAATTAAAATCAAAAAGACACAGCCACCCCAAAGTTTGGGACGCCTCTGTTTACAAGAACCTCGTTTACCGTACAAGTTCAATATCACAGAAAGTGAAAAATGGATAAAGAACTTGTGGTACTTACGTACAATGCAGTATCACTCAGCAATGAAATCTATGTCATCAGGCCCGTAGCAGCATAATGAGTGGATTCAGGTACGATGATTCTCACTGAAATAAGTCACACAGAAAAAGAAACATCATAAGATATCACTAATACACGGAATGTAAACTTGGCTACACAGGAACTGAATTCCAAAACAGAACAGGGTCTCAAATTTAGAAAACCAACTTATGCTTGCTTAAGGGGAAAGGTGAGTTGGGGTGCTGCATAAAACCAGAGATTGAAATGAGCACAGATAAAGTTCCTTAAGCCAAATATGGACTAGACAAGAGCTACTCCTTGCTCAACGAAATGGACTCAACACCGCATATTTAACGCCTAAGAATGTACCTGACTAGTAAGTATCTTAAAACCTATGGATTGCTATGTCTCCAAAAGAGAATCAAGCGTGTGTACAGGGGCATAAACGCAGCAGTGATAGGATTGGAGAGGTTCGGTGAGCAAATGAAGACCCTTTGAAGTCATATTGCATGGTACCCATTCCACGGGTCTCAACTCTCCAGGTTTAAGGTATTCTTCCTTCAGCTAAAACATGCATGTGGAACCCAGAGTATGATCAACCATGTGAACGGGAGACGTGTTCAAATACGTCTCAGTTTTCCTCCCCTGGTACTCGGGTGCAACATTCCAGACGCTTTACTAACACTCTCCCCACTTGGAGAGTCAGCGCCTTTAACCTCCTGTTTGGCCCAGTTTGCAATTTCTGCGGAAGATGAACAGGAATAGGGAACACCAATGAGAGACTAGCTGGAGGTGTCTGGACGGGCAAATTTAACTCTCATTTCCCACCAGGAAGAGGAAATAACCAAAGGCTCAGCGTGCCGTGCCGGAACCAGATTAGGGCCTGAAGCCATCCTGCGGTGTTGCGGCCAGCTCAAAAGAAAGCGAGTTGAAGAAAGGAGCTCAGGGGCACTGTAATTCACAAACCTGCAGAGTTATAAATGACAGCTATCGTCCAAAAATATACTGAAGTAAGGCTGCCAAGAGGACTTGAAAGCGGGGCAGAATTGCAGGAAACCGATTTCAGGAGGTAGACTGGAATTGCATTGAAAGCATAGGAAAAGAGGCAGAACGTCCACAATGATGCACTTGTCCAAAAAGGGCGTATGCGTTTTTTCCTGAATATATTCAGGAAAAAACGCATACGCCCTTTTTGGCCAACCAAGCAAGCTTGCAAAGGAAATCTGCACTACAATGAAGTCTCACTTCCCCCCGGTCAAAAGGGCCATCTGAAAAAAGTGTAAAATCCAGAAAGGCAGGACAGGCCATGGAGAACTGGGAGCCTTGTTATGCTGATGGGCGGGATGTAAATTGCCAACAGACACTCGGGAGAAGTGTATGGTGTTTCCTGAAACATCTATACAACAAAGCAACAGAGCCTAGGGCACTTCCACTTATGGTCCTATAGCTTAGGGAAATTAAAATCAAAAAGACACAGCCACCCCAAAGTTTGGGACGCCTCTGTTTACAAGAACCTCGTTTACCGTACAAGTTCAATATCACAGAAAGTGAAAAATGGATAAAGAACTTGTGGTACTTACGTACAATGCAGTATCACTCAGCAATGAAATCTATGTCATCAGGCCCGTAGCAGCATAATGAGTGGATTCAGGTACGATGATTCTCACTGAAATAAGTCACACAGAAAAAGAAACATCATAAGATATCACTAATACACGGAATGTAAACTTGGCTACACAGGAACTGAATTCCAAAACAGAACAGGGTCTCAAATTTAGAAAACCAACTTATGCTTGCTTAAGGGGAAAGGTGAGTTGGGGTGCTGCATAAAACCAGAGATTGAAATGAGCACAGATAAAGTTCCTTAAGCCAAATATGGACTAGACAAGAGCTACTCCTTGCTCAACGAAATGGACTCAACACCCCATATTAAACGCCTAAGAATGTACCTGACTAGTAAGTATCTTAAAACCTATGGATTGCTATGTCTCCAAAAGAGAATCAAGCGTGTGTACAGGGGCATAAACGCAGCAGTGATAGGATTGGAGAGGTTCGGTGAGCAAATGAAGACCCTTTGAAGTCATATTGCATGGTACCCATTCCACGGGTCTCAACTCTCCAGGTTTAAGGTATTCTTCCTTCAGCTAAAACATGCATGTGGAACCCAGAGTATGATCAACCATGTGAACGGGAGACGTGTTCAAATATGTCTCAGTTTTCCTCCCCTGGTACTCGGGTGCAACATTCCAGATGCTTTACTAACACTCTCCCCACTTGGAGAGTCAGCGCCTTTAACCTCCTGTTTGGCCCAGTTTGCAATTTCTGCGGAAGATGAACAGGAATAGGGAACACCAATGAGAGACTAGCTGGAGGTGTCTGGACGGGCAAATTTAACTCTCATTTCCCACCAGGAAGAGGAAATAACCAAAGGCTCAGCGTGCCGGGCCGGAACCAGATTAGGGCCTGAAGCCATCCTGCGGTGTTGCGGCCAGCTCAAAAGAAAGCGAGTTGAAGAAAGGAGATCAGGGGCACTGTAATTCACAAACCTGCAGAGTTATAAATGACAGCTATCGTCCAAAAATATACTGAAGTAAGGCTGCCAAGAGGACTTGAAAGCGGGGCAGAATTGCAGGAAACCGATTTCAGGAGGTAGACTGGAATTGCATTGAAAGCATAGGAAAAGAGGCAGAACGCCCACAATGATGCACTTGGCCAAAAAGGGCGTATGTGTTTTTTCCTGAATATATTCAGGAAAAAACGCATACGCCCTTTTTGGCCAACCAAGCAAGCTTGCAAAGGAAATCTGCACTACAATGAAGTCTCACTTCCCCCCGGTCAAAAGGGCCATCTGAAAAAAGTGTAAAATCCAGAAAGGCAGGACAGGCCATGGAGAACTGGGAGCCTTGTTATGCTGATGGGCGGGATGTAAATTGCCAACAGACACTCGGGAGAAGTGTATGGTGTTTCCTGAAACATCTAAACAACAAAGCAACAGAGCCTAGGGCACTTCCACTTATGGTCCTATAGCTTAGGGAAATTAAAATCAAGAAGACACAGCCACCCCAAAGTTTGGGACGCCTCTGTTTACAAGAACCTCGTTTACCGTACAAGTTCAATATCACAGAAAGTGAAAAATGGATAAAGAACTTGTGGTACTTACGTACAATGCAGTATCACTCAGCAATGAAATCTATGTCATCAGGCCCGTAGCAGCATAATGAGTGGATTCAGGTACGATGATTCTCACTGAAATAAGTCACACAGAAAAAGAAACATCATAAGATATCACTAATACACGGAATGTAAACTTGGCTACACAGGAACTGAATTCCAAAACAGAACAGGGTCTCAAATTTAGAAAACCAACTTATGCTTGCTTAAGGGGAAAGGTGAGTTGGGGTGCTGCATAAAACCAGAGATTGAAATGAGCACAGATAAAGTTCCTTAAGCCAAATATGGACTAGACAAGAGCTACTCCTTGCTCAACGAAATGGACTCAACACCGCATATTTAACGCCTAAGAATGTACCTGACTAGTAAGTATCTTAAAACCTATGGATTGCTATGTCTCCAAAAGAGAATCAAGCGTGTGTACAGGGGCATAAACGCAGCAGTGATAGGATTGGAGAGGTTCGGTGAGCAAATGAAGACCCTTTGAAGTCATATTGCATGGTACCCATTCCACGGGTCTCAACTCTCCAGGTTTAAGGTATTCTTCCTTCAGCTAAAACATGCATGTGGAACCCAGAGTATGATCAACCATGTGAACGGGAGACGTGTTCAAATACGTCTCAGTTTTCCTCCCCTGGTACTCGGGTGCAACATTCCAGACGCTTTACTAACACTCTCCCCACTTGGAGAGTCAGCGCCTTTAACCTCCTGTTTGGCCCAGTTTGCAATTTCTGCGGAAGATGAACTGGAATAGTGAGAACCAATGAGCGACTAGCAGGAGGTGTCTGGACGGGCAAATTTAACTCTCATTTCCCACCAGGAAGAGGAAATAACCAAAGGCTCAGCGTGCCGTGCCGGAACCAGATTAGGGCCTGAAGCCATCCTGCGGTGTTGCGGCCAGCTCAAAAGAAAGCGAGTTGAAGAAAGAAGCTCAGGGGCACTGTAATTCACAAACCTGCAGCGTTATAAATGACAGCTTTCGTCCAAAAATATACTGAAGTAAGGCTGCCAAGAGGACTTGAAAGCGGGGCAGAATTGCAGGAAACCGATTTCAGGAGGTAGACTGGAATTGCATTGAAAGCATAGGAAAAGAGGCAGAACGTCCACAATGATGCACTTGGCCAAAAAGGGCGTATGCGTTTTTTCCTGAATATATTCAGGAAAAAACGCATACGCCCTTTTTGGCCAACCAAGCAAGCTTGCAAAGGAAATCTGCACTACAATGAAGTCTCACTTCCCCCCGGTCAAAAGGGCCATCTGAAAAACGTGTAAAATCCAGAAAGGCAGGACAGGCCATGGAGAACTGGGAGCCTTGTTATGCTGATGGGCGGGATGTAAATTGCCAACAGACACTCGGGAGAAGTGTATGGTGTTTCCTGAAACATCTAAAAAACAAAGCAACAGAGCCTAGGGCACTTCCACTTATGGTCCTATAGCTTAGGGAAATTAAAATCAAAAAGACACAGCCACCCCAAAGTTTGGGACGCCTCTGTTTACAAGAACCTCGTTTACCGTACAAGTTCAATATCACAGAAAGTGAAAAATGGATAAAGAACTTGTGGTACTTACGTACAATGCAGTATCACTCAGCAATGAAATCTATGTCATCAGGCCCGTAGCAGCATAATGAGTGGATTCAGGTACGATGATTCTCACTGAAATAAGTCACACAGAAAAAGAAACATCATAAGATATCACTAATACACGGAATGTAAACTTGGCTACACAGGAACTGAATTACAGAACAGAACAGGGTCTCAAATTTAGAAAACCAACTTATGCTTGCTTAAGGGGAAAGGTGAGTTGGGGTGCTGCATAAAACCAGAGATTGAAACGAGCACAGATAAAGTTCCTTAAGCCAAATATGGAATAGACAAGAGCTACTCCTTGCTCAACGAAATGGACTCAACACCGCATATTAAACGCCTAAGAATGTACCTGACTAGTAAGTATCTTAAAACCTATGGATTGCTATGTCTCCAAAAGAGAATCAAGCGTGTGTACAGGGGCATAAACGCAGCAGTGATAGGATTGGAGAGGTTCGGTGAGCAAATGAAGACCCTTTGAAGTCATATTGCATGGTACCCATTCCACGGGTCTCAACTCTCCAGGTTTAAGGTATTCTTCCTTCAGCTCAAACATGCATGTGGAACCCAGAGTATGATCAACCATGTGAACGGGAGACGTGTTCAAATATGTCTCAGTTTTCCTCCCCTGGTACTCGGGAGCAACATTCCAGACGCTTTACTAACACTCTCCCCACTTGGAGAGTCAGCGCCTTTAACCTCCTGTTTGGCCCAGTTTGCAATTTCTGCGGAAGATGAACAGGAATAGGGAACACCAATGAGAGACTAGCTGGAGGTGTCTGGACGGGCAAATTTAACTCTCATTTCCCACCAGGAAGAGGAAATAACCAAAGGCTCAGCGTGCCGTGCCGGAACCAGATTAGGGCCTGAAGCCATTCTGTGGTGTTGCGGCCAGCTCAAAAGAAAGCGAGTTGAAGAATGGAGCTCAGGGGCACTGTAATTCACAAACCTGCAGAGTTATAAATGACAGCTATCGTCCAAAAATATACTGAAGTAAGGCTGCCAAGAGGACTTGAAAGCGGGGCAGAATTGCAGGAAACCGATTTCAGGAGGTAGACGGGAATTGCTTTGAAAGCATAGGAAAAGAGGCAGAACGTCCACAATGATGCACTTGGCCAAAAAGGGCGTATGCGTTTTTTCCTGAATATATTCAGGAAAAAACGCATACGCCCTTTTTGGCCAACCAAGCAAGCTTGCAAAGGAAATCTGCACTACAATGAAGTCTCACTTCCCCCCGGTCAAAAGGGCCATCTGAAAAAAGTGTAAAATCCAGAAAGGCAGGACAGGCCATGGAGAACTGGGAGCCTTGTTATGCTGATGGGCGGGATGTAAATTGCCAACAGACACTCGGGAGAAGTGTATGGTGTTTCCTGAAACATCTAAAAAACAAAGCAACAGAGCCTAGGGCACTTCCACTTATGGTCCTATAGCTTAGGGAAATTAAAATAAAAAAGACACAGCCACCCCAAAGTTTGGGACGCCTCTGTTTACAAGAACCTCGTTTACCGTACAAGTTCAATATCACAGAAAGTGAAAAATGGATAAAGAACTTGTGGTACTTACGTACAATGCAGTATCACTCAGCAATGAAATCTATGTCATCAGGCCCGTAGCAGCATAATGAGTGGATTCAGGTACGATGATTCTCACTGAAATAAGTCACACAGAAAAAGAAACATCATAAGATATCACTAATACACGGAATGTAAACTTGACTACACAGGAACTGAATTCCAAAACAGAACAGGGTCTCAAATTTAGAAAACCAACTTATGCTTGCTTAAGGGGAAAGGTGAGTTGGGGTGCTGCATAAAACCAGAGATTGAAATGAGCACAGATAAAGTTCCTTAAGCCAAATATGGACTAGACAAGAGCTACTCCTTGCTCAACGAAATGGACTCAACACCCCATATTAAACGCCTAAGAATGTACCTGACTAGTAAGTATCTTAAAACCTATGGATTGCTATGTCTCCAAAAGAGAATCAAGCGTGTGTACAGGGGCATAAACGCAGCAGTGATAGGATTGGAGAGGTTCGGTGAGCAAATGAAGACCCTTTGAAGTCATATTGCATGGTACCCATTCCACGGGTCTCAACTCTCCAGGTTTAAGGTATTCTTCCTTCAGCTAAAACATGCATGTGGAACCCAGAGTATGATCAACCATGTGAACGGGAGACGTGTTCAAATATGTCTCAGTTTTCCTCCCCTGGTACTCGGGTGCAACATTCCAGACGCTTTACTAACACTCTCCCCACTTGGAGAGTCAGCGCCTTTAACCTCCTGTTTGGCCCAGTTTGCAATTTCTGCGGAAGATGAACTGGAATAGTGAGAACCAATGAGAGACTAGCAGGAGGTGTCTGGACGGGCAAATTTAACTCTCATTTCCCACCAGGAAGAGGAAATAACCAAAGGCTCAGCGTGCCGTGCCGGAACCAGATTAGGGCCTGAAGCCATCCTGCGGTGTTGCGGCCAGCTCAAAAGAAAGCGAGTTGAAGAAAGGAGCTCAGGGGCACTGTAATTCACAAACCTGCAGCGTTATAAATGACAGCTTTCGTCCAAAAATATACTGAAGTCAGGCTGCCAAGAGGACTTGAAAGCGGGGCAGAATTGCAGGAAACCGATTTCAGGAGGTAGACTGGAATTGCATTGAAAGCATAGGAAAAGAGGCAGAACGTCCACAATGATGCACTTGGCCAAAAAGGGCGTATGCGTTTTTTCCTGAATATATTCAGGAAAAAACGCATACGCCCTTTTTGGCCAACCAAGCAAGCTTGCAAAGGAAATCTGCACTACAATGAAGTCTCACTTCCCCCCGGTCAAAAGGGCCATCTGAAAAAAGTGTAAAATCCAGAAAGGCAGGACAGGCCATGGAGAACTGGGAGCCTTGTTATGCTGATGGGCGGGATGTAAATTGCCAACAGACACTCGGGAGAAGTGTATGGTGTTTCCTGAAACATCTAAACAACAAAGCAACAGAGCCTAGGGCACTTCCACTTATGGTCCTATAGCTTAGGGAAATTAAAATCAAAAAGACACAGCCACCCCAAAGTTTGGGACGCCTCTGTTTACAAGAACCTCGTTTACCGTACAAGTTCAATATCACAGAAAGTGAAAAATGGATAAAGAACTTGTGGTACTTACGTACAATGCAGTATCACTCAGCAATGAAATCTATGTCATCAGGCCCGTAGCAGCATAATGAGTGGATTCAGGTACGATGATTCTCACTGAAATAAGTCACACAGAAAAAGAAACATCATAAGATATCACTAATACACGGAATGTAAACTTGGCTACACAGGAACTGAATTCCAAAACAGAACAGGGTCTCAAATTTAGAAAACCAACTTATGCTTGCTTAAGGGGAAAGGTGAGTTGGGGTGCTGCATAAAACCAGAGATTGAAATGAGCACAGATAAAGTTCCTTAAGCCAAATATGGACTAGACAAGAGCTACTCCTTGCTCAACGAAATGGACTCAACACCGCATATTTAACGCCTAAGAATGTACCTGACTAGTAAGTATCTTAAAACCTATGGATTGCTATGTCTCCAAAAGAGAATCAAGCGTGTGTACAGGGGCATAAACGCAGCAGTGATAGGATTGGAGAGGTTCGGTGAGCAAATGAAGACCCTTTGAAGTCATATTGCATGGTACCCATTCCACGGGTCTCAACTCTCCAGGTTTAAGGTATTCTTCCTTCAGCTAAAACATGCATGTGGAACCCAGAGTATGATCAACCATGTGAACGGGAGACGTGTTCAAATACGTCTCAGTTTTCCTCCCCTGGTACTCGGGTGCAACATTCCAGACGCTTTACTAACACTCTCCCCACTTGGAGAGTCAGCGCCTTTAACCTCCTGTTTGGCCCAGTTTGCAATTTCTGCGGAAGATGAACAGGAATAGGGAACACCAATGAGAGACTAGCTGGAGGTGTCTGGACGGGCAAATTTAACTCTCATTTCCCACCAGGAAGAGGAAATAACCAAAGGCTCAGCGTGCCGTGCCGGAACCAGATTAGGGCCTGAAGCCATCCTGCGGTGTTGCGGCCAGCTCAAAAGAAAGCGAGTTGAAGAAAGGAGCTCAGGGGCACTGTAATTCACAAACCTGCAGCGTTATAAATGACAGCTTTCGTCCAAAAATATACTGAAGTAAGGCTGCCAAGAGGACTTGAAAGCGGGGAAGAATTGCAGGAAACCGATTTCAGGAGGTAGACTGGAATTGCATTGAAAGCATAGGAAAAGAGGCAGAACGTCCACAATGATGCACTTGGCCAAAAAGGGCGTATGCGTTTTTTCCTGAATATATTCAGGAAAAAACGCATACGCCCTTTTTGGCCAACCAAGCAAGCTTGCAAAGCAAATCTGCACTACAATGAAGTCTCACTTCCCCCCGGTCAAAAGGGCCATCTGCAAAAAGTGTAAAATCCAGAAAGGCAGGACAGGCCATGGAGAACTGGGAGCCTTGTTATGCTGATGGGCGGGATGTAAATTGCCAACAGACACTCGGGAGAAGTGTATGGTGTTTCCTGAAACATCTAAACAACAAAGCAACAGAGCCTAGGGCACTTCCACTTATGGTCCTATAGCTTAGGGAAATTAAAATCAAAAAGACACAGCCACCCCAAAGTTTGGGACGCCTCTGTTTACAAGAACCTCGTTTACCGTACAAGTTCAATATCACAGAAAGTGAAAAATGGATAAAGAACTTGTGGTACTTACGTACAATGCAGTATCACTCAGCAATGAAATCTATGTCATCAGGCCCGTAGCAGCATAATGAGTGGATTCAGGTACGATGATTCTCACTGAAATAAGTCACACAGAAAAAGAAACATCATAAGATATCACTAATACACGGAATGTAAACTTGGCTACACAGGAACTGAATTCCAAAACAGAACAGGGTCTCAAATTTAGAAAACCAACTTATGCTTGCTTAAGGGGAAAGGTGAGTTGGGGTGCTGCATAAAACCAGAGATTGAAATGAGCACAGATAAAGTTCCTTAAGCCAAATATGGACTAGACAAGAGCTACTCCTTGCTCAACGAAATGGACTCAACACCCCATATTAAACGCCTAAGAATGTACCTGACTAGTAAGTATCTTAAAACCTATGGATTGCTATGTCTCCAAAAGAGAATCAAGCGTGTGTACAGGGGCATAAACGCAGCAGTGATAGGATTGGAGAGGTTCGGTGAGCAAATGAAGACCCTTTGAAGTCATATTGCATGGTACCCATTCCACGGGTCTCAACTCTCCAGGTTTAAGGTATTCTTCCTTCAGCTAAAACATGCATGTGGAACCCAGAGTATGATCAACCATGTGAACGGGAGACGTGTTCAAATACGTCTCAGTTTTCCTCCCCTGGTACTCGGGTGCAACATTCCAGACGCTTTACTAACACTCTCCCCACTTGGAGAGTCAGCGCCTTTAACCTCCTGTTTGGCCCAGTTTACAATTTCTGCGGAAGATGAACTGGAATAGTGAGAACCAATGAGAGACTAGCAGGAGGTGTCTGGACGGGCAAATTTAACTCTCATTTCCCACCAGGAAGAGGAAATAACCAAAGGCTCAGCGTGCCGTGCCGGAACCAGATTAGGGCCTGAAGCCATTCTGTGGTGTTGCGGCCAGCTCAAAAGAAAGCGAGTTGAAGAAAGGAGCTCAGGGGCACTGTAATTCACAAACCTGCAGAGTTATAAATGACAGCTATCGTCCAAAAATATACTGAAGTAAGGCTGCCAAGAGGACTTGAAAGCGGGGCAGAATTGCAGGAAACCGATTTCAGGAGGTAGACTGGAATTGCTTTGAAAGCATAGGAAAAGAGGCAGAACGTCCACAATGATGCACTTGGCCAAAAAGGGCGTATGCGTTTTTTCCTGAATATATTCAGGAAAAAACGCATACGCCCTTTTTGGCCAACCAAGCAAGCTTGCAAAGGAAATCTGCACTACAATGAAGTCTCACTTCCCCCCGGTCAAAAGGGCCATCTGAAAAAAGTGTAAAATCCAGAAAGGCAGGACAGGCCATGGAGAACTGGGAGCCTTGTTATGCTGATGGGCGGGATGTAAATTGCCAACAGACACTCCGGAGAAGTGTATGGTGTTTCCTGAAACATCTAAACAACAAAGCAACAGAGCCTAGGGCACTTCCACTTATGGTCCTATAGCTTAGGGAAATTAAAATCAAAAAGACACAGCCACCCCAAAGTTTGGGACGCCTCTGTTTACAAGAACCTCGTTTACCGTACAAGTTCAATATCACAGAAAGTGAAAAATGGATAAAGAACTTGTGGTACTTACGTACAATGCAGTATCACTCAGCAATAAAATCTATGTCATCAGGCCCGTAGCAGCATAATGAGTGGATTCAGGTATGATGATTCTCACTGAAATAAGTCACACAGAAAAAGAAACATCATAAGATATCAGTAATACACGGAATGTAAACTTGGCTACACAGGAACTGAATTACAGAACAGAACAGGGTCTCAAATTTAGAAAACCAACTTATGCTTGCTTAAGGGGAAAGGTGAGTTGGGGTGCTGCATAAAACCAGAGATTGAAACGAGCACAGATAAAGTTCCTTAAGCCAAATATGGACTAGACAAGAGCTACTCCTTGCTCAACGAAATGGACTCAACACCCCATATTAAACGCCTAAGAATGTACCTGACTAGTAAGTATCTTAAAACCTATGGATTGCTATGTCTCCAAAAGAGAATCAAGCGTGTGTACAGGGGCATAAACGCAGCAGTGATAGGATTGGAGAGGTTCGGTGAGCAAATGAAGACCCTTTGAAGTCATATTGCATGGTACCCATTCCACGGGTCTCAACTATCCAGGTTTAAGGTATTCTTCCTTCAGCTAAAACATGCATGTGGAACCCAGAGTATGATCAACCATGTGAACGGGAGACGTGTTCAAATATGTCTCAGTTTTCCTCCCCTGGTACTCGGGTGCAACATTCCAGATGCTTTACTAACACTCTCCCCACTTGGAGAGTCAGCGCCTTTAACCTCCTGTTTGGCCCAGTTTGCAATTTCTGCGGAAGATGAACAGGAATAGGGAACACCAATGAGAGACTAGCTGGAGGTGTCTGGACGGGCAAATTTAACTCTCATTTCCCACCAGGAAGAGGAAATAACCAAAGGCTCAGCGTGCCGTGCCGGAACCAGATTAGGGCCTGAAGCCATCCTGCGGTGTTGCGGCCAGCTCAAAAGAAAGCGAGTTGAAGAAAGGAGCTCAGGGGCACTGTAATTCACAAACCTGCAGCGTTATAAATGACAGCTTTCGTCCAAAAATATACTGAAGTAAGGCTGCCAAGAGGACTTGAAAGCGGGGCAGAATTGCAGGAAACCGATTTCAGGAGGTAGACTGGAATTGCATTGAAAGCATAGGAAAAGAGGCAGAACGTCCACAATGATGCACTTGGCCAAAAAGGGCGTATGCGTTTTTTCCTGAATATATTCAGGAAAAAACGCATACGCCCTTTTTGGCCAACCAAGCAAGCTTGCAAAGGAAATCTGCACTACAATGAAGTCTCACTTCCCCCCGGTCAAAAGGGCCATCTGAAAAAAGTGTAAAATCCAGAAAGGCAGGACAGGCCATGGAGAACTGGGAGCCTTGTTATGCTGATGGGCGGGATGTAAATTGCCAACAGACACTCGGGAGAAGTGTATGGTGTTTCCTGAAACATCTAAAAAACAAAGCAACAGAGCCTAGGGCACTTCCACTTATGGTCCTATAGCTTAGGGAAATTAAAATCAAAAAGACACAGCCACCCCAAAGTTTGGGACGCCTCTGTTTACAAGAACCTCGTTTACCGTACAAGTTCAATATCACAGAAAGTGAAAAATGGATAAAGAACTTGTGGTACTTACGTACAATGCAGTATCACTCAGCAATGAAATCTATGTCATCAGGCCCGTAGCAGCATAATGAGTGGATTCAGGTACGATGATTCTCACTGAAATAAGTCACACAGAAAAAGAAACATCATAAGATATCACTAATACACGGAATGTAAACTTGGCTACACAGGAACTGAATTCCAAAACAGAACAGGGTCTCAAATTTAGAAAACCAACTTCTGCTTGCTTAAGGGGAAAGGTGAGTTGGGGTGCTGCATAAAACCAGAGATTGAAACGAGCACAGATAAAGTTCCTTAAGCCAAATATGGAATAGACAAGAGCTACTCCTTGCTCAACGAAATGGACTCAACACCGCATATTAAACGCCTAAGAATGTACCTGACTAGTAAGTATCTTAAAACCTATGGATTGCTATGTCTCCGAAAAAGAATCAAGCGTGTGTACAGGGGCATAAACGCAGCAGTGATAGGATTGGAGAGGTTCGGTGAGCAAATGAAGACCCTTTGAAGTCATATTGCATGGTACCCATTCCACGGGTTTCAACTACCCAGGTTTAAGGTATTCTTCCTTCAGCTAAAACATGCATGTGGAACCTAGAGTATGATCAACCGTGTGATCGGGAGACGTGTTCAAATATGTCTCAGTTTTCGTAGCCTGGTACTCGGGTGCAACATTCCAGACGCTTTACTAACACTCTCCCGACTTGGAGAGTCCGTCCCTTTAATCTCCTGTTTGGCCCAGTTTGCAATTTCTGCGGAAGATGAACAGGAATAGCGAGAACCAATGAGAGACTAGCTGGAGGTGTCTGGACGGGCAAATTTAACTCTCATTTCCCACCAGGAAGAGGAATTAACCAAAGGCTCAGCGTGCCGTGCCGGAACCAGATTAGGGCCTGAAGCCATCCTGCGGTGTTGCGGCCAGCTCAAAAGAAAGCGAGTTGAAGAAAGGAGCTCAGGGGCACTGTAATTCACAAACCTGCAGAGTTATAAATGACAGCTATCGTCCAAAAATATACTGAAGTAAGGCTGCCAAGAGGACTTGAAAGCGGGGCAGAATTGCAGGAAACCGATTTCAGGAGGTAGACTGGAATTGCATTGAAAGCATAGGAAAAGAGGCAGAACGTCCACAATGATGCACTTGGTCAAAAAGGGCGTATGCGTTTTTTCCTGAATATATTCAGGAAAAAACGCATACGCCCTTTTTGGCCAACCAAGCAAGCTTGCAAAGGAAATCTGCACTACAATGAAGTCTCACTTCCCCCCGGTCAAAAGGGCCATCTGAAAAAAGTGTAAAATCCAGAAAGGCAGGACAGGCCATGGAGAACTGGGAGCCTTGTTATGCTGATGGGCGGGATGTAAATTGCCAACAGACACTCGGGAGAAGTGTATGGTGTTTCCTGAAACATCTAAAAAACAAAGCAACAGAGCCTAGGGCACTTCCACTTATGGTCCTATAGCTTAGGGAAATTAAAATCAAAAAGACACAGCCACCCCAAAGTTTGGGACGCCTCTGTTTACAAGAACCTCGTTTACCGTACAAGTTCAATATCACAGAAAGTGAAAAATGGATAAAGAACTTGTGGTACTTACGTACAATGCAGTATCACTCAGCAATGAAATCTATGTCATCAGGCCCGTAGCAGCATAATGAGTGGATTCAGGTACGATGATTCTCACTGAAATAAGTCACACAGAAAAAGAAACATCATAAGATATCACTAATACACGGAATGTAAACTTGGCTACACAGGAACTGAATTCCAAAACAGAACAGGGTCTCAAATTTAGAAAACCAACTTATGCTTGCTTAAGGGGAAAGGTGAGTTGGGGTGCTGCATAAAACCAGAGATTGAAATGAGCACAGATAAAGTTCCTTAAGCCAAATATGGACTAGACAAGAGCTACTCCTTGCTCAACGAAATGGACTCAACACCGCATATTAAACGCCTAAGAATGTACCTGACTAGTAAGTATCTTAAAACCTATGGATTGCTATGTCTCCAAAAGAGAATCAAGCGTGTGTACAGGGGCATAAATGCAGCAGTGATAGGATTGGAGAGGTTCGGTGAGCAAATGAAGACCCTTTGAAGTCATATTGCATGGTACCCATTCCACGGGTCTCAACTCTCCAGGTTTAAGGTATTCTTCCTTCAGCTAAAACATGCATGTGGAACCCAGAGTATGATCAACCATGTGAACGGGAGACGTGTTCAAATACGTCTCAGTTTTCCTCCCCTGGTACTCGGGTGCAACATTCCAGACGCTTTACTAACACTCTCCCCACTTGGAGAGTCAGCGCCTTTAACCTCCTGTTTGGCCCAGTTTGCAATTTCTGCGGAAGATGAACTGGAATAGTGAGAACCAATGAGCGACTAGCAGGAGGTGTCTGGACGGGCAAATTTAACTCTCATTTCCCACCAGGAAGAGGAAATAACCAAAGGCTCAGCGTGCCGTGCCGGAACCAGATTAGGGCCTGAAGCCATTCTGTGGTGTTGCGGCCAGCTCAAAAGAAAGCGAGTTGAAGAAAGGAGCTCAGGGGCACTGTAATTCACAAACCTGCAGAGTTATAAATGACAGCTATCGTCCAAAAATATACTGAAGTAAGGCTGCCAAGAGGACTTGAAAGCGGGGCAGAATTGCAGGAAACCGATTTCAGGAGGTAGACTGGAATTGCTTTGAAAGCATAGGAAAAGAGGCAGAACGTCCACAATGATGCACTTGGCCAAAAAGGGCGTATGCGTTTTTTCCTGAATATATTCAGGAAAAAACGCATACGCCCTTTTTGGCCAACCAAGCAAGCTTGCAAAGGAAATCTGCACTACAATGAAGTCTCACTTCCCCCCGGTCAAAAGGACCATCTGAAAAAAGTGTAAAATCCAGAAAGGCAGGACAGGCCATGGAGAACTGGGAGCCTTGTTATGCTGATGGGCGGGATGTAAATTGCCAACAGACACTCGGGAGAAGTGTATGGTGTTTCCTGAAACATCTAAAAAACAAAGCAACAGAGCCTAGGGCACTTCCACTTATGGTCCTATAGCTTAGGGAAATTAAAATCAAAAAGACACAGCCACCCCAAAGTTTGGGACGCCTCTGTTTACAAGAACCTCGTTTACCGTACAAGTTCAATATCACAGAAAGTGAAAAATGGATAAAGAACTTGTGGTACTTACGTACAATGCAGTATCACTCAGCAATGAAATCTATGTCATCAGGCCCGTAGCAGCATAATGAGTGGATTCAGGTACGATGATTCTCACTGAAATAAGTCACACAGAAAAAGAAACATCATAAGATATCAGTAATACACGGAATGTAAACTTGGCTACACAGGAACTGAATTACAGAAAAGAACAGGGTCTCAAATTTAGAAAACCAACTTCTGCTTGCTTAAGGGGAAAGGTGAGTTGGGGTGCTGCATAAAACCAGAGATTGAAACGAGCACAGATAAAGTTCCTTAAGCCAAATATGGAATAGACAAGAGCTACTCCTTGCTCAACGAAATGGACTCAACACCCCATATTAAACGCCTAAGAATGTACCTGACTAGTAAGTATCTTAAAACCTATGGATTGCTATGTCTCCAAAAGAGAATCAAGCGTGTGTACAGGGGCATAAACGCAGCAGTGATAGGATTGGAGAGGTTCGGTGAGCAAATGAAGACCCTTTGAAGTCATATTGCATGGTACCCATTCCACGGGTCTCAACTCTCCAGGTTTAAGGTATTCTTCCTTCAGCTAAAACATGCATGTGGAACCCAGAGTATGATCAACCATGTGAACGGGAGACGTGTTCAAATACGTCTCAGTTTTCCTCCCCTGGTACTCGGGTGCAACATTCCAGATGCTTTACTAACACTCTCCCCACTTGGAGAGTCAGCGCCTTTAACCTCCTGTTTGGCCCAGTTTGCAATTTCTGCGGAAGATGAACAGGAATAGGGAACACCAATGAGAGACTAGCTGGAGGTGTCTGGACGGGCAAATTTAACTCTCATTTCCCACCAGGAAGAGGAAATAACCAAAGGCTCAGCGTGCCGTGCCGGAACCAGATTAGGGCCTGAAGCCATCCTGCGGTGTTGCGGCCAGCTCAAAAGAAAGCGAGTTGAAGAAAGGAGCTCAGGGGCACTGTAATTCACAAACCTGCAGAGTTATAAATGACAGCTATCGTCCAAAAATATACTGAAGTAAGGCTGCCAAGAGGACTTGAAAGCGGGGCAGAATTGCAGGAAACCGATTTCAGGAGGTAGACTGGAATTGCATTGAAAGCATAGGAAAAGAGGCAGAACGCCCACAATGATGCACTTGGCCAAAAAGGGCGTATGTGTTTTTTCCTGAATATATTCAGGAAAAAACGCATACGCCCTTTTTGGCCAACCAAGCAAGCTTGCAAAGGAAATCTGCACTACAATGAAGTCTCACTTCCCCCCGGTCAAAAGGGCCATCTGAAAAAAGTGTAAAATCCAGAAAGGCAGGACAGGCCATGGAGAACTGGGAGCCTTGTTATGCTGATGGGCGGGATGTAAATTGCCAACAGACACTCGGGAGAAGTGTATGGTGTTTCCTGAAACATCTATACAACAAAGCAACAGAGCCTAGGGCACTTCCACTTATGGTCCTATAGCTTAGGGAAATTAAAATCAAAAAGACACAGCCACCCCAAAGTTTGGGACGCCTCTGTTTACAAGAACCTCGTTTACCGTACAAGTTCAATATCACAGAAAGTGAAAAATGGATAAAGAACTTGTGGTACTTACGTACAATGCAGTATCACTCAGCAATGAAATCTATGTCATCAGGCCCGTAGCAGCATAATGAGTGGATTCAGGTACGATGATTCTCACTGAAATAAGTCACACAGAAAAAGAAACATCATAAGATATCACTAATACACGGAATGTAAACTTGGCTACACAGGAACTGAATTCCAAAACAGAACAGGGTCTCAAATTTAGAAAACCAACTTATGCTTGCTTAAGGGGAAAGGTGAGTTGGGGTGCTGCATAAAACCAGAGATTGAAATGAGCACAGATAAAGTTCCTTAGACCAAATATGGACTAGACAAGAGCTACTCCTTGCTCAACGAAATGGACTCAACACCGCATATTAAACGCCTAAGAATGTACCTGACTAGTAAGTATCTTAAAACCTATGGATTGCTATGTCTCCAAAAGAGAATCAAGCGTGTGTACAGGGGCATAAACGCAGCAGTGATAGGATTGGAGAGGTTCGGTGAGCAAATGAAGACCCTTTGAAGTCATATTGCATGGTACCCATTCCACGGGTCTCAACTCTCCAGGTTTAAGGTATTCTTCCTTCAGCTAAAACATGCATGTGGAACCCAGAGTATGATCAACCATGTGAACGGGAGACGTGTTCAAATACGTCTCAGTTTTCCTCCCCTGGTACTCGGGTGCAACATTCCAGACGCTTTACTAACACTCTCCCCACTTGGAGAGTCAGCGCCTTTAACCTCCTGTTTGGCCCAGTTTGCAATTTCTGCGGAAGATGAACAGGAATAGGGAACACCAATGAGAGACTAGCTGGAGGTGTCTGGACGGGCAAATTTAACTCTCATTTCCCACCAGGAAGAGGAAATAACCAAAGGCTCAGCGTGCCGTGCCGGAACCAGATTAGGGCCTGAAGCCATCCTGCGGTGTTGCGGCCAGCTCAAAAGAAAGCGAGTTGAAGAAAGGAGCTCAGGGGCACTGTAATTCACAAACCTGCAGAGTTATAAATGACAGCTATCGTCCAAAAATATACTGAAGTAAGGCTGCCAAGAGGACTTGAAAGCGGGGCAGAATTGCAGGAAACCGATTTCAGGAGGTAGACTGGAATTGCATTGAAAGCATAGGAAAAGAGGCAGAACGTCCACAATGATGCACTTGGCCAAAAAGGGCGTATGCGTTTTTTCCTGAATATATTCAGGAAAAAACGCATATGCCCTTTTTGGCCAACCAAGCAAGCTTGCAAAGGAAATCTGCACTACAATGAAGTCTCACTTCCCCCCGGTCAAAAGGGCCATCTGAAAAAAGTGTAAAATCCAGAAAGGCAGGACAGGCCATGGAGAACTGGGAGCCTTGTTATGCTGATGGGCGGGATGTAAATTGCCAACAGACACTCGGGAGAAGTGTATGGTGTTTCCTGAAACATCTAAACAACAAAGCAACAGAGCCTAGGGCACTTCCACTTATGGTCCTATAGCTTAGGGAAATTAAAATCAAAAAGACACAGCCACCCCAAAGTTTGGGACGCCTCTGTTTACAAGAACCTCGTTTACCGTACAAGTTCAATATCACAGAAAGTGAAAAATGGATAAAGAACTTGTGGTACTTACGTACAATGCAGTATCACTCAGCAATGAAATCTATGTCATCAGGCCCGTAGCAGCATAATGAGTGGATTCAGGTACGATGATTCTCACTGAAATAAGTCACACAGAAAAAGAAACATCATAAGATATCACTAATACACGGAATGTAAACTTGGCTACACAGGAACTGAATTCCAAAACAGAACAGGGTCTCAAATTTAGAAAACCAACTTATGCTTGCTTAAGGGGAAAGGTGAGTTGGGGTGCTGCATAAAACCAGAGATTGAAATGAGCACAGATAAAGTTCCTTAAGCCAAATATGGACTAGACAAGAGCTACTCCTTGCTCAACGAAATGGACTCAACACCGCATATTTAACGCCTAAGAATGTACCTGACTAGTAAGTATCTTAAAACCTATGGATTGCTATGTCTCCAAAACAGAATCAAGCGTGTGTACAGGGGCATAAACGCAGCAGTGATAGGATTGGAGAGGTTCGGTGAGCAAATGAAGACCCTTTGAAGTCATATTGCATGGTACCCATTCCACGGGTCTCAACTCTCCAGGTTTAAGGTATTCTTCCTTCAGCTAAAACATGCATGTGGAACCCAGAGTATGATCAACCATGTGAACGGGAGACGTGTTCAAATACGTCTCAGTTTTCCTCCCCTGGTACTCGGGTGCAACATTCCAGACGCTTTACTAACACTCTCCCCACTTGGAGAGTCAGCGCCTTTAACCTCCTGTTTGGCCCAGTTTTCAATTTCAGCGGAAGATGAACAGGAATAGGGAACACCAATGAGAGACTAGCTGGAGGTGTCTGGACGGGCAAATTTAACTCTCATTTCCCACCAGGAAGAGGAATTAACCAAAGGCTCAGCGTGCCGTGCCGGAACCAGATTAGGGCCTGAAGCCATCCTGCGGTGTTGCGGCCAGCTCAAAAGAAAGCGAGTTGAAGAAAGGAGCTCAGGGGCACTGTAATTCACAAACCTGCAGAGTTATAAATGACAGCTTTCGTCCAAAAATATACTGAAGTAAGGCTGCCAAGAGGACTTGAAAGCGGGGCAGAATTGCAGGAAACCGATTTCAGGAGGTAGACTGGAATTGCATTGAAAGCATAGGAAAAGAGGCAGAACGTCCACAATGATGCACTTGGCCAAAAAGGGCGTATGCGTTTTTTCCTGAATATATTCAGGAAAAAACGCATACGCCCTTTTTGGCCAACCAAGCAAGCTTGCAAAGGAAATCTGCACTACAATGAAGTCTCACTTCCCCCCGGTCAAAAGGGCCATCTGAAAAAAGTGTAAAATCCAGAAAGGCAGGACAGGCCATGGAGAACTGGGAGCCTTGTTATGCTGATGGGCGGGATGTAAATTGCCAACAGACACTCGGGAGAAGTGTATGGTGTTTCCGGAAACATCTAAAAAACAAAGCAACAGAGCCTAGGGCACTTCCACTTATGGTCCTATAGCTTAGGGAAATTAAAATCAAAAAGACACAGCCACCCCAAAGTTTGGGATGCCTCTGTTTACAAGAACCTCATTTACCGTTCAAGTTCAATATCACAGAAAGTGAAAAATGGATAAAGAACTTGTGGTACTTACGTACAATGCAGTATCACTCAGCAATGAAATCTATGTCATCAGGCCCGTAGCAGCATAATGAGTGGATTCAGGTACGATGATTCTAACTGAAATAAGTCACACAGAAAATGAAACATCATAAGGTATCACTAATACACGGAATGTGAACTTGGCTACACATGAACTGAATTACAAAACAGAACAGGGTCTCAAGTTTAGAAAACCAACTTATGCCTGCTTAAGGGGGAAGGTGAGTTGGGGTGCTGCATAAAAGCAGAGTTTGAAATTAGCACAGATACCGTTCCATAAGCCAAATATGTAATAGACTAGACCTACCCCTTGCTCAACGAAATGGATTCAACAATGAGGTATCACCTCACACCTGGTAGAATAGGCATCATAGAAAATCTACAAACAAAAAATGCTGGAAAGGGTGTGGAGAAAAGGAACCCTCTTCCACTACTGTTGGGAATATAAATTGATACAGTCATTATGGAGAACAATATGGAATTTCTTATGAAACTAACAATAGAATTACCATATGATACAGCAATCCCAGTACTGGACATATACCCAGACAAAACCATAAATCAAAAAGAGTCATTCACCGCAATGTTCATTGCATCACTATTTACAATATCGAGGTAATGGAAGCAACTTAAATGCCCACAGACAGACGAATGCATAAAGCTGTGGTACATATATAAAATGGAATATTACTAAGCCATGAAAAGGAATGAAATTGGGTCATTTGTAGAGACGTCGATGGATCTAGAGACTGTCATACAGAGTGAAGTAAGTCTGAAAGAGAAAAACAAATCTTGTATATTCATGCATATATGTGGAACCTAGAAAAACTGTACAGATTAACCATTTTGCAAGGCATAAATAGAGCAACAGATGTAGACAACAAACGTATGGACAACAAGGGGGGAAAGCTGTTGGGGGGGTGGTGGTGGGAGGAGTTGAGAGACTGGGATTGGCATGTATACATTTATATGTATAAAATAGATAACCAATAAGAACCTGCTGTATAAAAATATAAAATAAAATTCAAAATTAAAAAGAAATAAAATTTAAAAAATAAAACAAAAAACAATTATTCCCTGCACATACATGTATTTATATGAATAAATTATTTCCATGCTTATATCTGTAAATACAAAAAAGAGGAATAAAATCTACCTTGAACCAAAAACGAAAAAGAGAAAAAAAACACAGAACCCACCAGTTACACAGAGGAAAACCGTATCAGGGCACTTGCTCCAGTTGTAAACAATTCTGAAGTTGGTCAGTGGTGGGGAATCGTCTCCCATTCAGCCAGCAGCCCCCACGCAACAAGCGTCCTCATTGCAAAGCTGGGGCACCGTGCCGAGGCATCTGTGAGTAAACGTGAGCTGAGCCCCGGGCCAGTTGCTGCTGAACTATTCCCACCCGTCCCAGGTAAAACACCTGAATATATACAAGGACTTGAAAGCCTAGAGGAAGGGCCATAGAGCCACACGAGTGACAGCATGCCGGCCGACTTGGTGCCTGCAGGCCAGCCAGGATGGTCCTGGCCCTGGGTGCTCTTCTGGAAGATTTCCATTTCCCTGCCTGAGATACCCGTCCTGTCCCTGCCCCCACGGCTTTTTTCCTTCCTCACCTCTGCCCAGGGAGAAATTCCAGCAGCAGGTATGGGTGACACATCCTCTTCTTTAGCAGGTGGCAGCCTGGCAACTGCTGCAGAAAGTCCAGCAGAGCCCCACTCACACTGGGCCACCCACAAAGCCGTGGCCTCTCACTCCCTCCCACCAGCCCAGCCCCGAGACTGCTGACAGGGCAGAGAAAATGGCGTCAGGCACGGCTGCAGGGGCTCTTGCTGCCTGGAGTGGTATTTATATTGATCTCAACCCAGGCACACCTGGGGAGGGCTGGCCGGCACGGTAAGGCTGCCCAGGTCAGCCAATCATCACCCCTCAGGGGCTCACAGTTGCAGAAAATGGAACTTGCTGAACCGGCCAGGTCCAAGGAACAGGTGTGGGCTCCTGAGAGTCAGGATAGACAAGGGGCTGCAGCTTTGGCTTGTTTTCTAATCATTTTATCTGGCCCATGAGTGGGAGACAACTTCAAGAAAACCCTCTCCTAATGAGAGGAACCCAGGAGTCAGGGAGAGGAGGGGTGGGTGGTGGTTGGAGACAGAGGCCTGGTGCCCCGGGTGCAGTGGAAGTCTCTGGAAGACCAGGTGGAGGGAGGCCTCATGGAGTGATGCCCAGGGTCACAGACCTGTCGCAGCTGCTGTTTGTTAGTTCAAGTCCTGCTCTGAGGTGCTCTGTGTCAGCTCTGAGCGACAGGTGAGCTGGGGGTGCTCTGCAATGAGGGCTATGTGCACGGTTCCTGTGTGCCCAGCCCTGCCACGGTACCTGCAAGGGTAGCTCTGTATCCTGGGAGGGCCCTGACCACGAGAGCCCCGTGGGCTGGGGTGGGGGTGGGGTACCTGCCCAGGTGAGCTCCATATTCTGGGATTGGTCTGACCACGAGAGCCCCATGGGCTGCTGGGGACCTGGTAAAGGATGTCAGGACAGTCAGTGAAGCCACCGAGGATATACCTCCAGTTGCTCCTAATTCCTACACCCTGCTGGTCATTCTACCAACCACCAGGACATGGTATTCTGTATTAGTCTTCAATGATGCCTTCTTTTGTATTCCATTAGTCCCAGAGTCACAAGAAATTTTGGCTTGTGAGTGGCAGGACTCAACATACAACTAAAACAATACTTCCGGGCCGTTCGGCCCCAAGGGTGCAAAAATTCCCACACCATCTTTGGGGAAAGCTTAGCTAAAGACCTAAAAGTTCTACCTCTGGAAAAGGAAACCCTCCTTCAATATGCAGATGACATTCTGATCGCCAGCCCTACTAAGGAGGCCTCTGAACTACCAAGCCAATAAAGGATAGAAGTTGTCCAAGAAAAAGCTCAAATATCACAGACTGCAGTGACCTGCCTGGGCTTCATTCTCACAGAAGGTCAGAGAAGCCCATCCCAGGAAAGGGAAGAAACCATTTTCAGCCTTACCCCTTTCTAAAACTAGAAGACAGCTTAGGGGTTCCTGGGGAGGCCAGGGTTTGCTGCTTCTGGATCCCTAACTACAGTCTACTAGCTGGGCCTCTATATGAAACACTGAAAGGAAAAGATGATGATCCTTTGGAATAGAATCCAGAAGTGGCCTTTCAAGAATGGAAAGAGCAGTCAATTCAGACCCTTGCCCTGGAACTCCCTAATTTAGCTAAACCCTTTGACCTTTACATTCCCGGTGAAAGGTGAATCGCCATTGGAGAATTAGTGCAAAAACTGGGACCACTTGAAATGGAACAATGCAAGAATGCCATCCAGGTAGGATAAACTACGGTCACTAAGGGGCTTGGCCCACTGCCACATCTGGCCAAGATAATGGCGGTATCTAAAAACCTGGAAATCAGCAGCCCAAAAGGCCACCTCCCTCCTAAGGGAAAAGGACCCCACGTGGTGATCCTAACCACCAACCATGCCCTGAAGTTGCAGGGTTCGCTCCGTGGGCACACCGACCTTGAGTGAGGAGGCCCTCCAACTCCAACATCCAGAGAGATAACCGGGGGCAACAGGGCACCATGACGACTCGTGTGAACATCACTTGACCTGGAGTTTCTCTCATAAAACAACAAGAGTGTGTCCCAAAAGAGTAGACTACTGCTTGCAGGACTTACTGCACCCAGAGGGGAGCTAATAATCTTGGCGGGGGAACGGTATATCACACTGTCACCATAGAAAAGCCTACAGACACCGTGATGATGGTGGCCAATAAGACCGGCTGGACTCCTGTTTACTTCAAAAGGCTGTTGACTCAGTGGCCATCATGGTCCTTGATCACCACTGACCCTGGACTGTCTGGGAGTTGAGCGGGCAGGGCTCTGACACCTGGTGCTGTTTGTACGTTAATTCAGGGGCCTAATTGAAGAAAGCGCAGACTACTGGTCAGAGCATCTAGGCTGGCAGAAACGGTCAGCCTAAGGTGGCCGAACAAATGTGGGGCGGGGTGAAACCGGCCCCCACAGCGTCTCTGCACATCTCTTTCCTGGACCCTTAAAGGTCATTAGAATCTATAACACTTCCAATGCTGGTGCTCAGGTGGACGAGCAGGGAGGCAGGGGTCCTGGGGACAATCAACGTCACCGGGAGGCTGCTGGGGAGAAGCTCTGACCCTCGCCCCAGGGTATGAGGGCTCCCAACTCAGCACTCAGCAGTTACAGAAGAAGGGTCTGCACCCTCAGCACTCCAAGAATGAGGAACAGGACAAAAGGCAGAGGAGGGGTTTGTCCCCAGCAAAGCCCATTAAAAATCCCTGGGAGATAAAAATAGAATCTGGGCAATAAAGTCAAGTCTAACCTTTTTTATCCTTTGTGCTTTGTCTAATTTCACGTGCTCCTAGGGTCCCGCATGCAGAGGTTCCACACCCGGCACTTCAGACCAGATTTCCTAGTGCAGAATGGCTGGGTCGACACCTCAGCTCCTGGGGCCCAGTGCAGACTCCACGATATAGAGCCTGAGCTACAGCCAACCCGGCCCTCGAGAGCTCCGCCCCCTCCCTCCCACTGACTCTGACAGGATCTCTACACAGCAGCCCAGCCCACAGCCCACGGGGTAGTGCATGCTCTCACCTCTCCATTCTCTGATCAAAATATAAAGTTTCCTTTGCTTGTGAACCAAACTCAGTCTCGATCTGTTGGCCCCAATGACACTGGGCAGGGGGACACTTGTTGGGGTCCACTCTGGAAGATCAGTAACAGAAATTGAGACTATTGTAACCTCAATGAACAGATGTGTGAGCCAAACTGTAGTTAACATAGAACAGTGTATAAGGCTCGGGTAAAATAAGATGTTTCTAACACTTCCATTTGATATTTCCATCACTTTATTATAAGCAAGTTCAGTGAAAAGGTTTGTCTTATTTGTCAGGTCAATATTAGAGAAATGAAGTGATTTCTTTCCAAGGATGTACATCTAATAATCTTGGTTAAACCTTCAATCTTGTTTTAAATGCTTTTCCATTGAAAATGATACCTCTCTTTCAGCTCCCCCATTTCTGAGAAGTATAAAATCTTATAATTTATTATTACCAAAGGGGAAAGGTGGGAGGAGGGATAAATTAACAGTTTGGGATTAACACATACACACTGCTATGTATAAAATAGATCATCAACAAGGAACTACTGTATAGCACAGGGAACTACACTCAACATTTTGCAATAACCTATAAGGGGAAATAATCTGAAAAAGAATAGATATTTTTATTGACATCATCTATCAATGACAGTTAAAGTGTAACCTAAGGGAAGCTGGTGGTGAGTGCTTCTGACCCTGAAGACTTCAATCATCTAAAGTTTGGACTCTGCCTACTTCCCATGGCCCTTAATGAACATATGTGTAGCCGTAACTTAAAAACTTCCCCAGTTTGGGTTTCGGGGAGACACTGATTTTGAAAAAGCCCTGGTGTTCTCCTTACATGAATGGGACTCTTCCTACTGCTAAAACATGTCTGTCACACCCAGAGGATGGTATACCGTCTGATCGGGAAGAGTTTGGAAAAGGCATCTCATCTCCTCATCTCCTGGTGCTCGGGTTCACCCCTCCAGCGTCTTTACTAACAGTCTCCCCACTTGGAGATGTCAGCACTGTCAACATCCTGTTGCGTACAGTTTGGAATTTGTCCAGAGGATGAAGCGGAAGGATGAGGAACAATGAGAGACAAGTCCTAGGTGTTCAGACAGGCACATGTCACTCTAATTTCCAATCAGGAAGACGAATTGACCAAAGGCTAGGGTTGCCCATGGAAACAATATAGGGCTTGAGGAAATCCCGCTGCTTTGTGGCCAGTTCCCATAAACACAAGTTGAACAATGGAACTCAGGGGCAGTAAAATTCACAAAACTGCAGAGTTGAAAATATCCATCACTGAAAAATGTCTTGAGGAAAGTCAGAGAAAAGGACTTGTAAGCAAGGGAGAATGGCAGGAAAGGGATTTGAGGAGGTAGAAAGGACTCGCCATTAAGCACAAGAAAAGGAGCTGAACATTGCCAACATTGCAGTTGGCCAAAAAGGGTGTATGCGTTTTTTTCTGTATATATTCAAGAAAAGGGCATACACTTTTTTAGCCAACCAAACAGATGGGCACTGGAAGTCAATACTACAAAAGATATCACTTCGCATCAGTCAGAAGAGCCATCCTCATAAAGCGTAAACAACAGAAATGCAGGACAGGGCAACGAGAAGAGGGAGCCCTGTGAGACTTATAGTGGAAATGTATATTGCCAACGGCCATTCTGGAGAAGTGTATTGTATTTACTAAAGCATCTAAAAAATGAGCTACAGAGCATAGGGCACTTGCACTCATGGGCGTATATCTTGGGAAAAACAAAAATCGAGAGGACACAGGCACCCCAATGTTTACCCCCTCTCTGTTTAAAAGATCCTCGACTAGGATATAACTTAAATGTCTCTGGAGGGAAAAAATGGATAGAGATGTGGTACTTAGGTAGAGTGGAATATTATTCAGCCTGGAAATCAATGAAATATGGCCAGTTGTAACAACTCCGGAGGAGTTACGTATGATCATTCTAAGTGACAGAATTCAAAAAGAAAAAGACACATATCATAAGATATCACTTAAAGGTGGAATCCAAAATGGCTACACATGAAATAAATTACAAAACAAAAACATAGTCAAATATGTAGAAAACACGCATAAGGCTGCTAAACGGGAAAGGTGGGGAGGGGTGAGGCATCATCCAGGAGGTTGAAATTAGCAAAGATACCATTCCAAATACCAAACTGATAATCAACAAGGCCTACACGGTAGCTAAAAGAACTGCACTCAGCACACTCAAGTCACCGGAAAAGAATATATACGACTGGTAAGAATCTGAAAAAGAATTTATTGATGTCTCTCTGTACGTGAATCAAGTGGATGTACAGCAGCAAGAAACAGAGCTTTGAAAATCAGCTGTAACCAATATAGTAATAAATTGAAAAAAATAAACGACAGAGAGACAGAGAAAACCTCTTACAACTTTTCCTCAGGGACGGTGATGCAACATGGATTGAACACATCTAGACCCACAGCAGGATGAGACATAAGGCTGGAAACTGTTTGCGCTAAGAGAAATGTGAGGTTGGGTGAGGAAATGCACACCCTTTAAAGTAATACTACCTGGTACCCATTCAATGGGTCCCAAATCTGCAGGTTCAAGGGATCTTCCTATAGCTAAAACATGCATGGAAAACCCAGAGGACTGTACACCATGTGATCGGGAGATGTGTCTAAAATGCACCTCATTTATCCTCTCCTGGTGCTCCTGTTCACCATTCCAGCCACGCTACTTAGAATCTCCCCACTTGGAGAATCAGCACATTTAAACTTCTGTTTCACACATTTTGCAAATTGTGAGGAGGATGAACGGGAAGAGGGGGAACCAATGAGAGAATAGTTGTAGGGGTTTGGACGGGCACATATCACTCTAATTTCCCATTAAGAATAAGAATTAAAGAAAGGCTCAGCCTGCCTCGCCGGAGCCAAAATAGGGCCTGAAGCAATCCTGCGGGTTTGAGGCCAGCTCACAAAAGAACAACTTAAAAAATGGAGCTCAGGGTCACTGCAATTCACAAACCTGCAGAGTTATAAATGAAAACTAACGTCCAAAAATATGTTGAGGTAAGGCAAAGAAGAGGATCTGAATGCAAGACAGAATTGCAAGAAACAGATTTCAAGAGATAGATTGGACTCGTCTTTAACGCACATGAAAAGCGGCAGAATTTCGACAATGATGCAGTTGGCCCAAAAGGGCGTATGCGTTTTTTCCTGATTATATCCAGGAAAAAACGCATACGCACTTTATGGGCAACGAAGCAAGCAAGCAATGCAAATGTGCACAACAAAGAAGTCTCATTTCCCACCGGTCAAAAGGGCCATCCTAAAAAATTGTAAAAACCAGAAATGCAGGACAGGCCATGGAGAACAGGGAGCCTTTATACGCTGATGGGCAGTGTGTGGACTGCCGAGAGCCACTCTGGAGAAGTGTATGGTGGTTCCTAAATCATCTAAAAAACAGAGCTACAGAGCATAGGACACTTCCAATCATGGGAGTATATCTAGGGAAGTCTAAAAATCAACAAGACACAAGCACACCACAGTTTAGGGCTACTCTGTTTACAAGAACCTCAACTTCAGTACACCTTAAATATCCCAGGAAAGAGAACAATGGATAAAGAAGATGTGGTACTTATGTACAATTTCTTCACCATGAAATCAATGTAATAAGGCTAGTAGAAGGATAAAGAGTGGATTTAGGTCCGATAATACTACTTGAAATAAGTCAAACAGAAAAAGAAACATATCATAAGATATCACTTATAGAGGGAGGGTAAATATGGCTGCACAAGAAAAGAATTACAGAACAGAACAGTGTCTCACATTTAGAAAACACACTTATGTCAGCTTAAGGGGAAAGGAGAGGTGGGGTGATGCATAAAACCAGAGTTTGAAATTAGCACAGATACCGTTCAATAAACCAAATAGGTATTAGACAAGATCTACACCTTGCTCAATGAACTGGCCTCAACACACCCTATACACCACAGAGAAATATATCTGAGTAATAAGAATCTTAAAACCCATGTATTGATATATCTCCATAAGGGAATCAAGTGTGTGCAGAGCGGCACAAACACAGCAGTGAAAATGAGCTAAACCCCATTATAGAAATAAATTTTAAAAACAAAACGCTGAAACAATGAAAGAGAGAAAAATTCTTACAAAATTCGCTCAGGGGCTGTGATGCAACCTGGATTGACCACATATAAACCCACAGCTGGATAAGACATAAGGCTGGACACTTGGGGCTGAGAGGATTGGTGAGCTTTGGTGAGCAACTGCCGAAAGTTTAATGCAATACTTCATGCTACTCAGTCCAAGGGTCCCAACACTCCAGGTTGAAGGGAATCTTCCTACAGCTAAACCATGCTTGGGAAACCCAGCGACTGGTATACCATATGATCGGGAAAGGTTTCTAAAACACACCTCATTTTTCCTCTCCTGGGGCTCCGGATCGACATTCCAGCCGCTTTACTAACAACATCCCCACATGGAGAGTCAATGCCTTTAAGTTCTGGTATCGCACAGTCTGCAGTTAGTGCGGAGGATGAATGGGAATAGGGGGAACCAGTGAGAAACTAGCTGTAGCGGTTTCAATGGGCACATGTCACTCTAATTTCACATCAGTAAGAAGAATTAACCAAAGGCACAGCAAGGTGCCCCAGAAGAAGAATAGAGCTTCAAGGAATCCTGTGGTTATGGGGCAAGATCACAAAAATAAGAGCTGAAAAATGGAGCTAAGGGCCACTGCAATTCAAAAACCTGCAGAGTTATAAAGGCCAACTATTTTCAAAAAATATATTGAGGTAAGGCTATGAAGAAGCATTGAAAGCAAGGCAGAATTGCAGGCAACCGATTTCAGGAGATACACTGGAATTGCATTGAAAACATATGAAGAGAGTCAGAACCTCGACAATGATGCACTTGGCCAAAAAGGGCGTATGTGTTTTTTCCTGAATATAGTCAGGAAAAAACGCATACACACTTTTTGGCCAACCAAGCAAGCTTGCAAAGGAAATCTGCACTACAATGAAGTCTCACTTTCCCCTGGTCAAAAGGGCCATCTGAAAAAAGTGTAAAATCCATAAAGGCACGACAGGCCATGGAGAACTGGGAGCCTTCTAATGCTGATGGGCGGGATGTAAATTGCCAACAGACACTCTGGAGAAGTGTATGGTGTTTCCTGAAACATCTAAAAAACAAAGCAACAGAGCCTAGGGCACTTCCACTTATGGTCCTAGAGTTTAGGGAAATTAAAATCAAAAAGACACAGCCACCCCAAAGTTTGGGATGGCTCTGTTTACAAGAACCTCATATACGGTACAAGTTCAATATCACAGAAAGTGAAAAATGGATAAAGAACTTGTGGTACTTACGTACAATGCAATATCACTCAGCAATAAAATCTATATCATCAGGCCCGTAGCAGCATAATGAGTGGATTCAGGTACGATGAATCTAACTGAAATAAGTCACACAGAAAAAGAAACATCATAAGATATCACTAATACACGGAATGTAAACTTGGCTACACAGGAACTGAATTCCAAAACAGAACAGGGTCTCAAATTTAGAAAACCAACTTATGCTTGCTTAAGGGGGAAGGTGAGTTGGGGTGCTGCATAAAACCAGAGTTTGAAATTAGCACAGATAAAGTTCCTTAAGCCAAATATGGACTAGACAAGAGCTACTCCTTGCTCAACGAAATGGACTCAACACCCCATATTAAACGCCAAAGAATATACCTGACTAGTAAGAATCTTAAAACGTATGGATGGCAATGTCTGAAAGAGAATCAAGCGTGTGTACAGGGGCATAAACACAGCTGTGACAGGATTGGAGAGGTTCAGTGAGCAAATGAAGACACTTTGAAGTCATATTGCATGGTACCCATTCCACGGGTCTCAACTCTCCACGTTTAAGGTATTCTTCCTTCAGCTAAAACATGCATGTGGAACCCAGAGTATGATCAACCATGTGAATGGGAGACGTGTTCAAATATGTCTCAGTTTTCCTCCCCTGGTACTCGGGTGCAACATTCCAGACGCTTTACTAACACTCTCCCCACTTGGAGAGTCAGCGCCTTTAACCTCCTGTTTGGCCCAGTTTGCAATTTCTGCGGAAGATGAACAGGAATAGGGAACACCAATGAGAGACTAGCTGGAGGTGTCTGGACGGGCAAATTTAACTCTCATTTCCCACCAGGAAGAGGATATAACCAAAGGCTCAGCGTGCCGGGCCGGAACCAGATTAGGGCCTGAAGCCATCCTGCGGTGTTGCGGCCAGCTCAAAAGAAAGCGAGTTGAAGAAAGGAGCTCAGGGGCACTGTAATCCACAAACCTGCAGAGTTATAAATGACAGCTATCGTCCAAAAATATACTGAAGTAAGGCTGCCAAGAGGACTCGAAAGCGGGGCAGAATTGCAGGAAACCGATTTCAGGAGGTAGACTGGAATTGCATTGAAAGCATAGGAAAAGAGGCAGAACGTCCACAATGATGCACTTGGCCAAAAAGGGCGTATGCGTTTTTTCCTGAATATATTCAGGAAAAAACGCATACGCCCTTTTTGGCCAACCAAGCAAGCTTGCAAAGGAAATCTGCACTACAATGAAGTCTCACTTCCCCCCGGTCAAAAGGGCCATCTGAAAAAAGTGTAAAATCCAGAAAGGCAGGACAGGCCATGGAGAACTGGGAGCCTTGTTATGCTGATGGGCGGGATGTAAATTGCCAACAGACACTCGGGAGAAGTGTATGGTGTTTCCGGAAACATCTAAAAAACAAAGCAACAGAGCCTAGGGCACTTCCACTTATGGTCCTATAGCTTAGGGAAATTAAAATCAAAAAGACACAGCCACCCCAAAGTTTGGGACACCTCTGTTTACAAGAACCTCGTTTACAGTACAAGTTCAACATCGCAGAAAGTGAAAAATGGATAAAGAAGGTGTGGTATTTACTTACAAAGCAATATCACTCAGCAATGAAATCTATGTCATCAGGCCCTTAGCAGCACAATGAGTGGATTCAGGTATGATGATTCTAACTGAAATAAGTCACACAGAAAAAGAAACATCATAAGATATCAGTAATACACGGAATGTAAACTTGGCTACACAGGAACTGAATTACAGAACAGAACAGGGTCTCAAATTTAGAAAACCAACTTATGCTTGCTTAAGGGTAAAAGTGAGTTGGGGTGCTGCATAAAACGAGAGATTGAAACGAGCACAGATAAAGTTCCTTAAGCCAAATATGGACTAGACAAGAGCTACTCCTTGCTCAACGAAATGGACTCAACACCGCATATTAAACGCCTAAGAATGTACCTGACTAGTAAGTATCTTAAAACCTATGGATTGCTATGTCTCCGAAAGAGAATCAAGCATGTGTACAGGGGCATAAACGCAGCAGTGATAGGATTTGAGAGGTTCGGTGAGCAAATGAAGTCCCTTTGAAGTCATATTGCATGGTACCCATTCCACGGGTTTCAACTACCCAGGTTTAAGGTATTCTTCCTTCAGCTAAAACATGCATGTGGAACCTAGAGTATGATCAACCATGTGATCGGGAGACGTGTTCAAATATGTCTCAGTTTTCGTACCCTGGTACTCGGGTGCAACATTCCAGACGCTTTACTAACACTCTCCCGACTTGGAGAGTCCGTCCCTTTAATCTCCTGTTTGGCCCAGTTTGCAGTTTCTGCAGAAGATGAACAGGAATAGCGAGAACCAATGAGAGACTAGCTGGAGGTGTCTGGACGGGCAAATTTAACTCTCATTTCCCACCAGGAAGAGGAATTAACCAAAGGCTCAGCGTGCCGTGCCGGAACCAGATTAGGGCCTGAAGCCATCCTGCGGTGTTGCGGCCAGGTCACAAGAAAGCGAGTTGAAGAAAGGAGCTCAGGGGCACTGTAATTCACAAACCTGCAGAGTTATAAATGACAGCTATCGTCCAAAAATATACTGAAGTAAGGCTGCCAAGAGGACTCGAAAGCGGGGCAGAATTGCAGGAAACCGATTTCAGGAGGTAGACTGGAATTGCACTGAAAGCATAGGAAAAGAGGCAGAACGTCCACAATGATGCACTTGGCCAAAAAGGGCGTATGCGTTTTTTCCTGAATATATTCAGGAAAAAACGCATACGCCCTTTTTGGCCAACCAAGCAAGCTTGCAAAGGAAATCTGCACTACAATGAAGTCTCACTTCCCCCCGGTCAAAAGGGCCATCTGAAAAAAGTGTAAAATCCAGAAAGGCAGGACAGGCCATGGAGAACTGGGAGCCTTGTTATGCTGAGGGGCGGGATGTAAATTGCCAACAGACACTCGGGAGAAGTGTATGGTGTTTCCGGAAACATCTAAAAAACAAAGCAACAGAGCCTAGGGCACTTCCACTTATGGTCCTATAGCTTAGGGAAATTAAAATCAAAAAGACACAGCCACCCCAAAGTTTGGGACGCCTCTGTTTACAAGAACCTCGTTTACCGTACAAGTTCAATATCACAGAAAGTGAAAAATGGATAAAGAACTTGTGGTACTTACGTACAATGCAGTATCACTCAGCAATGAAATCTATGTCATCAGGCCCGTAGCAGCATAATGAGTGGATTCAGGTACGATGATTCTCACTGAAATAAGTCACACAGAAAAAGAAACATCATAAGATATCACTAATACACGGAATGTAAACTTGGCTACACAGGAACTGAATTCCAAAACAGAACAGGGTCTCAAATTTAGAAAACCAACTTATGCTTGCTTAAGGGGAAAGGTGAGTTGGGGTGCTGCATTAAACCAGAGATTGAAATGAGCACAGATAAAGTTCCTTAAGCCAAATATGGACTAGACAAGAGCTACTCCTTGCTCAACGAAATGAACTCAACACCCCATATTAAACGCCTAAGAATGTACCTGACTAGTAAGTATCTTAAAACCTATGGATTGCTATGTCTCCAAAAGAGAATCAAGCATGTGTACAGGGGCATAAACGCAGCAGTGATAGGATTGGAGAGGTTCGGTGAGCAAATGAAGACCCTTTGAAGTCATATTGCATGGTACCCATTCCACGGGTCTCAACTCTCCAGGTTTAAGGTATTCTTCCTTCAGCTAAAACATGCATGTGGAACCCAGAGTATGATCAACCATGTGAACGGGAGACGTGTTCAAATATGTCTCAGTTTTCCTCTCCTGGTACTCGGGTGCAACATTCCAGACGCTTTACTAACACTCTCCCCACTTGGAGAGTCAGCGCCTTTAACCTCCTGTTTGGCCCAGTTTGCAATTTCTGAGGAAGATGAACAGGAATAGTGAGAACCAATGAGAGACTAGCAGGAGGTGTCTGGACGGGCAAATTTAACTCTCATTTCCCACCAGGAAGAGGAAATAACCAAAGGCTCAGCGTGCCGTGCCGGAACCATATTAGGGCCTGAAGCCATTCTGTGGTGTTGCGGCCAGCTCAAAAGAAAGCGAGTTGAAGAAAGGAGCTCAGGGGCACTGTAATTCACAAACCTGCAGAGTTATAAATGACAGCTATCGTCCAAAAATATACTGAAGTCAGGCTGCCAAGAGGACTTGAAAGCGGGGCAGAATTGCAGGCAACCGATTTCAGGAGGTAGACTGGAATTGCATTGAAAGCATAGGAAAAGAGGCAGAACGTCCACAATGATGCACTTGGCCAAATAGGGCGTATGCGTTTTTTCCTGAATATATTCAGGAAAAAACGCATACGCCCTTTTTGGCCAACCAAGCAAGCTTGCAAAGGAAATCTGCACTACAATGAAGTCTCACTTCCCCCCGGTCAAAAGGGCCATCTGAAAAAAGTGTAAAATCCAGAAAGGCAGGATAGGCCATGGAGAACTGGGAGCCTTGTTATGCTGATGGGCGGGATGTAAATTGCCAACAGACACTCTGGAGAAGTGTATGGTGTTTCCTGAAACATCTATACAACAAAGCAACAGAGCCTAGGGCACTTCCACTTATGGTCCTATAGCTTAGGGAAATTAAAATCAAAAAGACACAGCCACCCCAAAGTTTGGGACGCCTCTGTTTACAAGAACCTCGTTTACCGTACAAGTTCAATATCACAGAAAGTGAAAAATGGATAAAGAACTTGTGGTACTTACGTACAATGCAGTATCACTCAGCAATGAAATCTATGTCATCAGGCCCGTAGCAGCATAATGAGTGGATTCAGGTACGATGATTCTCACTGAAATAAGTCACACAGAAAAAGAAACATCATAAGATATCACTAATACACGGAATGTAAACTTGGCTACACAGGAACTGAATTCCAAAACAGAACAGGGTCTCAAATTTAGAAAACCAACTTATGCTTGCTTAAAGGGAAAGGTGAGTTGGGGTGCTGCATAAAACCAGAGATTGAAATGAGCACAGATAAAGTTCCTTAAGCCAAATATGGACTAGACAAGAGCTACTCCTTGCTCAACGAAATGGACTCAACACCCCATATTAAACGCCTAAGAATGTACCTGACTAGTAAGTATCTTAAAACCTATGGATTGCTATGTCTCCAAAAGAGAATCAAGCCTGTGTACAGGGGCATAAACGCAGCAGTGATAGGATTGGAGAGGTTCGGTGAGCAAATGAAGACCCTTTGAAGTCATATTGCATGGTACCCATTCCACGGGTCTCAACTCTCCAGGTTTAAGGTATTCTTCCTTCAGCTAAAACATGCATGTGGAACCCAGAGTATGATCAACCATGTGAACGGGAGACGTGTTCAAATATGTCTCAGTTTTCCTCCCCTGGTACTCGGGTGCAACATTCCAGACGCTTAACTAACACTCTCCCCACTTGGAGAGTCAGCGCCTTTAACCTCCTGTTTGGCCCAGTTTGCAATTTCTGCGGAAGATGAACAGGAATAGGGAACACCAATGAGAGACTAGCTGGAGGTGTCTGGACGGGCAAATTTAACTCTCATTTCCCACCAGGAAGAGGAAATATCCAAAGGCTCAGCGTGCCGGGCCGGAACCAGATTAGGGCCTGAAGCCATCCTGCGGTGTTGCGGCCAGCTCAAAAGAAAGCGAGTTGAAGAAAGGAGCTCAGGGGCACTGTAATTCACAAACCTGCAGAGTTATAAATGACAGCTATCGTCCAAAAATATACTGAAGTAAGGCTGCCAAGAGGACTCGAAAGCGGGGCAGAATTGCAGGAAACCGATTTCAGGAGGTAGACTGGAATTGCATTGAAAGCATAGGAAAAGAGGCAGAACGTCCACAATGATGCACTTGGCCAAAAAGGGCATATGCGTTTTTTCCTGAATATATTCAGGAAAAAACGCATACACCCTTTTTGGCCAACCAAGCAAGCTTGCAAAGGAAATCTGCACTACAATGAAGTCTCACTTCCCCCCGGTCAAAAGGGCCATCTGAAAAAAGTGTAAAATCCAGAAAGGCAGGACAGGCCATGGAGAACTGGGAGCCTTGTTATGCTGATGGGCGGGATGTAAATTGCCAACAGACACTCGGGAGAAGTGTATGGTGTTTCCTGAAACATCTAAAAAACAAAGCAACAGAGCCTAGGGCACTTCCACTTATGGTCCTATAGCTTAGGGAAATTAAAATCAAAAAGACACAGCCACCCCAAAGTTTGGGATGCCTCTGTTTACAAGAACCTCGTTTACAGTACAAGTTCAACATCGCAGAAAGTGAAAAATGGATAAAGAAGGTGTGGTATTTACTTACAAAGCAATATCACTCAGCAATGAAATCTATGTCATCAGGCCCTTAGCAGCACAATGAGTGGATTCAGGTATGATGATTCTAACTGAAATAAGTCACACAGAAAAAGAAACATCATAAGATATCAGTAATACACGGAATGTAAACTTGGCTACACAGGAACTGAATTACAGAACAGAACAGGGTCTCAAATTTAGAAAACCAACTTATGCTTGCTTAAGGGTAAAGGTGAGTTGGGGTGCTGCATAAAACCAGAGATTGAAACGAGCACAGATAAAGTTCCTTAAGCCAAATATGGAATAGACAAGAGCTACTCCTTGCTCAACGAAATGGACTCAACACCGCATATTAAACGCCTAAGAATGTACCTGACTAGTAAGTATCTTAAAACCTATGGATTGCTATGTCTCCGAAAGAGAATCAAGCGTGTGTACAGGGGCATAAACGCAGCAGTGATAGGATTGGAGAGGTTCGGTGAGCAAATGAAGACCCTTTGAAGTCATATTGCATGGTACCCATTCCACGGGTCTCAACTCTCCAGGTTTAAGGTATTCTTCCTTCAGCTAAAACATGCATGTGGAACCCAGAGTATGATCAACCATGTGAACGGGAGACGTGTTCAAATATGTCTCAGTTTTCCTCCCCTGGTACTCGGGTGCAACATTCCAGACGCTTAACTAACACTCTCCCCACTTGGAGAGTCAGCGCCTTTAACCTCCTGTTTGGCCCAGTTTGCAATTTCTGCGGAAGATGAACAGGAATAGGGAACACCAATGAGAGACTAGCTGGAGGTGTCTGGACGGGCAAATTTAACTCTCATTTCCCACCAGGAAGAGGAAATATCCAAAAGCTCAGCGTGCCGTGCCGGAACCAGATTAGGGCCTGAAGCCATCCTGCGGTGTTGCGGCCAGCTCAAAAGAAAGCGAGTTGAAGAAAGGAGCTCAGGGGCACTGTAATTCACAAACCTGCAGAGTTATAAATGACAGCTATCGTCCAAAAATATACTGAAGTAAGGCTGCCAAGAGGACTCGAAAGCGGGGCAGAATTGCAGGAAACCGATTTCAGGAGGTAGACTGGAATTGCATTGAAAGCATAGGAAAAGAGGCAGAACGTCCACAATGATGCACTTGGCCAAAAAGGGCATATGCGTTTTTTCCTGAATATATTCAGGAAAAAACGCATACGCCCTTTTTGGCCAACCAAGCAAGCTTGCAAAGGAAATCTGCACTACAATGAAGTCTCACTTCCCCCCGGTCAAAAGGGCCATCTGAAAAAAGTGTAAAATCCAGAAAGGCAGGACAGGCCATGGAGAACTGGGAGCCTTGTTATGCTGATGGGCGGGATGTAAATTGCCAACAGACACTCGGGAGAAGTGTATGGTGTTTCCTGAAACATCTAAAAAACAAAGCAACAGAGCCTAGGGCACTTCCACTTATGGTCCTATAGCTTAGGGAAATTAAAATCAAAAAGACACAGCCACCCCAAAGTTTGGGACGCCTCTGTTTACAAGAACCTCGTTTACAGTACAAGTTCAACATCGCAGAAAGTGAAAAATGGATAAAGAAGGTGTGGTATTTACTTACAAAGCAATATCACTCAGCAATGAAATCTATGTCATCAGGCCCTTAGCAGCACAATGAGTGGATTCAGGTATGATGATTCTAACTGAAATAAGTCACACAGAAAAAGAAACATCATAAGATATCAGTAATACACGGAATGTAAACTTGGCTACACAGGAACTGAATTACAGAACAGAACAGGGTCTCAAATTTAGAAAACCAACTTATGCTTGCTTAAGGGTAAAGGTGAGTTGGGGTGCTGCATAAAACCAGAGATTGAAACGAGCACAGATAAAGTTCCTTAAGCCAAATATGGAATAGACAAGAGCTACTCCTTGCTCAACGAAATGGACTCAACACCGCATATTAAACGCCTAAGAATGTACCTGACTAGTAAGTATCTTAAAACCTATGGATTGCTATGTCTCCGAAAGAGAATCAAGCGTGTGTACAGGGGCATAAACGCAGCAGTGATAGGATTGGAGAGGTTCGGTGAGCAAATGAAGACCCTTTGAAGTCATATTGCATGGTACCCATTCCACGGGTTTCAACTACCCAGGTTTAAGGTATTCTTCCTTCAGCTAAAACATGCATGTGGAACCTAGAGTATGATCAACCATGTGATCGGGAGACGTGTTCAAATATGTCTCAGTTTTCGTACCCTGGTACTCGGGTGCAACATTCCAGACGCTTTACTAACACTCTCCTGACTTGGAGAGTGCGTCCCTTTAATCTCCTGTTTGGCCCAGTTTGCAATTTCTGCGGAAGATGAACAGGAATAGGGAACACCAATGAGAGACTAGCTGGAGGTGTCTGGACGGGCAAATTTAACTCTCATTTCCCACCAGGAAGAGGAATTAACCAAAGGCTCAGCGTGCCGTGCCGGAACCAGATTAGGGCCTGAAGCCATCCTGCGGTGTTGCGGCCAGGTCACAAGAAAGCGAGTTGAAGAAAGGAGCTCAGGGGCACTGTAATTCACAAACCTGCAGAGTTATAAATGACAGCTATCGTCCAAAAATATACTGAAGTAAGGCTGCCAAGAGGACTCGAAAGCGGGGCAGAATTGCAGGAAACCGATTTCAGGAGGTAGACTGGAATTGCATTGAAAGCATAGGAAAAGAGGCAGAACGTCCACAATGATGCACTTGGCCAAAAAGGGCGTATGCGTTTTTTCCTGAATATATTCAGGAAAAAACGCATACGCACTTTTTGGCCAACCAAGCAAGCTTGCAAAGGAAATCTGCACTACAATGAAGTCTCACTTCCCCCCGGTCAAAAGGGCCATCTGAAAAAAGTGTAAAATCCAGAAAGGCAGGACAGGCCATGGAGAACTGGGAGCCTTGTTATGCTGATGGGCGGGATGTAAATTGCCAACAGACACTCGGGAGAAGTGTATGGTGTTTCCTGAAACATCTAAAAAACAAAGCAACAGAGCCTAGGGCACTTCCACTTATGGTCCTATAGCTTAGGGAAATTAAAATCAAAAAGACACAGCCACCCCAAAGTTTGGGACGCCTCTGTTTACAAGAACCTCGTTTACCGTACAAGTTCAATATCACAGAAAGTGAAAAATGGATAAAGAACTTGTGGTATTTACGTACAATGCAGTATCACTCAGCAATGAAATCTATGTCATCAGGCCCGTAGCAGCATAATGAGTGCATTCAGGTACGATGATTCTCACTGAAATAAGTCACACAGAAAAAGAAACATCATAAGATATCACTAATACACGGAATGTAAACTTGGCTACACAGGAACTGAATTCCAAAACAGAACAGGGTCTCAAATTTAGAAAACCAACTTATGCTTGCTTAAGGGGAAAGGTGAGTTGGGGTGCTGCATTAAACCAGAGATTGAAATGAGCACAGATAAAGTTCCTTAAGCCAAATATGGACTAGACAAGAGCTACTCCTTGCTCAACGAAATGGACTCAACACCCCATATTAAACGCCTAAGAATGTACCTGACTAGTAAGTATCTTAAAACCTATGGATTGCTATGTCTCCAAAAGAGAATCAACCGTGTGTACAGGGGCATAAACGCAGCAGTGATAGGATTGGAGAGGTTCGGTGAGCAAATGAAGACCCTTTGAAGTCATATTGCATGGTACCCATTCCACGGGTCTCAACTCTCCAGGTTTAAGGTATTCTTCCTTCAGCTAAAACATGCATGTGGAACCCAGAGTATGATCAACCATGTGAACGGGAGACGTGTTCAAATATGTCTCAGTTTTCCTCTTCTGGTAATCGTGTGCAACATTCCAGACGCTTTACTAACACTCTCCCCACTTGGAGAGTCAGCGCCTTTAACCTCCTATTTGGCCCAGTTTGCAATTTCTGAGGAAGATGAACAGGAATAGTGAGAACCAATGAGAGACTAGCAGGAGGTGTCTGGACGGGCAAATTTAACTCTCATTTCCCACCAGGAAGAGGAATTAACCAAAGGCTCAGCGTGCCGTGCCGGAACCAGATTAGGGCCTGAAGCCATCCTGCGGTGTTGCGGCCAGCTCAAAAGAAAGCGAGTTGAAGAAAGGAGCTCAGGGGCACTGTAATTCACAAACCTGCAGAGTTATAAATGACAGCTATCGTCCAAAAATATACTGAAGTAAGGCTGCCAAGAGGACTTGAAAGCGGGGCAGAATTGCAGGAAACCGATTTCAGGAGGTAGACTGGAATTGCATTGAAAGCATAGGAAAAGAGGCAGAACGTCCACAATGATGCACTTGGCCAAAAAGGGCGTATGCGTTTTTTCCTGAATATATTCAGGAAAAAACGCATACGCCCTTTTTGGCCAACCAAGCAAGCTTGCAAAGGAAATCTGCACTACAATGAAGTCTCACTTCCCCCCGGTCAAAAGGGCCATCTGAAAAAAGTGTAAAATCCAGAAAGGCAGGACAGGCCATGGAGAACTGGGAGCCTTGTTATGCTGATGGGCGGGATGTAAATTGCCAACAGACACTCGGGAGAAGTGTATGGTGTTTCCGGAAACATCTAAAAAACAAAGCAACAGAGCCTAGGGCACTTCCACTTATGGTCCTATAGCTTAGGGAAATTAAAATCAAAAAGACACAGCCACCCCAAAGTTTGGGACGCCTCTGTTTACAAGAACCTCGTTTACCGTACAAGTTCAATATCACAGAAAGTGAAAAATGGATAAAGAACTTGTGGTACTTACGTACAATGCAGTATCACTCAGCAATGAAATCTATGTCATCAGGCCCGTAGCAGCATAACGAGTGGATTCAGGTACGATGATTCTCACTGAAATAAGTCACACAGAAAAAGAAACATCATAAGATATCACTAATACACGGAATGTAAACTTGGCTACACAGGAACTGAATTCCAAAACAGAACAGGGTCTCAAATTTAGAAAACCAACTTATGCTTGCTTAAGGGGAAAGGTGAGTTGGGGTGCTGCATTAAACCAGAGATTGAAACGAGCACAGATAAAGTTCCTTAAGCCAAATATGGAATAGACAAGAGCTACTCCTTGCTCAACGAAATGGACTCAACACCCCATATTAAACGCCTAAGAATGTACCTGACTAGTAAGTATCTTAAAACCTATGGATTGCTATGTCTCCAAAAGAGAATCAAGCGTGTGTACAGGGGCATAAACGCAGCAGTGATAGGATTGGAGAGGTTCGGTGAGCAAATGAAGACCCTTTGAAGTCATATTCATGGTACCCATTCCACGGGTTTCAACTACCAAGGTTTAAGGTATTCTTCCTTCAGCTAAAACATGCATGTGGAACCTAGAGTATGATCAACCATGTGATCGGGAGACGTGTTCAAATATGTCTCAGTTTTCGTACCCTGGTACTCGGGTGCAACATTCCAGACGCTTTACTAACACTCTCCCCACTTGGAGAGTCAGCGCCTTTAACCTCCTGTTTGGCCCAGTTTGCAATTTCTGCGCAAGATGAACAGGAATAGGGAACACCAATGAGAGACTAGCTGGAGGTGTCTGGACGGGCAAATTTAACTCTCATTTCCCACCAGGAAGAGAAAATAACCAAAGGCTCAGCGTGCCGGGCCGGAACCAGATTAGGGCCTGAAGCCATCCTGCGGTGTTGCGGCCAGCTCAAAAGAAAGCGAGTTGAAGAAAGGAGCTCAGGGGCACTGTAATTCACAAACCTGCAGAGTTATAAATGACAGCTATCGTCCAAAAATATACTGAAGTAAGGCTGCCAAGAGGACTTGAAAGCGGGGCAGAATTGCAGGAAACCGATTTCAGGAGGTAGACTGGAATTGCATTGAAAGCATAGGAAAAGAGGCAGAACGTCCACAATGATGCACTTGGCCAAAAAGGGCGTATGCGTTTTTTCTTGAATATATTCAGGAAAAAACGCATACGCCCTTTTTGGCCAACCAAGCAAGCTTGCAAAGGAAATCTGCACTACAATGAAGTCTCACTTCCCCCCGGTCAAAAGGGCCATCTGAAAAAAGTGTAAAATCCAGAAAGGCAGGACAGGCCATGGAGAACTGGGAGCCTTGTTATGCTGATGGGCGGGATGTAAATTGCCAACAGACACTCGGGAGAAGTGTATGGTGTTTCCTGAAACATCTATACAACAAAGCAACAGAGCCTAGGGCACTTCCACTTATGGTCCTATAGCTTAGGGAAATTAAAATCAAAAAGACACAGCCACCCCAAAGTTTGGGACGCCTCTGTTTACAAGAACCTCGTTTACCATACAAGTTCAATATCACAGAAAGTGAAAAATGGATAAAGAACTTGTGGTACTTACGTACAATGCAGTATCACTCAGCAATGAAATCTATGTCATCAGGCCCGTAGCAGCATAATGAGTGGATTCAGGTACGATGATTCTCACTGAAATAAGTCACACAGAAAAAGAAACATCATAAGATATCACTAATACACGGAATGTAAACTTGGCTACACAGGAACTGAATTCCAAAACAGAACAGGGTCTCAAATTTAGAAAACCAACTTATGCTTGCTTAAGGGGAAAGGTGAGTTGGGGTGCTGCATAAAACCAGAGATTGAAATGAGCACAGATAAAGTTCCTTAAGCCAAATATGGACTAGACAAGAGCTACTCCTTGCTCAACGAAATGGACTCAACACCCCATATTAAACGCCTAAGAATGTACCTGACTAGTAAGTATCTTAAAACCTATGGATTGCTATGTCTCCAAAAGAGAATCAAGCGTGTGTACAGGGGCATAAACGCAGCAGTGATAGGATTGGAGAGGTTCGGTGAGCAAATGAAGACCCTTTGAAGTCATATTGCATGGTACCCATTCCACGGGTCTCAACTCTCCAGGTTTAAGGTATTCTTCCTTCAGCTAAAACATGCATGTGCAACCCAGAGTATGATCAACCATGTGAACGGGAGACGTGTTCAAATATGTCTCAGTTTTCCTCCCCTGGTACTCGGGTGCAACATTCCAGACGCTTTACTAACACTCTCCCCACTTGGAGAGTCAGCGCCTTTAACCTCCTGTTTGGCCCAGTTTGCAATTTCTGCGCAAGATGAACAGGAATAGGGAACACCAATGAGAGACTAGCTGGAGGTGTCTGGACGGGCAAATTTAACTCTCATTTCCCACCAGGAAGAGGAAATAACCAAAGGCTCAGCGTGCCGGGCCGGAACCAGATTAGGGCCTGAAGCCATCCTGCGGTGTTGCGGCCAGCTCAAAAGAAAGCGAGTTGAAGAAAGGAGCTCAGGGGCACTGTAATTCACAAACATGCAGAGTTATAAATGACAGCTATCGTCCAAAAATATACTGAAGTAAGGCTGCCAAGAGGACTTGAAAGCGGGGCAGAATTGCAGGAAACCGATTTCAGGAGGTAGACTGGAATTGCATTGAAAGCATAGGAAAAGAGGCAGAACGTCCACAATGATGCACTTGGCCAAAAAGGGCGTAAGCGTTTTTTCCTGAATATATTCAGGAAAAAACGCATACGCCCTTTTTGGCCAACCAAGCAAGCTTGCAAAGGAAATCTGCACTACAATGAAGTCTCACTTCCCCCCGGTCAAAAGGGCCATCTGAAAAAAGTGTAAAATCCAGAAAGGCAGGACAGGCCATGGAGAACTGGGAGCCTTGTTATGCTGATGGGCGGGATGTAAATTGCCAACAGACACTCGGGAGAAGTGTATGGTGTTTCCTGAAACATCTAAAAAACAAAGCAACAGAGCCTAGGGCACTTCCACTTATGGTCCTATAGCTTAGGGAAATTAAAATCAAAAAGACACAGCCACCCCAAAGTTTGGGACGCCTCTGTTTACAAGAACCTCGTTTACCGTACAAGTTCAATATCACAGAAAGTGAAAAATGGATAAAGAACTTGTGGTACTTACGTACAATGCAGTATCACTCAGCAATGAAATCTATGTCATCAGGCCCGTAGCAGCATAATGAGTGGATTCAGGTACGATGATTCTCACTGAAATAAGTCACACAGAAAAAGAAACATCATAAGGTATCACTAATACACGGAATGTAAACTTGGCTACACAGGAACTGAATTCCAAAACAGAACAGGGTCTCAAATTTAGAAAACCAACTTATGCTTGCTTAAGGGGAAAGGTGAGTTGGGGTGCTGCATAAAACCAGAGATTGCAATGAGCACAGATAAAGTTCCTTAAGCCAAATATGGACTAGACAAGAGCTACTCCTTGCTCAACGAAATGGACTCAACACCCCATATTAAACGCCTAAGAATGTACCTGACTAGTAAGTATCTTAAAACCTATGGATTGCTATGTCTCCAAAAGAGAATCAAGCGTGTGTACAGGGGCATAAACGCAGCAGTGATAGGATTGGAGAGGTTCGGTGAGCAAATGAAGACCCTTTGAAGTCATATTGCATGGTACCCATTCCACGGGTCTCAACTCTCCAGGTTTAAGGTATTCTTCCTTCAGCTCAAACATGCATGTGGAACCCAGAGTATGATCAACCATGTGAACGGGAGACGTGTTCAAATATGTCTCAGTTTTCCTCCCCTGGTACTCGGGTGCAACATTCCAGACGCTTTACTAACACTCTCCCCACTTGGAGAGTCAGCGCCTTTAACCTCCTGTTTGGCCCAGTTTGCAATTTCTGCGGAAGATGAACTGGAATAGTGAGAACCAATGAGAGACTAGCAGGAGGTGTCTGGACGGGCAAATTTAACTCTCATTTCCCACCAGGAAGAGGAAATAACCAAAGGCTCAGCGTGCCGTGCCGGAACCAGATTAGGGCCTGAAGCCATCCTGCGGTGTTGCGGCCAGCTCAAAAGAAAGCGAGTTGAAGAAAGGAGCTCAGGGGCACTGTAATTCACAAACCTGCAGCGTTATAAATGACAGCTTTCGTCCAAAAATATACTGAAGTAAGGCTGCCAAGAGGACTTGAAAGCGGGGCAGAATTGCAGGAAACCGATTTCAGGAGGTAGACTGGAATTGCATTGAAAGCATAGGAAAAGAGGCAGAACGTCCACAATGATGCACTTGGCCAAAAAGGGCGTATGCGTTTTTTCCTGAATATATTCAGGAAAAAACGCATACGCCCTTTTTGGCCAACCAAGCAAGCTTGCAAAGGAAATCTGCACTACAATGAAGTCTCACTTCCCCCCGGTCAAAAGGGCCATCTGAAAAAAGTGTAAAATCCAGAAAGGCAGGACAGGCCATGGAGAACTGGGAGCCTTGTTATGCTGATGGGCGGGATGTAAATTGCCAACAGACACTTGGGAGAAGTGTATGGTGTTTCCGGAAACATCTAAAAAACAAAGCAACAGAGCCTAGGGCACTTCCACTTATGGTCCTATAGCTTAGGGAAATTAAAATAAAAAAGACACAGCCACCCCAAAGTTTGGGACGCCTCTGTTTACAAGAACCTCGTTTACCGTACAAGTTCAATATCACAGAAAGTGAAAAATGGATAAAGAACTTGTGGTACTTACGTACAATGCAGTATCACTCAGCAATGAAATCTATGTCATCAGGCCCGTAGCAGCATAATGAGTGGATTCAGGTACGATGATTCTCACTGAAATAAGTCACACAGAAAAAGAAACATCATAAGATATCACTAATACACGGAATGTAAACTTGGCTACACAGGAACTGAATTCCAAAACAGAACAGGGTCTCAAATTTAGAAAACCAACTTATGCTTGCTTAAGGGGAAAGGTGAGTTGGGGTGCTGCATAAAACCAGAGATTGAAATGAGCACAGATAAAGTTCCTTAAGCCAAATATGGACTAGACAAGAGCTACTCCTTGCTCAACGAAATGGACTCAACACCGCATATTAAACGCCTAAGAATGTACCTGACTAGTAAGTATCTTAAAACCTATGGATTGCTATGTCTCCAAAAGAGAATCAAGCGTGTGTACAGGGGCATAAACGCAGCAGTGATAGGATTGGAGAGGTTCGGTGAGCAAATGAAGACCCTTTGAAGTCATATTGCATGGTACCCATTCCACGGGTCTCAACTCTCCAGGTTTAAGGTATTCTTCCTTCAGCTAAAACATGCATGTGGAACCCAGAGTATGATCAACCATGTGAACGGGAGACGTGTTCAAATACGTCTCAGTTTTCCTCCCCTGGTACTCGGGTGCAACATTCCAGACGCTTTACTAACACTCTCCCCACTTGGAGAGTCAGCGTCTTTAACCTCCTGTTTGGCCCAGTTTGCAATTTCTGCGGAAGATGAACAGGAATAGGGAACACCAATGAGAGACTAGCTGGAGGTGTCTGGACGGGCAAATTTAACTCTCATTTCCCACCAGGAAGAGGAAATAACCAAAGGCTCAGCGTGCCGTGCCGGAACCAGATTAGGGCCTGTAGCCATCCTGCGGTGTTGCGGCCAGCTCAAAAGAAAGCGAGTTGAAGAAAGGAGCTCAGGGGCACTGTAATTCACAAACCTGCAGAGTTATAAATGACAGCTATCGTCCAAAAATATACTGAAGTAAGGCTGCCAAGAGGACTTGAAAGCGGGGCAGAATTGCAGGAAACCGATTTCAGGAGGTAGACTGGAATTGCATTGAAAGCATAGGAAAAGAGGCAGAACGTCCACAATGATGCACTTGGCCAAAAAGGGCGTATGCGTTTTTTCCTGAATATATTCAGGAAAAAACGCATACGCCCTTTTTGGCCAACCAAGCAAGATTGCAAAGGAAATCTGCACTACAATGAAGTCTCACTTCCCCCCGGTCAAAAGGGCCATCTGAAAAAAGTGTAAAATCCAGAAAGGCAGGACAGGCCATGGAGAACTGGGAGCCTTGTTATGCTGATGGGCGGGATGTAAATTGCCAACAGACACTCGGGAGAAGTGTATGGTGTTTCCTGAAACATCTAAAAAACAAAGCAACAGAGCCTAGGGCACTTCCACTTATGGTCCTATAGCTTAGGGAAATTAAAATCAAAAAGACACAGCCACCCCAAAGTTTGGGACGCCTCTGTTTACAAGAACCTCGTTTACCGTACAAGTTCAATATCACAGAAAGTGAAAAATGGATAAAGAACTTGTGGTACTTACGTACAATGCAGTATCACTCAGCAATGAAATCTATGTCATCAGGCCCGTAGCAGCATAATGAGTGGATTCAGGTACGATGATTCTCACTGAAATAAGTCACACAGAAAAAGAAACATCATAAGATATCAGTAATACACGGAATGTAAACTTGGCTACACAGGAACTGAATTCCAAAACAGAACAGGGTCTCAAATTTAGAAAACCAACTTATGCTTGCTTAAGGGGAAAGGTGAGTTGGGGTGCTGCATAAAACCAGAGATTGAAATGAGCACAGATAAAGTTCCTTAAGCCAAATATGGACTAGACAAGAGCTACTCCTTGCTCAACGAAATGGACTCAACACCCCATATTAAACGCCTAAGAATGTACCTGACTAGTAAGTATCTTAAAACCTATGGATTGCTATGTCTCCAAAAGAGAATCAAGCGTGTGTACAGGGGCATAAACGCAGCAGTGATAGGATTGGAGAGGTTCGGTGAGCAAATGAAGACCCTTTGAAGTCATATTGCATGGTACCCATTCCACGGGTCTCAACTCTCCAGGTTTAAGGTATTCTTCCTTCAGCTAAAACATGCATGTGGAACCCAGAGTATGATCAACCATGTGAACGGGAGACGTGTTCAAATACGTCTCAGTTTTCGTAGCCTGGTACTCGGGTGCAACATTCCAGACGCTTTACTAACACTCTCCCGACTTGGAGAGTCCGTCCCTTTAATCTCCTGTTTGGCCCAGTTTGCAATTTCTGCGGAAGATGAACAGGAATAGCGAGAACCAATGAGAGACTAGCTGGAGGTGTCTGGACGGGCAAATTTAACTCTCATTTCCCACCAGGAAGAGGAATTAACCAAAGGCTCAGCGTGCCGTGCCGGAACCAGATTAGGGCCTGAAGCCATCCTGCGGTGTTGCGGCCAGCTCAAAAGAAAGCGAGTTGAAGAAAGGAGCTCAGGGGCACTGTAATTCACAAACCTGCAGAGTTATAAATGACAGCTATCGTCCAAAAATATACTGAAGTAAGGCTGCCAAGAGGACTTGAAAGCGGGGCAGAATTGCAGGAAACCGATTTCAGGAGGTAGACTGGAATTGCATTGAAAGCATAGGAAAAGAGGCAGAACGTCCACAATGATGCACTTGGTCAAAAAGGGCGTATGCGTTTTTTCCTGAATATATTCAGGAAAAAACGCATACGCCCTTTTTGGCCAACCAAGCAAGCTTGCAAAGGAAATCTGCACTACAATGAAGTCTCACTTCCCCCCGGTCAAAAGGGCCATCTGAAAAAAGTGTAAAATCCAGAAAGGCAGGACAGGCCATGGAGAACTGGGAGCCTTGTTATGCTGATGGGCGGGATGTAAATTGCCAACAGACACTCGGGAGAAGTGTATGGTGTTTCCTGAAACATCTAAAAAACAAAGCAACAGAGCCTAGGGCACTTCCACTTATGGTCCTATAGCTTAGGGAAATTAAAATCAAAAAGACACAGCCACCCCAAAGTTTGGGACGCCTCTGTTTACAAGAACCTCGTTTACCGTACAAGTTCAATATCACAGAAAGTGAAAAATGGATAAAGAACTTGTGGTACTTACGTACAATGCAGTATCACTCAGCAATGAAATCTATGTCATCAGGCCCGTAGCAGCATAATGAGTGGATTCAGGTACGATGATTCTCACTGAAATAAGTCACACAGAAAAAGAAACATCATAAGATATCACTAATACACGGAATGTAAACTTGGCTACACAGGAACTGAATTCCAAAAGAGAACAGGGTCTCAAATTTAGAAAACCAACTTATGCTTGCTTAAGGGGAAAGGTGAGTTGGGGTGCTGCATAAAACCAGAGATTGAAATGAGCACAGATAAAGTTCCTTAAGCCAAATATGGACTAGACAAGAGCTACTCCTTGCTCAACGAAATGGACTCAACACCGCATATTAAACGCCTAAGAATGTACCTGACTAGTAAGTATCTTAAAACCTATGGATTGCTATGTCTCCAAAAGAGAATCAAGCGTGTGTACAGGGGCATAAACGCAGCAGTGATAGGATTGGAGAGGTTCGGTGAGCAAATGAAGACCCTTTGAAGTCATATTGCATGGTACCCATTCCACGGGTCTCAACTCTCCAGGTTTAAGGTATTCTTCCTTCAGCTAAAACATGCATGTGGAACCCAGAGTATGATCAACCATGTGAACGGGAGACGTGTTCAAATACGTCTCAGTTTTCCTCCCCTGGTACTCGGGTGCAACATTCCAGACGCTTTACTAACACTCTCCCCACTTGGAGAGTCAGCGCCTTTAACCTCCTGTTTGGCCCAGTTTGCAATTTCTGCGGAAGATGAACTGGAATAGTGAGAACCAATGAGCGACTAGCAGGAGGTGTCTGGACGGGCAAATTTAACTCTCATTTCCCACCAGGAAGAGGAAATAACCAAAGGCTCAGCGTGCCGTGCCGGAACCAGATTAGGGCCTGAAGCCATTCTGTGGTGTTGCGGCCAGCTCAAAAGAAAGCGAGTTGAAGAAAGGAGCTCAGGGGCACTGTAATTCACAAACCTGCAGCGTTATAAATGACAGCTTTCGTCCAAAAATATACTGAAGTAAGGCTGCCAAGAGGACTTGAAAGCGGGGCAGAATTGCAGGAAACCGATTTCAGGAGGTAGACTGGAATTGCATTGAAAGCATAGGAAAAGAGGCAGAACGTCCACAATGATGCACTTGGCCAAAAAGGGCGTATGCGTTTTTTCCTGAATATATTCAGGAAAAAACGCATACGCCCTTTTTGGCCAACCAAGCAAGCTTGCAAAGGAAATCTGCACTACAATGAAGTCTCACTTCCCCCCGGTCAAAAGGGCCATCTGAAAAAAGTGTAAAATCCAGAAAGGCAGGACAGGCCATGGAGAACTGGGAGCCTTGTTATGCTGATGGGCGGGATGTAAATTGCCAACAGACACTCGGGAGAAGTGTATGGTGTTTCCTGAAACATCTAAAAAACAAAGCAACAGAGCCTAGGGCACTTCCACTTATGGTCCTATAGCTTAGGGAAATTAAAATCAAAAAGACACAGCCACCCCAAAGTTTGGGACGCCTCTGTTTACAAGAACCTCGTTTACCGTACAAGTTCAATATCACAGAAAGTGAAAAATGGATAAAGAACTTGTGGTACTTACGTACAATGCAGTATCACTCAGCAATGAAATCTATGTCATCAGGCCCGTAGCAGCATAATGAGTGGATTCAGGTACGATGATTCTCACTGAAATAAGTCACACAGAAAAAGAAACATCATAAGATATCACTAATACACGGAATGTAAACTTGGCTACACAGGAACTGAATTCCAAAACAGAACAGGGTCTCAAATTTAGAAAACCAACTTATGCTTGCTTAAGGGGAAAGGTGAGTTGGGGTGCTGCATAAAACCAGAGATTGAAATGAGCACAGATAAAGTTCCTTAGACCAAATATGGACTAGACAAGAGCTACTCCTTGCTCAACGAAATGGACTCAACACCGCATATTAAACGCCTAAGAATGTACCTGACTAGTAAGTATCTTAAAACCTATGGATTGCTATGTCTCCAAAAGAGAATCAAGCGTGTGTACAGGGGCATAAACGCAGCAGTGATAGGATTGGAGAGGTTCGGTGAGCAAATGAAGACCCTTTGAAGTCATATTGCATGGTACCCATTCCACGGGTCTCAACTCTCCAGGTTTAAGGTATTCTTCCTTCAGCTAAAACATGCATGTGGAACCCAGAGTATGATCAACCATGTGAACGGGAGACGTGTTCAAATACGTCTCAGTTTTCCTCCCCTGGTACTCGGGTGCAACATTCCAGACGCTTTACTAACACTCTCCCCACTTGGAGAGTCAGCGCCTTTAACCTCCTGTTTGGCCCAGTTTGCAATTTCTGCGGAAGATGAACAGGAATAGGGAACACCAATGAGAGACTAGCTGGAGGTGTCTGGACGGGCAAATTTAACTCTCATTTCCCACCAGGAAGAGGAAATAACCAAAGGCTCAGCGTGCCGTGCCGGAACCAGATTAGGGCCTGAAGCCATCCTGCGGTGTTGCGGCCAGCTCAAAAGAAAGCGAGTTGAAGAAAGGAGCTCAGGGGCACTGTAATTCACAAACCTGCAGAGTTATAAATGACAGCTATCGTCCAAAAATATACTGAAGTAAGGCTGCCAAGAGGACTTGAAAGCGGGGCAGAATTGCAGGAAACCGATTTCAGGAGGTAGACTGGAATTGCATTGAAAGCATAGGAAAAGAGGCAGAACGTCCACAATGATGCACTTGGCCAAAAAGGGCGTATGCGTTTTTTCCTGAATATATTCAGGAAAAAACGCATACGCCCTTTTTGGCCAACCAAGCAAGCTTGCAAAGGAAATCTGCACTACAATGAAGTCTCACTTCCCCCCGGTCAAAAGGGCCATCTGAAAAAAGTGTAAAATCCAGAAAGGCAGGACAGGCCATGGAGAACTGGGAGCCTTGTTATGCTGATGGGCGGGATGTAAATTGCCAACAGACACTCGGGAGAAGTGTATGGTGTTTCCGGAAACATCTAAAAAACAAAGCAACAGAGCCTAGGGCACTTCCACTTATGGTCCTATAGCTTAGGGAAATTAAAATCAAAAAGACACAGCCACCCCAAAGTTTGGGATGCCTCTGTTTACAAGAACCTCATTTACCGTTCAAGTTCAATATCACAGAAAGTGAAAAATGGATAAAGAACTTGTGGTACTTACGTACAATGCAGTATCACTCAGCAATGAAATCTATGTCATCAGGCCCGTAGCAGCATAATGAGTGGATTCAGGTACGATGATTCTAACTGAAATAATCACACAGAAAATGAAACATCATAAGGTATCACTAATACACGGAATGTGAACTTGGCTACACATGAACTGAATTACAAAACAGAACAGGGTCTCAAGTTTAGAAAACCAACTTATGCCTGCTTAAGGGGGAAGGTGAGTTGGGGTGCTGCATAAAAGCAGAGTTTGAAATTAGCACAGATACCGTTCCATAAGCCAAATATGTAATAGACTAGACCTACCCCTTGCTCAACGAAATGGATTCAACAATGAGGTATCACCTCACACCTGGTAGAATAGGCATCATAGAAAATCTACAAACAAAAAATGCTGGAAAGGGTGTGGAGAAAAGGAACCCTCTTCCACTACTGTTGGGAATATAAATTGATACAGTCATTATGGAGAACAATATGGAATTTCTTATGAAACTAACAATAGAATTACCATATGATACAGCAATCCCAGTACTGGACATATACCCAGACAAAACCATAAATCAAAAAGAGTCATTCACCGCAATGTTCATTGCATCACTATTTACAATATCGAGGTAATGGAAGCAACTTAAATGCCCACAGACAGACGAATGCATAAAGCTGTGGTACATATATAAAATGGAATATTACTAAGCCATGAAAAGGAATGAAATTGGGTCATTTGTAGAGACGTCGATGGATCTAGAGACTGTCATACAGAGTGAAGTAAGTCTGAAAGAGAAAAACAAATCTTGTATATTCATGCATATATGTGGAACCTAGAAAAACTGTACAGATTAACCATTTTGCAAGGCATAAATAGAGCAACAGATGTAGACAACAAACGTATGGACAACAAGGGGGGAAAGCTGTTGGGGGGGTGGTGGTGGGAGGAGTTGAGAGACTGGGATTGGCATGTATACATTTATATGTATAAAATAGATAACCAATAAGAACCTGCTGTATAAAAATATAAAATAAAATTCAAAATTAAAAAGAAATAAAATTTAAAAAATAAAACAAAAAACAATTATTCCCTGCACATACATGTATTTATATGAATAAATTATTTCCATGCTTATATCTGTAAATACAAAAAAGAGGAATAAAATCTACCTTGAACCAAAAACGAAAAAGAGAAAAAAAACACAGAACCCACCAGTTACACAGAGGAAAACCGTATCAGGGCACTTGCTCCAGTTGTAAACAATTCTGAAGTTGGTCAGTGGTGGGGAATCGTCTCCCATTCAGCCAGCAGCCCCCACGCAACAAGCGTCCTCATTGCAAAGCTGGGGCACCGTGCCGAGGCATCTGTGAGTAAACGTGAGCTGAGCCCCGGGCCAGTTGCTGCTGAACTATTCCCACCCGTCCCAGGTAAAACACCTGAATATATACAAGGACTTGAAAGCCTAGAGGAAGGGCCATAGAGCCACACGAGTGACAGCATGCCGGCCGACTTGGTGCCTGCAGGCCAGCCAGGATGGTCCTGGCCCTGGGTGCTCTTCTGGAAGATTTCCATTTCCCTGCCTGAGATACCCGTCCTGTCCCTGCCCCCACGGCTTTTTTCCTTCCTCACCTCTGCCCAGGGAGAAATTCCAGCAGCAGGTATGGGTGACACATCCTCTTCTTTAGCAGGTGGCAGCCTGGCAACTGCTGCAGAAAGTCCAGCAGAGCCCCACTCACACTGGGCCACCCACAAAGCCGTGGCCTCTCACTCCCTCCCACCAGCCCAGCCCCGAGACTGCTGACAGGGCAGAGAAAATGGCGTCAGGCACGGCTGCAGGGGCTCTTGCTGCCTGGAGTGGTATTTATATTGATCTCAACCCAGGCACACCTGGGGAGGGCTGGCCGGCACGGTAAGGCTGCCCAGGTCAGCCAATCATCACCCCTCAGGGGCTCACAGTTGCAGAAAATGGAACTTGCTGAACCGGCCAGGTCCAAGGAACAGGTGTGGGCTCCTGAGAGTCAGGATAGACAAGGGGCTGCAGCTTTGGCTTGTTTTCTAATCATTTTATCTGGCCCATGAGTGGGAGACAACTTCAAGAAAACCCTCTCCTAATGAGAGGAACCCAGGAGTCAGGGAGAGGAGGGGTGGGTGGTGGTTGGAGACAGAGGCCTGGTGCCCCGGGTGCAGTGGAAGTCTCTGGAAGACCAGGTGGAGGGAGGCCTCATGGAGTGATGCCCAGGGTCACAGACCTGTCGCAGCTGCTGTTTGTTAGTTCAAGTCCTGCTCTGAGGTGCTCTGTGTCAGCTCTGAGCGACAGGTGAGCTGGGGGTGCTCTGCAATGAGGGCTATGTGCACGGTTCCTGTGTGCCCAGCCCTGCCACGGTACCTGCAAGGGTAGCTCTGTATCCTGGGAGGGCCCTGACCACGAGAGCCCCGTGGGCTGGGGTGGGGGTGGGGTACCTGCCCAGGTGAGCTCCATATTCTGGGATTGGTCTGACCACGAGAGCCCCATGGGCTGCTGGGGACCTGGTAAAGGATGTCAGGACAGTCAGTGAAGCCACCGAGGATATACCTCCAGTTGCTCCTAATTCCTACACCCTGCTGGTCATTCTACCAACCACCAGGACATGGTATTCTGTATTAGTCTTCAATGATGCCTTCTTTTGTATTCCATTAGTCCCAGAGTCACAAGAAATTTTGGCTTGTGAGTGGCAGGACTCAACATACAACTAAAACAATACTTCCGGGCCGTTCGGCCCCAAGGGTGCAAAAATTCCCACACCATCTTTGGGGAAAGCTTAGCTAAAGACCTAAAAGTTCTACCTCTGGAAAAGGAAACCCTCCTTCAATATGCAGATGACATTCTGATCGCCAGCCCTACTAAGGAGGCCTCTGAACTACCAAGCCAATAAAGGATAGAAGTTGTCCAAGAAAAAGCTCAAATATCACAGACTGCAGTGACCTGCCTGGGCTTCATTCTCACAGAAGGTCAGAGAAGCCCATCCCAGGAAAGGGAAGAAACCATTTTCAGCCTTACCCCTTTCTAAAACTAGAAGACAGCTTAGGGGTTCCTGGGGAGGCCAGGGTTTGCTGCTTCTGGATCCCTAACTACAGTCTACTAGCTGGGCCTCTATATGAAACACTGAAAGGAAAAGATGATGATCCTTTGGAATAGAATCCAGAAGTGGCCTTTCAAGAATGGAAAGAGCAGTCAATTCAGACCCTTGCCCTGGAACTCCCTAATTTAGCTAAACCCTTTGACCTTTACATTCCCGGTGAAAGGTGAATCGCCATTGGAGAATTAGTGCAAAAACTGGGACCACTTGAAATGGAACAATGCAAGAATGCCATCCAGGTAGGATAAACTACGGTCACTAAGGGGCTTGGCCCACTGCCACATCTGGCCAAGATAATGGCGGTATCTAAAAACCTGGAAATCAGCAGCCCAAAAGGCCACCTCCCTCCTAAGGGAAAAGGACCCCACGTGGTGATCCTAACCACCAACCATGCCCTGAAGTTGCAGGGTTCGCTCCGTGGGCACACCGACCTTGAGTGAGGAGGCCCTCCAACTCCAACATCCAGAGAGATAACCGGGGGCAACAGGGCACCATGACGACTCGTGTGAACATCACTTGACCTGGAGTTTCTCTCATAAAACAACAAGAGTGTGTCCCAAAAGAGTAGACTACTGCTTGCAGGACTTACTGCACCCAGAGGGGAGCTAATAATCTTGGCGGGGGAACGGTATATCACACTGTCACCATAGAAAAGCCTACAGACACCGTGATGATGGTGGCCAATAAGACCGGCTGGACTCCTGTTTACTTCAAAAGGCTGTTGACTCAGTGGCCATCATGGTCCTTGATCACCACTGACCCTGGACTGTCTGGGAGTTGAGCGGGCAGGGCTCTGACACCTGGTGCTGTTTGTACGTTAATTCAGGGGCCTAATTGAAGAAAGCGCAGACTACTGGTCAGAGCATCTAGGCTGGCAGAAACGGTCAGCCTAAGGTGGCCGAACAAATGTGGGGCGGGGTGAAACCGGCCCCCACAGCGTCTCTGCACATCTCTTTCCTGGACCCTTAAAGGTCATTAGAATCTATAACACTTCCAATGCTGGTGCTCAGGTGGACGAGCAGGGAGGCAGGGGTCCTGGGGACAATCAACGTCACCGGGAGGCTGCTGGGGAGAAGCTCTGACCCTCGCCCCAGGGTATGAGGGCTCCCAACTCAGCACTCAGCAGTTACAGAAGAAGGGTCTGCACCCTCAGCACTCCAAGAATGAGGAACAGGACAAAAGGCAGAGGAGGGGTTTGTCCCCAGCAAAGCCCATTAAAAATCCCTGGGAGATAAAAATAGAATCTGGGCAATAAAGTCAAGTCTAACCTTTTTTATCCTTTGTGCTTTGTCTAATTTCACGTGCTCCTAGGGTCCCGCATGCAGAGGTTCCACACCCGGCACTTCAGACCAGATTTCCTAGTGCAGAATGGCTGGGTCGACACCTCAGCTCCTGGGGCCCAGTGCAGACTCCACGATATAGAGCCTGAGCTACAGCCAACCCGGCCCTCGAGAGCTCCGCCCCCTCCCTCCCACTGACTCTGACAGGATCTCTACACAGCAGCCCAGCCCACAGCCCACGGGGTAGTGCATGCTCTCACCTCTCCATTCTCTGATCAAAATATAAAGTTTCCTTTGCTTGTGAACCAAACTCAGTCTCGATCTGTTGGCCCCAATGACACTGGGCAGGGGGACACTTGTTGGGGTCCACTCTGGAAGATCAGTAACAGAAATTGAGACTATTGTAACCTCAATGAACAGATGTGTGAGCCAAACTGTAGTTAACATAGAACAGTGTATAAGGCTCGGGTAAAATAAGATGTTTCTAACACTTCCATTTGATATTTCCATCACTTTATTATAAGCAAGTTCAGTGAAAAGGTTTGTCTTATTTGTCAGGTCAATATTAGAGAAATGAAGTGATTTCTTTCCAAGGATGTACATCTAATAATCTTGGTTAAACCTTCAATCTTGTTTTAAATGCTTTTCCATTGAAAATGATACCTCTCTTTCAGCTCCCCCATTTCTGAGAAGTATAAAATCTTATAATTTATTATTACCAAAGGGGAAAGGTGGGAGGAGGGATAAATTAACAGTTTGGGATTAACACATACACACTGCTATGTATAAAATAGATCATCAACAAGGAACTACTGTATAGCACAGGGAACTACACTCAACATTTTGCAATAACCTATAAGGGGAAATAATCTGAAAAAGAATAGATATTTTTATTGACATCATCTATCAATGACAGTTAAAGTGTAACCTAAGGGAAGCTGGTGGTGAGTGCTTCTGACCCTGAAGACTTCAATCATCTAAAGTTTGGACTCTGCCTACTTCCCATGGCCCTTAATGAACATATGTGTAGCCGTAACTTAAAAACTTCCCCAGTTTGGGTTTCGGGGAGACACTGATTTTGAAAAAGCCCTGGTGTTCTCCTTACATGAATGGGACTCTTCCTACTGCTAAAACATGTCTGTCACACCCAGAGGATGGTATACCGTCTGATCGGGAAGAGTTTGGAAAAGGCATCTCATCTCCTCATCTCCTGGTGCTCGGGTTCACCCCTCCAGCGTCTTTACTAACAGTCTCCCCACTTGGAGATGTCAGCACTGTCAACATCCTGTTGCGTACAGTTTGGAATTTGTCCAGAGGATGAAGCGGAAGGATGAGGAACAATGAGAGACAAGTCCTAGGTGTTCAGACAGGCACATGTCACTCTAATTTCCAATCAGGAAGACGAATTGACCAAAGGCTAGGGTTGCCCATGGAAACAATATAGGGCTTGAGGAAATCCCGCTGCTTTGTGGCCAGTTCCCATAAACACAAGTTGAACAATGGAACTCAGGGGCAGTAAAATTCACAAAACTGCAGAGTTGAAAATATCCATCACTGAAAAATGTCTTGAGGAAAGTCAGAGAAAAGGACTTGTAAGCAAGGGAGAATGGCAGGAAAGGGATTTGAGGAGGTAGAAAGGACTCGCCATTAAGCACAAGAAAAGGAGCTGAACATTGCCAACATTGCAGTTGGCCAAAAAGGGTGTATGCGTTTTTTTCTGTATATATTCAAGAAAAGGGCATACACTTTTTTAGCCAACCAAACAGATGGGCACTGGAAGTCAATACTACAAAAGATATCACTTCGCATCAGTCAGAAGAGCCATCCTCATAAAGCGTAAACAACAGAAATGCAGGACAGGGCAACGAGAAGAGGGAGCCCTGTGAGACTTATAGTGGAAATGTATATTGCCAACGGCCATTCTGGAGAAGTGTATTGTATTTACTAAAGCATCTAAAAAATGAGCTACAGAGCATAGGGCACTTGCACTCATGGGCGTATATCTTGGGAAAAACAAAAATCGAGAGGACACAGGCACCCCAATGTTTACCCCCTCTCTGTTTAAAAGATCCTCGACTAGGATATAACTTAAATGTCTCTGAAGGGAAAAAATGGATAGAGATGTGGTACTTAGGTAGAGTGGAATATTATTCAGCCTGGAAATCAATGAAATATGGCCAGTTGTAACAACTCCGGAGGAGTTACGTATGATCATTCTAAGTGACAGAATTCAAAAAGAAAAAGACACATATCATAAGATATCACTTAAAGGTGGAATCCAAAATGGCTACACATGAAATAAATTACAAAACAAAAACATAGTCAAATATGTAGAAAACACGCATAAGGCTGCTAAACGGGAAAGGTGGGGAGGGGTGAGGCATCATCCAGGAGGTTGAAATTAGCAAAGATACCATTCCAAATACCAAACTGATAATCAACAAGGCCTACACGGTAGCTAAAAGAACTGCACTCAGCACACTCAAGTCACCGGAAAAGAATATATACGACTGGTAAGAATCTGAAAAAGAATTTATTGATGTCTCTCTGTACGTGAATCAAGTGGATGTACAGCAGCAAGAAACAGAGCTTTGAAAATCAGCTGTAACCAATATAGTAATAAATTGAAAAAAATAAACGACAGAGAGACAGAGAAAACCTCTTACAACTTTTCCTCAGGGACGGTGATGCAACATGGATTGAACACATCTAGACCCACAGCAGGATGAGACATAAGGCTGGAAACTGTTTGCGCTAAGAGAAATGTGAGGTTGGGTGAGGAAATGCACACCCTTTAAAGTAATACTACCTGGTACCCATTCAATGGGTCCCAAATCTGCAGGTTCAAGGGATCTTCCTATAGCTAAAACATGCATGGAAAACCCAGAGGACTGTACACCATGTGATCGGGAGATGTGTCTAAAATGCACCTCATTTATCCTCTCCTGGTGCTCCTGTTCACCATTCCAGCCACGCTACTTAGAATCTCCCCACTTGGAGAATCAGCACATTTAAACTTCTGTTTCACACATTTTGCAAATTGTGAGGAGGATGAACGGGAAGAGGGGGAACCAATGAGAGAATAGTTGTAGGGGTTTGGACGGGCACATATCACTCTAATTTCCCATTAAGAATAAGAATTAAAGAAAGGCTCAGCCTGCCTCGCCGGAGCCAAAATAGGGCCTGAAGCAATCCTGCGGGTTTGAGGCCAGCTCACAAAAGAACAACTTAAAAAATGGAGCTCAGGGTCACTGCAATTCACAAACCTGCAGAGTTATAAATGAAAACTAACGTCCAAAAATATGTTGAGGTAAGGCAAAGAAGAGGATCTGAATGCAAGACAGAATTGCAAGAAACAGATTTCAAGAGATAGATTGGACTCGTCTTTAACGCACATGAAAAGCGGCAGAATTTCGACAATGATGCAGTTGGCCCAAAAGGGCGTATGCGTTTTTTCCTGATTATATCCAGGAAAAAACGCATACGCACTTTATGGGCAACGAAGCAAGCAAGCAATGCAAATGTGCACAACAAAGAAGTCTCACTTCCCACCGGTCAAAAGGGCCATCCTAAAAAATTGTAAAAACCAGAAATGCAGGACAGGCCATGGAGAACAGGGAGCCTTTATACGCTGATGGGCAGTGTGTGGACTGCCGAGAGCCACTCTGGAGAAGTGTATGGTGGTTCCTAAATCATCTAAAAAACAGAGCTACAGAGCATAGGACACTTCCAATCATGGGAGTATATCTAGGGAAGTCTAAAAATCAACAAGACACAAGCACACCACAGTTTAGGGCTACTCTGTTTACAAGAACCTCAACTTCAGTACACCTTAAATATCCCAGGAAAGAGAACAATGGATAAAGAAGATGTGGTACTTATGTACAATTTCTTCACCATGAAATCAATGTAATAAGGCTAGTAGAAGGATAAAGAGTGGATTTAGGTCCGATAATACTACTTGAAATAAGTCAAACAGAAAAAGAAACATATCATAAGATATCACTTATAGAGGGAGGGTAAATATGGCTGCACAAGAAAAGAATTACAGAACAGAACAGTGTCTCACATTTAGAAAACACACTTATGTCAGCTTAAGGGGAAAGGAGAGGTGGGGTGATGCATAAAACCAGAGTTTGAAATTAGCACAGATACCGTTCAATAAACCAAATAGGTATTAGACAAGATCTACACCTTGCTCAATGAACTGGCCTCAACACACCCTATACACCACAGAGAAATATATCTGAGTAATAAGAATCTTAAAACCCATGTATTGATATATCTCCATAAGGGAATCAAGTGTGTGCAGAGCGGCACAAACACAGCAGTGAAAATGAGCTAAACCCCATTATAGAAATAAATTTTAAAAACAAAACGCTGAAACAATGAAAGAGAGAAAAATTCTTACAAAATTCGCTCAGGGGCTGTGATGCAACCTGGATTGACCACATATAAACCCACAGCTGGATAAGACATAAGGCTGGACACTTGGGGCTGAGAGGATTGGTGAGCTTTGGTGAGCAACTGCCGAAAGTTTAATGCAATACTTCATGCTACTCAGTCCAAGGGTCCCAACACTCCAGGTTGAAGGGAATCTTCCTACAGCTAAACCATGCTTGGGAAACCCAGCGACTGGTATACCATATGATCGGGAAAGGTTTCTAAAACACACCTCATTTTTCCTCTCCTGGGGCTCCGGATCGACATTCCAGCCGCTTTACTAACAACATCCCCACATGGAGAGTCAATGCCTTTAAGTTCTGGTATCGCACAGTCTGCAGTTAGTGCGGAGGATGAATGGGAATAGGGGGAACCAGTGAGAAACTAGCTGTAGCGGTTTCAATGGGCACATGTCACTCTAATTTCACATCAGTAAGAAGAATTAACCAAAGGCACAGCAAGGTGCCCCAGAAGAAGAATAGAGCTTCAAGGAATCCTGTGGTTATGGGGCAAGATCACAAAAATAAGAGCTGAAAAATGGAGCTAAGGGCCACTGCAATTCAAAAACCTGCAGAGTTATAAAGGCCAACTATTTTCAAAAAATATATTGAGGTAAGGCTATGAAGAAGCATTGAAAGCAAGGCAGAATTGCAGGCAACCGATTTCAGGAGATACACTGGAATTGCATTGAAAACATATGAAGAGAGTCAGAACCTCGACAATGATGCACTTGGCCAAAAAGGGCGTATGTGTTTTTTCCTGAATATAGTCAGGAAAAAACGCATACACACTTTTTGGCCAACCAAGCAAGCTTGCAAAGGAAATCTGCACTACAATGAAGTCTCACTTTCCCCTGGTCAAAAGGGCCATCTGAAAAAAGTGTAAAATCCATAAAGGCACGACAGGCCATGGAGAACTGGGAGCCTTCTAATGCTGATGGGCGGGATGTAAATTGCCAACAGACACTCTGGAGAAGTGTATGGTGTTTCCTGAAACATCTAAAAAACAAAGCAACAGAGCCTAGGGCACTTCCACTTATGGTCCTAGAGTTTAGGGAAATTAAAATCAAAAAGACACAGCCACCCCAAAGTTTGGGATGGCTCTGTTTACAAGAACCTCATATACGGTACAAGTTCAATATCACAGAAAGTGAAAAATGGATAAAGAACTTGTGGTACTTACGTACAATGCAATATCACTCAGCAATAAAATCTATATCATCAGGCCCGTAGCAGCATAATGAGTGGATTCAGGTACGATGAATCTAACTGAAATAAGTCACACAGAAAAAGAAACATCATAAGATATCACTAATACACGGAATGTAAACTTGGCTACACAGGAACTGAATTCCAAAACAGAACAGGGTCTCAAATTTAGAAAACCAACTTATGCTTGCTTAAGGGGGAAGGTGAGTTGGGGTGCTGCATAAAACCAGAGTTTGAAATTAGCACAGATAAAGTTCCTTAAGCCAAATATGGACTAGACAAGAGCTACTCCTTGCTCAACGAAATGGACTCAACACCCCATATTAAACGCCAAAGAATATACCTGACTAGTAAGAATCTTAAAACGTATGGATGGCAATGTCTGAAAGAGAATCAAGCGTGTGTACAGGGGCATAAACACAGCTGTGACAGGATTGGAGAGGTTCAGTGAGCAAATGAAGACACTTTGAAGTCATATTGCATGGTACCCATTCCACGGGTCTCAACTCTCCACGTTTAAGGTATTCTTCCTTCAGCTAAAACATGCATGTGGAACCCAGAGTATGATCAACCATGTGAATGGGAGACGTGTTCAAATATGTCTCAGTTTTCCTCCCCTGGTACTCGGGTGCAACATTCCAGACGCTTTACTAACACTCTCCCCACTTGGAGAGTCAGCGCCTTTAACCTCCTGTTTGGCCCAGTTTGCAATTTCTGCGGAAGATGAACAGGAATAGGGAACACCAATGAGAGACTAGCTGGAGGTGTCTGGACGGGCAAATTTAACTCTCATTTCCCACCAGGAAGAGGATATAACCAAAGGCTCAGCGTGCCGGGCCGGAACCAGATTAGGGCCTGAAGCCATCCTGCGGTGTTGCGGCCAGCTCAAAAGAAAGCGAGTTGAAGAAAGGAGCTCAGGGGCACTGTAATCCACAAACCTGCAGAGTTATAAATGACAGCTATCGTCCAAAAATATACTGAAGTAAGGCTGCCAAGAGGACTCGAAAGCGGGGCAGAATTGCAGGAAACCGATTTCAGGAGGTAGACTGGAATTGCATTGAAAGCATAGGAAAAGAGGCAGAACGTCCACAATGATGCACTTGGCCAAAAAGGGCGTATGCGTTTTTTCCTGAATATATTCAGGAAAAAACGCATACGCCCTTTTTGGCCAACCAAGCAAGCTTGCAAAGGAAATCTGCACTACAATGAAGTCTCACTTCCCCCCGGTCAAAAGGGCCATCTGAAAAAAGTGTAAAATCCAGAAAGGCAGGACAGGCCATGGAGAACTGGGAGCCTTGTTATGCTGATGGGCGGGATGTAAATTGCCAACAGACACTCGGGAGAAGTGTATGGTGTTTCCGGAAACATCTAAAAAACAAAGCAACAGAGCCTAGGGCACTTCCACTTATGGTCCTATAGCTTAGGGAAATTAAAATCAAAAAGACACAGCCACCCCAAAGTTTGGGACACCTCTGTTTACAAGAACCTCGTTTACAGTACAAGTTCAACATCGCAGAAAGTGAAAAATGGATAAAGAAGGTGTGGTATTTACTTACAAAGCAATATCACTCAGCAATGAAATCTATGTCATCAGGCCCTTAGCAGCACAATGAGTGGATTCAGGTATGATGATTCTAACTGAAATAAGTCACACAGAAAAAGAAACATCATAAGATATCAGTAATACACGGAATGTAAACTTGGCTACACAGGAACTGAATTACAGAACAGAACAGGGTCTCAAATTTAGAAAACCAACTTATGCTTGCTTAAGGGTAAAAGTGAGTTGGGGTGCTGCATAAAACGAGAGATTGAAACGAGCACAGATAAAGTTCCTTAAGCCAAATATGGACTAGACAAGAGCTACTCCTTGCTCAACGAAATGGACTCAACACCGCATATTAAACGCCTAAGAATGTACCTGACTAGTAAGTATCTTAAAACCTATGGATTGCTATGTCTCCGAAAGAGAATCAAGCATGTGTACAGGGGCATAAACGCAGCAGTGATAGGATTTGAGAGGTTCGGTGAGCAAATGAAGTCCCTTTGAAGTCATATTGCATGGTACCCATTCCACGGGTTTCAACTACCCAGGTTTAAGGTATTCTTCCTTCAGCTAAAACATGCATGTGGAACCTAGAGTATGATCAACCATGTGATCGGGAGACGTGTTCAAATATGTCTCAGTTTTCGTACCCTGGTACTCGGGTGCAACATTCCAGACGCTTTACTAACACTCTCCCGACTTGGAGAGTCCGTCCCTTTAATCTCCTGTTTGGCCCAGTTTGCAGTTTCTGCAGAAGATGAACAGGAATAGCGAGAACCAATGAGAGACTAGCTGGAGGTGTCTGGACGGGCAAATTTAACTCTCATTTCCCACCAGGAAGAGGAATTAACCAAAGGCTCAGCGTGCCGTGCCGGAACCAGATTAGGGCCTGAAGCCATCCTGCGGTGTTGCGGCCAGGTCACAAGAAAGCGAGTTGAAGAAAGGAGCTCAGGGGCACTGTAATTCACAAACCTGCAGGGTTATAAATGACAGCTATCGTCCAAAAATATACTGAAGTAAGGCTGCCAAGAGGACTCGAAAGCGGGGCAGAATTGCAGGAAACCGATTTCAGGAGGTAGACTGGAATTGCATTGAAAGCATAGGAAAAGAGGCAGAACGTCCACAATGATGCACTTGGCCAAAAAGGGCGTATGCGTTTTTTCCTGAATATATTCAGGAAAAAACGCATACGCCCTTTTTGGCCAACCAAGCAAGCTTGCAAAGGAAATCTGCACTACAATGAAGTCTCACTTCCCCCCGGTCAAAAGGGCCATCTGAAAAAAGTGTAAAATCCAGAAAGGCAGGACAGGCCATGGAGAACTGGGAGCCTTGTTATGCTGAGGGGCGGGATGTAAATTGCCAACAGACACTCGGGAGAAGTGTATGGTGTTTCCGGAAACATCTAAAAAACAAAGCAACAGAGCCTAGGGCACTTCCACTTATGGTCCTATAGCTTAGGGAAATTAAAATCAAAAAGACACAGCCACCCCAAAGTTTGGGACGCCTCTGTTTACAAGAACCTCGTTTACCGTACAAGTTCAATATCACAGAAAGTGAAAAATGGATAAAGAACTTGTGGTACTTACGTACAATGCAGTATCACTCAGCAATGAAATCTATGTCATCAGGCCCGTAGCAGCATAATGAGTGGATTCAGGTACGATGATTCTCACTGAAATAAGTCACACAGAAAAAGAAACATCATAAGATATCACTAATACACGGAATGTAAACTTGGCTACACAGGAACTGAATTCCAAAACAGAACAGGGTCTCAAATTTAGAAAACCAACTTATGCTTGCTTAAGGGGAAAGGTGAGTTGGGGTGCTGCATTAAACCAGAGATTGAAATGAGCACAGATAAAGTTCCTTAAGCCAAATATGGACTAGACAAGAGCTACTCCTTGCTCAACGAAATGAACTCAACACCCCATATTAAACGCCTAAGAATGTACCTGACTAGTAAGTATCTTAAAACCTATGGATTGCTATGTCTCCAAAAGAGAATCAAGCATGTGTACAGGGGCATAAACGCAGCAGTGATAGGATTGGAGAGGTTCGGTGAGCAAATGAAGACCCTTTGAAGTCATATTGCATGGTACCCATTCCACGGGTCTCAACTCTCCAGGTTTAAGGTATTCTTCCTTCAGCTAAAACATGCATGTGGAACCCAGAGTATGATCAACCATGTGAACGGGAGACGTGTTCAAATATGTCTCAGTTTTCCTCTCCTGGTACTCGGGTGCAACATTCCAGACGCTTTACTAACACTCTCCCCACTTGGAGAGTCAGCGCCTTTAACCTCCTGTTTGGCCCAGTTTGCAATTTCTGAGGAAGATGAACAGGAATAGTGAGAACCAATGAGAGACTAGCAGGAGGTGTCTGGACGGGCAAATTTAACTCTCATTTCCCACCAGGAAGAGGAAATAACCAAAGGCTCAGCGTGCCGTGCCGGAACCATATTAGGGCCTGAAGCCATTCTGTGGTGTTGCGGCCAGCTCAAAAGAAAGCGAGTTGAAGAAAGGAGCTCAGGGGCACTGTAATTCACAAACCTGCAGAGTTATAAATGACAGCTATCGTCCAAAAATATACTGAAGTCAGGCTGCCAAGAGGACTTGAAAGCGGGGCAGAATTGCAGGCAACCGATTTCAGGAGGTAGACTGGAATTGCATTGAAAGCATAGGAAAAGAGGCAGAACGTCCACAATGATGCACTTGGCCAAATAGGGCGTATGCGTTTTTTCCTGAATATATTCAGGAAAAAACGCATACGCCCTTTTTGGCCAACCAAGCAAGCTTGCAAAGGAAATCTGCACTACAATGAAGTCTCACTTCCCCCCGGTCAAAAGGGCCATCTGAAAAAAGTGTAAAATCCAGAAAGGCAGGATAGGCCATGGAGAACTGGGAGCCTTGTTATGCTGATGGGCGGGATGTAAATTGCCAACAGACACTCTGGAGAAGTGTATGGTGTTTCCTGAAACATCTATACAACAAAGCAACAGAGCCTAGGGCACTTCCACTTATGGTCCTATAGCTTAGGGAAATTAAAATCAAAAAGACACAGCCACCCCAAAGTTTGGGACGCCTCTGTTTACAAGAACCTCGTTTACCGTACAAGTTCAATATCACAGAAAGTGAAAAATGGATAAAGAACTTGTGGTACTTACGTACAATGCAGTATCACTCAGCAATGAAATCTATGTCATCAGGCCCGTAGCAGCATAATGAGTGGATTCAGGTACGATGATTCTCACTGAAATAAGTCACACAGAAAAAGAAACATCATAAGATATCACTAATACACGGAATGTAAACTTGGCTACACAGGAACTGAATTCCAAAACAGAACAGGGTCTCAAATTTAGAAAACCAACTTATGCTTGCTTAAAGGGAAAGGTGAGTTGGGGTGCTGCATAAAACCAGAGATTGAAATGAGCACAGATAAAGTTCCTTAAGCCAAATATGGACTAGACAAGAGCTACTCCTTGCTCAACGAAATGGACTCAACACCCCATATTAAACGCCTAAGAATGTACCTGACTAGTAAGTATCTTAAAACCTATGGATTGCTATGTCTCCAAAAGAGAATCAAGCCTGTGTACAGGGGCATAAACGCAGCAGTGATAGGATTGGAGAGGTTCGGTGAGCAAATGAAGACCCTTTGAAGTCATATTGCATGGTACCCATTCCACGGGTCTCAACTCTCCAGGTTTAAGGTATTCTTCCTTCAGCTAAAACATGCATGTGGAACCCAGAGTATGATCAACCATGTGAACGGGAGACGTGTTCAAATATGTCTCAGTTTTCCTCCCCTGGTACTCGGGTGCAACATTCCAGACGCTTAACTAACACTCTCCCCACTTGGAGAGTCAGCGCCTTTAACCTCCTGTTTGGCCCAGTTTGCAATTTCTGCGGAAGATGAACAGGAATAGGGAACACCAATGAGAGACTAGCTGGAGGTGTCTGGACGGGCAAATTTAACTCTCATTTCCCACCAGGAAGAGGAAATATCCAAAGGCTCAGCGTGCCGGGCCGGAACCAGATTAGGGCCTGAAGCCATCCTGCGGTGTTGCGGCCAGCTCAAAAGAAAGCGAGTTGAAGAAAGGAGCTCAGGGGCACTGTAATTCACAAACCTGCAGAGTTATAAATGACAGCTATCGTCCAAAAATATACTGAAGTAAGGCTGCCAAGAGGACTTGAAAGCGGGGCAGAATTGCAGGAAACCGATTTCAGGAGGTAGACTGGAATTGCTTTGAAAGCATAGGAAAAGAGGCAGAACGTCCACAATGATGCACTTGGCCAAAAAGGGCGTATGCGTTTTTTCCTGAATATATTCAGGAAAAAACGCATACGCCCTTTTTGGCCAACCAAGCAAGCTTGCAAAGGAAATCTGCACTACAATGAAGTCTCACTTCCCCCCGGTCAAAAGGGCCATCTGAAAAAAGTGTAAAATCCAGAAAGGCAGGACAGGCCATGGAGAACTGGGAGCCTTGTTATGCTGATGGGCGGGATGTAAATTCCCAACAGACACTCGGGAGAAGTGTATGGTGTTTCCTGAAACATCTATACAACAAAGCAACAGAGCCTAGGGCACTTCCACTTATGGTCCTATAGCTTAGGGAAATTAAAATCAAAAAGACACAGCCACCCCAAAGTTTGGGACGCCTCTGTTTACAAGAACCTCGTTTACCGTACAAGTTCAATATCACAGAAAGTGAAAAATGGATAAAGAACTTGTGGTACTTACGTACAATGCAGTATCACTCAGCAATGAAATCTATGTCATCAGGCCCGTAGCAGCATAATGAGTGGATTCAGGTACGATGATTCTCACTGAAATAAGTCACACAGAAAAAGAAACATCATAAGATATCACTAATACACGGAATGTAAACTTGGCTACACAGGAACTGAATTCCAAAACAGAACAGGGTCTCAAATTTAGAAAACCAACTTATGCTTGCTTAAGGGGAAAGGTGAGTTGGGGTGCTGCATTAAACCAGAGATTGAAATGAGCACAGATAAAGTTCCTTAAGCCAAATATGGACTAGACAAGAGCTACTCCTTGCTCAACGAAATGGACTCAACACCCCATATTAAACGCCTAAGAATGTACCTGACTAGTAAGTATCTTAAAACCTATGGATTGCTATGTCTCCAAAAGAGAATCAAGCGTGTGTACAGGGGCATAAACGCAGCAGTGATAGGATTGGAGAGGTTCGGTGAGCAAATGAAGACCCTTTGAAGTCATATTGCATGGTACCCATTCCACGGGTTTCAACTACCCAGGTTTAAGGTATTCTTCCTTCAGCTAAAACATGCATGTGGAACCCAGAGTATGATCAACCATGTGAACGGGAGACGTGTTCAAATATGTCTCAGTTTTCCTCTCCTGGTAATCGGGTGCAACATTCCAGACGCTTTACTAACACTCTCCCCACTTGGAGAGTCAGCGCCTTTAACCTCCTTTTTGGCCCAGTTTGCAATTTCTGAGGAAGATGAACAGGAATAGTGAGAACCAATGAGAGACTAGCAGGAGGTGTCTGGACGGGCAAATTTAACTCTCATTTCCCACCAGGAAGAGGAAATAACCAAAGGCTCAGCGTGCCGTGCCGGAACCATATTAGGGCCTGAAGCCATTCTGTGGTGTTGCGGCCAGCTCAAAATAAAGCGAGTTGAAGAAAGGAGCTCAGGGGCACTGTAATTCACAAACCTGCAGAGTTATAATGACAGCTATCGTCCAAAAATATACTGAAGTCAGGCTGCCAAGAGGACTCGAAAGCGGGGCAGAATTGCAGGAAACCGATTTCAGGAGGTAGACTGGAATTGCATTGAAAGCATAGGAAAAGAGGCAGAACGTCCACAATGATGCACTTGGCCAAAAAGGGCGTATGCGTTTTTTCCTGAATATATTCAGGAAAAAACGCATATGCCCTTTCTGGCCAACCAAGCAAGCTTGCAAAGGAAATCTGCACTACAATGAAGTCTCACTTCCCCCCGGTCAAAAGGGCCATCTGAAAAAAGTGTAAAATCCAGAAAGGCAGGATAGGCCATGGAGAACTGGGAGCCTTGTTATGCTGATGGGCGGGATGTAAATTGCCAACAGACACTCGGGAGAAGTGTATGGTGTTTCCGGAAACATCTAAAAAACAAAGCAACAGAGCCTAGGGCACTTCCACTTATGGTCCTAGAGTTTAGGGAAATTAAAATCAAAAAGACACAGCCACCCCAAAGTTTGGGATGGCTCTGTTTACAAGAACCTCATATACGGTAAAAGTTCAATATCGCAGAAAGTGAAAAATGGATAAAGAACTTGTGGTACTTACGTACAATGCAATATCACTCAGCAATAAAATCTATGTCATCAGGCCCGTAGAAGCATAATGAGTGGATTCAGGTACGATGAATCTAACTGAAATAAGTCACACAGAAAAAGAAACATCATAAGATATCACTAATACACGGAATGTAAACTTGGCTACACAGGAACTGAATTCCAAAACAGAACAGGGTCTCAAATTTAGAAAACCAACTTATGCTTGCTTAAGGGGGAAGGTGAGTTGGGGTGCTGCATAAAACCAGAGTTTGAAATTAGCACAGATAAAGTTCCTTAAGCCAAATATGGACTAGACAAGAGCTACTCCTTGCTCAACGAAATGGACTCAACACCCCATATTAAACGCCAAAGAATATACCTGACTAGTAAGAATCTTAAAACGTATGGATGGCAATGTCTGAAAGAGAATCAAGCGTGTGTACAGGGGCATAAACACAGCTGTGACAGGATTGGAGAGGTTCCGTGAGCAAATGAAGACACTTTGAAGTCATATTGCATGGTACCCATTCCACGGGTCTCAACTCTCCACGTTTAAGGTATTCTTCCTTCAGCTCAAACATGCATGTGGAACCCAGAGTATGATCAACCATGTGAACGGGAGACGTGTTCAAATATGTCTCAGTTTTCCTCCCCTGGTACTCGGGTGCAACATTCCAGACGCTTTACTAACACTCTCCCCACTTGGAGAGTCAGCGCCTTTAACCTCCTGTTTGGCCCAGTTTGCAATTTCTGCGGAAGATGAACAGGAATAGGGAACACCAATGAGAGACTAGCTGGAGGTGTCTGGACGGGCAAATTTAACTCTCATTTCCCACCAGGAAGAGGATATAACCAAAGGCTCAGCGTGCCGGGCCGGAACCAGATTAGGGCCTGAAGCCATCCTGCGGTGTTGCGGCCAGCTCAAAAGAAAGCGAGTTGAAGAAAGGAGCTCAGGGGCACTGTAATTCACAAACCTGCAGAGTTATAAATGACAGCTATCGTCCAAAAATATACTGAAGTAAGGCTGCCAAGAGGACTCGAAAGCGGGGCAGAATTGCAGGAAACCGATTTCAGGAGGTAGACTGGAATTGCATTGAAAGCATAGGAAAAGAGGCAGAACGTCCACAATGATGCACTTGGCCAAAAAGGGCGTATGCGTTTTTTCCTGAATATATTCAGGAAAAAACGCATACGCCCTTTTTGGCCAACCAAGCAAGCTTGCAAAGGAAATCTGCACTACAATGAAGTCTCACTTCCCCCCGGTCAAAAGGGCCATCTGAAAAAAGTGTAAAATCCAGAAAGGCAGGACAGGCCATGGAGAACTGGGAGCCTTGTTATGCTGATGGGCGGGATGTAAATTGCCAACAGACACTCGGGAGAAGTGTATGGTGTTTCCTGAAACATCTAAAAAACAAAGCAACAGAGCCTAGGGCACTTCCACTTATGGTCCTATAGCTTAGGGAAATTAAAATCAAAAAGACACAGCCACCCCAAAGTTTGGGACACCTCTGTTTACAAGAACCTCGTTTACCGTACAAGTTCAACATCGCAGAAAGTGAAAAATGGATAAAGAAGGTGTGGTATTTACTTACAAAGCAATATCACTCAGCAATGAAATCTATGTCATCAGGCCCTTAGCAGCACAATGAGTGGATTCAGGTATGATGATTCTAACTGAAATAAGTCACACAGAAAAAGAAACATCATAAGATATCAGTAATACACGGAATGTAAACTTGGCTACACAGGAACTGAATTACAGAACAGAACAGGGTCTCAAATTTAGAAAACCAACTTATGCTTGCTTAAGGGTAAAGGTGAGTTGGGGTGCTGCATAAAACCAGAGATTGAAACGAGCACAGATAAAGTTCCTTAAGCCAAATATGGAATAGACAAGAGCTACTCCTTGCTCAACGAAATGGACTCAACACCGCATATTAAACGCCTAAGAATGTACCTGACTAGTAAGTATCTTAAAACCTATGGATTGCTATGTCTCCAAAAGAGAATCAAGCGTGTGTACAGGGGCATAAACGCAGCAGTGATAGGATTGGAGAGGTTCGGTGAGCAAATGAAGACCCTTTGAAGTCATATTCATGGTACCCATTCCACGGGTTTCAACTACCAAGGTTTAAGGTATTCTTCCTTCAGCTAAAACATGCATGTGGAACCTAGAGTATGATCAACCATGTGATCGGGAGACGTGTTCAAATATGTCTCAGTTTTCGTACCCTGGTACTCGGGTGCAACATTCCAGACGCTTTACTAACACTCTCCTGACTTGGAGAGTCCGTCCCTTTAATCTCCTGTTTGGCCCAGTTTGCAATTTCTGCGGAAGATGAACAGGAATAGCGAGAACCAATGAGAGACTAGCTGGAGGTGTCTGGACGGGCAAATTTAACTCTCATTTCCCACCAGGAAGAGGAATTAACCAAAGGCTCAGCGTGCCGTGCCGGAACCAGATTAGGGCCTGAAGCCATCCTGCGGTGTTGCGGCCAGGTCACAAGAAAGCGAGTTGAAGAAAGGAGCTCAGGGGCACTGTAATTCACAAACCTGCAGAGTTATAAATGACAGCTATCGTCCAAAAATATACTGAAGTAAGGCTGCCAAGAGGACTCGAAAGCGGGGCAGAATTGCAGGAAACCGATTTCAGGAGGTAGACTGGAATTGCATTGAAAGCATAGGAAAAGAGGCAGAACGTCCACAATGATGCACTTGGCCAAAAAGGGCGTATGCGTTTTTTCCTGAATATATTCAGGAAAAAACGCATACGCCCTTTTTGGCCAACCAAGCAAGCTTGCAAAGGAAATCTGCACTACAATGAAGTCTCACTTCCCCCCGGTCAAAAGGGCCATCTGAAAAAAGTGTAAAATCCAGAAAGGCAGGACAGGCCATGGAGAACTGGGAGCCTTGTTATGCTGATGGGCGGGATGTAAATTGCCAACAGACACTCGGGAGAAGTGTATGGTGTTTCCGGAAACATCTAAAAAACAAAGCAACAGAGCCTAGGGCACTTCCACTTATGGTCCTATAGCTTAGGGAAATTAAAATCAAAAAGACACAGCCACCCCAAAGTTTGGGACGCCTCTGTTTACAAGAACCTCGTTTACCGTACAAGTTCAATATCACAGAAAGTGAAAAATGGATAAAGAACTTGTGGTATTTACGTACAATGCAGTATCACTCAGCAATGAAATCTATGTCATCAGGCCCGTAGCAGCATAATGAGTGCATTCAGGTACGATGATTCTCACTGAAATAAGTCACACAGAAAAAGAAACATCATAAGATATCACTAATACACGGAATGTAAACTTGGCTACACAGGAACTGAATTCCAAAACAGAACAGGGTCTCAAATTTAGAAAACCAACTTATGCTTGCTTAAGGGGAAAGGTGAGTTGGGGTGCTGCATTAAACCAGAGATTGAAATGAGCACAGATAAAGTTCCTTAAGCCAAATATGGACTAGACAAGAGCTACTCCTTGCTCAACGAAATGGACTCAACACCCCATATTAAACGCCTAAGAATGTCCCTGACTAGTAAGTATCTTAAAACCTATGGATTGCTATGTCTCCAAAAGAGAATCAACCGTGTGTACAGGGGCATAAACGCAGCAGTGATAGGATTGGAGAGGTTCGGTGAGCAAATGAAGACCCTTTGAAGTCATATTGCATGGTACCCATTCCACGGGTCTCAACTCTCCAGGTTTAAGGTATTCTTCCTTCAGCTAAAACATGCATGTGGAACCCAGAGTATGATCAACCATGTGAACGGGAGACGTGTTCAAATATGTCTCAGTTTTCCTCTTCTGGTAATCGTGTGCAACATTCCAGACGCTTTACTAACACTCTCCCCACTTGGAGAGTCAGCGCCTTTAACCTCCTATTTGGCCCAGTTTGCAATTTCTGAGGAAGATGAACAGGAATAGTGAGAACCAATGAGAGACTAGCAGGAGGTGTCTGGACGGGCAAATTTAACTCTCATTTCCCACCAGGAAGAGGAAATAACCAAAGGCTCAGCGTGCCGTGCCGGAACCATATTAGGGCCTGAAGCCATTCTGTGGTGTTGCGGCCAGCTCAAAAGAAAGCGAGTTGAAGAAAGGAGCTCAGGGGCACTGTAATTCACAAACCTGCAGAGTTATAAATGACAGCTATCGTCCAAAAATATACTGAAGTCAGGCTGCCAAGAGGACTTGAAAGCGGGGCAGAATTGCAGGAAACCGATTTCAGGAGGTAGACTGGAATTGCATTGAAAGCATAGGAAAAGAGGCAGAACGTCCACAATGATGCACTTGGCCAAAAAGGGCGTATGCGTTTTTTCCTGAATATATTCAGGAAAAAACGCATACGCCCTTTTTGGCCAACCAAGCAAGCTTGCAAAGGAAATCTGCACTACAATGAAGTCTCACTTCCCCCCGGTCAAAAGGGCCATCTGAAAAAAGTGTAAAATCCAGAAAGGCAGGATAGGCCATGGAGAACTGGGAGCCTTGTTATGCTGATGGGCGGGATGTAAATTGCCAACAGACACTCGGGAGAAGTGTATGGTGTTTCCTGAAACATCTAAAAAACAAAGCAACAGAGCCTAGGGCACTTCCACTTATGGTCCTATAGCTTAGGGAAATTAAAATCAAAAAGACACAGCCACCCCAAAGTTTGGGACGCCTCTGTTTACAAGAACCTCGTTTACCGTACAAGTTCAATATCACAGAAAATGAAAAATGGATAAAGAACTTGTGGTACTTACGTACAATGCAGTATCACTCAGCAATGAAATCTATGTCATCAGGCCCGTAGCAGCATAATGAGTGGATTCAGGTACGATGATTCTCACTGAAATAAGTCACACAGAAAAAGAAACATCATAAGATATCACTAATACACGGAATGTAAACTTGGCTACACAGGAACTGAATTCCAAAACAGAACAGGGTCTCAAATTTAGAAAACCAACTTATGCTTGCTTAAGGGGAAAGGTGAGTTGGGGTGCTGCATAAAACCAGAGATTGAAATGAGCACAGATAAAGTTCCTTAAGCCAAATATGGACTAGACAAGAGCTACTCCTTGCTCAACGAAATGGACTCAACACCCCATATTAAACGCCTAAGAATGTACCTGACTAGTAAGTATCTTAAAACCTATGGATTGCTATGTCTCCGAAAGAGAATCAAGCGTGTGTACAGGGGCATAAACGCAGCAGTGATAGGATTGGAGAGGTTCGGCGAGCAAATGAAGACCCTTTGAAGTCATATTGCATGGTACCCATTCCACGGGTTTCAACTACCCAGGTTTAAGGTATTCTTCCTTCAGCTAAAACATGCATGTGGAACCTAGAGTATGATCAACCATGTGATCGTGAGACGTGTTCAAATATGTCTCAGTTTTCCTCCCCTGGTACTCGGGTGCAACATTCCAGACGCTTTACTAACACTCTCCCGACTTGGAGAGTCCGTCCCTTTAATCTCCTGTTTGGCCCAGTTTGCAATTTCTGCAGAAGATGTACAGGAATAGCGAGAACCAATGAGAGACTAGCTGGAGGTGTCTGGACGGGCAAATTTAACTCTCATTTCCCACCAGGAAGAGGAATTAACCAAAGGCTCAGCGTGCCGTGGCGGAACCAGATTAGGGCCTGAAGCCATCCTGCGGTGTTGCGGCCAGCTCAAAAGAAAGCGAGTTGAAGAAAGGAGCTCAGGGGCACTGTAATTCACAAACCTGCAGAGTTATAAATGACAGCTATCGTCCAAAAATATACTGAAGTAAGGCTGCCAAGAGGACTTGAAAGCGGGGCAGAATTGCAGGAAACCGATTTCAGGAGGTAGACTGGAATTGCATTGAAAGCATAGGAAAAGAGGCAGAACGTCCACAATGATGCACTTGGCCAAAAAGGGCGTATGCGTTTTTTCCTGAATATATTCAGGAAAAAACGCATACGCCCTTTTTGGCCAACCAAGCAAGCTTGCAAAGGAAATCTGCACTACAATGAAGTCTCACTTCCCCCCGGTCAAAAGGGCCATCTGAAAAAAGTGTAAAATCCAGAAAGGCAGGACAGGCCATGGAGAACTGGGAGCCTTGTTATGCTGATGGGCGGGATGTAAATTGCCAACAGACACTCGGGAGAAGTGTATGGTGTTTCCGGAAACATCTAAAAAACAAAGCAACAGAGCCTAGGGCACTTCCACTTATGGTCCTATAGCTTAGGGAAATTAAAATCAAAAAGACACAGCCACCCCAAAGTTTGGGACGCCTCTGTTTACAAGAACCTCGTTTACCGTACAAGTTCAATATCACAGAAAGTGAAAAATGGATAAAGAACTTGTGGTACTTACGTACAATGCAGTATCACTCAGCAATGAAATCTATGTCATCAGGCCCGTAGCAGCATAACGAGTGGATTCAGGTACGATGATTCTCACTGAAATAAGTCACACAGAAAAAGAAACATCATAAGATATCACTAATACACGGAATGTAAACTTGGCTACACAGGAACTGAATTCCAAAACAGAACAGGGTCTCAAATTTAGAAAACCAACTTATGCTTGCTTAAGGGGAAAGGTGAGTTGGGGTGCTGCATTAAACCAGAGATTGAAATGAGCACAGATAAAGTTCCTTAAGCCAAATATGGACTAGACAAGAGCTACTCCTTGCTCAACGAAATGGACTCAACACCCCATATTAAACGCCTAAGAATGTACCTGACTAGTAAGTATCTTAAAACCTATGGATTGCTATGTCTCCAAAAGAGAATCAAGCGTGTGTACAGGGGCATAAACGCAGCAGTGATAGGATTGGAGAGGTTCGGTGAGCAAATGAAGACCCTTTGAAGTCATATTGCATGGTACCCATTCCACGGGTCTCAACTCTCCAGGTTTAAGGTATTCTTCCTTCAGCTCAAACATGCATGTGGAACCCAGAGTATGATCAACCATGTGAACGGGAGACGTGTTCAAATATGTCTCAGTTTTCCTCCCCTGGTACTCGGGTGCAACATTCCAGACGCTTTACTAACACTCTCCCTACTTGGAGAGTCAGCGCCTTTAACCTCCTGTTTGGCCCAGTTTGCAATTTCTGCGGAAGATGAACAGGAATAGGGAACACCAATGAGAGACTAGCTGGAGGTGTCTGGACGGGCAAATTTAACTCTCATTTCCCACCAGGAAGAGGAAATAACCAAAGGCTCAGCGTGCCGGGCCGGAACCAGATTAGGGCCTGAAGCCATCCTGCGGTGTTGCGGCCAGCTCAAAAGAAAGCGAGTTGAAGAAAGGAGCTCAGGGGCACTGTAATTCACAAACCTGCAGAGTTATAAATGACAGCTATCGTCCAAAAATATACTGAAGTAAGGCTGCCAAGAGGACTTGAAAGCGGGGCAGAATTGCAGGAAACCGATTTCAGGAGGTAGACTGGAATTGCATTGAAAGCATAGGAAAAGAGGCAGAACGTCCACAATGATGCACTTGGCCAAAAAGGGCGTATGCGTTTTTTCTTGAATATATTCAGGAAAAAACGCATACGCCCTTTTTGGCCAACCAAGCAAGCTTGCAAAGGAAATCTGCACTACAATGAAGTCTCACTTCCCCCCGGTCAAAAGGGCCATCTGAAAAAAGTGTAAAATCCAGAAAGGCAGGACAGGCCATGGAGAACTGGAAGCCTTGTTATGCTGATGGGCGGGATGTAAATTGCCAACAGACACTCGGGAGAAGTGTATGGTGTTTCCTGAAACATCTATACAACAAAGCAACAGAGCCTAGGGCACTTCCACTTATGGTCCTATAGCTTAGGGAAATTAAAATCAAAAAGACACAGCCACCCCAAAGTTTGGGACGCCTCTGTTTACAAGAACCTCGTTTACCGTACAAGTTCAATATCACAGAAAGTGAAAAATGGATAAAGAACTTGTGGTACTTACGTACAATGCAGTATCACTCAGCAATGAAATCTATGTCATCAGGCCCGTAGCAGCATAATGAGTGGATTCAGGTACGATGATTCTCACTGAAATAAGTCACACAGAAAAAGAAACATCATAAGATATCACTAATACACGGAATGTAAACTTGGCTACACAGGAACTGAATTCCAAAACAGAACAGGGTCTCAAATTTAGAAAACCAACTTATGCTTGCTTAAGGGGAAAGGTGAGTTGGGGTGCTGCATAAAACCAGAGATTGAAATGAGCACAGATAAAGTTCCTTAAGCCAAATATGGACTAGACAAGAGCTACTCCTTGCTCAACGAAATGGACTCAACACCCCATATTAAACGCCTAAGAATGTACCTGACTAGTAAGTATCTTAAAACCTATGGATTGCTATGTCTCCAAAAGAGAATCAAGCGTGTGTACAGGGGCATAAACGCAGCAGTGATAGGATTGGAGAGGTTCGGTGAGCAAATGAAGACCCTTTGAAGTCATATTGCATGGTACCCATTCCACGGGTCTCAACTCTCCAGGTTTAAGGTATTCTTCCTTCAGCTCAAACATGCATGTGGAACCCAGAGTATGATCAACCATGTGAACGGGAGACGTGTTCAAATATGTCTCAGTTTTCCTCCCCTGGTACTCGGGTGCAACATTCCAGACGCTTTACTAACACTCTCCCCACTTGGAGAGTCAGCGCCTTTAACCTCCTGTTTGGCCCAGTTTGCAATTTCTGCGCAAGATGAACAGGAATAGGGAACACCAATGAGAGACTAGCTGGAGGTGTCTGGACGGGCAAATTTAACTCTCATTTCCCACCAGGAAGAGAAAATAACCAAAGGCTCAGCGTGCCGGGCCGGAACCAGATTAGGGCCTGAAGCCATCCTGCGGTGTTGCGGCCAGCTCAAAAGAAAGCGAGTTGAAGAAAGGAGCTCAGGGGCACTGTAATTCACAAACCTGCAGAGTTATAAATGACAGCTATCGTCCAAAAATATACTGAAGTAAGGCTGCCAAGAGGACTTGAAAGCGGGGCAGAATTGCAGGAAACCGATTTCAGGAGGTAGACTGGAATTGCATTGAAAGCATAGGAAAAGAGGCAGAACGTCCACAATGATGCACTTGGCCAAAAAGGGCGTATGCGTTTTTTCTTGAATATATTCAGGAAAAAACGCATACGCCCTTTTTGGCCAACCAAGCAAGCTTGCAAAGGAAATCTGCACTACAATGAAGTCTCACTTCCCCCCGGTCAAAAGGGCCATCTGAAAAAAGTGTAAAATCCAGAAAGGCAGGACAGGCCATGGAGAACTGGAAGCCTTGTTATGCTGATGGGCGGGATGTAAATTGCCAACAGACACTCGGGAGAAGTGTATGGTGTTTCCTGAAACATCTATACAACAAAGCAACAGAGCCTAGGGCACTTCCACTTATGGTCCTATAGCTTAGGGAAATTAAAATCAAAAAGACACAGCCACCCCAAAGTTTGGGACGCCTCTGTTTACAAGAACCTCGTTTACCGTACAAGTTCAATATCACAGAAAGTGAAAAATGGATAAAGAACTTGTGGTACTTACGTACAATGCAGTATCACTCAGCAATGAAATCTATGTCATCAGGCCCGTAGCAGCATAATGAGTGGATTCAGGTACGATGATTCTCACTGAAATAAGTCACACAGAAAAAGAAACATCATAAGATATCACTAATACACGGAATGTAAACTTGGCTACACAGGAACTGAATTCCAAAACAGAACAGGGTCTCAAATTTAGAAAACCAACTTATGCTTGCTTAAGGGGAAAGGTGAGTTGGGGTGCTGCATAAAACCAGAGATTGAAATGAGCACAGATAAAGTTCCTTAAGCCAAATATGGACTAGACAAGAGCTACTCCTTGCTCAACGAAATGGACTCAACACCCCATATTAAACGCCTAAGAATGTACCTGACTAGTAAGTATCTTAAAACCTATGGATTGCTATGTCTCCAAAAGAGAATCAAGCGTGTGTACAGGGGCATAAACGCAGCAGTGATAGGATTGGAGAGGTTCGGTGAGCAAATGAAGACCCTTTGAAGTCATATTGCATGGTACCCATTCCACGGGTCTCAACTCTCCAGGTTTAAGGTATTCTTCCTTCAGCTCAAACATGCATGTGGAACCCAGAGTATGATCAACCATGTGAACGGGAGACGTGTTCAAATATGTCTCAGTTTTCCTCCCCTGGTACTCGGGTGCAACATTCCAGACGCTTTACTAACACTCTCCCCACTTGGAGAGTCAGCGCCTTTAACCTCCTGTTTGGCCCAGTTTGCAATTTCTGCGCAAGATGAACAGGAATAGGGAACACCAATGAGAGACTAGCTGGAGGTGTCTGGACGGGCAAATTTAACTCTCATTTCCCACCAGGAAGAGAAAATAACCAAAGGCTCAGCGTGCCGGGCCGGAACCAGATTAGGGCCTGAAGCCATCCTGCGGTGTTGCAGCCAGCTCAAAAGAAAGCGAGTTGAAGAAAGGAGCTCAGGGGCACTGTAATTCACAAACCTGCAGAGTTATAAATGACAGCTATCGTCCAAAAATATACTGAAGTAAGGCTGCCAAGAGGACTTGAAAGCGGGGCAGAATTGCAGGAAACCGATTTCAGGAGGTAGACTGGAATTGCATTGAAAGCATAGGAAAAGAGGCAGAACGTCCACAATGATGCACTTGGCCAAAAAGGGCGTATGCGTTTTTTCTTGAATATATTCAGGAAAAAACGCATACGCCCTTTTTGGCCAACCAAGCAAGCTTGCAAAGGAAATCTGCACTACAATGAAGTCTCACTTCCCCCCGGTCAAAAGGGCCATCTGAAAAAAGTGTAAAATCCAGAAAGGCAGGACAGGCCATGGAGAACTGGAAGCCTTGTTATGCTGATGGGCGGGATGTAAATTGCCAACAGACACTCGGGAGAAGTGTATGGTGTTTCCTGAAACATCTATACAACAAAGCAACAGAGCCTAGGGCACTTCCACTTATGGTCCTATAGCTTAGGGAAATTAAAATCAAAAAGACACAGCCACCCCAAAGTTTGGGACGCCTCTGTTTACAAGAACCTCGTTTACCGTACAAGTTCAATATCACAGAAAGTGAAAAATGGATAAAGAACTTGTGGTACTTACGTACAATGCAGTATCACTCAGCAATGAAATCTATGTCATCAGGCCCGTAGCAGCATAATGAGTGGATTCAGGTACGATGATTCTCACTGAAATAAGTCACACAGAAAAAGAAACATCATAAGATATCACTAATACACGGAATGTAAACTTGGCTACACAGGAACTGAATTCCAAAACAGAACAGGGTCTCAAATTTAGAAAACCAACTTATGCTTGCTTAAGGGGAAAGGTGAGTTGGGGTGCTGCATAAAACCAGAGATTGAAATGAGCACAGATAAAGTTCCTTAAGCCAAATATGGACTAGACAAGAGCTACTCCTTGCTCAACGAAATGGACTCAACACCCCATATTAAACGCCTAAGAATGTACCTGACTAGTAAGTATCTTAAAACCTATGGATTGCTATGTCTCCAAAAGAGAATCAAGCGTGTGTACAGGGGCATAAACGCAGCAGTGATAGGATTGGAGAGGTTCGGTGAGCAAATGAAGACCCTTTGAAGTCATATTGCATGGTACCCATTCCACGGGTCTCAACTCTCCAGGTTTAAGGTATTCTTCCTTCAGCTAAAACATGCATGTGGAACCCAGAGTATGATCAACCATGTGAACGGGAGACGTGTTCAAATATGTCTCAGTTTTCCTCCCCTGGTACTCGGGTGCAACATTCCAGACGCTTTACTAACACTCTCCCCACTTGGAGAGTCAGCGCCTTTAACCTCCTGTTTGGCCCAGTTTGCAATTTCTGCGCAAGATGAACAGGAATAGGGAACACCAATGAGAGACTAGCTGGAGGTGTCTGGACGGGCAAATTTAACTCTCATTTCCCACCAGGAAGAGGAAATAACCAAAGGCTCAGCGTGCCGGGCCGGAACCAGATTAGGGCCTGAAGCCATCCTGCGGTGTTGCGGCCAGCTCAAAAGAAAGCGAGTTGAAGAAAGGAGCTCAGGGGCACTGTAATTCACAAACATGCAGAGTTATAAATGACAGCTATCGTCCAAAAATATACTGAAGTAAGGCTGCCAAGAGGACTTGAAAGCGGGGCAGAATTGCAGGAAACCGATTTCAGGAGGTAGACTGGAATTGCATTGAAAGCATAGGAAAAGAGGCAGAACGTCCACAATGATGCACTTGGCCAAAAAGGGCGTAAGCGTTTTTTCCTGAATATATTCAGGAAAAAACGCATACGCCCTTTTTGGCCAACCAAGCAAGCTTGCAAAGGAAATCTGCACTACAATGAAGTCTCACTTCCCCCCGGTCAAAAGGGCCATCTGAAAAAAGTGTAAAATCCAGAAAGGCAGGACAGGCCATGGAGAACTGGGAGCCTTGTTATGCTGATGGGCGGGATGTAAATTGCCAACAGACACTCGGGAGAAGTGTATGGTGTTTCCTGAAACATCTAAAAAACAAAGCAACAGAGCCTAGGGCACTTCCACTTATGGTCCTATAGCTTAGGGAAATTAAAATCAAAAAGACACAGCCACCCCAAAGTTTGGGACGCCTCTGTTTACAAGAACCTCGTTTACCGTACAAGTTCAATATCACAGAAAGTGAAAAATGGATAAAGAACTTGTGGTACTTACGTACAATGCAGTATCACTCAGCAATGAAATCTATGTCATCAGGCCCGTAGCAGCATAATGAGTGGATTCAGGTACGATGATTCTCACTGAAATAAGTCACACAGAAAAAGAAACATCATAAGGTATCACTAATACACGGAATGTAAACTTGGCTACACAGGAACTGAATTCCAAAACAGAACAGGGTCTCAAATTTAGAAAACCAACTTATGCTTGCTTAAGGGGAAAGGTGAGTTGGGGTGCTGCATAAAACCAGAGATTGCAATGAGCACAGATAAAGTTCCTTAAGCCAAATATGGAATAGACAAGAGCTACTCCTTGCTCAACGAAATGGACTCAACACCCCATATTAAACGCCTAAGAATGTACCTGACTAGTAAGTATCTTAAAACCTATGGATTGCTATGTCTCCAAAAGAGAATCAAGCGTGTGTACAGGGGCATAAACGCAGCAGTGATAGGATTGGAGAGGTTCGGTGAGCAAATGAAGACCCTTTGAAGTCATATTGCATGGTACCCATTCCACGGGTCTCAACTCTCCAGGTTTAAGGTATTCTTCCTTCAGCTCAAACATGCATGTGGAACCCAGAGTATGATCAACCATGTGAACGGGAGACGTGTTCAAATATGTCTCAGTTTTCCTCCCCTGGTACTCGGGTGCAACATTCCAGACGCTTTACTAACACTCTCCCCACTTGGAGAGTCAGCGCCTTTAACCTCCTGTTTGGCCCAGTTTGCAATTTCTGCGCAAGATGAACAGGAATAGGGAACACCAATGAGAGACTAGCTGGAGGTGTCTGGACGGGCAAATTTAACTCTCATTTCCCACCAGGAAGAGGAAATAACCAAAGGCTCAGCATGCCGGGCCGGAACCAGATTAGGGCCTGAAGCCATCCTGCGGTGTTGCGGCCAGCTCAAAAGAAAGCGAGTTGAAGAAAGGAGCTCAGGGGCACTGTAATTCACAAACCTGCAGAGTTATAAATGACAGCTATCGTCCAAAAATATACTGAAGTAAGGCTGCCAAGAGGACTTGAAAGCGGGGCAGAATTGCAGGAAACCGATTTCAGGAGGTAGACTGGAATTGCATTGAAAGCATAGGAAAAGAGGCAGAACGTCCACAATGATGCACTTGGCCAAAAAGGGCGTATGCGTTTTTTCCTGAATATATTCAGGAAAAAACGCATACGCCCTTTTTGGCCAACCAAGCAAGCTTGCAAAGGAAATCTGCACTACAATGAAGTCTCACTTCCCCCCGGTCAAAAGGGCCATCTGAAAAAAGTGTAAAATCCAGAAAGGCAGGACAGGCCATGGAGAACTGGAAGCCTTGTTATGCTGATGGGCGGGATGTAAATTGCCAACAGACACTCGGGAGAAGTGTATGGTGTTTCCTGAAACATCTATACAACAAAGCAACAGAGCCTAGGGCACTTCCACTTATGGTCCTATAGCTTAGGGAAATTAAAATCAAAAAGACACAGCCACCCCAAAGTTTGGGACGCCTCTGTTTACAAGAACCTCGTTTACCGTACAAGTTCAATATCACAGAAAGTGAAAAATGGATAAAGAACTTGTGGTACTTACGTACAATGCAGTATCACTCAGCAATGAAATCTATGTCATCAGGCCCGTAGCAGCATAATGAGTGGATTCAGGTACGATGATTCTCACTGAAATAAGTCACACAGAAAAAGAAACATCATAAGATATCACTAATACACGGAATGTAAACTTGGCTACACAGGAACTGAATTCCAAAACAGAACAGGGTCTCAAATTTAGAAAACCAACTTATGCTTGCTTAAGGGGAAAGGTGCGTTGGGGTGCTGCATAAAACCAGAGATTGAAATGAGCACAGATAAAGTTCCTTAAGCCAAATATGGACTAGACAAGAGCTACTCCTTGCTCAACGAAATGGACTCAACACCCCATATTAAACGCCTAAGAATGTACCTGACTAGTAAGTATCTTAAAACCTATGGATTGCTATGTCTCCAAAAGAGAATCAAGCATGTGTACAGGGGCATAAACGCAGCAGTGATAGGATTGGAGAGGTTCGGTGAGCAAATGAAGACCCTTTGAAGTCATATTGCATGGTACCCATTCCACGGGTCTCAACTCTCCAGGTTTAAGGTATTCTTCCTTCAGCTAAAACATGCATGTGGAACCCAGAGTATGATCAACCATGTGAACGGGAGACGTGTTCAAATATGTCTCAGTTTTCCTCCCCTGGTACTCGGGTGCAACATTCCAGACGCTTTACTAACACTCTCCCCACTTGGAGAGTCAGCGCCTTTAACCTCCTGTTTGGCCCAGTTTGCAATTTCTGCGGAAGATGAACAGGAATAGGGAACACCAATGAGAGACTAGCTGGAGGTGTCTGGACGGGCAAATTTAACTCTCATTTCCCACCAGGAAGAGGAAATAACCAAAGGCTCAGCGTGCCGGGCCGGAACCAGATTAGGGCCTGAAGCCATCCTGCGGTGTTGCGGCCAGCTCAAAAGAAAGCGAGTTGAAGAAAGGAGCTCAGGGGCACTGTAATTCACAAACATGCAGAGTTATAAATGACAGCTATCGTCCAAAAATATACTGAAGTAAGGCTGCCAAGAGGACTTGAAAGCGGGGCAGAATTGCAGGAAACCGATTTCAGGAGGTAGACTGGAATTGCATTGAAAGCATAGGAAAAGAGGCAGAACGTCCACAATGATGCACTTGGCCAAAAAGGGCGTATGCGTTTTTTCCTGAATATATTCAGGAAAAAACGCATACGCCCTTTTTGGCCAACCAAGCAAGCTTGCAAAGGAAATCTGCACTACAATGAAGTCTCACTTCCCCCCGGTCAAAAGGGCCATCTGAAAAAAGTGTAAAATCCAGAAAGGCAGGACAGGCCATGGAGAACTGGGAGCCTTGTTATGCTGATGGGCGGGATGTAAATTGCCAACAGACACTCGGGAGAAGTGTATGGTGTTTCCTGAAACATCTAAAAAACAAAGCAACAGAGCCTAGGGCACTTCCACTTATGGTCCTATAGCTTAGGGAAATTAAAATCAAAAAGACACAGCCACCCCAAAGTTTGGGACGCCTCTGTTTACAAGAACCTCGTTTACCGTACAAGTTCAACATCGCAGAAAGTGAAAAATGGATAAAGAAGTTGTGGTATTTACTTACAAAGCAATATCACTCAGCAATGAAATCTATGTCAACAGGCCCTTAGCAGCACAATGAGTGGATTCAGGTATGATGATTCTAACTGAAATAAGTCACACAGAAAAAGAAACATCATAAGATATCAGTAATACACGGAATGTAAACTTGGCTCCACAGGAACTGAATTACAGAACAGAACAGGGTCTCAAATTTAGAAAACCAACTTATGCTTGCTTAAGGGGAAAGGTGAGTTGGGGTGCTGCATAAAACCAGAGATTGAAATGAGCACAGATAAAGTTCCTTAAGCCAAATATGGACTAGACAAGAGCTACTCCTTGCTCAACGAAATGGACTCAACACCCCATATTAAACGCCTAAGAATGTACCTGACTAGTAAGTATCTTAAAACCTATGGATTGCTATGTCTCCAAAAGAGAATCAAGCGTGTGTACAGGGGCATAAACGCAGCAGTGATAGGATTGGAGAGGTTCGGTGAGCAAATGAAGACCCTTTGAAGTCATATTGTATGGTACCCATTCCACGGGTCTCAACTCTCCAGGTTTAAGGTATTCTTCCTTCAGCTAAAACATGCATGTGGAACCCAGAGTATGATCAACCATGTGAACGGGAGACGTGTTCAAATATGTCTCAGTTTTCCTCCCCTGGTACTCGGGTGCAACATTCCAGACGCTTTACTAACACTCTACCCACTTGGAGAGTCAGCGCCTTTAACCTCCTGTTTGGCCCAGTTTGCAATTTCTGCGCAAGATGAACAGGAATAGGGAACACCAATGAGAGACTAGCTGGAGGTGTCTGGACGGGCAAATTTAACTCTCATTTCCCACCAGGAAGAGGAAATAACCAAAGGCTCAGCGTGCCGGGCCGGAACCAGATTAGGGCCTGAAGCCATCCTGCGGTGTTGCGGCCAGGTCAGAAGAAAGCGAGTTGAAGAAAGGAGCTCAGGGGCACTGTAATTCACAAACCTGCAGAGTTATAAATGACAGCTATCGTCCAAAAATATACTGAAGTAAGGCTGCCAAGAGGACTCGAAAGCGGGGCAGAATTGCAGGAAACCGATTTCAGGAGGTAGACTGGAATTGCATTGAAAGCATAGGAAAAGAGGCAGAACGTCCACAATGATGCACTTGGCCAAAAAGGGCGTATGCGTTTTTTCCTGAATATATTCAGGAAAAAACGCATACGCCCTTTTTGGCCAACCAAGCAAGCTTGCAAAGGAAATCTGCACTACAATGAAGTCTCACTTCCCCCCGGTCAAAAGGGCCATCTGAAAAAAGTGTAAAATCCAGAAAGGCAGGACAGGCCATGGAGAACTGGAAGCCTTGTTATGCTGATGGGCGGGATGTAAATTGCCAACAGACACTCGGGAGAAGTGTATGGTGTTTCCTGAAACATCTATACAACAAAGCAACAGAGCCTAGGGCACTTCCACTTATGGTCCTACAGCTTAGGGAAATTAAAATCAAAAAGACACAGCCACCCCAAAGTTTGGGACGCCTCTGTTTACAAGAACCTCGTTTACCGTACAAGTTCAATATCACAGAAAGTGAAAAATGGATAAAGAACTTGTGGTACTTACGTACAATGCAGTATCACTCAGCAATGAAATCTATGTCATCAGGCCCGTAGCAGCATAATGAGTGGATTCAGGTACGATGATTCTCACTGAAATAAGTCACACAGAAAAAGAAACATCATAAGATATCACTAATACACGGAATGTAAACTTGGCTACACAGGAACTGAATTCCAAAACAGAACAGGGTCTCAAATTTAGAAAACCAACTTATGCTTGCTTAAGGGGAAAGGTGAGTTGGGGTGCTGCATAAAACCAGAGATTGCAATGAGCACAGATAAAGTTCCTTAAGCCAAATATGGACTAGACAAGAGCTACTCCTTGCTCAACGAAATGGACTCAACACCCCATATTAAACGCCTAAGAATGTACCTGACTAGTAAGTATCTTAAAACCTATGGATTGCTATGTCTCCAAAAGAGAATCAAGCGTGTGTACAGGGGCATAAACGCAGCAGTGATAGGATTGGAGAGGTTCGGTGAGCAAATGAAGACCCTTTGAAGTCATATTGCATGGTACCCATTCCACGGGTCTCAACTCTCCAGGTTTAAGGTATTCTTCCTTCAGCTCAAACATGCATGTGGAACCCAGAGTATGATCAACCATGTGAACGGGAGACGTGTTCAAATATGTCTCAGTTTTCCTCCCCTGGTACTCGGGTGCAACATTCCAGACGCTTTACTAACACTCTCCCCACTTGGAGAGTCAGCGCCTTTAACCTCCTGTTTGGCCCAGTTTGCAATTTCTGCGGAAGATGAACAGGAATAGGGAACACCAATGAGAGACTAGCTGGAGGTGTCTGGACGGGCAAATTTAACTCTCATTTCCCACCAGGAAGAGGAAATAACCAAAGGCTCAGCGTGCCGGGCCGGAACCAGATTAGGGCCTGAAGCCATCCTGCGGTGTTGCGGCCAGCTCAAAAGAAAGCGAGTTAAAGAAAGGAGCTCAGGGGCACTGTAATTCACAAACCTGCAGAGTTATAAATGACAGCTATCGTCCAAAAATATACTGAAGTAAGGCTGCCAAGAGGACTTGAAAGCGGGGCAGAATTGCAGGAAACCGATTTCAGGAGGTAGACTGGAATTGCATTGAAAGCATAGGAAAAGAGGCAGAACGTCCACAATGATGCACTTGGCCAAAAAGGGCGTATGCGTTTTTTCCTGAATATATTCAGGAAAAAACGCATACGCCCTTTTTGGCCAACCAAGCAAGCTTGCAAAGGAAATCTGCACTACAATGAAGTCTCACTTCCCCCCGGTCAAAAGGGCCATCTGAAAAAAGTGTAAAATCCAGAAAGGCAGGACAGGCCATGGAGAACTGGAAGCCTTGTTATGCTGATGGGCGGGATGTAAATTGCCAACAGACACTCGGGAGAAGTGTATGGTGTTTCCTGAAACATCTATACAACAAAGCAACAGAGCCTAGGGCACTTCCACTTATGGTCCTATAGCTTAGGGAAATTAAAATCAAAAAGACACAGCCACCCCAAAGTTTGGGACGCCTCTGTTTACAAGAACCTCGTTTACCGTACAAGTTCAATATCACAGAAAGTGAAAAATGGATAAAGAACTTGTGGTACTTACGTACAATGCAGTATCACTCAGCAATGAAATCTATGTCATCAGGCCCGTAGCAGCATAATGAGTGGATTCAGGTACGATGATTCTCACTGAAATAAGTCACACAGAAAAAGAAACATCATAAGATATCACTAATACACGGAATGTAAACTTGGCTACACAGGAACTGAATTCCAAAACAGAACAGGGTCTCAAATTTAGAAAACCAACTTATGCTTGCTTAAGGGGAAAGGTGAGTTGGGGTGCTGCATAAAACCAGAGATTGAAATGAGCACAGGTAAAGTTCCTTAAGCCAAATATGGACTAGACAAGAGCTACTCCTTGCTCAACGAAATGGACTCAACACCCCATATTAAACGCCTAAGAATGTACCTGACTAGTAAGTATCTTAAAACCTATGGATTGCTATGTCTCCAAAAGAGAATCAAGCGTGTGTACAGGGGCATAAACGCAGCAGTGATAGGATTGGAGAGGTTCGGTGAGCAAATGAAGACCCTTTGAAGTCATATTGCATGGTACCCATTCCACGGGTCTCAACTCTCCAGGTTTAAGGTATTCTTCCTTCAGCTAAAACATGCATGTGGAACCCAGAGTATGATCAACCATGTGAACGGGAGACGTGTTCAAATATGTCTCAGTTTTCCTCCCCTGGTACTCGGGTGCAACATTCCAGACGCTTTACTAACACTCTCCCCACTTGGAGAGTCAGCGCCTTTAACCTCCTGTTTGGCCCAGTTTGCAATTTCTGCGCAAGATGAACAGGAATAGGGAACACCAATGAGAGACTAGCTGGAGGTGTCTGGACGGGCAAATTTAACTCTCATTTCCCACCAGGAAGAGGAAATAACCAAAGGCTCAGCGTGCCGGGCCGGAACCAGATTAGGGCCTGAAGCCATCCTGCGGTGTTGCGGCCAGCTCAAAAGAAAGCGAGTTGAAGAAAGGAGCTCAGGGGCACTGTAATTCACAAACATGCAGAGTTATAAATGACAGCTATCGTCCAAAAATATACTGAAGTAAGGCTGCCAAGAGGACTTGAAAGCGGGGCAGAATTGCAGGAAACCGATTTCAGGAGGTAGACTGGAATTGCATTGAAAGCATAGGAAAAGAGGCAGAACGTCCACAATGATGCACTTGGCCAAAAAGGGCGTAAGCGTTTTTTCCTGAATATATTCAGGAAAAAACGCATACGCCCTTTTTGGCCAACCAAGCAAGCTTGCAAAGGAAATCTGCACTACAATGAAGTCTCACTTCCCCCCGGTCAAAAGGGCCATCTGAAAAAAGTGTAAAATCCAGAAAGGCAGGACAGGCCATGGAGAACTGGGAGCCTTGTTATGCTGATGGGCGGGATGTAAATTGCCAACAGACACTCGGGAGAAGTGTATGGTGTTTCCTGAAACATCTAAAAAACAAAGCAACAGAGCCTAGGGCACTTCCACTTATGGTCCTATAGCTTAGGGAAATTAAAATCAAAAAGACACAGCCACCCCAAAGTTTGGGACGCCTCTGTTTACAAGAACCTCGTTTACCGTACAAGTTCAATATCACAGAAAGTGAAAAATGGATAAAGAACTTGTGGTACTTACGTACAATGCAGTATCACTCAGCAATGAAATCTATGTCATCAGGCCCGTAGCAGCATAATGAGTGGATTCAGGTACGATGATTCTCACTGAAATAAGTCACACAGAAAAAGAAACATCATAAGGTATCACTAATACACGGAATGTAAACTTGGCTACACAGGAACTGAATTCCAAAACAGAACAGGGTCTCAAATTTAGAAAACCAACTTATGCTTGCTTAAGGGGAAAGGTGAGTTGGGGTGCTGCATAAAACCAGAGATTGCAATGAGCACAGATAAAGTTCCTTAAGCCAAATATGGACTAGACAAGAGCTACTCCTTGCTCAACGAAATGGACTCAACACCCCATATTAAACGCCTAAGAATGTACCTGACTAGTAAGTATCTTAAAACCTATGGATTGCTATGTCTCCAAAAGAGAATCAAGCGTGTGTACAGGGGCATAAACGCAGCAGTGATAGGATTGGAGAGGTTCGGTGAGCAAATGAAGACCCTTTGAAGTCATATTGCATGGTACCCATTCCACGGGTCTCAACTCTCCAGGTTTAAGGTATTCTTCCTTCAGCTCAAACATGCATGTGGAACCCAGAGTATGATCAACCATGTGAACGGGAGACGTGTTCAAATATGTCTCAGTTTTCCTCCCCTGGTACTCGGGTGCAACATTCCAGACGCTTTACTAACACTCTCCCCACTTGGAGAGTCAGCGCCTTTAACCTCCTGTTTGGCCCAGTTTGCAATTTCTGCGGAAGATGAACAGGAATAGGGAACACCAATGAGAGACTAGCTGGAGGTGTCTGGACGGGCAAATTTAACTCTCATTTCCCACCAGGAAGAGGAAATAACCAAAGGCTCAGCGTGCCGGGCCGGAACCAGATTAGGGCCTGAAGCCATCCTGCGGTGTTGCGGCCAGCTCAAAAGAAAGCGAGTTAAAGAAAGGAGCTCAGGGGCACTGTAATTCACAAACCTGCAGAGTTATAAATGACAGCTATCGTCCAAAAATATACTGAAGTAAGGCTGCCAAGAGGACTTGAAAGCGGGGCAGAATTGCAGGAAACCGATTTCAGGAGGTAGACTGGAATTGCATTGAAAGCATAGGAAAAGAGGCAGAACGTCCACAATGATGCACTTGGCCAAAAAGGGCGTATGCGTTTTTTCCTGAATATATTCAGGAAAAAACGCATACGCCCTTTTTGGCCAACCAAGCAAGCTTGCAAAGGAAATCTGCACTACAATGAAGTCTCACTTCCCCCCGGTCAAAAGGGCCATCTGAAAAAAGTGTAAAATCCAGAAAGGCAGGACAGGCCATGGAGAACTGGAAGCCTTGTTATGCTGATGGGCGGGATGTAAATTGCCAACAGACACTCGGGAGAAGTGTATGGTGTTTCCTGAAACATCTATACAACAAAGCAACAGAGCCTAGGGCACTTCCACTTATGGTCCTATAGCTTAGGGAAATTAAAATCAAAAAGACACAGCCACCCCAAAGTTTGGGACGCCTCTGTTTACAAGAACCTCGTTTACCGTACAAGTTCAATATCACAGAAAGTGAAAAATGGATAAAGAACTTGTGGTACTTACGTACAATGCAGTATCACTCAGCAATGAAATCTATGTCATCAGGCCCGTAGCAGCATAATGAGTGGATTCAGGTACGATGATTCTCACTGAAATAAGTCACACAGAAAAAGAAACATCATAAGATATCACTAATACACGGAATGTAAACTTGGCTACACAGGAACTGAATTCCAAAACAGAACAGGGTCTCAAATTTAGAAAACCAACTTATGCTTGCTTAAGGGGAAAGGTGAGTTGGGGTGCTGCATAAAACCAGAGATTGAAATGAGCACAGGTAAAGTTCCTTAAGCCAAATATGGACTAGACAAGAGCTACTCCTTGCTCAACGAAATGGACTCAACACCCCATATTAAACGCCTAAGAATGTACCTGACTAGTAAGTATCTTAAAACCTATGGATTGCTATGTCTCCAAAAGAGAATCAAGCGTGTGTACAGGGGCATAAACGCAGCAGTGATAGGATTGGAGAGGTTCGGTGAGCAAATGAAGACCCTTTGAAGTCATATTGCATGGTACCCATTCCACGGGTCTCAACTCTCCAGGTTTAAGGTATTCTTCCTTCAGCTAAAACATGCATGTGGAACCCAGAGTATGATCAACCATGTGAACGGGAGACGTGTTCAAATATGTCTCAGTTTTCCTCCCCTGGTACTCGGGTGCAACATTCCAGACGCTTTACTAACACTCTCCCCACTTGGAGAGTCAGCGCCTTTAACCTCCTGTTTGGCCCAGTTTGCAATTTCTGCGCAAGATGAACAGGAATAGGGAACACCAATGAGAGACTAGCTGGAGGTGTCTGGACGGGCAAATTTAACTCTCATTTCCCACCAGGAAGAGGAAATAACCAAAGGCTCAGCGTGCCGGGCCGGAACCAGATTAGGGCCTGAAGCCATCCTGCGGTGTTGCGGCCAGCTCAAAAGAAAGCGAGTTGAAGAAAGGAGCTCAGGGGCACTGTAATTCACAAACATGCAGAGTTATAAATGACAGCTATCGTCCAAAAATATACTGAAGTAAGGCTGCCAAGAGGACTTGAAAGCGGGGCAGAATTGCAGGAAACCGATTTCAGGAGGTAGACTGGAATTGCATTGAAAGCATAGGAAAAGAGGCAGAACGTCCACAATGATGCACTTGGCCAAAAAGGGCGTAAGCGTTTTTTCCTGAATATATTCAGGAAAAAACGCATACGCCCTTTTTGGCCAACCAAGCAAGCTTGCAAAGGAAATCTGCACTACAATGAAGTCTCACTTCCCCCCGGTCAAAAGGGCCATCTGAAAAAAGTGTAAAATCCAGAAAGGCAGGACAGGCCATGGAGAACTGGGAGCCTTGTTATGCTGATGGGCGGGATGTAAATTGCCAACAGACACTCGGGAGAAGTGTATGGTGTTTCCTGAAACATCTAAAAAACAAAGCAACAGAGCCTAGGGCACTTCCACTTATGGTCCTATAGCTTAGGGAAATTAAAATCAAAAAGACACAGCCACCCCAAAGTTTGGGACGCCTCTGTTTACAAGAACCTCGTTTACCGTACAAGTTCAATATCACAGAAAGTGAAAAATGGATAAAGAACTTGTGGTACTTACGTACAATGCAGTATCACTCAGCAATGAAATCTATGTCATCAGGCCCGTAGCAGCATAATGAGTGGATTCAGGTACGATGATTCTCACTGAAATAAGTCACACAGAAAAAGAAACATCATAAGGTATCACTAATACACGGAATGTAAACTTGGCTACACAGGAACTGAATTCCAAAACAGAACAGGGTCTCAAATTTAGAAAACCAACTTATGCTTGCTTAAGGGGAAAGGTGAGTTGGGGTGCTGCATAAAACCAGAGATTGCAATGAGCACAGATAAAGTTCCTTAAGCCAAATATGGACTAGACAAGAGCTACTCCTTGCTCAACGAAATGGACTCAACACCCCATATTAAACGCCTAAGAATGTACCTGACTAGTAAGTATCTTAAAACCTATGGATTGCTATGTCTCCAAAAGAGAATCAAGCGTGTGTACAGGGGCATAAACGCAGCAGTGATAGGATTGGAGAGGTTCGGTGAGCAAATGAAGACCCTTTGAAGTCATATTGCATGGTACCCATTCCACGGGTCTCAACTCTCCAGGTTTAAGGTATTCTTCCTTCAGCTCAAACATGCATGTGGAACCCAGAGTATGATCAACCATGTGAACGGGAGACGTGTTCAAATATGTCTCAGTTTTCCTCCCCTGGTACTCGGGTGCAACATTCCAGACGCTTTACTAACACTCTCCCCACTTGGAGAGTCAGCGCCTTTAACCTCCTGTTTGGCCCAGTTTGCAATTTCTGCGGAAGATGAACAGGAATAGGGAACACCAATGAGAGACTAGCTGGAGGTGTCTGGACGGGCAAATTTAACTCTCATTTCCCACCAGGAAGAGGAAATAACCAAAGGCTCAGCGTGCCGGGCCGGAACCAGATTAGGGCCTGAAGCCATCCTGCGGTGTTGCGGCCAGCTCAAAAGAAAGCGAGTTAAAGAAAGGAGCTCAGGGGCACTGTAATTCACAAACCTGCAGAGTTATAAATGACAGCTATCGTCCAAAAATATACTGAAGTAAGGCTGCCAAGAGGACTTGAAAGCGGGGCAGAATTGCAGGAAACCGATTTCAGGAGGTAGACTGGAATTGCATTGAAAGCATAGGAAAAGAGGCAGAACGTCCACAATGATGCACTTGGCCAAAAAGGGCGTATGCGTTTTTTCCTGAATATATTCAGGAAAAAACGCATACGCCCTTTTTGGCCAACCAAGCAAGCTTGCAAAGGAAATCTGCACTACAATGAAGTCTCACTTCCCCCCGGTCAAAAGGGCCATCTGAAAAAAGTGTAAAATCCAGAAAGGCAGGACAGGCCATGGAGAACTGGAAGCCTTGTTATGCTGATGGGCGGGATGTAAATTGCCAACAGACACTCGGGAGAAGTGTATGGTGTTTCCTGAAACATCTATACAACAAAGCAACAGAGCCTAGGGCACTTCCACTTATGGTCCTACAGCTTAGGGAAATTAAAATCAAAAAGACACAGCCACCCCAAAGTTTGGAACGCCTCTGTTTATAAGAACCTCGTTTACCGTACAAGTTCAATATCACAGAAAGTGAAAAATGGATAAAGAACTTGTGGTACTTACGTACAATGCAGTATCACTCAGCAATGAAATCTATGTCATCAGGCCCGTAGCAGCATAATGAGTGGATTCAGGTACGATGATTCTCACTGAAATAAATCACACAGAAAAAGAAACATCATAAGATATCACTAATACACGGAATGTAAACTTGGCTACACAGGAACTGAATTCCAGAACAGAACAGGGTCTCAAATTTAGAAAACCAACTTATGCTTGCTTAAGGGGAAAGGTGAGTTGGGGTGCTGCATAAAACCAGAGATTGAAATGAGCACAGATAAAGTTCCTTAAGCCAAATATGGACTAGACAAGAGCTACTCCTTGCTCAACGAAATGGACTCAACACCCCATATTAAACGCCTAAGAATGTACCTGACTAGTAAGTATCTTAAAACCTATGGATTGCTATGTCTCCAAAAGAGAATCAAGCGTGTGTACAGGGGCATAAACGCAGCAGTGATAGGATTGGAGAGGTTCGGTGAGCAAATGAAGACCCTTTGAAGTCATATTGCATGGTACCCATTCCACGGGTCTCAACTCTCCAGGTTTAAGGTATTCTTCCTTCAGCTAAAACATGCATGTGGAACCCAGAGTATGATCAACCATGTGAACGGGAGACGTGTTCAAATATGTCTCAGTTTTCCTCCCCTGGTACTCGGGTGCAACATTCCAGACGCTTTACTAACACTCTCCCCACTTGGAGAGTCAGCGCCTTTAACCTCCTGTTTGGCCCAGTTTGCAATTTCTGCGGAAGATGAACAGGAATAGGGAACACCAATGAGAGACTAGCTGGAGGTGTCTGGACGGGCAAATTTAACTCTCATTTCCCACCAGGAAGAGGAAATAACCAAAGGCTCAGCATGCCGGGCCGGAACCAGATTAGGGCCTGAAGCCATCCTGCGGTGTTGCGGCCAGCTCAAAAGAAAGCGAGTTGAAGAAAGGAGCTCAGGGGCACTGTAATTCACAAACCTGCAGAGTTATAAATGACAGCTATCGTCCAAAAATATACTGAAGTAAGGCTGCCAAGAGGACTTGAAAGCGGGGCAGAATTGCAGGAAACCGATTTCAGGAGGTAGACTGGAATTGCATTGAAAGCATAGGAAAAGAGGCAGAACGTCCACAATGATGCACTTGGCCAAAAAGGGCGTATGCGTTTTTTCCTGAATATATTCAGGAAAAAACGCATACGCCCTTTTTGGCCAACCAAGCAAGCTTGCAAAGGAAATCTGCACTACAATGAAGTCTCACTTCCCCCCGGTCAAAAGGGCCATCTGAAAAAAGTGTAAAATCCAGAAAGGCAGGACAGGCCATGGAGAACTGGGAGCCTTGTTATGCTGATGGGCGGGATGTAAATTGCCAACAGACACTCGGGAGAAGTGTATGGTGTTTCCGGAAACATCTAAAAAACAAAGAAACAGAGCCTAGGGCACTTCCACTTATGGTCCTATAGCTTAGGGAAATTAAAATCAAAAAGACACAGCCACCCCAAAGTTTGGGACGCCTCTGTTTACAAGAACCTCGTTTACCGTACAAGTTCAATATCACAGAAAGTGAAAAATGGATAAAGAACTTGTGGTACTTACGTACAATGCAGTATCACTCAGCAATGAAATCTATGTCATCAGGCCCGTAGCAGCATAATGAGTGGATTCAGGTACGATGATTCTCACTGAAATAAGTCACACAGAAAAAGAAACATCATAAGGTATCACTAATACACGGAATGTAAACTTGGCTACACAGGAACTGAATTCCAAAACAGAACAGGGTCTCAAATTTAGAAAACCAACTTATGCTTGCTTAAGGGGAAAGGTGAGTTGGGGTGCTGCATAAAACCAGAGATTGCAATGAGCACAGATAAAGTTCCTTAAGCCAAATATGGACTAGACAAGAGCTACTCCTTGCTCAACGAAATGGACTCAACACCCCATATTAAACGCCTAAGAATGTACCTGACTAGTAAGTATCTTAAAACCTATGGATTGCTATGTCTCCAAAAGAGAATCAAGCGTGTGTACAGGGGCATAAACGCAGCAGTGATAGGATTGGAGAGGTTCGGTGAGCAAATGAAGACCCTTTGAAGTCATATTGCATGGTACCCATTCCACGGGTCTCAACTCTCCAGGTTTAAGGTATTCTTCCTTCAGCTCAAACATGCATGTGGAACCCAGAGTATGATCAACCATGTGAACGGGAGACGTGTTCAAATATGTCTCAGTTTTCCTCCCCTGGTACTCGGGTGCAACATTCCAGACGCTTTACTAACACTCTCCCCACTTGGAGAGTCAGCGCCTTTAACCTCCTGTTTGGCCCAGTTTGCAATTTCTGCGGAAGATGAACAGGAATAGGGAACACCAATGAGAGACTAGCTGGAGGTGTCTGGACGGGCAAATTTAACTCTCATTTCCCACCAGGAAGAGGAAATAACCAAAGGCTCAGCGTGCCGGGCCGGAACCAGATTAGGGCCTGAAGCCATCCTGCGGTGTTGCGGCCAGCTCAAAAGAAAGCGAGTTAAAGAAAGGAGCTCAGGGGCACTGTAATTCACAAACCTGCAGAGTTATAAATGACAGCTATCGTCCAAAAATATACTGAAGTAAGGCTGCCAAGAGGACTTGAAAGCGGGGCAGAATTGCAGGAAACCGATTTCAGGAGGTAGACTGGAATTGCATTGAAAGCATAGGAAAAGAGGCAGAACGTCCACAATGATGCACTTGGCCAAAAAGGGCGTATGCGTTTTTTCCTGAATATATTCAGGAAAAAACGCATACGCCCTTTTTGGCCAACCAAGCAAGCTTGCAAAGGAAATCTGCACTACAATGAAGTCTCACTTCCCCCCGGTCAAAAGGGCCATCTGAAAAAAGTGTAAAATCCAGAAAGGCAGGACAGGCCATGGAGAACTGGAAGCCTTGTTATGCTGATGGGCGGGATGTAAATTGCCAACAGACACTCGGGAGAAGTGTATGGTGTTTCCTGAAACATCTATACAACAAAGCAACAGAGCCTAGGGCACTTCCACTTATGGTCCTATAGCTTAGGGAAATTAAAATCAAAAAGACACAGCCACCCCAAAGTTTGGGACGCCTCTGTTTACAAGAACCTCGTTTACCGTACAAGTTCAATATCACAGAAAGTGAAAAATGGATAAAGAACTTGTGGTACTTACGTACAATGCAGTATCACTCAGCAATGAAATCTATGTCATCAGGCCCGTAGCAGCATAATGAGTGGATTCAGGTACGATGATTCTCACTGAAATAAGTCACACAGAAAAAGAAACATCATAAGATATCACTAATACACGGAATGTAAACTTGGCTACACAGGAACTGAATTCCAAAACAGAACAGGGTCTCAAATTTAGAAAACCAACTTATGCTTGCTTAAGGGGAAAGGTGAGTTGGGGTGCTGCATAAAACCAGAGATTGAAATGAGCACAGGTAAAGTTCCTTAAGCCAAATATGGACTAGACAAGAGCTACTCCTTGCTCAACGAAATGGACTCAACACCCCATATTAAACGCCTAAGAATGTACCTGACTAGTAAGTATCTTAAAACCTATGGATTGCTATGTCTCCAAAAGAGAATCAAGCGTGTGTACAGGGGCATAAACGCAGCAGTGATAGGATTGGAGAGGTTCGGTGAGCAAATGAAGACCCTTTGAAGTCATATTGCATGGTACCCATTCCACGGGTCTCAACTCTCCAGGTTTAAGGTATTCTTCCTTCAGCTAAAACATGCATGTGGAACCCAGAGTATGATCAACCATGTGAACGGGAGACGTGTTCAAATATGTCTCAGTTTTCCTCCCCTGGTACTCGGGTGCAACATTCCAGACGCTTTACTAACACTCTCCCCACTTGGAGAGTCAGCGCCTTTAACCTCCTGTTTGGCCCAGTTTGCAATTTCTGCGCAAGATGAACAGGAATAGGGAACACCAATGAGAGACTAGCTGGAGGTGTCTGGACGGGCAAATTTAACTCTCATTTCCCACCAGGAAGAGGAAATAACCAAAGGCTCAGCGTGCCGGGCCGGAACCAGATTAGGGCCTGAAGCCATCCTGCGGTGTTGCGGCCAGCTCAAAAGAAAGCGAGTTGAAGAAAGGAGCTCAGGGGCACTGTAATTCACAAACATGCAGAGTTATAAATGACAGCTATCGTCCAAAAATATACTGAAGTAAGGCTGCCAAGAGGACTTGAAAGCGGGGCAGAATTGCAGGAAACCGATTTCAGGAGGTAGACTGGAATTGCATTGAAAGCATAGGAAAAGAGGCAGAACGTCCACAATGATGCACTTGGCCAAAAAGGGCGTAAGCGTTTTTTCCTGAATATATTCAGGAAAAAACGCATACGCCCTTTTTGGCCAACCAAGCAAGCTTGCAAAGGAAATCTGCACTACAATGAAGTCTCACTTCCCCCCGGTCAAAAGGGCCATCTGAAAAAAGTGTAAAATCCAGAAAGGCAGGACAGGCCATGGAGAACTGGAAGCCTTGTTATGCTGATGGGCGGGATGTAAATTGCCAACAGACACTCGGGAGAAGTGTATGGTGTTTCCTGAAACATCTATACAACAAAGCAACAGAGCCTAGGGCACTTCCACTTATGGTCCTATAGCTTAGGGAAATTAAAATCAAAAAGACACAGCCACCCCAAAGTTTGGGACGCCTCTGTTTACAAGAACCTCGTTTACCGTACAAGTTCAATATCACAGAAAGTGAAAAATGGATAAAGAACTTGTGGTACTTACGTACAATGCAGTATCACTCAGCAATGAAATCTATGTCATCAGGCCCGTAGCAGCATAATGAGTGGATTCAGGTACGATGATTCTCACTGAAATAAGTCACACAGAAAAAGAAACATCATAAGATATCACTAATACACGGAATGTAAACTTGGCTACACAGGAACTGAATTCCAAAACAGAACAGGGTCTCAAATTTAGAAAACCAACTTATGCTTGCTTAAGGGGAAAGGTGAGTTGGGGTGCTGCATAAAACCAGAGATTGAAATGAGCACAGGTAAAGTTCCTTAAGCCAAATATGGACTAGACAAGAGCTACTCCTTGCTCAACGAAATGGACTCAACACCCCATATTAAACGCCTAAGAATGTACCTGACTAGTAAGTATCTTAAAACCTATGGATTGCTATGTCTCCAAAAGAGAATCAAGCGTGTGTACAGGGGCATAAACGCAGCAGTGATAGGATTGGAGAGGTTCGGTGAGCAAATGAAGACCCTTTGAAGTCATATTGCATGGTACCCATTCCACGGGTCTCAACTCTCCAGGTTTAAGGTATTCTTCCTTCAGCTAAAACATGCATGTGGAACCCAGAGTATGATCAACCATGTGAACGGGAGACGTGTTCAAATATGTCTCAGTTTTCCTCCCCTGGTACTCGGGTGCAACATTCCAGACGCTTTACTAACACTCTCCCCACTTGGAGAGTCAGCGCCTTTAACCTCCTGTTTGGCCCAGTTTGCAATTTCTGCGCAAGATGAACAGGAATAGGGAACACCAATGAGAGACTAGCTGGAGGTGTCTGGACGGGCAAATTTAACTCTCATTTCCCACCAGGAAGAGGAAATAACCAAAGGCTCAGCGTGCCGGGCCGGAACCAGATTAGGGCCTGAAGCCATCCTGCGGTGTTGCGGCCAGCTCAAAAGAAAGCGAGTTGAAGAAAGGAGCTCAGGGGCACTGTAATTCACAAACATGCAGAGTTATAAATGACAGCTATCGTCCAAAAATATACTGAAGTAAGGCTGCCAAGAGGACTTGAAAGCGGGGCAGAATTGCAGGAAACCGATTTCAGGAGGTAGACTGGAATTGCATTGAAAGCATAGGAAAAGAGGCAGAACGTCCACAATGATGCACTTGGCCAAAAAGGGCGTAAGCGTTTTTTCCTGAATATATTCAGGAAAAAACGCATACGCCCTTTTTGGCCAACCAAGCAAGCTTGCAAAGGAAATCTGCACTACAATGAAGTCTCACTTCCCCCCGGTCAAAAGGGCCATCTGAAAAAAGTGTAAAATCCAGAAAGGCAGGACAGGCCATGGAGAACTGGGAGCCTTGTTATGCTGATGGGCGGGATGTAAATTGCCAACAGACACTCGGGAGAAGTGTATGGTGTTTCCTGAAACATCTAAAAAACAAAGCAACAGAGCCTAGGGCACTTCCACTTATGGTCCTATAGCTTAGGGAAATTAAAATCAAAAAGACACAGCCACCCCAAAGTTTGGGACGCCTCTGTTTACAAGAACCTCGTTTACCGTACAAGTTCAATATCACAGAAAGTGAAAAATGGATAAAGAACTTGTGGTACTTACGTACAATGCAGTATCACTCAGCAATGAAATCTATGTCATCAGGCCCGTAGCAGCATAATGAGTGGATTCAGGTACGATGATTCTCACTGAAATAAGTCACACAGAAAAAGAAACATCATAAGGTATCACTAATACACGGAATGTAAACTTGGCTACACAGGAACTGAATTCCAAAACAGAACAGGGTCTCAAATTTAGAAAACCAACTTATGCTTGCTTAAGGGGAAAGGTGAGTTGGGGTGCTGCATAAAACCAGAGATTGCAATGAGCACAGATAAAGTTCCTTAAGCCAAATATGGACTAGACAAGAGCTACTCCTTGCTCAACGAAATGGACTCAACACCCCATATTAAACGCCTAAGAATGTACCTGACTAGTAAGTATCTTAAAACCTATGGATTGCTATGTCTCCAAAAGAGAATCAAGCGTGTGTACAGGGGCATAAACGCAGCAGTGATAGGATTGGAGAGGTTCGGTGAGCAAATGAAGACCCTTTGAAGTCATATTGCATGGTACCCATTCCACGGGTCTCAACTCTCCAGGTTTAAGGTATTCTTCCTTCAGCTCAAACATGCATGTGGAACCCAGAGTATGATCAACCATGTGAACGGGAGACGTGTTCAAATATGTCTCAGTTTTCCTCCCCTGGTACTCGGGTGCAACATTCCAGACGCTTTACTAACACTCTCCCCACTTGGAGAGTCAGCGCCTTTAACCTCCTGTTTGGCCCAGTTTGCAATTTCTGCGGAAGATGAACAGGAATAGGGAACACCAATGAGAGACTAGCTGGAGGTGTCTGGACGGGCAAATTTAACTCTCATTTCCCACCAGGAAGAGGAAATAACCAAAGGCTCAGCGTGCCGGGCCGGAACCAGATTAGGGCCTGAAGCCATCCTGCGGTGTTGCGGCCAGCTCAAAAGAAAGCGAGTTAAAGAAAGGAGCTCAGGGGCACTGTAATTCACAAACCTGCAGAGTTATAAATGACAGCTATCGTCCAAAAATATACTGAAGTAAGGCTGCCAAGAGGACTTGAAAGCGGGGCAGAATTGCAGGAAACCGATTTCAGGAGGTAGACTGGAATTGCATTGAAAGCATAGGAAAAGAGGCAGAACGTCCACAATGATGCACTTGGCCAAAAAGGGCGTATGCGTTTTTTCCTGAATATATTCAGGAAAAAACGCATACGCCCTTTTTGGCCAACCAAGCAAGCTTGCAAAGGAAATCTGCACTACAATGAAGTCTCACTTCCCCCCGGTCAAAAGGGCCATCTGAAAAAAGTGTAAAATCCAGAAAGGCAGGACAGGCCATGGAGAACTGGAAGCCTTGTTATGCTGATGGGCGGGATGTAAATTGCCAACAGACACTCGGGAGAAGTGTATGGTGTTTCCTGAAACATCTATACAACAAAGCAACAGAGCCTAGGGCACTTCCACTTATGGTCCTACAGCTTAGGGAAATTAAAATCAAAAAGACACAGCCACCCCAAAGTTTGGAACGCCTCTGTTTATAAGAACCTTGTTTACCGTACAAGTTCAATATCACAGAAAGTGAAAAATGGATAAAGAACTTGTGGTACTTACGTACAATGCAGTATCACTCAGCAATGAAATCTATGTCATCAGGCCCGTAGCAGCATAATGAGTGGATTCAGGTACGATGATTCTCACTGAAATAAATCACACAGAAAAAGAAACATCATAAGATATCACTAATACACGGAATGTAAACTTGGCTACACAGGAACTGAATTCCAGAACAGAACAGGGTCTCAAATTTAGAAAACCAACTTATGCTTGCTTAAGGGGAAAGGTGAGTTGGGGTGCTGCATAAAACCAGAGATTGAAATGAGCACAGATAAAGTTCCTTAAGCCAAATATGGACTAGACAAGAGCTACTCCTTGCTCAACGAAATGGACTCAACACCCCATATTAAACGCCTAAGAATGTACCTGACTAGTAAGTATCTTAAAACCTATGGATTGCTATGTCTCCAAAAGAGAATCAAGCGTGTGTACAGGGGCATAAACGCAGCAGTGATAGGATTGGAGAGGTTCGGTGAGCAAATGAAGACCCTTTGAAGTCATATTGCATGGTACCCATTCCACGGGTCTCAACTCTCCAGGTTTAAGGTATTCTTCCTTCAGCTAAAACATGCATGTGGAACCCAGAGTATGATCAACCATGTGAACGGGAGACGTGTTCAAATATGTCTCAGTTTTCCTCCCCTGGTACTCGGGTGCAACATTCCAGACGCTTTACTAACACTCTCCCCACTTGGAGAGTCAGCGCCTTTAACCTCCTGTTTGGCCCAGTTTGCAATTTCTGCGGAAGATGAACAGGAATAGGGAACACCAATGAGAGACTAGCTGGAGGTGTCTGGACGGGCAAATTTAACTCTCATTTCCCACCAGGAAGAGGAAATAACCAAAGGCTCAGCATGCCGGGCCGGAACCAGATTAGGGCCTGAAGCCATCCTGCGGTGTTGCGGCCAGCTCAAAAGAAAGCGAGTTGAAGAAAGGAGCTCAGGGGCACTGTAATTCACAAACCTGCAGAGTTATAAATGACAGCTATCGTCCAAAAATATACTGAAGTAAGGCTGCCAAGAGGACTTGAAAGCGGGGCAGAATTGCAGGAAACCGATTTCAGGAGGTAGACTGGAATTGCATTGAAAGCATAGGAAAAGAGGCAGAACGTCCACAATGATGCACTTGGCCAAAAAGGGCGTATGCGTTTTTTCCTGAATATATTCAGGAAAAAACGCATACGCCCTTTTTGGCCAACCAAGCAAGCTTGCAAAGGAAATCTGCACTACAATGAAGTCTCACTTCCCCCCGGTCAAAAGGGCCATCTGAAAAAAGTGTAAAATCCAGAAAGGCAGGACAGGCCATGGAGAACTGGGAGCCTTGTTATGCTGATGGGCGGGATGTAAATTGCCAACAGACACTCGGGAGAAGTGTATGGTGTTTCCGGAAACATCTAAAAAACAAAGCAACAGAGCCTAGGGCACTTCCACTTATGGTCCTATAGCTTAGGGAAATTAAAATCAAAAAGACACAGCCACCCCAAAGTTTGGGACGCCTCTGTTTACAAGAACCTCGTTTACTGTACAAGTTCAATATCACAGAAAGTGAAAAATGGATAAAGAACTTGTGGTACTTACGTACAATGCAGTATCACTCAGCAATGAAATCTATGTCATCAGGCCCGTAGCAGCATAATGAGTGGATTCAGGTACGATGATTCTCACTGAAATAAGTCACACAGAAAAAGAAACATCATAAGATATCACTAATACACGGAATGTAAACTTGGCTACACAGGAACTGAATTCCAAAACAGAACAGGGTCTCAAATTTAGAAAACCAACTTATGCTTGCTTAAGGGGAAAGGTGAGTTGGGGTGCTGCATAAAACCAGAGATTGAAATGAGCACAGATAAAGTTCCTTAAGCCAAATATGGACTAGACAAGAGCTACTCCTTGCTCAACGAAATGGACTCAACACCCCATATTAAACGCCTAAGAATGTACCTGACTAGTAAGTATGTTAAAACCTATGGATTGCTATGTCTCCGAAAGAGAATCAAGCATGTGTACAGGGGCATAAACGCAGCAGTGATAGGATTGGAGAGGTTCGGTTAGCAAATGAAGACCCTTTGAAGTCATATTGCATGGTACCCATTCCACGGGTCTCAACTCTCCAGGTTTAAGGTATTCTTCCTTCAGCTAAAACATGCATGTGGAACCCAGAGTATGATCAACCATGTGAACGGGAGACGTGTTCAAATATGTCTCAGTTTTCCTCCCCTGGTACTCGGGTGCAACATTCCAGACGCTTTACTAACACTCTCCCCACTTGGAGAGTCAGCGCCTTTAACCTCCTGTTTGGCCCAGTTTGCAATTTCTGCGGAAGATGAACAGGAATAGGGAACACCAATGAGAGACTAGCTGGAGGTGTCTGGACGGGCAAATTTAACTCTCATTTCCCACCAGGAAGAGGAAATAACCAAAGGCTCAGCATGCCGGGCCGGAACCAGATTAGGGCCTGAAGCCATCCTGCGGTGTTGCGGCCAGCTCAAAAGAAAGCGAGTTGAAGAAAGGAGCTCAGGGGCACTGTAATTCACAAACCTGCAGAGTTATAAATGACAGCTATCGTCCAAAAATATACTGAAGTAAGGCTGCCAAGAGGACTTGAAAGCGGGGCAGAATTGCAGGAAACCGATTTCAGGAGGTAGAGTGGAATTGCATTGAAAGCATAGGAAAAGAGGCAGAACGTCCACAATGATGCACTTGGCCAAAAAGGGCGTATGCGTTTTTTCCTGAATATATTCAGGAAAAAACGCATACGCCCTTTTTGGCCAACCAAGCAAGCTTGCAAAGGAAATCTGCACTACAATGAAGTCTCACTTCCCCCCGGTCAAAAGGGCCATCTGAAAAAAGTGTAAAATCCAGAAAGGCAGGACAGGCCATGGAGAACTGGGAGCCTTGTTATGCTGATGGGCGGGATGTAAATTGCCAACAGACACTCGGGAGAAGTGTATGGTGTTTCCTGAAACATCTAAAAAACAAAGCAACAGAGCCTAGGGCACTTCCACTTATGGTCCTATAGCTTAGGGAAATTAAAATCAAAAAGACACAGCCACCCCAAAGTTTGGGACGCCTCTGTTTACAAGAACCTCGTTTACCGTACAAGTTCAATATCACAGAAAGTGAAAAATGGATAAAGAACTTGTGGTACTTACGTACAATGCAGTATCACTCAGCAATGAAATCTATGTCATCAGGCCCGTAGCAGCATATTGAGTGGATTCAGGTACGATGATTCTCACTGAAATAAGTCACACAGAAAAAGAAACATCATAAGATATCACTAATACACGGAATGTAAACTTGGCTACACAGGAACTGAATTCCAAAACAGAACAGGGTCTCAAATTTAGAAAACCAACTTATGCTTGCTTAAGGGGAAAGGTGAGTTGGGGTGCTGCATAAAACCAGAGATTGAAATGAGCACAGGTAAAGTTCCTTAAGCCAAATATGGACTAGACAAGAGCTACTCCTTGCTCAACGAAATGGACTCAACACCCCATATTAAACGCCTAAGAATGTACCTGACTAGTAAGTATCTTAAAACCTATGGATTGCTATGTCTCCAAAAGAGAATCAAGCGTGTGTACAGGGGCATAAACGCAGCAGTGATAGGATTGGAGAGGTTCGGTGAGCAAATGAAGACCCTTTGAAGTCATATTGCATGGTACCCATTCCACGGGTCTCAACTCTCCAGGTTTAAGGTATTCTTCCTTCAGCTAAAACATGCATGTGGAACCCAGAGTATGATCAACCATGTGAACGGGAGACGTGTTCAAATATGTCTCAGTTTTCCTCCCCTGGTACTCGGGTGCAACATTCCAGACGCTTTACTAACACTCTCCCCACTTGGAGAGTCAGCGCCTTTAACCTCCTGTTTGGTCCAGTTTGCAATTTCTGCGGAAGATGAACAGGAATAGGGAACACCAATGAGAGACTAGCTGGAGGTGTCTGGACGGGCAAATTTAACTCTCATTTCCCACCAGGAAGAGGAAATAACCAAAGGCTCAGCATGCCGGGCCGGAACCAGATTAGGGCCTGAAGCCATCCTGCGGTGTTGCGGCCAGCTCAAAAGAAAGCGAGTTGAAGAAAGGAGCTCAGGGGCACTGTAATTCACAAACCTGCAGAGTTATAAATGACAGCTATCGTCCAAAAATATACTGAAGTAAGGCTGCCAAGAGGACTTGAAAGCGGGGCAGAATTGCAGGAAACCGATTTCAGGAGGTAGACTGGAATTGCATTGAAAGCATAGGAAAAGAGGCAGAACGTCCACAATGATGCACTTGGCCAAAAAGGGCGTATGCGTTTTTTCCTGAATATATTCAGGAAAAAACGCATACGCCCTTTTTGGCCAACCAAGCAAGCTTGCAAAGGAAATCTGCACTACAATGAAGTCTCACTTCCCCCCGGTCAAAAGGGCCATCTGAAAAAAGTGTAAAATCCAGAAAGGCAGGACAGGCCATGGAGAACTGGGAGCCTTGTTATGCTGATGGGCGGGATGTAAATTGCCAACAGACACTCGAGAGAAGTGTATGGTGTTTCCTGAAACATCTAAAAAACAAAGCAACAGAGCCTAGGGCACTTCCACTTATGGTCCTATAGCTTAGGGAAATTAAAATCAAAAAGACACAGCCACCCCAAAGTTTGGGACGCCTCTGTTTACAAGAACCTCGTTTACCGTACAAGTTCAATATCACAGAAAGTGAAAAATGGATAAAGAACTTGTGGTACTTACGTACAATGCAGTATCACTCAGCAATGAAATCTATGTCATCAGGCCCGTAGCAGCATAATGAGTGGATTCAGGTACGATGATTCTCACTGAAATAAGTCACACAGAAAAAGAAACATCATAAGATATCACTAATACACGGAATGTAAACTTGGCTACACAGGAACTGAATTCCAAAACAGAACAGGGTCTCAAATTTAGAAAACCAACTTATGCTTGCTTAAGGGGAAAGGTGAGTTGGGGTGCTGCATAAAACCAGAGATTGAAATGAGCACAGATAAAGTTCCTTAAGCCAAATATGGACTAGACAAGAGCTACTCCTTGCTCAACGAAATGGACTCAACACCCCATATTAAACGCCTAAGAATGTACCTGACTAGTAAGTATCTTAAAACCTATGGATTGCTATGTCTCCAAAAGAGAATCAAGCGTGTGTACAGGGGCATAAACGCAGCAGTGATAGGATTGGAGAGGTTCGGTGAGCAAATGAAGACCCTTTGAAGTCATATTGCATGGTACCCATTCCACGGGTCTCAACTCTCCAGGTTTAAGGTATTCTTCCTTCAGCTAAAACATGCATGTGGAACCCAGAGTATGATCAACCATGTGAACGGGAGACGTGTTCAAATATGTCTCAGTTTTCATACCCTGGTACTCGGGTGCAACATTCCAGACGCTTTACTAACACTCTCCCCACTTGGAGAGTCAGCGCCTTTAACCTCCTGTTTGGCCCAGTTTGCAATTTCTGCGGAAGATGAACAGGAATAGGGAACACCAATGAGAGACTAGCTGGAGGTGTCTGGACGGGCAAATTTAACTCTCATTTCCCACCAGGAAGAGGAAATAACCAAAGGCTCAGCGTGCCGTGCCGGAACCAGATTAGGGCCTGAAGCCATCCTGCGGTGTTGCGGCCAGCTCAAAAGAAAGCGAGTTGAAGAAAGGAGCTCAGGGGCACTGTAATTCACAAACCTGCAGAGTTATAAATGACAGCTATCGTCCAAAAATATACTGAAGTAAGGCTGCCAAGAGGACTTGAAAGCGGGGCAGAATTGCAGGAAACCGATTTCAGGAGGTAGACTGGAATTGCATTGAAAGCATAGGAAAAGAGGCAGAACGTCCACAATGATGCACTTGGCCAAAAAGGGCGTATGCGTTTTTTCCTGAATATATTCAGGAAAAAACGCATACGCCCTTTTTGGCCAACCAAGCAAGCTTGCAAAGGAAATCTGCACTACAATGAAGTCTCACTTCCCCCCGGTCAAAAGGGCCATCTGAAAAAAGTGTAAAATCCAGAAAGGCAGGACAGGCCATGGAGAACTGGGAGCCTTGTTATGCTGATGGGCGGGATGTAAATTGCCAACAGACACTCGAGAGAAGTGTATGGTGTTTCCTGAAACATCTAAAAAACAAAGCAACAGAGCCTAGGGCACTTCCACTTATGGTCCTATAGCTTAGGGAAATTAAAATCAAAAAGACACAGCCACCCCAAAGTTTGGGACGCCTCTGTTTACAAGAACCTCGTTTACCGTACAAGTTCAATATCACAGAAAGTGAAAAATGGATAAAGAACTTGTGGTACTTACGTACAATGCAGTATCACTCAGCAATGAAATCTATGTCATCTTGCCCGTAGCAGCATAATGAGTGGATTCAGGTACGATGATTCTCACTGAAATAAGTCACACAGAAAAAGAAACATCATAAGATATCACTAATACACGGAATGTAAACTTGGCTACACAGGAACTGAATTCCAAAACAGAACAGGGTCTCAAATTTAGAAAACCAACTTATGCTTGCTTAAGGGGAAAGGTGAGTTGGGGTGCTGCATAAAACCAGAGATTGAAATGAGCACAGATAAAGTTCCTTAAGCCAAATATGGAATAGACAAGAGCTACTCCTTGCTCAACGAAATGGACTCAACACCCCATATTAAACGCCTAAGAATGTACCTGACTAGTAAGTATCTTAAAACCTATGGATTGCTATGTCTCCAAAAGAGAATCAAGCATGTGTACAGGGGCATAAACGCAGCAGTGATAGGATTGGAGAGGTTCGGTGAGCAAATGAAGACCCTTTGAAGTCATATTGCATGGTACCCATTCCACGGGTCTCAACTCTCCAGGTTTAAGGTATTCTTCCTTCAGCTAAAACATGCATGTGGAACCCAGAGTATGATCAACCATGTGAACGGGAGACGTGTTCAAATATGTCTCAGTTTTCATACCCTGGTACTCGGGTGCAACATTCCAGACGCTTTACTAACACTCTCCCCACTTGGAGAGTCAGCGCCTTTAACCTCCTGTTTGGCCCAGTTTGCAATTTCTGCGGAAGATGAACAGGAATAGGGAACACCAATGAGAGACTAGCTGGAGGTGTCTGGACGGGCAAATTTAACTCTCATTTCCCACCAGGAAGAGGAAATAACCAAAGGATCAGCATGCCGGGCCGGAACCAGATTAGGGCCTGAAGCCATCCTGCGGTGTTGCGGCCAGCTCAAAAGAAAGCGAGTTGAAGAAAGGAGCTCAGGGGCACTGTAATTCACAAACCTGCAGAGTTATAAATGACAGCTATCGTCCAAAAATATACTGAAGTAAGGCTGCCAAGAGGACTTGAAAGCGGGGCAGAATTGCAGGAAACCGATTTCAGGAGGTAGACTGGAATTGCATTGAAAGCATAGGAAAAGAGGCAGAACGTCCACAATGATGCACTTGGCCAAAAAGGGCGTATGCGTTTTTTCCTGAATATATTCAGGAAAAAACGCATACGCCCTTTTTGGCCAACCAAGCAAGCTTGCAAAGGAAATCTGCACTACAATGAAGTCTCACTTCCCCCCGGTCAAAAGGGCCATCTGAAAAAAGTGTAAAATCCAGAAAGGCAGGACAGGCCATGGAGAACTGGGAGCCTTGTTATGCTGATGGGCGGGATGTAAATTGCCAACAGACACTCGGGAGAAGTGTATGGTGTTTCCTGAAACATCTAAAAAACAAAGCAACAGAGCCTAGGGCACTTCCACTTATGGTCCTATAGCTTAGGGAAATTAAAATCAAAAAGACACAGCCACCCCAAAGTTTGGGACGCCTCTGTTTACAAGAACCTCGTTTACCGTACAAGTTCAATATCACAGAAAGTGAAAAATGGATAAAGAACTTGTGGTACTTACGTACAATGCAGTATCACTCAGCAATGAAATCTATGTCATCAGGCCCGTAGCAGCATAATGAGTGGATTCAGGTACGATGATTCTCACTGAAATAAGTCACACAGAAAAAGAAACATCATAAGATATCACTAATACACGGAATGTAAACTTGGCTACACAGGAACTGAATTCCAAAACAGAACAGGGTCTCAAATTTAGAAAACCAACTTATGCTTGCTTAAGGGGAAAGGTGAGTTGGGGTGCTGCATAAAACCAGAGATTGAAATGAGCACAGATAAAGTTCCTTAAGCCAAATATGGACTAGACAAGAGCTACTCCTTGCTCAACGAAATGGACTCAACACCCCATATTAAACGCCTAAGAATGTACCTGACTAGTAAGTATCTTAAAACCTATGGATTGCTATGTCTCCAAAAGAGAATCAAGCGTGTGTACAGGGGCATAAACGCAGCAGTGATAGGATTGGAGAGGTTCGGTGAGCAAATGAAGACCCTTTGAAGTCATATTGCATGGTACCCATTCCACGGGTCTCAACTCTCCAGGTTTAAGGTATTCTTCCTTCAGCTAAAACATGCATGTGGAACCCAGAGTATGATCAACCATGTGAACGGGAGACATGTTCAAATATGTCTCAGTTTTCCTCCCCTGGTACTCGGGTGCAACATTCCAGACGCTTTACTAACACTCTCCCCACTTGGAGAGTCAGCGCCTTTAACCTCCTGTTTGGCCCAGTTTGCAATTTCTGCGGAAGATGAACAGGAATAGGGAACACCAATGAGAGACTAGCTGGAGGTGTCTGGACGGGCAAATTTAACTCTCATTTCCCTCCAGGAAGAGGAAATAACCAAAGGCTCAGCATGCCGGGCTGGAACCAGATTAGGGCCTGAAGCCATCTTGCGGTGTTGCGGCCAGCTCAAAAGAAAGCGAGTTGAAGAAAGGAGCTCAGGGGCACTGTAATTCACAAACCTGCAGAGTTATAAATGACAGCTATCGTCCAAAAATATACTGAAGTAAGGCTGCCAAGAGGACTTGAAAGCGGGGCAGAATTGCAGGAAACCGATTTCAGGAGGTAGACTGGAATTGCATTGAAAGCATAGGAAAAGAGGCAGAACGTCCACAATGATGCACTTGGCCAAAAAGGGCGTATGCGTTTTTTCCTGAATATATTCAGGAAAAAACGCATACGCCCTTTTTGGCCAACCAAGCAAGCTTGCAAAGGAAATCTGCACTACAATGAAGTCTCACTTCCCCCCGGTCAAAAGGGCCATCTGAAAAAAGTGTAAAATCCAGAAAGGCAGGACAGGCCATGGAGAACTGGGAGCCTTGTTATGCTGATGGGCGGGATGTAAATTGCCAACAGACACTCGAGAGAAGTGTATGGTGTTTCCTGAAACATCTAAAAAACAAAGCAACAGAGCCTAGGGCACTTCCACTTATGGTCCTATAGCTTAGGGAAATTAAAATCAAAAAGACACAGCCACCCCAAAGTTTGGGACGCCTCTGTTTACAAGAACCTCGTTTACCGTACAAGTTCAATATCACAGAAAGTGAAAAATGGATAAAGAAGTTGTGGTACTTACGTACAATGCAGTATCACTCAGCAATGAAATCTATGTCATCAGGCCCGTAGCAGCATAATGAGTGGATTCAGGTACGATGATTCTCACTGAAATAAGTCACACAGAAAAAGAAACATCATAAGATATCACTAATACACGGAATGTAAACTTGGCTACACAGGAACTGAATTCCAAAACAGAACAGGGTCTCAAATTTAGAAAACCAACTTATGCTTGCTTAAGGGGAAAGGTGAGTTGGGGTGCTGCATAGAACCAGAGATTGAAATGAGCACAGATAAAGTTCCTTAAGCCAAATATGGAATAGACAAGAGCTACTCCTTGCTCAACGAAATGGACTCAACACCCCATATTAAACGCCTAAGAATGTACCTGACTAGTAAGTATCTTAAAACCTATGGATTGCTATGTCTCCAAAAGAGAATCAAGCGTGTGTACAGGGGCATAAACGCAGCAGTGATAGGATTGGAGAGGTTCGGTGAGCAAATGAAGACCCTTTGAAGTCATATTGCATGGTACCCATTCCACGGGTTTCAACTACCCAGGTTTAAGGTATTCTTCCTTCAGCTAAAACATGCATGTGGAACATAGAGTATGATCAACCATGTGATCGGGAGACGTGTTCAAATATGTCTCAGTTTTCGTACCCTGGTACTCGGGTGCAACATTCCAGACGCTTTACTAACACTCTCCCCACTTGGAGAGTCAGCGCCTTTAACCTCCTGTTTAGCCCAGTTTGCAATTTCTGCGGAAGATGAACAGGAATAGGGAACACCAATGAGAGACTAGCTGGAGGTGTCTGGACGGGCAAATTTAACTCTCATTTCCCACCAGGAAGAGGAAATAACCAAAGGCTCAGTGTGCCGTGAAGGAATCAGATTAGGGCCTGAAGCCACCCTGCGGTGTTGCGGCCAGCTCAAAAGAAAGCGAGTTGAAGAAAGGAGCTCAGGGGCACTGTAATTCACAAACCTGCAGAGTTATAAATGACAGCTATCCTGCAAAAATATACTGAAGTAAGGCTGCCAAGAGGACTTGAAAGCGGGGCAGAATTGCAGGAAACCGATTTCAGGAGGTAGACTGGAATTGCATTGAAAGCATAGGAAAAGAGGCAGAACGTCCACAATGATGCACTTGGCCAAAAAGGGCGTATGCGTATTTTCCTGAATATATTCAGGAAAAAACGCATACGCACTTTTTGGCCAACCAAGCAAGCTTGCAAAGGAAATCTGCACTACAATGAAGTCTCACTTCCCCCCGGTCAAAAGGGCCATCTGAAAAAAGTGTAAAATCCAGAAAGGCAGGACAGGCCATGGAGAACTGGGAGCCTTGTTATGCTGATGGGCGGGATGTAAATTGCCAACAGACACTCGGGAGAAGTGTATGGTGTTTCCTGAAACATCTAAAAAACAAAGCAACAGAGCCTAGGGCACTTCCACTTATGGTCCTATAGCTTAGGGAAATTAAAATCAAAAAGACACAGCCACCCCAAAGTTTGGGACGCCTCTGTTTACAAGAACCTCGTTTACCGTACAAGTTCAATATCACAGAAAGTGAAAAATGGATAAAGAACTTGTGGTACTTACGTACAATGCAGTATCACTCAGCAATGAAATCTATGTCATCAGGCCCGTAGCAGCATAATGAGTGGATTCAGGTACGATGATTCTCACTGAAATAAGTCACACAGAAAAAGAAACATCATAAGATATCACTAATACACGGAATGTAAACTTGGCTACACAGGAACTGAATTCCAAAACAGAACAGGGTCTCAAATTTAGAAAACCAACTTATGCTTGCTTAAGGGGAAAGGTGAGTTGGGGTGCTGCATAAAACCAGAGATTGAAATGAGCACAGATAAAGTTCCTTAAGCCAAATATGGACTAGACAAGAGCTACTCCTTGCTCAACGAAATGGACTCAACACCCCATATTAAACGCCTAAGAATGTACCTGACTAGTAAGTATCTTAAAACCTATGGATTGCTATGTCTCCAAAAGAGAATCAAGCGTGTGTACAGGGGCATAAACGCAGCAGTGATAGGATTGGAGAGGTTCGGTGAGCAAATGAAGACCCTTTGAAGTCATATTGCATGGTACCCATTCCACGGGTCTCAACTGTCCAGGTTTAAGGTATTCTTCCTTCAGCTAAAACATGCATGTGGAACCCAGAGTATGATCAACCGTGTGAACGGGAGACGTGTTCAAATATGTCTCAGTTTTCCTCCCCTGGTACTCGGGTGCAACATTCCAGACGCTTTACTAACACTCTCCCCACTTGGAGAGTCAGCGCCTTTAACTTCCTGTTTGGCCCAGTTTGCAATTTCTGCGTAAGATGAACAGGAATAGGGAACACCAATGAGAGACTAGCTGGAGGTGTCTGGAAGGGCAAATTTAACTCTCATTTCCCACCAGGAAGAGGAAATAACCAAAGGCTCAGCGTGCTGTGCCGGAACCAGATTAGGGCCTGAAGCCATCCTGCGGTGTTGCGGCCAGCTCAAAAGAAAGCGAGTTGAAGAAAGGAGCTCAGGGGCACTGTAATTCACAAACCTGCAGAGTGATAAATGACAGCTATCGTCCAAAAATATACTGAAGTAAGGCTGCCAAGAGGACTTGAAAGCGGGGCAGAATTGCAGGAAACCGATTTCAGGAGGTAGACTGGAATTGCTTTGAAAGCATAGGAAAAGAGGCAGAACGTCCACAATGATGCACTTGGCCAAAAACGGCGTATGCGTTTTTTCCTGAATATATTCAGGAAAAAAACGCATACGCACTTTTTGGCCAACCAAGCAACCTTGCAAAGGAAATCTGCACTACAATGAAGTCTCACTTCCCCCCGGTCAAAAGGGCCATCTGAAAAAAGTGTAAAATCCAGAAAGGCAGGACAGGCCATGGAGAACTGGGAGCCTTGTTATGCTGATGGGCGGGATGTAAATTGCCAACAGACACTCGGGAGAAGTGTATGGTGTTTCCTGAAACATCTAAAAAACAAAGCAACAGAGCCTAGGGCACTTCCACTTATGGTGCTATAGCTTAGGGAAATTAAAATCAAAAAGACACAGCCACCCCAAAGTTTGGGACGCCTCTGTTTACAAGAAGCTCGTTTACCGTACAAGTTCAATATCACAGAAAGTGAAAAATGGATAAAGAACTTGTGGTACTTACGTACAATGCAGTATCACTCAGCAATGAAATCTATGTCATCAGGCCCGTAGCAGCATAATGAGTGGATTCAGGTACGATGATTCTAACTGAAATAAGTCACACAGAAAAAGAAACATCATAAGATATCACTAATACACGGAATGTAAACTTGGCTACACAGGAACTGAATTCCAAAACAGAACAGGGTCTCAAATTTAGAAAACCAACTTATGCTTGCTTAAGGGGAAAGGTGAGTTGGGGTGCTGCATAAAACCAGAGATTGAAATGAGCACAGATAAAGTTCCTTAAGCCAAATATGGAATAGACAAGAGCTACTCCTTGCTCAACCAAATGGACTCAACACCCCATATTAAACGCCTAAGAATGTACCTGACTAGTAAGTATCTTAAAACCTATGGATTGCTATGTCTCCAAAAGAGAATCAAGAATGTGTACAGGGGCTTAAACGCAGCACTGATAGGATTGGAGAGGTTCGGTTAGCAAATGAAGACCCTTTGAAGTCATATTGCATGGTACCCATTCCAAGGGTTTCAACTACCCAGGTTTAAGGTATTCTTCCTTCAGCTAAAACATGCATGTGGAACCTAGAGTATGATCAACCGTGTGATCGGGAGACGTGTTCAAATATGTCTCAGTTTTCGTACCCTGGTACTCGGGTGCAACATTCCAGACGCTTTAGTAACACTCTCCCGACTTGGAGAGTCAGTCCCTTTAATCTCCTGTTTGGCCCAGTTTGCAATTTCTGCAGAAGATGAACAGGAATAGCGAGAACCACTGAGAGACTAGCTGGAGGTGTCTGGACGGGCAAATTTAACTCTCATTTCCCACAAGGAAGAGGAATTAACCAAAGGCTCAGCGTGCCGTGCCGGAACCAGATTAGGGCCTGAAGGCATCCTGCGGTGTTGCGGCCAGCTCACAAGAAAGTGAGTTGAAGAAAGGAGCTCAGGGGCACTGTAATTCACAAACCTGCAGAGTTATAAATGACAGCTATCGTCCAAAAATATACTGAAGTAAGGCTGCCAAGAGGACTTGAAAGCGGGGCAGAATTGCAGGAAACCGATTTCAGGAGGTAGACTGGAATTGCATTGAAAGCATAGGAAAAGAGGCAGAACGTCCACAATGATGCACTTGGCCAAAAAGGGCGTATGCGTTTTTTCCTGAATATATTCAGGAAAAAACGCATACGCCCTTTTTGGCCAACCAAGCAAGCTTGCAAAGGAAATCTGCACTACAATGAAGTCTCACTTCCCCCCGGTCAAAAGGGCCATCTGAAAAAAGTGTAAAATCCAGAAAGGCAGGACAGGCCATGGAGAACTGGGAGCCTTGTTATGCTGATGGGCGGGATGTAAATTGCCAACAGACACTCGGGAGAAGTGTATGGTGTTTCCGGAAACATCTAAAAAACAAAGCAACAGAGCCTAGGGCACTTCCACTTATGGTCCTATAGCTTAGGGAAATTAAAATAAAAAAGACACAGCCACCCCAAAGTTTGGGACGCCTCTGTTTACAAGAACCTCGTTTACCGTACAAGTTCAACATCACAGAAAGTGAAAAATGGATAAAGAACTTGTGGTACTTACGTACAATGCAGTATCACTCAGCAATGAAATCTATATCATCAGGCCCGTAGCAGCATAATGAGTGGATTCAGGTACGATGATTCTAACTGCAATAAGTCACACAGAAAAAGAAACATCATAAGATATCAGTAATACACGGAATGTAACCTTGCCTACACAGGAACTGAATTCCAAAACAGAACAGGGTCTCAAATTTAGAAAACCAACTTATGCTTGCTTAAGGGAAAGGTGAGTTGGGGTGCTGCATAAAACCAGAGATTGAAATGAGCACAGATAAAGTTCCTTAAGCCAAATATGGAATAGACAAGAGCTACTCCTTGCTCAACAAAATGGACTCAACACCCCATATTAAACGCCTAAGAATGTACCTGACTAATAAGTATCTTAAAACCGATGGATTGCTATGTCTCCAAAAGAGAATCAAGCATGTGTATAGGGGCATAAACGCAGCAGTGATAGGATTGGAGAGGTTCGGTGAGCAAATGAAGACCCTTTGAAGTCATATTGCATGGTACCCATTCCACGGGTCTCAACTCTCCAGGTTTAAGGTATTCTTCCTTCAGCTAAAACATGCATGTGGAACCCAGAGTATAATCAACCGTGTGAACGGGAGTCGTGTTCAGATATGTCTCAGATTTCCTCCCCTGGTACTCGGGTGCAACAGTCCAGACGCTTTACTAACTCTCTCTCCACTTGGAGAGTCAGCGCCTTTAACCTCCTGTTTGGCCCAGTTTTCAATTTCTGCGGAAGATGAACAGGAATAGGGAGAACCAATGAGAGACTAGCTGGAGGTGTCTGGACGGGCAAATTTAACTCTCATTTCCCACCAGGAAGAGGAAATAACCAAAGGCTCAGCGTGCCGTGCCGGAACCAGATTAGGGCCTGAAGCCATCCTGCGGTGTTGCGGCCAGGTCACAAGAAAGCGAGTTGAAGAAAGGAGCTCAGGGGCACTGTAATTCACAAACCTGCAGAGTTATAAATGACAGCTATCGTCCAAAAATATACTAAAGTAAGGCTGCCAAGAGGACTTGAAAGCGGGGCAGAATTGCAGGAAACCGATTTCAGGAGGTAGACTGGAATTGCATTGAAAGCATAGGAAAAGAGGCAGAACGTCCACAATGATGCACTTGGCCAAAAAGGGCGTATGCGTATTTTCCTGAATATATTCAGGAAAAAACGCATACGCCCTTTTTGGCCAACCAAGCAAGCTTGCAAAGGAAATCTGCACTACAATGAAGTCTCACTTCCCCCCGGTCAAAAGGGCCATCTGAAAAAAGTGTAAAATCCAGAAAGGCAGGACAGGCCATGGAGAACTGGGAGCCTTGTTATGCTGATGGGCGGGATGTAAATTGCCAACAGACACTCGGGAGAAGTGTATGGTGTTTCCTGAAACATCTAAAAAACAAAGCAACAGAGCCTAGGGCACTTCCACTTATGGTCCTATAGCTTAGGGAAATTAAAATCAAAAAGACACAGCCACCCCAAAGTTTGGGACGCCTCTGTTTACAAGAACCTCGTTTACCGTTCAAGTTCAATATCACAGAAAGTGAAAAATGGATAAAGAACTTGTGGTACTTACGTACAATGCAGTATCACTCAGCAATGAAATCTATGTCATCAGGCCCGTAGCAGCATAATGAGTGGATTCAGGTACAATGATTCTAACTGAAATAAGTCACACAGAAAATGAAACATCATAAGGTATCACTAATACACGGAATGTGAACTTGGCTACACATGAACTGAATTACAAAACAGAACAGGGTCTCAAGTTTAGAAAACCAACTTATGCCTGCTTAAGGGGGAAGGTGAGTTGGGGTGCTGCATAAAAGCAGAGTTTGAAATTAGCACAGATACCGTTCCATAAGCCAAATATGTAATAGACTAGACCTACCCCTTGCTCAACGAAATGGATTCAACAATGAGGTATCACCTCACACCTGGTAGAATAGGCATCATAGAAAATCTACAAACAAAAAATGCTGGAAAGGGTGTGGAGAAAAGGAACCCTCTTCCACTACTGTTGGGAATATAAATTGATACAGTCATTATGGAGAACAATATGGAATTTCTTATGAAACTAACAATAGAATTACCATATGATACAGCAATCCCAGTACTGGACATATACCCAGACAAAACCATAAATCAAAAAGAGTCATTCACCGCAATGTTCATTGCATCACTATTTACAATATCGAGGTAATGGAAGCAACTTAAATGCCCACAGACAGACGAATGCATAAAGCTGTGGTACATATATAAAATGGAATATTACTAAGCCATGAAAAGGAATGAAATTGGGTCATTTGTAGAGACGTCGATGGATCTAGAGACTGTCATACAGAGTGAAGTAAGTCTGAAAGAGAAAAACAAATCTTGTATATTCATGCATATATGTGGAACCTAGAAAAACTGTACAGATTAACCATTTTGCAAGGCATAAATAGAGCAACAGATGTAGACAACAAACGTATGGACAACAAGGGGGGAAAGCTGTTGGGGGGGTGGTGGTGGGAGGAGTTGAGAGACTGGGATTGGCATGTATACATTTATATGTATAAAATAGATAACCAATAAGAACCTGCTGTATAAAAATATAAAATAAAATTCAAAATTAAAAAGAAATAAAATTTAAAAAATAAAACAAAAAACAATTATTCCCTGCACATACATGTATTTATATGAATAAATTATTTCCATGCTTATATCTGTAAATACAAAAAAGAGGAATAAAATCTACCTTGAACCAAAAACGAAAAAGAGAAAAAAAACACAGAACCCACCAGTTACACAGAGGAAAACCGTATCAGGGCACTTGCTCCAGTTGTAAACAATTCTGAAGTTGGTCAGTGGTGGGGAATCGTCTCCCATTCAGCCAGCAGCCCCCACGCAACAAGCGTCCTCATTGCAAAGCTGGGGCACCGTGCCGAGGCATCTGTGAGTAAACGTGAGCTGAGCCCCAGGCCAGTTGCTGCTGAACTATTCCCACCCGTCCCAGGTAAAACACCTGAATATATACAAGGACTTGAAAGCCTAGAGGAAGGGCCATAGAGCCACACGAGTGACAGCATGCAGGCCGACTTGGTGCCTGCAGGCCAGCCAGGATGGTCCTGGCCCTGGGTGCTCTTCTGGAAGATTTCCATTTCCCTGCCTGAGATACCCGTCCTGTCCCTGCCCCCACGGCTTTTTTCCTTCCTCACCTCTGCCCAGGGAGAAATTCCAGCAGCAGGTATGGGTGACACATCCTCTTCTTTAGCAGGTGGCAGCCTGGCAACTGCTGCAGAAAGTCCAGCAGAGCCCCACTCACACTGGGCCACCCACAAAGCCGTGGCCTCTCACTCCCTCCCACCAGCCCAGCCCCGAGACTGCTGACAGGGCAGAGAAAATGGCGTCAGGCACGGCTGCAGGGGCTCTTGCTGCCTGGAGTGGTATTTATATTGATCTCAACCCAGGCACACCTGGGGAGGGCTGGCCGGCACGGTAAGGCTGCCCAGGTCAGCCAATCATCACCCCTCAGGGGCTCACAGTTGCAGAAAATGGAACTTGCTGAACCGGCCAGGTCCAAGGAACAGGTGTGGGCTCCTGAGAGTCAGGATAGACAAGGGGCTGCAGCTTTGGCTTGTTTTCTAATCATTTTATCTGGCCCATGAGTGGGAGACAACTTCAAGAAAACCCTCTCCTAATGAGAGGAACCCAGGAGTCAGGGAGAGGAGGGGTGGGTGGTGGTTGGAGACAGAGGCCTGGTGCCCCGGGTGCAGTGGAAGTCTCTGGAAGACCAGGTGGAGGGAGGCCTCATGGAGTGATGCCCAGGGTCACAGACCTGTCGCAGCTGCTGTTTGTTAGTTCAAGTCCTGCTCTGAGGTGCTCTGTGTCAGCTCTGAGCGACAGGTGAGCTGGGGGTGCTCTGCAATGAGGGCTATGTGCACGGTTCCTGTGTGCCCAGCCCTGCCACGGTACCTGCAAGGGTAGCTCTGTATCCTGGGAGGGCCCTGACCACGAGAGCCCCGTGGGCTGGGGTGGGGGTGGGGTACCTGCCCAGGTGAGCTCCATATTCTGGGATTGGTCTGACCACGAGAGCCCCATGGGCTGCTGGGGACCTGGTAAAGGATGTCAGGACAGTCAGTGAAGCCACCGAGGATATACCTCCAGTTGCTCCTAATTCCTACACCCTGCTGGTCATTCTACCAACCACCAGGACATGGTATTCTGTATTAGTCTTCAATGATGCCTTCTTTTGTATTCCATTAGTCCCAGAGTCACAAGAAATTTTGGCTTGTGAGTGGCAGGACTCAACATACAACTAAAACAATACTTCCGGGCCGTTCGGCCCCAAGGGTGCAAAAATTCCCACACCATCTTTGGGGAAAGCTTAGCTAAAGACCTAAAAGTTCTACCTCTGGAAAAGGAAACCCTCCTTCAATATGCAGACGACATTCTGATCGCCAGCCCTACTAAGGAGGCCTCTGAACTACCAAGCCAATAAAGGATAGAAGTTGTCCAAGAAAAAGCTCAAATATCACAGACTGCGGTGACCTGCCTGGGCTTCATTCTCACAGAAGGTCAGAGAAGCCCATCCCAGGAAAGGGAAGAAACCATTTTCAGCCTTACCCCTTTCTAAAACTAGAAGACAGCTTAGGGGTTCCTGGGGAGGCCAGGGTTTGCTGCTTCTGGATCCCTAACTACAGTCTACTAGCTGGGCCTCTATATGAAACACTGAAAGGAAAAGATGATGATCCTTTGGAATAGAATCCAGAAGTGGCCTTTCAAGAATGGAAAGAGCAGTCAATTCAGACCCTTGCCCTGGAACTCCCTAATTTAGCTAAACCCTTTGACCTTTACATTCCCGGTGAAAGGTGAATCGCCATTGGAGAATTAGTGCAAAAACTGGGACCACTTGAAATGGAACAATGCAAGAATGCCATCCAGGTAGGATAAACTACGGTCACTAAGGGGCTTGGCCCACTGCCACATCTGGCCAAGATAATGGCGGTATCTAAAAACCTGGAAATCAGCAGCCCAAAAGGCCACCTCCCTCCTAAGGGAAAAGGACCCCACGTGGTGATCCTAACCACCAACCATGCCCTGAAGTTGCAGGGTTTGCTCCGTGGGCACACCGACCTTGAGTGAGGAGGCCCTCCAACTCCAACATCCAGAGAGATAACCGGGGGCAACAGGGCACCATGACGACTCGTGTGAACATCACTTGACCTGGAGTTTCTCTCATAAAACAACAAGAGTGTGTCCCAAAAGAGTAGACTACTGCTTGCAGGACTTACTGCACCCAGAGGGGAGCTAATAATCTTGGCGGGGGAACGGTATATCACACTGTCACCATAGAAAAGCCTACAGACACCGTGATGATGGTGGCCAATAAGACCGGCTGGACTCCTGTTTACTTCAAAAGGCTGTTGACTCAGTGGCCATCATGGTCCTTGATCACCACTGACCCTGGACTGTCTGGGAGTTGAGCGGGCAGGGCTCTGACACCTGGTGCTGTTTGTACGTTAATTCAGGGGCCTAATTGAAGAAAGCGCAGACTACTGGTCAGAGCATCTAGGCTGGCAGAAACGGTCAGCCTAAGGTGGCCGAACAAATGTGGGGCGGGGTGAAACCGGCCCCCACAGCGTCTCTGCACATCTCTTTCCTGGACCCTTAAAGGTCATTAGAATCTATAACACTTCCAATGCTGGTGCTCAGGTGGACGAGCAGGGAGGCAGGTGTCCTGGGGACAATCAACGTCACCGGGAGGCTGCTGGGGAGAAGCTCTGACCCTCGCCCCAGGGTATGAGGGCTCCCAACTCAGCACTCAGCAGTTACAGAAGAAGGGTCTGCACCCTCAGCACTCCAAGAATGAGGAACAGGACAAAAGGCAGAGGAGGGGTTTGTCCCCAGCAAAGCCCATTAAAAATCCCTGGGAGATAAAAATAGAATCTGGGCAATAAAGTCAAGTCTAACCTTTTTTATCCTTTGTGCTTTGTCTAATTTCACGTGCTCCTAGGGTCCCGCATGCAGAGGTTCCACACCCGGCACTTCAGACCAGATTTCCTAGTGCAGAATGGCTGGGTCGACACCTCAGCTCCTGGGGCCCAGTGCAGACTCCACGATATAGAGCCTGAGCTACAGCCAACCCGGCCCTCGAGAGCTCCGCACCCTCCCTCCCACTGACTCTGACAGGATCTCTACACAGCAGCCCAGCCCACAGCCCACAGCCCACGGGGTAGTGCATGCTCTCACCTCTCCATTCTCTGATCAAAATATAAAGTTTCCTTTGCTTGTGAAACAAACTCAGTCTCGATCTGTTGGCCCCAATGACACTGGGCAGGGGGACACTTGTTGGGGTCCACTCTGGAAGATCAGTAACAGAAATTGAGACTATTGTAACCTCAATGAACAGATGTGTGAGCCAAACTGTAGTTAACATAGAACAGTGTATAAGGCTCGGGTAAAATAAGATGTTTCTAACACTTCCATTTGATATTTCCATCACTTTATTATAAGCAAGTTCAGTGAAAAGGTTTGTCTTATTTGTCAGGTCAATATTAGAGAAATGAAGTGATTTCTTTCCAAGGATGTACATCTAATAATCTTGGTTAAACCTTCAATCTTGTTTTAAATGCTTTTCCATTGAAAATGATACCTCTCTTTCAGCTCCCCCATTTCTGAGAAGTATAAAATCTTATAATTTATTATTACCAAAGGGGAAAGGTGGGAGGAGGGATAAATTAACAGTTTGGGATTAACACATACACACTGCTATGTATAAAATAGATCATCAACAAGGAACTACTGTATAGCACAGGGAACTACACTCAACATTTTGCAATAACCTATAAGGGGAAATAATCTGAAAAAGAATAGATATTTTTATTGACATCATCTATCAATGACAGTTAAAGTGTAACCTAAGGGAAGCTGGTGGTGAGTGCTTCTGACCCTGAAGACTTCAATCATCTAAAGTTTGGACTCTGCCTACTTCCCATGGCCCTTAATGAACATATGTGTAGCCGTAACTTAAAAACTTCCCCAGTTTGGGTTTCGGGGAGACACTGATTTTGAAAAAGCCCTGGTGTTCTCCTTACATGAATGGGACTCTTCCTACTGCTAAAACATGTCTGTCACACCCAGAGGATGGTATACCGTCTGATCGGGAAGAGTTTGGAAAAGGCATCTCATCTCCTCATCTCCTGGTGCTCGGGTTCACCCCTCCAGCGTCTTTACTAACAGTCTCCCCACTTGGAGATGTCAGCACTGTCAACATCCTGTTGCGTACAGTTTGGAATTTGTCCAGAGGATGAAGCGGAAGGATGAGGAACAATGAGAGACAAGTCCTAGGTGTTCAGACAGGCACATGTCACTCTAATTTCCAATCAGGAAGACGAATTGACCAAAGGCTAGGGTTGCCCATGGAAACAATATAGGGCTTGAGGAAATCCCGCTGCTTTGTGGCCAGTTCCCATAAACACAAGTTGAACAATGGAACTCAGGGGCGGTAAAATTCACAAAACTGCAGAGTTGAAAATATCCATCACTGAAAAATGTCTTGAGGAAAGTCAGAAAAAAGGACTTGTAAGCAAGGGAGAATGGCAGGAAAGGGATTTGAGGAGGTAGAAAGGACTCGCCATTAAGCACAAGAAAAGGAGCTGAACATTGCCAACATTGCAGTTGGCCAAAAAGGGTGTATGCGTTTTTTTCTGTATATATTCAAGAAAAGGGCATACACTTTTTTAGCCAACCAAACAGATGGGCACTGGAAGTCAATACTACAAAAGATATCACTTCGCATCAGTCAGAAGAGCCATCCTCATAAAGCGTAAACAACAGAAATGCAGGACAGGGCAACGAGAAGAGGGAGCCCTGTGAGACTTATAGTGGAAATGTATATTGCCAACGGCCATTCTGGAGAAGTGTATTGTATTTACTAAAGCATCTAAAAAATGAGCTACAGAGCATAGGGCACTTGCACTCATGGGCGTATATCTTGGGAAAAACAAAAATCGAGAGGACACAGGCACCCCAATGTTTACCCCCTCTCTGTTTAAAAGATCCTCGACTAGGATATAACTTAAATGTCTCTGGAGGGAAAAAATGGATAGAGATGTGGTACTTAGGTAGAGTGGAATATTATTCAGCCTGGAAATCAATGAAATATGGCCAGTTGTAACAACTCCGGAGGAGTTACGTATGATCATTCTAAGTGACAGAATTCAAAAAGAAAAAGACACATATCATAAGATATCACTTAAAGGTGGAATCCAAAATGGCTACACATGAAATAAATTACAAAACAAAAACATAGTCAAATATGTAGAAAACACGCATAAGGCTGCTAAACGGGAAAGGTGGGGAGGGGTGAGGCATCATCCAGGAGGTTGAAATTAGCAAAGATACCATTCCAAATACCAAACTGATAATCAACAAGGCCTACACGGTAGCTAAAAGAACTGCACTCAGCACACTCAAGTCACCGGAAAAGAATATATACGACTGGTAAGAATCTGAAAAAGAATTTATTGATGTCTCTCTGTACGTGAATCAAGTGGATGTACAGCAGCAAGAAACAGAGCTTTGAAAATCAGCTGTAACCAATATAGTAATAAATTGAAAAAAATAAACGACAGAGAGACAGAGAAAACCTCTTACAACTTTTCCTCAGGGACGGTGATGCAACATGGATTGAACACATCTAGACCCACAGCAGGATGAGACATAAGGCTGGAAACTGTTTGCGCTAAGAGAAATGTGAGGTTGGGTGAGGAAATGCACACCCTTTAAAGTAATACTACCTGGTACCCATTCAATGGGTCCCAAATCTGCAGGTTCAAGGGATCTTCCTATAGCTAAAACATGCATGGAAAACCCAGAGGACTGTACACCATGTGATCGGGAGATGTGTCTAAAATGCACCTCATTTATCCTCTCCTGGTGCTCCTGTTCACCATTCCAGCCACGCTACTTAGAATCTCCCCACTTGGAGAATCAGCACATTTAAACTTCTGTTTCACACATTTTGCAAATTGTGAGGAGGATGAACGGGAAGAGGGGGAACCAATGAGAGAATAGTTGTAGGGGTTTGGACGGGCACATATCACTCTAATTTCCCATTAAGAATAAGAATTAAAGAAAGGCTCAGCCTGCCTCGCCGGAGCCAAAATAGGGCCTGAAGCAATCCTGCGGGTTTGAGGCCAGCTCACAAAAGAACAACTTAAAAAATGGAGCTCAGGGTCACTGCAATTCACAAACCTGCAGAGTTATAAATGAAAACTAACGTCCAAAAATATGTTGAGGTAAGGCAAAGAAGAGGATCTGAATGCAAGACAGAATTGCAAGAAACAGATTTCAAGAGATAGATTGGACTCGTCTTTAACGCACATGAAAAGCGGCAGAATTTCGACAATGATGCAGTTGGCCCAAAAGGGCGTATGCGTTTTTTCCCGATTATATCCAGGAAAAAACGCATACGCACTTTATGGGCAACGAAGCAAGCAAGCAATGCAAATGTGCACAACAAAGAAGTCTCACTTCCCACCGGTCAAAAGGGCCATCCTAAAAAATTGTAAAAACCAGAAATGCAGGACAGGCCATGGAGAACAGGGAGCCTTTATACGCTGATGGGCAGTGTGTGGACTGCCGAGAGCCACTCTGGAGAAGTGTATGGTGGTTCCTAAATCATCTAAAAAACAGAGCTACAGAGCATAGGACACTTCCAATCATGGGAGTATATCTAGGGAAGTCTAAAAATCAACAAGACACAAGCACACCACAGTTTAGGGCTACTCTGTTTACAAGAACCTCAACTTCAGTACACCTTAAATATCCCAGGAAAGAGAACAATGGATAAAGAAGATGTGGTACTTATGTACAATTTCTTCACCATGAAATCAATGTAATAAGGCTAGTAGAAGGATAAAGAGTGGATTTAGGTCCGATAATACTACTTGAAATAAGTCAAACAGAAAAAGAAACATATCATAAGATATCACTTATAGAGGGAGGGTAAATATGGCTGCACAAGAAAAGAATTACAGAACAGAACAGTGTCTCACATTTAGAAAACACACTTATGTCAGCTTAAGGGGAAAGGAGAGGTGGGGTGATGCATAAAACCAGAGTTTGAAATTAGCACAGATACCGTTCAATAAACCAAATAGGTATTAGACAAGATCTACACCTTGCTCAATGAACTGGCCTCAACACACCCTATACACCACAGAGAAATATATCTGAGTAATAAGAATCTTAAAACCCATGTATTGATATATCTCCATAAGGGAATCAAGTGTGTGCAGAGCGGCACAAACACAGCAGTGAAAATGAGCTAAACCCCATTATAGAAATAAATTTTAAAAACAAAACGCTGAAACAATGAAAGAGAGAAAAATTCTTACAAAATTCGCTCAGGGGCTGTGATGCAACCTGGATTGACCACATATAAACCCACAGCTGGATAAGACATAAGGCTGGACACTTGGGGCTGAGAGGATTGGTGAGCTTTGGTGAGCAACTGCCGAAAGTTTAATGCAATACTTCATGCTACTCAGTCCAAGGGTCCCAACACTCCAGGTTGAAGGGAATCTTCCTACAGCTAAACCATGCTTGGGAAACCCAGCGACTGGTATACCATATGATCGGGAAAGGTTTCTAAAACACACCTCATTTTTCCTCTCCTGGGGCTCCGGATCGACATTCCAGCCGCTTTACTAACAACATCCCCACATGGAGAGTCAATGCCTTTAAGTTCTGGTATCGCACAGTCTGCAGTTAGTGCGGAGGATGAATGGGAATAGGGGGAACCAGTGAGAAACTAGCTGTAGCGGTTTCAATGGGCACATGTCACTCTAATTTCACATCAGTAAGAAGAATTAACCAAAGGCACAGCAAGGTGCCCCAGAAGAAGAATAGAGCTTCAAGGAATCCTGTGGTTATGGGGCAAGATCACAAAAATAAGAGCTGAAAAATGGAGCTAAGGGCCACTGCAATTCAAAAACCTGCAGAGTTATAAAGGCCAACTATTTTCAAAAAATATATTGAGGTAAGGCTATGAAGAAGCATTGAAAGCAAGGCAGAATTGCAGGAAACCGATTTCAGGAGATACACTGGAATTGCATTGAAAACATATGAAGAGAGTCAGAACCTCGACAATGATGCACTTGGCCAAAAAGGGCGTATGTGTTTTTTCCTGAATATAGTCAGGAAAAAACGCATACACACTTTTTGGCCAACCAAGCAAGCTTGCAAAGGAAATCTGCACTACAATGAAGTCTCACTTTCCCCTGGTCAAAAGGGCCATCTGATAAAAGTGTAAAATCCATAAAGGCATGACAGGCCATGGAGAACTGGGAGCCTTCTAATGCTGATGGGCGGGATGTAAATTGCCAACAGACACTCTGGAGAAGTGTATGGTGTTTCCTGAAACATCTAAAAAACAAAGCAACAGAGCCTAGGGCACTTCCACTTATGGTCCTAGAGTTTAGGGAAATTAAAATCAAAAAGACACAGCCACCCCAAAGTTTGGGATGGCTCTGTTTACAAGAACCTCATATACGGTACAAGTTCAATATCGCAGAAAGTGAAAAATGGATAAAGAACTTGTGGTACTTACGTACAATGCAATATCACTCAGCAATAAAATCTATGTCATCAGGCCCGTAGCAGCATAATGAGTGGATTCAGGTACGATGAATCTAACTGAAATAAGTCACACAGAAAAAGAAACATCATAAGATATCACTAATACACGGAATGTAAACTTGGCTACACAGGAACTGAATTCCAAAACAGAACAGGGTCTCAAATTTAGAAAACCAACTTATGCTTGCTTAAGGGGGAAGGTGAGTTGGGGTGCTGCATAAAACCAGAGTTTGAAATTAGCACAGATAAAGTTCCTTAAGCCAAATATGGACTAGACAAGAGCTACTCCTTGCTCAACGAAATGGACTCAACACCCCATATTAAACGCCAAAGAATATACCTGACTAGTAAGAATCTTAAAACGTATGGATGGCAATGTCTAAAAGAGAATCAAGCGTGTGTACAGGGGCATAAACACAGCTGTGACAGGATTGGAGAGGTTCAGTGAGCAAATGAAGACACTTTGAAGTCATATTGCATGGTACCCATTCCACGGGTCTCAACTCTCCACGTTTAAGGTATTCTTCCTTCAGCTAAAACATGCATGTGGAACCCAGAGTATGATCAACCATGTGAATGGGAGACGTGTTCAAATATGTCTCAGTTTTCCTCCCCTGGTACTCGGGTGCAACATTCCAGACGCTTTACTAACACTCTCCCCACTTGGAGAGTCAGCGCCTTTAACCTCCTGTTTGGCCCAGTTTGCAATTTCTGCGGAAGATGAACAGGAATAGGGAACACCAATGAGAGACTAGCTGGAGGTGTCTGGACGGGCAAATTTAACTCTCATTTCCCACCAGGAAGAGGAAATAACCAAAGGCTCAGCGTGCCGTGCCGGAACCAGATTAGGGCCTGAAGCCATCCTGCGGTGTTGCGGCCAGCTCACAAGAAAGTGAGTTGAAGAAAGGAGCTCAGGGGCACTGTAATTCACAAACCTGCAGAGTTATAAATGACAGCTATCGTCCAAAAATATACTGAAGTAAGGCTGCCAAGAGGACTTGAAAGCGGGGCAGAATTGCAGGAAACCGATTTCAGGAGGTAGACTGGAATTGCATTGAAAGCATAGGAAAAGAGGCAGAACGTCCACAATGATGCACTTGGCCAAAAAGGGCGTATGCGTTTTTTCCTGAATATATTCAGGAAAAAACGCATACGCCCTTTTTGGCCAACCAAGCAAGCTTGCAAAGGAAATCTGCACTACAATGAAGTCTCACTTCCCCCCGGTCAAAAGGGCCATCTGAAAAAAGTGTAAAATCCAGAAAGGCAGGACAGGCCATGGAGAACTGGGAGCCTTGTTATGCTGATGGGCGGGATGTAAATTGCCAACAGAAACTCGGGAGAAGTGTATGGTGTTTCCGGAAACATCTAAAAAACAAAGCAACAGAGCCTAGGGCACTTCCACTTATGGTCCTATAGCTTAGGGAAATTAAAATAAAAAAGACACAGCCACCCCAAAGTTTGGGACGCCTCTGTTTACAAGAACCTCGTTTACCGTACAAGTTCAACATCACAGAAAGTGAAAAATGGATAAAGAACTTGTGGTACTTACGTACAATGCAGTATCACTCAGCAATGAAATCTATATCATCAGGCCCGTAGCAGCATAATGAGTGGATTCAGGTACGATGATTCTAACTGAAATAAGTCACACAGAAAAAGAAACATCATAAGATATCAGTAATACACGGAATGTAACCTTGCCTACACAGGAACTGAATTCCAAAAAAGAACAGGGTCTCAAATTTAGAAAACCAACTTATGCTTGCTTAAGGGAAAGGTGAGTTGGGGTGCTGCATAAAACCAGAGATTGAAATGAGCACAGATAAAGTTCCTTAAGCCAAATATGGAATAGACAAGAGCTACTCCTTGCTCAACAAAATGGACTCAACACCCCATATTAAACGCCTAAGAATGTACCTGACTAATAAGTATCTTAAAACCGATGGATTGCTATGTCTCCAAAAGAGAATCAAGCATGTGTATAGGGGCATAAACGCAGCAGTGATAGGATTGGAGAGGTTCGGTGAGCAAATGAAGACCCTTTGAAGTCATATTGCATGGTACCCATTCCACGGGTCTCAACTCTCCAGGTTTAAGGTATTCTTCCTTCAGCTAAAACATGCATGTGGAACCCAGAGTATAATCAACCGTGTGAACGGGAGTCGTGTTCAGATATGTCTCAGATTTCCTCCCCTGGTACTCGGGTGCAACAGTCCAGACGCTTTACTAACACTCTCTCCACTTGGAGAGTCAGCGCCTTTAACCTCCTGTTTGGCCCAGTTTTCAATTTCTGCGGAAGATGAACAGGAATAGGGAGAACCAATGAGAGACTAGCTGGAGGTGTCTGGACGGGCAAATTTAACTCTCATTTCCCACCAGGAAGAGGAAATAACCAAAGGCTCAGCGTGCCGTGCCGGAACCAGATTAGGGCCTGAAGCCATCCTGCGGTGTTGCGGCCAGGTCACAAGAAAGCGAGTTGAAGAAAGGAGCTCAGGGGCACTGTAATTCACAAACCTGCAGAGTTATAAATGACAGCTATCGTCCAAAAATATACTAAAGTAAGGCTGCCAAGAGGACTTGAAAGCGGGGCAGAATTGCAGGAAACCGATTTCAGGAGGTAGACTGGAATTGCATTGAAAGCATAGGAAAAGAGGCAGAACGTCCACAATGATGCACTTGGCCAAAAAGGGCGTATGCGTATTTTCCTGAATATATTCAGGAAAAAACGCATACGCCCTTTTTGGCCAACCAAGCAAGCTTGCAAAGGAAATCTGCACTACAATGAAGTCTCACTTCCCCCCGGTCAAAAGGGCCATCTGAAAAAAGTGTAAAATCCAGAAAGGCAGGACAGGCCATGGAGAACTGGGAGCCTTGTTATGCTGATGGGCGGGATGTAAATTGCCAACAGACAGTCGGGAGAAGTGTATGGTGTTTCCTGAAACATCTAAAAAACAAAGCAACAGAGCCTAGGGCACTTCCACTTATGGTCCTATAGCTTAGGGAAATTAAAATCAAAAAGACACAGCCACCCCAAAGTTTGGGACGCCTCTGTTTACAAGAACCTCGTTTACCGTTCAAGTTCAATATCACAGAAAGTGAAAAATGGATAAAGAACTTGTGGTACTTACGTACAATGCAGTATCACTCAGCAATGAAATCTATGTCATCAGGCCCGTAGCAGCATAATGAGTGGATTCAGGTACAATGATTCTAACTGAAATAAGTCACACAGAAAATGAAACATCATAAGGTATCACTAATACACGGAATGTGAACTTGGCTACACATGAACTGAATTACAAAACAGAACAGGGTCTCAAGTTTAGAAAACCAACTTATGCCTGCTTAAGGGGGAAGGTGAGTTGGGGTGCTGCATAAAAGCAGAGTTTGAAATTAGCACAGATACCGTTCCATAAGCCAAATATGTAATAGACTAGACCTACCCCTTGCTCAACGAAATGGATTCAACAATGAGGTATCACCTCACACCTGGTAGAATAGGCATCATAGAAAATCTACAAACAAAAAATGCTGGAAAGGGTGTGGAGAAAAGGAACCCTCTTCCACTACTGTTGGGAATATAAATTGATACAGTCATTATGGAGAACAATATGGAATTTCTTATGAAACTAACAATAGAATTACCATATGATACAGCAATCCCAGTACTGGACATATACCCAGACAAAACCATAAATCAAAAAGAGTCATTCACCGCAATGTTCATTGCATCACTATTTACAATATCGAGGTAATGGAAGCAACTTAAATGCCCACAGACAGACGAATGCATAAAGCTGTGGTACATATATAAAATGGAATATTACTAAGCCATGAAAAGGAATGAAATTGGGTCATTTGTAGAGACGTCGATGGATCTAGAGACTGTCATACAGAGTGAAGTAAGTCTGAAAGAGAAAAACAAATCTTGTATATTCATGCATATATGTGGAACCTAGAAAAACTGTACAGATTAACCATTTTGCAAGGCATAAATAGAGCAACAGATGTAGACAACAAACGTATGGACAACAAGGGGGGAAAGCTGTTGGGGGGGTGGTGGTGGGAGGAGTTGAGAGACTGGGATTGGCATGTATACATTTATATGTATAAAATAGATAACCAATAAGAACCTGCTGTATAAAAATATAAAATAAAATTCAAAATTAAAAAGAAATAAAATTTAAAAAATAAAACAAAAAACAATTATTCCCTGCACATACATGTATTTATATGAATAAATTATTTCCATGCTTATATCTGTAAATACAAAAAAGAGGAATAAAATCTACCTTGAACCAAAAACGAAAAAGAGAAAAAAAACACAGAACCCACCAGTTACACAGAGGAAAACCGTATCAGGGCACTTGCTCCAGTTGTAAACAATTCTGAAGTTGGTCAGTGGTGGGGAATCGTCTCCCATTCAGCCAGCAGCCCCCACGCAACAAGCGTCCTCATTGCAAAGCTGGGGCACCGTGCCGAGGCATCTGTGAGTAAACGTGAGCTGAGCCCCAGGCCAGTTGCTGCTGAACTATTCCCACCCGTCCCAGGTAAAACACCTGAATATATACAAGGACTTGAAAGCCTAGAGGAAGGGCCATAGAGCCACACGAGTGACAGCATGCAGGCCGACTTGGTGCCTGCAGGCCAGCCAGGATGGTCCTGGCCCTGGGTGCTCTTCTGGAAGATTTCCATTTCCCTGCCTGAGATACCTGTCCTGTCCCTGCCCCCACGGCTTTTTTCCTTCCTCACCTCTGCCCAGGGAGAAATTCCAGCAGCAGGTATGGGTGACACATCCTCTTCTTTAGCAGGTGGCAGCCTGGCAACTGCTGCAGAAAGTCCAGCAGAGCCCCACTCACACTGGGCCACCCACAAAGCCGTGGCCTCTCACTCCCTCCCACCAGCCCAGCCCCGAGACTGCTGACAGGGCAGAGAAAATGGCGTCAGGGACGGCTGCAGGGGCTCTTGCTGCCTGGAGTGGTATTTATATTCATCTCAACCCAGGCACACCTGGGGAAGGCTGGCCGGCACGGTAAGGCTGCCCAGGTCAGCCAATCATCACCCCTCAGGGGCTCACAGTTGCAGAAAATGGAACTTGCTGAACTGGCCAGGTCCAAGGAACAGGTGTGGGCTCCTGAGAGTCAGGATAGACAAGGGGCTGCAGCTTTGGCTTGTTTTCTAATCATTTTATCTGGCCCATGAGTGGGAGACAACTTCAAGAAAACCCTCTCCTAATGAGAGGAACCCAGGAGTCAGGGAGAGGAGGGGTGGGTGGTGGTTGGAGACAGAGGCCTGGTGCCCCGGGTGCAGTGGAAGTCTCTGGAAGACCAGGTGGAGGGAGGCCTCACGGAGTGATGCCCAGGGTCACAGACCTGTCGCAGCTGCTGTTTGTTAGTTCAAGTCCTGCTCTGAGGTGCTCTGTGTCAGCTCTGAGCGACAGGTGAGCTGGGGGTGCTCTGCAATGAGGGCTATGTGCACGGTTCCTGTGTGCCCAGCCCTGCCACGGTACCTGCAAGGGTAGCTCTGTATCCTGGGAGGGCCCTGACCACGAGAGCCCCATGGGCTGGGGTGGGGGTGGGGTACCTGCCCAGGTGAGCTCCATATTCTGGGATTGGTCTGACCACGAGAGCCCCATGGGCTGCTGGGGACCTGGTAAAGGATGTCAGGACAGTCAGTGAAGCCACCGAGGATATACCTCCAGTTGCTCCTAATTCCTACACCCTGCTGGTCATTCTACCAACCACCAGGACATGGTATTCTGTATTAGTCGTCAATGATGCCTTCTTTTGTATTCCATTAGTCCCAGAGTCACAAGAAATTTTGGCTTGTGAGTGGCAGGACTCAACATACAACTAAAACAATACTTCCGGGCCGTTCGGCCCCAAGGGTGCAAAAATTCCCACACCATCTTTGGGGAAAGCTTAGCTAAAGACCTAAAAGTTCTACCTCTGGAAAAGGAAACCCTCCTTCAATATGCAGACGACATTCTGATCGCCAGCCCTACTAAGGAGGCCTCTGAACTACCAAGCCAATAAAGGATAGAAGTTGTCCAAGAAAAAGCTCAAATATCACAGACTGCGGTGACCTGCCTGGGCTTCATTCTCACAGAAGGTCAGAGAAGCCCATCCCAGGAAAGGGAAGAAACCATTTTCAGCCTTACCCCTTTCTAAAACTAGAAGACAGCTTAGGGGTTCCTGGGGAGGCCAGGGTTTGCTGCTTCTGGATCCCTAACTACAGTCTACTAGCTGGGCCTCTATATGAAACACTGAAAGGAAAAGATGATGATCCTTTGGAATAGAATCCAGAAGTGGCCTTTCAAGAATGGAAAGAGCAGTCAATTCAGACCCTTGCCCTGGAACTCCCTAATTTAGCTAAACCCTTTGACCTTTACATTCCCGGTGAAAGGTGAATCGCCATTGGAGAATTAGTGCAAAAACTGGGACCACTTGAAATGGAACAATGCAAGAATGCCATCCAGGTAGGATAAACTACGGTCACTAAGGGGCTTGGCCCACTGCCACATCTGGCCAAGATAATGGCGGTATCTAAAAACCTGGAAATCAGCAGCCCAAAAGGCCACCTCCCTCCTAAGGGAAAAGGACCCCACGTGGTGATCCTAACCACCAACCATGCCCTGAAGTTGCAGGGTTCGCTCCGTGGGCACACCGACCTTGAGTGAGGAGGCCCTCCAACTCCAACATCCAGAGAGATAACCGGGGGCAACAGGGCACCATGACGACTCGTGTGAACATCACTTGACCTGGAGTTTCTCTCATAAAACAACAAAAGTGTGTCCCAAAAGAGTAGACTACTGCTTGCAGGACTTACTGCACCCAGAGGGGAGCTAATAATCTTGGCGGGGGAACGGTATATCACACTGTCACCATAGAAAAGCCTACAGACACCGTGATGATGGTGGCCAATAAGACCGGCTGGACTCCTGTTTACTTCAAAAGGCTGTTGACTCAGTGGCCATCATGGTCCTTGATCACCACTGACCCTGGACTGTCTGGGAGTTGAGCGGGCAGGGCTCTGACACCTGGTGCTGTTTGTACGTTAATTCAGGGGCCTAATTGAAGAAAGCGCAGACTACTGGTCAGAGCATCTAGGCTGGCAGAAACGGTCAGCCTAAGGTGGCCGAACAAATGTGGGGCGGGGTGAAACCGGCCCCCACAGCGTCTCTGCACATCTCTTTCCTGGACCCTTAAAGGTCATTAGAATCTATAACACTTCCAATGCTGGTGCTCAGGTGGACGAGCAGGGAGGCAGGGGTCCTGGGGACAATCAACGTCACCGGGAGGCTGCTGGGGAGAAGCTCTGACCCTCGCCCCAGGGTATGAGGGCTCCCAACTCAGCACTCAGCAGTTACAGAAGAAGGGTCTGCACCCTCAGCACTCCAAGAATGAGGAACAGGACAAAAGGCAGAGGAGGGGTTTGTCCCCAGCAAAGCCCATTAAAAATCCCTGGGAGATAAAAATAGAATCTGGGCAATAAAGTCAAGTCTAACCTTTTTTATCCTTTGTGCTTTGTCTAATTTCACGTGCTCCTAGGGTCCCGCATGCAGAGGTTCCACACCCGGCACTTCAGACCAGATTTCCTAGTGCAGAATGGCTGGGTCGACACCTCAGCTCCTGGGGCCCAGTGCAGACTCCACGATATAGAGCCTGAGCTACAGCCAACCCGGCCCTCGAGAGCTCCGCACCCTCCCTCCCACTGACTCTGACAGGATCTCTACACAGCAGCCCAGCCCACAGCCCACGGGGTAGTGCATGCTCTCACCTCTCCATTCTCTGATCAAAATATAAAGTTTCCTTTGCTTGTGAACCAAACTCAGTCTCGATCTGTTGGCCCCAATGACACTGGGCAGGGGGACACTTGTTGGGGTCCACTCTGGAAGATCAGTAACAGAAATTGAGACTATTGTAACCTCAATGAACAGATGTGTGAGCCAAACTGTAGTTAACATAGAACAGTGTATAAGGCTCGGGTAAAATAAGATGTTTCTAACACTTCCATTTGATATTTCCATCACTTTATTATAAGCAAGTTCAGTGAAAAGGTTTGTCTTATTTGTCAGGTCAATATTAGAGAAATGAAGTGATTTCTTTCCAAGGATGTACATCTAATAATCTTGGTTAAACCTTCAATCTTGTTTTAAATGCTTTTCCATTGAAAATGATACCTCTCTTTCAGCTCCCCCATTTCTGAGAAGTATAAAATCTTATAATTTATTATTACCAAAGGGGAAAGGTGGGAGGAGGGATAAATTAACAGTTTGGGATTAACACATACACACTGCTATGTATAAAATAGATCATCAACAAGGAACTACTGTATAGCACAGGGAACTACACTCAACATTTTGCAATAACCTATAAGGGGAAATAATCTGAAAAAGAATAGATATTTTTATTGACATCATCTATCAATGACAGTTAAAGTGTAACCTAAGGGAAGCTGGTGGTGAGTGCTTCTGACCCTGAAGACTTCAATCATCTAAAGTTTGGACTCTGCCTACTTCCCATGGCCCTTAATGAACATATGTGTAGCCGTAACTTAAAAACTTCCCCAGTTTGGGTTTCGGGGAGACACTGATTTTGAAAAAGCCCTGGTGTTCTCCTTACATGAATGGGACTCTTCCTACTGCTAAAACATGTCTGTCACACCCAGAGGATGGTATACCGTCTGATCGGGAAGAGTTTGGAAAAGGCATCTCATCTCCTCATCTCCTGGTGCTCGGGTTCACCCTTCCAGCGTCTTTACTAACAGTCTCCCCACTTGGAGATGTCAGCACTGTCAACATCCTGTTGCGTACAGTTTGGAATTTGTCCAGAGGATGAAGCGGAAGGATGAGGAACAATGAGAGACAAGTCCTAGGTGTTCAGACAGGCACATGTCACTCTAATTTCCAATCAGGAAGACGAATTGACCAAAGGCTAGGGTTGCCCATGGAAACAATATAGGGCTTGAGGAAATCCCGCTGCTTTGTGGCCAGTTCCCATAAACACAAGTTGAACAATGGAACTCAGGGGCAGTAAAATTCACAAAACTGCAGAGTTGAAAATATCCATCACTGAAAAATGTCTTGAGGAAAGTCAGAAAAAAGGACTTGTAAGCAAGGGAGAATGGCAGGAAAGGGATTTGAGGAGGTAGAAAGGACTCGCCATTAAGCACAAGAAAAGGAGCTGAACATTGCCAACATTGCAGTTGGCCAAAAAGGGTGTATGCGTTTTTTTCTGTATATATTCAAGAAAAGGGCATACACTTTTTTAGCCAACCAAACAGATGGGCACTGGAAGTCAATACTACAAAAGATATCACTTCGCATCAGTCAGAAGAGCCATCCTCATAAAGCGTAAACAACAGAAATGCAGGACAGGGCAACGAGAAGAGGGAGCCCTGTGAGACTTATAGTGGAAATGTATATTGCCAACGGCCATTCTGGAGAAGTGTATTGTATTTACTAAAGCATCTAAAAAATGAGCTACAGAGCATAGGGCACTTGCACTCATGGGCGTATATCTTGGGAAAAACAAAAATCGAGAGGACACAGGCACCCCAATGTTTACCCCCTCTCTGTTTAAAAGATCCTCGACTAGGATATAACTTAAATGTCTCTGGAGGGAAAAAATGGATAGAGATGTGGTACTTAGGTAGAGTGGAATATTATTCAGCCTGGAAATCAATGAAATATGGCCAGTTGTAACAACTCCGGAGGAGTTACGTATGATCATTCTAAGTGACAGAATTCAAAAAGAAAAAGACACATATCATAAGATATCACTTAAAGGTGGAATCCAAAATGGCTACACATGAAATAAATTACAAAACAAAAACATAGTCAAATATGTAGAAAACACGCATAAGGCTGCTAAACGGGAAAGGTGGGGAGAGGTGAGGCATCATCCAGGAGGTTGAAATTAGCAAAGATACCATTCCAAATACCAAACTGATAATCAACAAGGCCTACACGGTAGCTAAAAGAACTGCACTCAGCACACTCAAGTCACCGGAAAAGAATATATACGACTGGTAAGAATCTGAAAAAGAATTTATTGATGTCTCTCTGTACGTGAATCAAGTGGATGTACAGCAGCAAGAAACAGAGCTTTGAAAATCAGCTGTAACCAATATAGTAATAAATTGAAAAAAATAAACGACAGAGAGACAGAGAAAACCTCTTACAACTTTTCCTCAGGGACGGTGATGCAACATGGATTGAACACATCTAGACCCACAGCAGGATGAGACATAAGGCTGGAAACTGTTTGCGCTAAGAGAAATGTGAGGTTGGGTGAGGAAATGCACACCCTTTAAAGTAATACTACCTGGTACCCATTCAATGGGTCCCAAATCTGCAGGTTCAAGGGATCTTCCTATAGCTAAAACATGCATGGAAAACCCAGAGGACTGTACACCATGTGATCGGGAGATGTGTCTAAAATGCACCTCATTTATCCTCTCCTGGTGCTCCTGTTCACCATTCCAGCCACGCTACTTAGAATCTCCCCACTTGGAGAATCAGCACATTTAAACTTCTGTTTCACACATTTTGCAAATTGTGAGGAGGATGAACGGGAAGAGGGGGAACCAATGAGAGAATAGTTGTAGGGGTTTGGACGGGCACATATCACTCTAATTTCCCATTAAGAATAAGAATTAAAGAAAGGCTCAGCCTGCCTCGCTGGAGCCAAAATAGGGCCTGAAGCAATCCTGCGGGTTTGAGGCCAGCTCACAAAAGAACAACTTAAAAAATGGAGCTCAGGGTCACTGCAATTCACAAACCTGCAGAGTTATAAATGAAAACTAACGTCCAAAAATATGTTGAGGTAAGGCAAAGAAGAGGATCTGAATGCAAGACAGAATTGCAAGAAACAGATTTCAAGAGATAGATTGGACTCGTCTTTAACGCACATGAAAAGCGGCAGAATTTCGACAATGATGCAGTTGGCCCAAAAGGGCGTATGCGTTTTTTCCTGATTATATCCAGGAAAAAACGCATACGCACTTTATGGGCAACGAAGCAAGCAAGCAATGCAAATGTGCACAACAAAGAAGTCTCATTTCCCACCGGTCAAAAGGGCCATCCTAAAAAATTGTAAAAACCAGAAATGCAGGACAGGCCATGGAGAACAGGGAGCCTTTATACACTGATGGGCAGTGTGTGGACTGCCGAGAGCCACTCTGGAGAAGTGTATGGTGGTTCCTAAATCATCTAAAAAACAGAGCTACAGAGCATAGGACACTTCCAATCATGGGAGTATATCTAGGGAAGTCTAAAAATCAACAAGACACAAGCACACCACAGTTTAGGGCTACTCTGTTTACAAGAACCTCAACTTCAGTACACCTTAAATATCCCAGGAAAGAGAACAATGGATAAAGAAGATGTGGTACTTATGTACAATTTCTTCACCATGAAATCAATGTAATAAGGCTAGTAGAAGGATAAAGAGTGGATTTAGGTCCGATAATACTACTTGAAATAAGTCAAACAGAAAAAGAAACATATCATAAGATATCACTTATAGAGGGAGGGTAAATATGGCTGCACAAGAAAAGAATTACAGAACAGAACAGTGTCTCACATTTAGAAAACACACTTATGTCAGCTTAAGGGGAAAGGAGAGGTGGGGTGATGCATAAAACCAGAGTTTGAAATTAGCACAGATACCGTTCAATAAACCAAATAGGTATTAGACAAGATCTACACCTTGCTCAATGAACTGGCCTCAACACACCCTATACACCACAGAGAAATATATCTGAGTAATAAGAATCTTAAAACCCATGTATTGATATATCTCCATAAGGGAATCAAGTGTGTGCAGAGCGGCACAAACACAGCAGTGAAAATGAGCTAAACCCCATTATAGAAATAAATTTTAAAAAAAAACGCTGAAACAATGAAAGAGAGAAAAATTCTTACAAAATTCGCTCAGGGGCTGTGATGCAACCTGGATTGACCACATATAAACCCACAGCTGGATAAGACATAAGGCTGGACACTTGGGGCTGAGAGGATTGGTGAGCTTTGGTGAGCAACTGCCGAAAGTTTAATGCAATACTTCATGCTACTCAGTCCAAGGGTCCCAACACTCCAGGTTGAAGGGAATCTTCCTACAGCTAAACCATGCTTGGGAAACCCAGCGACTGGTATACCATATGATCGGGAAAGGTTTCTAAAACACACCTCATTTTTCCTCTCCTGGGGCTCCGGATCGACATTCCAGCCGCTTTACTAACAACATCCCCACATGGAGAGTCAATGCCCTTAAGTTCTGGTATCGCACAGTCTGCAGTTAGTGCGGAGGATGAATGGGAATAGGGGGAACCAGTGAGAAACTAGCTGTAGCGGTTTCAATGGGCACATGTCACTCTAATTTCACATCAGTAAGAAGAATTAACCAAAGGCACAGCAAGGTGCCCCAGAAGAAGAATAGAGCTTCAAGGAATCCTGTGGTTAAGGGGCAAGATCACAAAAATAAGAGCTGAAAAATGGAGCTAAGGGCCACTGCAATTCAAAAACCTGCACGGTTATAGAGGCCAACTATTTTCAAAAAATATATTGAGGTAAGGCTATGAAGAAGCATTGAAAGCAAGGCAGAATTGCAGGAAACTAATTTCAGGAGATACACTGGAATTGCACTGAAAACATATGAAGAGAGTCAGAACCTCGACAATGATGCACTTGGCCAAAAAGGGCGTATGCGTTTTTTCCTGAATATAGTCAGGAAAAAACGCATACACACTTTTTGGCCAACCAAGCAAGCTTGCAAAGGAAATCTGCACTACAATGAAGTCTCACTTTCCCCTGGTCAAAAGGGCCATCTGAAAAAAGTGTAAAATCCATAAAGGCACGACAGGCCATGGAGAACTGGGAGCCTTGTTATGCTGATGGGCGGGATGTAAATTGCCAACAGACACTCGGGAGAAGTGTATGGTGTTTCCTGAAACATCTAAAAAACAAAGCAACAGAGCCTAGGGCACTTCCACTTATGGTCCTAGAGTTTAGGGAAATTAAAATCAAAAAGACACAGCCACCCCAAAGTTTAGGATGGCTCTGTTTACAAGAAACTCATTTACGGTACAAGTTCAATATCGCAGAAAGTGAAAAATGGATAAAGAAGTTGTGGTAATTACGTACAATGCAATATCACTCAGCAATAAAATCTATGTCATCAGGCCCGTAGCAGCATAATGAGTGGATTAAGTACTATGAATCTAACTGAAATAAGTCACACAGAAAAAGAAACATCATAAGATATCACTAATACACGGAATGTAAACTTGGCTACACAGGAACTGAATTCCAAAACAGAACAGGGTCTCAAATTTAGAAAACCAACTTATGCTTGCTTAAGGGGGAAGGTGAGTTGGGGTGCTGCATAAAACCAGAGTTTGAAATTAGAACAGATAAAGTTCCTTAAGCCAAATATGGAATAGACAAGGGCTACTCCTTGCTCAACGAAATGGACTCAACACCGCATATTAAACGCCTAAGAATATACCTGACTAGTAAGAATCTTAAAACGTATGGATGGCAATGTCTGAAAGAGAATCAAGCGTGTGTACAGGGGCATAAACACAGCTGTGACAGGATTGGAGAGGTTCAGTGAGCAAATGAAGACCCTTTGAAGTCATATTGCATGGTACCCATTCCACGGGTCTCAACTCTCCAGGTTTAAGGTATTCTTCCTTCAGCTAAAACATGCATGTGGAACCTAGAGTATGATCAACCTTGTGATCGGGAGACGTGTTCAAATATGTCTCAGTTTTCCTCCCCTGGTACTCGGGTGCAACATTCCAGACGCTTTACTAACACTCTCCCCACTTGGAGAGTCAGCGCCTTTAACCTCCTGTTTGGCCCAGTTTGCAATTTCTGCGGAAGATGAACAGGAATAGGGAGAACCAATGAGAGACTAGCTGGAGGTGTCTGGACGGGCAAATTTAACTCTCATTTCCCACCAGGAAGAGGAATTAACCAAAGGCTCAGCGTGCCGTGCCGGAACCAGATTAGGGCCTGAAGCCATCCTGCGGTGTTGCGGCCAGCTCAAAAGAAAGCGAGTTGAAGAAAGGAGCTCAGGGGCACTGTAATTCACAAACCTGCAGAGTTATAAATGACAGCTATCGTCCAAAAATATACTGAAGTAAGGCTGCCAAGAGGACTTGAAAGCGGGGCAGAATTGCAGGAAACCGATTTCAGGAGGTAGACTGGAATTGCATTGAAAGCATAGGAAAAGAGGCAGAACGTCCACAATGATGCACTTGGCCAAAAAGGGCGTATGCGTTTTTTCCTGAATATATTCAGGAAAAAACGCATACGCACTTTTTGGCCAACCAAGCAAGCTTGCAAAGGAAATCTGCACTACAATGAAGTCTCACTTCCCCCCGGTCAAAAGGGCCATCTGAAAAAAGTGTAAAATCCAGAAAGGCAGGACAGGCCATGGAGAACTGGGAGCCTTGTTATGCTGATGGGCGGGATGTAAATTGCCAACAGACACTCGGGAGAAGTGTAGGGTGTTTCCGGAAACATCTAAAAAACAAAGCAACAGAGCCTAGGGCACTTCCACTTATGGTCCTATAGCTTAGGGAAATTAAAATCAAAAAGACACAGCCACCCCAAAGTTTGGGACGCCTCTGTTTACAAGAACCTCGTTTACTGTACAAGTTCAACATCGCAGAAAGTGAAAAATGGATAAAGAACTTGTGGTACTTACGTACAAGGCAGTATCACTCAGCAATGAAATCTATGTCATCAGGCCCGTAGCAGCATAATGAGTGGATTCAGGTACGATGATTCTAACTGAAATAAGTCACACAGAAAAAGAAACATCATAAGTTATCACTAATACACGGAATGTAAACTTGGCTACACAGGAACTGAATTCCAAAACAGAACAGGGTCTCAAATTCAGAAAACCAACTTATGCTGGCTTAAGGGTAAAGGTGATTTGGGGTGCTGCATAAAAACAGACATTGAAATGAGCACAGATAAAGTTCGTTAAGCCAAATATGGAATAGACAAGAGCTACTCCTTGCTCAACGAAATGGACTCAACACCGCATATTAAACGGCTAAGAATGTACCTGACTAGTAAGTATCTTAAAACCTATGGATTGCTATGTCTCCGAAAGAGAATCAAGCATGTTTACAGGGGCATAAACGCAGCAGTGATAGGATTGGAGAGGTTCGGTGAGCAAATGAAGACCTTTTGAAGTCATATTGCATGGTACCCATTCCACGGGTCTCAACTCTCCAGGTTTAAGGGATTCTTTCTTCAGCTAAAACATGCATGTGGAACCCAGAGTATGATCAACCGTGTGATCGGGAGAAGTGTTCAAATATGTCTCCGTTCTCGTCCCCTGGTACTCGGGTGCAACATTCCAGACGCTTTACTAACACTCTCCCGACTTGGAGAGTCAGTGCCTTTAACCTCCTGTTTGGCCCAGTTGCAATTTCTGCGGAAGATGAACAGGAATAGCGAGAACCAATGAGAGACTAGGTGGAGGTGTCTGGACGGGCAAATTTAACTCTCATTTCCCACCAGGAAGAGGAATTAACCAAAGGCTCAGCGTGCCGTGCCGGAACCAGATTAGGGCCTGAAGCCATCCTGCGGTGTTGCGGCCAGGTCACAAGAAAGCGAGTTGAAGAAAGGAGCTCAGGGGCACTGTAATTCACAAAGCTGCAGAGTTATAAATGACAGCTATCGTCCAAAAATATACTGAAGTAAGGCTGCCAAGAGGACTTGAAAGCGGGGCAGAATTGCAGGAAACCGATTTCAGGAGGTAGACTGGAATTGCATTGAAAGCATAGGAAAAGAGGCAGAACGTCCACAATGACGCACTTGGCCAAAAAGGGCGTATGCGTTTTTTCCTGAATATATTCAGGAAAAAACGCATACGCCCTTTTTGGCCAACCAAGCAAGCTTGCAAAGGAAATCTGCACTACAATGAAGTCTCACTTCCTCACGGTCAAAAGGGCCATCTGAAAAAAGTGTAAAATCCAGAAAGGCAGGACAGGCCATGGAGAACTGGGAGCCTTGTTATGCTGATGGGCGGGATGTAAATTGCCAACAGACACTCGGGAGAAGTGTATGGTGTTTCCTGAAACATCTAAAAAACAAAGCAACAGAGCCTAGGGCACTTCCACTTATGGTCCTATAGCTTAGGGAAATTAAAATCAAAAAGACACAGCCACCCCAAAGTTTGGGACACCTCTGTTTACAAGAACCTCGTTTACCGTACAAGTTCAATATCACAGAAAGTGAAAAATGGATAAAGAACTTGTGGTACTTACGTACAATGCAGTATCACTCAGCAATGAAATCTATGTCATCAGGCCCGTAGCAGCATAATGAGTGGATTCAGGTACGATGATTCTCACTGAAATAAGTCACACAGAAAAAGAAACATCATAAGATATCACTAATACACGGAATGTAAACTTGGCTACACAGGAACTGAATTCCAAAACAGAACAGGGTCTCAAATTTAGAAAACCAACTTATGCTTGCTTAAGGGGAAAGGTGAGTTGGGGTGCTGCATAAAACCAGAGATTGAAATGAGCACAGATAAAGTTCCTTAAGCCAAATATGGAATAGACAAGAGCTACTCCTTGCTCAACGAAATGGACTCAACACCCCATATTAAACGCCTAAGAATGTACCTGACTAGTAAGTATCTTAAAACCTATGGATTGCTATGTCTCCGAAAGAGAATCATGCATGTGTACAGGGGCATAAACGCAGCAGTGATAGGATTGGAGAGGTTCGGTGAGCAAATGAAGACCCTTTGAAGTCATATTGCATGGTACCCATTCCACGGGTCTCAACTCTCCAGGTTTAAGGTATTCTTCCTTCAGCTAAAACATGCATGTGGAACCCACAGTATGATCAACCGTGTGAACGGGACACGTGTTCAAATATGTCTCAGTTTTCCTCACCTGGTACTCGGCTGCAACATTCCAGATGCTTTACTAACACTCTCCCCACTTGGAGAGTCAGCGCCTTTAACCTCCTGTTTGGCCCAGTTTGCAATTTCTGTGGAAGATGAACAGGAATAGCGAGAACCAATGAGAGACTAGCTGGAGGTGTCTGGACGGGCAAATTTAACTCTCATTTCCCACCAGGAAGAGGAATTAACCAAAGGTTCAGCGTGCCGTACAGGAACCAGATTATGGCCTGAAGCCATCCTGCGGTGTTGCGGTCAGGTCACAAGAAAGCGAGTTGAAGAAAGGAGCTCAGGGGCACTGTAATTCACAAACCTGCAGAGTTATAAATGACAGCTATCGTCCAAAAATATACTGAAGTAAGGCTGCCAAGAGGACTTCAAAGCGGGGCAGAATTGCAGGAAACTGATTTCAGGAGGTAGACTGGAATTGCATTGAAAGCATAGGAAAAGAGGCAGAACGTCCACAATGATGCACTTGGCCAAAAAGGGCGTATGCGTTTTTTCCTGAATATATTCAGGAAAAAACGCATACGCCCTTTTTGGCCAACCAAGCAAGCTTGCAAAGGAAATCTGCACTACAATGAAGTCTCACTTCCCCCCGGTCAAAAGGGCCATCTGAAAAAAGTGTAAAATCCAGAAAGGCAGGACAGGCCATGGAGAACTGGGAGCCTTGTTATGCTGATGGGCGGGATGTAAATTGCCAACAGACACTCGGGAGAAGTGTATGGTGTTTCCTGAAACATCTAAAAAACAAAGCAACAGAGCCTAGGGCACTTCCACTTATGGTCCTATAGCTTAGGGAAATTAAAACCAAAAAGACACAGCCACCCCAAAGTTTGGAACGCCTCTGTTTACAAGAACCTCGTTTACAGTACAAGTTCAACATCGCAGAAAGTGAAAAATGGATAAAGAAGTTGTGGTATTTACTTAGAAAGCAATATCACTCAGCAATGAAATCTATGTCATCAGGCCCTTAGCAGCACAATGAGTGGATTCAGGTACGATGATTCTAACTGAAATAAGTCACACAGAAAAAGAAACATCATAAGATATCAGTAATACACGGAATGTAAACTTGGCTACACAGGAACTGAATTACAGAACAGAACAGGGTCTCAAATTTAGAAAACCAACTTATGCTTGCTTAAGGGGAAAGGTGAGTTGGGGTGCTGCATAAAACCAGAGATTGAAATGAGCACAGATAAAGTTCCTTAAGCCAAATATGGTATAGACAAGAGCTACTCCTTGCTCAACGAAATGCACTCAACACCGCATATTAAACGCCTAAGAATGTACCTGACTAGTAAGTATCTTAAAACCTATGGATTGCTATGTCTCCGAAAGAGAATCAAGCATGTGTACAGGGGCATAAACGCAGCAGTGATAGGATTGGAGAAGTTCGATGAGCAAATGAAGACCCTTTGAAGTCATATTGCATGGTACCCATTCCACGGGTCTCAACTCTCCAGGTTTAAGGTATTCTTCCTTCAGCTAAAACATGCATGTGGAACCTAGAGTATGATCAACCTTGTGATCGGGAGACGTGTTCAAATATGTCTCAGTTTTCCTCCCCTGGTACTCGGGTGCAACATTCCAGACGCTTTACTAACACTCTCCCCACTTGGAGAGTCAGCGCCTTTAACCTCCTGTTTGGCCCAGTTTGCAATTTCTGCGGAAGATGAACAGGAATAGGGAGAACCAATGAGAGACTAGCTGGAGGTGTCTGGACGGGCAAATTTAACTCTCATTTCCCACCAGGAAGAGGAATTAACCAAAGGCTCAGCGTGCCGTGCCGGAACCAGATTAGGGCCTGAAGCCATCCTGCGGTGTTGCGGCCAGCTCAAAAGAAAGCGAGTTGAAGAAAGGAGCTCAGGGGCACTGTAATTCACAAACCTGCAGAGTTATAAATGACAGCTATCGTCCAAAAATATACTGAAGTAAGGCTGCCAAGAGGACTTGAAAGCGGGGCAGAATTGCAGGAAACCGATTTCAGGAGGTAGACTGGAATTGCATTGAAAGCATAGGAAAAGAGGCAGAACGTCCACAATGATGCACTTGGCCAAAAAGGGCGTATGCGTTTTTTCCTGAATATATTCAGGAAAAAACGCATACGCACTTTTTGGCCAACCAAGCAAGCTTGCAAAGGAAATCTGCACTACAATGAAGTCTCACTTCCCCCCGGTCAAAAGGGCCATCTGAAAAAAGTGTAAAATCCAGAAAGGCAGGACAGGCCATGGAGAACTGGGAGCCTTGTTATGCTGATGGGCGGGATGTAAATTGCCAACAGACACTCTGGAGAAGTGTAGGGTGTTTCCGGAAACATCTAAAAAACAAAGCAACAGAGCCTAGGGCACTTCCACTTATGGTCCTATAGCTTAGGGAAATTAAAATCAAAAAGACACAGCCACCCCAAAGTTTGGGACGCCTCTGTTTACAAGAACCTCGTTTACTGTACAAGTTCAACATCGCAGAAAGTGAAAAATGGATAAAGAACTTGTGGTACTTACGTACAAGGCAGTATCACTCAGCAATGAAATCTATGTCATCAGGCCCGTAGCAGCATAATGAGTGGATTCAGGTACGATGATTCTAACTGAAATAAGTCACACAGAAAAAGAAACATCATAAGTTATCACTAATACACGGAATGTAAACTTGGCTACACAGGAACTGAATTCCAAAACAGAACAGGGTCTCAAATTCAGAAAACCAACTTATGCTGGCTTAAGGGTAAAGGTGATTTGGGGTGCTGCATAAAAACAGACATTGAAATGAGCACAGATAAAGTTCGTTAAGCCAAATATGGAATAGACAAGAGCTACTCCTTGCTCAACGAAATGGACTCAACACCGCATATTAAACGGCTAAGAATGTACCTGACTAGTAAGTATCTTAAAACCTATGGATTGCTATGTCTCCGAAAGAGAATCAAGCATGTTTACAGGGGCATAAACGCAGCAGTGATAGGATTGGAGAGGTTCGGTGAGCAAATGAAGACCTTTTGAAGTCATATTGCATGGTACCCATTCCACGGGTCTCAACTCTCCAGGTTTAAGGGATTCTTTCTTCAGCTAAAACATGCATGTGGAACCCAGAGTATGATCAACCGTGTGATCGGGAGAAGTGTTCAAATATGTCTCCGTTCTCGTCCCCTGGTACTCGGGTGCAACATTCCAGACGCTTTACTAACACTCTCCCGACTTGGAGAGTCAGTGCCTTTAACCTCCTGTTTGGCCCAGTTGCAATTTCTGCGGAAGATGAACAGGAATAGCGAGAACCAATGAGAGACTAGGTGGAGGTGTCTGGACGGGCAAATTTAACTCTCATTTCCCACCAGGAAGAGGAATTAACCAAAGGCTCAGCGTGCCGTGCCGGAACCAGATTAGGGCCTGAAGCCATCCTGCGGTGTTGCGGCCAGGTCACAAGAAAGCGAGTTGAAGAAAGGAGCTCAGGGGCACTGTAATTCACAAAGCTGCAGAGTTATAAATGACAGCTATCGTCCAAAAATATACTGAAGTAAGGCTGCCAAGAGGACTTGAAAGCGGGGCAGAATTGCAGGAAACCGATTTCAGGAGGTAGACTGGAATTGCATTGAAAGCATAGGAAAAGAGGCAGAACGTCCACAATGACGCACTTGGCCAAAAAGGGCGTATGCGTTTTTTCCTGAATATATTCAGGAAAAAACGCATACGCCCTTTTTGGCCAACCAAGCAAGCTTGCAAAGGAAATCTGCACTACAATGAAGTCTCACTTCCTCACGGTCAAAAGGGCCATCTGAAAAAAGTGTAAAATCCAGAAAGGCAGGACAGGCCATGGAGAACTGGGAGCCTTGTTATGCTGATGGGCGGGATGTAAATTGCCAACAGACACTCGGGAGAAGTGTATGGTGTTTCCTGAAACATCTAAAAAACAAAGCAACAGAGCCTAGGGCACTTCCACTTATGGTGCTATAGCTTAGGGAAATTAAAATCAAAAAGACACAGCCACCCCAAAGATTGGGACGCCTCTGTTTACAAGAACCTCATTTACAGTACAAGTTCAACATCGCAGAAAGTGAAAAATGGATAAAGAAGCTGTGGTATTTACTTAGAAAGCAATATCACTCAGCAATGAAATCTATGTCATCAGGCCCTTAGCAGCACAACGAGTGGATTCAGGTATGATGATTCTAACTGAAATAAGTCACACAGAAAAAGAAACATCATAAGATATCACTAATACACGGAATGTAAACTTGGCTACACAGGAACTGAATTACAGAACAGAACAGGGTCTCAAATTTAGAAAACCAACTTATGCTTGCTTAAGGGGAAAGGTGAGTTGGGGTGCTGCATAAAACCAGAGATTGAAATGAGTACAGATAAAGTTCCTTAAGCCAAATATGGAATAGACAAGAGCTACTCCTGGCTCAACGAAATGGACTCAACATCGCATATTAAACGCCTAAGAATGTACCTGACTAGTAAGTATCTTAAAACCTATGGATTGCTATGTCTCCGAAAGAGAATCAAGCATGTGTACAGGGGCATAAACGCAGCAGTGATAGGATTGGAGAGGTTCGGTGAACAAATGAAGACCCTTTGAAGTCATATTGCATGGTACCCATTCCACGGGTCTCAACTCTCCAGGTTTAAGGTATTCTTCCTTCAGCTAAAACATGCATGTGGAACCCAGAGTATGATCAACCGTGTGAACGGGAGACGTGTTCAAATATGTCTCAGTTTTCCTCCCCTGGTACTCGGGTGCAACATTCCAGACGCTTTACTAACACTCTCCCCACTTGGAGAGTCAGTCCCTTTAACCTCCTGTTTGGCCCAGTTTGCAATTTCTGCGGAAGATGAACAGGAATAAAGAGAACCAATGAGAGACTAGCTGGAGGTGTCTGGACGGGCAAATTTAACTCTCATTTCCCACCAGGAAGAGGAAATAACCAAAGGCTCAGCGTGCCGGGCCGGAACCAGATTAGGACCTGAAGCCATCCTGCGGTGTTGCGGCCAGCTCACAAGAAAGCGAGTTGAAGAAAGGAGCTCAGGGGCACTGTAATTCACAAACCTGCAGAGTTATAAATGACAGCTATCGTCCAAAAATATACTGAAGTAAGGCTGCCAAGAGGACTTCAAAGCGGGGCAGAATTTCAGGAAACCGATTTCAGGAGGTAGACTGGAATTGCATTGAAAGCATAGGAAAAGAGGCAGAACGTCCACAATGATGCACTTGGCCAAAAAGGGCATATGCGTTTTTTCCTGAATATATTCAGGAAAAAACGCATACGCCCTTTTTGGCCAACCAAGCAAACTTGCAAAGGAAATCTGCACTACAATGAAGTCTCACTTCCCCCCGGTCAAAAGGGCCATCTGAAAAAAGTGTAAAATCCAGAAAGGCAGGACAGGCCATGGAGAACTGGGAGCCTTGTTATGCTGATGGGCGGGATGTAAATTGCCAACAGACACTCGGGAGAAGTGTAGGGTGTTTCAGGAAACATCTACAAAACAAAGCAACAGAGCCTAGGGCACTTCCACTTATGGTCCTATAACTTAGGGAAATTAAAATCAAAAAGACACAGCCACCCCAAAGTTTGGGACGCCTCTGTTTACAAGAACCTCGTTTACTATACAAGTTCAATATCACAGAAAGTGAAAAATGGATAAAGAACTTGTGGTACTTACGTACAAGGCAGTATCACTCAGCAATGAAATCTATGTCATCAGGCCCGTAGCAGCATAATGAGTGGATTCAGGTACGATGATTCTAACTGAAATAAGTCACACAGAAAAAGAAACATCATAAGTTATCACTAATACACGGAATGTAAACTTGGCTACACAGGAACTGAATTCCAAAACAGAACAGGGTCTCAAATTCAGAAAACCAACTTATGCTGGCTTAAGGGTAAAGGTGATTTGGGGTGCTGCATAAAAACAGAGATTGAAGTGAGCACAGATAAAGTTCGTTAAGCCAAATATGGAATAGACAAGAGCTACTCCTTGCTCAACGAAATGGACTCAACACCGCATATTAAACGGCTAAGAATGTACCTGACTAGTAAGTATCTTAAAACCTATGGATTGCTATGTCTCCGAAAGAGAATCAAGCATGTTTACAGGGGCATAAACGCAGCAGTGATAGGATTGGAGAGGTTCGGTGAGCAAATGAAGACCCTTTGAAGTCATATTGCATGGTACCCATTCCACGGGTCTCAACTCTCCAGGTTTAAGGGATTCTTTCTTCAGCTAAAACATGCATGTGGAACCCAGAGTATGATCAACCGTGTGATCGGGAGACGTGTTCAAATATGTCTCCGTTCTCGTCCCCTGGTACTCGGGTGCAACATTCCAGACGCTTTACTAACACTCTCCCGACTTGGAGAGTCAGTGCCTTTAACCTCCTGTTTGGCCCAGTTGCAATTTCTGCGGAAGATGAACAGGAATAGCGAGAACCAATGAGAGACTAGCTGGAGGTGTCTGGACGGGCAAATTTAACTCTCATTTCCCACCAGGAAGAGGAATTAACCAAAGGCTCAGCGTGCCGTGCCGGAACCAGATTAGGGCCTGAAGCCATCCTGCGGTGTTGCGGCCAGGTCACAAGAAAGCGAGTTGAAGAAAGGAGCTCAGGGGCACTGTAATTCACAAACCTGCAGAGTTATAAATGACAGCTATCGTTCAAAAATATACTGAAGTAAGGCTGCCAAGAGGACTTGAAAGCGGGGCAGAATTGCAGGAAACCGATTTCAGGAGGTAGACTAGAATTGCATTGAAAGCATAGGAAAAGAGGCAGAACGTCCACAATGATGCACTTGGCCAAAAAGGGCGTATGCGTTTTTTCCTGAATCAGGAAAAAACGCATACGCCCTTTTTGGCCAACCAAGCAAACATGCAAAGGAAATCTGCACTACAATGAAGTCTCACTTCCCCCCGGTCAAAAGGGCCATCTGAAAAAAGTGTAAAACACAGAAAGGCAGGACAGGCCATGGAGAACTGGGAGCCTTGTTATGCTGATGGGCTTGATGTAAATTGCCAACAGCCACTCAGGAGAAGTGTATGGTGTTTCCTGAAACATCTAAAAAACAAAGCAACAGAGCCTAGGGCACTTCCACTTATGGTCCTATAGCTTAGGGAAATTAAAATCAAAAAGACACAGCCACCCCAAAGTTTGGGACACCTCTGTTTACAAGAACCTCGTTTACCGTACAAGTTCAATATCACAGAAAGTGAAAAATGGATAAAGAACTTGTGGTACTTACGTACAATGCAGTATCACTCAGCAATGAAATCTATGTCATCAGGCCCGTAGCAGCATAATGAGTGGATTCAGGTACGATGATTCTCACTGAAATAAGTCACACAGAAAAAGAAACATCATAAGATATCACTAATACACGGAATGTAAACTTGGCTACACAGGAACTGAATTCCAAAACAGAACAGGGTCTCAAATTTAGAAAACCAACTTATGCTTGCTTAAGGGGAAAGGTGAGTTGGGGTGCTGCATAAAACCAGAGATTGAAATGAGCACAGATAAAGTTCCTTAAGCCAAATATGGAATAGACAAGAGCTACTCCTTGCTCAACGAAATGGACTCAACACCCCATATTAAACGCCTAAGAATGTACCTGACTAGTAAGTATCTTAAAACCTATGGATTGCTATGTCTCCGAAAGAGAATCATGCATGTGTACAGGGGCATAAACGCAGCAGTGATAGGATTGGAGAGGTTCGGTGAGCAAATGAAGACCCTTTGAAGTCATATTGCATGGTACCCATTCCACGGGTCTCAACTCTCCAGGTTTAAGGTATTCTTCCTTCAGCTAAAACATGCATGTGGAACCCACAGTATGATCAACCGTGTGAACGGGACACGTGTTCAAATATGTCTCAGTTTTCCTCACCTGGTACTCGGCTGCAACATTCCAGATGCTTTACTAACACTCTCCCCACTTGGAGAGTCAGCGCCTTTAACCTCCTGTTTGGCCCAGTTTGCAATTTCTGTGGAAGATGAACAGGAATAGCGAGAACCAATGAGAGACTAGCTGGAGGTGTCTGGACGGGCAAATTTAACTCTCATTTCCCACCAGGAAGAGGAATTAACCAAAGGTTCAGCGTGCCGTACAGGAACCAGATTATGGCCTGAAGCCATCCTGCGGTGTTGCGGTCAGGTCACAAGAAAGCGAGTTGAAGAAAGGAGCTCAGGGGCACTGTAATTCACAAACCTGCAGAGTTATAAATGACAGCTATCGTCCAAAAATATACTGAAGTAAGGCTGCCAAGAGGACTTCAAAGCGGGGCAGAATTGCAGGAAACTGATTTCAGGAGGTAGACTGGAATTGCATTGAAAGCATAGGAAAAGAGGCAGAACGTCCACAATGATGCACTTGGCCAAAAAGGGCGTATGCGTTTTTTCCTGAATATATTCAGGAAAAAACGCATACGCCCTTTTTGGCCAACCAAGCAAGCTTGCAAAGGAAATCTGCACTACAATGAAGTCTCACTTCCCCCCGGTCAAAAGGGCCATCTGAAAAAAGTGTAAAATCCAGAAAGGCAGGACAGGCCATGGAGAACTGGGAGCCTTGTTATGCTGATGGGCGGGATGTAAATTGCCAACAGACACTCGGGAGAAGTGTATGGTGTTTCCTGAAACATCTAAAAAACAAAGCAACAGAGCCTAGGGCACTTCCACTTATGGTCCTATAGCTTAGGGAAATTAAAACCAAAAAGACACAGCCACCCCAAAGTTTGGAACGCCTCTGTTTACAAGAACCTCGTTTACAGTACAAGTTCAACATCGCAGAAAGTGAAAAATGGATAAAGAAGTTGTGGTATTTACTTAGAAAGCAATATCACTCAGCAATGAAATCTATGTCATCAGGCCCTTAGCAGCACAATGAGTGGATTCAGGTACGATGATTCTAACTGAAATAAGTCACACAGAAAAAGAAACATCATAAGATATCAGTAATACACGGAATGTAAACTTGGCTACACAGGAACTGAATTACAGAACAGAACAGGGTCTCAAATTTAGAAAACCAACTTATGCTTGCTTAAGGGGAAAGGTGAGTTGGGGTGCTGCATAAAACCAGAGATTGAAATGAGCACAGATAAAGTTCCTTAAGCCAAATATGGTATAGACAAGAGCTACTCCTTGCTCAACGAAATGCACTCAACACCGCATATTAAACGCCTAAGAATGTACCTGACTAGTAAGTATCTTAAAACCTATGGATTGCTATGTCTCCGAAAGAGAATCAAGCATGTGTACAGGGGCATAAACGCAGCAGTGATAGGATTGGAGAAGTTCGATGAGCAAATGAAGACCCTTTGAAGTCATATTGCATGGTACCCATTCCACGGGTCTCAACTCTCCAGGTTTAAGGTATTCTTCCTTCAGCTAAAACATGCATGTGGAACCTAGAGTATGATCAACCTTGTGATCGGGAGACGTGTTCAAATATGTCTCAGTTTTCCTCCCCTGGTACTCGGGTGCAACATTCCAGACGCTTTACTAACACTCTCCCCACTTGGAGAGTCAGCGCCTTTAACCTCCTGTTTGGCCCAGTTTGCAATTTCTGCGGAAGATGAACAGGAATAGGGAGAACCAATGAGAGACTAGCTGGAGGTGTCTGGACGGGCAAATTTAACTCTCATTTCCCACCAGGAAGAGGAATTAACCAAAGGCTCAGCGTGCCGTGCCGGAACCAGATTAGGGCCTGAAGCCATCCTGCGGTGTTGCGGCCAGCTCAAAAGAAAGCGAGTTGAAGAAAGGAGCTCAGGGGCACTGTAATTCACAAACCTGCAGAGTTATAAATGACAGCTATCGTCCAAAAATATACTGAAGTAAGGCTGCCAAGAGGACTTGAAAGCGGGGCAGAATTGCAGGAAACCGATTTCAGGAGGTAGACTGGAATTGCATTGAAAGCATAGGAAAAGAGGCAGAACGTCCACAATGATGCACTTGGCCAAAAAGGGCGTATGCGTTTTTTCCTGAATATATTCAGGAAAAAACGCATACGCACTTTTTGGCCAACCAAGCAAGCTTGCAAAGGAAATCTGCACTACAATGAAGTCTCACTTCCCCCCGGTCAAAAGGGCCATCTGAAAAAAGTGTAAAATCCAGAAAGGCAGGACAGGCCATGGAGAACTGGGAGCCTTGTTATGCTGATGGGCGGGATGTAAATTGCCAACAGACACTCGGGAGAAGTGTAGGGTGTTTCCGGAAACATCTAAAAAACAAAGCAACAGAGCCTAGGGCACTTCCACTTATGGTCCTATAGCTTAGGGAAATTAAAATCAAAAAGACACAGCCACCCCAAAGTTTGGGACGCCTCTGTTTACAAGAACCTCGTTTACTGTACAAGTTCAACATCGCAGAAAGTGAAAAATGGATAAAGAACTTGTGGTACTTACGTACAAGGCAGTATCACTCAGCAATGAAATCTATGTCATCAGGCCCGTAGCAGCATAATGAGTGGATTCAGGTACGATGATTCTAACTGAAATAAGTCACACAGAAAAAGAAACATCATAAGTTATCACTAATACACGGAATGTAAACTTGGCTACACAGGAACTGAATTCCAAAACAGAACAGGGTCTCAAATTCAGAAAACCAACTTATGCTGGCTTAAGGGTAAAGGTGATTTGGGGTGCTGCATAAAAACAGACATTGAAATGAGCACAGATAAAGTTCGTTAAGCCAAATATGGAATAGACAAGAGCTACTCCTTGCTCAACGAAATGGACTCAACACCGCATATTAAACGGCTAAGAATGTACCTGACTAGTAAGTATCTTAAAACCTATGGATTGCTATGTCTCCGAAAGAGAATCAAGCATGTTTACAGGGGCATAAACGCAGCAGTGATAGGATTGGAGAGGTTCGGTGAGCAAATGAAGACCTTTTGAAGTCATATTGCATGGTACCCATTCCACGGGTCTCAACTCTCCAGGTTTAAGGGATTCTTTCTTCAGCTAAAACATGCATGTGGAACCCAGAGTATGATCAACCGTGTGATCGGGAGAAGTGTTCAAATATGTCTCCGTTCTCGTCCCCTGGTACTCGGGTGCAACATTCCAGACGCTTTACTAACACTCTCCCGACTTGGAGAGTCAGTGCCTTTAACCTCCTGTTTGGCCCAGTTGCAATTTCTGCGGAAGATGAACAGGAATAGCGAGAACCAATGAGAGACTAGGTGGAGGTGTCTGGACGGGCAAATTTAACTCTCATTTCCCACCAGGAAGAGGAATTAACCAAAGGCTCAGCGTGCCGTGCCGGAACCAGATTAGGGCCTGAAGCCATCCTGCGGTGTTGCGGCCAGGTCACAAGAAAGCGAGTTGAAGAAAGGAGCTCAGGGGCACTGTAATTCACAAAGCTGCAGAGTTATAAATGACAGCTATCGTCCAAAAATATACTGAAGTAAGGCTGCCAAGAGGACTTGAAAGCGGGGCAGAATTGCAGGAAACCGATTTCAGGAGGTAGACTGGAATTGCATTGAAAGCATAGGAAAAGAGGCAGAACGTCCACAATGACGCACTTGGCCAAAAAGGGCGTATGCGTTTTTTCCTGAATATATTCAGGAAAAAACGCATACGCCCTTTTTGGCCAACCAAGCAAGCTTGCAAAGGAAATCTGCACTACAATGAAGTCTCACTTCCTCACGGTCAAAAGGGCCATCTGAAAAAAGTGTAAAATCCAGAAAGGCAGGACAGGCCATGGAGAACTGGGAGCCTTGTTATGCTGATGGGCGGGATGTAAATTGCCAACAGACACTCGGGAGAAGTGTATGGTGTTTCCTGAAACATCTAAAAAACAAAGCAACAGAGCCTAGGGCACTTCCACTTATGGTGCTATAGCTTAGGGAAATTAAAATCAAAAAGACACAGCCACCCCAAAGATTGGGACGCCTCTGTTTACAAGAACCTCATTTACAGTACAAGTTCAACATCGCAGAAAGTGAAAAATGGATAAAGAAGCTGTGGTATTTACTTAGAAAGCAATATCACTCAGCAATGAAATCTATGTCATCAGGCCCTTAGCAGCACAACGAGTGGATTCAGGTATGATGATTCTAACTGAAATAAGTCACACAGAAAAAGAAACATCATAAGATATCACTAATACACGGAATGTAAACTTGGCTACACAGGAACTGAATTACAGAACAGAACAGGGTCTCAAATTTAGAAAACCAACTTATGCTTGCTTAAGGGGAAAGGTGAGTTGGGGTGCTGCATAAAACCAGAGATTGAAATGAGTACAGATAAAGTTCCTTAAGCCAAATATGGAATAGACAAGAGCTACTCCTGGCTCAACGAAATGGACTCAACATCGCATATTAAACGCCTAAGAATGTACCTGACTAGTAAGTATCTTAAAACCTATGGATTGCTATGTCTCCGAAAGAGAATCAAGCATGTGTACAGGGGCATAAACGCAGCAGTGATAGGATTGGAGAGGTTCGGTGAACAAATGAAGACCCTTTGAAGTCATATTGCATGGTACCCATTCCACGGGTCTCAACTCTCCAGGTTTAAGGTATTCTTCCTTCAGCTAAAACATGCATGTGGAACCCAGAGTATGATCAACCGTGTGAACGGGAGACGTGTTCAAATATGTCTCAGTTTTCCTCCCCTGGTACTCGGGTGCAACATTCCAGACGCTTTACTAACACTCTCCCCACTTGGAGAGTCAGTCCCTTTAACCTCCTGTTTGGCCCAGTTTGCAATTTCTGCGGAAGATGAACAGGAATAGCGAGAACCAATGAGAGACTAGCTGGAGGTGTCTGGACGGGCAAATTTAACTCTCATTTCCCACCAGGAAGAGGAAATAACCAAAGGCTCAGCGTGCCGGGCCGGAACCAGATTAGGACCTGAAGCCATCCTGCGGTGTTGCGGCCAGCTCACAAGAAAGCGAGTTGAAGAAAGGAGCTCAGGGGCACTGTAATTCACAAACCTGCAGAGTTATAAATGACAGCTATCGTCCAAAAATATACTGAAGTAAGGCTGCCAAGAGGACTTCAAAGCGGGGCAGAATTTCAGGAAACCGATTTCAGGAGGTAGACTGGAATTGCATTGAAAGCATAGGAAAAGAGGCAGAACGTCCACAATGATGCACTTGGCCAAAAAGGGCATATGCGTTTTTTCCTGAATATATTCAGGAAAAAACGCATACGCCCTTTTTGGCCAACCAAGCAAACTTGCAAAGGAAATCTGCACTACAATGAAGTCTCACTTCCCCCCGGTCAAAAGGGCCATCTGAAAAAAGTGTAAAATCCAGAAAGGCAGGACAGGCCATGGAGAACTGGGAGCCTTGTTATGCTGATGGGCGGGATGTAAATTGCCAACAGACACTCGGGAGAAGTGTAGGGTGTTTCAGGAAACATCTACAAAACAAAGCAACAGAGCCTAGGGCACTTCCACTTATGGTCCTATAACTTAGGGAAATTAAAATCAAAAAGACACAGCCACCCCAAAGTTTGGGACGCCTCTGTTTACAAGAACCTCGTTTACTATACAAGTTCAATATCACAGAAAGTGAAAAATGGATAAAGAACTTGTGGTACTTACGTACAAGGCAGTATCACTCAGCAATGAAATCTATGTCATCAGGCCCGTAGCAGCATAATGAGTGGATTCAGGTACGATGATTCTAACTGAAATAAGTCACACAGAAAAAGAAACATCATAAGTTATCACTAATACACGGAATGTAAACTTGGCTACACAGGAACTGAATTCCAAAACAGAACAGGGTCTCAAATTCAGAAAACCAACTTATGCTGGCTTAAGGGTAAAGGTGATTTGGGGTGCTGCATAAAAACAGAGATTGAAGTGAGCACAGATAAAGTTCGTTAAGCCAAATATGGAATAGACAAGAGCTACTCCTTGCTCAACGAAATGGACTCAACACCGCATATTAAACGGCTAAGAATGTACCTGACTAGTAAGTATCTTAAAACCTATGGATTGCTATGTCTCCGAAAGAGAATCAAGCATGTTTACAGGGGCATAAACGCAGCAGTGATAGGATTGGAGAGGTTCGGTGAGCAAATGAAGACCCTTTGAAGTCATATTGCATGGTACCCATTCCACGGGTCTCAACTCTCCAGGTTTAAGGGATTCTTTCTTCAGCTAAAACATGCATGTGGAACCCAGAGTATGATCAACCGTGTGATCGGGAGACGTGTTCAAATATGTCTCCGTTCTCGTCCCCTGGTACTCGGGTGCAACATTCCAGACGCTTTACTAACACTCTCCCGACTTGGAGAGTCAGTGCCTTTAACCTCCTGTTTGGCCCAGTTGCAATTTCTGCGGAAGATGAACAGGAATAGCGAGAACCAATGAGAGACTAGCTGGAGGTGTCTGGACGGGCAAATTTAACTCTCACTTCCCACCAGGAAGAGGAATTAACCAAAGGCTCAGCGTGCCGTGCCGGAACCAGATTAGGGCCTGAAGCCATCCTGCGGTGTTGCGGCCAGGTCACAAGAAAGCGAGTTGAAGAAAGGAGCTCAGGGGCACTGTAATTCACAAACCTGCAGAGTTATAAATGACAGCTATCGTCCAAAAATATACTGAAGTAAGGCTGCCAAGAGGACTTGAAAGCGGGGCAGAATTGCAGGAAACCGATTTCAGGAGGTAGACTAGAATTGCATTGAAAGCATAGGAAAAGAGGCAGAACGTCCACAATGATGCACTTGGCCAAAAAGGGCGTATGCGTTTTTTCCTGAATCAGGAAAAAACGCATACGCCCTTTTTGGCCAACCAAGCAAACATGCAAAGGAAATCTGCACTACAATGAAGTCTCACTTCCCCCCGGTCAAAAGGGCCATCTGAAAAAAGTGTAAAACACAGAAAGGCAGGACAGGCCATGGAGAACTGGGAGCCTTGTTATGCTGTTGGGCTTGATGTAAATTGCCAACAGCCACTCAGGAGAAGTGTATGGTGTTTCCTGAAACATCTAAAAAACAAAGCAACAGAGCCTAGGGCACTTCCACTTATGGTCCTATAGCTTAGGGAAATTAAAATCAAAAAGACACAGCCACCCCAAAGTTTGGGACACCTCTGTTTACAAGAACCTCGTTTACCGTACAAGTTCAATATCACAGAAAGTGAAAAATGGATAAAGAACTTGTGGTACTTACGTACAATGCAGTATCACTCAGCAATGAAATCTATGTCATCAGGCCCGTAGCAGCATAATGAGTGGATTCAGGTACGATGATTCTCACTGAAATAAGTCACACAGAAAAAGAAACATCATAAGATATCACTAATACACGGAATGTAAACTTGGCTACACAGGAACTGAATTCCAAAACAGAACAGGGTCTCAAATTTAGAAAACCAACTTATGCTTGCTTAAGGGGAAAGGTGAGTTGGGGTGCTGCATAAAACCAGAGATTGAAATGAGCACAGATAAAGTTCCTTAAGCCAAATATGGAATAGACAAGAGCTACTCCTTGCTCAACGAAATGGACTCAACACCCCATATTAAACGCCTAAGAATGTACCTGACTAGTAAGTATCTTAAAACCTATGGATTGCTATGTCTCCGAAAGAGAATCATGCATGTGTACAGGGGCATAAACGCAGCAGTGATAGGATTGGAGAGGTTCGGTGAGCAAATGAAGACCCTTTGAAGTCATATTGCATGGTACCCATTCCACGGGTCTCAACTCTCCAGGTTTAAGGTATTCTTCCTTCAGCTAAAACATGCATGTGGAACCCACAGTATGATCAACCGTGTGAACGGGACACGTGTTCAAATATGTCTCAGTTTTCCTCACCTGGTACTCGGCTGCAACATTCCAGATGCTTTACTAACACTCTCCCCACTTGGAGAGTCAGCGCCTTTAACCTCCTGTTTGGCCCAGTTTGCAATTTCTGTGGAAGATGAACAGGAATAGCGAGAACCAATGAGAGACTAGCTGGAGGTGTCTGGACGGGCAAATTTAACTCTCATTTCCCACCAGGAAGAGGAATTAACCAAAGGTTCAGCGTGCCGTACAGGAACCAGATTATGGCCTGAAGCCATCCTGCGGTGTTGCGGTCAGGTCACAAGAAAGCGAGTTGAAGAAAGGAGCTCAGGGGCACTGTAATTCACAAACCTGCAGAGTTATAAATGACAGCTATCGTCCAAAAATATACTGAAGTAAGGCTGCCAAGAGGACTTCAAAGCGGGGCAGAATTGCAGGAAACTGATTTCAGGAGGTAGACTGGAATTGCATTGAAAGCATAGGAAAAGAGGCAGAACGTCCACAATGATGCACTTGGCCAAAAAGGGCGTATGCGTTTTTTCCTGAATATATTCAGGAAAAAACGCATACGCCCTTTTTGGCCAACCAAGCAAGCTTGCAAAGGAAATCTGCACTACAATGAAGTCTCACTTCCCCCCGGTCAAAAGGGCCATCTGAAAAAAGTGTAAAATCCAGAAAGGCAGGACAGGCCATGGAGAACTGGGAGCCTTGTTATGCTGATGGGCGGGATGTAAATTGCCAACAGACACTCGGGAGAAGTGTATGGTGTTTCCTGAAACATCTAAAAAACAAAGCAACAGAGCCTAGGGCACTTCCACTTATGGTCCTATAGCTTAGGGAAATTAAAACCAAAAAGACACAGCCACCCCAAAGTTTGGAACGCCTCTGTTTACAAGAACCTCGTTTACAGTACAAGTTCAACATCGCAGAAAGTGAAAAATGGATAAAGAAGTTGTGGTATTTACTTAGAAAGCAATATCACTCAGCAATGAAATCTATGTCATCAGGCCCTTAGCAGCACAATGAGTGGATTCAGGTACGATGATTCTAACTGAAATAAGTCACACAGAAAAAGAAACATCATAAGATATCAGTAATACACGGAATGTAAACTTGGCTACACAGGAACTGAATTACAGAACAGAACAGGGTCTCAAATTTAGAAAACCAACTTATGCTTGCTTAAGGGGAAAGGTGAGTTGGGGTGCTGCATAAAACCAGAGATTGAAATGAGCACAGATAAAGTTCCTTAAGCCAAATATGGTATAGACAAGAGCTACTCCTTGCTCAACGAAATGCACTCAACACCGCATATTAAACGCCTAAGAATGTACCTGACTAGTAAGTATCTTAAAACCTATGGATTGCTATGTCTCCGAAAGAGAATCAAGCATGTGTACAGGGGCATAAACGCAGCAGTGATAGGATTGGAGAAGTTCGATGAGCAAATGAAGACCCTTTGAAGTCATATTGCATGGTACCCATTCCACGGGTTTCAACTACCCAGGTTTAAGGTATTCTTCCTTCAGCTAAAACATGCATGTGGAACCTAGAGTATGATCAACCATGTGATCGGGAGACGTGTTCAAATATGTCTCAGTTTTCGTACCCTGGTACTCGGGTGCAACATTCCAGATGCTTTACTAACACTCTCCCGACTAGGAGAGTCAGTCCCTTTAACCTCCTGTTTGGCCCAGTTTGCAATTTCTGCGTAAGATGAACAGGAATAGTGAGAACCAATGAGAGACTAGCTGGAGGTGTCTGGACGGGCAAATTTAACTCTCATTTCCCACCAGGAAGAGGAATTAACCAAAGGTTCAGCGTGCCGTACCGGAACCAGATTAGGGCCTGAAGCCATCCTGCGGTGTTGCGGTCAGGTCACAAGAAAGCGAGTTGAAGAAAGGAGCTCAGGGGCACTGTAATTCACAAACCTGCAGAGTTATAAATGACAGCTATCGTCCAAAAATATACTGAAGTAAGGCTGCCAAGAGGACTTGAAAGCGGGGCAGAATTGCAGGAAACTGATTTCAGGAGGTAGACTGGAATTGCATTGAAAGCATAGGAAAAGAGGCAGAACGTCCACAATGATGCACTTGGCCAAAAAGGGCATATGCGTTTTTTCCTGAATATATTCAGGAAAAAAACGCATACGCCCTTTTTGGCAATCAAGCAAGCTTGCAAAGGAAATCTGCACAAAATGAAGTCTCACTTCCTCCCGGTCAAAAGGGCCATCTGAAAAAAGTGTAAAATCCAGAAAGGCAGGACAGGCCATGGTTAACTGGGAGCCTTGTTATGCTGATGGGCGGGATGTAAATTGCCAACAGACACTCGGGAGAAGTGTATGGTGTTTCCGGAAACATCAAAAAAACAAAGCAACAGAGCCTAGGGCACTTCCACTTATGGTCCTATAGCTTAGGGAAATTAAAATCAAAAAAACACAGCCACCCCAAAGTTTGGGACGCCTCTGTTTACAAGAACCTCGTTTACCGTACAAGTTCAATATCACAGAAAGTGAAAAATGGATAAAGAACTTGTGGTACTTACGTACAATGCAGTATCACTCAGCAATGAAATCTATGTCATCAGGCCCGTAGCAGCATAATGAGTGGATTCAGGTACGATGATTCTAACTGAAATAAGTCACACAGAAAAAGAAACATCATAAGATATCACTAATACACGGAATGTAAACTTGGCTACACAGGAACTGAATTCCAAAACAGAACATGGTCTCCAATTTAGAAAACCAACTTCTGCTTGCTTAAGGGGAAAGGTGAGTTGGGGTGCTGCATAAAACCAGAGATTGAAATGAGCACAGATAAAGTTCCTTAAGCCAAATATGGAATAGACAAGAGCTACTCCTTGCTCAACGAAATGGACTCAACACCCCATATTAAACGCCTAAGAATGTACCTGACTAGTAAGTATCTTAAAACCTATGGATTGCTATGTCTCCAAAAGAGAATCAAGCGTGTGTACAGGGGCATAAACGCAGCAGTGATAGGATTGGAGAGGTTCGGTGAGCAAATGAAGACCCTTTGAAGTCATATTGCATGGTACCCATTACACGGGTCTCAACTCTCCAGGTTTAAGGTATTCTTCCTTCAGCTAAAACATGCATGTGGAACCCAGAGTATGATCAACCATGTGAACGGGAGACGTGTTCAAATATGTCTCAGTTTCCCTCCCCTGGTACTCGGCTGCAACATTCCAGAAGCTTAACTAACACTCTCCCCACTTGGAGAGTCAGCGCCTTTAACCTCCTGTTTGGCCCAGTTTGCAATTTCTGCGGAAGATGAACAGGAATAGGGAACACCAATGAGAGACTAGCTGGAGGTGTCTGGACGGGCAAATTTAACTCTCATTTCCCACCAGGAAGAGGAAATAACCAAAGGCTCAGTGTGCCGTGCCGGAACCAGATTAGGGCCTGAAGTCATCCTGCGGTGTTGCGGCCAGGTCACAAGAAAGCGAGTTGAAGAAAGGAGCTCAGGGGCACTGTAATTCACAAACCTGCAGAGTTATAAATGACAGCTATCGTCCAAAAATATACTGAAGTAAGGCTGCCAAGAGGACTTGAAAGCGGGGCAGAATTGCAGGAAACCGATTTCAGGAGGTAGACTGGAATTGCATTGAAAGCATAGGAAAAGAGGCAGAACGTCCACAATGATGCACTTGGCCAAAAAGGGCGTATGCGTTTTTTCCTGAATATATTCAGGAAAAAACGCATACGCCCTTTTTGGCCAACCAAGCAAGCTTGCAAAGGAAATCTGCACTACAATGAAGTCTCACTTCCCCCCGGTCAAAAGGGCCATCTGAAAAAAGTGTAAAATCCAGAAAGGCAGGACAGGCCATGGAGAACTGGGAGCCTTGTTATGCTGATGGGTGGGATGTAAATTGCCAACAGACACTCGGGAGAAGTGTATGGTGTTTCCTGAAACATCTAAAAAACAAAGCAACAGAGCCTAGGGCACTTCCACTTATGGTCCTATAGATTAGGGAAATTAAAACCAAAAAGACACAGCCACCCCAAAGTTTGGAACGCCTCTGTTTACAAGAACCTCGTTTACAGTACAAGTTCAACATCGCAGAAAGTGAAAAATGGATAAAGAAGTTGTGGTATTTACTTAGAAAGCAATATCACTCAGCAATGAAATCTATGTCATCAGGCCCTTAGCAGCACAATGAGTGGATTCAGGTACGATGATTCTAACTGAAATAAGTCACACAGAAAAAGAAACATCATAAGATATCAGTAATACACGGAATGTAAACTTGGCTACACAGGAACTGAATTACAGAACAGAACAGGGTCTCAAATTTAGAAAACCAACTTATGCTTGCTTAAGGGGAAAGGTGAGTTGGGGTGCTGCATAAAACCAGAGATTGAAATGAGCACAGATAAAGTTCCTTAAGCCAAATATGGTATAGACAAGAGCTACTCCTTGCTCAACGAAATGCACTCAACACCGCATATTAAACGCCTAAGAATGTACCTGACTAGTAAGTATCTTAAAACCTATGGATTGCTATGTCTCCGAAAGAGAATCAAGCATGTGTACAGGGGCATAAACGCAGCAGTGATAGGATTGGAGAAGTTCGATGAGCAAATGAAGACCCTTTGAAGACATATTGCATGGTACCCATTCCACGGGTTTCAACTACCCAGGTTTAAGGTATTCTTCCTTCAGCTAAAACATGCATGTGGAACCTAGAGTATGATCAACCATGTGATCGGGAGACGTGTTCAAATATGTCTCAGTTTTCGTACCCTGGTACTCGGGTGCAACATTCCAGATGCTTTACTAACACTCTCCCGACTAGGAGAGTCAGTCCCTTTAACCTCCTGTTTGGCCCAGTTTGCAATTTCTGCGTAAGATGAACAGGAATAGTGAGAACCAATGAGAGACTAGCTGGAGGTGTCTGGACGGGCAAATTTAACTCTCATTTCCCACCAGGAAGAGGAATTAACCAAAGGTTCAGCGTGCCGTACCGGAACCAGATTAGGGCCTGAAGCCATCCTGCGGTGTTGCGGTCAGGTCACAAGAAAGCGAGTTGAAGAAAGGAGCTCAGGGGCACTGTAATTCACAAACCTGCAGAGTTATAAATGACAGCTATCGTCCAAAAATATACTGAAGTAAGGCTGCCAAGAGGACTTGAAAGCGGGGCAGAATTGCAGGAAACTGATTTCAGGAGGTAGACTGGAATTGCATTGAAAGCATAGGAAAAGAGGCAGAACGTCCACAATGATGCACTTGGCCAAAAAGGGCGTATGCGTTTTTTCCTGAATATATTCAGGAAAAAAACGCATACGCCCTTTTTGGCAATCAAGCAAGCTTGCAAAGGAAATCTGCACAAAATGAAGTCTCACTTCCTCCCGGTCAAAAGGGCCATCTGAAAAAAGTGTAAAATCCAGAAAGGCAGGACAGGCCATGGTTAACTGGGAGCCTTGTTATGCTGATGGGCGGGATGTAAATTGCCAACAGACACTCGGGAGAAGTGTATGGTGTTTCCGGAAACATCAAAAAAACAAAGCAACAGAGCCTAGGGCACTTCCACTTATGGTCCTATAGCTTAGGGAAATTAAAATCAAAAAGACACAGCCACCCCAAAGTTTGGGACGCCTCTGTTTACAAGAACCTCGTTTACCGTACAAGTTCAATATCACAGAAAGTGAAAAATGGATAAAGAACTTGTGGTACTTACGTACAAAGCAGTATCACTCAGCAATGAAATCTATGTCATCAGGCCCGTAGCAGCATAATGAGTGGATTCAGGTACGATGATTCTAACTGAAATAAGTCACACAGAAAAAGAAACATCATAAGATATCACTAATACACGGAATGTAAACTTGGCTACACAGGAACTGAATTCCAAAACAGAACATGGTCTCCAATTTAGAAAACCAACTTCTGCTTGCTTAAGGGGAAAGGTGAGTTGGGGTGCTGCATAAAACCAGAGATTGAAATGAGCACAGATAAAGTTCCTTAAGCCAAATATGGAATAGACAAGAGCTACTCCTTGCTCAACGAAATGGACTCAACACCCCATATTAAACGCCTAAGAATGTACCTGACTAGTAAGTATCTTAAAACCTATGGATTGCTATGTCTCCAAAAGAGAATCAAGCGTGTGTACAGGGGCATAAACGCAGCAGTGATAGGATTGGAGAGGTTCGGTGAGCAAATGAAGACCCTTTGAAGTCATATTTCATGGTACCCATTACACGGGTCTCAACTCTCCAGGTTTAAGGTATTCTTCCTTCAGCTAAAACATGCATGTGGAACCCAGAGTATGATCAACCATGTGAACGGGAGACGTGTTCAAATATGTCTCAGTTTCCCTCCCCTGGTACTCGGCTGCAACATTCCAGAAGCTTTACTAACACTCTCCCCACTTGGAGAGTCAGCGCCTTTAACCTCCTGTTTGGCCCAGTTTGCAATTTCTGTGGAAGATGAACAGGAATAGGGAACACCAATGAGAGACTAGCTGGAGGTGTCTGGACGGGCAAATTTAACTCTCATTTCCCACCAGGAAGAGGAAATAACCAAAGGCTCAGTGTGCCGTGCCGGAACCAGATTAGGGCCTGAAGTCATCCTGCGGTGTTGCGGCCAGGTCACAAGAAAGCGAGTTGAAGAAAGGAGCTCAGGGGCACTGTAATTCACAAACCTGCAGAGTTATAAATGACAGCTACCGTCCAAAAATATACTGAAGTAAGGCTGCCAAGAGGACTTGAAAGCGGGGCAGAATTGCAGGAAACCGATTTCAGGAGGTAGACTGGAATTGCATTGAAAGCATAGGAAAAGAGGCAGAACGTCCACAATGATGCACTTGGCCAAAAAGGGCGTATGCGTTTTTTAGGAAAAAACGCATACGCCCTTTTTGGCCAACCAAGCAAGCTTGCAAAGGAAATCTGCACTACAATGAAGTCTCACTTCCCCCCGGTCAAAAGGGCCATCTGAAAAAAGTGTAAAATCCAGAAAGGCAGGACAGGCCATGGAGAACTGGGAGCCTTGTTATGCTGATGGGCGGGATGTAAATTGCCAACAGACACTCGGGAGAAGTGTATGGTGTTTCCTGAAACATCTAAAAAACAAAGCAACAGAGCCTAGGGCACTTCCACTTATGGTCCTACAGCTTAGGGAAATTAAAATCAAAAAGACACAGCCACCCCAAAGTTTGGGACGCCTCTGTTTACAAGAACCTCGTTTACCATACAAGTTCAATATCACAGAAAGTGAAAAATGGATAAAGAACTTGTGGTACTTACGTACAATGCAGTATCACTCAGCAATGAAATCTATGTCATCAGGCCCATAGCAGCATAATGAGTGGATTCAGGTACGATGATTCTAACTGAAATAAGTCACACAGAAAAAGAAACATCATAAGATATCAGTAATACACGGAATGTAAACTTGGCTACACAGGAACTGAATTCCAAAACAGAACAGGGTCTCAAATTTAGAAAACCACCTTATGCTTGCATAAGGGGAAAGGTGAGTTGGGGTGCTGCATATAACCAGAGATTGAAATGAGCACAGATAAAGTTCCTTAAGCCAAATATGGAATAGACAAGAGCTACTCCTTGCTCAACGAAATGGACTCAACACCCCATATTAAACGCCTAAGAATGTACCTGACTAGTAAGTATCTTAAAACCTATGGATTGCTATGTCTCCAAAAGAGAATCAAGCGTGTGTACAGTGGCATAAACGCAGCAGTGATAGGATTGGAGAGGTTCGGTGAGCAAGTGAAGACCCTTTGAAGTCATATTGCATGGTACCCATTACGCGGGTCTCAACTCTCCAGGTTTAAGGTATTCTTCCTTCAGCTAAAACATGCATGTGGAACCCCGAGTATGATCAACCATGTGAACGGGAGACGTGTTCAAATATGTCTCAGTTTTCCTCCCCTGGTACTCGGGTGCAACATTCCAGACGCTTTACTAACACTCTCCCCACTTGGAGAGTCAGCGCCTTTAACCTCCTGTTTGGCCCAGTTTGCAATTTCTGTGGAAGATGAACAGGAATAGGGAACACCAATGAGAGACTAGCTGGAGGTGTCTGGACGGGCAAATTTAACTCTCATTTCCCACCAGGAAGAGGAAATAACCAAAGGCTCAGCGTGCCGGGCCGGAACCAGATTAGGGCCTGAAGCCATCCTGCGGTGTTGCGGCCAGGTCACAAGAAAGCGAGTTGAAGAAAGGAGCTCAGGGGCACTGTAATTCACAAACCTGCAGAGTTATAAATGACAGCTATCGTCCAAAAATAGACTGAAGTAAGGCTGCCAAGAGGACTTGAAAGCGGGGCAGAATTGCAGGAAACCGATTTCAGGAGGTAGACTGGAATTGCATTGAAAGCATAGGAAAAGAGGCAGAACGTCCACAATGATGCACTTGGCCAAAAAGGGCATATGCGTTTTTTCCTGAATATATTCAGGAAAAAACCCATATGCCCTTTTTGGCCAACCAAGCAAGCTTGCAAAGGAAATCTGCACTACAATGAAGTCTCACTTTCCCCCGGTCAAAAGGGCCATCTGAAAAAAGTGTAAAATCCAGAAAGGCAGGACAGGCCATGGAGAACTGGGAGCCTTGTTATGCTGATGGGCGGGATGTAAATTGCCAACAGACACTCGGGAGAAGTGTATGGTGTTTCCTGAAACATCTAAAAAACAAAGCAACAGAGCCTAGGGCACTTCCACTTATGGTCCTATAGCTTAGGGAAATTAAAATCAAAAAGACACAGCCACCCCAAAGTTTGGGATGCCTCTGTTTACAAGAACCTCGTTTACAGTACAAGTTCAACATCGCAGAAAGTGAAAAATGGATAAAGAAGCTGTGGTATTTACTTACAAAGCAATATCACTCAGCAATGAAATCTATGTCATCAGGCCCTTAGCAGCACAATGAGTGGATTCAGGTATGATGATTCTAACTGAAATAAGTCACACAGAAAAAGAAACATCATAAGATATCAGTAATACACGGAATGTAAACTTGGCTACACAGGAACTGAATTCCAAAACAGAACAGGGTCTCAAATTTAGAAAACCAACTTATGCTTGCTTAAGGGGAAAGGTGAGTTGGGGTGCTGCATAAAACCAGAGATTGAAATGAGCACAGATAAAGTTCCTTAAGCCAAATATGGAATAGACAAGAGCTACTCCTTGCTCAACAAAATGGACTCAACACCACATATTAAACGCCTAAGAATGTACCTGACTAGTAAGTATCTTAAAACCTATGGATTGCTATGTCTCCGAAAGAGAATCAAGCATGTGTACAGGGGCATAAACGCAGCAGTGATAGGATTGGAGAGGTTCGGTGAGCAAATGAAGACCCTTTGAAGTCATATTGCATGGTACCCATTCCACGGGTTTCAACTACCCAGTTTTAAGGTATTCTTCCTTCAGCTAAAACATGCATGTGGAACCCAGAGTATGATCAACTGTGTGAACGGGAGACGTGTTTTAATATGTCTCAGTTTTCCTCCCGTGGTACTCGGGTGCAACATTCCAGACGCTTTACTAACACTCTCCCCACTTGGAGAGTCAGCGCCTTTAACCTCCTGTTTTGCCAAGTTTGCAATTTCTGCGGAAGATGAACAGGAATAGGGAGAACCAATGAGAGATTAGCTGGAGGTGTCTGGACGGGCAAATTTAACTCTCATTTCCCACAGGGAAGAGGAATAAACCAAATGCTCAGCATGCCGTGCCGGAACCAGATTAGGGCCTGAAGCCATCTTGCGGTGTTGTGGCCAGCTCAGAAGAAAGCGAGTTGAAGAAAGGAGCTCAAGGGCACTGTAATTCACAAACCTGCAGATTTATAAATGACAGCTATTGTCCAAATATATACTGAAGTAGGGCTGCCAAGAGGACTTGAAAGTGGGGCAGAATTGCAGGAAACCGATTTCAGGAGGAATCGGAATCGGATTGCATTTTAAACTCATGAAAAGAGGCAGAATGTCGACAATGATGCACTTGGCCAAAAAGGGCATATGCGTTTTTTCCTGAATATATTCAGGAAAAAACGCATATGCCCTTTTTGTCCAACCAAGCAAGCTTGCAAAGGAAATCTGCACTACAATGAAGTCTCACTTCCCCCCGGTCAAAAGGGCCATCTGTAAAAAGTGTAAAATCCAGAAAGGCAGGACAGGCCATGGAGAACTGGGAGCCTTGTTATGCTGATGGGCGGGATGTAAATTGCCAACAGACACTCGGGAGAAGTGTATGGTGTTTCCTGAAACATCTAAAAAACAAAGCAACAGAGCCTAGGGCACTTCCACTTATGGTCCTATAGCTTAGGGAAATTAAAATCAAAAAGACACAGCCACCCCAAAGTTTGGGACGCCTCTGTTTACAAGAACCTCGTTTACCGTACAAGTTCAATATCACAGAAAGTGAAAAATGGATAAAGAACTTGTGGTACTTACGTACAATGCAGTATCACTCAGCAATGAAATCTATGTCATCAGGCCCGTAGCAGCATAATGAGTGGATTCAGGTACGATGATTCTCACTGAAATAAGTCACACAGAAAAAGAAACATCATAAGATATCACTAATACACGGAATGTAAACTTGGCTACACAGGAACTGAATTCCAAAACAGAACAGGGTCTCAAATTTAGAAAACCAACTTATGCTTGCTTAAGGGAAGAGGTGAGTTGGGGTGCTGCATAAAACCAGAGATTGAAATGAGCACAGATAAAGTTCCTTAAGCCAAATATGGACTAGACAAGAGCTACTCCTTGCTCAACGAAATGGACTCAACACCCCATATTAAACGCCTAAGAATGTACCTGACTAGTAAGTATCTTAAAACCTATGGATTGCTATGTCTCCAAAAGAGAATCAAGCGTGTGTACAGGGGCATAAACGCAGCAGTGATAGGATTGGAGAGGTTCGGTGAGCAAATGAAGACCCTTTGAAGTCATATTGCATGGTACCCATTCCACGGGTCTCAACTCTCCAGGTTTAAGGTATTCTTCCTTCAGCTAAAACATGCATGTGGAACCCAGAGTATGATCCACCGTGTGAACGGGAGACGTGTTCAAATATGTCTCAGTTTTCCTCCCCTGGTACTCGGGTGCAACATTCCAGACGCTTTACTAACACTCTCCCCACTTGGAGAGTCAGTGCCTTTAACCTCCTGTTTGGCCCAGTTTGCAATTTCTGCGGAAGATGAACAGGAATAGGGAACACCAATGAGAGACTAGCTGGAGGTGTCTGGACGGGCAAATTTAACTCTCATTTCCCACCAGGAAGAGGAAATAACCAAAGGCTCAGCGTGCCGGGCCGGAACCAGATTAGGGCCTGAAGCCATCCTGTGGTGTTGCGGCCAGCTCAAAAGAAAGCGAGTTGAAGAAAGGAGCTCAGGGGCACTGTAATTCACAAACCTGCAGAGTTATAAATGACAGCTATCGTCCAAAAATAGACTGAAGTAAGGCTGCCAAGAGGACTTGAAAGCGGGGCAGAATTGCAGGAAACCGATTTCAGGAGGTAGACTGGAATTGCTTTGAAAGCATAGGAAAAGAGGCAGAACGTCCACAATGATGCACTTGGCCAAAAAGGGCGTATGCGTTTTTTCCTGAATATATTCAGGAAAAAACGCATACGCCCTTTTTGGCCAACCAAGCAAGCTTGCAAAGGAAATCTGCACTACAATGAAGTCTCACTTCCCCCCCGGTCAAAAGGGCCATCTGAAAAAAGTGTAAAATCCAGAAAGGCAGGACAGGCCATGGAGAACTGGGAGCCTTGTTATGCTGATGGGCGGGATGTAAATTGCCAACAGACACTCGGGAGAAGTGTATGGTGTTTCCTGAAACATCTAAAAAACAAAGCAACAGAGCCTAGGGCACTTCCACTTATGGTCCTATAGCTTAGGGAAATTAAAATCAAAAAGACACAGCCACCCCAAAGTTTGGGACGCCTCTGTTTACAAGAACCTCGTTTACAGTACAAGTTCAACATTGCAGAAAGTGAAAAATGGATAAAGAACATGTGGTATTTACTTACAAAGCAATATCACTCAGCAATGAAATCTATGTCATCAGGCCCTTAGCAGCACAATGAGTGGATTCAGGTATGATGATTCTAACTGAAATAAGTCACACAGAAAAAGAAACATCATAAGTTATCAGTAATACACGGAATGTAAACTTGGCTACACAGGAACTGAATTACAGAACAGAACAGGGTCTCAAACTTAGAAAACCAACTTCTGCTTGCTTAAGGGGAAAGGTGAGTTGGGGTGCTGCATAAAACCAGAGATTGAAATGAGCACAGATAAATTCCTTAAGCCAAATATGGAATAGACAAGAGCTACTCCTTGCTCAACGAAATGGACTCAACGCCCCATATTAATCGCCTAAGAATGTACCTGACTAGTAAGTATCTTAACACCTATGGATTGCTATGTCTCCAAAAGAGAATCAAGCGTGTGTACAGGGGCATAAACGCAGCAGTGATAGGATTGGAGAGGTTCGGTGAGCAAATGAAGACCCTTTGAAGTCATATTGCATGGTACCCATTCCACGGGTCTCAACTCTCCAGGTTTAAGGTATTCTTCCTTCAGCTAAAACATGCATGTGGAACCCAGAGTATGATCAACCATGTGAACGGGAGACGTGTTAAAATATGTCTCAGTTTTCCTCCCCTGGTACTCGGGTGCAACATCCTAGACGCTTTACTAACACTCTCCCCACTTGGAGAGTCAGCGCCTTTAACCTCCTGTTTGGCCTAGTTTGCAATTTCTGTGGAAGATGAACAGGAATAGGGAACACCAATGAGAGACTAGCTGGAGGTGTCTGGACCGGCAAATTTAACTCTCATTTCCCACCAGGAAGAGGAAATAACCAAAGGCTCAGCGTGCCGTGCCGGAACCAGATTAGGGCCTGAAGCCATCCTGCGGTGTTGCGGCCAGGTCACAAGAAAGCGAGTTGAAGAAAGGAGCTCAGGGGCACTGTAATTCACAAACCTGCAGAGTTATAAATGACAGCTATCGTCCAAAAATATACTGAAGTAAGGCTGCCAAGAGGACTTGAAAGCGGGGCAGAATTGCAGGAAACCGATTTCAGGAGGTAGACTGGAATTGCATTGAAAGCATAGGAAAAGAGGCAGAACGTCCACAATGATGCACTTGGCCAAAAAGGGCGTATGCGTTTTTTCCTGAATATATTCAGGAAAAAACGCATACGCCCTTTTTGGCCAACCAAGCAAGTTTGCAGAGGAAATCTGCACTACAATGAAGTCTCACTTCCCCCCGGTCAAAAGGGCCATCTGAAAAAAGTGTAAAATCCAGAAAGGCAGGACAGGCCATGGAGAACTGGGAGCCTTGTTATGCTGATGGGCGGGATGTAAATTGCCAACAGACACTCGGGAGAAGTGTATGGTGTTTCCTGAAACATCTAAACAACAAAGCAACAGAGCCTAGGGCACTTCCACTTATGGTCCTATAGCTTAGGGAAATTAAAATCAAAAAGACACAGCCACCCCAAAGTTTGGGACGCCTCTGTTTACAAGAACCTCGTTTACCGTACAAGTTCAATATCACAGAAAGTGAAAAATGGATAAAGAACTTGTGGTACTTACGTACAATGCAGTATCACTCAGCAATCAAATCTATGTCATCAGGCCAGTAGCAGCATAATGAGTGGATTCAGGTACGATGATTCTAACTGAAATAAGTCACACAGAAAAAGAAACATCATAAGATATCACTAATACACGGAATGTAAACTTGGCTACACAGGAACTGAATTCCAAAACAGAACATGGTCTCCAATTTAGAAAACCAACTTCTGCTTGCTTAAGGGGAAAGGTGAGTTGGGGTGCTGCATAAAACCAGAGATTGAAATGAGCACAGATAAAGTTCCTTAAGCCAAATATGGAATAGACAAGAGCTACTCCTTGCTCAACGAAATGGACTCAACACCGCATATTAAACGGCTAAGAATGTACCTGACTAGTAAGTATCTTAAAACCTATGGATTGCTATGTCTCCGAAAGAGAATCAAGCATGTTTACAGGGGCATAAACGCAGCAGTGATAGGATTGGAGAGGTTCGGTGAGCAAATGAAGACCTTTTGAAGTCATATTGCATGGTACCCATTCCACGGGTCTCAACTCTCCAGGTTTAAGGGATTCTTTCTTCAGCTAAAACATGCATGTGGAACCCAGAGTATGATCAACCGTGTGATCGGGAGAAGTGTTCAAATATGTCTCCGTTCTCGTCCCCTGGTACTCGGGTGCAACATTCCAGACGCTTTACTAACACTCTCCCGACTTGGAGAGTCAGTGCCTTTAACCTCCTGTTTGGCCCAGTTGCAATTTCTGCGGAAGATGAACAGGAATAGCGAGAACCAATGAGAGACTAGGTGGAGGTGTCTGGACGGGCAAATTTAACTCTCATTTCCCACCAGGAAGAGGAATTAACCAAAGGCTCAGCGTGCCGTGCCGGAACCAGATTAGGGCCTGAAGCCATCCTGCGGTGTTGCGGCCAGGTCACAAGAAAGCGAGTTGAAGAAAGGAGCTCAGGGGCACTGTAATTCACAAAGCTGCAGAGTTATAAATGACAGCTATCGTCCAAAAATATACTGAAGTAAGGCTGCCAAGAGGACTTGAAAGCGGGGCAGAATTGCAGGAAACCGATTTCAGGAGGTAGACTGGAATTGCATTGAAAGCATAGGAAAAGAGGCAGAACGTCCACAATGACGCACTTGGCCAAAAAGGGCGTATGCGTTTTTTCCTGAATATATTCAGGAAAAAACGCATACGCCCTTTTTGGCCAACCAAGCAAGCTTGCAAAGGAAATCTGCACTACAATGAAGTCTCACTTCCTCACGGTCAAAAGGGCCATCTGAAAAAAGTGTAAAATCCAGAAAGGCAGGACAGGCCATGGAGAACTGGGAGCCTTGTTATGCTGATGGGCGGGATGTAAATTGCCAACAGACACTCGGGAGAAGTGTATGGTGTTTCCTGAAACATCTAAAAAACAAAGCAACAGAGCCTAGGGCACTTCCACTTATGGTGCTATAGCTTAGGGAAATTAAAATCAAAAAGACACAGCCACCCCAAAGATTGGGACGCCTCTGTTTACAAGAACCTCATTTACAGTACAAGTTCAACATCGCAGAAAGTGAAAAATGGATAAAGAAGCTGTGGTATTTACTTAGAAAGCAATATCACTCAGCAATGAAATCTATGTCATCAGGCCCTTAGCAGCACAACGAGTGGATTCAGGTATGATGATTCTAACTGAAATAAGTCACACAGAAAAAGAAACATCATAAGATATCACTAATACACGGAATGTAAACTTGGCTACACAGGAACTGAATTACAGAACAGAACAGGGTCTCAAATTTAGAAAACCAACTTATGCTTGCTTAAGGGGAAAGGTGAGTTGGGGTGCTGCATAAAACCAGAGATTGAAATGAGTACAGATAAAGTTCCTTAAGCCAAATATGGAATAGACAAGAGCTACTCCTGGCTCAACGAAATGGACTCAACATCGCATATTAAACGCCTAAGAATGTACCTGACTAGTAAGTATCTTAAAACCTATGGATTGCTATGTCTCCGAAAGAGAATCAAGCATGTGTACAGGGGCATAAACGCAGCAGTGATAGGATTGGAGAGGTTCGGTGAACAAATGAAGACCCTTTGAAGTCATATTGCATGGTACCCATTCCACGGGTCTCAACTCTCCAGGTTTAAGGTATTCTTCCTTCAGCTAAAACATGCATGTGGAACCCAGAGTATGATCAACCGTGTGAACGGGAGACGTGTTCAAATATGTCTCAGTTTTCCTCCCCTGGTACTCGGGTGCAACATTCCAGACGCTTTACTAACACTCTCCCCACTTGGAGAGTCAGTCCCTTTAACCTCCTGTTTGGCCCAGTTTGCAATTTCTGCGGAAGATGAACAGGAATAGCGAGAACCAATGAGAGACTAGCTGGAGGTGTCTGGACGGGCAAATTTAACTCTCATTTCCCACCAGGAAGAGGAAATAACCAAAGGCTCAGCGTGCCGGGCCGGAACCAGATTAGGACCTGAAGCCATCCTGCGGTGTTGCGGCCAGCTCACAAGAAAGCGAGTTGAAGAAAGGAGCTCAGGGGCACTGTAATTCACAAACCTGCAGAGTTATAAATGACAGCTATCGTCCAAAAATATACTGAAGTAAGGCTGCCAAGAGGACTTCAAAGCGGGGCAGAATTTCAGGAAACCGATTTCAGGAGGTAGACTGGAATTGCATTGAAAGCATAGGAAAAGAGGCAGAACGTCCACAATGATGCACTTGGCCAAAAAGGGCATATGCGTTTTTTCCTGAATATATTCAGGAAAAAACGCATACGCCCTTTTTGGCCAACCAAGCAAACTTGCAAAGGAAATCTGCACTACAATGAAGTCTCACTTCCCCCCGGTCAAAAGGGCCATCTGAAAAAAGTGTAAAATCCAGAAAGGCAGGACAGGCCATGGAGAACTGGGAGCCTTGTTATGCTGATGGGCGGGATGTAAATTGCCAACAGACACTCGGGAGAAGTGTAGGGTGTTTCAGGAAACATCTACAAAACAAAGCAACAGAGCCTAGGGCACTTCCACTTATGGTCCTATAACTTAGGGAAATTAAAATCAAAAAGACACAGCCACCCCAAAGTTTGGGACGCCTCTGTTTACAAGAACCTCGTTTACTATACAAGTTCAATATCACAGAAAGTGAAAAATGGATAAAGAACTTGTGGTACTTACGTACAAGGCAGTATCACTCAGCAATGAAATCTATGTCATCAGGCCCGTAGCAGCATAATGAGTGGATTCAGGTACGATGATTCTAACTGAAATAAGTCACACAGAAAAAGAAACATCATAAGTTATCACTAATACACGGAATGTAAACTTGGCTACACAGGAACTGAATTCCAAAACAGAACAGGGTCTCAAATTCAGAAAACCAACTTATGCTGGCTTAAGGGTAAAGGTGATTTGGGGTGCTGCATAAAAACAGAGATTGAAGTGAGCACAGATAAAGTTCGTTAAGCCAAATATGGAATAGACAAGAGCTACTCCTTGCTCAACGAAATGGACTCAACACCGCATATTAAACGGCTAAGAATGTACCTGACTAGTAAGTATCTTAAAACCTATGGATTGCTATGTCTCCGAAAGAGAATCAAGCATGTTTACAGGGGCATAAACGCAGCAGTGATAGGATTGGAGAGGTTCGGTGAGCAAATGAAGACCCTTTGAAGTCATATTGCATGGTACCCATTCCACGGGTCTCAACTCTCCAGGTTTAAGGGATTCTTTCTTCAGCTAAAACATGCATGTGGAACCCAGAGTATGATCAACCGTGTGATCGGGAGACGTGTTCAAATATGTCTCCGTTCTCGTCCCCTGGTACTCGGGTGCAACATTCCAGACGCTTTACTAACACTCTCCCGACTTGGAGAGTCAGTGCCTTTAACCTCCTGTTTGGCCCAGTTGCAATTTCTGCGGAAGATGAACAGGAATAGCGAGAACCAATGAGAGACTAGCTGGAGGTGTCTGGACGGGCAAATTTAACTCTCACTTCCCACCAGGAAGAGGAATTAACCAAAGGCTCAGCGTGCCGTGCCGGAACCAGATTAGGGCCTGAAGCCATCCTGCGGTGTTGCGGCCAGGTCACAAGAAAGCGAGTTGAAGAAAGGAGCTCAGGGGCACTGTAATTCACAAACCTGCAGAGTTATAAATGACAGCTATCGTCCAAAAATATACTGAAGTAAGGCTGCCAAGAGGACTTGAAAGCGGGGCAGAATTGCAGGAAACCGATTTCAGGAGGTAGACTAGAATTGCATTGAAAGCATAGGAAAAGAGGCAGAACGTCCACAATGATGCACTTGGCCAAAAAGGGCGTATGCGTTTTTTCCTGAATCAGGAAAAAACGCATACGCCCTTTTTGGCCAACCAAGCAAACATGCAAAGGAAATCTGCACTACAATGAAGTCTCACTTCCCCCCGGTCAAAAGGGCCATCTGAAAAAAGTGTAAAACACAGAAAGGCAGGACAGGCCATGGAGAACTGGGAGCCTTGTTATGCTGTTGGGCTTGATGTAAATTGCCAACAGCCACTCAGGAGAAGTGTATGGTGTTTCCTGAAACATCTAAAAAACAAAGCAACAGAGCCTAGGGCACTTCCACTTATGGTCCTATAGCTTAGGGAAATTAAAATCAAAAAGACACAGCCACCCCAAAGTTTGGGACACCTCTGTTTACAAGAACCTCGTTTACCGTACAAGTTCAATATCACAGAAAGTGAAAAATGGATAAAGAACTTGTGGTACTTACGTACAATGCAGTATCACTCAGCAATGAAATCTATGTCATCAGGCCCGTAGCAGCATAATGAGTGGATTCAGGTACGATGATTCTCACTGAAATAAGTCACACAGAAAAAGAAACATCATAAGATATCACTAATACACGGAATGTAAACTTGGCTACACAGGAACTGAATTCCAAAACAGAACAGGGTCTCAAATTTAGAAAACCAACTTATGCTTGCTTAAGGGGAAAGGTGAGTTGGGGTGCTGCATAAAACCAGAGATTGAAATGAGCACAGATAAAGTTCCTTAAGCCAAATATGGAATAGACAAGAGCTACTCCTTGCTCAACGAAATGGACTCAACACCCCATATTAAACGCCTAAGAATGTACCTGACTAGTAAGTATCTTAAAACCTATGGATTGCTATGTCTCCGAAAGAGAATCATGCATGTGTACAGGGGCATAAACGCAGCAGTGATAGGATTGGAGAGGTTCGGTGAGCAAATGAAGACCCTTTGAAGTCATATTGCATGGTACCCATTCCACGGGTCTCAACTCTCCAGGTTTAAGGTATTCTTCCTTCAGCTAAAACATGCATGTGGAACCCACAGTATGATCAACCGTGTGAACGGGACACGTGTTCAAATATGTCTCAGTTTTCCTCACCTGGTACTCGGCTGCAACATTCCAGATGCTTTACTAACACTCTCCCCACTTGGAGAGTCAGCGCCTTTAACCTCCTGTTTGGCCCAGTTTGCAATTTCTGTGGAAGATGAACAGGAATAGCGAGAACCAATGAGAGACTAGCTGGAGGTGTCTGGACGGGCAAATTTAACTCTCATTTCCCACCAGGAAGAGGAATTAACCAAAGGTTCAGCGTGCCGTACAGGAACCAGATTATGGCCTGAAGCCATCCTGCGGTGTTGCGGTCAGGTCACAAGAAAGCGAGTTGAAGAAAGGAGCTCAGGGGCACTGTAATTCACAAACCTGCAGAGTTATAAATGACAGCTATCGTCCAAAAATATACTGAAGTAAGGCTGCCAAGAGGACTTCAAAGCGGGGCAGAATTGCAGGAAACTGATTTCAGGAGGTAGACTGGAATTGCATTGAAAGCATAGGAAAAGAGGCAGAACGTCCACAATGATGCACTTGGCCAAAAAGGGCGTATGCGTTTTTTCCTGAATATATTCAGGAAAAAACGCATACGCCCTTTTTGGCCAACCAAGCAAGCTTGCAAAGGAAATCTGCACTACAATGAAGTCTCACTTCCCCCCGGTCAAAAGGGCCATCTGAAAAAAGTGTAAAATCCAGAAAGGCAGGACAGGCCATGGAGAACTGGGAGCCTTGTTATGCTGATGGGCGGGATGTAAATTGCCAACAGACACTCGGGAGAAGTGTATGGTGTTTCCTGAAACATCTAAAAAACAAAGCAACAGAGCCTAGGGCACTTCCACTTATGGTCCTATAGCTTAGGGAAATTAAAACCAAAAAGACACAGCCACCCCAAAGTTTGGAACGCCTCTGTTTACAAGAACCTCGTTTACAGTACAAGTTCAACATCGCAGAAAGTGAAAAATGGATAAAGAAGTTGTGGTATTTACTTAGAAAGCAATATCACTCAGCAATGAAATCTATGTCATCAGGCCCTTAGCAGCACAATGAGTGGATTCAGGTACGATGATTCTAACTGAAATAAGTCACACAGAAAAAGAAACATCATAAGATATCAGTAATACACGGAATGTAAACTTGGCTACACAGGAACTGAATTACAGAACAGAACAGGGTCTCAAATTTAGAAAACCAACTTATGCTTGCTTAAGGGGAAAGGTGAGTTGGGGTGCTGCATAAAACCAGAGATTGAAATGAGCACAGATAAAGTTCCTTAAGCCAAATATGGTATAGACAAGAGCTACTCCTTGCTCAACGAAATGCACTCAACACCGCATATTAAACGCCTAAGAATGTACCTGACTAGTAAGTATCTTAAAACCTATGGATTGCTATGTCTCCGAAAGAGAATCAAGCATGTGTACAGGGGCATAAACGCAGCAGTGATAGGATTGGAGAAGTTCGATGAGCAAATGAAGACCCTTTGAAGTCATATTGCATGGTACCCATTCCACGGGTTTCAACTACCCAGGTTTAAGGTATTCTTCCTTCAGCTAAAACATGCATGTGGAACCTAGAGTATGATCAACCATGTGATCGGGAGACGTGTTCAAATATGTCTCAGTTTTCGTACCCTGGTACTCGGGTGCAACATTCCAGATGCTTTACTAACACTCTCCCGACTAGGAGAGTCAGTCCCTTTAACCTCCTGTTTGGCCCAGTTTGCAATTTCTGCGTAAGATGAACAGGAATAGTGAGAACCAATGAGAGACTAGCTGGAGGTGTCTGGACGGGCAAATTTAACTCTCATTTCCCACCAGGAAGAGGAATTAACCAAAGGTTCAGCGTGCCGTACCGGAACCAGATTAGGGCCTGAAGCCATCCTGCGGTGTTGCGGTCAGGTCACAAGAAAGCGAGTTGAAGAAAGGAGCTCAGGGGCACTGTAATTCACAAACCTGCAGAGTTATAAATGACAGCTATCGTCCAAAAATATACTGAAGTAAGGCTGCCAAGAGGACTTGAAAGCGGGGCAGAATTGCAGGAAACTGATTTCAGGAGGTAGACTGGAATTGCATTGAAAGCATAGGAAAAGAGGCAGAACGTCCACAATGATGCACTTGGCCAAAAAGGGCATATGCGTTTTTTCCTGAATATATTCAGGAAAAAAACGCATACGCCCTTTTTGGCAATCAAGCAAGCTTGCAAAGGAAATCTGCACAAAATGAAGTCTCACTTCCTCCCGGTCAAAAGGGCCATCTGAAAAAAGTGTAAAATCCAGAAAGGCAGGACAGGCCATGGTTAACTGGGAGCCTTGTTATGCTGATGGGCGGGATGTAAATTGCCAACAGACACTCGGGAGAAGTGTATGGTGTTTCCGGAAACATCAAAAAAACAAAGCAACAGAGCCTAGGGCACTTCCACTTATGGTCCTATAGCTTAGGGAAATTAAAATCAAAAAAACACAGCCACCCCAAAGTTTGGGACGCCTCTGTTTACAAGAACCTCGTTTACCGTACAAGTTCAATATCACAGAAAGTGAAAAATGGATAAAGAACTTGTGGTACTTACGTACAATGCAGTATCACTCAGCAATGAAATCTATGTCATCAGGCCCGTAGCAGCATAATGAGTGGATTCAGGTACGATGATTCTAACTGAAATAAGTCACACAGAAAAAGAAACATCATAAGATATCACTAATACACGGAATGTAAACTTGGCTACACAGGAACTGAATTCCAAAACAGAACATGGTCTCCAATTTAGAAAACCAACTTCTGCTTGCTTAAGGGGAAAGGTGAGTTGGGGTGCTGCATAAAACCAGAGATTGAAATGAGCACAGATAAAGTTCCTTAAGCCAAATATGGAATAGACAAGAGCTACTCCTTGCTCAACGAAATGGACTCAACACCCCATATTAAACGCCTAAGAATGTACCTGACTAGTAAGTATCTTAAAACCTATGGATTGCTATGTCTCCAAAAGAGAATCAAGCGTGTGTACAGGGGCATAAACGCAGCAGTGATAGGATTGGAGAGGTTCGGTGAGCAAATGAAGACCCTTTGAAGTCATATTGCATGGTACCCATTACACGGGTCTCAACTCTCCAGGTTTAAGGTATTCTTCCTTCAGCTAAAACATGCATGTGGAACCCAGAGTATGATCAACCATGTGAACGGGAGACGTGTTCAAATATGTCTCAGTTTCCCTCCCCTGGTACTCGGCTGCAACATTCCAGAAGCTTAACTAACACTCTCCCCACTTGGAGAGTCAGCGCCTTTAACCTCCTGTTTGGCCCAGTTTGCAATTTCTGCGGAAGATGAACAGGAATAGGGAACACCAATGAGAGACTAGCTGGAGGTGTCTGGACGGGCAAATTTAACTCTCATTTCCCACCAGGAAGAGGAAATAACCAAAGGCTCAGTGTGCCGTGCCGGAACCAGATTAGGGCCTGAAGTCATCCTGCGGTGTTGCGGCCAGGTCACAAGAAAGCGAGTTGAAGAAAGGAGCTCAGGGGCACTGTAATTCACAAACCTGCAGAGTTATAAATGACAGCTATCGTCCAAAAATATACTGAAGTAAGGCTGCCAAGAGGACTTGAAAGCGGGGCAGAATTGCAGGAAACCGATTTCAGGAGGTAGACTGGAATTGCATTGAAAGCATAGGAAAAGAGGCAGAACGTCCACAATGATGCACTTGGCCAAAAAGGGCGTATGCGTTTTTTCCTGAATATATTCAGGAAAAAACGCATACGCCCTTTTTGGCCAACCAAGCAAGCTTGCAAAGGAAATCTGCACTACAATGAAGTCTCACTTCCCCCCGGTCAAAAGGGCCATCTGAAAAAAGTGTAAAATCCAGAAAGGCAGGACAGGCCATGGAGAACTGGGAGCCTTGTTATGCTGATGGGTGGGATGTAAATTGCCAACAGACACTCGGGAGAAGTGTATGGTGTTTCCTGAAACATCTAAAAAACAAAGCAACAGAGCCTAGGGCACTTCCACTTATGGTCCTATAGATTAGGGAAATTAAAACCAAAAAGACACAGCCACCCCAAAGTTTGGAACGCCTCTGTTTACAAGAACCTCGTTTACAGTACAAGTTCAACATCGCAGAAAGTGAAAAATGGATAAAGAAGTTGTGGTATTTACTTAGAAAGCAATATCACTCAGCAATGAAATCTATGTCATCAGGCCCTTAGCAGCACAATGAGTGGATTCAGGTACGATGATTCTAACTGAAATAAGTCACACAGAAAAAGAAACATCATAAGATATCAGTAATACACGGAATGTAAACTTGGCTACACAGGAACTGAATTACAGAACAGAACAGGGTCTCAAATTTAGAAAACCAACTTATGCTTGCTTAAGGGGAAAGGTGAGTTGGGGTGCTGCATAAAACCAGAGATTGAAATGAGCACAGATAAAGTTCCTTAAGCCAAATATGGTATAGACAAGAGCTACTCCTTGCTCAACGAAATGCACTCAACACCGCATATTAAACGCCTAAGAATGTACCTGACTAGTAAGTATCTTAAAACCTATGGATTGCTATGTCTCCGAAAGAGAATCAAGCATGTGTACAGGGGCATAAACGCAGCAGTGATAGGATTGGAGAAGTTCGATGAGCAAATGAAGACCCTTTGAAGACATATTGCATGGTACCCATTCCACGGGTTTCAACTACCCAGGTTTAAGGTATTCTTCCTTCAGCTAAAACATGCATGTGGAACCTAGAGTATGATCAACCATGTGATCGGGAGACGTGTTCAAATATGTCTCAGTTTTCGTACCCTGGTACTCGGGTGCAACATTCCAGATGCTTTACTAACACTCTCCCGACTAGGAGAGTCAGTCCCTTTAACCTCCTGTTTGGCCCAGTTTGCAATTTCTGCGTAAGATGAACAGGAATAGTGAGAACCAATGAGAGACTAGCTGGAGGTGTCTGGACGGGCAAATTTAACTCTCATTTCCCACCAGGAAGAGGAATTAACCAAAGGTTCAGCGTGCCGTACCGGAACCAGATTAGGGCCTGAAGCCATCCTGCGGTGTTGCGGTCAGGTCACAAGAAAGCGAGTTGAAGAAAGGAGCTCAGGGGCACTGTAATTCACAAACCTGCAGAGTTATAAATGACAGCTATCGTCCAAAAATATACTGAAGTAAGGCTGCCAAGAGGACTTGAAAGCGGGGCAGAATTGCAGGAAACTGATTTCAGGAGGTAGACTGGAATTGCATTGAAAGCATAGGAAAAGAGGCAGAACGTCCACAATGATGCACTTGGCCAAAAAGGGCGTATGCGTTTTTTCCTGAATATATTCAGGAAAAAAACGCATACGCCCTTTTTGGCAATCAAGCAAGCTTGCAAAGGAAATCTGCACAAAATGAAGTCTCACTTCCTCCCGGTCAAAAGGGCCATCTGAAAAAAGTGTAAAATCCAGAAAGGCAGGACAGGCCATGGTTAACTGGGAGCCTTGTTATGCTGATGGGCGGGATGTAAATTGCCAACAGACACTCGGGAGAAGTGTATGGTGTTTCCGGAAACATCAAAAAAACAAAGCAACAGAGCCTAGGGCACTTCCACTTATGGTCCTATAGCTTAGGGAAATTAAAATCAAAAAGACACAGCCACCCCAAAGTTTGGGACGCCTCTGTTTACAAGAACCTCGTTTACCGTACAAGTTCAATATCACAGAAAGTGAAAAATGGATAAAGAACTTGTGGTACTTACGTACAAAGCAGTATCACTCAGCAATGAAATCTATGTCATCAGGCCCGTAGCAGCATAATGAGTGGATTCAGGTACGATGATTCTAACTGAAATAAGTCACACAGAAAAAGAAACATCATAAGATATCACTAATACACGGAATGTAAACTTGGCTACACAGGAACTGAATTCCAAAACAGAACATGGTCTCCAATTTAGAAAACCAACTTCTGCTTGCTTAAGGGGAAAGGTGAGTTGGGGTGCTGCATAAAACCAGAGATTGAAATGAGCACAGATAAAGTTCCTTAAGCCAAATATGGAATAGACAAGAGCTACTCCTTGCTCAACGAAATGGACTCAACACCCCATATTAAACGCCTAAGAATGTACCTGACTAGTAAGTATCTTAAAACCTATGGATTGCTATGTCTCCAAAAGAGAATCAAGCGTGTGTACAGGGGCATAAACGCAGCAGTGATAGGATTGGAGAGGTTCGGTGAGCAAATGAAGACCCTTTGAAGTCATATTTCATGGTACCCATTACACGGGTCTCAACTCTCCAGGTTTAAGGTATTCTTCCTTCAGCTAAAACATGCATGTGGAACCCAGAGTATGATCAACCATGTGAACGGGAGACGTGTTCAAATATGTCTCAGTTTCCCTCCCCTGGTACTCGGCTGCAACATTCCAGAAGCTTTACTAACACTCTCCCCACTTGGAGAGTCAGCGCCTTTAACCTCCTGTTTGGCCCAGTTTGCAATTTCTGTGGAAGATGAACAGGAATAGGGAACACCAATGAGAGACTAGCTGGAGGTGTCTGGACGGGCAAATTTAACTCTCATTTCCCACCAGGAAGAGGAAATAACCAAAGGCTCAGTGTGCCGTGCCGGAACCAGATTAGGGCCTGAAGTCATCCTGCGGTGTTGCGGCCAGGTCACAAGAAAGCGAGTTGAAGAAAGGAGCTCAGGGGCACTGTAATTCACAAACCTGCAGAGTTATAAATGACAGCTACCGTCCAAAAATATACTGAAGTAAGGCTGCCAAGAGGACTTGAAAGCGGGGCAGAATTGCAGGAAACCGATTTCAGGAGGTAGACTGGAATTGCATTGAAAGCATAGGAAAAGAGGCAGAACGTCCACAATGATGCACTTGGCCAAAAAGGGCGTATGCGTTTTTTAGGAAAAAACGCATACGCCCTTTTTGGCCAACCAAGCAAGCTTGCAAAGGAAATCTGCACTACAATGAAGTCTCACTTCCCCCCGGTCAAAAGGGCCATCTGAAAAAAGTGTAAAATCCAGAAAGGCAGGACAGGCCATGGAGAACTGGGAGCCTTGTTATGCTGATGGGCGGGATGTAAATTGCCAACAGACACTCGGGAGAAGTGTATGGTGTTTCCTGAAACATCTAAAAAACAAAGCAACAGAGCCTAGGGCACTTCCACTTATGGTCCTACAGCTTAGGGAAATTAAAATCAAAAAGACACAGCCACCCCAAAGTTTGGGACGCCTCTGTTTACAAGAACCTCGTTTACCATACAAGTTCAATATCACAGAAAGTGAAAAATGGATAAAGAACTTGTGGTACTTACGTACAATGCAGTATCACTCAGCAATGAAATCTATGTCATCAGGCCCATAGCAGCATAATGAGTGGATTCAGGTACGATGATTCTAACTGAAATAAGTCACACAGAAAAAGAAACATCATAAGATATCAGTAATACACGGAATGTAAACTTGGCTACACAGGAACTGAATTCCAAAACAGAACAGGGTCTCAAATTTAGAAAACCACCTTATGCTTGCATAAGGGGAAAGGTGAGTTGGGGTGCTGCATATAACCAGAGATTGAAATGAGCACAGATAAAGTTCCTTAAGCCAAATATGGAATAGACAAGAGCTACTCCTTGCTCAACGAAATGGACTCAACACCCCATATTAAACGCCTAAGAATGTACCTGACTAGTAAGTATCTTAAAACCTATGGATTGCTATGTCTCCAAAAGAGAATCAAGCGTGTGTACAGTGGCATAAACGCAGCAGTGATAGGATTGGAGAGGTTCGGTGAGCAAGTGAAGACCCTTTGAAGTCATATTGCATGGTACCCATTACGCGGGTCTCAACTCTCCAGGTTTAAGGTATTCTTCCTTCAGCTAAAACATGCATGTGGAACCCCGAGTATGATCAACCATGTGAACGGGAGACGTGTTCAAATATGTCTCAGTTTTCCTCCCCTGGTACTCGGGTGCAACATTCCAGACGCTTTACTAACACTCTCCCCACTTGGAGAGTCAGCGCCTTTAACCTCCTGTTTGGCCCAGTTTGCAATTTCTGTGGAAGATGAACAGGAATAGGGAACACCAATGAGAGACTAGCTGGAGGTGTCTGGACGGGCAAATTTAACTCTCATTTCCCACCAGGAAGAGGAAATAACCAAAGGCTCAGCGTGCCGGGCCGGAACCAGATTAGGGCCTGAAGCCATCCTGCGGTGTTGCGGCCAGGTCACAAGAAAGCGAGTTGAAGAAAGGAGCTCAGGGGCACTGTAATTCACAAACCTGCAGAGTTATAAATGACAGCTATCGTCCAAAAATAGACTGAAGTAAGGCTGCCAAGAGGACTTGAAAGCGGGGCAGAATTGCAGGAAACCGATTTCAGGAGGTAGACTGGAATTGCATTGAAAGCATAGGAAAAGAGGCAGAACGTCCACAATGATGCACTTGGCCAAAAAGGGCATATGCGTTTTTTCCTGAATATATTCAGGAAAAAACCCATATGCCCTTTTTGGCCAACCAAGCAAGCTTGCAAAGGAAATCTGCACTACAATGAAGTCTCACTTTCCCCCGGTCAAAAGGGCCATCTGAAAAAAGTGTAAAATCCAGAAAGGCAGGACAGGCCATGGAGAACTGGGAGCCTTGTTATGCTGATGGGCGGGATGTAAATTGCCAACAGACACTCGGGAGAAGTGTATGGTGTTTCCTGAAACATCTAAAAAACAAAGCAACAGAGCCTAGGGCACTTCCACTTATGGTCCTATAGCTTAGGGAAATTAAAATCAAAAAGACACAGCCACCCCAAAGTTTGGGATGCCTCTGTTTACAAGAACCTCGTTTACAGTACAAGTTCAACATCGCAGAAAGTGAAAAATGGATAAAGAAGCTGTGGTATTTACTTACAAAGCAATATCACTCAGCAATGAAATCTATGTCATCAGGCCCTTAGCAGCACAATGAGTGGATTCAGGTATGATGATTCTAACTGAAATAAGTCACACAGAAAAAGAAACATCATAAGATATCAGTAATACACGGAATGTAAACTTGGCTACACAGGAACTGAATTCCAAAACAGAACAGGGTCTCAAATTTAGAAAACCAACTTATGCTTGCTTAAGGGGAAAGGTGAGTTGGGGTGCTGCATAAAACCAGAGATTGAAATGAGCACAGATAAAGTTCCTTAAGCCAAATATGGAATAGACAAGAGCTACTCCTTGCTCAACAAAATGGACTCAACACCACATATTAAACGCCTAAGAATGTACCTGACTAGTAAGTATCTTAAAACCTATGGATTGCTATGTCTCCGAAAGAGAATCAAGCATGTGTACAGGGGCATAAACGCAGCAGTGATAGGATTGGAGAGGTTCGGTGAGCAAATGAAGACCCTTTGAAGTCATATTGCATGGTACCCATTCCACGGGTTTCAACTACCCAGTTTTAAGGTATTCTTCCTTCAGCTAAAACATGCATGTGGAACCCAGAGTATGATCAACTGTGTGAACGGGAGACGTGTTTTAATATGTCTCAGTTTTCCTCCCGTGGTACTCGGGTGCAACATTCCAGACGCTTTACTAACACTCTCCCCACTTGGAGAGTCAGCGCCTTTAACCTCCTGTTTTGCCAAGTTTGCAATTTCTGCGGAAGATGAACAGGAATAGGGAGAACCAATGAGAGATTAGCTGGAGGTGTCTGGACGGGCAAATTTAACTCTCATTTCCCACAGGGAAGAGGAATAAACCAAATGCTCAGCATGCCGTGCCGGAACCAGATTAGGGCCTGAAGCCATCTTGCGGTGTTGTGGCCAGCTCAGAAGAAAGCGAGTTGAAGAAAGGAGCTCAGGGGCACTGTAATTCACAAACCTGCAGATTTATAAATGACAGCTATTGTCCAAATATATACTGAAGTAGGGCTGCCAAGAGGACTTGAAAGTGGGGCAGAATTGCAGGAAACCGATTTCAGGAGGAATCGGAATCGGATTGCATTTTAAACTCATGAAAAGAGGCAGAATGTCGACAATGATGCACTTGGCCAAAAAGGGCATATGCGTTTTTTCCTGAATATATTCAGGAAAAAACGCATATGCCCTTTTTGTCCAACCAAGCAAGCTTGCAAAGGAAATCTGCACTACAATGAAGTCTCACTTCCCCCCGGTCAAAAGGGCCATCTGTAAAAAGTGTAAAATCCAGAAAGGCAGGACAGGCCATGGAGAACTGGGAGCCTTGTTATGCTGATGGGCGGGATGTAAATTGCCAACAGACACTCGGGAGAAGTGTATGGTGTTTCCTGAAACATCTAAAAAACAAAGCAACAGAGCCTAGGGCACTTCCACTTATGGTCCTATAGCTTAGGGAAATTAAAATCAAAAAGACACAGCCACCCCAAAGTTTGGGACGCCTCTGTTTACAAGAACCTCGTTTACCGTACAAGTTCAATATCACAGAAAGTGAAAAATGGATAAAGAACTTGTGGTACTTACGTACAATGCAGTATCACTCAGCAATGAAATCTATGTCATCAGGCCCGTAGCAGCATAATGAGTGGATTCAGGTACGATGATTCTCACTGAAATAAGTCACACAGAAAAAGAAACATCATAAGATATCACTAATACACGGAATGTAAACTTGGCTACACAGGAACTGAATTCCAAAACAGAACAGGGTCTCAAATTTAGAAAACCAACTTATGCTTGCTTAAGGGAAGAGGTGAGTTGGGGTGCTGCATAAAACCAGAGATTGAAATGAGCACAGATAAAGTTCCTTAAGCCAAATATGGACTAGACAAGAGCTACTCCTTGCTCAACGAAATGGACTCAACACCCCATATTAAACGCCTAAGAATGTACCTGACTAGTAAGTATCTTAAAACCTATGGATTGCTATGTCTCCAAAAGAGAATCAAGCGTGTGTACAGGGGCATAAACGCAGCAGTGATAGGATTGGAGAGGTTCGGTGAGCAAATGAAGACCCTTTGAAGTCATATTGCATGGTACCCATTCCACGGGTCTCAACTCTCCAGGTTTAAGGTATTCTTCCTTCAGCTAAAACATGCATGTGGAACCCAGAGTATGATCCACCGTGTGAACGGGAGACGTGTTCAAATATGTCTCAGTTTTCCTCCCCTGGTACTCGGGTGCAACATTCCAGACGCTTTACTAACACTCTCCCCACTTGGAGAGTCAGTGCCTTTAACCTCCTGTTTGGCCCAGTTTGCAATTTCTGCGGAAGATGAACAGGAATAGGGAACACCAATGAGAGACTAGCTGGAGGTGTCTGGACGGGCAAATTTAACTCTCATTTCCCACCAGGAAGAGGAAATAACCAAAGGCTCAGCGTGCCGGGCCGGAACCAGATTAGGGCCTGAAGCCATCCTGTGGTGTTGCGGCCAGCTCAAAAGAAAGCGAGTTGAAGAAAGGAGCTCAGGGGCACTGTAATTCACAAACCTGCAGAGTTATAAATGACAGCTATCGTCCAAAAATAGACTGAAGTAAGGCTGCCAAGAGGACTTGAAAGCGGGGCAGAATTGCAGGAAACCGATTTCAGGAGGTAGACTGGAATTGCTTTGAAAGCATAGGAAAAGAGGCAGAACGTCCACAATGATGCACTTGGCCAAAAAGGGCGTATGCGTTTTTTCCTGAATATATTCAGGAAAAAACGCATACGCCCTTTTTGGCCAACCAAGCAAGCTTGCAAAGGAAATCTGCACTACAATGAAGTCTCACTTCCCCCCCGGTCAAAAGGGCCATCTGAAAAAAGTGTAAAATCCAGAAAGGCAGGACAGGCCATGGAGAACTGGGAGCCTTGTTATGCTGATGGGCGGGATGTAAATTGCCAACAGACACTCGGGAGAAGTGTATGGTGTTTCCTGAAACATCTAAAAAACAAAGCAACAGAGCCTAGGGCACTTCCACTTATGGTCCTATAGCTTAGGGAAATTAAAATCAAAAAGACACAGCCACCCCAAAGTTTGGGACGCCTCTGTTTACAAGAACCTCGTTTACAGTACAAGTTCAACATTGCAGAAAGTGAAAAATGGATAAAGAACATGTGGTATTTACTTACAAAGCAATATCACTCAGCAATGAAATCTATGTCATCAGGCCCTTAGCAGCACAATGAGTGGATTCAGGTATGATGATTCTAACTGAAATAAGTCACACAGAAAAAGAAACATCATAAGTTATCAGTAATACACGGAATGTAAACTTGGCTACACAGGAACTGAATTACAGAACAGAACAGGGTCTCAAACTTAGAAAACCAACTTCTGCTTGCTTAAGGGGAAAGGTGAGTTGGGGTGCTGCATAAAACCAGAGATTGAAATGAGCACAGATAAATTCCTTAAGCCAAATATGGAATAGACAAGAGCTACTCCTTGCTCAACGAAATGGACTCAACGCCCCATATTAATCGCCTAAGAATGTACCTGACTAGTAAGTATCTTAACACCTATGGATTGCTATGTCTCCAAAAGAGAATCAAGCGTGTGTACAGGGGCATAAACGCAGCAGTGATAGGATTGGAGAGGTTCGGTGAGCAAATGAAGACCCTTTGAAGTCATATTGCATGGTACCCATTCCACGGGTCTCAACTCTCCAGGTTTAAGGTATTCTTCCTTCAGCTAAAACATGCATGTGGAACCCAGAGTATGATCAACCATGTGAACGGGAGACGTGTTAAAATATGTCTCAGTTTTCCTCCCCTGGTACTCGGGTGCAACATCCTAGACGCTTTACTAACACTCTCCCCACTTGGAGAGTCAGCGCCTTTAACCTCCTGTTTGGCCTAGTTTGCAATTTCTGTGGAAGATGAACAGGAATAGGGAACACCAATGAGAGACTAGCTGGAGGTGTCTGGACCGGCAAATTTAACTCTCATTTCCCACCAGGAAGAGGAAATAACCAAAGGCTCAGCGTGCCGTGCCGGAACCAGATTAGGGCCTGAAGCCATCCTGCGGTGTTGCGGCCAGGTCACAAGAAAGCGAGTTGAAGAAAGGAGCTCAGGGGCACTGTAATTCACAAACCTGCAGAGTTATAAATGACAGCTATCGTCCAAAAATATACTGAAGTAAGGCTGCCAAGAGGACTTGAAAGCGGGGCAGAATTGCAGGAAACCGATTTCAGGAGGTAGACTGGAATTGCATTGAAAGCATAGGAAAAGAGGCAGAACGTCCACAATGATGCACTTGGCCAAAAAGGGCGTATGCGTTTTTTCCTGAATATATTCAGGAAAAAACGCATACGCCCTTTTTGGCCAACCAAGCAAGTTTGCAGAGGAAATCTGCACTACAATGAAGTCTCACTTCCCCCCGGTCAAAAGGGCCATCTGAAAAAAGTGTAAAATCCAGAAAGGCAGGACAGGCCATGGAGAACTGGGAGCCTTGTTATGCTGATGGGCGGGATGTAAATTGCCAACAGACACTCGGGAGAAGTGTATGGTGTTTCCTGAAACATCTAAACAACAAAGCAACAGAGCCTAGGGCACTTCCACTTATGGTCCTATAGCTTAGGGAAATTAAAATCAAAAAGACACAGCCACCCCAAAGTTTGGGACGCCTCTGTTTACAAGAACCTCGTTTACCGTACAAGTTCAATATCACAGAAAGTGAAAAATGGATAAAGAACTTGTGGTACTTACGTACAATGCAGTATCACTCAGCAATCAAATCTATGTCATCAGGCCAGTAGCAGCATAATGAGTGGATTCAGGTACGATGATTCTAACTGAAATAAGTCACACAGAAAAAGAAACATCATAAGATATCACTAATACACGGAATGTAAACTTGGCTACACAGGAACTGAATTCCAAAACAGAACAGGGTCTCAAATTTAGAAAACCAACTTATGCTTGCTTAAGGGGAAAGGTGAGTTGGGGTGCTGCATAAAACCAGAGATTGAAATGAGCACAGATAAAGTTCCTTAAGCCAAATATGGAATAGACAAGAGCTACTCCTTGCTCAACGAAATGGACTCAACACCCCATATTAAACGCCTAAGAATGTACCTGACTAGTAAGTATCTTAAAACCTATGGATTGCTATGTCTCCAAAAGAGAATCAAGCGTGTGTACAGGGGCATAAATGCAGCAGTGATAGGATTGGAGAGGTTCGGTGAGCAAATGAAGACCCTTTGAAGTCATATTGCATGGTACCCATTCCACGGGTCTCAACTCTCCAGGTTTAAGGTATTCTTCCTTCAGCTAAAACATGCATGTGGAACCCAGAGTATGATCAACCGTGTGAACGGGAGACGTGTTCAAATATGTCTCAGTTTTCCTCCCCTGGTACTCGGGTGCAACATTCCAGATGCTTTACTAACACTCTCCCCACTTGGAGAGTCAGCGCCTTTAACCTCCTGTTTGGCCCAGTTTGCAATTTCTGCGGAAGATGAACAGGAATAGGGAGAACCAATGAGAGACTAGCTGGAGGTGTCTGGACGGGCAAATTTAACTCTCATTTCCCACCAGGAAGAGGAAATAACCAAAGGCTCAGCGTGCCGTGCCGGAACCAGATTAGGGCCTGAAGCCATCCTGCGGTGTTGCGGCCAGGTCACAAGAAAGCGAGTTGAAGAAAGGAGCTCAGGGGCCCTGTAATTCACAAACCTGCAGAGTTATAAATGACAGCTATCGTCCAAAAATAGACTGAAGTAAGGCTGCCAAGAGGACTTGAAAGCGGGGCAGAATTGCAGGAAACCGATTTCAGGAGGTAGACTGGAATTGCATTGAAAGCATAGGAAAAGAGGCAGAACGTCCACAATGATGCACTTGGCCAAAAAGGGCATATGCGTTTTTTCCTGAATATATTCAGGAAAAAACGCATATGCCCTTTTTGGCCAACCAAGCAAGCTTGCAAAGGAAATCTGCACTACAATGAAGTCTCACTTTCCCCCGGTCAAAAGGGCCATCTGAAAAAAGTGTAAAATCCAGAAAGGCAGGACAGGCCATGGAGAACTGGGAGCCTTGTTATGCTGATGGGCGGGATGTAAATTGCCAACAGACAGTCGGGAGAAGTGTATGGTGTTTCCTGAAACATCTAAACAACAAAGCAACAGAGCCTAGGGCACTTCCACTTATGGTCCTATAGCTTAGGGAAATTAAAATCAAAAAGACACAGCCACCCCAAAGTTTGGGACGCCTCTGTTTACAAGAACCTCGTTTACAGTACAAGTTCAACATCGCAGAAAGTGAAAAATGGATAAAGAAGCTGTGGTATTTACTTACAAAGCAATATCACTCAGCAATGAAATCTATGTCATCAGGCCCTTAGCAGCACAATGAGTGGATTCAGGTATGATGATTCTAACTGAAATAAGTCACACAGAAAAAGAAACATCATAAGATATCAGTAATACACGGAATGTAAACTTGGCTACACAGGAACTGAATTCCAAAACAGAACAGGGTCTCAAATTTAGAAAACCAACTTATGCTTGCTTAAGGGGAAAGGTGAGTTGGGGTGCTGCATAAAACCAGAGATTGAAATGAGCACAGATAAAGTTCCTTAAGCCAAATATGGAATAGACAAGAGCTACTCCTTGCTCAACAAAATGGACTCAACACCACATATTAAACGCCTAAGAATGTACCTGACTAGTAAGTATCTTAAAACCTATGGATTGCTATGTCTCCGAAAGAGAATCAAGCATGTGTACAGGGGCATAAACGCAGCAGTGATAGGATTGGAGAGGTTCGGTGAGCAAATGAAGACCCTTTGAAGTCATATTGCATGGTACCCATTCCACGGGTTTCAACTACCCAGTTTTAAGGTATTCTTCCTTCAGCTAAAACATGCATGTGGAACCCAGAGTATGATCCACCGTGTGAACGGGAGACGTGTTCAAATATGTCTCAGTTTTCCTCCCCTGGTACTCGGGTGCAACATTCCAGACGCTTTACTAACACTCTCCCCACTTGGAGAGTCAGTGCCTTTAACCTCCTGTTTGGCCCAGTTTGCAATTTCTGCGGAAGATGAACAGGAATAGGGAACACCAATGAGAGACTAGCTGGAGGTGTCTGGACGGGCAAATTTAACTCTCATTTCCCACCAGGAAGAGGAAATAACCAAAGGCTCAGCGTGCCGGGCCGGAACCAGATTAGGGCCTGAAGCCATCCTGTGGTGTTGCGGCCAGCTCAAAAGAAAGCGAGTTGAAGAAAGGAGCTCAGGGGCACTGTAATTCACAAACCTGCAGAGTTATAAATGACAGCTATCGTCCAAAAATAGACTGAAGTAAGGCTGCCAAGAGGACTTGAAAGCGGGGCAGAATTGCAGGAAACCGATTTCAGGAGGTAGACTGGAATTGCATTGAAAGCATAGGAAAAGAGGCAGAACGTCCACAATGATGCACTTGGCCAAAAAGGGCGTATGCGTTTTTTCCTGAATATATTCAGGAAAAAACGCATACGCCCTTTTTGGCCAACCAAGCAAGCTTGCAAAGGAAATCTGCACTACAATGAAGTCTCACTTCCCCCCGGTCAAAAGGGCCATCTGAAAAAAGTGTAAAATCCAGAAAGGCAGGACAGGCCATGGAGAACTGGGAGCCTTGTTATGCTGATGGGCGGGATGTAAATTGCCAACAGACACTCGGGAGAAGTGTATGGTGTTTCCTGAAACATCTAAAAAACAAAGCAACAGAGCCTAGGGCACTTCCACTTATGGTCCTATAGCTTAGGGAAATTAAAATCAAAAAGACACAGCCACCCCAAAGTTTGGGACGCCTCTGTTTACAAGAACCTCGTTTACAGTACAAGTTCAACATTGCAGAAAGTGAAAAATGGATAAAGAACATGTGGTATTTACTTACAAAGCAATATCACTCAGCAATGAAATCTATGTCATCAGGCCCTTAGCAGCACAATGAGTGGATTCAGGTATGATGATTCTAACTGAAATAAGTCACACAGAAAAAGAAACATCATAAGTTATCAGTAATACACGGAATGTAAACTTGGCTACACAGGAACTGAATTACAGAACAGAACAGGGTCTCAAACTTAGAAAACCAACTTCTGCTTGCTTAAGGGGAAAGGTGAGTTGGGGTGCTGCATAAAACCAGAGATTGAAATGAGCACAGATAAATTCCTTAAGCCAAATATGGAATAGACAAGAGCTACTCCTTGCTCAACGAAATGGACTCAATGCCCCATATTAATCGCCTAAGAATGTACCTGACTAGTAAGTATCTTAACACCTATGGATTGCTATGTCTCCAAAAGAGAATCAAGCGTGTGTACAGGGGCATAAACGCAGCAGTGATAGGATTGGAGAGGTTCGGTGAGCAAATGAAGACCCTTTGAAGTCATATTGCATGGTACCCATTCCACGGGTCTCAACTCTCCAGGTTTAAGGTATTCTTCCTTCAGCTAAAACATGCATGTGGAACCCAGAGTATGATCAACCATGTGAACGGGAGACGTGTTAAAATATGTCTCAGTTTTCCTCCCCTGGTACTCGGGTGCAACATCCTAGACGCTTTACTAACAGTCTCCCCACTTGGAGAGTCAGCGCCTTTAACCTCCTGTTTGGCCTAGTTTGCAATTTCTGTGGAAGATGAACAGGAATAGGGAACACCAATGAGAGACTAGCTGGAGGTGTCTGGACCGGCAAATTTAACTCTCATTTCCCACCAGGAAGAGGAAATAACCAAAGGCTCAGCGTGCCGTGCCGGAACCAGATTAGGGCCTGAAGCCATCCTGCGGTGTTGCGGCCAGGTCACAAGAAAGCGAGTTGAAGAAAGGAGCTCAGGGGCACTGTAATTCACAAACCTGCAGAGTTATAAATGACAGCTATCGTCCAAAAATATACTGAAGTAAGGCTGCCAAGAGGACTTGAAAGCGGGGCAGAATTGCAGGAAACCGATTTCAGGAGGTAGACTGGAATTGCATTGAAAGCATAGGAAAAGAGGCAGAACGTCCACAATGATGCACTTGGCCAAAAAGGGCGTATGCGTTTTTTCCTGAATATATTCAGGAAAAAACGCATACGCCCTTTTTGGCCAACCAAGCAAGCTTGCAGAGGAAATCTGCACTACAATGAAGTCTCACTTCCCCCCGGTCAAAAGGGCCATCTGAAAAAAGTGTAAAATCCAGAAAGGCAGGACAGGCCATGGAGAACTGGGAGCCTTGTTATGCTGATGGGCGGGATGTAAATTGCCAACAGACACTCGGGAGAAGTGTATGGTGTTTCCTGAAACATCTAAACAACAAAGCAACAGAGCCTAGGGCACTTCCACTTATGGTCCTATAGCTTAGGGAAATTAAAATCAAAAAGACACAGCCACCCCAAAGTTTGAGACGCCTCTGTTTACAAGAACCTCGTTTACCGTACAAGTTCAATATCACAGAAAGTGAAAAATGGATAAAGAACTTGTGGTACTTACGTACAATGCAGTATCACTCAGCAATCAAATCTATGTCATCAGGCCAGTAGCAGCATAATGAGTGGATTCAGGTACGATGATTCTAACTGAAATAAGTCACACAGAAAAAGAAACATCATAAGATATCACTAATACACGGAATGTAAACTTGGCTACACAGGAACTGAATTCCAAAACAGAACAGGGTCTCAAATTTAGAAAACCAACTTATGCTTGCTTAAGGGGAAAGGTGAGTTGGGGTGCTGCATAAAACCAGAGATTGAAATGAGCACAGATAAAGTTCCTTAAGCCAAATATGGAATAGACAAGAGCTACTCCTTGCTCAACGAAATGGACTCAACACCCCATATTAAACGCCTAAGAATGTACCTGACTAGTAAGTATCTTAAAACCTATGGATTGCTATGTCTCCAAAAGAGAATCAAGCGTGTGTACAGGGGCATAAATGCAGCAGTGATAGGATTGGAGAGGTTCGGTGAGCAAATGAAGACCCTTTGAAGTCATATTGCATGGTACCCATTCCACGGGTCTCAACTCTCCAGGTTTAAGGTATTCTTCCTTCAGCTAAAACATGCATGTGGAACCCAGAGTATGATCAACCGTGTGAACGGGAGACGTGTTCAAATATGTCTCAGTTTTCCTCCCCTGGTACTCGGGTGCAACATTCCAGATGCTTTACTAACACTCTCCCCACTTGGAGAGTCAGCGCCTTTAACCTCCTGTTTGGCCCAGTTTGCAATTTCTGCGGAAGATGAACAGGAATAGGGAGAACCAATGAGAGACTAGCTGGAGGTGTCTGGACGGGCAAATTTAACTCTCATTTCCCACCAGGAAGAGGAAATAACCAAAGGCTCAGCGTGCCGTGCCGGAACCAGATTAGGGCCTGAAGCCATCCTGCGGTGTTGCGGCCAGGTCACAAGAAAGCGAGTTGAAGAAAGGAGCTCAGGGGCACTGTAATTCACAAACCTGCAGAGTTATAAATGACAGCTATCGTCCAAAAATAGACTGAAGTAAGGCTGCCAAGAGGACTTGAAAGCGGGGCAGAATTGCAGGAAACCGATTTCAGGAGGTAGACTGGAATTGCATTGAAAGCATAGGAAAAGAGGCAGAACGTCCACAATGATGCACTTGGCCAAAAAGGGCATATGCGTTTTTTCCTGAATATATTCAGGAAAAAACGCATATGCCCTTTTTGGCCAACCAAGCAAGCTTGCAAAGGAAATCTGCACTACAATGAAGTCTCACTTTCCCCCGGTCAAAAGGGCCATCTGAAAAAAGTGTAAAATCCAGAAAGGCAGGACAGGCCATGGAGAACTGGGAGCCTTGTTATGCTGATGGGCGGGATGTAAATTGCCAACAGACAGTCGGGAGAAGTGTATGGTGTTTCCTGAAACATCTAAACAACAAAGCAACAGAGCCTAGGGCACTTCCACTTATGGTCCTATAGCTTAGGGAAATTAAAATCAAAAAGACACAGCCACCCCAAAGTTTGGGACGCCTCTGTTTACAAGAACCTCGTTTACAGTACAAGTTCAACATCGCAGAAAGTGAAAAATGGATAAAGAAGCTGTGGTATTTACTTACAAAGCAATATCACTCAGCAATGAAATCTATGTCATCAGGCCCTTAGCAGCACAATGAGTGGATTCAGGTATGATGATTCTAACTGAAATAAGTCACACAGAAAAAGAAACATCATAAGATATCAGTAATACACGGAATGTAAACTTGGCTACACAGGAACTGAATTCCAAAACAGAACAGGGTCTCAAATTTAGAAAACCAACTTATGCTTGCTTAAGGGGAAAGGTGAGTTGGGGTGCTGCATAAAACCAGAGATTGAAATGAGCACAGATAAAGTTCCTTAAGCCAAATATGGAATAGACAAGAGCTACTCCTTGCTCAACAAAATGGACTCAACACCACATATTAAACGCCTAAGAATGTACCTGACTAGTAAGTATCTTAAAACCTATGGATTGCTATGTCTCTGAAAGAGAATCAAGCATGTGTACAGGGGCATAAACGCAGCAGTGATAGGATTGGAGAGGTTCGGTGAGCAAATGAAGACCCTTTGAAGTCATATTGCATGGTACCCATTCCACGGGTTTCAACTACCCAGTTTTAAGGTATTCTTCCTTCAGCTAAAACATGCATGTGGAACCCAGAGTATGATCAACTGTGTGAACGGGAGACGTGTTTTAATATGTCTCAGTTTTCCTCCCGTGGTACTCGGGTGCAACATTCCAGACGCTTTACTAACACTCTCCCCACTTGGAGAGTCAGCGCCTTTAACCTCCTGTTTGGCCAAGTTTGCAATTTCTGCGGAAGATGAACAGGAATAGGGGGAACCAATGAGAGATTAGCTGGAGGTGTCTGGACGGGCAAATTTAACTCTCATTTCCCACAGGGAAGAGGAATAAACCAAATGCTCTGCATGCCGTGCCGGAACCAGATTAGGGCCTGAAGCCATCTTGCGGTGTTGTGGCCAGCTCAGAAGAAAGCGAGTTGAAGAAAGGAGCTCAGGGGCACTGTAATTCACAAACCTGCAGATTTATAAATGACAGCTATTGTCCAAATATATACTGAAGTAGGGCTGCCAAGAGGACTTGAAAGCGGGGCAGAATTGCAGGAAACCGATTTCAGGAGGTAGACTGGAATTGCATTGAAAGCATAGGAAAAGAGGCAGAACGTCCACAATGATGCACTTGGCCAAAAAGGGCGTATGCGTTTTTTCCTGAATATATTCAGGAAAAAACGCATACGCCCTTTTTGGCCAACCAAGCAAGCTTGCAAAGGAAATCTGTACTACAGTGAAGTCTCACTTCCCCCCGGTCAAAAGGGCCATCTGAAAAAAGTGTAAAATCCAGAAAGGCAGGACAGGCCATGGAGAACTGGGAGCCTTGTTATGCTGATGGGCGGGATGTAAATTGCCAACAGACACTCGGGAGAAGTGTATGGTGTTTCCTGAAACATCTAAAAAACAAAGCAACAGAGCCTAGGGCACTTCCACTTATGGTCCTATAGCTTAGGGAAATTAAAATCAAAAAGACACAGCCACCCCAAAGTTTGGGACGCCTCTGTTTACAAGAACCTCGTTTACAGTACAAGTTCAACATTGCAGAAAGTGAAAAATGGATAAAGAACATGTGGTATTTACTTACAAAGCAATATCACTCAGCAATGAAATCTATGTCATCAGGCCCTTAGCAGCACAATGAGTGGATTCAGGTATGATGATTCTAACTGAAATAAGTCACACAGAAAAAGAAACATCATAAGTTATCAGTAATACACGGAATGTAAACTTGGCTACACAGGAACTGAATTACAGAACAGAACAGGGTCTCAAACTTAGAAAACCAACTTCTGCTTGCTTAAGGGGAAAGGTGAGTTGGGGTGCTGCATAAAACCAGAGATTGAAATGAGCACAGATAAATTCCTTAAGCCAAATATGGAATAGACAAGAGCTACTCCTTGCTCAACGAAATGGACTCAACGCCCCATATTAATCGCCTAAGAATGTACCTGACTAGTAAGTATCTTAACACCTATGGATTGCTATGTCTCCAAAAGAGAATCAAGCGTGTGTACAGGGGCATAAACGCAGCAGTGATAGGATTGGAGAGGTTCGGTGAGCAAATGAAGACCCTTTGAAGTCATATTGCATGGTACCCATTCCACGGGTCTCAACTCTCCAGGTTTAAGGTATTCTTCCTTCAGCTAAAACATGCATGTGGAACCCAGAGTATGATCAACCATGTGAACGGGAGACGTGTTAAAATATGTCTCAGTTTTCCTCCCCTGGTACTCGGGTGCAACATCCTAGACGCTTTACTAACACTCTCCCCACTTGGAGAGTCAGCGCCTTTAACCTCCTGTTTGGCCCAGTTTGCAATTTCTGTGGAAGATGAACAGGAATAGGGAACACCAATGAGAGACTAGCTGGAGGTGTCTGGACCGGCAAATTTAACTCTCATTTCCCACCAGGAAGAGGAAATAACCAAAGGCTCAGCGTGCCGTGCCGGAACCAGATTAGGGCCTGAAGCCATCCTGCGGTGTTGCGGCCAGGTCACAAGAAAGCGAGTTGAAGAAAGGAGCTCAGGGGCACTGTAATTCACAAACCTGCAGAGTTATAAATGACAGCTATCGTCCAAAAATATACTGAAGTAAGGCTGCCAAGAGGACTTGAAAGCGGGGCAGAATTGCAGGAAACCGATTTCAGGAGGTAGACTGGAATTGCATTGAAAGCATAGGAAAAGAGGCAGAACGTCCACAATGATGCACTTGGCCAAAAAGGGCGTATGCGTTTTTTCCTGAATATATTCAGGAAAAAACGCATACGCCCTTTTTGGCCAACCAAGCAAGCTTGCAGAGGAAATCTGCACTACAATGAAGTCTCACTTCCCCCCGGTCAAAAGGGTCATCTGAAAAAAGTGTAAAATCCAGAAAGGCAGGACAGGCCATGGAGAACTGGGAGCCTTGTTATGCTGATGGGCGGGATGTAAATTGCCAACAGACACTCGGGAGAAGTGTATGGTGTTTCCTGAAACATCTAAACAACAAAGCAACAGAGCCTAGGGCACTTCCACTTATGGTCCTATAGCTTAGGGAAATTAAAATCAAAAAGACACAGCCACCCCAAAGTTTGGGACGCCTCTGTTTACAAGAACCTCGTTTACCGTACAAGTTCAATATCACAGAAAGTGAAAAATGGATAAAGAACTTGTGGTACTTACGTACAATGCAGTATCACTCAGCAATCAAATCTATGTCATCAGGCCCGTAGCAGCATAATGAGTGGATTCAGGTACGATGATTCTAACTGAAATAAGTCACACAGAAAAAGAAACATCATAAGATATCACTAATACACGGAATGTAAACTTGGCTACACAGGAACTGAATTCCAAAACAGAACAGGGTCTCAAATTTAGAAAACCAACTTATGCTTGCTTAAGGGGAAAGGTGAGTTGGGGTGCTGCATAAAACCAGAGATTGAAATGAGCACAGATAAAGTTCCTTAAGCCAAATATGGAATAGACAAGAGCTACTCCTTGCTCAACGAAATGGACTCAACACCCCATATTAAACGCCTAAGAATGTACCTGACTAGTAAGTATCTTAAAACCTGTGGATTGCTATGTCTCCAAAAGAGAATCAAGCGTGTGTACAGGGGCATAAATGCAGCAGTGATAGGATTGGAGAGGTTCGGTGAGCAAATGAAGACCCTTTGAAGTCATATTGCATGGTACCCATTCCACGGGTCTCAACTCTCCAGGTTTAAGGTATTCTTCCTTCAGCTAAAACATGCATGTGGAACCCAGAGTATGATCAACCGTGTGAACGGGAGACGTGTTCAAATATGTCTCAGTTTTCCTCCCCTGGTACTCGGGTGCAACATTCCAGACGCTTTACTAACACTCTCCCCACTTGGAGAGTCAGCGCCTTTAACCTCCTGTTTGGCCCAGTTTGCAATTTCTGTGGAAGATGAACAGGAATAGGGAACACCAATGAGAGACTAGCTGGAGGTGTCTGGACGGGCAAATTTAACTCTCATTTCCCACCAGGAAGAGGAAATAACCAAAGGCTCAGCGTGCCGTGCCGGAACCAGATTAGGGCCTGAAGCCATCCTGCGGTGTTGCGGCCAGGTCACAAGAAAGCGAGTTGAAGAAAGGAGCTCAGGGGCACTGTAATTCACAAACCTGCAGAGTTATAAATGACAGCTATCGTCCAAAAATAGACTGAAGTAAGGCTGCCAAGAGGACTTGAAAGTGGGGCAGAATTGCAGGAAACCGATTTCAGGAGGTAGACTGGAATTGCATTGAAAGCATAGGAAAAGAGGCAGAACGTCCACAATGATGCACTTGGCCAAAAAGGGCATATGCGTTTTTTCCTGAATATATTCAGGAAAAAACGCATACGCCCTTTTTGGCCAACCAAGCAAGCTTGCAGAGGAAATCTGCACTACAATGAAGTCTCACTTCCCCCCGGTCAAAAGGGCCATCTGAAAAAAGTGTAAAATCCAGAAAGGCAGGACAGGCCATGGAGAACTGGGAGCCTTGTTATGCTGATGGGCGGGATGTAAATTGCCAACAGACACTCGGGAGAAGTGTATGGTGTTTCCTGAAACATCTAAACAACAAAGCAACAGAGCCTAGGGCACTTCCACTTATGGTCCTATAGCTTAGGGAAATTAAAATCAAAAAGACACAGCCACCCCAAAGTTTGGGACGCCTCTGTTTACAAGAACCTCGTTTACCGTACAAGTTCAATATCACAGAAAGTGAAAAATGGATAAAGAACTTGTGGTACTTACGTACAATGCAGTATCACTCAGCAATCAAATCTATGTCATCAGGCCCGTAGCAGCATAATGAGTGGATTCAGGTACGATGATTCTAACTGAAATAAGTCACACAGAAAAAGAAACATCATAAGATATCAGTAATACACGGAATGTAAACTTGGCTACACAGGAACTGAATTCCAAAACAGAGCAGGGTCTCAAATTTAGAAAACCAACTTATGCTTGCTTAAGGGGAAAGGTGAGTTGGGGTGCTGCATAAAACCAGAGATTGAAATGAGCACAGATAAAGTTCCTTAAGCCAAATATGGAATAGACAAGAGCTACTCCTTGCTCAACGAAATGGACTCAACACCGCATATTAAACGCCTAAGAATGTACCTGACTAGTAAGTATCTTAAAACCTATGGATTGCCATGTCTCCAAAAGAGAATCAAGCGTGTGTACAGGGGCATAAATGCAGCAGTGATAGGATTGGAGAGGTTCGGTGAGCAAATGAAGACCCTTTGAAGTCATATTGCATGGTACCCATTCCACGGGTCTCAACTCTCCAGGTTTAAGGTATTCTTCCTTCAGCTAAAACATGCATGTGGAACCCAGAGTATGATCAACCGTGTGAACGGGAGACGTGTTCAAATATGTCTCAGTTTTCCTCCCCTGGTACTCGGGTGCAACATTCCAGACGCTTTACTAACACTCTCCCCACTTGGAGAGTCAGCGCCTTTAACCTCCTGTTTGGCCCAGTTTGCAATTTCTGTGGAAGATGAACAGGAATAGGGAACACCAATGAGAGACTAGCTGGAGGTGTCTGGACGGGCAAATTTAACTCTCATTTCCCACCAGGAAGAGGAAATAACCAAAGGCTCAGCGTGCCGTGCCGGAACCAGATTAGGGCCTGAAGCCATCCTGCGGTGTTGCGGCCAGGTCACAAGAAAGCGAGTTGAAGAATGGAGCTCAGGGGCACTGTAATTCACAAACCTGCAGAGTTATAAATGACAGCTATCGTCCAAAAATAGACTGAAGTAAGGCTGCCAAGAGGACTTGAAAGCGGGGCAGAATTGCAGGAAACCGATTTCAGGAGGTAGACTGGAATTGCATTGAAAGCATAGGAAAAGAGGCAGAACGTCCACAATGATGCACTTGGCCAAAAAGGGCATATGCGTTTTTTCCTGAATATATTCAGGAAAAAACGCATACGCCCTTTTTGGCCAACCAAGCAAGCTTGCAGAGGAAATCTGCACTACAATGAAGTCTCACTTCCCCCCGGTCAAAAGGGCCATCTGAAAAAAGTGTAAAATCCAGAAAGGCAGGACAGGCCATGGAGAACTGGGAGCCTTGTTATGCTGATGGGCGGGATGTAAATTGCCAACAGACACTCGGGAGAAGTGTATGGTGTTTCCTGAAACATCTAAACAACAAAGCAACAGAGCCTAGGGCACTTCCACTTATGGTCCTATAGCTTAGGGAAATTAAAATCAAAAAGACACAGCCACCCCAAAGTTTGGGACGCCTCTGTTTACAAGAACCTCGTTTACAGTACAAGTTCAACATTGCAGAAAGTGAAAAATGGATAAAGAACATGTGGTATTTACTTACAAAGCAATATCACTCAGCAATGAAATCTATGTCATCAGGCCCTTAGCAGCACAATGAGTGGATTCAGGTATGATGATTCTAACTGAAATAAGTCACACAGAAAAAGAAACATCATAAGTTATCAGTAATACACGGAATGTAAACTTGGCTACACAGGAACTGAATTACAGAACAGAACAGGGTCTCTAACTTAGAAAACCAACTTCTGCTTGCTTAAGGGGAAAGGTGAGTTGGGGTGCTGCATAAAACCAGAGATTGAAATGAGCACAGATAAATTCCTTAAGCCAAATATGGAATAGACAAGAGCTACTCCTTGCTCAACGAAATGGACTCAACACCCCATATTAATCGCCTAAGAATGTACCTGACTAGTAAGTATCTTAACACCTATGGATTGCTATGTCTCCAAAAGAGAATCAAGCGTGTGTACAGGGGCATAAACGCAGCAGTGATAGGATTGGAGAGGTTCGGTGAGCAAATGAAGACCCTTTGAAGTCATATTGCATGGTACCCATTCCACGGGTCTCAACTCTCCAGGTTTAAGGTATTCTTCCTTCAGCTAAAACATGCATGTGGAACCCAGAGTATGATCAACCATGTGAACGGGAGACGTGTTAAAATATGTCTCAGTTTTCTTCCCCTGGTACTCGGGTGCAACATCCTAGACGCTTTACTAACACTCTCCCCACTTGGAGAGTCAGCGCCTTTAACCTCCTGTTTGGCCCAGTTTGCAATTTCTGTGGAAGATGAACAGGAATAGGGAACACCAATGAGAGACTAGCTGGAGGTGTCTGGACCGGCAAATTTAACTCTCATTTCCCACCAGGAAGAGGAAATAACCAAAGGCTCAGCGTGCCGTGCCGGAACCAGATTAGGGCCTGAAGCCATCCTGCGGTGTTGCGGCCAGGTCACAAGAAAGCGAGTTGAAGAAAGGAGCTCAGGGGCACTGTAATTCACAAACCTGCAGAGTTATAAATGACAGCTATCGTCCAAAAATATACTGAAGTAAGGCTGCCAAGAGGACTTGAAAGCGGGGCAGAATTGCAGGAAACCGATTTCAGGAGGTAGACTGGAATTGCATTGAAAGCATAGGAAAAGAGGCAGAACGTCCACAATGATGCACTTGGCCAAAAAGGGCGTATGCGTTTTTTCCTGAATATATTCAGGAAAAAACGCATACGCCCTTTTTGGCCAACCAAGCAAGCTTGCAGAGGAAATCTGCACTACAATGAAGTCTCACTTCCCCCCGGTCAAAAGGGCCATCTGAAAAAAGTGTAAAATCCAGAAAGGCAGGACAGGCCATGGAGAACTGGGAGCCTTCTTATGCTGATGGGCGGGATGTAAATTGCCAACAGACACTCGGGAGAAGTGTATGGTGTTTCCTGAAACATCTAAACAACAAAGCAACAGAGCCTAGGGCACTTCCACTTATGGTCCTATAGCTTAGGGAAATTAAAATCAAAAAGACACAGCCACCCCAAAGTTTGGGACGCCTCTGTTTACAAGAACCTCGTTTACCGTACAAGTTCAATATCACAGAAAGTGAAAAATGGATAAAGAACTTGTGGTACTTACGTACAATGCAGTATCACTCAGCAATCAAATCTATGTCATCAGGCCCGTAGCAGCATAATGAGTGGATTCAGGTACGATGATTCTAACTGAAATAAGTCACACAGAAAAAGAAACATCATAAGATATCACTAATACACGGAATGTAAACTTGGCTACACAGGAACTGAATTCCAAAACAGAACAGGGTCTCAAATTTAGAAAACCAACTTATGCTTGCTTAAGGGGAAAGGTGAGTTGGGGTGCTGCATAAAACCAGAGATTGAAATGAGCACAGATAAAGTTCCTTAAGCCAAATATGGAATAGACAAGAGCTACTCCTTGCTCAACGAAATGGACTCAACACCCCATATTAAACGCCTAAGAATGTACCTGACTAGTAAGTATCTTAAAACCTGTGGATTGCTATGTCTCCAAAAGAGAATCAAGCGTGTGTACAGGGGCATAAATGCAGCAGTGATAGGATTGGAGAGGTTCGGTGAGCAAATGAAGACCCTTTGAAGTCATATTGCATGGTACCCATTCCACGGGTCTCAACTCTCCAGGTTTAAGGTATTCTTCCTTCAGCTAAAACATGCATGTGGAACCCAGAGTATGATCAACCATGTGAACGGGAGACGTGTTAAAATATGTCTCAGTTTTCCTCCCCTGGTACTCGGGTGCAACATCCTAGACGCTTTACTAACACTCTCCCCACTTGGAGAGTCAGCGCCTTTAACCTCCTGTTTGGCCCAGTTTGCAATTTCTGTGGAAGATGAACAGGAATAGGGAACACCAATGAGAGACTAGCTGGAGGTGTCTGGACCGGCAAATTTAACTCTCATTTCCCACCAGGAAGAGGAAATAACCAAAGGCTCAGCGTGCCGTGCCGGAACCAGATTAGGGCCTGAAGCCATCCTGCGGTGTTGCGGCCAGGTCACAAGAAAGCGAGTTGAAGAAAGGAGCTCAGGGGCACTGTAATTCACAAACCTGCAGAGTTATAAATGACAGCTATCGTCCAAAAATATACTGAAGTAAGGCTGCCAAGAGGACTTGAAAGCGGGGCAGAATTGCAGGAAACCGATTTCAGGAGGTAGACTGGAATTGCATTGAAAGCATAGGAAAAGAGGCAGAACGTCCACAATGATGCACTTGGCCAAAAAGGGCGTATGCGTTTTTTCCTGAATATATTCAGGAAAAAACGCATACGCCCTTTTTGGCCAACCAAGCAAGCTTGCAGAGGAAATCTGCACTACAATGAAGTCTCACTTCCCCCCGGTCAAAAGGGCCATCTGAAAAAAGTGTAAAATCCAGAAAGGCAGGACAGGCCATGGAGAACTGGGAGCCTTCTTATGCTGATGGGCGGGATGTAAATTGCCAACAGACACTCGGGAGAAGTGTATGGTGTTTCCTGAAACATCTAAACAACAAAGCAACAGAGCCTAGGGCACTTCCACTTATGGTCCTATAGCTTAGGGAAATTAAAATCAAAAAGACACAGCCACCCCAAAGTTTGGGACGCCTCTGTTTACAAGAACCTCGTTTACCGTACAAGTTCAATATCACAGAAAGTGAAAAATGGATAAAGAACTTGTGGTACTTACGTACAATGCAGTATCACTCAGCAATCAAATCTATGTCATCAGGCCCGTAGCAGCATAATGAGTGGATTCAGGTACGATGATTCTAACTGAAATAAGTCACACAGAAAAAGAAACATCATAAGATATCACTAATACACGGAATGTAAACTTGGCTACACAGGAACTGAATTCCAAAACAGAACAGGGTCTCAAATTTAGAAAACCAACTTATGCTTGCTTAAGGGGAAAGGTGAGTTGGGGTGCTGCATAAAACCAGAGATTGAAATGAGCACAGATAAAGTTCCTTAAGCCAAATATGGAATAGACAAGAGCTACTCCTTGCTCAACGAAATGGACTCAACACCCCATATTAAACGCCTAAGAATGTACCTGACTAGTAAGTATCTTAAAACCTGTGGATTGCTATGTCTCCAAAAGAGAATCAAGCGTGTGTACAGGGGCATAAATGCAGCAGTGATAGGATTGGAGAGGTTCGGTGAGCAAATGAAGACCCTTTGAAGTCATATTGCATGGTACCCATTCCACGGGTCTCAACTCTCCAGGTTTAAGGTATTCTTCCTTCAGCTAAAACATGCATGTGGAACCCAGAGTATGATCAACCGTGTGAACGGGAGACGTGTTCAAATATGTCTCAGTTTTCCTCCCCTGGTACTCGGGTGCAACATTCCAGACGCTTTACTAACACTCTCCCCACTTGGAGAGTCAGCGCCTTTAACCTCCTGTTTGGCCCAGTTTGCAATTTCTGTGGAAGATGAACAGGAATAGGGAACACCAATGAGAGACTAGCTGGAGGTGTCTGGACGGGCAAATTTAACTCTCATTTCCCACCAGGAAGAGGAAATAACCAAAGGCTCAGCGTGCCGTGCCGGAACCAGATTAGGGCCTGAAGCCATCCTGCGGTGTTGCGGCCAGGTCACAAGAAAGCGAGTTGAAGAAAGGAGCTCAGGGGCACTGTAATTCACAAACCTGCAGAGTTATAAATGACAGCTATCGTCCAAAAATAGACTGAAGTAAGGCTGCCAAGAGGACTTGAAAGCGGGGCAGAATTGCAGGAAACCGATTTCAGGAGGTAGACTGGAATTGCATTGAAAGCATAGGAAAAGAGGCAGAACGTCCACAATGATGCACTTGGCCAAAAAGGGCGTATGCGTTTTTTCCTGAATATATTCAGGAAAAAACGCATACGCCCTTTTTGGCCAACCAAGCAAGCTTGCAGAGGAAATCTGCACTACAATGAAGTCTCACTTCCCCCCGGTCAAAAGGGCCATCTGAAAAAAGTGTAAAATCCAGAAAGGCAGGACAGGCCATGGAGAACTGGGAGCCTTGTTATGCTGATGGGCGGGATGTAAATTGCCAACAGACACTCGGGAGAAGTGTATGGTGTTTCCTGAAACATCTAAACAACAAAGCAACAGAGCCTAGGGCACTTCCACTTATGGTCCTATAGCTTAGGGAAATTAAAATCAAAAAGACACAGCCACCCCAAAGTTTGGGACGCCTCTGTTTACAAGAACCTCGTTTACCGTACAAGTTCAATATCACAGAAAGTGAAAAATGGATAAAGAACTTGTGGTACTTACGTACAATGCAGTATCACTCAGCAATCAAATCTATGTCATCAGGCCCGTAGCAGCATAATGAGTGGATTCAGGTACGATGATTCTAACTGAAATAAGTCACACAGAAAAAGAAACATCATAAGATATCAGTAATACACGGAATGTAAACTTGGCTACACAGGAACTGAATTCCAAAACAGAGCAGGGTCTCAAATTTAGAAAACCAACTTATGCTTGCTTAAGGGGAAAGGTGAGTTGGGGTGCTGCATAAAACCAGAGATTGAAATGAGCACAGATAAAGTTCCTTAAGCCAAATATGGAATAGACAAGAGCTACTCCTTGCTCAACGAAATGGACTCAACACCCCATATTAAACGCCTAAGAATGTACCTGACTAGTAAGTATCTTAAAACCTATGGATTGCTATGTCTCCAAAAGAGAATCAAGCGTGTGTACAGGGGCATAAATGCAGCAGTGATAGGATTGGAGAGGTTCGGTGAGCAAATGAAGACCCTATGAAGTCATATTGCATGGTACCCATTCCACGGGTCTCAACTCTCCAGGTTTAAGGTATTCTTCCTTCAGCTAAAACATGCATGTGGAACCCAGAGTATGATCCACCGTGTGAACGGGAGACGTGTTCAAATATGTCTCAGTTTTCCTCCCCTGGTACTCGGGTGCAACATTCCAGACGCTTTACTAACACTCTCCCCACTTGGAGAGTCAGCGCCTTTAACCTCCTGTTTGGCCCAGTTTGCAATTTCTGCGGAAGATGAACAGGAATAGGGAGAACCAATGAGAGACTAGCTGGAGGTGTCTGGACGGGCAAATTTAACTCTCATTTCCCACCAGGAAGAGGAAATAACCAAAGGCTCAGCGTGCCGTGCCGGAACCAGATTAGGGCCTGAAGCCATCCTGCGGTGTTGCGGCCAGGTCACAAGAAAGCGAGTTGAAGAAAGGAGCTCAGGGGCACTGTAATTCACAAACCTGCAGAGTTATAAATGACAGCTATCGTCCAAAAATATACTGAAGTAAGGCTGCCAAGAGGACTTGAAAGCGGGGCAGAATTGCAGGAAACCGATTTCAGGAGGTAGACTGGAATTGCATTGAAAGCATAGGAAAAGAGGCAGAACGTCCACAATGATGCACTTGGCCAAAAAGGGCGTATGCGTTTTTTCCTGAATATATTCAGGAAAAAACGCATACGCCCTTTTTGGCCAACCAAGCAAGCTTGCAAAGGAAATCTGCACTACAATGAAGTCTCACTTCCCCCCGGTCAAAAGGGCCATCTGAAAAAAGTGTAAAATCCAGAAAGGCAGGACAGGCCATGGAGAACTGGGAGCCTTGTTATGCTGATGGGCGGGATGTAAATTGCCAACAGACACTCGGGAGAAGTGTATGGTGTTTCCTGAAACATCTAAAAAACAAAGCAACAGAGCCTAGGGCACTTCCACTTATGGTCCTATAGCTTAGGGAAATTAAAATCAAAAAGACACAGCCACCCCAAAGTTTGGGACGCCTCTGTTTACAAGAACCTCGTTTACAGTACAAGTTCAATATCACAGAAAGTGAAAAATGGATAAAGAACTTGTGGTACTTACGTACAATGCAGTATCACTCAGCAATCAAATCTATGTCATCAGGCCCGTAGCAGCATAATGAGTGGATTCAGGTACGATGATTCTAACTGAAATAAGTCACACAGAAAAAGAAACATCATAAGATATCACTAATACACGGAATGTAAACTTGGCTACACAGGAACTGAATTCCAAAACAGAACAGGGTCTCAAATTTAGAAAACCAACTTATGCTTGCTTAAGGGGAAAGGTGAGTTGGGGTGCTGCATAAAACCAGAGATTGAAATGAGCACAGATAAAGTTCCTTAAGCCAAATATGGAATAGACAAGAGCTACTCCTTGCTCAACGAAATGGACTCAACACCCCATATTAAACGCCTAAGAATGTACCTGACTAGTAAGTATCTTAAAACCTGTGGATTGCTATGTCTCCAAAAGAGAATCAAGCGTGTGTACAGGGGCATAAATGCAGCAGTGATAGGATTGGAGAGGTTCGGTGAGCAAATGAAGACCCTTTGAAGTCATATTGCATGGTACCCATTCCACGGGTCTCAACTCTCCAGGTTTAAGGTATTCTTCCTTCAGCTAAAACATGCATGTGGAACCCAGAGTATGATCAACCGTGTGAACGGGAGACGTGTTCAAATATGTCTCAGTTTTCCTCCCCTGGTACTCGGGTGCAACATTCCAGACGCTTTACTAACACTCTCCCCACTTGGAGAGTCAGCGCCTTTAACCTCCTGTTTGGCCCAGTTTGCAATTTCTGTGGAAGATGAACAGGAATAGGGAACACCAATGAGAGACTAGCTGGAGGTGTCTGGACGGGCAAATTTAACTCTCATTTCCCACCAGGAAGAGGAAATAACCAAAGGCTCAGCGTGCCGTGCCGGAACCAGATTAGGGCCTGAAGCCATCCTGCGGTGTTGCGGCCAGGTCACAAGAAAGCGAGTTGAAGAAAGGAGCTCAGGGGCACTGTAATTCACAAACCTGCAGAGTTATAAATGACAGCTATCGTCCAAAAATAGACTGAAGTAAGGCTGCCAAGAGGACTTGAAAGCGGGGCAGAATTGCAGGAAACCGATTTCAGGAGGTAGACTGGAATTGCATTGAAAGCATAGGAAAAGAGGCAGAACGTCCACAATGATGCACTTGGCCAAAAAGGGCATATGCGTTTTTTCCTGAATATATTCAGGAAAAAACGCATACGCCCTTTTTGGCCAACCAAGCAAGCTTGCAGAGGAAATCTGCACTACAATGAAGTCTCACTTCCCCCCGGTCAAAAGGGCCATCTGAAAAAAGTGTAAAATCCAGAAAGGCAGGACAGGCCATGGAGAACTGGGAGCCTTGTTATGCTGATGGGCGGGATGTAAATTGCCAACAGACACTCGGGAGAAGTGTATGGTGTTTCCTGAAACATCTAAACAACAAAGCAACAGAGCCTAGGGCACTTCCACTTATGGTCCTATAGCTTAGGGAAATTAAAATCAAAAAGACACAGCCACCCCAAAGTTTGGGACGCCTCTGTTTACAAGAACCTCGTTTACCGTACAAGTTCAATATCACAGAAAGTGAAAAATGGATAAAGAACTTGTGGTACTTACGTACAATGCAGTATCACTCAGCAATCAAATCTATGTCATCAGGCCCGTAGCAGCATAATGAGTGGATTCAGGTACGATGATTCTAACTGAAATAAGTCACACAGAAAAAGAAACATCATAAGATATCAGTAATACACGGAATGTAAACTTGGCTACACAGGAACTGAATTCCAAAACAGAGCAGGGTCTCAAATTTAGAAAACCAACTTATGCTTGCTTAAGGGGAAAGGTGAGTTGGGGTGCTGCATAAAACCAGAGATTGAAATGAGCACAGATAAAGTTCCTTAAGCCAAATATGGAATAGACAAGAGCTACTCCTTGCTCAACGAAATGGACTCAACACCCCATATTAAACGCCTAAGAATGTACCTGACTAGTAAGTATCTTAAAACCTATGGATTGCTATGTCTCCAAAAGAGAATCAAGCGTGTGTACAGGGGCATAAATGCAGCAGTGATAGGATTGGAGAGGTTCGGTGAGCAAATGAAGACCCTTTGAAGTCATATTGCATGGTACCCATTCCACGGGTTTCAACTCTCCAGGTTTAAGGTATTCTTCCTTCAGCTAAAACATGCATGTGGAACCCAGAGTATGATCCACCGTGTGAACGGGAGACGTGTTCAAATATGTCTCAGTTTTCCTCCCCTGGTACTCGGGTGCAACATTCCAGACGCTTTACTAACACTCTCCCCACTTGGAGAGTCAGCGCCTTTAACCTCCTGTTTGGCCCAGTTTGCAATTTCTGCGGAAGATGAACAGGAATAGGGAGAACCAATGAGAGACTAGCTGGAGGTGTCTGGACGGGCAAATTTAACTCTCATTTCCCACCAGGAAGAGGAAATAACCAAAGGCTCAGCGTGCCGTGCCGGAACCAGATTAGGGCCTGAAGCCATCCTGCGGTGTTGCGGCCAGGTCACAAGAAAGCGAGTTGAAGAAAGGAGCTCAGGGGCACTGTAATTCACAAACCTGCAGAGTTATAAATGACAGCTATCGTCCAAAAATATACTGAAGTAAGGCTGCCAAGAGGACTTGAAAGCGGGGCAGAATTGCAGGAAACCGATTTCAGGAGGTAGACTGGAATTGCATTGAAAGCATAGGAAAAGAGGCAGAACGTCCACAATGATGCACTTGGCCAAAAAGGGCGTATGCGTTTTTTCCTGAATATATTCAGGAAAAAACGCATACGCCCTTTTTGGCCAACCAAGCAAGCTTGCAAAGGAAATCTGCACTACAATGAAGTCTCACTTTCCCCCGGTCAAAAGGGCCATCTGAAAAAAGTGTAAAATCCAGAAAGGCAGGACAGGCCATGGAGAACTGGGAGCCTTGTTATGCTGATGGGCGGGATGTAAATTGCCAACAGACACTCGGGAGAAGTGTATGGTGTTTCCTGAAACATCTAAAAAACAAAGCAACAGAGCCTAGGGCACTTCCACTTATGGTCCTATAGCTTAGGGAAATTAAAATCAAAAAGACACAGCCACCCCAAAGTTTGGGACGCCTCTGTTTACAAGAACCTCGTTTACAGTACAAGTTCAACATCGCAGAAAGTGAAAAATGGATAAAGAACATGTGGTATTTACTTACAAAGCAATATCACTCAGCAATGAAATCTATGTCATCAGGCCCTTAGCAGCACAATGAGTGGATTCAGGTATGATGATTCTAACTGAAATAAGTCACACAGAAAAAGAAACATCATAAGTTATCAGTAATACACGGAATGTAAACTTGGCTACACAGGAACTGAATTACAGAACAGAACAGGGTCTCAAACTTAGAAAACCAACTTCTGCTTGCTTAAGGGGAAAGGTGAGTTGGGGTGCTGCATAAAACCAGAGATTGAAATGAGCACAGATAAATTCCTTAAGCCAAATATGGAATAGACAAGAGCTACTCCTTGCTCAACGAAATGGACTCAACGCCCCATATTAATCGCCTAAGAATGTACCTGACTAGTAAGTATCTTAACACCTATGGATTGCTATGTCTCCAAAAGAGAATCAAGCGTGTGTACAGGGGCATAAACGCAGCAGTGATAGGATTGGAGAGGTTCGGTGAGCAAATGAAGACCCTTTGAAGTCATATTGCATGGTACCCATTCCACGGGTCTCAACTCTCCAGGTTTAAGGTATTCTTCCTTCAGCTAAAACATGCATGTGGAACCCAGAGTATGATCAAGCATGTGAACGGGAGACGTGTTAAAATATGTCTCAGTTTTCCTCCCCTGGTACTCGGGTGCAACATCCTAGACGCTTTACTAACACTCTCCCCACTTGGAGAGTCAGCGCCTTTAACCTCCTGTTTGGCCCAGTTTGCAATTTCTGTGGAAGATGAACAGGAATAGGGAACACCAATGAGAGACTAGCTGGAGGTGTCTGGACCGGCAAATTTAACTCTCATTTCCCACCAGGAAGAGGAAATAACCAAAGGCTCAGCGTGCCGTGCCGGAACCAGATTAGGGCCTGAAGCCATCCTGCGGTGTTGCGGCCAGCTCAAAAGAAAGCGAGTTGAAGAAAGGAGCTCAGGGGCACTGTAATTCACAAACCTGCAGAGTTATAAATGACAGCTATCGTCCAAAAATATACTGAAGTAAGGCTGCCAAGAGGACTTGAAAGCGGGGCAGAATTGCAGGAAACCGATTTCAGGAGGTAGACTGGAATTGCATTGAAAGCATAGGAAAAGAGGCAGAACGTCCACAATGATGCACTTGGCCAAAAAGGGCATATGCGTTTTTTCCTGAATATATTCAGGAAAAAACGCATACGCCCTTTTTGGCCAACCAAGCAAGCTTGCAGAGGAAATCTGCACTACAATGAAGTCTCACTTCCCCCCGGTCAAAAGGGCCATCTGAAAAAAGTGTAAAATCCAGAAAGGCAGGACAGGCCATGGAGAACTGGGAGCCTTGTTATGCTGATGGGTGGGATGTAAATTGCCAACAGACACTCGGGAGAAGTGTATGGTGTTTCCTGAAACATCTAAACAACAAAGCAACAGAGCCTAGGGCACTTCCACTTATGGTCCTATAGCTTAGGGAAATTAAAATCAAAAAGACACAGCCACCCCAAAGTTTGGGACGCCTCTGTTTACAAGAACCTCGTTTACCGTACAAGTTCAATATCACAGAAAGTGAAAAATGGATAAAGAACTTGTGGTACTTACGTACAATGCAGTATCACACAGCAATCAAATCTATGTCATCAGGCCCGTAGCAGCATAATGAGTGGATTCAGGTACGATGATTCTAACTGAAATAAGTCACACAGAAAAAGAAACATCATAAGATATCAGTAATACACGGAATGTAAACTTGGCTACACAGGAACTGAATTCCAAAACAGAGCAGGGTCTCAAATTTAGAAAACCAACTTATGCTTGCTTAAGGGGAAAGGTGAGTTGGGGTGCTGCATAAAACCAGAGATTGAAATGAGCACAGATAAAGTTCCTTAAGCCAAATATGGAATAGACAAGAGCTACTCCTTGCTCAACGAAATGGACTCAACACCCCATATTAAACGCCTAAGAATGTACCTGACTAGTAAGTATCTTAAAACCTATGGATTGCTATGTCTCCAAAAGAGAATCAAGCGTGTGTACAGGGGCATAAATGCAGCAGTGATAGGATTGGAGAGGTTCGGTGAGCAAATGAAGACCCTTTGAAGTCATATTGCATGGTACCCATTCCACGGGTTTCAACTCTCCAGGTTTAAGGTATTCTTCCTTCAGCTAAAACATGCATGTGGAACCCAGAGTATGATCCACCGTGTGAACGGGAGACGTGTTCAAATATGTCTCAGTTTTCCTCCCCTGGTACTCGGGTGCAACATTCCAGACGCTTTACTAACACTCTCCCCACTTGGAGAGTCAGCGCCTTTAACCTCCTGTTTGGCCCAGTTTGCAATTTCTGCGGAAGATGAACAGGAATAGGGAGAACCAATGAGAGACTAGCTGGAGGTGTCTGGACGGGCAAATTTAACTCTCATTTCCCACCAGGAAGAGGAAATAACCAAAGGCTCAGCGTGCCATGCCGGAACCAGATTAGGGCCTGAAGCCATCCTGCGGTGTTGCGGCCAGGTCACAAGAAAGCGAGTTGAAGAAAGGAGCTCAGGGGCACTGTAATTCACAAACCTGCAGAGTTATAAATGACAGCTATCGTCCAAAAATATACTGAAGTAAGGCTGCCAAGAGGACTTGAAAGCGGGGCAGAATTGCAGGAAACCGATTTCAGGAGGTAGACTGGATTTGCATTGAAAGCATAGGAAAAGAGGCAGAACGTCCACAATGATGCACTTGGCCAAAAAGGGCATATGCGTTTTTTCCTGAATATATTCAGGAAAAAACGCATATGCACTTTTTGGCTAACCAAGCAAGCTTGCAAAGGAAATCTGCACTACAATGAAGTCTCACTTCCCCCCGGTCAAAAGGGCCATCTGAAAAAAGTGTAAAATCCAGAAAGGCAGGACAGGCCATGGAGAACTGGGAGCCTTGTTATGCTGATGGGCGGGATGTAAATTGCCAACAGACACGTGGGAGAAGTATATGGTGTTTCCTGAAACATCTAAAAAACAAAGCAACAGAGCCTAGGGCACTTCCACTTATGGTCCTATAGCTTAGGGAAATTAAAATCAAAAAGACACAGCCACCCCAAAGTTTGGGACGCCTCTGTTTACAAGAACCTCGTTTACAGTACAAGTTCAACATCGCAGAAAGTGAAAAATGGATAAAGAAGCTGTGGTATTTACTTACAAAGCAATATCACTCAGCAATGAAATCCATGTCATCAGGCCCTTAGCAGCACAATGAGTGGATTCAGGTATGATGATTCTAACTGAAATAAGTCACACAGAAAAAGAAACATCATAAGATATCAGTAATACACGGAATGTAAACTTGGCTACACAGGAACTGAATTCCAAAACAGAACAGGGTCTCAAATTTAGAAAACCAACTTATGCTTGCTTAAGGGGAAAGGTGAGTTGGGGTGCTGCATAAAACCAGAGATTGAAATGAGCACAGATAAAGTTCCTTAAGCCAAATATGGAATAGACAAGAGCTACTCCTTGCTCAACAAAATGGACTCAACACCACATATTAAACGCCTAAGAATGTACCTGACTAGTAAGTATCTTAAAACCTATGGATTGCTATGTCTCCGAAAGAGAATCAAGCATGTGTACAGGGGCATAAACGCAGCAGTGATAGGATTGGAGAGGTTCAGTGAGCAAATGAAGACCCTTTGAAGTCATATTGCATGGTACCCATTCCACGGGTTTCAACTACCCAGTTTTAAGGTATTCTTCCTTCAGCTAAAACATGCATGTGGAACCCAGAGTATGATCAACTGTGTGAACGGGAGACGTGTTCTAATATGTCTCAGTTTTCCTCCCGTGGTACTCGGGTGCAACATTCCAGACGCTTTACTAACACTCTCCCCACTTGGAGAGTCAGCGCCTTTAACCTCCTGTTTGGCCAAGTTTGCAATTTCTGCGGAAGATGAACAGGAATAGGGAACACCAATGAGAGACTAGCTGGAGGTGTCTGGACGGGCAAATTTAACTCTCATTTCCCACAGGGAAGAGGAATAAACCAAATGCTCAGCATGCCGTGCCGGAACCAGATTAGGGCCTGAAGCCATCTTGCGGTGTTGTGGCCAGCTCAGAAGAAAGCGAGTTGAAGAAAGGAGCTCAGGGGCACTGTAATTCACAAACCTTCAGATTTATAAATGACAGCTATTGTCCAAATATATACTGAAGTAGGGCTGCCAAGAGGACTTGAAAGTGGGGCAGAATTGCAGGAAACCGATTTCAGGAGGAATCGGAATCGGATTGCATTTTAAACTCATGAAAAGAGGCAGAATGTCGACAATGATGCACTTGGCCATAAAGGGCATATGGGTTTTTTCCTGAATATATTCAGGAAAAAACGCATACGCCCTTTTTGTCCAACCAAGCAAGCTTGCAAAGGAAATCTGCACTACAATGAAGTCTCACTTCCCCCCGGTCAAAAGGGCCATCTGAAAAAAGTGTAAAATCCAGAAAGGCAGGACAGGCCATGGAGAACTGGGAGCCTTGTTATGCTGATGGGCGGGATGTAAATTGCCAACAGACACTCGGGAGAAGTGTATGGTGTTTCCTGAAACATCTAAAAAACAAAGCAACAGAGCCTAGGGCACTTCCACTTATGGTCCTATAGCTTAGGGAAATTAAAATCAAAAAGACACAGCCACCCCAAAGTTTGGGACGCCTCTGTTTACAAGAACCTCGTTTACCGTACAAGTTCAATATCACAGAAAGTGAAAAATGGATAAAGAACTTGTGGTACTTACGTACAATGCAGTATCACTCAGCAATGAAATCTATGTCATCAGGCCCGTAGCAGCATAATGAGTGGATTCAGGTACGATGATTCTCACTGAAATAAGTCACACAGAAAAAGAAACATCATAAGATATCACTAATACACGGAATGTAAACTTGGCTACACAGGAACTGAATTCCAAAACAGAACAGGGTCTCAAATTTAGAAAACCAACTTATGCTTGCTTAAGGGGAAAGGTGAGTTGGGGTGCTGCATAAAACCAGAGATTGAAATGAGCACAGATAAAGTTCCTTAAGCCAAATATGGACTAGACAAGAGCTACTCCTTGCTCAACGAAATGGACTCAACACCCCATATTAAACGCCTAAGAATGTACCTGACTAGTAAGTATCTTAAAACCTATGGATTGCTATGTCTCCAAAAGAGAATCAAGCGTGTGTACAGGGGCATAAACGCAGCAGTGATAGGATTGGAGAGGTTCGGTGAGCAAATGAAGACCCTTTGAAGTCATATTGCATGGTACCCATTCCACGGGTCTCAACTCTCCAGGTTTAAGGTATTCTTCCTTCAGCTAAAACATGCATGTGGAACCCAGAGTATGATCAACCATGTGAACGGGAGACGTGTTCAAATATGTCTCAGTTTTCCTCCCCTGGTACTCGGGTGCAACATTCCAGACGCTTTACTAACACTCTCCCCACTTGGAGAGTCAGCGCCTTTAACCTCCTGTTTGGCCCAGTTTGCAATTTCTGCGGAAGATGAACAGGAATAGGGAACACCAATGAGAGACTAGCTGGAGGTGTCTGGACCGGCAAATTTAACTCTCATTTCCCACCAGGAAGAGGAAATAACCAAAGGCTCAGCGTGCCGGGCCGGAACCAGATTAGGGCCTGAAGCCATCCTGCGGTGTTGCGGCCAGCTCAAAAGAAAGCGAGTTGAAGAAAGGAGCTCAGGGGCACTGTAATTCACAAACTTGCAGAGTTATAAATGACAGCTATCGTCCAAAAATATACTGAAGTAAGGCTGCCAAGAGGACTTGAAAGCGGGGCAGAATTGCAGGAAACCGATTTCAGGAGGTAGACTGGAATTGCATTGAAAGCATAGGAAAAGAGGCAGAACGTCCACAATGATGCACTTGGCCAAAAAGGGCGTATGCGTTTTTTCCTGAATATATTCAGGAAAAAACGCATACGCCCTTTTTGGCCAACCAAGCAAGCTTGCAGAGGAAATCTGCACTACAATGAAGTCTCACTTCCCCCCGGTCAAAAGGGCCATCTGAAAAAAGTGTAAAATCCAGAAAGGCAGGACAGGCCATGGAGAACTGGGAGCCTTGTTATGCTGATGGGCGGGATGTAAATTGCCAACAGACACTCGGGAGAAGTGTATGGTGTTTCCTGAAACATCTAAAAAACAAAGCAACAGAGCCTAGGGCACTTCCACTTATGGTCCTACAGCTTAGGGAAATTAAAATCAAAAAGACACAGCCACCCCAAAGTTTGGGACGCCTCTGTTTACAAGAACCTCGTTTACTGTACAAGTTCAATATCACAGAAAGTGAAAAATGGATAAAGAACTTGTGGTACTTACGTACAATGCAGTATCACTCAGCAATGAAATCTATGTCATCAGGCCCATAGCAGCATAATGAGTGGATTCAGGTACGATGATTCTAACTGAAATAAGTCACACAGAAAAAGAAACATCATAAGATATCACTAATACACGGAATGTAAACTTGGCTACACAGGAACTGAATTCCAAAACAGAACAGGGTCTCAAATTTAGAAAACCACCTTATGCTTGCATAAGGGGAAAGGTGAGTTGGGGTGCTGCATATAACCAGAGATTGAAATGAGCACAGATAAAGTTCCTTAAGCCAAATATGGAATAGACAAGAGCTACTCCTTGCTCAACGAAATGGACTCAACACCCCATATTAAACGCCTAAGAATGTACCTGACTAGTAAGTATCTTAAAACCTATGGATTTCTATGTCTCCAAAAGAGAATCAAGCGTGTGTACAGTGGCATAAACGCAACAGTGATAGGATTGGAGAGGTTCGGTGAGCAAATGAAGACCCTTTGAAGTCATATTGCATGGTACCCATTACGCGGGTCTCAACTCTCCAGGTTTAAGGTATTCTTCCTTCAGCTAAAACATGCATGTGGAACCCAGAGTATGATCAACCATGTGAACGGGAGACGTGTTCAAATATGTCTCAGTTTCCCTCCCCTGGTACTCGGCTGCAACATTCCAGAAGCTTTACTAACACTCTCCCCACTTGGAGAGTCAGCGCCTTTAACCTCCTGTTTGGCCCAGTTTGCAATTTCTGCGGAAGATGAACAGGAATAGGGAACACCAATTGGAGACTAGCTGGAGGTGTCTGGACGGGCAAATTTAACTCTCATTTCCCACCAGGAAGAGGAAATAACCAAAGGCTCAGTGTGCCATGCCGGAACCAGATTAGGGCCTGAAGTCATCCTGCGGTGTTGCGGCCAGGTCACAAGAAAGCGAGTTGAAGAAAGGAGCTCAGGGGCACTGTAATTCACAAACCTGCAGAGTTATAAATGACAGCTATCGTCCAAAAATATACTGAAGTAAGGCTGCCAAGAGGACTTGAAAGCGGGGCAGAATTGCAGGAAACCGATTTCAGGAGGTAGACTGGAATTGCATTGAAAGCATAGGAAAAGAGGCAGAACGTCCACAATGATGCACTTGGCCAAAAAGGGCGTATGCGTTTTTTCCTGAATATATTCAGGAAAAAACGCATACGCCCTTTTTGGCCAACCAAGCAAGCTTGCAAAGGAAATCTGCACTACAATGAAGTCTCACTTCCCCCCGGTCAAAAGGGCCATCTGAAAAAAGTGTAAAATCCAGAAAGGCAGGACAGGCCATGGAGAACTGGGAGCCTTGTTATGCTGATGGGCGGGATGTAATTTGCCAACAGACACTCGGGAGAAGTGTATGGTGTTTCCTGAAACATCTAAAAAACAAAGCAACAGAGCCTAGGGCACTTCCACTTATGGTCCTACAGCTTAGGGAAATTAAAATCAAAAAGACACAGCCACCCCAAAGTTTGGGACGCCTCTGTTTACAAGAACCTCGTTTACTGTACAAGTTCAATATCACAGAAAGTGAAAAATGGATAAAGAACTTGTAGTACTTACGTACAATGCAGTATCACTCAGCAATGAAATCTATGTCATCAGGCCCGTAGCAGCATAATGAGTGGATTCAGGTACGATGATTCTAACTGAAATAAGTCACACAGAAAAAGAAACATCATAAGATATCACTAATACACGGAATGTAAACTTGGCTACACAGGAACTGAATTCCAAAACATAACAGGGTCTCAAATTTAGAAAACCACCTTATGCTTGCATAAGGGGAAAGGTGAGTTGGGGTGCTGCATATAACCAGAGATTGAAATGAGCACAGATAAAGTTCCTTAAGCCAAATATGGACTAGACAAGAGCTACTCCTTGCTCAACGAAATGGACTCAACACCCCATATTAAACGCCTAAGAATGTACCTGACTAGTAAGTATCTTAAAACCTATGGATTGCTATGTCTCCAAAAGAGAATCAAGCGTGTGTACAGCGGCATAAACGCAGCAGTGATAGGATTGGAGAGGTTCGGTGAGCAAATGAAGACCCTTTGAAGTCATATTGCATGGTACCCATTCCACGGGTCTCAACTCTCCAGGTTTAAGGTATTCTTCCTTCAGCTAAAACATGCATGTGGAACCCCGAGTATGATCAACCATGTGAACGGGAGACGTGTTCAAATATGTCTCAGTTTTCCTCCCCTGGTACTCGGGTGCAACATTCCAGACGCTTTACTAACACTCTCCCCACTTGGAGAGTCAGCGCCTTTAACCTCCTGTTTGGCCCAGTTTGCAATTTCTGTGGAAGATGAACAGGAATAGGGAACACCAATGAGAGACTAGCTGGAGGTGTCTGGACGGGCAAATTTAACTCTCATTTCCCACCAGGAAGAGGAAATAACCAAAGGCTCAGCGTGCCGGGCCGGAACCAGATTAGGGCCTGAAGCCATCCTGTGGTGTTGCGGCCAGCTCAAAAGAAAGCGAGTTGAAGAAAGGAGCTCAGGGGCACTGTAATTCACAAACCTGCAGAGTTATAAATGACAGCTATCGTCCAAAAATATACTGAAGTAAGGCTGCCAAGAGGACTTGAAAGCGGGGCAGAATTGCAGGAAACCGATTTCAGGAGGTAGAATGGAATTGCATTGAAAGCATAGGAAAAGAGGCAGAACGTCCACAATGATGCACTTGGCCAAAAAGGGCGTATGCGTTTTTTCCTGAATATATTCAGGAAAAAACGCATACGCCCTTTTTGGCCAACCAAGCAAGCTTGCAAAGGAAATCTGCACTACAATGAAGTCTCACTTCCCCCCGGTCAAAAGGGCCATCTGAAAAAAGTGTAAAATCCAGAAAGGCAGGACAGGCCATGGAGAACTGGGAGCCTTGTTATGCTGATGGGCGGGATGTAAATTGCCAACAGACACTCGGGAGAAGTGTATGGTGTTTCCTGAAACATCTAAAAAACAAAGCAACAGAGCCTAGGGCACTTCCACTTAGGGTCCTATAGCTTAGGGAAATTAAAATCAAAAAGACACAGCCACCCCAAAGTTTGGGACGCCTCTGTTTACAAGAACCTCGTTTACCGTACAAGTTCAATATCACAGAAAGTGAAAAATGGATAAAGAACTTGTGGTACTTACGTACAATGCAGTATCACTCAGCAATCAAATCTATGTCATCAGGCCCGTAGCAGCATAATGAGTGGATTCAGGTACGATGATTCTAACTGAAATAAGTCACACAGAAAAAGAAACATCATAAGATATCACTAATACACGGAATGTAAACTTGGCTACACAGGAACTGAATTCCAAAACAGAACAGGGTCTCAAATTTAGAAAACCAACTTATGCTTGCTTAAGGGGAAAGGTGAGTTGGGGTGCTGCATAAAACCAGAGATTGAAATGAGCACAGATAAAGTTCCTTAAGCCAAATATGGAATAGACAAGAGCTACTCCTTGCTCAACGAAATGGACTCAACACCCCATATTAAACGCCTAAGAATGTACCTGACTAGTAAGTATCTTAAAACCTATGGATTGCTATGTCTCCAAAAGAGAATCAAGCGTGTGTACAGGGGCATAAACGCAGCAGTGATAGGATTGGATAGGTTCGGTGAGCAAATGAAGACCCTTTGAAGTCATATTGCATGGTACCCATTCCACGGGTCTCAACTCTCCAGGTTTAAGGTATTCTTCCTTCAGCTAAAACATGCATGTGGAACCCAGAGTATGATCAACCGTGTGAACGGGAGACGTGTTCAAATATGTCTCAGTTTTCCTCCCCTGGTACTCGGGTGCAACATTCCAGATGCTTTACTAACACTCTCCCCACTTGGAGAGTCAGCGCCTTTAACCTCCTGTTTGGCCCAGTTTGCAATTTCTGCGGAAGATGAACAGGAATAGGGAGAACCAATGAGAGACTAGCTGGAGGTGTCTGGACGGGCAAATTTAACTCTCATTTCCCACCAGGAAGAGGAAATAACCAAAGGCTCAGCGTGCCGTGCCGGAACCAGATTAGGGCCTGAAGCCATCCTGCGGTGTTGCGGCCAGGTCACAAGAAAGCGAGTTGAAGAAAGGAGCTCAGGGGCACTGTAATTCACAAACCTGCAGAGTTATAAATGACAGCTATCGTCCAAAAATAGACTGAAGTAAGGCTGCCAAGAGGACTTGAAAGCGGGGCAGAATTGCAGGAAACCGATTTCAGGAGGTAGACTGGAATTGCATTGAAAGCATAGGAAAAGAGGCAGAACGTCCACAATGATGCACTTGGCCAAAAAGGGCATATGCGTTTTTTCCTGAATATATTGAGGAAAAAACGCATACGCCCTTTTTGGCCAACCAAGCAAGCTTGCAAAGGAAATCTGCACTACAATGAAGTCTCACTTTCCCCCGGTCAAAAGGGCCATCTGAAAAAAGTGTAAAATCCAGAAAGGCAGGACAGGCCATGGAGAACTGGGAGCCTTGTTATGCTGATGGGCGGGATGTAAATTGCCAACAGACACTCGGGAGAAGTGTATGGTGTTTCCTGAAACATCTAAACAACAAAGCAACAGAGCCTAGGGCACTTCCACTTATGGTCCTATAGCTTAGGGAAATTAAAATCAAAAAGACACAGCCACCCCAAAGTTTGGGACGCCTCTGTTTACAAGAACCTCGTTTACAGTACAAGTTCAACATCGCAGAAAGTGAAAAATGGATAAAGAAGCTGTGGTATTTACTTACAAAGCAATATCACTCAGCAATGAAATCTATGTCATCAGGCCCTTAGCAGCACAATGAGTGGATTCAGGTATGATGATTCTAACTGAAATAAGTCACACAGAAAAAGAAACATCATAAGATATCAGTAATACACGGAATGTAAACTTGGCTACACAGGAACTGAATTCCAAAACAGAACAGGGTCTCAAATTTAGAAAACCAACTTATGCTTGCTTAAGGGGAAAGGTGAGTTGGGGTGCTGCATAAAACCAGAGATTGAAATGAGCACAGATAAAGTTCCTTAAGCCAAATATGGAATAGACAAGAGCTACTCCTTGCTCAACAAAATGGACTCAACACCACATATTAAACGCCTAAGAATGTACCTGACTAGTAAGTATCTTAAAACCTATGGATTGCTATGTCTCCGAAAGAGAATCAAGCATGTGTACAGGGGCATAAACGCAGCAGTGATAGGATTGGAGAGGTTCGGTGAGCAAATGAAGACCCTTTGAAGTCATATTGCATGGTACCCATTCCACGGGTTTCAACTACCCAGTTTTAAGGTATTCTTCCTTCAGCTAAAACATGCATGTGGAACCCAGAGTATGATCAACTGTGTGAACGGGAGACGTGTTTTAATATGTCTCAGTTTTCCTCCCGTGGTACTCGGGTGCAACATTCCAGACGCTTTACTAACACTCTCCCCACTTGGAGAGTCAGCGCCTTTAACCTCCTGTTTGGCCAAGTTTGCAATTTCTGCGGAAGATGAACAGGAATAGGGAGAACCAATGAGAGATTAGCTGGAGGTGTCTGGACGGGCAAATTTAACTCTCATTTCCCACAGGGAAGAGGAATAAACCAAATGCTCAGCATGCCGTGCCGGAACCAGATTAGGGCCTGAAGCCATCTTGCGGTGTTGTGGCCAGCTCAGAAGAAAGCGAGTTGAAGAAAGGAGCTCAGGGGCACTGTAATTCACAAACCTGCAGATTTATAAATGACAGCTATTGTCCAAATATATACTGAAGTAGGGCTGCCAAGAGGACTTGAAAGTGGGGCAGAATTGCAGGAAACCGATTTCAGGAGGAATCGGAATCGGATTGCATTTTAAACTCATGAAAAGAGGCAGAATGTCGACAATGATGCACTTGGCCAAAAAGGGCATATGCGTTTTTTCCTGAATATATTCAGGAAAAAACGCATATGCCCTTTTTGTCCAACCAAGCAAGCTTGCAAAGGAAATCTGCACTACAATGAAGTCTCACTTCCCCCCGGTCAAAAGGGCCATCTGTAAAAAGTGTAAAATCCAGAAAGGCAGGACAGGCCATGGAGAACTGGGAGCCTTGTTATGCTGATGGGCGGGATGTAAATTGCCAACAGACACTCGGGAGAAGTGTATGGTGTTTCCTGAAACATCTAAAAAACAAAGCAACAGAGCCTAGGGAACTTCCACTTATGGTCCTATAGCTTAGGGAAATTAAAATCAAAAAGACACAGCCACCCCAAAGTTTGGGACGCCTCTGTTTACAAGAACCTCGTTTACCGTACAAGTTCAATATCACAGAAAGTGAAAAATGGATAAAGAACTTGTGGTACTTACGTACAATGCAGTATCACTCAGCAATGAAATCTATGTCATCAGGCCCGTAGCAGCATAATGAGTGGATTCAGGTACGATGATTCTCACTGAAATAAGTCACACAGAAAAAGAAACATCATAAGTTATCAGTAATACACGGAATGTAAACTTGGCTACACAGGAACTGAATTACAGAACAGAACAGGGTCTCAAACTTAGAAAACCAACTTCTGCTTGCTTAAGGGGAAAGGTGAGTTGGGGTGCTGCATAAAACCAGAGATTGAAATGAGCACAGATAAATTCCTTAAGCCAAATATGGAATAGACAAGAGCTACTCCTTGCTCAACGAAATGGACTCAACGCCCCATATTAATCGCCTAAGAATGTACCTGACTAGTAAGTATCTTAACACCTATGGATTGCTATGTCTCCAAAAGAGAATCAAGCGTGTGTACAGGGGCATAAACGCAGCAGTGATAGGATTGGAGAGGTTCGGTGAGCAAATGAAGACCCTTTGAAGTCATATTGCATGGTACCCATTCCACGGGTCTCAACTCTCCAGGTTTAAGGTATTCTTCCTTCAGCTAAAACATGCATGTGGAACCCAGAGTATGATCAACCATGTGAACGGGAGACGTGTTAAAATATGTCTCAGTTTTCCTCCCCTGGTACTCGGGTGCAACATCCTAGACGCTTTACTAACACTCTCCCCACTTGGAGAGTCAGCGCCTTTAACCTCCTGTTTGGCCCAGTTTGCAATTTCTGTGGAAGATGAACAGGAATAGGGAACACCAATGAGAGACTAGCTGGAGGTGTCTGGACCGGCAAATTTAACTCTCATTTCCCACCAGGAAGAGGAAATAACCAAAGGCTCAGCGTGCCGTGCCGGAACCAGATTAGGGCCTGAAGCCATCCTGCGGTGTTGCGGCCAGCTCAAAACAAAGCGAGTTGAAGAAAGGAGCTCAGGGGCACTGTAATTCACAAACCTGCAGAGTTATAAATGACAGCTATCGTCCAAAAATATACTGAAGTAAGGCTGCCAAGAGGACTTGAAAGCGGGGCAGAATTGCAGGAAACCGATTTCAGGAGGTAGACTGGAATTGCTTTGAAAGCATAGGAAAAGAGGCAGAACGTCCACAATGATGCACTTGGCCAAAAAGGGCATATGCGTTTTTTCCTGAATATATTCAGGAAAAAACGCATACGCCCTTTTTGGCCAACCAAGCAAGCTTGCAAAGGAAATCTGCACTACAATGAAGTCTCACTTCCCCCCGGTCAAAAGGGCCATCTGAAAAAAGTGTAAAATCCAGAAAGGCAGGACAGGCCATGGAGAACTGGGAGCCTTGTTATGCTGATGGGCGGGATGTAAATTGCCAACAGACACTCGGGAGAAGTGTATGGTGTTTCCTGAAATATCTAAAAAACAAAGCAACAGAGCCTAGGGCACTTCCACTTATGGTCCTATAGCTTAGGGAAATTAAAATCAAAAAGACACAGCCACCCCAAAGTTTGGGACGCCTCTGTTTACAAGAACCTCGTTTACAGTACAAGTTCAACATCGCAGAAAGTGAAAAATGCATAAAGAACATGTGGTATTTACTTACAAAGCAATATCACTCAGCAATGAAATCTATGTCATCAGGCCCTTAGCAGCACAATGAGTGGATTCAGGTATGATGATTCTAACTGAAATAAGTCACACAGAAAAAGAAACATCATAAGATATCAGTAATACACGGAATGTAAACTTGGCTACACATGAACTGAATTACAGAACAGAACAGGGTCTCAAATTTAGAAAACCAACTTATGCTTGCTTAAGGGGAAAGGTGAGTTGGGGTGCTGCATAAAACCAGAGATTGAAATGAGCACAGATAAAGTTCCTTAAGCCAAATATGGAATAGACAAGAGCTACTCCTTGCTCAACGAAATGGACTGAACACCGCATATTAAACGCCTAAGAATGTACCTGACTAGTAAGTATCTTAAAACCTATGGATTGCTATGTCTCCGAAAGAGAATCAAGCATGTGTACAGGGGCATAAACGCAGCAGTGATAGGATTGGAGAGGTTCGGTGAACAAATGAAGACCCTTTAAAGTCATATTGCATGGTACCCATTCCACGGGTCTCAACTCTCCAGGTTTAAGGTATTCTTCCTTCAGCTAAAACATGCATGTGGAACCCAGAGTATGATCAACCGTGTGAACGGGAGACGTGTTCAAATATGTCTCAGTTTTCCTCCCCTGGTACTCGGGTGCAACATTCCAGACGCTTTACTAACACTCTCCCCACTTGGAGAGTCAGCGCCTTTAACCTCCTGTTTGTCCCAGTTTGCAATTTCTGCGGAAAATGAACAGGAATAGGGAGAACCAATGAGAGACTAGCTGGAGGTGTCTGGACGGGCAAATTTAACTCTCATTTCCCACCAGGAAGAGGAAATAACCAAAGGCTCAGCGTGCCGGGCCGGAACCAGATTAGGGCCTGAAGCCATCCTGCGGTGTTGCGGCCAGCTCAAAAGAAAGCGAGTTGAAGAAAGGAGCTCAGGGGCACTGTAATTCACAAACCTGCAGAGTTATAAATGACAGCTATCGTCCAAAAATATAGTGAAGTAAGGCTGCCAAGAGGACTTGAAAGCGGGGCAGAATTGCAGGAAACCGATTTCAGGAGGTAGACTGGAATTGCATTGAAAGCATAGGAAAAGAGGCAGAACGTCCACAATGATGCACTTGGCCAAAAAGGGCGTATGCGTTTTTTCCTGAATATATTCAGGAAAAAACGCATACGCCCTTTTTGGCCAACCAAGCAAGCTTGCAAAGGAAATCTGCACTACAATGAAGTCTCACTTCCCCCCGGTCAAAAGGGCCATCTGAAAAAAGTGTAAAATCCAGAAAGGCAGGACAGGCCATGGAGAACTGGGAGCCTTGTTATGCTGATGGGCGGGATGTAAATTGCCAACAGACACTCGGGAGAAGTGTATGGTGTTTCCTGAAACATCTATACAACAAAGCAACAGAGCCTAGGGCACTTCCACTTATGGTCCTATAGCTTAGGGAAATTAAAATCAAAAAGACACAGCCACCCCAAAGTTTGGGACGCCTCTGTTTACAAGAACCTCGTTTACAGTACAAGTTCAACATCGCAGAAAGTGAAAAATGGATAAAGAACATGTGGTATTTACTTACAAAGCAATATCACTCAGCAATGAAATCTATGTCATCAGGCCCATAGCAGCATAATGAGTGGATTCAGGTACGATGATTCTCACTGAAATAAGTCACACAGAAAAAGAAACATCATAAGATATCAGTAATACACGGAATGTAAACTTGGCTACACAGGAACTGAATTCCAAAACAGAACAGGGTCTCAAATTTAGAAAACCAACTTATGCTTGCTTAAGGGGAAAGGTGAGTTGGGGTGCTGCATAAAACCAGAGATTGAAATGAGCACAGATAAAGTTCCTTAAGCCAAATATGGAATAGACAAGAGCTACTCCTTGCTCAATGAAATGGACTCAACACCCCATATTAAACGCCTAAGAATGTACCTGACTAGTAAGTATCTTAAAACCTATGGATTGCTATGTCTCCAAAAGAGAATCAAGCATGTGTACAGGGGCATAAACGCAGCAGTGATAGGATTGGAGAGGTTCGGTGAGCAAATGAAGACCCTTTGAAGTCATATTGCATGGTACCCATTCCACGGCTCTCAACTCTCCAGGTTTAAGGTATTCTTCCTTCAGCTAAAACATGCATGTGGAACCCAGAGTATGATCAACCATGTGAACGGGAGACGTGTTCAAATATGTCTCAGTTTTCCTCCCCTGGTACTCGGGTGCAACATTCCAGACGCTTTACTAACACTCTCCCCACTTGGAGAGTCAGCGCCTTTAACTTCCTGTTTGGCCCAGTTTGCAATTTCTGCGGAAGATGAACAGGAATAGGGAACACCAATGAGAGACTAGCTGGAGGTGTCTGGACGGACAAATTTAACTCTCATTTCCCACCAGGAAGAGGAAATAACCAAAGGCTCAGCGTGCCGTGCCGGAACCAGATTAGGGCCTGAAGCCATCCTGCGGTGTTGCGGCCAGCTCAAAAGAAAGCGAGTTGAAGAAAGGAGCTCAGGGGCACTGTAATTCACAAACCTGCAGAGTTATAAATGACAGCTATCGTCCAAAAATATACTGAAGTAAGGCTGCCAAGAGGACCTGAAAGCGGGGCAGAATTGCAGGAAACCGATTTCAGGAGGGAGACTGGAATTGCATTGAAAGCATAGGAAAAGAGGCAGAACGTCCACAATGATGCACTTGGCCAAAAAGGGCGTATGCGTTTTTTCCTGAATATATTCAGGAAAAAACGCATACGCCCTTTTTGGCCAACCAAGCAAGCTTGCAAAGGAAATCTGCACTACAATGAAGTCTCACTTCCCCCCGGTCAAAAGGGCCATCTGAAAAAAGTGTAAAATCCAGAAAGGCAGGACAGGCCATGGAGAACTGGAAGCCTTGTTATGCTGATGGACGGGATGTAAATTGCCAACAGACACTCGGGAGAAGTGTATGGTGTTTCCTGAAACATCTAAAAAACAAAGCAACAGAGCCTAGGGCACTTCCACTTATGGTCCTATAGCTTAGGGAAATTAAAATCAAAAAGACACAGCCACCCCAAAGTTTGGGACGCCTCTGTTTACAAGAACCTCGTTTACCGTACAAGTTCAACATCGCAGAAAGTGAAAAATGGATAAAGAAGGTGTGGTATTTACTTACAAAGCAATATCACTCAGCAATGAAATCTATGTCATCAGGCCCTTAGCAGCACAATGAGTGGATTCAGGTATGATGATTCTAACTGAAATAAGTCACACAGAAAAAGAAACTTCATAAGATATCATTAATACACGGAATGTAAACTTGGCTACACAGGAACTGAATTACAGAACAGAACAGGGTCTCAAATTTAGAAAACCAACTTATGCTTGCTTAAGGGGAAAGGTGAGTTGGGGTGCTGCATAAAACCAGAGATTGAAACGAGCACAGATAAAGTTCCTTAAGCCAAATATGGAATAGACAACAGCTACTCCTTGCTCAACGAAATGGACTCAACACCGCATATTAAACGCCTAAGAATGTACCTGACTAGTAAGTATCTTAAAACCTATGAATTGCTATGTCTCCGAAAGAGAATCAAGCATGTGTACAGGCGCATAAACGCAGCAGTGATAGGATTGGAGAGTTTCGGTGAACAAATGAAGACCCTTTGAAGTCATATTGCATGGTACCCATTCCACGGGTCTCAACTCTCCAGGTTTAAGGTATTCTTCCTTCAGCTAAAACATGCATGTGGAACCCAGAGTATGATCAACCGTGTGAACGGGAGACGTGTTCAAATATGTCTCAGTTTTCCTCCCGTGGTACTCGGGTGCAACATTCCAGACGCTTTACTAACACTCTCCCCACTTGGAGAGTCAGCGCCTTTAACCTCCTGTTTGGCCAAGTTTGCAATTTCTGCGGAAGATGAACAGGAATAGGGAACACCAATGAGAGACTAGCTGGAGGTGTCTGGACGGGCAAATTTAACTCTCATTTCCCACAGGGAAGAGGAATAAACCAAATGCTCAGCATGCCGTGCCGGAACCAGATTAGGGCCTGAAGCCATCTTGCGGTGTTGTGGCCAGCTCAGAAGAAAGCGAGTTGAAGAAAGGAGCTCAGGGGCACTGTAATTCACAAACCTGCAGATTTATAAATGACAGCTATTGTCCAAATATATACTGAAGTAGGGCTGCCAAGAGGACTTGAAAGTGGGGCAGAATTGCAGGAAACCGATTTCAGGAGGAATCGGAATCGGATTGCATTTTAAACTCATGAAAAGAGGCAGAATGTCGACAATGATGCACTTGGCCATAAAGGGCATATGGGTTTTTTCCTGAATATATTCAGGAAAAAACGCATACGCCCTTTTTGTCCAACCAAGCAAGCTTGCAAAGGAAATCTGCACTACAATGAAGTCTCACTTCCCCCCGGTCAAAAGGACCATCTGAAAAAAGTGTAAAATCCAGAAAGGCAGGACAGGCCATGGAGAACTGGGAGCCTTGTTATGCTGATGGGCGGGATGTAAATTGCCAACAGACACTCGGGAGAAGTGTATGGTGTTTCCTGAAACATCTAAAAAACAAAGCAACAGAGCCTAGGGCACTTCCACTTATGGTCCTATAGCTTAGGGAAATTAAAATCAAAAAGACACAGCCACCCCAAAGTTTGGGACGCCTCTGTTTACAAGAACCTCGTTTACCGTACAAGTTCAATATCACAGAAAGTGAAAAATGGATAAAGAACTTGTGGTACTTACGTACAATGCAGTATCACTCAGCAATGAAATCTATGTCATCAGGCCCGTAGCAGCATAATGAGTGGATTCAGGTACGATGATTCTCACTGAAATAAGTCACACAGAAAAAGAAACATCATAAGATATCACTAATACACGGAATGTAAACTTGGCTACACAGGAACTGAATTCCAAAACAGAACAGGGTCTCAAATTTAGAAAACCAACTTATGCTTGCTTAAGGGGAAAGGTGAGTTGGGGTGCTGCATAAAACCAGAGATTGAAATGAGCACAGATAAAGTTCCTTAAGCCAAATATGGACTAGACAAGAGCTACTCCTTGCTCAACGAAATGGACTCAACACCCCATATTAAACGCCTAAGAATGTACCTGACTAGTAAGTATCTTAAAACCTATAGATTGCTATGTCTCCAAAAGAGAATCAAGCGTGTGTACAGGGGCATAAACGCAGCAGTGATAGGATTGGAGAGGTTCGGTGAGCAAATGAAGACCCTTTGAAGTCATATTGCATGGTACCCATTCCACGGGTCTCAACTCTCCAGGTTTAAGGTATTCTTCCTTCAGCTAAAACATGCATGTGGAACCCAGAGTATGATCAACCATGTGAACGGGAGACGTGTTCAAATATGTCTCAGTTTTCCTCCCCTGGTACTCGGGTGCAACATTCCAGACGCTTTACTAACACTCTCCCCACTTGGAGAGTCAGCGCCTTTAACCTCCTGTTTGGCCCAGTTTGCAATTTCTGCGGAAGATGAACAGGAATAGGGAACACCAATGAGAGACTAGCTGGAGGTGTCTGGACCGGCAAATTTAACTCTCATTTCCCACCAGGAAGAGGAAATAACCAAAGGCTCAGCGTGCCGTGCCGGAACCAGATTAGGGCCTGAAGCCATCCTGCGGTGTTGCGGCCAGGTCACAAGAAAGCGAGTTGAAGAAAGGAGCTCAGGGGCACTGTAATTCACAAACCTGCAGAGTTATAAATGACAGCTATCGTCCAAAAATATACTGAAGTAAGGCTGCCAAGAGGACTTGAAAGCGGGGCAGAATTGCAGGAAACCGATTTCAGGAGGTAGACTGGAATTGCATTGAAAGCATAGGAAAAGAGGCAGAACGTCCACAATGATGCACTTGGCCAAAAAGGGCGTATGCGTTTTTTCCTGAATATATTCAGGAAAAAACGCATACGCCCTTTTTGGCCAACCAAGCAAGCTTGCAGAGGAAATCTGCACTACAATGAAGTCTCACTTCCCCCCGGTCAAAAGGGCCATCTGAAAAAAGTGTAAAATCCAGAAAGGCAGGACAGGCCATGGAGAACTGGGAGCCTTGTTATGCTGATGGGCGGGATGTAAATTGCCAACAGACACTCGGGAGAAGTGTATGGTGTTTCCTGAAACATCTAAAAAACAAAGCAACAGAGCCTAGGGCACTTCCACTTATGGTCCTACAGCTTAGGGAAATTAAAATCAAAAAGACACAGCCACCCCAAAGTTTGGGACGCCTCTGTTTACAAGAACCTCGTTTACTGTACAAGTTCAATATCACAGAAAGTGAAAAATGGATAAAGAACTTGTGGTACTTACGTACAATGCAGTATCACTCAGCAATGAAATCTATGTCATCAGGCCCATAGCAGCATAATGAGTGGATTCAGGTACGATGATTCTAACTGAAATAAGTCACACAGAAAAAGAAACATCATAAGATATCACTAATACACGGAATGTAAACTTGGCTACACAGGAACTGAATTCCAAAACAGAACAGGGTCTCAAATTTAGAAAACCACCTTATGCTTGCATAAGGGGAAAGGTGAGTTGGGGTGCTGCATATAACCAGAGATTGAAATAAGCACAGATAAAGTTCCTTAAGCCAAATATGGAATAGACAAGAGCTACTCCTTGCTCAACGAAATGGACTCAACACCCCATATTAAACGCCTAAGAATGTACCTGACTAGTAAGTATCTTAAAACCTATGGATTGCTATGTCTCCAAAAGAGAATCAAGCGTGTGTACAGTGGCATAAACGCAGCAGTGATAGGATTGGAGAGGTTCGGTGAGCAAATGAAGACCCTTTGAAGTCATATTGCATGGTACCCATTACGCGGGTCTCAACTCTCCAGGTTTAAGGTATTCTTCCTTCAGCTAAAACATGCATGTGGAACCCAGAGTATGATCAATCATGTGAACGGGAGACGTGTTCAAATATGTCTCAGTTTCCCTCCCCTGGTACTCGGCTGCAACATTCCAGAAGCTTTACTAACACTCTCCCCACTTGGAGAGTCAGCGCCTTTAACCTCCTGTTTGGCCCAGTTTGCAATTTCTGCGGAAGATGAACAGGAATAGGGAACACAAATTGGAGACTAGCTGGAGGTGTCTGGACGGGCAAATTTAACTCTCATTTCCCACCAGGAAGAGGAAATAACCAAAGGCTCAGTGTGCCGTGCCGGAACCAGATTAGGGCCTGTAGTCATCCTGCGGTGTTGCGGCCAGGTCACAAGAAAGCGAGTTGAAGAAAGGAGCTCAGGGGCACTGTAATTCACAAACCTGCAGAGTTATAAATGACAGCTATCGTCCAAAAATATACTGAAGTAAGGCTGCCAAGAGGACTTGAAAGCGGGGCAGAATTGCAGGAAACCGATTTCAGGAGGTAGACTGGAATTGCATTGAAAGCATAGGAAAAGAGGCAGAACGTCCACAATGATGCACTTGGCCAAAAAGGGCGTATGCGTTTTTTCCTGAATATATTCAGGAAAAAACGCATACGCCCTTTTTGGCCAACCAAGCAAGCTTGCAAAGGAAATCTGCACTACAATGAAGTCTCACTTCCCCCCGGTCAAAAGGGCCATCTGAAAAAAGTGTAAAATCCAGAAAGGCAGGACAGGCCATGGAGAACTGGGAGCCTTGTTATGCTGATGGGCGGGATGTAATTTGCCAACAGACACTCGGGAGAAGTGTATGGTGTTTCCTGAAACATCTAAAAAACAAAGCAACAGAGCCTAGGGCACTTCCACTTATGGTCCTACAGCTTAGGGAAATTAAAATCAAAAAGACACAGCCACCCCAAAGTTTGGGACGCCTCTGTTTACAAGAACCTCGTTTACTGTACAAGTTCAATATCACAGAAAGTGAAAAATGGATAAAGAACTTGTGGTACTTACGTACAATGCAGTATCACTCAGCAATGAAATCTATGTCATCAGGCCCGTAGCAGCATAATGAGTGGATTCAGGTACGATGATTCTAACTGAAATAAGTCACACAGAAAAAGAAACATCATAAGATATCACTAATACACGGAATGTAAACTTGGCTACACAGGAACTGAATTCCAAAACATAACAGGGTCTCAAATTTAGAAAACCACCTTATGCTTGCATAAGGGGAAAGGTGAGTTGGGGTGCTGCATATAACCAGAGATTGAAATGAGCACAGATAAAGTTCCTTAAGCCAAATATGGACTAGACAAGAGCTACTCCTTGCTCAACGAAATGGACTCAACACCCCATATTAAACGCCTAAGAATGTACCTGACTAGTAAGTATCTTAAAACCTATGGATTGCTATGTCTCCAAAAGAGAATCAAGCGTGTGTACAGGGGCATAAATGCAGCAGTGATAGGATTGGATAGGTTCGGTGAGCAAATGAAGACCCTTTGAAGTCATATTGCATGGTACCCATTCCACGGGTCTCAACTCTCCAGGTTTAAGGTATTCTTCCTTCAGCTAAAACATGCATGTGGAACCCAGAGTATGATCAACCGTGTGAACGGGAGACGTGTTCAAATATGTCTCAGTTTTCCTCCCCTGGTACTCGGGTGCAACATTCCAGATGCTTTACTAACACTCTCCCCACTTGGAGAGTCAGCGCCTTTAACCTCCTGTTTGGCCCAGTTTGCAATTTCTGCGGAAGATGAACAGGAATAGGGAGAACCAATGAGAGACTAGCTGGAGGTGTCTGGACGGGCAAATTTAACTCTCATTTCCCACCAGGAAAAGGAAATAACCAAAGGCTCAGCGTGCCGTGCCGGAACCAGATTAGGGCCTGAAGCCATCCTGCGGTGTTGCGGCCAGGTCACAGGAAAGCGAGTTGAAGAAAGGAGCTCAGGGGCACTGTAATTCACAAACCTGCAGAGTTATAAATGACAGCTATCGTCCAAAAATATACTGAAGTAAGGCTGCCAAGAGGACTTGAAAGCGGGGCAGAATTGCAGGAAACCGATTTCAGGAGGTAGACTGGAATTGCATTGAAAGCATAGGAAAAGAGGCAGAACGTCCACAATGATGCACTTGGCCAAAAAGGGCATATGCGTTTTTTCCTGAATATATTCAGGAAAAAACGCATATGCCCTTTTTGGCCAACCAAGCAAGCTTGCAAAGGAAATCTGCACTACAATGAAGTCTCACTTCCCCCCGGTCAAAAGGGCCATCTGAAAAAAGTGTAAAATCCAGAAAGGCAGGACAGGCCATGGAGAACTGGGAGCCTTGTTATGCTGATGGGCGGGATGTAAATTGCCAACAGACACTTGGGAGAAGTGTATGGTGTTTCCTGAAACATCTAAAAAACAAAGCAACAGAGCCTAGGGCACTTCCACTTATGGTCCTATAGCTTAGGGAAATTAAAATCAAAAAGACACAGCCACCCCAAAGTTTGGGACGCCTCTGTTTACAAGAACCTCGTTTACAGTACAAGTTCAACATCGCAGAAAGTGAAAAATGGATAAAGAAGCTGTGGTATTTACTTACAAAGCAATATCACTCAGCAATGAAATCTATGTCATCAGGCCCTTAGCAGCACAATGAGTGGATTCAGGTATGATGATTCTAACTGAAATAAGTCACACAGAAAAAGAAACATCATAAGATATCAGTAATACATGGAATGTAAACTTGGCTACACAGGAACTGAATTCCAAAACAGAACAGGGTCTCAAATTTAGAAAACCAACTTATGCTTGCTTAAGGGGAAAGGTGAGTTGGGGTGCTGCATAAAACCAGAGATTGAAATGAGCACAGATAAAGTTCCTTAAGCCAAATATGGAATAGACAAGAGCTACTCCTTGCTCAACAAAATGGACTCAACACCACATATTAAACGCCTAAGAATGTACCTGACTAGTAAGTATCTTAAAACCTATGGATTGCTATGTCTCCGAAAGAGAATCAAGCATGTGTACAGGGGCATAAACGCAGCAGTGATAGGATTGGAGAGGTTCGGTGAGCAAATGAAGACCCTTTGAAGTCATATTGCATGGTACCCATTCCACGGGTTTCAACTACCCAGTTTTAAGGTATTCTTCCTTCAGCTAAAACATGCATGTGGAACCCAGAGTATGATCAACTGTGTGAACGGGAGACGTGTTCTAATATGTCTCAGTTTTCCTCCCGTGGTACTCGGGTGCAACATTCCAGACGCTTTACTAACACTCTCCCCACTTGGAGAGTCAGCGCCTTTAACCTCCTGTTTGGCCAAGTTTGCAATTTCTGCGGAAGATGAACAGGAATAGGGAGAACCAATGAGAGATTAGCTGGAGGTGTCTGGACCGGCAAATTTAACTCTCATTTCCCACAGGGAAGAGGAATAAACCAAATGCTCAGCATGCCGTGCCGGAACCAGATTAGGGCCTGAAGCCAACTTGCGGTGTTGTGGCCAGCTCAGAAGAAAGCGAGTTGAAGAAAGGAGCTCAGGGGCACTGTAATTCACAAACCTGCAGATTTATAAATGACAGCTATTGTCCAAATATATACTGAAGTAGGGCTGCCAAGAGGACTTGAAAGTGGGGCAGAATTGCAGGAAACCGATTTCAGGAGGAATCGGAATCGGATTGCATTTTAAACTCATGAAAAGAGGCAGAATGTCGACAATGATGCACTTGGACATAAAGGGCATATGGGTTTTTTCCTGAATATATTCAGGAAAAAACGCATACGCCCTTTTTGTCCAACCAAGCAAGCTTGCAAAGGAAATCTGCACTACAATGAAGTCTCACTTCCCCCCGGTCAAAAGGGCCATCTGAAAAAAGTGTAAAATCCAGAAAGGCAGGACAGGCCATGGAGAACTGGAAGCCTTGTTATGCTGATGGACGGGATGTAAATTGCCAACAGACACTCGGGAGAAGTGTATGGTGTTTCCTGAAACATCTAAAAAACAAAGCAACAGAGCCTAGGGCACTTCCACTTATGGTCCTATAGCTTAGGGAAATTAAAATCAAAAAGACACAGCCACCCCAAAGTTTGGGACGCCTCTGTTTACAAGAACCTCGTTTACCGTACAAGTTCAATATCACAGAAAGTGAAAAATGGATAAAGAACTTGTGGTACTTACGTACAATGCAGTATCACTCAGCAATGAAATCTATGTCATCAGGCCCGTAGCAGCATAATGAGTGGATTCAGGTACGATGATTCTCACTGAAATAAGTCACACAGAAAAAGAAACATCATAAGATATCACTAATACACGGAATGTAAACTTGGCTACACAGGAACTGAATTCCAAAACAGAACAGGGTCTCAAATTTAGAAAACCAACTTATGCTTGCTTAAGGGGAAAGGTGAGTTGGGGTGCTGCATAAAACCAGAGATCGAAATGAGCACAGATAAAGTTCCTTAAGCCAAATATGGACTAGACAAGAGCTACTCCTTGCTCAACGAAATGGACTCAACACCCCATATTAAACGCCTAAGAATGTACCTGACTAGTAAGTATCTTAAAACCTATGGATTGCTATGTCTCCAAAAGAGAATCAAGCGTGTGTACAGGGGCATAAACGCAGCAGTGATAGGATTGGAGAGGTTCGGTGAGCAAATGAAGACCCTTTGAAGTCATATTGCATGGTACACATTCCACGGGTCTCAACTCTCCAGGTTTAAGGTATTCTTCCTTCAGCTAAAACATGCATGTGGAACCCAGAGTATGATCAACCATGTGAACGGGAGACGTGTTCAAATATGTCTCAGTTTTCCTCCCCTGGTACTCGGGTGCAACATTCCAGACGCTTTACTAACACTCTCCCCACTTGGAGAGTCAGCGCCTTTAACCTCCTGTTTGGCCCAGTTTGCAATTTCTGCGGAAGATGAACAGGAATAGGGAACACCAATGAGAGACTAGCTGGAGGTGTCTGGACCGGCAAATTTAACTCTCATTTCCCACCAGGAAGAGGAAATAACCAAAGGCTCAGCGTGCCGTGCCGGAACCAGATTAGGGCCTGAAGCCATCCTGCGGTGTTGCGGCCAGCTCAAAAGAAAGCGAGTTGAAGAAAGGAGCTCAGGGGCACTGTAATTCACAAACCTGCAGAGTTATAAATGACAGCTATCGTCCAAAAATATACTGAAGTAAGGCTGCCAAGAGGACTTGAAAGCGGGGCAGAATTGCAGGAAACCGATTTCAGGAGGTAGACTGGAATTGCATTGAAAGCATAGGAAAAGAGGCAGAACGTCCACAATGATGCACTTGGCCAAAAAGGGCGTATGCGTTTTTTCCTGAATATATTCAGGAAAAAACGCATACGCCCTTTTTGGCCAACCAAGCAAGCTTGCAGAGGAAATCTGCACTACAATGAAGTCTCACTTCCCCCCGGTCAAAAGGGCCATCTGAAAAAAGTGTAAAATCCAGAAAGGCAGGACAGGCCATGGAGAACTGGGAGCCTTGTTATGCTGATGGGCGGGATGTAAATTGCCAACAGACACTCGGGAGAAGTGTATGGTGTTTCCTGAAACATCTAAAAAACAAAGCAACAGAGCCTAGGGCACTTCCACTTATGGTCCTACAGCTTAGGGAAATTAAAATCAAAAAGACACAGCCACCCCAAAGTTTGGGACGCCTCTGTTTACAAGAACCTCGTTTACTGTACAAGTTCAATATCACAGAAAGTGAAAAATGGATAAAGAACTTGTGGTACTTACGTACAATGCAGTATCACTCAGCAATGAAATCTATGTCATCAGGCCCATAGCAGCATAATGAGTGGATTCAGGTACGATGATTCTAACTGAAATAAGTCACACAGAAAAAGAAACATCATAAGATATCACTAATACACGGAATGTAAACTTGGCTACACAGGAACTGAATTCCAAAACAGAACAGGGTCTCAAATTTAGAAAACCACCTTATGCTTGCATAAGGGGAAAGGTGAGTTGGGGTGCTGCATATAACCAGAGATTGAAATAAGCACAGATAAAGTTCCTTAAGCCAAATATGGAATAGACAAGAGCTACTCCTTGCTCAACGAAATGGACTCAACACCCCATATTAAACGCCTAAGAATGTACCTGACTAGTAAGTATCTTAAAACCTATGGATTGCTATGTCTCCAAAAGAGAATCAAGCGTGTGTACAGTGGCATAAACGCAGCAGTGATAGGATTGGAGAGGTTCGGTGAGCAAATGAAGACCCTTTGAAGTCATATTGCATGGTACCCATTACGCGGGTCTCAACTCTCCAGGTTTAAGGTATTCTTCCTTCAGCTAAAACATGCATGTGGAACCCAGAGTATGATCAATCATGTGAACGGGAGACGTGTTCAAATATGTCTCAGTTTCCCTCCCCTGGTACTCGGCTGCAACATTCCAGAAGCTTTACTAACACTCTCCCCACTTGGAGAGTCAGCGCCTTTAACCTCCTGTTTGGCCCAGTTTGCAATTTCTGCGGAAGATGAACAGGAATAGGGAACACAAATTGGAGACTAGCTGGAGGTGTCTGGACGGGCAAATTTAACTCTCATTTCCCACCAGGAAGAGGAAATAACCAAAGGCTCAGTGTGCCGTGCCGGAACCAGATTAGGGCCTGTAGTCATCCTGCGGTGTTGCGGCCAGGTCACAAGAAAGCGAGTTGAAGAAAGGAGCTCAGGGGCACTGTAATTCACAAACCTGCAGAGTTATAAATGACAGCTATCGTCCAAAAATATACTGAAGTAAGGCTGCCAAGAGGACTTGAAAGCGGGGCAGAATTGCAGGAAACCGATTTCAGGAGGTAGACTGGAATTGCATTGAAAGCATAGGAAAAGAGGCAGAACGTCCACAATGATGCACTTGGCCAAAAAGGGCGTATGCGTTTTTTCCTGAATATATTCAGGAAAAAACGCATACGCCCTTTTTGGCCAACCAAGCAAGCTTGCAAAGGAAATCTGCACTACAATGAAGTCTCACTTCCCCCCGGTCAAAAGGGCCATCTGAAAAAAGTGTAAAATCCAGAAAGGCAGGACAGGCCATGGAGAACTGGGAGCCTTGTTATGCTGATGGGCGGGATGTAATTTGCCAACAGACACTCGGGAGAAGTGTATGGTGTTTCCTGAAACATCTAAAAAACAAAGCAACAGAGCCTAGGGCACTTCCACTTATGGTCCTACAGCTTAGGGAAATTAAAATCAAAAAGACACAGCCACCCCAAAGTTTGGGACGCCTCTGTTTACAAGAACCTCGTTTACTGTACAAGTTCAATATCACAGAAAGTGAAAAATGGATAAAGAACTTGTGGTACTTACGTACAATGCAGTATCACTCAGCAATGAAATCTATGTCATCAGGCCCGTAGCAGCATAATGAGTGGATTCAGGTACGATGATTCTAACTGAAATAAGTCACACAGAAAAAGAAACATCATAAGATATCACTAATACACGGAATGTAAACTTGGCTACACAGGAACTGAATTCCAAAACATAACAGGGTCTCAAATTTAGAAAACCACCTTATGCTTGCATAAGGGGAAAGGTGAGTTGGGGTGCTGCATATAACCAGAGATTGAAATGAGCACAGATAAAGTTCCTTAAGCCAAATATGGACTAGACAAGAGCTACTCCTTGCTCAACGAAATGGACTCAACACCCCATATTAAACGCCTAAGAATGTACCTGACTAGTAAGTATCTTAAAACCTATGGATTGCTATGTCTCCAAAAGAGAATCAAGCGTGTGTACAGGGGCATAAATGCAGCAGTGATAGGATTGGATAGGTTCGGTGAGCAAATGAAGACCCTTTGAAGTCATATTGCATGGTACCCATTCCACGGGTCTCAACTCTCCAGGTTTAAGGTATTCTTCCTTCAGCTAAAACATGCATGTGGAACCCAGAGTATGATCAACCGTGTGAACGGGAGACGTGTTCAAATATGTCTCAGTTTTCCTCCCCTGGTACTCGGGTGCAACATTCCAGATGCTTTACTAACACTCTCCCCACTTGGAGAGTCAGCGCCTTTAACCTCCTGTTTGGCCCAGTTTGCAATTTCTGCGGAAGATGAACAGGAATAGGGAGAACCAATGAGAGACTAGCTGGAGGTGTCTGGACGGGCAAATTTAACTCTCATTTCCCACCAGGAAAAGGAAATAACCAAAGGCTCAGCGTGCCGTGCCGGAACCAGATTAGGGCCTGAAGCCATCCTGCGGTGTTGCGGCCAGGTCACAGGAAAGCGAGTTGAAGAAAGGAGCTCAGGGGCACTGTAATTCACAAACCTGCAGAGTTATAAATGACAGCTATCGTCCAAAAATATACTGAAGTAAGGCTGCCAAGAGGACTTGAAAGCGGGGCAGAATTGCAGGAAACCGATTTCAGGAGGTAGACTGGAATTGCATTGAAAGCATAGGAAAAGAGGCAGAACGTCCACAATGATGCACTTGGCCAAAAAGGGCATATGCGTTTTTTCCTGAATATATTCAGGAAAAAACGCATATGCCCTTTTTGGCCAACCAAGCAAGCTTGCAAAGGAAATCTGCACTACAATGAAGTCTCACTTCCCCCCGGTCAAAAGGGCCATCTGAAAAAAGTGTAAAATCCAGAAAGGCAGGACAGGCCATGGAGAACTGGGAGCCTTGTTATGCTGATGGGCGGGATGTAAATTGCCAACAGACACTTGGGAGAAGTGTATGGTGTTTCCTGAAACATCTAAAAAACAAAGCAACAGAGCCTAGGGCACTTCCACTTATGGTCCTATAGCTTAGGGAAATTAAAATCAAAAAGACACAGCCACCCCAAAGTTTGGGACGCCTCTGTTTACAAGAACCTCGTTTACAGTACAAGTTCAACATCGCAGAAAGTGAAAAATGGATAAAGAAGCTGTGGTATTTACTTACAAAGCAATATCACTCAGCAATGAAATCTATGTCATCAGGCCCTTAGCAGCACAATGAGTGGATTCAGGTATGATGATTCTAACTGAAATAAGTCACACAGAAAAAGAAACATCATAAGATATCAGTAATACATGGAATGTAAACTTGGCTACACAGGAACTGAATTCCAAAACAGAACAGGGTCTCAAATTTAGAAAACCAACTTATGCTTGCTTAAGGGGAAAGGTGAGTTGGGGTGCTGCATAAAACCAGAGATTGAAATGAGCACAGATAAAGTTCCTTAAGCCAAATATGGAATAGACAAGAGCTACTCCTTGCTCAACAAAATGGACTCAACACCACATATTAAACGCCTAAGAATGTACCTGACTAGTAAGTATCTTAAAACCTATGGATTGCTATGTCTCCGAAAGAGAATCAAGCATGTGTACAGGGGCATAAACGCAGCAGTGATAGGATTGGAGAGGTTCGGTGAGCAAATGAAGACCCTTTGAAGTCATATTGCATGGTACCCATTCCACGGGTTTCAACTACCCAGTTTTAAGGTATTCTTCCTTCAGCTAAAACATGCATGTGGAACCCAGAGTATGATCAACTGTGTGAACGGGAGACGTGTTCTAATATGTCTCAGTTTTCCTCCCGTGGTACTCGGGTGCAACATTCCAGACGCTTTACTAACACTCTCCCCACTTGGAGAGTCAGCGCCTTTAACCTCCTGTTTGGCCAAGTTTGCAATTTCTGCGGAAGATGAACAGGAATAGGGAGAACCAATGAGAGATTAGCTGGAGGTGTCTGGACCGGCAAATTTAACTCTCATTTCCCACAGGGAAGAGGAATAAACCAAATGCTCAGCATGCCGTGCCGGAACCAGATTAGGGCCTGAAGCCAACTTGCGGTGTTGTGGCCAGCTCAGAAGAAAGCGAGTTGAAGAAAGGAGCTCAGGGGCACTGTAATTCACAAACCTGCAGATTTATAAATGACAGCTATTGTCCAAATATATACTGAAGTAGGGCTGCCAAGAGGACTTGAAAGTGGGGCAGAATTGCAGGAAACCGATTTCAGGAGGAATCGGAATCGGATTGCATTTTAAACTCATGAAAAGAGGCAGAATGTCGACAATGATGCACTTGGACATAAAGGGCATATGGGTTTTTTCCTGAATATATTCAGGAAAAAACGCATACGCCCTTTTTGTCCAACCAAGCAAGCTTGCAAAGGAAATCTGCACTACAATGAAGTCTCACTTCCCCCCGGTCAAAAGGGCCATCTGAAAAAAGTGTAAAATCCAGAAAGGCAGGACAGGCCATGGAGAACTGGAAGCCTTGTTATGCTGATGGACGGGATGTAAATTGCCAACAGACACTCGGGAGAAGTGTATGGTGTTTCCTGAAACATCTAAAAAACAAAGCAACAGAGCCTAGGGCACTTCCACTTATGGTCCTATAGCTTAGGGAAATTAAAATCAAAAAGACACAGCCACCCCAAAGTTTGGGACGCCTCTGTTTACAAGAACCTCGTTTACCGTACAAGTTCAATATCACAGAAAGTGAAAAATGGATAAAGAACTTGTGGTACTTACGTACAATGCAGTATCACTCAGCAATGAAATCTATGTCATCAGGCCCGTAGCAGCATAATGAGTGGATTCAGGTACGATGATTCTCACTGAAATAAGTCACACAGAAAAAGAAACATCATAAGATATCACTAATACACGGAATGTAAACTTGGCTACACAGGAACTGAATTCCAAAACAGAACAGGGTCTCAAATTTAGAAAACCAACTTATGCTTGCTTAAGGGGAAAGGTGAGTTGGGGTGCTGCATAAAACCAGAGATCGAAATGAGCACAGATAAAGTTCCTTAAGCCAAATATGGACTAGACAAGAGCTACTCCTTGCTCAACGAAATGGACTCAACACCCCATATTAAACGCCTAAGAATGTACCTGACTAGTAAGTATCTTAAAACCTATGGATTGCTATGTCTCCAAAAGAGAATCAAGCGTGTGTACAGGGGCATAAACGCAGCAGTGATAGGATTGGAGAGGTTCGGTGAGCAAATGAAGACCCTTTGAAGTCATATTGCATGGTACACATTCCACGGGTCTCAACTCTCCAGGTTTAAGGTATTCTTCCTTCAGCTAAAACATGCATGTGGAACCCAGAGTATGATCAACCATGTGAACGGGAGACGTGTTCAAATATGTCTCAGTTTTCCTCCCCTGGTACTCGGGTGCAACATTCCAGACGCTTTACTAACACTCTCCCCACTTGGAGAGTCAGCGCCTTTAACCTCCTGTTTGGCCCAGTTTGCAATTTCTGCGGAAGATGAACAGGAATAGGGAACACCAATGAGAGACTAGCTGGAGGTGTCTGGACCGGCAAATTTAACTCTCATTTCCCACCAGGAAGAGGAAATAACCAAAGGCTCAGCGTGCCGTGCCGGAACCAGATTAGGGCCTGAAGCCATCCTGCGGTGTTGCGGCCAGCTCAAAAGAAAGCGAGTTGAAGAAAGGAGCTCAGGGGCACTGTAATTCACAAACCTGCAGAGTTATAAATGACAGCTATCGTCCAAAAATATACTGAAGTAAGGCTGCCAAGAGGACTTGAAAGCGGGGCAGAATTGCAGGAAACCGATTTCAGGAGGTAGACTGGAATTGCATTGAAAGCATAGGAAAAGAGGCAGAACGTCCACAATGATGCACTTGGCCAAAAAGGGCGTATGCGTTTTTTCCTGAATATATTCAGGAAAAAACGCATACGCCCTTTTTGGCCAACCAAGCAAGCTTGCAGAGGAAATCTGCACTACAATGAAGTCTCACTTCCCCCCGGTCAAAAGGGCCATCTGAAAAAAGTGTAAAATCCAGAAAGGCAGGACAGGCCATGGAGAACTGGGAGCATTGTTATGCTGATGGGCGGGATGTAAATTGCCAACAGACACTCGGGAGAAGTGTATGGTGTTTCCTGAAACATCTAAACAACAAAGCAACAGAGCCTAGGGCACTTCCACTTATGGTCCTATAGCTTAGGGAAATTAAAATCAAAAAGACACAGCCACCCCAAAGTTTGGGACACCTCTGTTTACAAGAACCTCGTTTACCGTACAAGATCAATATCACAGAAAGTGAAAAATGGATAAAGAACTTGTGGTACTTACGTACAATGCAGTATCACTCAGCAATGAAATCTATGTCATCAGGCCCGTAGCAGCATAATGAGTGGATTCAGGTACGATGATTCTAACTGAAATAAGTCACACAGAAAAAGAAACATCATAAGATATCACTAATACACAGAATGTAAACTTGGCTACACAGGAACTGAATTCCAAAACAGAACAGGGTCTCAAATTTAGAAAACCAACTTATGCTTGCTTAAGGGGAAAGGTGAGTTGGGGTGCTGCATAAAACCAGAGATTGAAATGAGCACAGATAAAGTTCCTTAAGCCAAATATGGAATAGACAAGAGCTACTCCTTGCTCAACGAAATGGACTCAACACCCCATATTAAACGCCTAAGAATGTACCTGACTAGTAAGTATCTTAAAACCTATGGATTGCTATGTCTCCAAAAGAGAATCAAGCGTGTGTACAGGGGCATAAATGCAGCAGTGATAGGATTGGAGAGGTTCGGTGACCAAATGAAGACCCTTTGAAGTCATATTGCATGGTACCCATTCCACGGGTCTCAACTCTCCAGGTTTAAGGTATTCTTCCTTCAGCTAAAACATGCATGTGGAACCCAGAGTATGATCAACCGTGTGAACGGGAGACGTGTTCAAATATGTCTCAGTTTTTGTACCCTGGTACTCGGGTGCAACATTCCAGACGCTTTACTAACACTCTCCCCACTTGGAAAGTCAGCGCCTTTAACCTCCTGTTTGGCCCAGTTTGCAATTTCTGCGGAAGATGAACAGGAATAGCGAGAACCAATGAGAGACTAGCTGGAGGTGTCTGGACGGGCCAATTTAACTCTCATTTCCCACCAGGAAGAGGAAATAACCAAAGGCTCAGCGTGCCGTGCCGGAACCAGATTAGGGCCTGAAGCCATCCTGCGGTGTTGCGGCCAGCTCAAAAGAAAGCGAGTTGAAGAAAGGAGCTCAGGGGCACTGTAATTCACAAACCTGCAGAGTTATAAATGACAGCTATCGTCCAAAAATATACTAAAGTAAGGCTGCCAAGAGGACTCGAAAGCGGGGCAGAATTGCAGGAAACCGATTTCAGGAGGTAGACTGGAATTGCATTGAAAGCATAGGAAAAGAGGCAGAACGTCCACAATGATGCACTTGGCCAAAAAGGGCGTATGCGTTTTTTCCTGAAGCCGAACGCTAACACTAACCCACGCCCTCACACGTACGCTCCCCCTAAAGTGTTGTCGTACCCTCCCCTGGACCCTAAACCGTCCCCGTCCCCTAACCCTAACCCTAGCCCGAACCCTAACCCTAACCCTTCCCCGAAGCCTGACCCTCACCCGTCCCCTAATCCTAACCCGTACGCTAACACTAACCCGCGCCCTCACACGTCCGCTCCCCCTAAAGCGTTGTCGTACCCTCCTCTGGACCCTAAACCGTCCCCGTCCCCTAAACCTTACCCTAGCCCGAACCCTAACCCTAACCCTTCCCCGAAGCCTGACCCTCACACGTCCCCTAATCCTCACCCGTACGCTAACACTAACCCGCACCCTGACACGTACGCTCCCCCTAAAGCGTTGTCGTACTCTCCCTTGGACCCTAAACCGTCCCCGTCCCCTAACCCTAACCCTAGCCCGAACCCTAACCCTAACCCTTCCCCGAAGCCTGACTCTCACACGTCCCCTAATCCTAAGCCGTACGCTAACACTAACCCGCGCCCTCACACGTACGCTCCCACTAAAGCGTTGTCGTACCCTCTCCTGGACCCTAAACCGTCCCCGTCCCCTAACGCTAACCCTAGCCCGAACCCTAACCCTAATACTTCCCCGAAGCCTGACCCTCACCTGTCCCCTAATCCTAAGCCGTACGCTAATACTAACCCGCGCCCTCACTCGTACGCTCCCCCTAAAGCGTTGTCGTACCCTCACCTGGACCCTAAACCGTCCCCGTCCTCTAACTCTAACCCTAGCCCGAACCCTAACCCTAACCCTTCCCCGAAGCCTGACCCTCACCCGTCCCCTAATCCTCACCCGTACGCTAACACTAACCCGCGCCCTCACACGTACGCTCCCCCTAAAGCGTTGTCGTACCCTCCCCTGGACCCTAAACCGTCCCCGTCCCCTAACCCTAACCCTAGCCCGAACCCTAACCCTAACCCTTCCCCGAAGCCTGACCCTCACCCGTCCCCTAATCCTCACCCGTACGCTAACACTAACCCGCGCCCTCATGTGTACGCTCCCCCTAAAGCATTGTCGTACCCTCCCCTGAACCCTAAACATTCCCCGTCCCCTAACCCTAACCCTAGACCGAACCCTAACCCTAACCCTTCCCCTTAGCCTGACCCTCACCCGTCCCCTAATCCTAACCCGTACGCTAACACTAACCCACGCCCTCACACATACGCTCCCCCTAAAGCGTTGTCGTACACTCCCCTGGACCCTAAACCGTCCCCGTCCCCTAACCCTAACCGTAGCCCGAACCCTAACCCTAACCCTTCCCCGAAGCCTTACCCTCACCCGTCCCCTAATCCTAAGCCGTACGCTAACACTAACCCGCTCCCTCACACGTACGCTCCCCCTAAAACGTTGTCGTACCCTACCCTGGACCCTAAACCGTCCCCTTCCCCTAACCCTAACCCTAGCCCGAACCCTAACCCTAACTCTTCCCCGAAGCCTGACCCTCACCCGTCCCCTTATCCTAAACCGTACGCTAACACAAACCCGCGCCCTCACACGTACGCTCCCCCTAAAGCGTTGTCGTACCCTCCCCTGGACCCTAAACCGTCCCCGTCCCCTAACCCTAACCCTAGCCCGAATCCTAACCCTAACCCTTCCCCGAAGCCTGACCCTCACCCGTCCCCTAATGCTAAGCCGTACGCTAACACTAACCCATGCCCTCACACGTACGCTTCCCCTAAAGCGTTGTCGTAGCCTCCCCTGGACCCTAAACCGTCCCCGTCCCCTAACCCTAACCCTAGCCCGAACCCTAACCCTAAACTTTCCCTGAAGCCTGACCCTCACCCGTCCCCTAATCCTCAACCGTACGCTAACACTAAACCGCGCCCTCACGTGTACGCTCCCCCTAAAGCGTTGTCGTACCCTCCCCTGGACCCTAAACCGTCCCCGTCCCCTAACCCTAACCCTAGCCCGAACCCTAACCCTAAGCCTTCCCCGAAGCCTGACACTCACCCGTCCCCTAATCCTAAGCCGTTCGCTAACACTAACCCACGCCCTCACACGTACGCTCCCCCTAAAGCGTTGTCGTACCCTCCCCTGGACCCTAAACCCTCCCCGTTCCCTAACCCTAACCCTAGACCGAACCCTAACCCTAAACCTTCCCCGAAGCCTGACCCTCACCCGTCCCCTAATCCTAAGCCGTACGCTAACACTAACCCGCGCCCTCATGCGTACGATCCCCCTAAAGCGTTGTCGTACCGTCCCCTGGACCCTAAACCGTCCCCGTCCCCTAACCCTAACCCTAGTCTGAACCCTAACCCTAACCCTTCCTCGAAGCCTGACCCTCACCCGTCCCATAGTCCTAACCCGTACGCTAACACTAACCCGTGCCATCACACGTACGCTCCCCCTAAAGCGGTGTCGTACCCTCCCCGGGACCCTAAACCGTCCCCGTCCCCTAACCCTAACTCTAGCCCGAACCCTAACCCTAACCCTTCCCCGAAGCCTGACCCTCACCCGTCCCCTAATCCTCACCCGTACGCTAACACTAACCCGCGCCCTCACACGTACGCTCCCCCTAAAGCGTTGTCGTACCCTCCCTTGGACCCTAAACCGTCCCCGTCCCCTAACCCTAACCCTTGCCCGAACCCTAACCCTAACCCTTCCCCGAAGCCTGACTCTCACACCTCCCCTAATCCTAAGCCGTACGCAAACACTAACCCGCGCCCTCACACGTACGCTCCCCCTAAAGAGTTGTCGTACCCTCCCCTGGACCCTAAACCGTCCCCGTCCCCTAACGCTAACCCTAGCCCGAACCCTAACACTAAAACTTCCCCGAAGCCTGACCCTCACCTGTCCCCTAATCCTAAGCCGTACGCTAACACTAAGCCGCGCCCTCACTCGTACGCTCCCCCTAAAGTGTTGTCGTACCCTCACCTGGACCCTAAACCGTCCCCGTCCCCTAACCCTAACCCTAGCCCGAACCCTAACCCTAACCCTTCCCCGAAGCCTGACCCTCACCCGTCCCCTAATCCTAAGCCGTACACTAACACTAACCCGCGCCCTCACATGTACGCTCCCCCTAAAGCGTTGTCGTACCCTCCCCTGGACCCTAAACCGTCCCTGTCCCCTAACCCTAACTCTAGCCCGAACCCTAACCCTAACCCTTCCCCGAAGCCTGACCCTCACCCGTCCCCTAATCCTAAGCCGTACGCTAACACTAACCCACGCCCTCACACGTACGCTTCCCCTAAAGCGTTGTCGTACCCTCCCCTGGACCCTAAACCGTCCCCGTCCCCTAACCGTAACCCTAGCCCGAACCCTAACCCTAAACTTTCCCTGAAGCCTGACCCTCACCCGTCCCCTAATCCTCAACCGTACGCTAACACTAACCCGCGCCCTCACGCGTACGCTCCCTCTAAAGCGTTGTCGTACCCTCCCCTGGACCCTAAACCGTCCCCGTCCCCTAACCCTAACCCTAGCCTGAACCCTAACCCTAACCCTTCCTCGAAGCCTGACCCTCACCCGTCCCATAATCCTAACCCGTACGCTAACACTAACCCGTGCCATCACACGTACGCTCCCCCTAAAGCGTTGTCGTACCCTCCCCTGGACCCTAAACCGTCCCCGTCCCCTAACCCTAACTCTAGCCCAAACCCTAACCCTAACCCTTCCCCGAAGCCTGACCCTCACCCGTCCCCTAATCCTAACCCGTACGCTAACACTGACCCGCGCCCTCACACGTACGCTCCCCCTAAAGCGTTGTCGTACCCTCCCCTGGACCCTAAACCGTCCCCGTCCCCGTCCCCTAACCCTAGCCCGAACCCTAACCCTAACCCTTCCCCGAAGCCTGACCCTCACCCGTCCCCTAATCCTAAGCCGTACGCTAACACTAACCCGCGCCCTCACACGTACGCTCCCCCTAAAGCGTTGTCGTACCCTCCCCTGGACCCTAAAACGTCCCCGTCCCCTAACCCTAACCCTAGCCCGAACCCTAACCCTAACCCTTCCCCGAAGCCTGACCCTCACCCGTCCCCTAATCCTCACCCGTACGCTAACACTAACTCACGCCCTCACAGGTACGCTCCCCCTAAAGCGTTGTCGTACCCTCCCCTGGACACTAAACCGTCCCCGTCCCCTAACCCTAACCCTAGCCCGAACCCTAACCCTAACCCTTCCCCGAAGCCTGACCCTCACCCGTCCCCTAATCCTCACCCGTACGCTAACACTAACCCGCGCCCTCACACGTACGCTCCCCCTAAAACGTTGTCGTACCCTCCCCTGGACCCTAAACCGTCCCCGTCCCCTAACCCTAACCCTAGCCCGAACCCTATCCCTAACCCTTCCCCGAAACCTGACCCTCACCCGTCCCCTAATCCTCACCCGTACGCTAACACTAACCCGTGCCCTCACACGTACGCTCCCCCTAAAGCGTTGTCGTACCCTCCCCTGGACCCTAAACCGTCCCCGTCCCCTAACCCTAACCCTAGCCCGAACCCTAAACCTAATCCTTCCCCGAAGCCTGACCCTCACCCGTACCCTAATCCTAACCCGTACGCTAACACTAACCCGCGCCCTCATGCGTACGCTCCCCCTAAAGCATTGTGGTACCCTCCTCTGGACCATAAACAGTCCCCGTCCCCTAACCATAACCCTAGCCCGAACCCTAGCTCTAACCCTTCCCCGAAGCCTGACCCTCACCCGTCCCATAATCCTAACCCGAACGCTAACACTATCCCGCGCACTCACACGTACGCTCTCCCTAAAGCGTTGGCGTACCCTCACCTGGACCCTAAACCGTCCCCGTCCCCTAACCCTAACACTAGCCCGAACCCTAACCCTAACCCTTCCCTGAAGCCTGACCCTCACCCGTCCCCTAATCCTAAGCCGAACGCTAACACTAACCCACGCCCTCACACGTACGCTCCCCCTAAAGTGTTGTCGTACCCTCCCCTGGACCCTAAACCGTCCCCGTCCCCTAACCCTAACCCTAGCCCGAACCCTAACCCTAACCCTTCCCCGAAGCCTGACCCTCACCCGTCCCCTAATCCTAACCCGTACGCTAACACTAACCCGCGCCCTCACACGTCCGCTCCCCCTAAAGCGTTGTCGTACCCTCCTCTGGACCCTAAACCGTCCCCGTCCCCTAAACCTTACCCTAGCCCGAACCCTAACCCTAACCCTTCCCCGAAGCCTGACCCTCACCCGTCCCCTAATCCTCACCCGTACGCTAACACTAACCCGCACCCTGACACATACGCTCCCCCTAAAGCGTTGTCGTACTCTCCCTTGGACCCTAAACCGTCCCCGTCCCCTAACCCTAACCCTAGCCCGAACCCTAACCCTAACCCTTCCCCGAAGCCTGACTCTCACACGTCCCCTAATCCTAAGCCGTACGCTAACACTAACCCGCGCCCTCACACGTACGCTCCCACTAAAGCGTTGTCGTACCCTCTCCTGGACCCTAAACCGTCCCCGTCCCCTAATGCTAACCCTAGCCCGAACCCTAACCCTAATACTTCCCCGAAGCCTGACCCTCACCTGTCCCCTAATCCTAAGCCGTACGCTAACACTAACCCGTGCCCTCACTCGTACGCTCCCCCTAAAGCGTTGTCGTACCCTCACCTGGACCCTAAACCGTCCCCGTCCCCTAACTCTAACCCTAGCCCGAACCCTAACCCTAACCCTTCCCCGAAGCCTGACCCTCACCCGTCCCCTAATCCTCACCCGTACGCTAACACTAACCCGCGCCCTCACACGTAGGCTCCCCCTAAAGCGTTGTCGTACCCTCCCCTGGACCCTAAACCGTCCCCGTCCCCTAACCCTAACCCTAGCCCGAACCCTAACCCTAACCCTTCCCCGAAGCCTGACCCTCACCCGTCCCCTAATCCTCACCCGTACGCTAACACTAACCCGCGCCCTCATGCGTACGCTCCCCCTAAAGCATTGTCGTACCCTCCCGTGAACCCTAAATATTCCCCGTCCCCTAACCCTAACCCTAGTCTGAACCCTAACCCTAACCCTTCCCCGAAGCCTGACCCTCACACGTCCCCTAATCCTAACCCGTACGCTAACACTATCCCGCGCCCTCACACGTACGCTCTCCCTAAAGCGTTGGCGTACCCTCACCTGGACCCTAAACCGTCCCCGTCCCCTAACCCTAACCCTAGCCTGAACCCTAACCCTAACACTTCCCCGAAGCCTGACCCTCACCCGTCCCCTAATCCTAAACCGTACGCTAACACTAACCCGCGCCCTCACACGTACGCTCCCCCTAAAGCGTTGTCGTACCCTCCCCTGGACCCTAAACCGTCCCCGTCCCCTAACCCTAACCCTAGCCCGAACCCTAACCCTAACCCTTCCCCGAAGCCTTACCCTCACCCGTCCCCTAATCCTAAGCCGTACGCTAACACTAACCCGCTCCCTCACACGTACGCTCCCCCTAAAGCGTTGTCGTACCCTACCCTGGACCCTAAACCGTCCCCTTCCCCTAACCCTAACCCTAGCCCAACCCTAACCCTAACTCTTCCCCGAAGCCTGACCCTCACCCGTCCCCTAATCCTCAACCGTACGCTAACACTAAACCGCGCCCTCACGTGTACGCTCCCCCTAAAGCGTTGTCGTACCCTCCCCTGGACCCTAAACCGTCCCCGTCCCCTAACCCTAACCCTAGCCCGAGCCCTAACCCTAAACCTTCCCTGAAGCCTGACCCTCACCCGTCCCCTAATCCTAACCCGTACGCTAACACTAACCCGCGCCCTCACACGTACGCTCCCCCTAAAGCGTTGTCGTACCCTCCCCTGGACCCTAAACCGTCCCCGTCCCCTAACCCTAACCCTAGCCCGAACCCTAACCCTAAGCCTTCCCCGAAGACTGACACTCACCCGTCCCCTAATCCTAAGCCGTTCGCTAACACTAACCCACGCCCTCACACGTACGCTCCCCCTAAAGCGTTGTCGTACCCTCCCCTGGACCCTAAACCGTCCCCGTCCCATAACCCTAACCCTAGCCCGAACCCTAACCCTAACCCTTCCCCGAAGCCTGACACTCACCCGTCCCCTAATCCTAAGCCGTACGCTAACACTAACCCGCGCCCTCACACGTACGCTCCCCCTAAAGCGTTGTCGTACCCTCCCCTGGACCCTAAACCGTCCCCGTCCCCTAACCCTAACCCTAGCCCGAACCCTAACCCTAACCCTTCCCCGAAGCCTGACCCTCACCCGTCCCCTAATCCTAACCCGTACGCTAACACTAACCCGCGCCCTCACACGTACGCTCCCCCTAAAGCGTTGTCGTACCCTCCACTGGACCCTAAACCGTTCCCGTCCCCTAACCCTAGACCGAACCGTAACCCTAACCCTTCCCCGAAGCCTGACCCTCACCCGTCCCCTAATCCTAAGCCGTACGCTAACACTAACCCGCGCCCTCACACGTACGCTCCCCCTAAAGCGTTGTCATACCCTCCCCTGGACCCTAAACCGTCCCCGTATCCTAACCCTAACCCTAGCCCGAACCCTAACCCTAACCCTTCCCCGAAGCCTGACCCTCAGCCGTCACCTAATCCTAAGCCGTACGCTAACACTAACCCGCGCCCTCACACGTACGCTCCCCCTAAAGCGTTGTCGTACCCTCCCCTGGACCCTAAACCGTCCCCGTTCCCTAACCCTAACCCTAGCCAGAACCCTAACCCTAACCCTTCCCCGAAGCCTGACCCTCACCCGTCCCCTAATCCTAACACGTACGCTAACACTAACCCACGCCCTCGCACGTACGCTCCCCCTAAAGCGTTGTCGTACCCTCCCCTGGACCCTAAACCGTCCCCGTCCCCTATCCCTAACCCTAGCCCGAACCCTTACCCTAACCCTTCCCCGAAGCCTGACCCTCACCCGTACCCTAATCCTAACCCGTACGCTAACACTAACCCGCGCCCTCATGCGTACGCTCCCCCTAAAGCATTGTGGTACCCTCCTCTGGACCATAAACAGTCCCCGTCCCCTAACCATAACCCTAGCCCGAACCCTAGCTCTAACCCTTCCCCGAAGCCTGACCCTCACCCGTCCCATAATCCTAACCCGAACGCTAACACTATCCCGCGCACTCACACGTACGCTCTCCCTAAAGCGTTGGCGTACCCTCACCTGGACCCTAAACCGTCCCCGTCCCCTAACCCTAACACTAGCCCGAACCCTAACCCTAACCCTTCCCTGAAGCCTGACCCTCACCCGTCCCCTAATCCTAAGCCGAACGCTAACACTAACCCACGCCCTCACACGTACGCTCCCCCTAAAGTGTTGTCGTACCCTCCCCTGGACCCTAAACCGTCCCCGTCCCCTAACCCTAACCCTAGCCCGAACCCTAACCCTAACCCTTCCCCGAAGCCTTACCCTCACCCGTCCCCTAATCCTAACCCGTACGCTAACACTAACCCGCGCCCTCACACGTCCGCTCCCCCTAAAGCGTTGTCGTACCCTCCTCTGGACCCTAAACCGTCCCCGTCCCCTAAACCTTACCCTAGCCCGAACCCTAACCCTAACCCTTCCCCGAAGCCTGACCCTCACCCGTCCCCTAATCCTCACCCGTACGCTAACACTAACCCGCACCCTGACACATACGCTCCCCCTAAAGCGTTGTCGTACTCTCCCTTGGACCCTAAACCGTCCCCGTCCCCTAACCCTAACCCTAGCCCGAACCCTAACCCTAACCCTTCCCCGAAGCCTGACTCTCACACGTCCCCTAATCCTAAGCCGTACGCTAACACTAACCCGCGCCCTCACACGTACGCTCCCACTAAAGCGTTGTCGTACCCTCTCCTGGACCCTAAACCGTCCCCGTCCCCTAACGCTAACCCTAGCCCGAACCCTAACCCTAATACTTCCCCGAAGCCTGACCCTCACCTGTCCCCTAATCCTAAGCCGTACGCTAACACTAACCCGTGCCCTCACTCGTACGCTCCCCCTAAAGCGTTGTCGTACCCTCACCTGGACCCTAAACCGTCCCCGTCCCCTAACCCTAACCCTAGTCTGAACCCTAACCCTAACCCTTCCCCGAAGCCTGACCCTCACACGTCCCCTAATCCTAACCCGTACGCTAACACTATCCCGCGCCCTCACACGTACGCTCTCCCTAAAGCGTTGGCGTACCCTCACCTGGACCCTAAACCGTCCCCGTCCCCTAACCCTAACCCTAGCCTGAACCCTAACCCTAACACTTCCCCGAAGCCTGACCCTCACCCGTCCCCTAATCCTAAACCGTACGCTAACACTAACCCGCGCCCTCACACGTACGCTCCCCCTAAAGCGTTGTCGTACCCTCCCCTGGACCCTAAACCGTCCCCGTCCCCTAACCCTAACCCTAGCCCGAACCCTAACCCTAACCCTTCCCCGAAGCCTTACCCTCACCCGTCCCCTAATCCTAAGCCGTACGCTAACACTAACCCGCTCCCTCACACGTACGCTCCCCCTAAAGCGTTGTCGTACCCTACCCTGGACCCTAAACCGTCCCCTTCCCCTAACCCTAACCCTAGCCCAACCCTAACCCTAACTCTTCCCCGAAGCCTGACCCTCACCCGTCCCCTAATCCTCAACCGTACGCTAACACTAAACCGCGCCCTCACGTGTACGCTCCCCCTAAAGCGTTGTCGTACCCTCCCCTGGACCCTAAACCGTCCCCGTCCCCTAACCCTAACCCTAGCCCGAGCCCTAACCCTAAACCTTCCCTGAAGCCTGACCCTCACCCGTCCCCTAATCCTAACCCGTACGCTAACACTAACCCGCGCCCTCACACGTACGCTCCCCCTAAAGCGTTGTCGTACCCTCCCCTGGACCCTAAACCGTCCCCGTCCCCTAACCCTAACCCTAGCCCGAACCCTAACCCTAAGCCTTCCCCGAAGACTGACACTCACCCGTCCCCTAATCCTAAGCCGTTCGCTAACACTAACCCACGCCCTCACACGTACGCTCCCCCTAAAGCGTTGTCGTACCCTCCCCTGGACCCTAAACCGTCCCCGTCCCATAACCCTAACCCTAGCCCGAACCCTAACCCTAACCCTTCCCCGAAGCCTGACACTCACCCGTCCCCTAATCCTAAGCCGTACGCTAACACTAACCCGCGCCCTCACACGTACGCTCCCCCTAAAGCGTTGTCGTACCCTCCCCTGGACCCTAAACCGTCCCCGTCCCCTAACCCTAACCCTAGCCCGAACCCTAACCCTAACCCTTCCCCGAAGCCTGACCCTCACCCGTCCCCTAATCCTAACCCGTACGCTAACACTAACCCGCGCCCTCACACGTACGCTCCCCCTAAAGCGTTGTCGTACCCTCCACTGGACCCTAAACCGTTCCCGTCCCCTAACCCTAGACCGAACCGTAACCCTAACCCTTCCCCGAAGCCTGACCCTCACCCGTCCCCTAATCCTAAGCCGTACGCTAACACTAACCCGCGCCCTCACACGTACGCTCCCCCTAAAGCGTTGTCATACCCTCCCCTGGACCCTAAACCGTCCCCGTATCCTAACCCTAACCCTAGCCCGAACCCTAACCCTAACCCTTCCCCGAAGCCTGACCCTCAGCCGTCACCTAATCCTAAGCCGTACGCTAACACTAACCCGCGCCCTCACACGTACGCTCCCCCTAAAGCGTTGTCGTACCCTCCCCTGGACCCTAAACCGTCCCCGTTCCCTAACCCTAACCCTAGCCAGAACCCTAACCCTAACCCTTCCCCGAAGCCTGACCCTCACCCGTCCCCTAATCCTAACACGTACGCTAACACTAACCCACGCCCTCGCACGTACGCTCCCCCTAAAGCGTTGTCGTACCCTCCCCTGGACCCTAAACCGTCCCCGTCCCCTATCCCTAACCCTAGCCCGAACCCTTACCCTAACCCTTCCCCGAAGCCTGACCCTCACCCGTCCCCTAATCCTAACCCGTACGCTAACACTAACCTGTGCCCTCACACGTACGCTCCCCCTAAAGCGTTGTCGTACCCTCCCCTGGACCCTAAACTGTCCCCGTCCCCTAACCCTAACCCTAGCCCGAACCCTAAGCCTAACCCTTCCCCGAAGCCTAACCCTCACCCGTCCCCTAATCCTAACCCATACGCTAACAATAACCCGCGCCCTCACACGTACGCTCCCCCTAAAGCGTTGTCGTACCCTCCCCTGGACCCTAAACCGTCCCTGTCCCCTAACCCTAACCCTAGCCTGAACCCTAACCCTAACCCTTCCCCGAAGCCTGACCCTCACCCGTCCCCTAATCCTAACCCGTACGCTAACACTAACCCGCGCCCTCACACGTACGCTCCCCCTAAAGCGTTGTCGTACCCTCCCCTGGACACTAAACCGTCCCCGTCCCCTAACCCTAACCCTAGCGCGAGCCCTAACCCTAACCCTTCCCTGAAGCCTGACCCTCACCCGTCCCCTAATCCTAACCCGTACGCTAACACTAACCCGCGCCCTCACACGTACGCTCCCCCTAAAGCATTGTCGTACACTCCCCTGGACCCTAAACTGTCCCCGTCCCCTAACCCTAACCCTAGACCGAACCCTAACCCTAACACTTCCCCGAAGCCTGACCCTCACCCATCCCCTAACCCCAAGCCGTACGCTAACACTAACCCGCGCCCTCACACGTACGCTCCCCCTAAAGAGTTGTCGTACCCTCCCCTGGACCCTAAACCGTCCCCGTCCCCTAACGCTAACCCTAGCCCGAACCCTAACCCTAAAACTTCCCCGAAGCCTGACCCTCACCTGTCCCCTAATCCTAAGCCGTACGCTAACACTAAGCCGCGCCCTCACTCGTACGCTCCCCCTAAAGTGTTGTCGTACCCTCACCTGGACCCTAAACCGTCCCCGTCCCCTAACCCTAACCCTAGCCCGAACCCTAACCCTAACCCTTCCCCGAAGCCTGACCCTCACCCGTCCCCTAATCCTAAGCCGTACACTAACACTAACCCGCGCCCTCACATGTACGCTCCCCCTAAAGCGTTGTCGTACCCTCCCCTGGACCCTAAACCGTCCCTGTCCCCTAACCCTAACTCTAGCCCGAACCCTAACCCTAACCCTTCCCCGAAGCCTGACCCTCACCCGTCCCCTAATCCTAAGCCGTACGCTAACACTAACCCACGCCCTCACACGTACGCTTCCCCTAAAGCGTTGTCGTACCCTCCCCTGGACCCTAAACCGTCCCCGTCCCCTAACCGTAACCCTAGCCCGAACCCTAACCCTAAACTTTCCCTGAAGCCTGACCCTCACCCGTCCCCTAATCCTCAACCGTACGCTAACACTAACCCGCGCCCTCACGCGTACGCTCCCTCTAAAGCGTTGTCGTACCCTCCCCTGGACCCTAAACCGTCCCCGTCCCCTAACCCTAACCCTAGCCTGAACCCTAACCCTAACCCTTCCTCGAAGCCTGACCCTCACCCGTCCCATAATCCTAACCCGTACGCTAACACTAACCCGTGCCATCACACGTACGCTCCCCCTAAAGCGTTGTCGTACCCTCCCCTGGACCCTAAACCGTCCCCGTCCCCTAACCCTAACTCTAGCCCAAACCCTAACCCTAACCCTTCCCCGAAGCCTGACCCTCACCCGTCCCCTAATCCTAACCCGTACGCTAACACTGACCCGCGCCCTCACACGTACGCTCCCCCTAAAGCGTTGTCGTACCCTCCCCTGGACCCTAAACCGTCCCCGTCCCCGTCCCCTAACCCTAGCCCGAACCCTAACCCTAACCCTTCCCCGAAGCCTGACCCTCACCCGTCCCCTAATCCTAAGCCGTACGCTAACACTAACCCGCGCCCTCACACGTACGCTCCCCCTAAAGCGTTGTCGTACCCTCCCCTGGACCCTAAAACGTCCCCGTCCCCTAACCCTAACCCTAGCCCGAACCCTAACCCTAACCCTTCCCCGAAGCCTGACCCTCACCCGTCCCCTAATCCTCACCCGTACGCTAACACTAACTCACGCCCTCACAGGTACGCTCCCCCTAAAGCGTTGTCGTACCCTCCCCTGGACACTAAACCGTCCCCGTCCCCTAACCCTAACCCTAGCCCGAACCCTAACCCTAACCCTTCCCCGAAGCCTGACCCTCACCCGTCCCCTAATCCTCACCCGTACGCTAACACTAACCCGCGCCCTCACACGTACGCTCCCCCGAAAACGTTGTCGTACCCTCCCCTGGACCCTAAACCGTCCCCGTCCCCTAACCCTAACCCTAGCCCGAACCCTATCCCTAACCCTTCCCCGAAACCTGACCCTCACCCGTCCCCTAATCCTCACCCGTACGCTAACACTAACCCGTGCCCTCACACGTACGCTCCCCCTAAAGCGTTGTCGTACCCTCCCCTGGACCCTAAACCGTCCCCGTCCCCTAACCCTAACCCTAGCCCGAACCCTAAACCTAATCCTTCCCCGAAGCCTGACCCTCACCCGTACCCTAATCCTAACCCGTACGCTAACACTAACCCGCGCCCTCATGCGTACGCTCCCCCTAAAGCATTGTGGTACCCTCCTCTGGACCATAAACAGTCCCCGTCCCCTAACCATAACCCTAGCCCGAACCCTAGCTCTAACCCTTCCCCGAAGCCTGACCCTCACCCGTCCCATAATCCTAACCCGAACGCTAACACTATCCCGCGCACTCACACGTACGCTCTCCCTAAAGCGTTGGCGTACCCTCACCTGGACCCTAAACCGTCCCCGTCCCCTAACCCTAACACTAGCCCGAACCCTAACCCTAACCCTTCCCTGAAGCCTGACCCTCACCCGTCCCCTAATCCTAAGCCGAACGCTAACACTAACCCACGCCCTCACACGTACGCTCCCCCTAAAGTGTTGTCGTACCCTCCCCTGGACCCTAAACCGTCCCCGTCCCCTAACCCTAACCCTAGCCCGAACCCTAACCCTAACCCTTCCCCGAAGCCTGACCCTCACCCGTCCCCTAATCCTAACCCGTACGCTAACACTAACCCGCGCCCTCACACGTCCGCTCCCCCTAAAGCGTTGTCGTACCCTCCTCTGGACCCTAAACCGTCCCCGTCCCCTAAACCTTACCCTAGCCCGAACCCTAACCCTAACCCTTCCCCGAAGCCTGACCCTCACCCGTCCCCTAATCCTCACCCGTACGCTAACACTAACCCGCACCCTGACACATACGCTCCCCCTAAAGCGTTGTCGTACTCTCCCTTGGACCCTAAACCGTCCCCGTCCCCTAACCCTAACCCTAGCCCGAACCCTAACCCTAACCCTTCCCCGAAGCCTGACTCTCACACGTCCCCTAATCCTAAGCCGTACGCTAACACTAACCCGCGCCCTCACACGTACGCTCCCACTAAAGCGTTGTCGTACCCTCTCCTGGACCCTAAACCGTCCCCGTCCCCTAACGCTAACCCTAGCCCGAACCCTAACCCTAATACTTCCCCGAAGCCTGACCCTCACCTGTCCCCTAATCCTAAGCCGTACGCTAACACTAACCCGTGCCCTCACTCGTACGCTCCCCCTAAAGCGTTGTCGTACCCTCACCTGGACCCTAAACCGTCCCCGTCCCCTAACTCTAACCCTAGCCCGAACCCTAACCCTAACCCTTCCCCGAAGCCTGACCCTCACCCGTCCCCTAATCCTCACCCGTACGCTAACACTAACCCGCGCCCTCACACGTAGGCTCCCCCTAAAGCGTTGTCGTACCCTCCCCTGGACCCTAAACCGTCCCCGTCCCCTAACCCTAACCCTAGCCCGAACCCTAACCCTAACCCTTCCCCGAAGCCTGACCCTCACCCGTCCCCTAATCCTCACCCGTACGCTAACACTAACCCGCGCCCTCATGCGTACGCTCCCCCTAAAGCATTGTCGTACCCTCCCGTGAACCCTAAATATTCCCCGTCCCCTAACCCTAACCCTAGTCTGAACCCTAACCCTAACCCTTCCCCGAAGCCTGACCCTCACACGTCCCCTAATCCTAACCCGTACGCTAACACTATCCCGCGCCCTCACACGTACGCTCTCCCTAAAGCGTTGGCGTACCCTCACCTGGACCCTAAACCGTCCCCGTCCCCTAACCCTAACCCTAGCCTGAACCCTAACCCTAACACTTCCCCGAAGCCTGACCCTTACCCGTCCCCTAATCCTAAACCGTACGCTAACACTAACCCGCGCCCTCACACGTACGCTCCCCCTAAAGCGTTGTCGTACCCTCCCCTGGACCCTAAACCGTCCCCGTCCCCTAACCCTAACCCTAGCCCGAACCCTAACCCTAACCCTTCCCCGAAGCCTTACCCTCACCCGTCCCCTAATCCTAAGCCGTACGCTAACACTAACCCGCTCCCTCACACGTACGCTCCCCCTAAAGCGTTGTCGTACCCTACCCTGGACCCTAAACCGTCCCCTTCCCCTAACCCTAACCCTAGCCCAACCCTAACCCTAACTCTTCCCCGAAGCATGACCCTCACCCGTCCCCTAATCCTCAACCGTACGCTAACACTAAACCGCGCCCTCACGTGTACGCTCCCCCTAAAGCGTTGTCGTACCCTCCCCTGGACCCTAAACCGTCCCCGTCCCCTAACCCTAACCCTAGCCCGAGCCCTAACCCTAAACCTTCCCTGAAGCCTGACCCTCACCCGTCCCCTAATCCTAACCCGTACGCTAACACTAACCCGCGCCCTCACACGTACGCTCCCCCTAAAGCGTTGTCGTACCCTCCCCTGGACCCTAAACCGTCCCCGTCCCCTAACCCTAACCCTAGCCCGAACCCTAACCCTAAGCCTTCCCCGAAGACTGACACTCACCCGTCCCCTAATCCTAAGCCGTTCGCTAACACTAACCCACGCCCTCACACGTACGCTCCCCCTAAAGCGTTGTCGTACCCTCCCCTGGACCCTAAACCGTCCCCGTCCCATAACCCTAACCCTAGCCCGAACCCTAACCCTAACCCTTCCCCGAAGCCTGACCCTCACCCGTCCCCTAATCCTAAGCCGTACGCTAACACTAACCCGCGCCCTCACACGTACGCTCCCCCTAAAGCGTTGTCGTACCCTCCCCTGGACCCTAAACCGTCCCCGTCCCCTAACCCTAACCCTAGCCCGAACCCTAACCCTAACCCTTCCCCGAAGCCTGACCCTCACCCGTCCCCTAATCCTAACCCGTACGCTAACACTAACCCGCGCCCTCACACGTACGCTCCCCCTAAAGCGTTGTCGTACCCTCCACTGGACCCTAAACCGTTCCCGTCCCCTAACCCTAGACCGAACCGTAACCCTAACCCTTCCCCGAAGCCTGACCCTCACCCGTCCCCTAATCCTAAGCCGTACGCTAACACTAACCCGCGCCCTCACACGTACGCTCCCCCTAAAGCGTTGTCATACCCTCCCCTGGACCCTAAACCGTCCCCGTATCCTAACCCTAACCCTAGCCCGAACCCTAACCCTAACCCTTCCCCGAAGCCTGACCCTCAGCCGTCACCTAATCCTAAGCCGTACGCTAACACTAACCCGCGCCCTCACACGTACGCTCCCCCTAAAGCGTTGTCGTACCCTCCCCTGGACCCTAAACCGTCCCCGTTCCCTAACCCTAACCCTAGCCAGAACCCTAACCCTAACCCTTCCCCGAAGCCTGACCCTCACCCGTCCCCTAATCCTAACACGTACGCTAACACTAACCCACGCCCTCGCACGTACGCTCCCCCTAAAGCGTTGTCGTACCCTCCCCTGGACCCTAAACCGTCCCCGTCCCCTATCCCTAACCCTAGCCCGAACCCTTACCCTAACCCTTCCCCGAAGCCTGACCCTCACCCGTCCCCTAATCCTAACCCGTACGCTAACACTAACCTGTGCCCTCACACGTACGCTCCCCCTAAAGCGTTGTCGTACCCTCCCCTGGACCCTAAACTGTCCCCGTCCCCTAACCCTAACCCTAGCCCGAACCCTAAGCCTAACCCTTCCCCGAAGCCTAACCCTCACCCGTCCCCTAATCCTAACCCATACGCTAACAATAACCCGCGCCCTCACACGTACGCTCCCCCTAAAGCGTTGTCGTACCCTCCCCTGGACCCTAAACCGTCCCTGTCCCCTAACCCTAACCCTAGCCTGAACCCTAACCCTAACCCTTCCCCGAAGCCTGACCCTCACCCGTCCCCTAATCCTAACCCGTACGCTAACACTAACCCGCGCCCTCACACGTACGCTCCCCCTAAAGCGTTGTCGTACCCTCCCCTGGACACTAAACCGTCCCCGTCCCCTAACCCTAACCCTAGCGCGAGCCCTAACCCTAACCCTTCCCTGAAGCCTGACCCTCACCCGTCCCCTAATCCTAACCCGTACGCTAACACTAACCCGCGCCCTCACACGTACGCTCCCCCTAAAGCATTGTCGTACACTCCCCTGGACCCTAAACTGTCCCCGTCCCCTAACCCTAACCCTAGACCGAACCCTAACCCTAACACTTCCCCGAAGCCTGACCCTCACCCATCCCCTAACCCCAAGCCGTACGCTAACACTAACCCGCGCCCTCAAACGTACGTTCACCCTAAAGCGTTGTCGTACCCTCCCCTGGACCCTAAACCGTCCCCGTCCCCTAACCCTAACCCTAGCCCGAACCCTAACCCTAACCCTTCCCCGAAGCCTGACCCTCACCCGTCCCCTAATCCTAACCCGTACGCTAACACTAACCCGCACCCTCATGCATACGCTCCCCCTAAAGTGTTGTCGTACCCTCCCCTGGACCCTAAACATTCCCCGTCCCCTAACCCTAACCCTAGCCCGAACACTAGCCCTAACACTTCCCCGAAGCCTGACCCTCACCCGTCCCCTAATCCTAAGCCGTACGCTAACACTAACCCACGCCCTCACAGGTACGCTCCCCCTAAAGCGTTGTCGTACCCTACCCTGGACCCTAAACCGTCCCCGTCCCCTAACCCTAACCCTAGCCCGAACCCTAACCCTAACACTTCCGCGAAGCCTGACCCTCACGCGTCCCATAATCCTAACCCGTACGCTAACACTAACCCGCGCCCTCACACGTACCCTCCCCCTAAAGCGTTGTCGTACCCTCCCCTGGACCCTAAACCATCCCCTAACCCTAACCCTAGCCCGAACCCTAACCCTAACCCTTCCCCGAAGCCTGACCCTCACCCGTCCCCTAACCCTAAGCCGTACGCTAACACTAACCCACCCCCTCACACGTACGCTCCCCCTAAAGCGTTGTCGTACCCTCCCCTGGACCCTAAACCGTCCCCGTCCCCTAACCCTAACCCTAGCCCGAACCCTAACCCTAACCCTTCCCCGCAGCCTGACCCTCACCCGTCCCCTAATCCTAACCCGTACGCTAACACTAACGCGCGCCCTCACACGTACGCTCCCCGTAAAGCGTTGTCGTACCCTCCCCTGGACCCTAAACCGTCCCCGTCCCCTAACCCTAACCCTAGCCCGAACCCTAACCCTAACACTTCCCCGAAGCCTGACCCTCACCCGTCCCCTAATCCTAACCCGTACGCTAACACTAAACCGCGCCCTCACACGTACGCTCCCCATAAAGCGTTGTCGTACCCTCACCTGGACCCTAAACCGTCCCCGTCTCCTAACCCTAACCCTAGCCCGAACCCTAACCCTAACCCTTCCCCGAAGTCTGACCCTCACCCGTCACCTAATCCTAAGCCGTACGCTAACACTAACCCGCGCCCTCACACGTACGCTCCCCCTAAAGCGTTGTCGTACCCTCCCCTGGACCCTAAACCGTCCCCGTCCCCTAACCCTAACCCTAGCCAGAACCCTAACCCTAACACTTCCCCGAAGCCTGACCCTCACCCGTCCCCTAATCCTAACACGTACGCTAACACTAACCCGCGCCCTCACACGTACGCTCCCCCTAAAGCGTGGTCGTACCCTCCCCTGGACCCTAAACCGTCCCCGTCCCCTAACCCTAACCCTAGCCCGAACCCTAACCCTAACCCTTCCCCGAAGCCTGACCCTCACCCGTCCCCTAATCCTAAGCCGTACACTAACACTAAACCGCACCCTCACACGTACGCTCCCCCTAAAGCGTGGTCGTACCCTCCCCTGGACCCTAAACCGTCCCCGTCCCCTAACCCTAACCCTAGCCCGAACCCTAACCCTAACCCTTCCCCGAAGCCTGACCCTCACCCGTCTCCTAATCCTAAGCCGTACGCTAACACTAACCCGCGCCCTCACACGTACGCTCCCCCTAAAGCGTTGTCGTACCATCCTCTGGACCCTAAACCGTCCCCGTCCCCTAACACTAACCCTAGCCCGAACCCTAACCCTAACCCTTCCCCGAAGCCTGACCCTCACCCGTCCCATAATCCTAAGACGTACGCTAACACTAACCCGCGCCCTCACACGTACGCTCACCCTAAAGCGTTGTCGTACCCTCCCCTGGACCCTAAACCGTCCCCGTCCCCTAACCCTAACCCTTCCCCGATGCCTGACCCTCACCCGTCCCCTAATCCTAACCCATACGCTAACACTAACCCGCGCCCTCACACGTACGCTCCCCCCAAAGCGTTGTCGTACCCTCCCCTGGACCCTAAACCGTCCCCGTACCCTAACCCTAACCCTAGCCCGAACCCTAAGCCTCACCCTTCCCCGAAGCCTGACCCTCACCCGTCCCCTAATCCTAACCCATACGCTAACACTAACCCGGGCCCTCACACGTACGCTCCCCCTAAAGCGTTGTCGTACCCTCCCCTGGACCCTAAACCGTCCCCGTCCCCTAACCCTAACCCTATCCCGAACCCTAACCCTAACCCTGCCCCGAAGCCTGACCCTCACCCGTCCCCTAATCCTAACCCGTACGCTAACACTAACCCGCGAACTCACACGTACGCTCCCCCTAAAGCGTTGTCGTACCCTCCCCTGGATCCTAAACCGTCCCCATCCCCTAACCCTAACCCTAGCCCAAACACTAACCCTAACCCTTCCCCGAAGCCTGACCCTCACCCGTCCCCTAATCCTAACCCGTACGCTAACACTAACCCGCGCCCTCACACGTACGCTCCCCCTAAAGCGTTGTCGTACCCTCCCCTGAACTCTAAACCGTCCCCGTCCCCTAACCATAACCCTAGCCCGAACCCTAACCCTAACCCTTCCCTGAAGCCTGACCCTCACCCGTCCCATAATCCTAAGACGTACGCTAACACTAACCCGCGCCCTCACACGTACGCTCATCCTAAAGCGTTGTCGTACCCTCCCCTGGACCCTAAACCGTCCCCGTCCCCTAACCCTAACCCTAGCCCGAACCCTAACCCTAACCCTTCCCCGATGCCTGACCCTCACCCGTCCCCTAATCCTAACCCATACGCTAACACTAACCCGCGCCCTCACACGTACGCTCCCCCCAAAGCGTTGTCGTACCCTCCCCTGGACCCTAAACCGTCCCCGTACCCTAACCCTAACCCTAGCCCGAACCCTAACCCTCACCCTTCCCCGAAGCCTGACCCTCACCCGTCCCCTAATCCTAACCCGTAGGCAAACACTAACCCGCGCCCTCACACCTACGCTCCCCCTAAAGCGTTGTCGTACCCTCCCCTGGACCCTAAACCGTCCCCATCCCCTAACCCTAACCCTAGCCCGAACCCTAACCCTAACCCTTCCCCGAAGCCTGAGCCTCACCCGTCCCCTAATCCTAAGCCGTACGCTAACACTAACCCGCGCCCTCACACCTACGCTCCGCATAAAGCGTTGTCGTACCCTCCCCTGGACCCTAAACTGTCCCCGTCCCCTAACCCTAACCCTAGCCCGAACCCTAACCATAACCCTTCCCCGAAGCCTGACCCTCACCCGTCCCCTAATCCTAAGCCGTACGCTAACACTAACCCGCGCCCTCACACGTACGCTCCCCCTAAAGTGTTGTCGTACCCTCCCCTGGACCCTAAACCGTCCCCGTCCCCTAACCCTAACCCTAGATCGAACCCTAACCCTAACCCTTCCCCGAAGCCTGACCCTCACCCGTCCCGTAATCCTAAACCGTACGCTAACACTAACCCGCGCCCTCACACGTACGCTCCCCCTAATGCGTTGTCGTACCCTCCCCTGGACCCTAATCCGTCCCCGTCCCCTAACCCTAACCCTAGCCCGAACCCTAACCCTAACCCTTCCCCGAAGCCAGACCCTCACCCGTCCCCTAATCCTAAGCCGTACGCTAACACTAACCCGCGCCCTCACACGTAAGCTCCCGCTAAAGCGTTGTCGTACCCTCCCCTGGACCCTAAAGCGTCCCCGTCCCCTAACCCTAACCCTAGCCCGAACCCTAACCCTAACACTTTCGCGAAGCCTGACCCTCACGCGTCCCATAATCCTAACCCGTACGCTAACACTAACCCGCGCCCTCACACGTACGCTCCCCCTAAAGCGTTGTCGTACCCTCCCCTGGACCCTAAACCGTCCCCGTCCCCTAACCCTAACCCTAGCCCGAACCCTCACCCCAAGCCTTCCCCGAAGCCTGACCCTCACCCGTCCCCTAATCCTAAGCCGTTCGCTAACACTAACCCACGCCCTCACACGTACGCTCCCCCTAAAGCGTTGTCGTACCCTCCCCTGGACCCTAAACCGTCCCCGTCCCCTAACCCTAACCCTAGACCGAACCCTAACCCTAAACCTTCCCCGAAGCCTGACCCTCACCCGTCCCCTAATGCTAAGCCGTACGCTAACACTAACCCGCGCCCTCATATGTACGCTCCCCCTAAAGCATTGTCGTACCCTCCCCTGGACCCTAAACCATCCCCTAACCCTAACCCTAGCCCGAACCCTAACCCTGACCCTTCCCCGAAGCCTGACCCTCACCCGTCCCCTAATCCTAAGCCGTACGCTAACACTAACCCGCGCCCTCACACGTACGCTCCCCCTAAAGCGTTGTCGTACCCTCCCCTGGACCCTAAACCGTCCCCGTCCCCTAACCCTAACCCTAGCCCGAACCCTAACCCTAACCCTTCCCCGAAGCCTGACACTCACCCGTCCCCTAATCCTAACCCGTACGCTAACACTCACGCGTGCTCTCACACGTACGCTCCCCGTAAAGCGTTGTCGTACCCTCCCCTGGACCCTAAACCGTCCCCGTCCCCTAACCCTAACACTAGCCCGAACCCTAACCCTAAAACTTCCCCTAAGCCTGACCCTCACCCGTCCCCTAATCCTAACCCGTACGCTAACACTAACCCGCGCCCTCACACGTACGCTCCCCCTAAAGCGTTGTCGTACCCTCCCCTGGACCCTAAACCGTCCCCGTCCCCTAACCCTAACTATAGCCCGAACCCTAACCCTAACCCTTCCCCGAAGCCTGACCCTCACCCGTCCCCTAATCCTAAGCCGTACGCTAACACTAACCCACGCCCTCACACGTACACTTCCCCTAAAGCGTTGTCGTACCCTCCCCTGGACCCTAAACCGTCCCCGTCCCCTAACCCTAACCCTAGCCCGAGCCCTAACCCTAACCCTTCCCTGAAGCCTGACACTCACCCGTCCCCTAATCCTAACCCGTACGCTAACACTAATCCTCGCCCTCACACGTACGCTCCCCCTAAAGCGTTGTCGTACCCTCTCCAGGACCCTAAACCTTCCCCGTCCCCTAACCCTAACCCTAGCCCGAACCCTAACCCTAACCCTTCCCCGAAGGCTGACCCTCACCCGTCCCCTAATCCTAAGCCGTACGCTAACACTAACCCGCGCCCTCACACGTAAGCTCCCGCAAAAGCGTTGTCGTACCCTCCCCTGGACCCTAAACCGTCCCCGGCCCCTAACCCTAACCCTAGCCAGAACCCTAACCCTAACACTTCCGCGAAGCCTGACCCTCACGCGTCCCATAATCCTAACCCGTACGCTAACACTAACCCGCGCCCTCACACGTACGCTCCCCCTAAAGCGTTGTCGTACCCTCCCCTGGACCCTAAACCGTCCCCGTCCCCTAACCCTAACCCTAGACCGAACCCTAACCCTAAACCTTCCCCGAAGCCTGACCCTCACCCGTCCCCTAATGCTAAGCCGTACGCTAACACTAACCCGCGCCCTCACATGTACGCTCCCCCTAAAACATTGTCGTACCCTCCCCTGGACCCCAAACCATCCCCTAACCCTAACCCTAGCCCGAACCCTAACCCTAACCCTTCCCCGAAGCCTGACCCTCACCCGTCCCCTAATCCTAAGCCGTACGCTAACACTAACGCGCGCCCTCACACGTACGCTCCCCCTAAAGCGTTGTCGTACCCTCCCCTGGACCCTAAACCGTCCCCGTCCCCTAACCCTAACCCTAGCCCGAACCCTAACCCTCACCCTTCCCCGAAGCCTGACACTCACCCGTCCCCTAATCCTAACCCGTACGCTAACACTAACGCGCGCCCTCACACGTACGCTCCCCGTAAAGCGTTGTCGTACCCTCCCCTGGACCCTAAACCGTCCCCGTCCCCTAACCCTAACCCTAGCCCGAACCCTAACCCTAAAACTTCCCCGAAGCCTGACCCTCACCCGTCCCCTAATCCTAACCCGTACGCTAACACTAACCCGCGCCCTCACACGTACGCTCCCCCTAAAGCGTTGTCGTACCCTCCCCTGGACCCTAAACCGTCCCCGTCTCCTAACCCTAACCCTAGCCCGAACCCTAACCCTAACCCTTCCCCGAAGTCTGACCCTCACCCGTCCCATAATCCTAAGACGTACGCTAACACTAACCCGCGCCCTCACACGTACGCTCACCCTAAAGCGTTATCGTACCCTCCCCTGGACCCTAAACCGTCCCCGTCCCCTAACCGTAACCCTAGCCCGAACCCTAACCCTAACCCTTCCCCGAAGCCTGACCCTCACCCGTCCCCTAATCCTAACCCGTACGCTAACACTAACCCGCGCCCTCACACGTATGCTCCCCCCAAAGCGTTGTCGTACCCTCCCCTGGACCCTAAACCGTCTTCGTACCCTAACCCTAACCCTAGCCCGAACCCTAACCCTCACCCTTCCCCGAAGCCTGACCCTCACCCGTCCCCTAATCCTAACCCATACGCTAACACTAACCCGAGCCCTCACACGTACGCTCCCCCTAAAGCGTTGTCGTACCCTCCCCTGGACCCTAAACCGTCCCCATCCCCTAACCCTAACCCTATCCCGAACCCTAACCCTAACCCTTCCCCGAAGCCTGACCCTCAAACGTCACATAATCCTAACCCGTACGCTAACACTAACCCGCGCCCTCACACGTACGCTCCCCCTAAAGCGTTGTCGTACCCTCCCCTGGACCCTAAACCGTCCCCGTCCCCTAACCCTAACCCTAGCCCGAACCCTAACCCTAACACTTCCCCGAAGCCTGACCCTCACCCGTCCCATAATCCTAACCCGTACGCTAACACTAACCCGTGCCCTCACACGTACTCTCCCCCTAAAGCGCTGTCGTACCCTCCCCTGGACCCTAAACCGTCCCCGTCCCCTAACCCTAACTCTAGCCCGAACCCTAACCCGAACCCTTCCCCGAAGCCTGACCCTCACCCGTCCCCTAATCCTAACCCGTACGCTAACACTAACCCGCGCCCTCACACGTACGCTCCCCCTAAAGTGTTGTCGTACCCTCCCCTTGACCCTAAACCCTCCCCGTCCCCTAACCCTAACCCTAGCCCGAACCCTAACCCTAACCCTTCCCCGAAGCCTGACCCTCACCCGTCCCCTAATAGTAACCCGTACGCTAACACTAACCCGCGCCCTCACACGTACGCTCCCCCTAAAGCGTTGTCGTACCCTCCCCTGGACCCTAAACCGTCCCCGTCCACTAACCCTAACCCTAGCCCGAACCGTAACACTAACCCTTGCCCGAAGCCTGACCCTCACCCGTCCCCTAATCCTCACCCGTACGCTAACACTAACCCGCGCCCTCACACGTAAGCTCCCGCTAAAGCGTTGTCGTACCCTCCCCTGGACCCTAAACCGTCCCCGGCCCCTAACCCTAACCCTAGCCCGAACCCTAACCCTAACACTTCCGCGAAGCCTGACCCTCACGCGTCCCATAATCCTAACCCGTACGCTAACACTAACACGCGCCCTCACACGTACGCTCCCCCTAAAGCGTTGTCGTACCCTCCCCTGGACCCTAAACCGTCCCCGTCCCCTAACCCTAACCCTAGACCGAACCCTAACCCTAAAACTTCCCCGAAGCCTGACCCTCACCCGTCCCCTAATCCTAAACCGTACGCTAACACTAACCCGGGCCCTCACACGTACGCTCCCCCTAAAGCGTTGTCGTACCCTCCCCTGGACCCTAAACCGTCCTCGTCCCCTAAAACTAACCCTAGCCCGAACCCTAACCCTAACCCTTCCCCGAAGCCTGACCCTCACCCGTCCCCTAATCCTAAGCCGTACGCTAACACTAACCCGCGCCCTCACACGTACGCTCCCCCTAAAGCGTTGTCGTACCCTCCCCTGGACCCTAAACCGTCCCCGTCCCCTAACCCTAACCCTAGCCCGAACCCTAACCCTAACCCTTCCCCGAAGCCTGACCCTCACCCGTCCCCTAATCCTAACCCGTACGCTAACACTAACCCACGCCCTCACACATACGCTCCCCCTAAAGCGTTGTCGTACCCTCCCCTGGACCCTGAACTGTCCCCGTCCCCTAACCCTAACCCTAGCCCGAACCCTAACCCTAAACCTTTCCCGAAGCCTGACCCTCACCCGTCCCCTAATCCTAACCCGTACGCTAACACTAACCCGGGCCCTCACACGTACGCTCCCCCTAAAGCGTTGTCGTACCCTCCCCTGGACCCTAAACCGTCCCCGTCCCCTAACACTAACCCTAGCCCGAACCCTAACCCTAACCCTTCCCCGAAGCCTGACCCACACCCGTCCCCTAATCCTAAGCCGTACGCTAACACTAACCCGCGCCCTCACACGTACGCTCCCCCTAAAGCGTTGTCGTACCCTCCCCTGGACCCTAAACCGTCCCCGTCCCCTAACCCTAACCCTAGCCCGAACCCTAACCCTAACCCTTCCCCGAAGCCTGACCCTCACCCGTCCCCTAATCCTAACCCGTACGCTAACACTAACACACGCCCTCACACATACGCTCCCCCTAAAGCGTTGTCGTACCCTCCCCTGGACCCTAAACCGTCCCCTAACCCTAACCCTAACCCTAGCCCGAGCCCTAACCCTAACCCTTCCCTGAAGCCTGACCCTCACCCGTCCCCTAATCCTAACCCGTACGCTAACACTAATCCGCGCCCTCACACGTACGCTCCCCCTAAAGCGTTGTCGTACCCTCTCCAGGACCCTAAACCTTCCCCGTCCCCTAACCCTAACCCTAGCCCGAACGCTAACCCAAACCCTTCCCCGAAGGCTGACCCTCACCCGTCCCCTAATCCTAAGCCGTACGCTAACACTAACCCGCGCCCTCACACGTAAGCTCCCGCTAAAGCGTTGTCGTACCCTCCCCTGGACCCTAAAGCGTCCCCGTCCCCTAACCCTAACCCTAGCCCGAACCCTAACCCTAACACTTCCGCGAAGCCTGACCCTCACGCGTCCCATAATCCTAACCCGTACGCTAACACTAACCCGCGCCCTCACACGTACGCTCCCCCTAAAGCGTTGTCGTACCCTCCCCTGGACCCTAAACCGTCCCCGTCCCCTAACCCTAACCCTAGCCCGAACCCTCACCCCAAGCCTTCCCCGAAGCCTGACCCTCACCCGTCCCCTGATCCTAAGCCGTTCGCTAACACTAACCCACGCCCTCACACGTACGCTCCCCCTAAAGCGTTGTCGTACCCTCCCCTGGACCCTAAACCGTCCCCGTCCCCTAACCCTAACCCTAGACCGAACCCTAACCCTAAACCTTCCCCGAAGCCTGACCCTCACCCGTCCCCTAATGCTAAGCCGTACGCTAACACTAACCCGCGCCCTCATATGTACGCTCCCCCTAAAGCATTGTCGTACCCTCCCCTGGACCCTAAACCATCCCCTAACCCTAACCCTAGCCCGAACCCTAACCCTGACCCTTCCCCGAAGCCTGACCCTCACCCGTCCCCTAATCCTAAGCCGTACGCTAACACTAACCCGCGCCCTCACACGTACGCTCCCCCTAAAGCGTTGTCGTACCCTCCCCTGGACCCTAAACCGTCCCCGTCCCCTAACCCTAACCCTAGCCCGAACCCTAACCCTAACCCTTCCCCGAAGCCTGACACTCACCCGTCCCCTAATCCTAACCCGTACGCTAACACTCACGCGCGCCCTCACACGTACGCTCCCCGTAAAGCGTTGTCGTACCCTCCCCTGGACCCTAAACCGTCCCCGTCCCCTAACCCTAACACTAGCCCGAACCCTAACCCTAAAACTTCCCCTAAGCCTGACCCTCACCCGTCCCCTAATCCTAACCCGTACGCTAACACTAACCCGCGCCCTCACACGTACGCTCCCCCTAAAGCGTTGTCGTACCCTCCCCTGGACCCTAAACCGTCCCCGTCCCCTAACCCTAACTCTAGCCCGAACCCTAACCCTAACCCTTCCCCGAAGCCTGACCCTCACCCGTCCCCTAATCCTAAGCCGTACGCTAACACTAACCCACGCCCTCACACGTACGCTTCCCCTAAAGCGTTGTCGTACCCTCCCCTGGACCCTAAACCGTCCCCGTCCCCTAACCCTAACCCTAGCCAGAGCCCTAACCCTAACCCTTCCCTGAAGCCTGACACTCACCCGTCCCCTAATCCTAACCCGTACGCTAACACTAATCCTCGCCCTCACACGTACGCTCCCCCTAAAGCGTTGTCGTACCCTCTCCAGGACCCTAAACCTTCCCCGTCCCCTAACCCTAACCCTAGCCCGAACCCTAACCCTAACCATTCCCCGAAGGCTGACCCTCACCCGTCCCCTAATCCTAAGCCGTACGCTAACACTAACCCGCGCCCTCACACGTAAGCTCCCGCAAAAGCGTTGTCGTACCCTCCCCTGGACCCTAAACCGTCCCCGGCCCCTAACCCTAACCCTAGCCAGAACCCTAACCCTAACACTTCCGCGAAGCCTGACCCTCACGCGTCCCATAATCCTAACCCGTACGCTAACACTAACCCGCGCCCTCACACGTACGCTCCCCCTAAAGCGTTGTCGTACCCTCCCCTGGACCCTAAACCGTCCCCGTCCCCTAACCCTAACCCTAGACCGAACCCTAAACCTAAACCTTCCCCGAAGCCTGACCCTCACCCGTCCCCTAATGCTAAGCCGTACGCTAACACTAACCCGCGCCCTCACATGTACGCTCCCCCTAAAACATTGTCGTACCCTCCCCTGGACCCCAAACCATCCCCTAACCCTAACCCTAGCCCGAACCCTAACCCTAACCCTTCCCCGAAGCCTGACCCTCACCCGTCCCCTAATCCTAAGCCGTACGCTAACACTAACGCGCGCCCTCACACGTACGCTCCCCCTAAAGCGTTGTCGTACCCTCCCCTGGACCCTAAACCGTCCCCGTCCCCTAACCCTAACCCTAGCCCGAACCCTAACCCTAACCCTTCCCCGAAGCCTGACACTCACCCGTCCCCTAATCCTAACCCGTACGCTAACACTAACGCGCGCCCTCACACGTACGCTCCCCGTAAAGCGTTGTCGTACCCTCCCCTGGACCCTAAACCGTCCCCGTCCCCTAACCCTAACCCTAGCCCGAACCCTAACCCTAAAACTTCCCCGAAGCCTGACCCTCACCCGTCCCCTAATCCTAACCCGTACGCTAACACTAACCCGCGCCCTCACACGTACGCTCCCCCTAAAGCGTTGTCGTACCCTCCCCTGGACCCTAAACCGTCCCCGTCTCCTAACCCTAACCCTAGCCCGAACCCTAACCCTAACCCTTCCCCGAAGTCTGACCCTCACCCGTCCCATAATCCTAAGACGTACGCTAACACTAACCCGCGCCCTCACACGTACGCTCACCCTAAAGCGTTGTCGTACCCTCCCCTGGACCCTAAACCGTCCCCGTCCCCTAACCGTAACCCTAGCCCGAACCCTAACCCTAACCCTTCCCCGAAGCCTGACCCTCACCCGTCCCCTAATCCTAACCCGTACGCTAACACTAACCCGCGCCCTCACACGTATGCTCCCCCCAAAGCGTTGTCGTACCCTCCCCTGGACCCTAAACCGTCTTCGTACCCTAACCCTAACCCTAGCCCGAACCCTAACCCTCACCCTTCCCCGAAGCCTGACCCTCACCCGTCCCCTAATCCTAACCCATACGCTAACACTAACCCGAGCCCTCACACGTACGCTCCCCCTAAAGCGTTGTCGTACCCTCCCCTGGACCCTAAACCGTCCCCATCCCCTAACCCTAACCCTATCCCGAACCCTAACCCTAACCCTTCCCCGAAGCCTGACCCTCAAACGTCACATAATCCTAACCCGTACGCTAACACTAACCCGCGCCCTCACACGTACGCTCCCCCTAAAGCGTTGTCGTACCCTCCCCTGGACCCTAAACCGTCCCCGTCCCCTAACCCTAACCCTAGCCCGAACCCTAACCCTAACACTTCCCCGAAGCCTGACCCTCACCCGTCCCATAATCCTAACCCGTACGCTAACACTAACCCGTGCCCTCACACGTACTCTCCCCCTAAAGCGTTGTCGTACCCTCCCCTGGACCCTAAACCGTCCCCGTCCCCTAACCCTAACTCTAGCCCGAACCCTAACCCGAACCCTTCCCCGAAGCCTGACCCTCACCCGTCCCCTAATCCTAACCCGTACGCTAACACTAACCCGCGCCCTCACACGTACGCTCCCCCTAAAGTGTTGTCGTACCCTCCCCTTGACCCTAAACCCTCCCCGTCCCCTAACCCTAACCCTAGCCCGAACCCTAACCCTAACCCTTCCCCGAAGCCTGACCCTCACCCGTCCCCTAATAGTAACCCGTACGCTAACACTAACCCGCGCCCTCACACGTACGCTCCCCCTAAAGCGTTGTCGTACCCTCCCCTGGACCCTAAACCGTCCCCGTCCACTAACCCTAACCCTAGCCCGAACCGTAACACTAACCCTTGCCCGAAGCCTGACCCTCACCCGTCCCCTAATCCTCACCCGTACGCTAACACTAACCCGCGCCCTCACACGTAAGCTCCCGCTAAAGCGTTGTCGTACCCTCCCCTGGACCCTAAACCGTCCCCGGCCCCTAACCCTAACCCTAGCCCGAACCCTAACCCTAACACTTCCGCGAAGCCTGACCCTCACGCGTCCCATAATCCTAACCCGTACGCTAACACTAACACGCGCCCTCACACGTACGCTCCCCCTAAAGCGTTGTCGTACCCTCCCCTGGACCCTAAACCGTCCCCGTCCCCTAACCCTAACCCTAGACCGAACCCTAACCCTAAAACTTCCCCGAAGCCTGACCCTCACCCGTCCCCTAATCCTAAACCGTACGCTAACACTAACCCGGGCCCTCACACGTACGCTCCCCCTAAAGCGTTGTCGTACCCTCCCCTGGACCCTAAACCGTCCTCGTCCCCTAAAACTAACCCTAGCCCGAACCCTAACCCTAACCCTTCCCCGAAGCCTGACCCTCACCCGTCCCCTAATCCTAAGCCGTACGCTAACACTAACCCGCGCCCTCACACGTACGCTCCCCCTAAAGCGTTGTCGTACCCTCCCCTGGACCCTAAACCGTCCCCGTCCCCTAACCCTAACCCTAGCCCGAACCCTAACCCTAACCCTTCCCCGAAGCCTGACCCTCACCCGTCCCCTAATCCTAACCCGTACGCTAACACTAACCCACGCCCTCACACATACGCTCCCCCTAAAGCGTTGTCGTACCCTCCCCTGGACCCTGAACTGTCCCCGTCCCCTAACCCTAACCCTAGCCCGAACCCTAACCCTAAACCTTTCCCGAAGCCTGACCCTCACCCGTCCCCTAATCCTAACCCGTACGCAAACACTAACCCGCGCCCTCACACCTACGCTCCCCCTAAAGCGTTGTCGTACCCTCCCCTGGACCCTAAACCGTCCCCATCCCCTAACCCTAACCCTAGCCCGAACCCTAACCCTAACCCTTTCCCGAAGCCTGAACCTCACCCGTCCCCTAATCCTAAGCCGTACGCTAACACTAACCCGCGCCCTCACACGTACGCTCCCCCTAAAGCGTTGTCGTACACTCCCCTGGACCCTAAACTGTCCCCGTCCCCTAACCCTAACCCTAGCCCGAACCCTAACCCTAACCCTTCCCCGAAGCCTGTCCCTCACCCGTCCCCTAATCCTAAGCCGTACGCTAACACTAACCCGCGCCCTCACACGTAAGCTCCCGCTAAAGCGTTGTCGTACCCTCCCCTGGACCCTAAACCGTCCCCGGCCCCTAACACTAACCCTAGCCCGAACCCTAACCCTAACACTTCCGCGAAGCCTGACCCTCACGCGTCCCCTAATCCTAAGCCGTACGCTAACACTAACCCGCGCCCTCACACGTACGCTCCCCCTAAAGCGTTGTCGTACCCTCCCCTGGACCCTAAACCGTCCCCGTCCCCTAACCCTAACCCTAGCCCGAACCCTAACCCTAACCCTTCCCCGAAGCCTGACACTCACCCGTCCCCTAATCCTAACCCGTACGCTAACACTAACGCGCGCCCTCACACGTACGCTCCCCGTAAAGCGTTGTCGTACCCTCCCCTGGACCCTAAACCGTCCCCGTCCCCTAACCCTAACCCTAGCCCGAACCCTAACCCTAAAACTTCCCCGAAGCCTGACCCTCACCCGTCCCCTAATCCTAAGCCGTACGCTAACACTAACCCGCGCCCTCACACGTACGCTCCCCCTAAAGCGTTGTCGTACCCTCCCCTGGACCCTAAACCGTCCCCGTCCCCTAACCCTAACCCTAGCCCGAACCCTAACCCTAACCCTTCCCCGAAGCCTGACACTCACCCGTCCCCTAATCCTAACCCGTACGCTAACACTAACGCGCGCCCTCACACGTACGCTCCCCGTAAAGCGTTGTCGTACCCTCCCCTGGACCCTAAACCGTCCCCGTCCCCTAACCCTAACCCTAGCCCGAACCCTAACCCTAAAACTTCCCCGAAGCCTGACCCTCACCCGTCCCCTAATCCTAACCCGTACGCTAACACTAACCCGCGCCCTCACACGTACGCTCCCCCTAAAGCGTTGTCGTACCCTCCCCTGGACCCTAAACCGTCCCCGTCTCCTAACCCTAACCCTAGCCCGAACCCTAACCCTAACCCTTCCCCGAAGTCTGACCCTCACCCGTCCCATAATCCTAAGACGTACGCTAACACTAACCCGCGCCCTCACACGTACGCTCACCCTAAAGCGTTGTCGTACCCTCCCCTGGACCCTAAACCGTCCCCGTCCCCTAACCGTAACCCTAGCCCGAACCCTAACCCTAACCCTTCCCCGAAGCCTGACCCTCACCCGTCCCCTAATCCTAACCCGTACGCTAACACTAACCCGCGCCCTCACACGTACGCTCCCCCCAAAGCGTTGTCGTACCCTCCCCTGGACCCTAAACCGTCTTCGTACCCTAACCCTAACCCTAGCCCGAACCCTAACCCTCACCCTTCCCCGAAGCCTGACCCTCACCCGTCCCCTAATCCTAACACATACGCTAACACTAACCCGCGCCCTCACACGTACGCTCCCCTTAAATCGTTGTCGTACCCTCCCCTGGACCCTAAACCGTCCCCGTCCCCTAACCCTAACCCTAGCCCGAACCCTAACCCTAAACCTTCCCCGAAGCCTGACCCTCACCCGTCCCCTAATCCTAAACCATACGCTAACACTAACCCGGGCCCTCACACGTACGCTCCCCCTAAAGCGTTGTCGTACCCTCCCCTGGACCCTAAACCGTCCCCGTCCCCTAACACTAACCCTAGCCCGAACCCTAACCTTAACCCTTCCCCGAAGCCTGACCCACACCCGTCCCCTAATCCTAAGCCGTACGCTAACACTAACCCGCGCCCTCACACGTACGCTCCCCCTAAAGCGTTGTCGTACCCTCCCCTGGACCCTAAACCGTCCCCGTCCCCTAACCCTAACCCTAGCCCGAACCCTAACCCTAACCCTTCCCCGAAGCCTGACCCTCACCCGTCCCCTAATCCTAACCCGTACGCTAACACTAACACACGCCCTCACACATACGCTCCCCCTAAAGAGTTGTCGTACCCTCCCCTGGACCCTAAACCGTCCCCGTCCCCTAACCCTAACCCTAGCCCGAACCCTAACCCTAAACCTTCCCAGAAGCCTGACCCTCACCCGTCCCCTAATCCTAACCCGTACGCAAACACTAACCCGCGCCCTCACACGTACGCTCCCCCTAAAGCGTTGTCGTACCCTCCCCTGGACCCTAAACCGTCCCCGTCCCCTAAACCTAACCCGAACCCTAACCCTAACCCTTCCCCGAAGCCTGACCCTCACCCGTCCCCTAATCCTAACCCGTACGCTAACACTAACCCGCGCCCTCACGCGTACGCTCCCCCTAAAGCGTTGTCGTACCCTCCCCTGGACCCTAAACCGTCCCCATCCCCTAACCCTAACCCTAGCCCGAACCCTAACCCTAACCCTTCCCCGAAGCCTGACCCTCACCCGTCCCCTAATCCTAACCCGTACGCTAACACTAACCCGCGCCCTCACACGTACGCTCCCCCTAATGCGTTGTCGTACCCTCCCCTGGACCCTAAACCCTCCCCGTCCCCTAATCCTATCCTTAGCCCGAACCCTAACCCTAACCTTTCCCCGAAGCTTACCCTCACCCGTCCCCTAAACCTAAGCCGTACGCTAACACTAACCGGCGCCCTCACACGTACGCTCCCCCTAAAGCGTTGTCGTACCCTCCCCTGGACCCTAAACCGTCCCCGTCCCCTAACCCTAGCCCGAAACCTAACCCTAAAACTTCCCCGAAGCCTGACCCTCACCCGTCCCCAAATCCTAACCCGTACGCTAACACTAACCCGCGCCCTCACACGTACGCTCCCCCTAAAGCGTTGTCGTACCCTCCCCTGGACCCTAAACCGTCCCCGTCCCCTAACCCTAACCCTAGCCCGAACCCTAACCCTAACCCTTCCCCGAAGCCTGACACTCACCCGTCCCCTAATCCTAACCCGTACGCTAACACTAACGCGCGCCCTCACAAGTACGCTCCCCGTAAAGCGTTGTCGTACCCTCCCCTGGACCCTAAACCGTCCCCGTCCCCTAACCCTAACCCTAGCCCGAACCCTAACCCTAAAACTTCCCCGAAGCCTGACCCTCACCCGTCCCCTAATCCTAACCCGTACGCTAACACTAACCCGCGCCCTCACACGTACGCTCCCCCTAAAGCGTTGTCGTACCCTCCCCTGGACCCTAAACCGTCCCCGTCTCCTAACCCTAACCCTAGCCCGAACCCTAACCCTAACCCTTCCCCGAAGTCTGACCCTCACCCGTCCCATAATCCTAAGACGTACGCTAACACTAACCCGCGCCCTCACACCTACGCTCACCCTAAAGCGTTGTCGTACCCTCCCCTGGACCCTAAACCGTCCCCGTCCCCTAACCGTAACCCTAGCCCGAACCCTAACCCTAACCCTTCCCCGAAGCCTGACCCTCACCCGTCCCCTAATCCTAACCCGTACGCTAACACTAACCCGCGCCCTCACACGTACGCTCCCCCCAAAGCGTTGTCGTACCCTCCCCTGGACCCTAAACCGTCTTCGTACCCTAACCCTAACCCTAGCCCGAACCCTAACCCTCACCCTTCCCCGAAGCCTGACCCTCACCCGTCCCCTAATCCTAACACATACGCTAACACTAACCCGCGCCCTCACACGTACGCTCCCCTTAAATCGTTGTCGTACCCTCCCCTGGACCCTAAACCGTCCCCGTCCCCTAACCCTAACCCTAGCCCGAACCCTAACCCTAAACCTTCCCCGAAGCCTGACCCTCACCCGTCCCCTAATCCTAAACCATACGCTAACACTAACCCGGGCCCTCACACGTACGCTCCCCCTAAAGCGTTGTCGTACCCTCCCCTGGACCCTAAACCGTCCCCGTCCCCTAACACTAACCCTAGCCCGAACCCTAACCCTAACCCTTCCCCGAAGCCTGACCCACACCCGTCCCCTAATCCTAAGCCGTACGCTAACACTAACCCGCGCCCTCACACGTACGCTCCCCCTAAAGCGTTGTCGTACCCTCCCCTGGACCCTAAACCGTCCCCGTCCCCTAACCCTAACCCTAGCCCGAACCCTAACCCTAACCCTTCCCCGAAGCCTGACCCTCACCCGTCCCCTAATCCTAACCCGTACGCTAACACTAACACACGCCCTCACAAATACGCTCCCCCTAAAGCGTTGTCGTACCCTCCCCTGGACCCTAAACCGTCCCCGTCCCCTAACCCTAACCCTAGCCCGAACCCTAACCCTAAAACTTCCCAGAAGCCTGACCCTCACCCGTCCCCTAATCCTAACCCGTACGCAAACATTAACCCGCGCCCTCACACGTACGCTCCCCCTAAAGCGTTGTCGTACCCTCCCCTGGACCCTAAACCGTCCCCATCCCCTAACCCTAACACTAGCCCGAACCCTAACCCTAACCCTTTCCCGAAGCCTGAGCCTCACCCGTCCCCTAATCCTAAGCCGTACGCTAACACTAACCCGCGCCCTCACACGTACGCTCCCCCTAAAGCGTTGTCGTACCCTCCCCTGGACCCTAAACCGTCCCCGTCCCCTAAACCTAACCCGAACCCTAACCCTAACCCTTCCCCGAAGCCTGACCCTCACCCGTCCCCTAATCCTAACCCGTACGCTAACACTAACCCGCGCCCTCACGCGTACGCTCCCCCTAAAGCGTTGTCGTACCCTCCCCTGGACCCTAAACCGTCCCCATCCCCTAACCCTAACCCTAGCCCGAACCCTAACCCTAACCCTTCCCCGAAGCCTGACCCTCACCCGTCCCCTAATCCTAACCCGTACGCTAACACTAGCCCGCGCCCTCACACGTACGCTCCCCCTAATGCGTTGTCGTACCCTCCCCTGGACCCTAAACCGTCCCCGTCCCCTAATCCTATCCTTAGCCCGAACCCTAACCCTAACCTTTCCCCGAAGCTTACCCTCACCCGTCCCCTAAACCTAAGCCGTACGCTAACACTAACCGGCGCCCTCACACGTACGCTCCCCCTAAAGCGTTGTCGTACCCTCCCCTGGACCCTAAACCGTCCCCGTCCCCTAACCCTAGCCCGAAACCTAACCCTAAAACTTCCCCGAAGCCTGACCCTCACCCGTCCCCAAATCCTAACCCGTACGCTAACACTAACCCGCGCCCTCACACGTACGCTCCCCCTAAAGCGTTGTCGTGCCCTCCCCTGGACCCTAAACCGTCCCCGTCCCCTAACCCTAACCCTACACCGAACCCTAACCCTAACACTTCCCCGAAGCCTGACCCTCACCCGTCCCCTAATCCTAAGCCGTACGCTAACACTAACCCGCGCCCTCACACGTACGCTCCCCCTAACGCGTTGTCGTACCCTCCCTTGGACCTAAACCGTCCCCGTTTCCTAACCCTATCCCTAGCCCGAACCCTAACCCTAACCCTTCCCCGAAGCCTGACCCTCACCCGTCCCCTAATCCTAAGCCGTACGCTAACACTAACCCGCGCCCTCACACGTACGCTCCCCCTAAAGCGTTGTCGTACCCTCCCCTGGACCCTAAACCGTCCCCGTCCCCTAACCCTAACCCTAGCCCGAACCCTAACCCTAAACCTTCCCCGAAGCCTGACCCTCACCCGTCCCCTAATCCTAAACCATACGCTAACACTAACCCGGGCCCTCACACGTACGCTCCCCCTAAAGCGTTGTCGTACCCTCCCCTGGACCCTAAAGCGTCCCCGTCCCCTAACCCTAACCCTAGCCCGAACCCTAACCCTAACCCTTCCCCGAAGCCTGACCCTCACCCGTCCCCTAATCCTAACCCGTACGCTAACACTAACCCACGCCCTCACACATACGCTCCCCCTAAAGCGTTGTCGTACCCTCCCCTGGACCCTAAACCGTCCCCGTCCCCTAACCCTAACCCTAGCCCGAACCCTAACCCTAAACCTTCCCCGAAGCCTGACCCTCACCCGTCCCCTAATCCTAAACCGTACGCAAACACTAACCCGCGCCCTCACACCTACGCTCCCCCTAAAGCGTTGTCGTACCCTCCCCTGGACCCTAAACCGTCCCCATCCCCTAACCCTAACCCTAGCCCGAACCCTAACCCTAACACTTTCCCGAAGCCTGAGCCTCACCCGTCCCCTAATCCTAAGCCGTACGCTAACACTAACCCGCGCCCTCACACGTACGCTCCCCCTAAAGCGTTGTCGTACCCTCCCCTGGACCCTAAACTGTCCCCGTCCCCTAACCCTAACCCTAGCCCGAACCCTAACCCTAACCCTTCCCCGAAGCCTGACCCTCACCCGTCCCGTAATCCTAAGCCGTACGCTAACACTAACCCGCGCCCTCACACGTAAGCTCCCGCTAAAGCGTTGTCGTACCCTCCCCTGGACCCTAAACCATCCCCTAAACCTAACCCTAGCCCGAACCCTAACCCTAACCCTTCCCTTTAGCCTGACCCTCACCCGTCCCCTAATCCTAAGCCGTACGCTAACACTAACCCACGCGCTCACACGTACGCTCCCCCTAAAGCGTTGTCGTACCCTGCCCTGGACCCTAAACCGTCCCCGTCCCCTAACCCTAACCCTAGCCCGAACCCTAACCCTAACCCTTCCCCGAAGCCTGACACTCACCCGTCCCCTAATCCTAACCCGTACGCTAACACTAACGCGCGCCCTCACACGTACGCTCCCCGTAAAGCGTTGTCGTACCCTCCCCTGGACCCTAAACCGTCTTCGTACCCTAACCCTAACCCTAGCCCGAACCCTAACCCTCACCCTTCCCCGAAGCCTGACCCTCACCCGTCCCCTAATCCTAACCCATACGCTAACACTAACCCGCGCCCTCACACGTACGCTCACCCTAAAGCGTTGTCGTACCCTCCCCTGGACCCTAAACCGTCCCCGTCCCCTAACCGTAACCCTAGCCCGAACCCTAACCCTAACCCTTCCCCGAAGCCTGACCCTCACCCGTCCCCTAATCCTAACCCATACGCTAACACTAACCCGCGCCCTCACACGTACGCTCCCCCCAAAGCGTTGTCGTACCCTCCCCTGGACCCTAAACCGTCTTCGTACCCTAACCCTAACCCTAGCCCGAACCCTAAGCCTCACCCTTCCCCGAAGCCTGACCCTCACCCGTCCCCTAATCCTAACCCATACGCTAACACTAACCTGAGCCCTCACACGTACGCTCCCCCTAAAGCGTTGTCGTACCCTCCCCTGGACCCTAAACCGTCCCCATCCCCTAACCCTAACCCTATCCCGAACCCTAACCTTAACCCTTCCCCGAAGCCTGACCCTCACCCGTCCCCTAATAGTAACCCGTACGCTAACACTAACCCGCGCCCTCACACGTACGCTCCCCCTAAAGCGTTGTCGTACCCTCCCCTGGACCCTAAACCGTCCCCGTCCACTAACCCTAACCCTAGCCCGAACCGTAACACTAACCCTTCCCCGAAGCCTGACCCTCACCCGTCCCCTAATCCTCACCGGTACGCTAACACTAACCCGCGCCCTCACACCTACGCTCCCCATAAAGCGTTGTCGTACGCTCACCTGGACCCTAAACAGTCCCCGTCCCCTAACCCTAACCCTAGCCCGAACCCCAACCCTAACCCTTCCCTGAAACCTGACCCTCACCCGTCCCCTAATCCTAACCCGTACGCTAACACTAACCCACGCCCTCACACGTACGCTCCCCCTAAAGCGTTGTCGTACCCTCCCCTGGACCCTAAACCGTCCCCGTCCCCTAACCCGAACCGTATCCCGAACCCTAACCCTAACCCTTCCCCGAAGCCTGACCCTCACCCGTCCCCTAATCCTAACCCGTACGCTAACACTAACCCGCGCCCTCACACGTACGCTCCCCCTTAAGCGTTGTCGTACCCTCCCCTGGACCCTAAACCGTCCCCGTCCCCTAACCCTAACCCTAGCCCGAACCCTAACCCTAACCCTTCCCCGAAGCCTGACCCTCACCCGTCCCCTAATCCTAACCCGTACGCTAACACTAACCCGCGCCCTCACACGTACGCTCCCCGTAAAGCGTTGTCGTACCCTCCCCTGGACCCTAAACCGTCCCCGTCCACTAACCCTAACCCTAGCCCGAACCGTAACACTAACCCTTCCCCGAAGCTTGACCCTGACCCGTCCCCTAATCCTAACCCATACGAGAACACTAACCCGCGCCCTCACACCTACGCTCCCCATAAAGCGTTGTCGTACGCTCCCCTGGACCCTAAACCGTCCCCGTCCTCTAACCCTAACCCTAGCCCGAACCCTAACCCTAACCCTTCCCTGAAACCTGACCCTCTCCCGTCCCCTAATCCTAACCCGTACGCTAACACTAACCCACGCCCTCACACGTACGCTCCCCCTAAAGCGTTGTCGTACCCTCCCCTGGACCCTAAACCGTCCCCGTCCCCTAACCCGAACCGTATCCCGAACCCTAACCCTAACCCTTCCCCGAAGCCTGACCCTCACCCGTCCCCTAATCCTAACCCGTACGCTAACACTAACCCGCGCCCTCACACGTACGCTTCCCCTTAAGCGTTGTCGTACCCTCCCCTGGACCCTAAACCGTCCCCGTCCCCTAACCCTAACCCTAGCCCGAACCCTAACCCTAACCCTTCCCCGAAGCCTGACCCTCACCCGTCCCCTAATCCTAAGCCGTACACTAACACTAACCCGCGCCCTCACACGTACGCTCCCCCTAAAGCGTTGTCGTACCCTCCCCTGGACCCAAAACCGTCCCCGTCTCCTAACCCTAACCCTAGCCCGAACCCTAACCCTAACCCTACCCCGAAGCCTGACCCTCACCCGTCACCTAATCCTAAGCCGTACGCTAACACTAACCCGCGCCCTCACACGTACGCTCACCCTAAAGCGTTGTCGTACCCTCCCCTGGACCTTAAACCGTCCCCGTCCCCTAACCGTAACCCTAGCCCGAACCCTAACCCTAACCCTTCCCCGAAGCCTGACCCTCACCCGTCCCCTAATCCTAACCCGTACGCTAACACTAACCCGCGCCCTCACACGTACGCTCCCCCTAAAGCGTTGTCGTACCCTCCCCTGGACCCTAAACCGTCTTCGAACCCTAACCCTAACCCTAGCCCGAACCCTAACCCTCACCCTTCCTCGAAGCCTGACCCTCACCCGTCCCCTAATCCTAACCCATACGCTAACACTAACCCGAGCCCTCACACGTACGCTCCCCCTAAAGCGTTGTCGTACCCTCCCCTGGACCCTAAACCGTCCCCATCCCCTAACCCTAACCCTATCCCGAACCCTAACCCTAACCCTTCACCGAAGCCTGACCCTCACACGTCCCCTAATAGTAACCCGTACGCTAACACTAACCCGCGCCCTCACACGTACGCTCCCCCTAAAGCGTTGTCGTACCCTCCCCTGGACCCTAAACCGTCCCCGTCCACTAACCCTAACCCTAGCCCGAACCGTAACACTAACCCTTCCCCGAAGCCTGACCCTCACCCGTCCCCTAATCCTCACCCGTACGCTAACACTAACCCGCGCCCTCACACCTACGCTCCCCATAAAGCGTTGTCGTACGCTCCCCTGGACCCTAAACAGTCCCCGTCCCCTAACCCTAACCCTAGCCCGAACCCTAACCCTAACACTTCCCTGAAACCTGACCCTCACCCGTCCCCTAATCCTAACCCGTACGCTAACACTAACCCACGCCCTCACACGTACGCTCCCCCTAAAGCGTTGTCGTACCCTCCCCTGGACCCTAAACCGTCCCCGTCCCCTAACCCGAACCGTATCCCGAACCCTAACCCTAACCCTTCCCCGAAGCCTGACCCTCACCCGTCCCCTAATCCTAACCCGTACGCTAACACTAACCCGCGCCCTCACACGTACGCTCCCCCTTAAGCGTTGTCGTACCCTCCCCTGGACCCTAAACCGTCCCCGTCCCCTAACCCTAACCCTAGCCCGAACCCTAACCCTAACCCTTCCCCGAAGCCTGACCCTCACCCGTCCCCTAATCCTAACCCGTACGCTAACACTAACCCGCGCCCTCACACGTACGCTCCCCGTAAAGCGTTGTCGTACCCTCCCCTGGACCCTAAACCGTCCCCGTCCACTAACCCTAACCCTAGCCCGAACCGTAACACTAACCCTTCCCCGAAGCCTGACCCTGACCCGTCCCCTAATCCTAACCCATACGCTAACACTAACCCGCGCCCTCACACCTACGCTCCCCATAAAGCGTTGTCGTACGCTCCCCAGGACCCTAAACCGTCCCCGTCCCCTAACCCTAACCCTAGCCCGAACCCTAACCCTAAACCTTCCCTGAAACCTGACCCTCTCCCGTCCCCTAATCCTAACCCGTACGCTAACACTAACCCACGCCCTCACACGTACGCTCCCCCTAAAGCGTTGTCGTACCCTCCCCTGGACCCTAAACCGTCCCCGTCCCCTAACCCGAACCGTATCCCGAACCCTAACCCTAACCCTTCCCCGAAGCCTGACCCTCACCCGTCCCCTAATCCTAACCCGTACGCTAACACTAACCCGCGCCCTCACACGTACGCTCCCCCTTAAGCGTTGTCGTACCCTCCCCTGGACCCTAAACCGTCCCCGTCCCCTAACCCTAACCCTAGCCCGAACCCTAACCCTAACCCTTCCCCGAAGCCTGATCCTCACCCGTCCCCTAATCCTAAGCCGTACACTAACACTGACCCGCGCCCTCACACGTACGCTCCCCCTAAAGCGTTGTCGTACCCTCCCCTGGACCCAAAACCGTCCCCGTCTCCTAACCCTAACCCTAGCCCGAACCCTAACCCTAACCCTTCCCCGAAGCCTGACCCTCACCCGTCACCTAATCCTAAGCCGTACGCTAACACTAACCCGCGCCCTCACACGTACGCTCCCCCTAAAGCGTTGTCGTACCCTCCCCTGGACCCTAAACTGTCCCCGTCCCCTAACCCTAACCCTAGCCCGAACCCTAACCCTAAACCTTCCCCGAAGCCTGACCCTCACCCGTCCCCTAATCCTAAACCATACGCTAACACTAACCCGGGCCCTCACACGTACGCTCCCCCTAAAGCGTTGTCGTACCCTCCCCTGGACCCTAAACCGTCCCCGTCCCCTAACCCTAACCCTAGCCCGAACCCTAACCCTAACCCTTCCCCGAAGCCTGACCCTCACCCGTCCCCTAATCCTAACCCGTACGCTAACACTAACCCACGCCCTCACACATACGCTCCCCCTAAAGCGTTGTCGTACCCTCCCCTGGACCCTAAACCGTCCCCGTCCCCTAACCCTAACCCTAGCCCGAACCCTAACCCTAAACCTTCCCCGAAGCCTGACCCTCACCCGTCCCCTAATCCTAAACCGTACGCAAACACTAACCCGCGCCCTCACACCTACGCTCCCCCTAAAGCGTTGGAGTACCCTCCCCTGGACCCTAAACCGTCCCCATCCCCTAACCCTAACCCTAGCCCGAACCCTAACCCTAACACTTTCCCGAAGCCTGAGCCTCACCCGTCCCCTAATCCTAAGCCGTACGCTAACACTAACCCGCGCCCTCACACGTACGCTCCCCCTAAAGCGTTGTCGTACCCTCCCCTGGACCCTAAACTGTCCCCGTCCCCTAACCCTAACCCTAGCCCGAACCCTAACCCTAACCCTTCCCCGAAGCCTGACCCTCACCCGTCCCGTAATCCTAAGCCGTACGCTAACACTAACCCGCGCCCTCACACGTAAGCTCCCGCTAAAGCGTTGTCGTACCCTCCCCTGGACCCTAAACCATCCCCTAAACCTAACCCTAGCCCGAACCCTAACCCTAACCCTTCCCCTTAGCCTGACCCTCACCCGTCCCCTAATCCTAAGCCGTACGCTAACACTAACCCACGCGCTCACACGTACGCTCCCCCTAAAGCGTTGTCGTACCCTCCCCTGGACCCTAAACCGTCCCCGTCCCCTAACCCTAACCCTAGCCCGAACCCTAACCCTAACCCTTCCCCGAAGCCTGACACTCACCCGTCCCCTAATCCTAACCCGTACGCTAACACTAACGCGCGCCCTCACACGTACGCTCCCCGTAAAGCGTTGTCGTACCCTCCCCTGGACCCTAAACCTTCCCCGTCCCCTAACCCTAACCCTAGCCCGAACCCTAACCCTAAAACTTCCCCGAAGCCTGACCCTCACCCGTCCCCTAATCCTAACCCGTACGCTAACACTAACCCGCGCCCTCACACGTACGCTCCCCCTAAAGCGTTGTCGTACCCTCCCCTGGACCCTAAACCATCCCCGTCTCCTAACCCTAACCCTAGCCCGAACCCTAACCCTAACCCTTCCCCGAAGTCTGACCCTCACCCGTCCCATAATCCTAAGACGTACGCTAACACTAACCCGCGCCCTCACACGTACGCTCACCCTAAAGCGTTGTCGTACCCTCCCCTGGACCCTAAACCGTCCCCGTCCCCTAACCGTAACCCTAGCCCGAACCCTAACCCTAACCCTTCCCCGAAGCCTGACCCTCACCCGTCCCCTAATCCTAACCCATACGCTAACACTAACCCGCGCCCTCACACGTACGCTCCCCCCAAAGCGTTGTCGTACCCTCCCCTGGACCCTAAACCGTCTTCGTACCCTAACCCTAACCCTAGCCCGAACCCTAAGCCTCACCCTTCCCCGAAGCCTGACCCTCACCCGTCCCCTAATCCTAACCCATACGCTAACACTAACCTGAGCCCTCACACGTACGCTCCCCCTAAAGCGTTGTCGTACCCTCCCCTGGACCCTAAACCGTCCCCATCCCCTAACCCTAACCCTATCCCGAACCCTAACCTTAACCCTTCCCCGAAGCCTGACCCTCACCCGTCCCCTAATAGTAACCCGTACGCTAACACTAACCCGCGCCCTCACACGTACGCTCCCCCTAAAGCGTTGTCGTACCCTCCCCTGGACCCTAAACCGTCCCCGTCCACTAACCCTAACCCTAGCCCGAACCGTAACACTAACCCTTCCCCGAAGCCTGACCCTCACCCGTCCCCTAATCCTCACCCGTACGCTAACACTAACCCGCGCCCTCACACCTACGCTCCCCATAAAGCGTTGTCGTACGCTCACCTGGACCCTAAACAGTCCCCGTCCCCTAACCCTAACCCTAGCCCGAACCCCAACCCTAACCCTTCCCTGAAACCTGACCCTCACCCGTCCCCTAATCCTAACCCGTACGCTAACACTAACCCACGCCCTCACACGTACGCTCCCCCTAAAGCGTTGTCGTACCCTCCCCTGGACCCTAAACCGTCCCCGTCCCCTAACCCGAACCGTATCCCGAACCCTAACCCTAACCCTTCCCCGAAGCCTGACCCTCACCCGTCCCCTAATCCTAACCCGTACGCTAACACTAACCCGCGCCCTCACACGTACGCTCCCCCTTAAGCGTTGTCGTACCCTCCCCTGGACCCTAAACCGTCCCCGTCCCCTAACCCTAACCCTAGCCCGAACCCTAACCCTAACCCTTCCCCGAAGCCTGACCCTCACCCGTCCCCTAATCCTAACCCGTACGCTAACACTAACCCGCGCCCTCACACGTACGCTCCCCGTAAAGCGTTGTCGTACCCTCCCCTGGACCCTAAACCGTCCCCGTCCACTAACCCTAACCCTAGCCCGAACCGTAACACTAACCCTTCCCCGAAGCTTGACCCTGACCCGTCCCCTAAACCTAACCCATACGAGAACACTAACCCGCGCCCTCACACCTACGCTCCCCATAAAGCGTTGTCGTACGCTCCCCTGGACCCTAAACCGTCCCCGTCCTCTAACCCTAACCCTAGCCCGAACCCTAACCCTAACCCTTCCCTGAAACCTGACCCTCTCCCGTCCCCTAATCCTAACCCGTACGCTAACACTAACCCACGCCCTCACACGTACGCTCCCCCTAAAGCGTTGTCGTACCCTCCCCTGGACCCTAAACCGTCCCCGTCCCCTAACCCGAACCGTATCCCGAACCCTAACCCTAACCCTTCCCCGAAGCCTGACCCTCACCCGTCCCCTAATCCTAACCCGTACGCTAACACTAACCCGCGCCCTCACACGTACGCTTCCCCTTAAGCGTTGTCGTACCCTCCCCTGGACCCTAAACCGTCCCCGTCCCCTAACCCTAGCCCGAACCCTAACCCTAACCCTTCCCCGAAGCCTGACCCTCACCCGTCCCCTAATCCTAAGCCGTACACTAACACTAACCCGCGCCCTCACACGTACGCTCCCCCTAAAGCGTTGTCGTACCCTCCCCTGGACCCAAAACCGTCCCCGTCTCCTAACCCTAACCCTAGCCCGAACCCTAACCCTAACCCTACCCCGAAGCCTGACCCTCACCCGTCACCTAATCCTAAGCCGTACGCTAACACTAACCCGCGCCCTCACACGTACGCTCACCCTAAAGCGTTGTCGTACCCTCCCCTGGACCTTAAACCGTCCCCGTCCCCTAACCGTAACCCTAGCCCGAACCCTAACCCTAACCCTTCCCCGAAGCCTGACCCTCACCCGTCCCCTAATCCTAACCCGTACGCTAACACTAACCCGCGCCCTCACACGTACGCTCCCCCTAAAGCGTTGTCGTACCCTCCCCTGGACCCTAAACCGTCTTCGAACCCTAACCCTAACCCTAGCCCGAACCCTAACCCTCACCCTTCCTCGAAGCCTGACCCTCACCCGTCCCCTAATCCTAACCCATACGCTAACACTAATCCGAGCCCTCACACGTACGCTCCCCCTAAAGCGTTGTCGTACCCTCCCCTGGACCCTAAACCGTCCCCATCCCCTAACCCTAACCCTATCCCGAACCCTAACCCTAACCCTTCACCGAAGCCTGACCATCACACGTCCCCTAATAGTAACCCGTACGCTAACACTAACCCGCGCCCTCACACGTACGCTCCCCCTAAAGCGTTGTCGTACCCTCCCCTGGAACCTAAACCGTCCCCGTCCACTAACCCTAACCCTAGCCCGAACCGTAACACTAACCCTTCCCCGAAGCCTGACCCTCACCCGTCCCCTAATCCTCACCCGTACGCTAACACTAACCCGCGCCCTCACACCTACGCTCCCCATAAAGCGTTGTCGTACGCTCCCCTGGACCCTAAACAGTCCCCGTCCCCTAACCCTAACCCTAGCCCGAACCCTAACCCTAACACTTCCCTGAAACCTGACCCTCACCCGTCCCCTAATCCTAACCCGTACGCTAACACTAACCCACGCCCTCACACGTACGCTCCCCCTAAAGCGTTGTTGTACCCTCCCCTGGACCCTAAACCGTCCCCGTCCCCTAACCCGAACCGTATCGCGAACCCTAACCCTAACCCTTCCCCGAAGCCTGACCCTCACCCGTCCCCTAATCCTAACCCGTACGCTAACACTAACCCGCGCCCTCACACGTACGCTCCCCCTTAAGCGTTGTCGTACCCTCCCCTGGACCCTAAACCGTCCCCGTCCCCTAACCCTAACCCTAGCCCGAACCCTAACCCTAACCCTTCCCCGAAGCCTGACCCTCACCCGTCCCCTAATCCTAACCCGTACGCTAACACTAACCCGCGCCCTCACACGTACGCTCCCCGTAAAGCGTTGTCGTACCCTCCCCTGGACCCTAAACCGTCCCCGTCCACTAACCCTAACCCTAGCCCGAACCGTAACACTAACCCTTCCCCGAAGCCTGACCCTGACCCGTCTCCTAATCCTAACCCATACGCTAACACTAACCCGCGCCCTCACACCTACGCTCCCCATAAAGCGTTGTCGTACGCTCCCCAGGACCCTAAACCGTCCCCGTCCCCTAACCCTAACCCTAGCCCGAACCCTAACCCTAACCCTTCCCTGAAACCTGACCCTCTCCCGTCCCCTAATCCTAACCCGTACGCTAACACTAACCCACGCCCTCACACGTACGCTCCCCCTAAAGCGTTGTCGTACCCTCCCCTGGACCCTAAACCGTCCCCGTCCCCTAACCCGAACCGTATCCCGAACCCTAACCCTAACCCTTCCCCGAAGCCTGACCCTCACCCGTCCCCTAATCCTAACCCGAACGCTAACACTAACCCGCGCCCTCACACGTACGCTCCCCCTTAAGCGTTGTCGTACCCTCCCCTGGACCCTAAACCGTCCCCGTCCCCTAACCCTAACCCTAGCCCGAACCCTAACCCTAACCCTTCCCCGAAGCCTGACCCTCACCCGTCCCCTAATCCTAAGCCGTACACTAACACTAACCCGCGCCCTCACACGTACGCTCCCCCTAAAGCGTTGTCGTACCCTCCCCTGGACCCAAAACCGTCCCCGTCTCCTAACCCTAACCCTAGCCCGAACCCTAACCCTAACCCTTCCCCGAAGCCTGACCCTCACCCGTCACCTAATCCTAAGCCGTACGCTAACACTAACCCGCGCCCTCACACCTACGCTCCCCCTAAAGCGTTGTCGTGCCCTCCCCTGGACCCTAAAGCGTCTCCGTCCCCTAACCCTAACCTTAGCCCGAACCCTAACCCTAACCCTTCCCCGAAGCCTGACCCTCACCCGTCCCCTAATCCTAACACATACGCTAACACTAACCCGCGCCCTCACACGTACGCTCCCCTTAAATCGTTGTCGTACCCTCCCCTGGACCCTAAACCGTCCCCGTCCCCTAACCCTAACCCTAGCCCGAACCCTAACCCTAAACCTTCCCCGAAGCCTGACCCTCACCCGTACCCTAATCCTAAACCATACGCTAACACTAACCCGGGCCCTCACACGTACGCTCCCCCTAAAGCGTTGTCGTACCCTCCCCTGGACCCTAAACCGTCCCCGTCCCCTAACCCTAACCCTAGCCCGAACCCTAACCCTAAACCTTCCCCGAAGCCTGACCCTCACCCGTCCCCTAATCCTAAACCATACGCTAACACTAACCCGGGCCCTCACACGTACGCTCCCCCTAAAGCGTTGTCGTACCCTCCCCTGGACCCTAAACCGTCCCCGTCCCCTAACACTAACCCTAGCCCGAACCCTAAACCTAACCCTTCCCCGAAGCCTGACCCTCACCCGTCCCCTAATCCTAACCCGTACGCTAACACTAACACACGCCCTCACACATACGCTCCCCCTAAAGCGTTGTTGTACCCTCCCCTGGACCCTAAACCGTCCCCGTCCCCTAACCCTAACCCTAGCCCGAACCCTAACCCTGAACCTTCCCCGAAGCCTGACCCTCACCCGTCCCCTAATCCTAACCCGTACGCAAACACTAACCCGCGCCCTCACACCTACGCTCCCCCTAAAGCGTTGTCGTACCCTCCCCTGGACCCTAAACCGTCCCCATCCCCTAACCCTAACCCTAGCCCGAACCCTAACCCTAACCCTTTCCCGAAGCCTGAGCCTCACCCGTCCCCTAATCCTAAGCCGTACGCTAACACTAACCCGCGCCCTCACACGTACGCTCCCCCTAAAGCATTGTCGTACCCTCCCCTGGACCCTAAACCGTCCCCGTCCCCTAAACCTAGCCCGAACCCTAACCCTAACCCTTCCCCGAAGCCTGACCCTCACCCGTCCCCTAATCCTAACCCGTACGCTAACACTAACCCGCGCCCTCACACGTACGCTCCCCCTAAAGCGTTGTCGTACCCTCCCCTGGACCCTAAACCGTCTTCGAACCCTAACCCTAACCCTAGCCCGAACCCTAACCCTCACCCTTCCTCGAAGCCTGACCCTCACCCGTCCCCTAATCCTAACCCATACGCTAACACTAATCCGAGCCCTCACACGTACGCTCCCCCTAAAGCGTTGTCGTACCCTCCCCTGGACCCTAAACCGTCCCCATCCCCTAACCCTAACCCTATCCCGAACCCTAACCCTAACCCTTCACCGAAGCCTGACCATCACACGTCCCCTAATAGTAACCCGTACGCTAACACTAACCCGCGCCCTCACACGTACGCTCCCCCTAAAGCGTTGTCGTACCCTCCCCTGGAACCTAAACCGTCCCCGTCCACTAACCCTAACCCTAGCCCGAACCGTAACACTAACCCTTCCCCGAAGCCTGACCCTCACCCGTCCCCTAATCCTCACCCGTACGCTAACACTAACCCGCGCCCTCACACCTACGCTCCCCATAAAGCGTTGTCGTACGCTCCCCTGGACCCTAAACAGTCCCCGTCCCCTAACCCTAACCCTAGCCCGAACCCTAACCCTAACACTTCCCTGAAACCTGACCCTCACCCGTCCCCTAATCCTAACCCGTACGCTAACACTAACCCACGCCCTCACACGTACGCTCCCCCTAAAGCGTTGTTGTACCCTCCCCTGGACCCTAAACCGTCCCCGTCCCCTAACCCGAACCGTATCGCGAACCCTAACCCTAACCCTTCCCCGAAGCCTGACCCTCACCCGTCCCCTAATCCTAACCCGTACGCTAACACTAACCCGCGCCCTCACACGTACGCTCCCCCTTAAGCGTTGTCGTACCCTCCCCTGGACCCTAAACCGTCCCCGTCCCCTAACCCTAACCCTAGCCCGAACCCTAACCCTAACCCTTCCCCGAAGCCTGACCCTCACCCGTCCCCTAATCCTAACCCGTACGCTAACACTAACCCGCGCCCTCACACGTACGCTCCCCGTAAAGCGTTGTCGTACCCTCCCCTGGACCCTAAACCGTCCCCGTCCACTAACCCTAACCCTAGCCCGAACCGTAACACTAACCCTTCCCCGAAGCCTGACCCTGACCCGTCTCCTAATCCTAACCCATACGCTAACACTAACCCGCGCCCTCACACCTACGCTCCCCATAAAGCGTTGTCGTACGCTCCCCAGGACCCTAAACCGTCCCCGTCCCCTAACCCTAACCCTAGCCCGAACCCTAACCCTAACCCTTCCCTGAAACCTGACCCTCTCCCGTCCCCTAATCCTAACCCGTACGCTAACACTAACCCACGCCCTCACACGTACGCTCCCCCTAAAGCGTTGTCGTACCCTCCCCTGGACCCTAAACCGTCCCCGTCCCCTAACCCGAACCGTATCCCGAACCCTAACCCTAACCCTTCCCCGAAGCCTGACCCTCACCCGTCCCCTAATCCTAACCCGAACGCTAACACTAACCCGCGCCCTCACACGTACGCTCCCCCTTAAGCGTTGTCGTACCCTCCCCTGGACCCTAAACCGTCCCCGTCCCCTAACCCTAACCCTAGCCCGAACCCTAACCCTAACCCTTCCCCGAAGCCTGACCCTCACCCGTCCCCTAATCCTAAGCCGTACACTAACACTAACCCGCGCCCTCACACGTACGCTCCCCCTAAAGCGTTGTCGTACCCTCCCCTGGACCCAAAACCGTCCCCGTCTCCTAACCCTAACCCTAGCCCGAACCCTAACCCTAACCCTTCCCCGAAGCCTGACCCTCACCCGTCACCTAATCCTAAGCCGTACGCTAACACTAACCCGCGCCCTCACACCTACGCTCCCCCTAAAGCGTTGTCGTGCCCTCCCCTGGACCCTAAAGCGTCTCCGTCCCCTAACCCTAACCTTAGCCCGAACCCTAACCCTAACCCTTCCCCGAAGCCTGACCCTCACCCGTCCCCTAATCCTAACACATACGCTAACACTAACCCGCGCCCTCACACGTACGCTCCCCTTAAATCGTTGTCGTACCCTCCCCTGGACCCTAAACCGTCCCCGTCCCCTAACCCTAACCCTAGCCCGAACCCTAACCCTAAACCTTCCCCGAAGCCTGACCCTCACCCGTACCCTAATCCTAAACCATACGCTAACACTAACCCGGGCCCTCACACGTACGCTCCCCCTAAAGCGTTGTCGTACCCTCCCCTGGACCCTAAACCGTCCCCGTCCCCTAACCCTAACCCTAGCCCGAACCCTAACCCTAAACCTTCCCCGAAGCCTGACCCTCACCCGTCCCCTAATCCTAAACCATACGCTAACACTAACCCGGGCCCTCACACGTACGCTCCCCCTAAAGCGTTGTCGTACCCTCCCCTGGACCCTAAACCGTCCCCGTCCCCTAACACTAACCCTAGCCCGAACCCTAAACCTAACCCTTCCCCGAAGCCTGACCCTCACCCGTCCCCTAATCCTAACCCGTACGCTAACACTAACACACGCCCTCACACATACGCTCCCCCTAAAGCGTTGTTGTACCCTCCCCTGGACCCTAAACCGTCCCCGTCCCCTAACCCTAACCCTAGCCCGAACCCTAACCCTGAACCTTCCCCGAAGCCTGACCCTCACCCGTCCCCTAATCCTAACCCGTACGCAAACACTAACCCGCGCCCTCACACCTACGCTCCCCCTAAAGCGTTGTCGTACCCTCCCCTGGACCCTAAACCGTCCCCATCCCCTAACCCTAACCCTAGCCCGAACCCTAACCCTAACCCTTTCCCGAAGCCTGAGCCTCACCCGTCCCCTAATCCTAAGCCGTACGCTAACACTAACCCGCGCCCTCACACGTACGCTCCCCCTAAAGCATTGTCGTACCCTCCCCTGGACCCTAAACCGTCCCCGTCCCCTAAACCTAGCCCGAACCCTAACCCTAACCCTTCCCCGAAGCCTGACCCTCACCCGTCCCCTAATCCTAACCCGTACGCTAACACTAACCCGCGCCCTCACACGTACGCTCCCCCTAAAGCGTTGTCGTACCCTCCCCTGGACCCTAAACCGTCCCCATCCCCTAACCCTAACCCTAGCCCGAACCCTAACCCTAACCCTTCCCCGAAGCCTGACCCTCACCCGTCCCCTAATCCTAACCCGTACGCTAACACTAACCCGCGCCCTCACACGTACGCTCCCCCTAATGCGTTGTCGTACCCTCCCCTGGACCCTAAACCGTCCCCGTCCCCTAATCCTATCCTTAGCCCGAACCCTAACCCTAACCTTCCCCCGAAGCTTACCCTCACCCGTCCCCTAAACCTAAGCCGTACGCTAACACTAACCGGCGCCCTCACACGTACGCTCCCCCTAAAGCGTTGTCGTACCCTCCCCTGGACCCTAAACCGTCCCCGTCCCCTAACCCTAACCCTAGCCAGAACCCTAACCCTAACACTTCCCCGAAGCCTGACCCTCAACCGTCCCATAATCCTAACCCGTACGCTAACACTAACCCGCGCCCTCACAAACGCTCCCCATAAAGCATTGTCGTACCCTCCCCTGGACCCTAAACCGTCCCCGTCCCCTAACCCTAGCCCGAAACCTAACCCTAAAACTTCCCCGAAGCCTGACCCTCACCCGTCCCCAAATCCTAACCCGTACGCTAACACTAACCCTCGCCCTCACACGTACGCTCCCCCTAAAGCGTTGTCGTACCCTCCCCTGGACCCTAAACCGTCCCCGTCCCCTAACCCTAACCCTACACCGAACCCTAACCCTAACACTTCCCCGAAGCCTGACCCTCACCCGTCCCCTAATCCTAAGCCGTACGCTAACACTAACCCGCGCCCTCACACGTATGCTCCCCCTAACGCGTTGTCGTACCCTCCCTTGGACCTAAACCGTCCCCGTTTCCTAACCCTATCCCTAGCCCGAACCCTAACCCTAACCCTTCCCCGAAGCCTGACCCTCACCCGTCCCCTAATCCTAAGCCGTACGCTAACACTAACCCGCGCCCTCACACGTACGCTCCCCCTAAAGCGTTGTCGTACCCTCCCCTGGACCCTAAACTGTCCCCGTCCCCTAACCCTAACCCTAGCCCGAACCCTAACCCTAACCCTTCCCCTTAGCCTGACCCTCACCCGTCCCCTAATCCTAACCCGTACGCTAACACTAACCCACGCCCTCACACATACGCTCCCCCTAAAGCGTTGTCGTACCCTCCCCTGGACCCTAAACCGTCCCCGTACCCTAACCCTAACCCTAGCCCGAACCCTAACCCTAAACCTTCCCCGAAGTCTGACCCTCACCCGTCCCCTAATCCTAACACGTACGCAAACACTAACCCGCGCCCTCACACCTACGCTCCCCCTAAAGCGTTGTCGTACCCTCCCCTGGACCCTAAACCGTCCCCATCCCCTAACCCTAACCCTAGCCCGAACCCTAACCCTAACCCTTCCCCGAAGCCTGACCCTCACCCGTCCCCTAATCCTAACCCGTACGCTAACACTAACCCACGCCCTCACACGTACGCTCCCCCTAAAGCGTTGTCGTACCCTCCCCTGGACCCTAAAGCGTCCCCGTCCCCTAAACCTAGCCCGAACCCAAACCCTAACTCTTCCCCGAAGCCTGACCCTCACCCGTCCCCTAATCCTAACCCGTACGCTAACACTAACCCGCGCCCTCATGCGTACGCTCCCCCTAAAGCGTTGTCGTACCCTCCGCTGGACCCTAAACCGTCCCCGTCCCCTAACCCTAACCCTAGCCCGAACCCTAACCCTAACCCTTCCCCGAAGCCTGACCCTCACCCGTCCCCTAATCCTAACCCGTACGCTAACACTAACCCGCGCCCTCACACGTACGCTCCCCCTAATGCGTTGTCGTACCCTCCCCTGGACCCTAAAACGTCCCCGTCCCCTAACCCTAACCCTAGCCCGAACCCTAACCCTAACCCTTCCCCGAACCCTGACCCTCACCCGTCCCCTAATCATAAGCCGTACACTAACACTAACCCGCGCCCTCACACGTACGCTCCCCCTAAAGCGTTGTCGTACCGTCCCCTGGACCCTAAACCGTCCCCGTCTCCTAACCCTAACCCTAGCGCGAACCCTAACCCTAACCCTTCCCCGAAGCCTGACCCTCACCCGTCACCTAATCCTAAGCCGTACGCTAACACTAACCCGCGCCCTCACACGTACGCTCCCCCTTAAGCGTTGTCGTACCCTCCCCTGGACCCTAAACCGTCCCCGTCCCCTAACCCTAACCCTAGCCCGAACCCTAACCCTAACCCTTCCCCGAAGCCTGACCCTCACCCGTCCCCTAATCCTAACCCGTACGCTAACACTAACCCGCGCCCTCACACGTACGCTCCCCGTAAAGCGTTGTCGTACCCTCCCCTGGACCCTAAACCGTCCCCGTCCACTAACCCTAACCCTAGCCCGAACCGTAACACTAACCCTTCCCCGAAGCTTGACCCTGACCCGTCCCCTAAACCTAACCCATACGAGAACACTAACCCGCGCCCTCACACCTACGCTCCCCATAAAGCGTTGTCGTACGCTCCCCTGGACCCTAAACCGTCCCCGTCCTCTAACCCTAACCCTAGCCCGAACCCTAACCCTAACCCTTCCCTGAAACCTGACCCTCTCCCGTCCCCTAATCCTAACCCGTACGCTAACACTAACCCACGCCCTCACACGTACGCTCCCCCTAAAGCGTTGTCGTACCCTCCCCTGGACCCTAAACCGTCCCCGTCCCCTAACCCGAACCGTATCCCGAACCCTAACCCTAACCCTTCCCCGAAGCCTGACCCTCACCCGTCCCCTAATCCTAACCCGTACGCTAACACTAACCCGCGCCCTCACACGTACGCTTCCCCTTAAGCGTTGTCGTACCCTCCCCTGGACCCTAAACCGTCCCCGTCCCCTAACCCTAGCCCGAACCCTAACCCTAACCCTTCCCCGAAGCCTGACCCTCACCCGTCCCCTAATCCTAAGCCGTACACTAACACTAACCCGCGCCCTCACACGTACGCTCCCCCTAAAGCGTTGTCGTACCCTCCCCTGGACCCAAAACCGTCCCCGTCTCCTAACCCTAACCCTAGCCCGAACCCTAACCCTAACCCTACCCCGAAGCCTGACCCTCACCCGTCACCTAATCCTAAGCCGTACGCTAACACTAACCCGCGCCCTCACACGTACGCTCACCCTAAAGCGTTGTCGTACCCTCCCCTGGACCTTAAACCGTCCCCGTCCCCTAACCGTAACCCTAGCCCGAACCCTAACCCTAACCCTTCCCCGAAGCCTGACCCTCACCCGTCCCCTAATCCTAACCCGTACGCTAACACTAACCCGCGCCCTCACACGTACGCTCCCCCTAAAGCGTTGTCGTACCCTCCCCTGGACCCTAAACCGTCTTCGAACCCTAACCCTAACCCTAGCCCGAACCCTAACCCTCACCCTTCCTCGAAGCCTGACCCTCACCCGTCCCCTAATCCTAACCCATACGCTAACACTAATCCGAGCCCTCACACGTACGCTCCCCCTAAAGCGTTGTCGTACCCTCCCCTGGACCCTAAACCGTCCCCATCCCCTAACCCTAACCCTATCCCGAACCCTAACCCTAACCCTTCACCGAAGCCTGACCATCACACGTCCCCTAATAGTAACCCGTACGCTAACACTAACCCGCGCCCTCACACGTACGCTCCCCCTAAAGCGTTGTCGTACCCTCCCCTGGAACCTAAACCGTCCCCGTCCACTAACCCTAACCCTAGCCCGAACCGTAACACTAACCCTTCCCCGAAGCCTGACCCTCACCCGTCCCCTAATCCTCACCCGTACGCTAACACTAACCCGCGCCCTCACACCTACGCTCCCCATAAAGCGTTGTCGTACGCTCCCCTGGACCCTAAACAGTCCCCGTCCCCTAACCCTAACCCTAGCCCGAACCCTAACCCTAACACTTCCCTGAAACCTGACCCTCACCCGTCCCCTAATCCTAACCCGTACGCTAACACTAACCCACGCCCTCACACGTACGCTCCCCCTAAAGCGTTGTTGTACCCTCCCCTGGACCCTAAACCGTCCCCGTCCCCTAACCCGAACCGTATCGCGAACCCTAACCCTAACCCTTCCCCGAAGCCTGACCCTCACCCGTCCCCTAATCCTAACCCGTACGCTAACACTAACCCGCGCCCTCACACGTACGCTCCCCCTTAAGCGTTGTCGTACCCTCCCCTGGACCCTAAACCGTCCCCGTCCCCTAACCCTAACCCTAGCCCGAACCCTAACCCTAACCCTTCCCCGAAGCCTGACCCTCACCCGTCCCCTAATCCTAACCCGTACGCTAACACTAACCCGCGCCCTCACACGTACGCTCCCCGTAAAGCGTTGTCGTACCCTCCCCTGGACCCTAAACCGTCCCCGTCCACTAACCCTAACCCTAGCCCGAACCGTAACACTAACCCTTCCCCGAAGCCTGACCCTGACCCGTCTCCTAATCCTAACCCATACGCTAACACTAACCCGCGCCCTCACACCTACGCTCCCCATAAAGCGTTGTCGTACGCTCCCCAGGACCCTAAACCGTCCCCGTCCCCTAACCCTAACCCTAGCCCGAACCCTAACCCTAACCCTTCCCTGAAACCTGACCCTCTCCCGTCCCCTAATCCTAACCCGTACGCTAACACTAACCCACGCCCTCACACGTACGCTCCCCCTAAAGCGTTGTCGTACCCTCCCCTGGACCCTAAACCGTCCCCGTCCCCTAACCCGAACCGTATCCCGAACCCTAACCCTAACCCTTCCCCGAAGCCTGACCCTCACCCGTCCCCTAATCCTAACCCGAACGCTAACACTAACCCGCGCCCTCACACGTACGCTCCCCCTTAAGCGTTGTCGTACCCTCCCCTGGACCCTAAACCGTCCCCGTCCCCTAACCCTAACCCTAGCCCGAACCCTAACCCTAACCCTTCCCCGAAGCCTGACCCTCACCCGTCCCCTAATCCTAAGCCGTACACTAACACTAACCCGCGCCCTCACACGTACGCTCCCCCTAAAGCGTTGTCGTACCCTCCCCTGGACCCAAAACCGTCCCCGTCTCCTAACCCTAACCCTAGCCCGAACCCTAACCCTAACCCTTCCCCGAAGCCTGACCCTCACCCGTCACCTAATCCTAAGCCGTACGCTAACACTAACCCGCGCCCTCACACCTACGCTCCCCCTAAAGCGTTGTCGTGCCCTCCCCTGGACCCTAAAGCGTCTCCGTCCCCTAACCCTAACCTTAGCCCGAACCCTAACCCTAACCCTTCCCCGAAGCCTGACCCTCACCCGTCCCCTAATCCTAACACATACGCTAACACTAACCCGCGCCCTCACACGTACGCTCCCCTTAAATCGTTGTCGTACCCTCCCCTGGACCCTAAACCGTCCCCGTCCCCTAACCCTAACCCTAGCCCGAACCCTAACCCTAAACCTTCCCCGAAGCCTGACCCTCACCCGTACCCTAATCCTAAACCATACGCTAACACTAACCCGGGCCCTCACACGTACGCTCCCCCTAAAGCGTTGTCGTACCCTCCCCTGGACCCTAAACCGTCCCCGTCCCCTAACCCTAACCCTAGCCCGAACCCTAACCCTAAACCTTCCCCGAAGCCTGACCCTCACCCGTCCCCTAATCCTAAACCATACGCTAACACTAACCCGGGCCCTCACACGTACGCTCCCCCTAAAGCGTTGTCGTACCCTCCCCTGGACCCTAAACCGTCCCCGTCCCCTAACACTAACCCTAGCCCGAACCCTAAACCTAACCCTTCCCCGAAGCCTGACCCTCACCCGTCCCCTAATCCTAACCCGTACGCTAACACTAACACACGCCCTCACACATACGCTCCCCCTAAAGCGTTGTTGTACCCTCCCCTGGACCCTAAACCGTCCCCGTCCCCTAACCCTAACCCTAGCCCGAACCCTAACCCTGAACCTTCCCCGAAGCCTGACCCTCACCCGTCCCCTAATCCTAACCCGTACGCAAACACTAACCCGCGCCCTCACACCTACGCTCCCCCTAAAGCGTTGTCGTACCCTCCCCTGGACCCTAAACCGTCCCCATCCCCTAACCCTAACCCTAGCCCGAACCCTAACCCTAACCCTTTCCCGAAGCCTGAGCCTCACCCGTCCCCTAATCCTAAGCCGTACGCTAACACTAACCCGCGCCCTCACACGTACGCTCCCCCTAAAGCATTGTCGTACCCTCCCCTGGACCCTAAACCGTCCCCGTCCCCTAAACCTAGCCCGAACCCTAACCCTAACCCTTCCCCGAAGCCTGACCCTCACCCGTCCCCTAATCCTAACCCGTACGCTAACACTAACCCGCGCCCTCACACGTACGCTCCCCCTAAAGCGTTGTCGTACCCTCCCCTGGACCCTAAACCGTCCCCATCCCCTAACCCTAACCCTAGCCCGAACCCTAACCCTAACCCTTCCCCGAAGCCTGACCCTCACCCGTCCCCTAATCCTAACCCGTACGCTAACACTAACCCGCGCCCTCACACGTACGCTCCCCCTAATGCGTTGTCGTACCCTCCCCTGGACCCTAAACCGTCCCCGTCCCCTAATCCTATCCTTAGCCCGAACCCTAACCCTAACCTTCCCCCGAAGCTTACCCTCACCCGTCCCCTAAACCTAAGCCGTACGCTAACACTAACCGGCGCCCTCACACGTACGCTCCCCCTAAAGCGTTGTCGTACCCTCCCCTGGACCCTAAACCGTCCCCGTCCCCTAACCCTAACCCTAGCCAGAACCCTAACCCTAACACTTCCCCGAAGCCTGACCCTCAACCGTCCCATAATCCTAACCCGTACGCTAACACTAACCCGCGCCCTCACAAACGCTCCCCATAAAGCATTGTCGTACCCTCCCCTGGACCCTAAACCGTCCCCGTCCCCTAACCCTAGCCCGAAACCTAACCCTAAAACTTCCCCGAAGCCTGACCCTCACCCGTCCCCAAATCCTAACCCGTACGCTAACACTAACCCTCGCCCTCACACGTACGCTCCCCCTAAAGCGTTGTCGTACCCTCCCCTGGACCCTAAACCGTCCCCGTCCCCTAACCCTAACCCTACACCGAACCCTAACCCTAACACTTCCCCGAAGCCTGACCCTCACCCGTCCCCTAATCCTAAGCCGTACGCTAACACTAACCCGCGCCCTCACACGTATGCTCCCCCTAACGCGTTGTCGTACCCTCCCTTGGACCTAAACCGTCCCCGTTTCCTAACCCTATCCCTAGCCCGAACCCTAACCCTAACCCTTCCCCGAAGCCTGACCCTCACCCGTCCCCTAATCCTAAGCCGTACGCTAACACTAACCCGCGCCCTCACACGTACGCTCCCCCTAAAGCGTTGTCGTACCCTCCCCTGGACCCTAAACTGTCCCCGTCCCCTAACCCTAACCCTAGCCCGAACCCTAACCCTAACCCTTCCCCTTAGCCTGACCCTCACCCGTCCCCTAATCCTAACCCGTACGCTAACACTAACCCACGCCCTCACACATACGCTCCCCCTAAAGCGTTGTCGTACCCTCCCCTGGACCCTAAACCGTCCCCGTACCCTAACCCTAACCCTAGCCCGAACCCTAACCCTAAACCTTCCCCGAAGTCTGACCCTCACCCGTCCCCTAATCCTAACACGTACGCAAACACTAACCCGCGCCCTCACACCTACGCTCCCCCTAAAGCGTTGTCGTACCCTCCCCTGGACCCTAAACCGTCCCCATCCCCTAACCCTAACCCTAGCCCGAACCCTAACCCTAACCCTTCCCCGAAGCCTGACCCTCACCCGTCCCCTAATCCTAACCCGTACGCTAACACTAACCCACGCCCTCACACGTACGCTCCCCCTAAAGCGTTGTCGTACCCTCCCCTGGACCCTAAAGCGTCCCCGTCCCCTAAACCTAGCCCGAACCCAAACCCTAACTCTTCCCCGAAGCCTGACCCTCACCCGTCCCCTAATCCTAACCCGTACGCTAACACTAACCCGCGCCCTCATGCGTACGCTCCCCCTAAAGCGTTGTCGTACCCTCCGCTGGACCCTAAACCGTCCCCGTCCCCTAACCCTAACCCTAGCCCGAACCCTAACCCTAACCCTTCCCCGAAGCCTGACCCTCACCCGTCCCCTAATCCTAACCCGTACGCTAACACTAACCCGCGCCCTCACACGTACGCTCCCCCTAATGCGTTGTCGTACCCTCCCCTGGACCCTAAAACGTCCCCGTCCCCTAACCCTAACCCTAGCCCGAACCCTAACCCTAACCCTTCCCCGAACCCTGACCCTCACCCGTCCCCTAATCATAAGCCGTACACTAACACTAACCCGCGCCCTCACACGTACGCTCCCCCTAAAGCGTTGTCGTACCGTCCCCTGGACCCTAAACCGTCCCCGTCTCCTAACCCTAACCCTAGCGCGAACCCTAACCCTAACCCTTCCCCGAAGCCTGACCCTCACCCGTCACCTAATCCTAAGCCGTACGCTAACACTAACCCGCGCCCTCACACGTACGCTCCCCCTAAAGCGTTGTCGTACCCTCCCCTGGACCCTAAACCGTCTCCGTCCCCTAACCCTAACCTTAGCCCGAACCCTAACCCTAACCCTTCCCCGAAGCCTGACCCTCACCCGTCCCCTAATCCTAACCCATACGCTAACACTAACCCGCGCCCTCACACGTACGCTCCCCTTAAAGCGTTGTCGTACCCTCCCCTGGACCCTAAACCGTCCCCGTCCCCTAATCCTATCCTTAGCCCGAACCCTAACCCTAACCTTTCCCCGAAGCTTACCCTCCCCCGTCCCCTAATCCTAAGCCGTACGCTAACACTAACCGGCGCCCTCACACGTACGCTCCCCCTAAAGCGTTGTCGTACCCTCCCCTGGACCCTAAACCGTCCCCGTCCCCTAACCCTAACCCTAGCCAGAACCCTAACCCTAAACCTTCCCTGAAGCCTGACACTCACCCGTCCCCTAATCCTAAGCCGTACGCTAACACTAACCCGCAGCCTCACACGTACGCTCCCCCTAAAGCGTTGTCGTACCCTCCCCTGGACCCTAAACCGTCCCCGTCCCCTAACCCTAACCCTAGCCCGAACCCTAACCCTAACCCTTCCCCGAAGCCTGACCCTCACCTGTCCCCTAATCCTAAGCCGTACACTTACACTAACCCACGCCCCCACACGTACGCTCCCCCTAAAGCGTTGTCGTACCCTCCCCTGGACCCTAAACCGTCCCCGTCCCCTAAACCTAGCCCGAACCCTAACCCTAACCCTTCCCCGAAGCCTGACCCTCACCCGTCCCCTAATCCTAACCCGTACGCTAACACTAACCCGCGCCCTCACACGTACGCTCCCCCTAAAGCGTTGTCATACCCTCCCCTGGACCCTAAACTGTCCCCGTCCCCTAACCCTAACCCTAGCCCGAACCCTAACCCTAACCCTTCCCCGAAGCTTGACCCTCACCCGTCCCGTAATCCTAAGCCGTACGCTAACACTAACCCGCGCCCTCACACGTAAGCTCCCGCTAAAGCGTTGTCGTACCCTCCCCTGGACCCTAAACCGTCCCCGGCCCCTAATCCTAACCCTAGCCCGAACCCTAACCCTAACACTTCCGCGAAGCCTGACCCTCACGCGTCCCATAATCCTAACACGTACGCTAACACTAACCCGCGCCCTCACACGTACGCTCCCCCTAAAGCGTTGTCGTACCCTCCCCTGGACCCTAAACCGTCCCCGTCCCCTAACCCTAACCCTAGACCGAACCCTAACCCTAAACCTTCCCCGAAGCCTGACCCTCACCCGTCCCCTAATGCTAAGCCGTACGCTAACACTAACCCGCGCCCTCACATGTACGCTCCCCCTAAAGCATTGTCGTACCCTCCCCTGGACCCTAAACCATCCCCTAAACCTAACCCTAGCCCGAACCCTAACCCTAACCCTTCCCCGAAGCCTGACCCTCACCCGTCCCCTAATCCTAAGCCGTACGCTAACACTAACCCGCGCGCTCACACGTACGCTCCCCCTAAAGCGTTGTCGTACCCTCCCCTGGACCCTAAACCGTCCCCGTCCCCTAACCCTAACCCTAGCCCGAACCCTAACCCTAACCCTTCCCCGAAGCCTGACACTCACCCGTCCCCTAATCCTAACCCGTACGCTAACACTAACGCGCGCCCTCACACGTACGCTCCCCGTAAAGCGTTGTCGTACCCTCCCCTGGACCCTAAACCGTCCCCGTCCCCTAACCCTAACCCTAGCCCGAACCCTAACCCTAAAACTTCCCCGAAGCCTGACCCTCACCCGTCCCCTAATCCTAACCCGTACGCTAACACTAACCCGCGCCCTCACACGTACGCTCCCCCTAAAGCGTTGTCGTACCCTCCCCTGGACCCTAAACCGTCCCCGTCTCCTAACCCTAACCCTAGCCCGAACCCTAACCCTAACCCTTCCCCGAAGTCTGACCCTCACCCGTCCCATAATCCTAAGACGTACGCTAACACTAACCCGCGCCCTCACACGTACGCTCACCCTAAAGCGTTGTCGTACCCTCCCCTGGACCCTAAACCGTCCCCGTCCCCTAACCGTAACCCTAGCCCGAACCCTAACCCTAACCCTTCCCCGAAGCCTGACCCTCACCCGTCCCCTAATCCTAACCCGTACGCTAACACTAACCCGCGCCCTCACACGTACGCTCCCCCCAAAGCGTTGTCGTACCCTCCCCTGGACCCTAAACCGTCTTCGTACCCTAACCCTAACCCTAGCCCGAACCCTAACCCTCACCCTTCCCCGAAGCCTGACCCTCACCCGTCCCCTAATCCTAACCCATACGCTAACACTAACCCGAGCCCTCACACGTACGCTCCCCCTAAAGCGTTGTCGTACCCTCCCCTGGACCCTAAACCGTCCCCATCCCCTAACCCTAACCCTATCCCGAACCCTAACCCTAACCCTTCCCCGAAGCCTGACCCTCAAACATCCCATAATCCTAACCCGTACGCTAACACTAACCCGCGCCCTCACACGTACGCTCCCCCTAAAGCGTTGTCGTACCCTCCCCTGGACCCTAAACCGTCCCCGTCCCCTAACCCTAATCCTAGCCCGAACCCTAACCCTAACCCTTCCCCGAAGCCTGACCCTCACCCGTCCCATAATCCTAACCCGTACGCTAACACTAACCCGTGCCCTCACACGTACGCTCCCCCTAAAGCGTTGTCGTACCCTCCCCTGGACCCTAAACCGTCCCCGTCCCCTAACCCTAACTCTAGCCCGAACCCTAACCCGAACCCTTCCCCGAAGCCTGACCCTCACCCGTCCCCTAATCCTAACCCGTACGCTAACACTAACCCGCGCCCTCACACGTACGCTCCCCCTAAAGTGTTGTCGTACCCTCCCCTGGACCCTAAACCGTCCCCGTCCCCTAACCCTAACTCTAGCCCGAACCCTAACCCTAACACTTCCCCGAAGCCTGACCCTCACCCGTCCCCTAATAGTAACCCGTACGCTAACACTAACCCGCGCCCTCACACGTACGCTCCCCCTAAAGCGTTGTCGTACCCTCCCCTGGACCCTAAACCGTCCCCGTCCACTAACCCTAACCCTAGCCCGAACCGTAACACTAACCCTTCCCCGAAGCCTGACACTCACCCGTCCCCTAATCCTCACCCGTACGCTAACACTAACCCGCGCCCTCACACCTACGCTCCCCATAAAGCGTTGTCGTACGCTCCCCTGGACCCTAAACAGTCCCCGTCCCCTAACCCTAACCCTAACCCGAACCCTAACCCTAACCCTTCCCTGAAACCTGACCCTCACCCGTCCCCTAATCCTAACCCGTACGCTAACACTAACCCACGCCCTCACACGTACGCTCCCCCTAAAGCGTTGTCGTACCCTCCCCTGGACCCTAAACCGTCCCCGTCCCCTAACCCGAACCGTATCCCGAACCCTAACCCTAACCCTTCCCCGAAGCCTGACCCTCACCCGTGCCCTAATCCTAACCCGTACGCTAACACTAACCCGCGCCCTCACACGTACGCTCCCCCTTAAGCGTTGTCGTACCCTCCCCTGGACCCTAAACCGTCCCCGTCCCCTAACCCTAACCCTAGCCCGAACCCTAACCCTAAACCTTCCCCGAAGCCTGACCCTCACCCGTCCCCTAATCCTAAACCATACGCTAACACTAACCCGGGCCCTCACACGTACGCTCCCCCTAAAGCGTTGTCGTACCCTCCCCTGGACCCTAAACCGTCCCCGTCCCCTAACCCTAACCCTAACCCGAACCCTAACCCTAACCCTTCCCCGAAGCCTGACCCTCACCCGTCCCCTAATCCTAACCCGTACGCTAACACTAACCCACGCCCTCACACGTACGCTCCCCCTAAAGCGTTGTCGTACCCTCCCCTGGACCCTAAACCGTCCCCGTCCCCTAACCCTAACCCTAGCCCGAACCCTAACCCTAAACCTTCCCCGAAGCCTGACCCTCACCCGTCCCCTAATCCTAAACCGTACGCAAACACTAACCCGCGCCCTCACACCTACGCTCCCCCTAAAGCGTTGTCGTACCCTCCCCTGGACCCTAAACCGTCCCCATCCCCTAACCCTAACCCTAGCCCGAACCCTAACCCTAACACTTTCCCGAAGCCTGAGCCTCACCCGTCCCCTAATCCTGAGCCGTACGCTAACACTAACCCGCGCCCTCACACGTACGCTCCCCCTAAAGCGTTGTCGTACCCTCCCCTGGACCCTAAACTGTCCCCGTCCCCTAACCCTAACCCTAGCCCGAACCCTAACCCTAACCCTTCCCCGAAGCCTGACCCTCACCCGTCCCGTAATCCTAAGCCGTACGCTAACACTAACCCGCGCCCTCACACGTAAGCTCCCGCTAAAGCGTTGTCGTACCCTCCCCTGGACCCTAAACCATCCCCTAAACCTAACCCTAGCCCGAACCCTAACCCTAACCCTTCCCCTTAGCCTGACCCTCACCCGTCCCCTAATCCTAAGCCGTACGCTAACACTAACCCACGCGCTCACACGTACGCTCCCCCTAAAGCGTTGTCGTACCCTCCCCTGGACCCTAAACCGTCCCCGTCCCCTAACCCTAACCCTAGCCCGAACCCTAACCCTAACCCTTCCCCGAAGCCTGACACTCACCCGTCCCCTAATCCTAACCCGTACGCTAACACTAACGCGCGCCCTCACACGTACGCTCCCCGTAAAGCGTTGTCGTACCCTCCCCTGGACCCTAAACCGTCCCCGTCCCCTAACCCTAACCCTAGCCCGAACCCTAACCCTAAAACTTCCCCGAAGCCTGACCCTCACCCGTCCCCTAATCCTAACCCGTACGCTAACACTAACCCGCGCCCTCACACGTACGCTCCCCCTAAAGCGTTGTCGTACCCTCCCCTGGACCCTAAACCATCCCCGTCTCCTAACCCTAACCCTAGCCCGAACCCTAACCCTAACCCTTCCCCGAAGTCTGACCCTCACCCGTCCCATAATCCTAAGACGTACGCTAACACTAACCCGCGCCCTCACACGTACGCTCACCCTAAAGCGTTGTCGTACCCTCCCCTGGACCCTAAACCGTCCCCGTCCCCTAACCGTAACCCTAGCCCGAACCCTAACCCTAACCCTTCCCCGAAGCCTGACCCTCACCCGTCCCCTAATCCTAACCCATACGCTAACACTAACCCGCGCCCTCACACGTACGCTCCCCCCAAAGCGTTGTCGTACCCTCCCCTGGACCCTAAACCGTCTTCGTACCCTAACCCTAACCCTAGCCCGAACCCTAACCCTCACCCTTCCCCGAAGCCTGACCCTCACCCGTCCCCTAATCCTAACCCATACGCTAACACTAACCTGAGCCCTCACACGTACGCTCCCCCTAAAGCGTTGTCGTACCCTCCCCTGGACCCTAAACCGTCCCCATCCCCTAACCCGAACCGTATCCCGAACCCTAACCCTAACCCTTCCCCGAAGCCTGACCCTCACCCGTCTCCTAATCCTAACCCGTACGCTAACACTAACCCGCGCCCTCACACGTACGCTTCCCCTTAAGCGTTGTCGTACCCTCCCCTGGACCCTAAACCGTCCCCGTCCCCTAACCCTAACCCTAGCCCGAACCCTAACCCTAACCCTTCCCCGAAGCCTGACCCTCACCCGTCCCCTAATCCTAACCCGTACGCTAACACTAACCCGCGCCCTCACACGTACGCTTCCCCTTAAGCGTTGTCGTACCCTCCCCTGGACCCTAAACCGTCCCCGTCCCCTAACCCTAACCCTAGCCCGAACCCTAACCCTAACCCTTCCCCGAAGCCTGACCCTCACCCGTCCCCTAATCCTAAGCCGTACACTAACACTAACCCGCGCCCTCACACGTACGCTCCCCCTAAAGCGTTGTCGTACCCTCCCCTGGACCCAAAACCGTCCCCGTCTCCTAACCCTAACCCTAGCCCGAACCCTAACCCTAACCCTACCCCGAAGCCTGACCCTCACCCGTCACCTAATCCTAAGCCGTACGCTAACACTAACCCGCGCCCTCACACGTACGCTCACCCTAAAGCGTTGTCGTACCCTCCCCTGGACCTTAAACCGTCCCCGTCCCCTAACCGTAACCCTAGCCCGAACCCTAACCCTAACCCTTCCCCGAAGCCTGACCCTCACCCGTCCCCTAATCCTAACCCGTACGCTAACACTAACCCGCGCCCTCACACGTACGCTCCCCCTAAAGCGTTGTCGTACCCTCCCCTGGACCCTAAACCGTCTTCGAACCCTAACCCTAACCCTAGCCCGAACCCTAACCCTCACCCTTCCTCGAAGCCTGACCCTCACCCGTCCCCTAATCCTAACCCATACGCTAACACTAACCCGAGCCCTCACACGTACGCTCCCCCTAAAGCGTTGTCGTACCCTCCCCTGGACCCTAAACCGTCCCCATCCCCTAACCCTAACCCTATCCCGAACCCTAACCCTAACCCTTCACCGAAGCCTGACCCTCACACGTCCCCTAATAGTAACCCGTACGCTAACACTAACCCGCGCCCTCACACGTACGCTCCCCCTAAAGCGTTGTCGTACCCTCCCCTGGACCCTAAACCGTCCCCGTCCACTAACCCTAACCCTAGCCCGAACCGTAACACTAACCCTTCCCCGAAGCCTGACCCTCACCCGTCCCCTAATCCTCACCCGTACGCTAACACTAACCCGCGCCCTCACACCTACGCTCCCCATAAAGCGTTGTCGTACGCTCCCCTGGACCCTAAACAGTCCCCGTCCCCTAACCCTAACCCTAGCCCGAACCCTAACCCTAACACTTCCCTGAAACCTGACCCTCACCCGTCCCCTAATCCTAACCCGTACGCTAACACTAACCCACGCCCTCACACGTACGCTCCCCCAAAGCGTTGTCGTACCCTCCCCTGGACCCTAAACCGTCCCCGTCCCCTAACCCGAACCGTATCCCGAACCCTAACCCTAACCCTTCCCCGAAGCCTGACCCTCACCCGTCCCCTAATCCTAACCCGTACGCTAACACTAACCCGCGCCCTCACACGTACGCTCCCCCTTAAGCGTTGTCGTACCCTCCCCTGGACCCTAAACCGTCCCCGTCCCCTAACCCTAACCCTAGCCCGAACCCTAACCCTAACCCTTCCCCGAAGCCTGACCCTCACCCGTCCCCTAATCCTAACCCGTACGCTAACACTAACCCGCGCCCTCACACGTACGCTCCCCGTAAAGCGTTGTCGTACCCTCCCCTGGACCCTAAACCGTCCCCGTCCACTAACCCTAACCCTAGCCCGAACCGTAACACTAACCCTTCCCCGAAGCCTGACCCTGACCCGTCCCCTAATCCTAACCCATACGCTAACACTAACCCGCGCCCTCACACCTACGCTCCCCATAAAGCGTTGTCGTACGCTCCCCAGGACCCTAAACCGTCCCCGTCCCCTAACCCTAACCCTAGCCCGAACCCTAACCCTAACCCTTCCCTGAAACCTGACCCTCTCCCGTCCCCTAATCCTAACCCGTACGCTAACACTAACCCACGCCCTCACACGTACGCTCCCCCTAAAGCGTTGTCGTACCCTCCCCTGGACCCTAAACCGTCCCCGTCCCCTAACCCGAACCGTATCCCGAACCCTAACCCTAACCCTTCCCCGAAGCCTGACCCTCACCCGTCCCCTAATCCTAACCCGTACGCTAACACTAACCCGCGCCCTCACACGTACGCGCCCCCTTAAGCGTTGTCGTACCCTCCCCTGGACCCTAAACCGTCCCCGTCCCCTAACCCTAACCCTAGCCCGAACCCTAACCCTAACCCTTCCCCGAAGCCTGACCCTCACCCGTCCCCTAATCCTAAGCCGTACACTAACACTAACCCGCGCCCTCACACGTACGCTCCCCCTAAAGCGTTGTCGTACCCTCCCCTGGACCCAAAACCGTCCCCGTCTCCTAACCCTAACCCTAGCCCGAACCCTAACCCTAACCCTTCCCCGAAGCCTGACCCCCACCCGTCACCTAATCCTAAGCCGTACGCTAACACTAACCCGCGCCCTCACACGTACGCTCCCCCTAAAGCGTTGTCGTACCCTCCCCTGGACCCTAAACTGTCCCCGTCCCCTAACCCTAACCCTAGCCCGAACCCTAACCCTAAACCTTCCCCGAAGCCTGACCCTCACCCGTCCCCTAATCCTAAACCATACGCTAACACTAACCCGGGCCCTCACACGTACGCTCCCCCTAAAGCGTTGTCGTACCCTCCCCTGGACCCTAAACCGTCCCCGTCCCCTAACCCTAACCCTAGCCCGAACCCTAACCCTAACCCTTCCCCGAAGCCTGACCCTCACCCGTCCCCTAATCCTAACCCGTACGCTAACACTAACCCACGCCCTCACACATACGCTCCCCCTAAAGCGTTGTCGTACCCTCCCCTGGACCCTAAACCGTCCCCGTCCCCTAACCCTAACCCTAGCCCGAACCCTAACCCTAAACCTTCCCCGAAGCCTGACCCTCACCCGTCCCCTAATCCTAAACCGTACGCAAACACTAACCCGCGCCCTCACACCTATGCTCCCCCTAAAGCGTTGTCGTACCCTCCCCTGGACCCTAAACCGTCCCCATCCCCTAACCCTAACCCTAGCCCGAACCCTAACCCTAACACTTTCCCGAAGCCTGAGCCTCACCCGTCCCCTAATCCTAAGCCGTACGCTAACACTAACCCGCGCCCTCACACGTACGCTCCCCCTAAAGCGTTGTCCTAGCCTCCCCTGGACCCTAAACTGTCCCCGTCCCCTAACCCTAACCCTAGCCCGAACCCTAACCCTAACCCTTCCCCGAAGCCTGACCCTCACCCGTCCCGTAATCCTAAGCCGTACGCTAACACTAACCCGCGCCCTCACACGTAAGCTCCCGCTAAAGCGTTGTCGTACCCTCCCCTGGACCCTAAACCATCCCCTAAACCTAACCCTAGCCCGAACCCTAACCCTAACCCTTCCCCTTAGCCTGACCCTCACCCGTCCCCTAATCCTAAGCCGTACGCTAACACTAACCCACGCGCTCACACGTACGCTCCCCCTAAAGCGTTGTCGTACCCTCCCCTGGACCCTAAACCGTCCCCGTCCCCTAACCCTAACCCTAGCCCGAACCCTAACCCTAACCCTTCCCCGAAGCCTGACACTCACCCGTCCCCTAATCCTAACCCGTACGCTAACACTAACGCGCGCCCTCACACGTACGCTCCCCGTAAAGCGTTGTCGTACCCTCCCCTGGACCCTAAACCGTCCCCGTCCCCTAACCCTAACCCTAGCCCGAACCCTAACCCTAAAACTTCCCCGAAGCCTGACCCTCACCCGTCCCCTAATCCTAACCCGTACGCTAACACTAACCCGCGCCCTCACACGTACGCTCCCCCTAAAGCGTTGTCGTACCCTCCCCTGGACCCTAAACCATCCCCGTCTCCTAACCCTAACCCTAGCCCGAACCCTAACCCTAACCCTTCCCCGAAGTCTGACCCTCACCCGTCCCATAATCCCAAGACGTACGCTAACACTAACCCGCGCCCTCACACGTACGCTCACCCTAAAGCGTTGTCGTACCCTCCCCTGGACCCTAAACCGTCCCCGTCCCCTAACCGTAACCCTAGCCCGAACCCTAACCCTAACCCTTCCCCGAAGCCTGACCCTCACCCGTCCCCTAATCCTAACCCATACGCTAACACTAACCCGCGCCCTCACACGTACGCTCCCCCCAAAGCGTTGTCGTACCCTCCCCTGGACCCTAAACCGTCTTCGTACCCTAACCCTAACCCTAGCCCGAACCCTAACCCTCACCCTTCCCCGAAGCCTGACCCTCACCCGTCCCCTAATCCTAACCCATACGCTAACACTAACCTGAGCCCTCACACGTACGCTCCCCCTAAAGCGTTGTCGTACCCTCCCCTGGACCCTAAACCGTCCCCATCCCCTAACCCTAACCCTATCCCGAACCCTAACCTTAACCCTTCCCCGAAGCCTGACCCTCACCCGTCCCCTAATAGTAACCCGTACGCTAACACTAACCCGCGCCCTCACACGTACGCTCCCCCTAAAGCGTTGTCGTACCCTCCCCTGGACCCTAAACCGTCCCCGTCCACTAACCCTAACCCTAGCCCGAACCGTAACACTAACCCTTCCCCGAAGCCTGACCCTCACCCGTCCCCTAATCCTCACCCGTACGCTAACACTAACCCGCGCCCTCACACCTACGCTCCCCATAAAGCGTTGTCGTACGCTCACCTGGACCCTAAACAGTCCCCGTCCCCTAACCCTAACCCTAGCCCGAACCCCAACCCTAACCCTTCCCTGAAACCTGACCCTCACCCGTCCCCTAATCCTAACCCGTACGCTAACACTAACCCACGCCCTCACACGTACGCTCCCCCTAAAGCGTTGTCGTACCCTCCCCTGGACCCTAAACCGTCCCCGTCCCCTAACCCGAACCGTATCCCGAACCCTAACCCTAACCCTTCCCCGAAGCCTGACCCTCACCCGTCCCCTAATCCTAACCCGTACGCTAACACTAACCCGCGCCCTCACACGTACGCTCCCCCTTAAGCGTTGTCGTACCCTCCCCTGGACCCTAAACCGTCCCCGTCCCCTAACCCTAACCCTAGCCCGAACCCTAACCCTAACCCTTCCCCGAAGCCTGACCCTCACCCGTCCCCTAATCCTAACCCGTACGCTAACACTAACCCGCGCCCTCACACGTACGCTCCCCGTAAAGCGTTGTCGTACCCTCCCCTGGACCCTAAACCGTCCCCGTCCACTAACCCTAACCCTAGCCCGAACCGTAACACTAACCCTTCCCCGAAGCCTGACCCTGACCCGTCCCCTAATCCTAACCCATACGCTAACACTAACCCGCGCCCTCACACCTACGCTCCCCATAAAGCGTTGTCGTACGCTCCCCAGGACCCTAAACCGTCCCCGTCCCCTAACCCTAACCCTAGCCCGAACCCTAACCCTAACCCTTCCCTGAAACCTGACCCTCTCCCGTCCCCTAATCCTAACCCGTACGCTAACACTAACCCACGCCCTCACACGTACGCTCCCCCTAAAGCGTTGTCGTACCCTCCCCTGGACCCTAAACCGTCCCCGTCCCCTAACCCGAACCGTATCCCGAACCCTAACCCTAACCCTTCCCCGAAGCATGACCCTCACCCGTCCCCTAATCCTAACCCGTACGCTAACACTAACCCGCGCCCTCACACGTACGCTCCCCCTTAAGCGTTGTCGTACCCTCCCCTGGACCCTAAACCGTCCCCGTCCCCTAACCCTAACCCTAGCCCGAACCCTAACCCTAACCCTTCCCCGAAGCCTGACCCTCACCCGTCCCCTAATCCTAAGCCGTACACTAACACTAACCCGCGCCCTCACACGTACGCTCCCCCTAAAGCGTTGTCGTACCCTCCCCTGGACCCAAAACCGTCCCCGTCTCCTAACCCTAACCCTAGCCCGAACCCTAACCCTAACCCTTCCCCGAAGCCTGACCCTCACCCGTCACATAATCCTAAGCCGTACGCTAACACTAACCCGCGCCCTCACACCTACGCTCCCCCTAAAGCGTTGTCGTGCCCTCCCCTGGACCCTAAAGCGTCTCCGTCCCCTAACCCTAACCTTAGCCCGAACCCTAACCCTAACCCTTCCCCGAAGCCTGACCCTCACCCGTCCCCTAATCCTAACACATACGCTAACACTAACCCGCGCCCTCACACGTACGCTCCCCTTAAATCGTTGTCGTACCCTCCCCTGGACCCTAAACCGTCCCCGTCCCCTAACCCTAACCCTAGCCCGAACCCTAACCCTAAACCTTCCCCGAAGCCTGACCCTCACCCGTCCCCTAATCCTAAACCATACGCTAACACTAACCCGGGCCCTCACACGTACGCTCCCCCTAAAGCGTTGTCGTACCCTCCCCTGGACCCTAAACCGTCCCCGTCCCCTAACCCTAACCCTAGCCCGAACCCTAACCCTAAACCTTCCCCGAAGCCTGACCCTCACCCGTCCCCTAATCCTAAACCATACGCTAACACTAACCCGGGCCCTCACACGTACGCTCCCCCTAAAGCGTTGTCGTACCCTCCCCTGGACCCTAAACCGTCCCCGTCCCCTAACACTAACCCTAGCCCGAACCCTAAACCTAACCCTTCCCCGAAGCCTGACCCTCACCCGTCCCCTAATCCTAACCCGTACGCTAACACTAACACACGCCCTCACACATACGCTCCCCCTAAAGCGTTGTCGTACCCTCCCCTGGACCCTAAACCGTCCCCGTCCCCTAACCCTAACCCTAGCCCGAACCCTAACCCTAAACCTTCCCCGAAGCCTGACCCTCACCCGTCCCCTAATCCTAACCCGTACGCAAACACTAACCCGCGCCCTCACACCTACGCTCCCCCTAAAGCGTTGTCGTACCCTCCCCTGGACCCTAAACCGTCCCCATCCCCTAACCCTAACCCTAGCCCGAACCCTAACCCTAACCCTTTCCCGAAGCCTGAGCCTCACCCGTCCCCTAATCCTAAGCCGTACGCTAACACTAACCCGCGCCCTCACACGTACGCTCCCCCTAAAGCGTTGTCGTACCCTCCCCTGGACCCTAAACCGTCCCCGTCCCCTAAACCTAGCCCGAACCCTATCCCTAACCCTTCCCCGAAGCCTGACCCTCACCCGTCCCCTAATCCTAACCCGTACGCTAACACTAACCCGCGCCCTCACACGTACGCTCCCCCTAAAGCGTTGTCGTACCCTCCCCTGGACCCTAAACCGTCCCCATCCCCTAACCCTAACCCTAGCCCGAACCCTAACCCTAACCCTTCCCCGAAGCCTGACCCTCACCCGTCCCCTAATCCTAACCCGTACGCTAACACTAACCCGCGCCCTCACACGTACGCTCCCCCTAATGCGTTGTCGTACCCTCCCCTGGACCCTAAACCGTCCCCGTCCCCTAATCCTATCCTTAGCCCGAACCCTAACCCTAACCTTTCCCCGAAGCTTACCCTCAACCGTCCCCTAAACCTAAGCCGTACGCTAACACTAACCGGCGCCCTCACACGTACGCTCCTCCTAAAGCGTTGTCGTACCCTCCCCTGGACCCTAAACCGTCCCCGTCCCCTAACCCTAACCCTAGCCAGAACCCTAACCCTAACACTTCCCCGAAGCCTGACCCTCAACCGTCCCCTAATCCTAACCCGTACGCTAACACTAACCCGCGCCCTCACAAACGCTCCCCATAAAGCATTGTCGTACCCTCCCCTGGACCCTAAACCGTCCCCGTCCCCTAACCCTAGCCCGAAACCTAACCCTAAAACTTCCCCGAAGCCTGACCCTCACCCGTCCCCAAATCCTAACCCGTACGCTAACACTAACCCTCGCCCTCACACGTACGCTCCCCCTAAAGCGTTGTCGTACCCTCCCCTGGACCCTAAACCGTCCCCGTCCCCTAACCCTAACCCTACACCGAACCCTAACCCTAACACTTCCCCGAAGCCTGACCCTCACCCGTCCCCTAATCCTAAGCCGTACGCTAACACTAACCCGCGCCCTCACACGTACGCTCCCCCTAACGCGTTGTCGTACCCTCCCTTGGACCTAAACCGTCCCCGTTTCCTAACCCTATCCCTAGCCCGAACCCTAACCCTAACCCTTCCCCGAAGCCTGACCCTCACCCGTCCCCTAATCCTAAGCCGTACGCTAACACTAACCCGCGCCCTCACACGTACGCTCCCCCTAAAGCGTTGTCGTACCCTCCCCTGGACCCTAAACCGTCCCCGTCCCCTAACCCTAAGCCTAGCCCGAACCCTAACCCTAACCCTTCCCCTTAGCCTGACCCTCACCCGTCCCCTAATCCTAACCCGTACGCTAACACTAACCCACGCCCTCACACATACGCTCCCCCTAAAGCGTTGTCGTACCCTCCCCTGGACCCTAAACCGTCCCCATCCCCTAACCCTAACCCTAGCCCGAACCCTAACCCTAACCCTTCCCCGAAGCCTGACCCTCACCCGTCCCCTAATCCTAACCCGTACGCTAACACTAACCCACGCCCTCACACGTACGCTCCCCCTAAAGCGTTGTCGTACCCTCCCCTGGACCCTAAAGCGTCCCCGTCCCCTAAACCTAGCCCGAACCCAAACCCTAACTCTTCCCCGAAGCCTGACCCTCACCCGTCCCCTAATCCTAACCCGTACGCTAACACTAACCCGCGCCCTCATGCGTACGCTCCCCCTAAAGCGTTGTCGTACCCTCCCCTGGACCCTAAACCGTCCCCGTCCCCTAACCCTAACCCTAGCCCGAACCCTAACCCTAACCCTTCCCCGAAGCCTGACCCTCACCCGTCCCCTAATCCTAACCCGTACGCTAACACTAACCCGCGCCCTCACACGTACGCTCCCCCTAATGCGTTGTCGTACCCTCCCCTGGACCCTAAAACGTCCCCGTCCCCTAACCCTAACCCTAGCCCGAACCCTAACCCTAACCCTTCCCCGAACCCTGACCCTCACCCGTCCCCTAATCATAAGCCGTACACTAACACTAACCCGCGCCCTCACACGTACGCTCCCCCTAAAGCGTTGTCGTACCGTCCCCTGGACCCTAAACCGTCCCCGTCTCCTAACCCTAACCCTAGCGCGAACCCTAACCCTAACCCTTCCCCGAAGCCTGACCCTCACCCGTCACCTAATCCTAAGCCGTACGCTAACACTAACCCGCGCCCTCACACGTACGCTCCCCCTAAAGCGTTGTCGTACCCTCCCCTGGACCCTAAACCGTCTCCGTCCCCTAACCCTAACCTTAGCCCGAACCCTAACCCTAACCCTTCCCCGAAGCCTGACCCTCACCCGTCCCCTAATCCTAACCCATACGCTAACACTAACCCGCGCCCTCACACGTACGCTCCCCTTAAAGCGTTGTCGTACCCTCCCCTGGACCCTAAACCGTCCCCGTCCCCTAATCCTATCCTTAGCCCGAACCCTAACCCTAACCTTTCCCCGAAGCTTACCCTCCCCCGTCCCCTAATCCTAAGCCGTACGCTAACACTAACCGGCGCCCTCACACGTACGCTCCCCCTAAAGCGTTGTCGTACCCTCCCCTGGACCCTAAACCGTCCCCGTCCCCTAACCCTAACCCTAGCCAGAACCCTAACCCTAAACCTTCCCTGAAGCCTGACACTCACCCGTCCCCTAATCCTAAGCCGTACGCTAACACTAACCCGCAGCCTCACACGTACGCTCCCCCTAAAGCGTTGTCGTACCCTCCCCTGGACCCTAAACCGTCCCCGTCCCCTAACCCTAACCCTAGCCCGAACCCTAACCCTAACCCTTCCCCGAACCCTGACCCTCACCTGTCCCCTAATCCTAAGCCGTACACTTACACTAACCCACGCCCCCACACGTACGCTCCCCCTAAAGCGTTGTCGTACCCTCCCCTGGACCCTAAACCGTCCCCGTCCCCTAAACCTAGCCCGAACCCTAACCCTAACCCTTCCCCGAAGCCTGACCCTCACCCGTCCCCTAATCCTAACCCGTACGCTAACACTAACCCGCGCCCTCACACGTACGCTCCCCCTAAAGCGTTGTCGTACCCTCCCCTGGACCCTAAACTGTCCCCGTCCCCTAACCCTAACCCTAGCCCGAACCCTAACCCTAACCCTTCCCCGAAGCCTGACCCTCACCCGTCCCGTAATCCTAAGCCGTACGCTAACACTAACCCGCGCCCTCACACGTAAGCTCCCGCTAAAGCGTTGTCGTACCCTCCCCTGGACCCTAAACCGTCCCCGGCCCCTAATCCTAACCCTAGCCCGAACCCTAACCCTAACACTTCCGCGAAGCCTGACCCTCACGCGTCCCATAATCCTAACCCGTACGCTAACACTAACCCGCGCCCTCACACGTACGCTCCCCCTAAAGCGTTGTCGTACCCTCCCCTGGACCCTAAACCGTCCCCGTCCCCTAACCCTAACCCTAGATCGAACCCTAACCCTAAACCTTCCCCGAAGCCTGACCCTCACCCGTCCCCTAATGCTAAGCCGTACGCTAACACTAACCCGCGCCCTCACATGTACGCTCCCCCTAAAGCATTGTCGTACCCTCCCCTGGACCCTAAACCATCCCCTAAACCTAACCCTAGCCCGAACCCTAACCCTAACCCTTCCCCGAAGCCTGACCCTCACCCGTCCCCTAATCCTAAGCCGTACGCTAACACTAACCCGCGCGCTCACACGTACGCTCCCCCTAAAGCGTTGTCGTACCCTCCCCTGGACCCTAAACCGTCCCCGTCCCCTAACCCTAACCCTAGCCCGAACCCTAACCCTAACCCTTCCCCGAAGCCTGACACTCACCCGTCCCCTAATCCTAACCCGTACGCTAACACTAACGCGCGCCCTCACACGTACGCTCCCCGTAAAGCGTTGTCGTACCCTCCCCTGGACCCTAAACCGTCCCCGTCCCCTAACCCTAACCCTAGCCCGAACCCTAACCCTAAAACTTCCCCGAAGCCTGACCCTCACCCGTCCCCTAATCCTAACCCGTACGCTAACACTAACCCGCGCTCTCACACGTACGCTCCCCCTAAAGCGTTGTCGTACCCTCCCCTGGACCCTAAACCGTCCCCGTCTCCTAACCCTAACCCTAGCCCGAACCCTAACCCTAACCCTTCCCCGAAGTCTGACCCTCACCCGTCCCATAATCCTAACCCGTACGCTAACACTAACCCGCGCCCTCACACGTACGCTCACCCTAAAGCGTTGTCGTACCCTCCCCTGGACCCTAAACCGTCCCCGTCCCCTAACCGTAACCCTAGCCCGAACCCTAACCCTAACCCTTCCCCGAAGCCTGACCCTCACCCGTCCCCTAATCCTAACCCGTACACTAACACTAACCCGCGCCCTCACACGTACGCTCCCCCCAAAGCGTTGTCGTACCCTCCCCTGGACCCTAAACCGTCTTCGTACCCTAACCCTAACCCTAGCCCGAACCCTAACCCTCACCCTTCCCCGAAGCCTGACCCTCACCCGTCCCCTAATCCTAACCCATACGCTAACACTAACCCGAGCCCTCACACGTACGCTCCCCCTAAAGCGTTGTCGTACCCTCCCCTGGACCCTAAACCGTCCCCATCCCCTAACCCTAACCCTATCCCGAACCCTAACCCTAACCCTTCCCCGAAGCCTGACCCTCAAACATCCCATAATCCTAACCCGTACGCTAACACTAACCCGCGCCCTCACACGTACGCTCCCCCTAAAGCGTTGTCGTACCCTCCCCTGGACCCTAAACCGTCCCCGTCCCCTAACCCTAATCCTAGCCCGAACCCTAACCCTAACCCTTCCCCGAAGCCTGACCCTCACCCGTCCCATAATCCTAACCCGTACGCTAACACTAACCCGTGCCCTCACACGTACGCTCCCCCTAAAGCGTTGTCGTACCCTCCCCTGGACCCTAAACCGTCCCCGTCCCCTAACCCTAACTCTAGCCCGAACCCTAACCCGAACCCTTCCCCGAAGCCTGACCCTCACCCGTCCCCTAATCCTAACCCGTACGCTAACACTAACCCGCGCCCTCACACGTACGCTCCCCCTAAAGCGTTGTCGTACCCTCCCCTGGACCCTAAACCGTCCCCGTCCCCTAACCCTAACCCTAGCCCGAACCCTAACACTAACCCTTCCCCGAAGCCTGACCCTCACCCGTCCCCTAATCCTAACCCGTACGCTATCACTAACACGCGCCCTCACACGTACGCTCCCCCTAAAGCGTTGTCGTACCCTCCCCTGGACCCTAAACCGTCCCCGTCCACTAACCCTAACCCTAGCCCGAACCGTAACACTAACCCTTCCCCGAAGCCTGACACTCACCCGTCCCCTAATCCTCACCCGTACGCTAACACTAACCCGCGCCCTCACACCTACGCTCCCCATAAAGCGTTGTCGTACGCTCCCCTGGACCCTAAACAGTCCCCGTCCCCTAACCCTAACCCTAGCCCGAACCCTAACCCTAACCCTTCCCTGAAACCTGACCCTCACCCGTCCCCTAATCCTAACCCGTACGCTAACACTAACCCACGCCCTCACACGTACGCTCCCCCTAAAGCGTTGTCGTACCCTCCCCTGGACCCTAAACCGTCCCCGTCCCCTAACCCGAACCGTATCCCGAACCCTAACCCTAACCCTTCCCCGAAGCCTGACCCTCACCCGTGCCCTAATCCTAACCCGTACGCTAACACTAACCCGCGCCCTCACACGTACGCTCCCCCTTAAGCGTTGTCGTACCCTCCCCTGGACCCTAAACCGTCCCCGTCCCCTAACCCTAACCCTAGCCCGAACCCTAACCCTAACCCTTCCCCGAAGCCTGACCCTCACCCGTCCCCTAATCCTAACCCGTACGCTAACACTAACCCGCGCCCTCACACGTACGCTCCCTGTAAAGCGTTGTCGTACCCTCCCCTGGACCCTAAACCGTCCCCGTCCCCTAACCCTAACCCTAGCCCGAACCCTAACCCTAACCCTTCCCCGAAGCCTGACCCTCACCCGTCCCCTAATCCTAACCCGTACGCTAACACTAACTCACGCCCTCACACATACGCTCCCCCTAAAGCGTTGTCATACCCTCCCCTGGACCCTAAACCATCCCCGTCCCCTAACCCTAACCCTAGCCCGAACCCTAACCCTAACCCTTCCCCGAAGCCTGACCCTCACCCGTCCCCTAATCCTAAGCCGTACACTAACACTAACCCGCGCCCTCACACGTACGCTCCCCCTAAAGCGTTGTCGTACCCTACCCTGGACCCTAAACCGTCCCCGTCTCCTAACCCTAACCCTAGCCCGAACCCTAACCCTAACAATTCCCCGAAGCCTGAACCTCACCCGTCACCTAATCCTAAGCCGTACGCTAACACTAACCCGCGCCCTCACACGTACGCTCCCCCTAAAGCGTTGTCGTACCCTCCCCTGGACCCTAAACCGTCTCCGTTCCCTAACCCTAACCTTAGCCCGAACCCTAACCCTAACCCTTCCCCGAAGCCTGACCCTCACCCGTCCCCTAATCCTAACAATACGCTAACACTAACCCGCGCCCTCACACGTACCCTCCCCTTAAATCGTTGTCGTACCCTCCCCTGGACCCTAAACCGTCCCCGTCCCCTAACCCTAACCCTAGCCCGAACCCTAACCCTAAACCTTCCCCGAAGCCTGACCCTCACCCGTCCCCTAATCCTAAACCATACGCTAACCCTAACCCGGGCCCTCACACGTACGCTCCCCCAAAGCGTTGTCGTACCCTCCCCTGGACCCTAAACCGTCCCCGTCCCCTAACCCTAACCCTAGCCCGAACCCTAACCCTAAACCTTCCCCAAAGCCTGACCCTCACCCGTCCCCTAATCCTAAACCATACGCTAACACTAACCCGGGCCCTCACACGTACGCTCCCCTTAAAGCGTTGTCGTACCCTCCCCTGGACCCTAAACCGTCCCCGTCCCCTAACACTAACCCTAGCCCGAACCCTAACCCTAACCCTTCCCCGAAGCCTGACCCTCACCCGTCCCCTAATCCTAAGCCGTACGCTAACACTAACCCGCGCCCTCACACGTACGCTCCACCTAAAGCGTTGTCGTACCCTCCCCTGGACCCTAAACCGTCCCCGTCCCCTAACCCTAAGCCTAGCCCGAACCCTAACCCTAACCCTTCTCCGAAGCCGGACCCTCACCCGTCACCTAATCCTAACCCGTACGCTAACACTAACCCACGCCCTCACACATACGCTCCCCCTAAAGCGTTGTCGTACCCTCCCCTGGACCCTAAACCGTCCCCGTCCCCTAACCCTAACCCTAGCCCGAACCCTAACCCTAAACCTTCCCCGAAGCCTGACCCTCACCCGTCCCCTAATCCTAACACGTACGCAAACACTAACCCGCGCCCTCACACCTACGCTCCCCCTAAAGCGTTGTCGTACCCTCCCCTGGACCCTAAACCGTCCCCATCCCCTAAACCTAACCCTAGCCCGAACCCTAACCCTAACCCTTTCCCGAAGCCTGAGCCTCACCCGTCCCCTAATCCTAAGCCGTACGCTAACACTAACCCGCGCCCTCACACGTACGCTCCCCCTAAAGCGTTGTCGTACCCTCCCCTGGACCCTAAACTGTCCCCGTCCCCTAACCCTAACCCTAGCCCGAACCCTAACCCTAACCCTTCCCCGAAGCCTGACCCTCACCCGTCCCCTAATCCTAAGCCGTACGCTAACACTAACTCGCGCCCTCACACGTACGCTCCCCGTAAAGAGTTGTCGTACCCTCCCCTGGACCCTAAACCGTCCCCGTCCCCTAACCCTAACCCTAGCCCGAACCCTAACCCTAACCCTTCCCCGAAGCCTGACCCTCACCCGTCCCCTAATCCTAACCCGTACGCTAACACTAACCCACGCCCTCACACGTACGCTCCCCCTAAAGCGTTGTCGTACCCTCCCCTGGACCCTAAACCGTCCCCGTCCCCTAAACCTAGCCCGAACCCTAACCCTAACCCTTCCCCGAAGCCTGACCCTCACCCGTCCCCTAATCCTAACCCGTACGCTAACACTAACCCGCGCCCTCACGCGTACGCTCCCCCTAAAGCGTTGTCGTACCCTCCCCTGGACCCTAAACCGTCCCCGTCCCCTAATCCTATCCTTAGCCCGAACCCTAACCCTAACCTTTCCCCGAAGCTTACCCTCACCCGTCCCCTAAACCTAAGCCGTACGCTAACACTAACTGGCGCCCTCACACGTACGCTCCCCCTAAAGCGTTGTCGTACCCTCCCCTGGACCCTAAACCGTCTCCGTCCCCTAACCCTAACCCTAGCCAGAACCCTAACCCTAACACTTCCCCGAAGCCTGACCCTCAACCGTCCCCTAATCCTAACCCGTACGCTAACACTAACCCGCGCCCTCACACGTACGCTCCCCCTAAAGCATTGTCGTACCCTCCCCTGGACCCTAAACCGTCCCCGTCCCCTAACCCTAGCCCGAACCCTAACCCTAAAACTTCCCCGAAGCCTGACCCTCACCCGTCCCCAAATCCTAACCCGTACGCTAACACTAACCCGCGCCCTCACACGTACGCTCCCCCTAAAGCGTTGTCGTACCCTCCCCTGGACCCTAAACCGTCCCCGTCCCCTAACCCTAACCCTAGCCCGAACCCTAACCCTAACCCTTCCCCGAAGCCTGACCCTCACTCGTCCCCTAATCCTAACCCGTACGCTAACACTAACCTGTGCCCTCACACGTACGCTCCCCCTAAAGCGTTGTCGTACCCTCCCCTGGACCCTAAACTGTCCCCGTCCCCTAACCCTAACCCTAGCCCGAACCCTAACCCTAACCCTTCCCCGAAGCCTGACCCTCACCCGTCCCCTAATCCTAACCCGTACGCTAACACTAACCCGCGCCCTCACACGTACGCTCCCCCTAAAGCGTTGTCGTACCCTCCCCTGGACACTAAACCGTCCCCGTCCCCTAACCCTAACCCTAGCGCGAGCCCTAACCCTAACCCTTCCCTGAAGCCTGACCCTCACCCGTCACCTAATCCTAACACGTACGCTAACACTAACCCGCGCCCTCACACGTACGCTCCCCCTAAAGCATTGTCGTACACTCCCCTGGACCCTAAACTGTCCCCGTCCCCTAACCCTAACCCTAGACCGAACCCTAACCCTAACACTTCCCCGAAGCCTGACCCTCACCCGTCCCCTAACCCTAAGCCGTACGGTAACACTAACCCGCGCCCTCAAACGTACGTTCCCCCTAAAGCGTTGTCGTACCCTCCCCTGGACCCTAAACATTCCCCGTCCCCTAACCCTAACCCTAGCCCGAACCCTAGCCCTAACACTTCCCCGAAGCCTGACCCTCACCCGTCCCCTAATCCTAAGCCGTACGCTAACACTAACCCACGCCCTCACACGTACGCTCCCCCTAAAGCGTTGTCGTACCCTCCCCTGGACCCTAAACCGTCCCTGTCCCCTAATCCTAAACCTAGCCCGAACCCTAACCCTAACCTTTCCCCGAAGCCTGACACTCACCCGTCCCCTAATCCTAAGCCGTACGCTAACACTAACCCTCGCCCTCACGCGTACGCTCCCCCTAAAGCGTTGTCGTACCCTCCCATGGACCCTAAACCGTCCCCGTCCCCTAACCCTAACCCTAGCTCGAACCCTAACCCTAACCCTTCCCCGAAACCTGACCCTCACACGTCCCCTAATCCTAACCCGTACGCTAACACTATCCCGCGCCCTCACACGTACGCTCTCCCTAAAGCGTTGGAGTACCCTCACCTGGACCCTAAACCGTCCCCGTCCCCTAACCCTAACCCTAGCCCGAACCCTAACCCTAACCCTTCCCCGAAGCCTGACCCTCACCCGTCCCCTAATCCTAACCCGTACGCTAACACTAACCCGCACACTCACACGTACGCTCCCCCTAAAGCGTTGTCGTACCCTCCCCTGGACCCTAAACCGTCCCCGTCCCCTAACCCTAACCCTAGCCCGAACCCTAACCCTAACCCTTCCCCGAAGCCTGACCCTCACCCGTCCCCTAATCCTAAGCCGTACGTAACACTAACCCGCGCCCTCACACGTACGCTCCCCCTAAAGCGTTGTCGTACCCTACCCTGGACTCTAAACCGTCCCCGTCCCCTAACCCTAACCCTAGCCCGAACCCTAACCCTAACTCTTCCCCGAAGCCTGACCCTCACCCGTCCCCTAATCCTAACCCGTACGCTAACACTAACCCGCGCCCTCACACGTACGCTCCCCCTAAAGCGTTGTCGTACCCTCCCCTGGACCCTAAACCGTCCCCGTCCCCTAACCCTAACCCTAGCCCGAACCCTAACCCTAAAGTTTCCCCGAAGACTGACCCTCACCCGTCCCCTAATCCTAAACCGTACGCTAACACTAACCCGCGCCCTGACACGTACGCTCCCCCTAAAGCGCTGTCGTACCCTCCCCTGGACCCTAAACCGTCCCCGTCCCCTAACCCTAACCCTAGCCCGAGCCCTAACCCTAACCCTTCCATGAAGCCTGACACTCACCCGTCCCCTAATCCTAACCCGTACGCTAACACTAACCCGCGCCCTCACACGTACGCTCCCCCTAAAGCATTGTCGTACCCTCTCCTGGAACCTAAACCTTCCCCGTCCCCTAACCCTAACCCTAGCCCGAACCCTAACCCTAACCCTTCCCCGAAGACTGACCCTCACCCGTCCCCTAATCCTAAGCCGTACGCTAACACTAACCCGCGCCCTCACACGTAAGCTCCCGCTAAAGCGTTGTCGTACCATCCCCTGGACCCTAAACCGTCCCCGTCCCCTAACCCTAACCCTAGCCCGAACCCTAACACTAACACTTCCGCGAAGCCTGACCCTCACGCGTCCCATAATCCTAACCCGTACGCTAACACTAACGCGCGCCCTCACACGTACGCTCCCCCTAAAGCGTTGTCGTACCCTCCCCTGGACCCTAAACCGTCCCCGTCCCCTAACCGTAACCCTAGCCCGAACCCTAACCCTAACCCTTCCCCGAAGCCTGACCCTCACCCGTCCCCTAATCCTAACCCGTACGCTATCACTAACACGCGCCCTCACACGTACGCTCCCCCTAAAGCGTTGTCGTACCCTCCTCTGGACCCTAAACCGTCCCCGTCCCCTAACCCTAACCCTAGCCCGAACCCTAACCCTAACCCTTCCCCGAAGCCTGACCCTCACCCGTCCCCTAATTCTAAGCCGTACGCTAACACTAACCCGCGCCCTCACACGTACGCTCCTCCTAAAGCGTTGTCGTACCCTCCCCTGAACCCTAAACCGTCCACGTCTCCTAACCCTAACCCTAGCCCGAACCCTAACCCTAAACCTTCCCCGAAGCCTGACCCTCACCCGTCCCCTAATCCTAACCCGTACGCTAACACTAACCCGCGACCTCACACGTACGCTCCCCCTAAAGCGTTGTCGTACCCTCCCCTGGACCCTAAACCGTCCCCGTCCCTTAACCCTAACCCTAGCCCGAACCCTAACCCTAACCCTTCCCCGAAGCCTGACCCTCACCCGTCCCCTAATCCTAACCCGTACGCTAACACTAACCCGCGCCCTCACACGTACGCTCCCCCTAAAGCGTTGTCGTACCCTCCCCTGGACCCTAAACCGTCCCCATCCCCTAACCCTAACCCTAGCCCGAACACTAACCCTAACCCTTCCCCGAAGCCTGACCCTCACCCGTCCCCTAATCCTAACCCGTACGCTAACACTAACCCGCGCCCTCACACGTACGCTCCCCCTAAAGCGTTGTCGTACCCTCCCCTGAACCCTAAACCGTCCCCGTCCCCTAACCATAACCCTAGCCCGAACCCTAACCCTAACCCTTCCCTGAAGCCTGACCCTCACCCGTCCCCTAATCCTAAGCCGTACGCTAACACTAACCCAAGCTCTCACACGTACGCTCCCCCTAAAGCATTGTCGTACCCTCCCCTGGACCCTAAACCGTCTCCGTCCCCTAACCCTAACCCTAGCCCGAACCCTAACCCTAACCCTTCCCCGAAGCCTGACCCTCACCCGTCCCCTAATCCTAAGCCGTACTCTAACACTAACCCGCGCCCTCATACGTACGCTCCCCCTAAAGCATTGTCATACACTCCCCTGGACCCTAAACCGTCCCCGTCCCCTAACCCTAACCCTAGCCCGAACCCTAACCCTAACCCTTCCCCGAAGCCTGACCCTCACCCGTCCCTTAATCCTAACCCGTACGCTAACACTAACCCGCGCCCTCACGCGTATGCTCCCCGTAAAGCGTTGTCGTACCCTCCCCTGGACCCTAAACCGTCCCCGTCCCCTAACCCTAACCCTAGCCCGAACCCTAACCCTAAAACTTCCCCGAAGCCTGACCCTCACCCGTCCCCTAATCCTAAGCCGTACGCTAACACTAACCCGCGCCATCACGCGTACACTTGACGTAAACCGTTGTCGTACCCTCCCCTGGACCCTAAACCATCCCTCTCCCCTAACACTAACCCTAGCCCGAACCCTAACCCTAACCCTTCCCCGAAGCCTGACCCTCACCCGTCCCCTAATCCTAAGCCTTACGCTAACTCTAACCCGCGCCCTCACACCTACGCTCCCCCTAAAGCGTTGTCGTACCCTCCCCTGGACCCTAAACCGTCCCCGTCCCCTAACCCTAACCCTAGCCCGAACTCTAACCCTAACCCTTCCAGAAGCCTGACCCTCACCCGTCCCCTAATCCTAACCCGTACGCTAACACTAACCCGCGCTCTCACACGTACGCTCCCCCTAAAGCGTTGTCGTACCCTCCCCTGGACCCTAAACCGTCCCCGTCCCCTAACCCTAACCCTAGCTGGAACCCTAACCCTAACCCTTCCCCGAAGCCTAACCCTCACCCGTCCCCTAATCCTCACACTTATGCTAACACTAACCCGCGCCCTCACACGTACGCTCCCCCTAAATTGTTGTCGTACCCTCCCCTGGACCCTAAACCGTCCCCGTCCCCTAACCCTAACCCTAGCCCGAACCCTAACCCTAACCCACCCCCGAAGCCTGACCCGCACCCGTCCCCTAATCCTAACCTGTACGCTAACACTAACCCGCGCCCTCACACGTACGCTCCCTCAAAAGCGTTGACGTGCCCTCCCCTGGACCCTAAACCGTCCCCGTCCCCTAACCCTAACCCTAGCCAGAACCCTAACCCTAACCCTTCCCCGAAGCCTGACCCTCACCCGTCCCCTAATCCTAACACGTACGCTAACACTAACCCGCGTCCTCACACGTACGCTCCCCCTAAAGCGTTGTCGTACCCTCCCCTGGACCCTAAACCGTCCCCGTCCCCTAACCCTAACCCTAGCCCGAACCCTAACCCTAACCCTTCCCCGAAGCCTGACCCTCACTCGTCCCCTAATCCTAACCCGTACGCTAACACTAACCTGTGCCCTCACACGTACGCTCCCCCTAAAGCGTTGTCGTACCCTCCCCTGGACCCTAAACTGTCCCTGTCCCCTAACCCTAACCCTAGCCCGAACCCTAACCCTAACCCTTCCCCGAAGCCTGACCCTCACCCGTCCCCTAATCCTAACCCGTACGCTAACACTAACCCGCGCCCTCACACGTACGCTCCCCCTAAAGCATGTCGTACCCTCCCCTGGACACTAAACCGTCCCCGTCCCCTAACCCTAACCCTAGCGCGAGCCCTAACCCTAACCCTTCCCTGAAGCCTGACCCTCACCCGTCACCTAATCCTAACACGTACGCTAACACTAACCCGCGCCCTCACACGTACGCTCCCCCTAAAGCATTGTCGTACACTCCCCTGGACCCTAAACTGTCCCCGTCCCCTAACCCTAACCCTAGACCGAACCCTAACCCTAACACTTCCCCGAAGCCTGACCCTCACCCGTCCCCTAACCCTAAGCCGTACGGTAACACTAACCCGCGCCCTCAAACGTACGTTCCCCCTAAAGAGTTGTCGTACCCTCCCCTGGACCCTAAACATTCCCCGTCCCCTAACCCTAACCCTAGCCCGAACCCTAGCCCTAACACTTCCCCGAAGCCTGACCCTCACCCGTCCCCTAATCATAAGCCGTACACTAACACTAACCCGCGCCCTCACACGTACGCTCCCCCTAAAGCGTTGTCGTACCGTCCCCTGGACCCTAAACCGTCCCCGTCTCCTAACCCTAACCCTAGCGCGAACCCTAACCCTAACCCTTCCCCGAAGCCTGACCCTCACCCGTCACCTAATCCTAAGCCGTACGCTAACACTAACCCGCGCCCTCACACGTACGCTCCCCCTAAAGCGTTGTCGTACCCTCCCCTGGACCCTAAACCGTCTCCGTCCCCTAACCCTAACCTTAGCCCGAACCCTAACCCTAACCCTTCCCCGAAGCCTGACCCTCACCCGTCCCCTAATCCTAACCCATACGCTAACACTAACCCGCGCCCTCACACGTACGCTCCCCTTAAAGCGTTGTCGTACCCTCCCCTGGACCCTAAACCGTCCCCGTCCCCTAATCCTATCCTTAGCCCGAACCCTAACCCTAACCTTTCCCCGAAGCTTACCCTCCCCCGTCCCCTAATCCTAAGCCGTACGCTAACACTAACCGGCGCCCTCACACGTACGCTCCCCCTAAAGCGTTGTCGTACCCTCCCCTGGACCCTAAACCGTCCCCGTCCCCTAACCCTAACCCTAGCCAGAACCCTAACCCTAAACCTTCCCTGAAGCCTGACACTCACCCGTCCCCTAATCCTAAGCCGTACGCTAACACTAACCCGCAGCCTCACACGTACGCTCCCCCTAAAGCGTTGTCGTACCCTCCCCTGGACCCTAAACCGTCCCCGTCCCCTAACCCTAACCCTAGCCCGAACCCTAACCCTAACCCTTCCCCGAAGCCTGACCCTCACCTGTCCCCTAATCCTAAGCCGTACACTTACACTAACCCACGCCCCCACACGTACGCTCCCCCTAAAGCGTTGTCGTACCCTCCCCTGGACCCTAAACCGTCCCCGTCCCCTAAACCTAGCCCGAACCCTAACCCTAACCCTTCCCCGAAGCCTGACCCTCACCCGTCCCCTAATCCTAACCCGTACGCTAACACTAACCCGCGCCCTCACACGTACGCTCCCCCTAAAGCGTTGTCGTACCCTCCCCTGGACCCTAAACTGTCCCCGTCCCCTAACCCTAACCCTAGCCCGAACCCTAACCCTAACCCTTCCCCGAAGCCTGACCCTCACCCGTCCCGTAATCCTAAGCCGTACGCTAACACTAACCCGCGCCCTCACACGTAAGCTCCCGCTAAAGCGTTGTCGTACCCTCCCCTGGACCCTAAACCGTCCCCGGCCCCTAATCCTAACCCTAGCCCGAACCCTAACCCTAACACTTCCGCGAAGCCTGACCCTCACGCGTCCCATAATCCTAACCCGTACGCTAACACTAACCCGCGCCCTCACACGTACGCTCCCCCTAAAGCGTTGTCGTACCCTCCCCTGGACCCTAAACCGTCCCCGTCCCCTAACCCTAACCCTAGACCGAACCCTAACCCTAAACCTTCCCCGAAGCCTGACCCTCACCCGTCCCCTAATGCTAAGCCGTACGCTAACACTAACCCGCGCCCTCACATGTACGCTCCCCCTAAAGCATTGTCGTACCCTCCCCTGGACCCTAAACCATCCCCTAAACCTAACCCTAGCCCGAACCCTAACCCTAACCCTTCCCCGAAGCCTGACCCTCACCCGTCCCCTAATCCTAAGCCGTACGCTAACACTAACCCGCGCGCTCACACGTACGCTCCCCCTAAAGCGTTGTCGTACCCTCCCCTGGACCCTAAACCGTCCCCGTCCCCTAACCCTAACCCTAGCCCGAACCCTAACCCTAACCCTTCCCCGAAGCCTGACACTCACCCGTCCCCTAATCCTAACCCGTACGTTAACACTAACGCGCGCCCTCACACGTACGCTCCCCGTAAAGCGTTGTCGTACCCTCCCCTGGACCCTAAACCGTCCCCGTCCCCTAACCCTAACCCTAGCCCGAACCCTAACCCTAAAACTTCCCCGAAGCCTGACCCTCACCCGTCCCCTAATCCTAACCCGTACGCTAACACTAACCCGCGCCCTCACACGTACGCTCCCCCTAAAGCGTTGTCGTACCCTCCCCTGGACCCTAAACCGTCCCCGTCTCCTAACCCTAACCCTAGCCCGAACCCTAACCCTAACCCTTCCCCGAAGTCTGACCCTCACCCGTCCCATAATCCTAACCCGTACGCTAACACTAACCCGCGCCCTCACACGTACGCTCACCCTAAAGCGTTGTCGTACCCTCCCCTGGACCCTAAACCGTCCCCGTCCCCTAACCGTAACCCTAGCCCGAACCCTAACCCTAACCCTTCCCCGAAGCCTGACCCTCACCCGTCCCCTAATCCTAACCCGTACACTAACACTAACCCGCGCCCTCACACGTACGCTCCCCCCAAAGCGTTGTCGTACCCTCCCCTGGACCCTAAACCGTCTTCGTACCCTAACCCTAACCCTAGCCCGAACCCTAACCCTCACCCTTCCCCGAAGCCTGACCCTCACCCGTCCCCTAATCCTAACCCATACGCTAACACTAACCCGAGCCCTCACACGTACGCTCCCCCTAAAGCGTTGTCGTACCCTCCCCTGGACCCTAAACCGTCCCCATCCCCTAACCCTAACCCTATCCCGAACCCTAACCCTAACCCTTCCCCGAAGCCTGACCCTCAAACATCCCATAATCCTAACCCGTACGCTAACACTAACCCGCGCCCTCACACGTACGCTCCCCCTAAAGCGTTGTCGTACCCTCCCCTGGACCCTAAACCGTCCCCGTCCCCTAACCCTAATCCTAGCCCGAACCCTAACCCTAACCCTTCCCCGAAGCCTGACCCTCACCCGTCCCATAATCCTAACCCGTACGCTAACACTAACCCGTGCCCTCACACGTACGCTCCCCCTAAAGCGTTGTCGTACCCTCCCCTGGACCCTAAACCGTCCCCGTCCCCTAACCCTAACTCTAGCCCGAACCCTAACCCGAACCCTTCCCCGAAGCCTGACCCTCACCCGTCCCCTAATCCTAACCCGTACGCTAACACTAACCCGCGCCCTCACACGTACGCTCCCCCTAAAGCGTTGTCGTACCCTCCCCTGGACCCTAAACCGTCCCCGTCCCCTAACCCTAACCCTAGCCCGAACCCTAACCCTAACCCTTCCCCGAAGCCTGACCCTCACCCGTCCCCTAATCCTAACCCGTACGCTATCACTAACACGCGCCCTCACACGTACGCTCCCCCTAAAGCGTTGTCGTACCCTCCCCTGGACCCTAAACCGTCCCCGTCCACTAACCCTAACCCTAGCCCGAACCGTAACACTAACCCTTCCCCGAAGCCTGACACTCACCCGTCCCCTAATCCTCACCCGTACGCTAACACTAACCCGCGCCCTCACACCTACGCTCCCCATAAAGCGTTGTCGTACGCTCCCCTGGACCCTAAACAGTCCCCGTCCCCTAACCCTAACCCTAGCCCGAACCCTAACCCTAACCCTTCCCTGAAACCTGACCCTCACCCGTCCCCTAATCCTAACCCGTACGCTAACACTAACCCACGCCCTCACACGTACGCTCCCCCTAAAGCGTTGTCGTACCCTCCCCTGGACCCTAAACCGTCCCCGTCCCCTAACCCGAACCGTATCCCGAACCCTAACCCTAACCCTTCCCCGAAGCCTGACCCTCACCCGTGCCCTAATCCTAACCCGTACGCTAACACTAACCCGCGCCCTCACACGTACGCTCCCCCTTAAGCGTTGTCGTACCCTCCCCTGGACCCTAAACCGTCCCCGTCCCCTAACCCTAACCCTAGCCCGAACCCTAACCCTAACCCTTCCCCGAAGCCTGACCCTCACCCGTCCCCTAATCCTAACCCGTACGCTAACACTAACCCGCGCCCTCACACGTACGCTCCCTGTAAAGCGTTGTCGTACCCTCCCCTGGACCCTAAACCGTCCCCGTCCCCTAACCCTAACCCTAGCCCGAACCCTAACCCTAACCCTTCCCCGAAGCCTGACCCTCACCCGTCCCCTAATCCTAACCCGTACGCTAACACTAACTCACGCCCTCACACATACGCTCCCCCTAAAGCGTTGTCATACCCTCCCCTGGACCCTAAACCATCCCCGTCCCCTAACCCTAACCCCAGCCCGAACCCTAACCCTAACCCTTCCCCGAAGCCTGACCCTCACCCGTCCCCTAATCCTAAGCCGTACACTAACACTAACCCGCGCCCTCACACGTACGCTCCCCCTAAAGCGTTGTCGTACCCTACCCTGGACCCTAAACCGTCCCCGTCTCCTAACCCTAACCCTAGCCCGAACCCTAACCCTAACAATTCCCCGAAGCCTGAACCTCACCCGTCACCTAATCCTAAGCCGTACGCTAACACTAACCCGCGCCCTCACACGTACGCTCCCCCTAAAGCGTTGTCGTACCCTCCCCTGGACCCTAAACCGTCTCCGTCCCCTAACCCTAACCTTAGCCCGAACCCTAACCCTAACCCTTCCCCGAAGCCTGACCCTCACCCGTCCCCTAATCCTAACAATACGCTAACACTAACCCGCGCCCTCACACGTACCCTCCCCTTAAATCGTTGTCGTACCCTCCCCTGGACCCTAAACCGTCCCCGTCCCCTAACCCTAACCCTAGCCCGAACCCTAACCCTAAACCTTCCCCGAAGCCTGACCCTCACCCGTCCCCTAATCCTAAACCATACGCTAACCCTAACCCGGGCCCTCACACGTACGCTCCCCCAAAGCGTTGTCGTACCCTCCCCTGGACCCTAAACCGTCCCCGTCCCCTAACCCTAACCCTAGCCCGAACCCTAACCCTAAACCTTCCCCAAAGCCTGACCCTCACCCGTCCCCTAATCCTAAACCATACGCTAACACTAACCCGGGCCCTCACACGTACGCTCCCCCTAAAGCGTTGTCGTACCCTCCCCTGGACCCTAAACCGTCCCCGTCCCCTAACACTAACCCTAGCCCGAACCCTAACCCTAACCCTTCCCCGAAGCCTGACCCTCACCCGTCCCCTAATCCTAAGCCGTACGCTAACACTAACCCGCGCCCTCACACGTACGCTCCACCTAAAGCGTTGTCGTACCCTCCCCTGGACCCTAAACCGTCCCCGTCCCCTAACCCTAACCCTAGCCCGAACCCTAACCCTAACCCTTCTCCGAAGCCGGACCCTCACCCGTCCCCTAATCCTAACCCGTACGCTAACACTAACCCACGCCCTCACACATACGCTCCCCCTAAAGCGTTGTCGTACCCTCCCCTGGACCCTAAACCGTCCCCGTCCCCTAACCCTAACCCTAGCCCGAACCCTAACCCTAAACCTTCCCCGAAGCCTGACCCTCACCCGTCCCCTAATCCTAACACGTACGCAAACACTAACCCGCGCCCTCACACCTACGCTCCCCCTAAAGCGTTGTCGTACCCTCCCCTGGACCCTAAACCGTCCCCATCCCCTAAACCTAACCCTAGCCCGAACCCTAACCCTAACCCTTTCCCGAAGCCTGAGCCTCACCCGTCCCCTAATCCTAAGCCGTACGCTAACACTAACCCGCGCCCTCACACGTACGCTCCCCCTAAAGCGTTGTCGTACCCTCCCCTGGACCCTAAACTGTCCCCGTCCCCTAACCCTAACCCTAGCCCGAACCCTAACCCTAACCCTTCCCCGAAGCCTGACCCTCACCCGTCCCCTAATCCTAAGCCGTACGCTAACACTAACTCGCGCCCTCACACGTACGCTCCCCGTAAAGAGTTGTCGTACCCTCCCCTGGACCCTAAACCGTCCCCGTCCCCTAACCCTAACCCTAGCCCGAACCCTAACCCTAACCCTTCCCCGAAGCCTGACCCTCACCCGTCCCCTAATCCTAACCCGTACGCTAACACTAACCCACGCCCTCACACGTACGCTCCCCCTAAAGCGTTGTCGTACCCTCCCCTGGACCCTAAACCGTCCCCGTCCCCTAAACCTAGCCCGAACCCTAACCCTAACCCTTCCCCGAAGCCTGACCCTCCCCCGTCCCCTAATCCTAACCCGTACGCTAACACTAACCCGCGCCCTCACGCGTACGCTCCCCCTAAAGCGTTGTCGTACCCTCCCCTGGACCCTAAACCGTCCCCGTCCCCTAACCCTAACCCTAGCCCGAACCCTAACCCTAACCCTTCCCCGAAGCCTGACCCTCACCCGTCCCCTAATCCTAACCCGTACGCTAACACTAACCCGCGCCCTCACACGTACGCTCCCCCTAATGCGTTGGCGTACCCTCCCCTGGACCCTAAACCGTCCCCGTCCCCTAATCCTATCCTTAGCCCGAACCCTAACCCTAACCTTTCCCCGAAGCTTACCCTCACCCGTCCCCTAAACCTAAGCCGTACGCTAACACTAACTGGCGCCCTCACACGTACGCTCCCCCTAAAGCGTTGTCGTACCCTCCCCTGGACCCTAAACCGTCTCCGTCCCCTAACCCTAACCCTAGCCAGAACCCTAACCCTAACACTTCCCCGAAGCCTGACCCTCAACCGTCCCCTAATCCTAACCCGTACGCTAACACTAACCCGCGCCCTCACACGTACGCTCCCCCTAAAGCATTGTCGTACCCTCCCCTGGACCCTAAACCGTCCCCGTCCCCTAACCCTAGCCCGAACCCTAACCCTAAAACTTCCCCGAAGCCTGACCCTCACCCGTCCCCAAATCCTAACCCGTACGCTAACACTAACCCGCGCCCTCACACGTACGCTCCCCCTAAAGCGTTGTCGTACCCTCCCCTGGACCCTAAACCGTCCCCGTCCCCTAACCCTAACCCTAGCCCGAACCCTAACCCTAACCCTTCCCCGAAGCCTGACCCTCACTCGTCCCCTAATCCTAACCCGTACGCTAACACTAACCTGTGCCCTCACACGTACGCTCCCCCTAAAGCGTTGTCGTACCCTCCCCTGGACCCTAAACTGTCCCCGTCCCCTAACCCTAACCCTAGCCCGAACCCTAACCCTAACCCTTCCCCGAAGCCTGACCCTCACCCGTCCCCTAATCCTAACCCGTACGCTAACACTAACCCGCGCCCTCACACGTACGCTCCCCCTAAAGCGTTGTCGTACCCTCCCCTGGACACTAAACCGTCCCCGTCCCCTAACCCTAACCCTAGCGCGAGCCCTAACCCTAACCCTTCCCTGAAGCCTGACCCTCACCCGTCACCTAATCCTAACACGTACGCTAACACTAACCCGCGCCCTCACACGTACGCTCCCCCTAAAGCATTGTCGTACACTCCCCTGGACCCTAAACTGTCCCCGTCCCCTAACCCTAACCCTAGACCGAACCCTAACCCTAACACTTCCCCGAAGCCTGACCCTCACCCGTCCCCTAACCCTAAGCCGTACGGTAACACTAACCCACGCCCTCAAACGTACGTTCCCCCTAAAGCGTTGTCGTACCCTCCCCTGGACCCTAAACATTCCCCGTCCCCTAACCCTAACCCTAGCCCGAACCCTAGCCCTAACACTTCCCCGAAGCCTGACCCTCACCCGTCCCCTAATCCTAAGCCGTACGCTAACACTAACCCACGCCCTCACACGTACGCTCCCCCTAAAGCGTTGTCGTACCCTCCCCTGGACCCTAAACCGTCCCTGTCCCCTAATCCTAAACCTAGCCCGAACCCTAACCCTAACCTTTCCCCGAAGCCTGACACTCACCCGTCCCCTAATCCTAAGCCGTACGCTAACACTAACCCTCGCCCTCACGCGTACGCTCCCCCTAAAGCGTTGTCGTACCCTCCCATGGACCCTAAACCGTCCCCGTCCCCTAAACCTAACCCTAGCTCGAACCCTAACCCTAACCCTTCCCCGAAACCTGACCCTCACACGTCCCCTAATCCTAACCCGTACGCTAACACTATCCCGCGCCCTCACACGTACGCTCTCCCTAAAGCGTTGGAGTACCCTCACCTGGACCCTAAACCGTCCCCGTCCCCTAACCCTAACCCTAGCCCGAACCCTAACCCTAACCCTTCCCCGAAGCCTGACCCTCACCCGTCCCCTAATCCTAACCCGTACGCTAACACTAACCCGCACACTCACACGTACGCTCCCCCTAAAGCGTTGTCGTACCCTCCCCTGGACCCTAAACCGTCCCCGTCCCCTAACCCTAACCCTAGCCCGAACCCTAACCCTAACCCTTCCCCGAAGCCTGACCCTCACCCGTCCCCTAATCCTAAGCCGTACGTAACACTAACCCGCGCCCTCACACGTACGCTCCCCCTAAAGCGTTGTCGTACCCTACCCTGGACTCTAAACCGTCCCCGTCCCCTAACCCTAACCCTAGCCCGAACCCTAACCCTAACTCTTCCCCGAAGCCTGACCCTCACCCGTCCCCTAATCCTAACCCGTACGCTAACACTAACCCGCGCCCTCACACGTACGCTCCCCCTAAAGCGTTGTCGTACCCTCCCCTGGACCCTAAACCGTCCCCGTCCCCTAACCCTAACCCTAGCCCGAACCCTAACCCTAAAGTTTCCCCGAAGACTGACCCTCACCCGTCCCCTAATCCTAAACCGTACGCTAACACTAACCCGCGCCCTGACACGTACGCTCCCCCTAAAGCGCTGTCGTACCCTCCCCTGGACCCTAAACCGTCCCCGTCCCCTAACCCTAACCCTAGCCCGAGCCCTAACCCTAACCCTTCCATGAAGCCTGACACTCACCCGTCCCCTAATCCTAACCCGTACGCTAACACTAACCCGCGCCCTCACACGTACGCTCCCCCTAAAGCATTGTCGTACCCTCTCCTGGAACCTAAACCTTCCCCGTCCCCTAACCCTAACCCTAGCCCGAACCCTAACCCTAACCCTTCCCCGAAGACTGACCCTCACCCGTCCCCTAATCCTAAGCCGTACGCTAACACTAACCCGCGCCCTCACACGTAAGCTCCCGCTAAAGCGTTGTCGTACCATCCCCTGGACCCTAAACCGTCCCCGTCCCCTAACCCTAACCCTAGCCCGAACCCTAACACTAACACTTCCGCGAAGCCTGACCCTCACGCGTCCCATAATCCTAACCCGTACGCTAACACTAACGCGCGCCCTCACACGTACGCTCCCCCTAAAGCGTTGTCGTACCCTCCCCTGGACCCTAAACCGTCCCCGTCCCCTAACCGTAACCCTAGCCCGAACCCTAACCCTAACCCTTCCCCGAAGCCTGACCCTCACCCGTCCCCTAATCCTAACCCGTACGCTATCACTAACCCGCGCCCTCACACGTACGCTCCCCCTAAAGCGTTGTCGTACCCTCCTCTGGACCCTAAACCGTCCCCGTCCCCTAACCCTAACCCTAGCCCGAACCCTAACCCTAACCCTTCCCCGAAGCCTGACCCTCACCCGTCCCCTAATTCTAAGCCGTACGCTAACACTAACCCGCGCCCTCACACGTACGCTCCTCCTAAAGCGTTGTCGTACCCTCCCCTGAACCCTAAACCGTCCACGTCTCCTAACCCTAACCCTAGCCCGAACCCTAACCCTAAACCTTCCCCGAAGCCTGACCCTCACCCGTCCCCTAATCCTAACCCGTACGCTAACACTAACCCGCGACCTCACACGTACGCTCCCCCTAAAGCGTTGTCGTACCCTCCCCTGGACCCTAAACCGTCCCCGTCCCTTAACCCTAACCCTAGCCCGAACCCTAACCCTAACCCTTCCCCGAAGCCTGACCCTCACCCGTCCCCTAATCCTAACCCGTACGCTAACACTAACCCGCGCCCTCACACGTACGCTCCCCCTAAAGCGTTGTCGTACCCTCCCCTGGACCCTAAACCGTCCCCATCCCCTAACCCTAACCCTAGCCCGAACACTAACCCTAACCCTTCCCCGAAGCCTGACCCTCACCCGTCCCCTAATCCTAACCCGTACGCTAACACTAACCCGCGCCCTCACACGTACGCTCCCCCTAAAGCGTTGTCGTACCCTCCCCTGAACCCTAAACCGTCCCCGTCCCCTAACCATAACCCTAGCCCGAACCCTAACCCTAACCCTTCCCTGAAGCCTGACCCTCACCCGTCCCCTAATCCTAAGCCGTACGCTAACACTAACCCAAGCTCTCACACGTACGCTCCCCCTAAAGCATTGTCGTACCCTCCCCTGGACCCTAAACCGTCTCCGTCCCCTAACCCTAACCCTAGCCCGAACCCTAACCCTAACCCTTCCCCGAAGCCTGACCCTCACCCGTCCCCTAATCCTAAGCCGTACTCTAACACTAACCCGCGCCCTCATACGTACGCTCCCCCTAAAGCATTGTCATACACTCCCCTGGACCCTAAACCGTCCCCGTCCCCTAACCCTAACCCTAGCCCGAACCCTAACCCTAACCCTTCCCCGAAGCCTGACCCTCACCCGTCCCTTAATCCTAACCCGTACGCTAACACTAACCCGCGCCCTCACGCGTATGCTCCCCGTAAAGCGTTGTCGTACCCTCCCCTGGACCCTAAACCGTCCCCGTCCCCTAACCCTAACCCTAGCCCGAACCCTAACCCTAAAACTTCCCCGAAGCCTGACCCTCACCCGTCCCCTAATCCTAAGCCGTACGCTAACACTAACCCGCGCCATCACGCGTACGCTTGACGTAAACCGTTGTCGTACCCTCCCCTGGACCCTAAACCATCCCTCTCCCCTAACACTAACCCTAGCCCGAACCCTAACCCTAACCCTTCCCCGAAGCCTGACCCTCACCCGTCCCCTAATCCTAAGCCTTACGCTAACTCTAACCCGCGCCCTCACACCTACGCTCCCCCTAAAGCGTTGTCGTACCCTCCCCTGGACCCTAAACCGTCCCCGTCCCCTAACCCTAACCCTAGCCCGAACTCTAACCCTAACCCTTCCAGAAGCCTGACCCTCACCCGTCCCCTAATCCTAACCCGTACGCTAACACTAACCCGCGCTCTCACACGTACGCTCCCCCTAAAGCGTTGTCGTACCCTCCCCTGGACCCTAAACCGTCCCCGTCCCCTAACCCTAACCCTAGCTGGAACCCTAACCCTAACCCTTCCCCGAAGCCTAACCCTCACCCGTCCCCTAATCCTCACACTTATGCTAACACTAACCCGCGCCCTCACACGTACGCTCCCCCTAAATTGTTGTCGTACCCTCCCCTGGACCCTAAACCGTCCCCGTCCCCTAACCCTAACCCTAGCCCGAACCCTAACCCTAACCCACCCCCGAAGCCTGACCCGCACCCGTCCCCTAATCCTAACCCGTACGCTAACACTAACCCGCGCCCTCACACGTACGCTCCCCCTAAAGCATGTCGTACCCTCCCCTGGACACTAAACCGTCCCCGTCCCCTAACCCTAACCCTAGCGCGAGCCCTAACCCTAACCCTTCCCTGAAGCCTGACCCTCACCCGTCACCTAATCCTAACACGTACGCTAACACTAACCCGCGCCCTCACACGTACGCTCCCCCTAAAGCATTGTCGTACACTCCCCTGGACCCTAAACTGTCCCCGTCCCCTAACCCTAACCCTAGACCGAACCCTAACCCTAACACTTCCCCGAAGCCTGACCCTCACCCGTCCCCTAACCCTAAGCCGTACGGTAACACTGACCCGCGCCCTCAAACGTACGTTCCCCCTAAAGAGTTGTCGTACCCTCCCCTGGACCCTAAACATTCCCCGTCCCCTAACCCTAACCCTAGCCCGAACCCTAGCCCTAACACTTCCCCGAAGCCTGACCCTCACCCGTCCCCTAATCCTAAGCCGTACGCTAACACTAAGCCACGCCCTCACACGTACGCTCCCCCTAAAGCGTTGTCGTACCCTCCCCTGGACCCTAAACCGTCCCTGTCCCCTAATCCTAAACCTAGCCCGAACCCTAACCCTAACCCTTCCATGAAGCCTGACACTCACCCGTCCCCTAATCCTAACCCGTACGCTAACACTAACCCGCGCCCTCACACGTACGCTCCCCCTAAAGCATTGTCGTACCCTCTCCTGGACCCTAAACCTTCCCCGTCCCCTAACCCTAACCCTAGCCCGAACCCTAACCCTAACCCTTCCCCAAAGACTGACCCTCACCCGTCCCCTAATCCTAAGCCGTACGCTAACACTAACCCGCGCCCTCACACGTAAGCTCCCCCTAAAGCGTTGTCGTACCCTCCCCTGGACCCTAAACCGTCCCCGTCCCCTAACCGTAACCCTAGCCCGAACCCTAACCCTAACCCTTCCCCGAAGCCTGACCCTCACCCGTCCCCTAATCCTAACCCGTACGCTATCACTAACCCGCGCCCTCACACGTACGCTCCCCCTAAAGCGTTGTCGTACCCTCCTCTGGACCCTAAACCGTCCCCGTCCCCTAACCCTAGCCCGAACCCTAACCCTAACCCTTCCCCGAAGCCTGACCCTCACCCGTCCCCTAATCCTAAGCCGTACGCTAACACTAACCCGCGCCCTCACACGTACGCTCCTCCTAAAGCGTTGTCGTACCCTCCCCTGGACCCTAAACTGTCCCCGGCCCCTAACCCTAACCCTAGCCCGAACCCTAACCCTAACCCTAACCCTTCCCCGAAGCCTGACCCTCACCCGTCCCCTAATCCTAAGCCGTACGCTAACACTAACCCGCGCCCTCACACGTACCCTCCCCCTAAAGAGTTGTCGTACCCTCCCCTGGACCCTAAACCGTCCCCGTCCCCTAACCCTAACCCTAGCCCGAACCCTAACCCTAACCCTTCCCCGAAGCCTGAACCTCACCCGTCCCCTTATCCTAACCCGTACGCTAACACTAACCCACGCCCTCACACGTACGCTCCCCCTAAAGCGTTGTCGTACCCTCCCCTGGACCCTAAACCGTCCCCGTCCCGTAAACCTAGCCCGAACCCTAACCCTAACCCTTCCCCGAAGCCTGACCCTCACCCGTCCCATAATCCTAACCCGTACGCTAACACTAACCCGCGCCCTCACACGTACGCTCCCCCTAATGCGTTGTCGTACCCTCCCCTGGACCCTAAAACGTCCCCGTCCCCTAACCCTAACCCTAGCCCGAACCCTAACCCTAACCCTTCCCCGAAGCCTGACCCTCACCCGTCCCCTAATCCTAAGCCGTACACTAACACTAACCCGCGCCCTCACACGTACGCTCCCCCTAAAGCGTTGTCGTACCCTCCCCTGGACCCTAAACCGTCCCCGTCTCCTAACCCTAACCCTAGCCCGAACCCTAACCCTAACCCTTCCCCGAAGCCTGACCCTCACCCGTCACCTAATCCTAAGCCGTACGCTAACACTAACCCGCGCCCTCACACGTACGCTCCCCCTAAAGCGTTGTCGTACCCTCCCCTGGACCTTAAACCATCCCCGTCCCCTAACCCTAACCCTAGCCCGAACCCTAACCCCAACCCTTCCCCGAAGCCTGACCCTCACCCGTCCCCTAATCCTAAGCCGTACGCTAACACTAACCCGCGCCCTCACACGTACGCTCCCCCTAAAGCGTTGTCGTACCCTACCCTGGACCCTAAACCGTCCCCATCCCCTAACCCTAACCCTAGCCCGAACCCTAACCCTAACTCTTCCCCGAAGCCTGACCCTCACCCGTCCCCTAATCCTAACCCGTACGCTAACACTAACCCGCGCCCTCACACGTACGCTCCCCGTAAAGCGTTGTCGTACCCTCCCCTGGACCCTAAACCGTCCCCGTCCCCTAACCCTAACCCTAGCCCGAACCCTAACCCTAACCCTTCACCGAAGCCTGACCCTCATCCGTCCCCTAATCCTAAGCCGTACGCTAACACTAACCCGTGCCCTCACACGTACGCTCCCTCTAAAGCGTTGTCGTACCCTCCCCTGGACCCTAAACCGTCCCCGTCCCCTAACCCTAACCCTAGCCCGAACCCTAACCCTAACCCTTCCCCGAAGCCTGACACTCACCCGTCCCCTAATCCTAACCCGTACGCTAACACTAACGCGCGCCCTCACACGTACTCTCCCCCTAAAGCGTTGTCGTACCCTCCCCTGGACCCTAAACCGTCCCCGTCCCCTAACCGTAACCCTAGCCCGAACCCTAACCCTAACCCTTCCCCGAAGCCTGACCCTCACCCGTCCCCTAATCCTAACCCGTACGCTAACACTAACCCGCACCCTCACACGTACGCTCCCCCTAAAGCGTAGTCGTACCCTCCCCTGGACCCTAAACCGTCCCCGTCCCCTAACCCTAACCCTAGCCCGAACCCTAACCCTAACTCTTCCCCGAAGCCTGACCCTCACCCGTCCCCTAATCCTAACCCGTACGCTAACACTAACCCGCGCCCTCATGCGTACGCTCCCCCTAAAGCATTGTCGTACCCTCCCCTGGACCCTAAACATTCCCCGTCCCCTAACCCTAACCCTAGCCCGAACCCTAACCCTAACCCTTCCCCGAAGCCTGACCCTCACCCGTCCCCTAATCCTAACCCGTACGCTAACACTAACCCGCGCCCTCACACGTACGCTCCCCCTAAAGTGTTGTCGTACCCTCCCCTGGACCCTAAACCATCCCTGTCCCCTAAAACTAACCCTAGCCCGAACCCTAGCCCTAACACTTCCCCGAAGCCTGACCCTCACCCGTCCCCTAATCCTAAGCCGTACGCTAACACTAACCCATGCCCTAACACGTACGCTCCCGCTAAAGCGTTGTCGTACCCTCCCCTGGACCCTAAACCGTCCCTGTCCCCTAATCCTAACCCTAGCCCGAACCCTAACCCTAACCTTTCCCCGAAGCCTGACCCTCACCCGTCACCTAATCCTAAGCCGTACGCTAACACTAACCCGCGCCCTCACACGTACGCTCCCCCTAAAGCGTTGTCGTACCCTCCCCTGGACCTTAAACCGTCCCCGTCCCCTAACCCTAACCCTAGCCCGAACCGTAACCCCAACCCTTCCCCGAAGCCTGACCCTCACCCATCCCCTAATCCTAAGCCGTACGCTAACACTAACCCGCGCCCTCACACGTAAGCTCCCGCTAAAGCGTTGTCGTACCCTCCCCTAGACCCTAAACCGTCCCCGTCCCCTAACCCTAACCCTAGCCCGAACCCTAACCTAAACACTTCCGCGAAGCCTGACCCTCACGCGTCCCATAATCCTAACCCGTACGCTAACACTAACCAGCGCCCTCACACGTACGCTCCCCCTAAAGCGTTGTCGTACCCTCCCCTGGACCCTAAACCGTCCCCGTCCCCTAACCCTAACCCTAGCCCGAACCCTCACCCCAAGCCTTCCCCGAAGCCTGACCCTCACCCGTCCCCTAATCCTAAGCCGTTCGCTAACACTAACCCACGCCCTCACACGTACGTTCCCCCTAAAGCATTGTCGTACCCTCCCCTGGACGCTAAACCGTCCCCGTCCCGTAACCCTAACCCTAGACCGAACCCTAAACCTAAACCTTCCCCGAAGACTGACCCTCACCCGTCCCCTAATCCTAAGCCGTACGCTAACACTAACCCGCGCCCTCACATGTACGCTCCCCCTAAAGCATTGTCGTACCCTCCCCTGGACTCTAAACCATCCCCTAACCCTAACCCTAGCCCGAACCCTAACCCTAACCCTTCCCTGAAGCCTGACCCTCACCCGTCCCCTAATCCTAAGCCGTACGCTAACACTAACCCGCGCCCTCACACGTACGCTCCCCCTAAAGCGTTGTCGTACCCTCCCCTGGACCCTAAACCGTCCCCGTCCCCTAACCGTAACCCTAGCCCGAACCCTAACCCTAACACTTCCCCGAAGCCTGACACTCAACCGTCCCCTAATCCTAACCCGTACGCTAACACTAACGCTCGCCCTCACACGTACGCTCCCCGTAAAGCGTTGTCGTACCCTCCCCTGGACCCTAAACCGTCCCCGTCCCCTAACCCTAACCCTAGCCCGAACCCTAACCCTAACACTTCCCCGAAGCCTGACACTCACCCGTCCCCTAATCCTAACCCGTACGCTAACACTAACCCGCGCCGTCACACGTACGCTCCCCCTAAAGCGTTGTCGTACCCTCCCCTGGACCCTAAACCGTCCCCGTCTCCTAACCCTATCCCTAGCCCGAACCCTAACCCTAACCCTTCCCCGAAGCCTGACCCTCACCCGTCCCCTAATCCTAACCGGTACGCTAACACTAACCCGCACCCTCACACGTACGCTCCCCCTAAAGCGTTGTCGTACCCTCCCCTGGACCCTAAACCGTCCCCGTCCCCTAACCCTAACCCTAGCCCGAACCCTAACCCTAACCCTTCACCGAAGCCTGACCCTCATCCGTCCCCTAATCCTAAGCCGTACGCTAACACTAACCCGCGCCCTCACACGTACGCTCCCCCTAAAGCGTTGTCGTACCCTCCCCTGGACCCTAAACCGTCCCCGTCCACTAACCCTAAGCCTAGCCCGAACCCTAACCCTAACCCTTCCCCGAAGCCTGACACTCACCCGTCCCCTAATCCTAACCCGTACGCTAACACTAACGCGCGCCCTCACACGTACGCTCCCCCTAAAGCGTTGTCGTACCCTCCCCTGGACCCTAAACCGTCCCCGTCCCCTAACCGTAACCCTAGCCCGAACCCTAACCCTAACCCTTCCCCGAAGCCTGACCCTCACCCGTCCCCTAATCCTAACCCGTACGCTAACACTAACCCACGCCCTCACACGTACGCTCCCCCTAAAGCGTGGTCGTACCCTCCCCCGGACCTTAAACCGTCCCCGTCCCCTAACCCTAACCCTAGCCCGAACCCTAACCCTAACCCTTCCCCGAAGCCTGACCCTCACCCGTCCCCTAATCCTAACCCGTACGCTAACACTAACCCGCACCCTCACACGTACGCTCCCCCTAAAGCGTTGTCGTACCCTCCCCTGGACCCTAAACCGTCCCCGTCCCCTAACCCTAACCCTAGCCCGAACCCTAACCCTAACCCTTCACCGAAGCCTGACCCTCATCCGTCCCCTAATCCTAAGCCGTACGCTAACACTAACCCGCGCCCTCACACGTACGCTCCCCCTAAAGCGTTGTCGTACCCTCCCCTGGACCCTAAACCGTCCCCGTCCCCTAACCCTAACCCTAGCCCGAACCCTAACCCTAACCCTTCCCCGAAGCCTGACACTCACCCGTCCCCTAATCCTAACCCGTACGCTAACACTAACGCGCGCCCTCACACGTACGCTCCCCCTAAAGCGTTGTCGTACCCTCCCCTGGACCCTAAACCGTCCCCGTCCCCTAACCGTAACCCTAGCCCGAACCCTAACCCTAACCCTTCCCCGAAGCCTGACCCTCACCCGTCCCCTAATCCTAACCCGTACGCTAACACTAACCCGCGCCCTCACACGTACGCTCCCCCTAAAGCGTTGTCGTACCCTCCCCTGGACCCTAAACCGTCCCCGTCCCCTAACCCTAACCCTAGCACGAACCCTAACCCTAACTCTTCCCCGAAGCCTGACCCTCACCCGTCCCCTAATCCTAACCCGTACGCTAACACTAACCCGCGCCCTCATGCGTACGCTCCCCCTAAAGCATTGTCGTACCCTCCCCTGGACCCTAAACATTCCCCGTCCCCTAACCCTAACCCTAGCCCGAACCCTAACCCTAACCCTTCCCCAAAGCCTGACCCTCACCCGTCCCCTAATCCTAACCCGTACGCTAACACTAACCCGCGCCCTCACACGTACGCTCCCCCTAAAGTGTTGTCGTACCCTCCCCTGGACCCTAAACCATCCCTGTCCCCTAACCCTAACCCTAGCCCGAACCCTAGCCCTAACACTTCCTCGAAGCCTGACCCTCACCCGTCCCCTAATCCTAAGCCGTACGCTAACACTAACCCACGCCCTCACACGTACGCTCCCGCTAAAGCGTTGTCGTACCCTCCCCTGGACCCTAAACCGTCCCTGTCCCCTAATCCTAACCCTAGCCCGAACCCTAACCCTAACCTTTCCCCGAAGCCTGACCCTCACCCGTCCCCTAATCCTAAGCCGTACCCTAACACTAACCCTCGCCCTCACGCGTACGCTCCCCCTAAAGCGTTGTCGTACCCTCTCCTGGACCCTAAACCGTCCCCGTCCCCTAACCCTAACCCTAGCTCGAACCCTAACCCTAACCCTTCCCCGAAGCCTGACCCTCACACGTCCCCTAATCCTAACCCGTACGATAACACTATCCCGCGCCCTCACACGTACGCTCTCCCTAAAGCGTTGGCGTACCCTCACCTGGACCCTAAACCGTCCCCGTCCCCTAACCCTAACCCTAGCCCGAACCCTAACCCTAACCCTTCCCCGAAGCCTGACCCTCACCCGTCCCCTAATCCTAACCCGTACGCTAACACTAACCCGCGCCCTCACCCGTACGCTCCCCCTAAAGCGTTGTCGTACCCTCCCCTGGACCCTAAACATTCCCCGTCCCCTAACCCTAACCCTAGCCCGAACCCTAACCCTAACACTTCCCCGAAGCCTGACCCTCACCCGTCCCCTAATCCTAACCCGTACGCTAACACTAACCCGCGCCCTCACACGTACGCTCCCCCTAAAGTGTTGTCGTACCCTCCCCTGGACCCTAAAGCATCCCTGTCCCCTAAACCTAACCCTAGCCCGAACCCTAGCCCTAACACTTCCCCGAAGCCTGACCCTCACCCGTCCCCTAATCCTAAGCCGTACGCTAACACTAACCCACGCCCTCACACGTACGCTCCCGCTAAAGCGTTGTCGTACCCTCCCCTGGACCCTAAACCGTCCCTGTCCCCTAATCCTAACCCTAGCCCGAACCCTAACCCTAACCTTTCCCCGAAGCCTGACCCTCACCCGTCACCTAATCCTAAGCCGTACGCTAACACTAACCCGCGCCCTCACACGTACGCTCCCCCTAAAGCGTTGTCGTACCCTCCCCTGGACCTTAAACCGTCCCCGTCCCCTAACCCTAACCCTAGCCCGAACCGTAACCCCAACCCTTCCCCGAAGCCTGACCCTCACCCGTCCCCTAATCCTAAGCCGTACGCTAACACTAACCCGCGCCCTCACACGTACCCTCCCCCTAAAGCGTTGTCGTACCCTACCCTGGACCCTAAACCGTCCCCATCCCCTAACCCTAACCCTAGCCCGAACCCTAACCCTAACTCTTCCCCGAAGCCTGACCCTCACCCGTCCCCTAATCCTAACCCGTACGCTAACACTAACCCGCGCCCTCACACGTACGCTCCCCCCAAAGCGTTGTCATACCCTCCCCTGGACCCTAAACCGTCCCCGTCCCCTAACCCTAACCCTAGCCCGAACCCTAACCCTAACCCTTCCCCGAAGCCTGACCCTCACCCGTCCCCTAATCCTAAGCCGTACGCTAACACTAACCCACGCCCTCACACGTACGCTTCCCCTAAAGCGTTGTCGTACCCTCCCCTGGACCCTAAACCGTCCCCGTCCCCTAACCCTAACCCTAGCCCGAACCCTAACCCTAACACTTCCCCGAAGCCTGACACTCACCCGTCCCCTAATCCTAACCCGTACGCTAACACTAACCCGCGCCGTCACACGTACGCTCCCCCTAAAGCGTTGTCGTACCCTCCCCTGGACCCTAAACCGTCCCCGTCTCCTAACCCTATCCCTAGCCCGAACCCTAACCCTAACCCTTCCCCGAAGCCTGACCCTCACCCGTCCCCTAATCCTAACCGGTACGCTAACACTAACCCGCACCCTCACACGTACGCTCCCCCTAAAGCGTTGTCGTACCCTCCCCTGGACCCTAAACCGTCCCCGTCCCCTAACCCTAACCCTAGCCCGAACCCTAACCCTAACCCTTCACCGAAGCCTGACCCTCATCCGTCCCCTAATCCTAAGCCGTACGCTAACACTAACCCGCGCCCTCACACGTACGCTCCCCCTAAAGCGTTGTCGTACCCTCCCCTGGACCCTAAACCGTCCCCGTCCCCTAACCCTAACCCTAGCCCGAACCCTAACCCTAACCCTTCCCCGAAGCCTGACACTCACCCGTCCCCTAATCCTAACCCGTACGCTAACACTAACGCGCGCCCTCACACGTACGCTCCCCCTAAAGCGTTGTCGTACCCTCCCCTGGACCCTAAACCGTCCCCGTCCCCTAACCGTAACCCTAGCCCGAACCCTAACCCTAACCCTTCCCCGAAGCCTGACCCTCACCCGTCCCCTAATCCTAACCCGTACGCTAACACTAACCCGCGCCCTCACACGTACGCTCCCCCTAAAGCGTTGTCGTACCCTCCCCTGGACCCTAAACCGTCCCCGTCCCCTAACCCTAACCCTAGCACGAACCCTAACCCTAACTCTTCCCCGAAGCCTGACCCTCACCCGTCCCCTAATCCTAACCCGTACGCTAACACTAACCCGCGCCCTCATGCGTACGCTCCCCCTAAAGCATTGTCGTACCCTCCCCTGGACCCTAAACATTCCCCGTCCCCTAATCCTAACCCTAGCCCGAACCCTAACCCTAACCCTTCCCCAAAGCCTGACCCTCACCCGTCCCCTATTCCTAACCCGTACGCTAACACTAACCCGCGCCCTCACACGTACGCTCCCCCTAAAGTGTTGTCGTACCCTCCACTGGACCCTAAACCATCCCTGTCCCCTAACCCTAACTCTAGCCCGAACCCTAGCCCTAACACTTCCCCGAAGCCTGACCCTCACCCGTCCCCTAATCCTAAGCCGTACGCTAACACTAACCCACGCCCTCACACGTACGCTCCCGCTAAAGCGTTGTCGTACCCTCCCCTGGACCCTAAACCGTCCCTGTCCCCTAATCCTAACCCTAGCCCGAACCCTAACCCTAACCTTTCCCCGAAGCCTGACCCTCACCCGTCCCCTAATCCTAAGCCGTACCCTAACACTAACCCTCGCCCTCACGCGTACGCTCCCCCTAAAGCGTTGTCGTACCCTCCCCTGGACCCTAAACCGTCCCCGTCCCCTAACCCTAACCCTAGCTCGAACCCTAACCTTAACCCTTCCCCGAAGCCTGACCCTCACACGTCCCCTAATCCTAACCCGTACGATAACACTATCCCGCGCCCTCACACGTACGCTCTCCCTAAAGCGTTGGCGTACCCTCACCTGGACCCTAAACCGTCCCCGTCCCCTAACCCTAACCCTAGCCCGAACCCTAACCCTAACCCTTCCCCGAAGCCTGACCCTCACCCGTCCCCTAATCCTAACCCGTATGCTAACACTAACCCGCGCCCTCACCCGTACACTCCCCCTAAAGCGTTGTCGTACCCTCCCCTGGACCCTAAACATTCCCCGTCCCCTAACCCTAACCCTAGCCCGAACCCTAACCCTAACACTTCCCCGAAGCCTGACCCTCACCCGTCCCCTAATCCTAACCCGTACGCTAACACTAACCCGCGCCCTCACACGTACGCTCCCCCTAAAGTGTTGTCGTACCCTCCCCTGGACCCTAAACCATCCCTGTCCCCTAAACCTAACCCTAGCCCGAACCCTAGCCCTAACACTTCCCCGAAGCCTGACCCTCACCCGTCCCCTAATCCTAAGCCGTACGCTAACACTAACCCACGCCCTCACACGTACGCTCCCGCTAAAGCGTTGTCGTACCCTCCCCTGGACCCTAAACCGTCCCTGTCCCCTAATCCTAACCCTAGCCCGAACCCTAACCCTAACCTTTCCCCGAAGCCTGACCCTCACCCGTCACCTAATCCTAAGCCGTACGCTAACACTAACCCGCGCCCTCACACGTACGCTCCCCCTAAAGCGTTGTCGTACCCTCCCCTGGACCTTAAACCGTCCCCGTCCCCTAACCCTAACCCTAGCCCGAACCGTAACCCCAACCCTTCCCCGAAGCCTGACCCTCACCCGTCCCCTAATCCTAAGCCGTACGCTAACACTAACCCGCGCCCTCACACGTACCCTCCCCCTAAAGCGTTGTCGTACCCTACCCTGGACCCTAAACCGTCCCCATCCCCTAACCCTAACCCTAGCCCGAACCCTAACCCTAACTCTTCCCCGAAGCCTGACCCTCACCCGTCCCCTAATCCTAACCCGTACGCTAACACTAACCCGCGCCCTCACACGTACGCTCCCCCCAAAGCGTTGTCATACCCTCCCCTGGACCCTAAACCGTCCCCGTCCCCTAACCCTAACCCTAGCCCGAACCCTAACCCTAACCCTTCCCCGAAGCCTGACCCTCACCCGTCCCCTAATCCTAAGCCGTACGCTAACACTAACCCACGCCCTCACACGTACGCTTCCCCTAAAGCGTTGTCGTACCCTCCCCTGGACCCTAAACCGTCCCCGTCCCCTAACCCTAACCCTAGCCCGAACCCTAACCCTAAACTTTCCCCGAAGCCTGACCCTCACCCGTCCCCTAATCCTAAACCGTACGCTAACACTAACCCGCGCCCTCACGTGTACGCTCCCCCTAAAGCGTTGTCGTACCCTCCCCTGGACCCTAAACCGTCCCCGTACCCTAACCCTAACCCTAGCCCGAGCCCTAACCCTAACCCTTCCCTGAAGCCTGACACTCACCCGTCACCTAATCCTAACCCGTACGCTAACACTAACCCGCGCCCTCACACGTAAGCTCCCGCTAAAGCGTTGTCGTACCCTCCCCTGGACCCTAAACCGTCCCCGTCCCCTAACCCTAACCCTAGCCCGAACCCTAACCCTAACATTTCCGCGAAGCCTGACCCTCACGCGTCCCATAATCCTAACCCGTACGCTAACACTAACCAGCGCCCTCACACGTACGCTCCCCCTAAAGCGTTGTCGTACCCTCCCCTGGACCCTAAACCGTCCCCGTCCCCTAACCCTAACCCTAGCCCGAACCCTCACCCCAAGCCTTCCCCGAAGCCTGACCCTCACCCGTCCCCTAATCCTAAGCCGTTCGCTAACACTAACCCACGCCCTCACACGTACGTTCCCCCTAAAGCATTGTCGTACCCTCCCCTGGATGCTAAACCGTCCCCGTCCCGTAACCCTAACCCTAGACCGAACCCTAAACCTAAACCTTCCCCGAAGCCTGACCCTCACCCGTCCCCTAATCCTAAGCCGTACGCTAACACTAACCCGCGCCCTCACATGTACGCTCCCCCTAAAGCATTGTCGTACCCTCCCCTGGACCCTAAACCATCCCCTAACCCTAACCCTAGCCCGAACCCTAACCCTAACACTTCCCCGAAGCCTGACACTCACCCGTCCCCTAATCCTAACCCGTACGCTAACACTAACGCGCGCCCTCACACGTACGCTCCCCCTATAGCGTTGTCGTACCCTCCCCTGGACCCTAAACCGTCCCCGTCCCCTAACCGTAACCCTAGCCCGAACCCTAACCCTAACCCTTCCCCGAAGCCTGACCCTCACCCGTCCCCTAATCCTAACCCGTACGCTAACACTAACCCGCGCCCTCACACGTACGCTCCCCCTAAAGGGTGGTCGTACCCTCCCCCGGACCCTAAACCGTCCCCGTCCCCTAACCCTAACCCTAGCCCGAACCCTAACCCTAACCCTTCCCCGAAGCCTGACCCTCACCCGTCCCCTAATCCTAACCCGTACGCTAACACTAACCCGCACCCTCACACGTACGCTCCCCCTAAAGCGTTGTCGTACCCTCCCCGGACCCTAAACCGTCCCCGTCCCCTAACCCTAACCCTAACCCTAACCCTTCACCGAAGCCTGACCCTCATCCGTCCCCTAATCCTAAGCCGTACGCTAACACTAACCCGCGCCCTCACACGTACGCTCCCCCTAAAGCGTTGTCGTACCCTCCCCTGGACCCTAAACCGTCCCCGTCCCCTAACCCTAACCCTAGCCCGAACCCTAACCCTAACCCTTCCCCGAAGCCTGACACTCACCCGTCCCCTAATCCTAACCCGTACGCTAACACTAACGCGCGCCCTCACACGTACGCTCCCCCTAAAGCGTTGTCGTACCCTCCCCTGGACCCTAAACCGTCCCCGTCCCCTAACCGTAACCCTAGCCCGAACCCTAAACCTAACCCTTCCCCGAAGCCTGACCCTCACCCGTCCCCTAATCCTAACCCGTACGCTAACACTAACCCGCGCCCTCACACGTACGCTCCCCCTAAAGCGTTGTCGTACCCTCCCCTGGACCCTAAACCGTCCCCGTCCCCTAACCCTAACCCTAGCACGAACCCTAACCCTAACTCTTCCCCGAAGCCTGACCCTCACCCGTCCCCTAATCCTAACCCGTACGCTAACACTAACCCGCGCCCTCATGCGTACGCTCCCCCTAAAGCATTGTCGTACCCTCCCCTGGACCCTAAACATTCCCCGTCCCCTAACCCTAACCCTAGCCCGAACCCTAACCCTAACCCTTCCCCAAAGCCTGACCCTCAACCGTCCCCTAATCCTAACCCGTACGCTAACACTAACCCGCGCCCTCACACGTACGCTCCCCCTAAAGTGTTGTCGTACCCTCCCCTGGACCCTAAACCATCCCTGTCCCCTAACCCTAACCCTAGCCCGAACCCTAGCCCTAACCCTTCCCCGAAGCCTGACCCTCACACGTCCCCTAATCCTAACCCGTACGATAACACTATCCCGCGCCCTCACACGTACGCTCTCCCTAAAGCGTTGGCGTACCCTCACCTGGACCCTAAACCGTCCCCGTCCCCTAACCCTAACCGTAGCCCGAACCCTAACCCTAACCCTTCCCCGAAGCCTGACCCTCACCCGTCCCCTAATCCTAACCCGTACGCTAACACTAACCCGCGCCCTCACCCGTACGCTCCCCCTAAAGCGTTGTCGTACCCTCCCCTGGACCCTGAACCGTCCCCGTCCCCTAACCCTAACCCTAGCCCGAACCCTAACCCTAACCCTTCACCGAAGCCTGACCCTCATCCGTCCCCTAATCCTAAGCCGTACGCTAACACTAACCCGCGCCCTCACACGTACGCTCCCCCTAACGCGTTGTCGTACCCTCCCTTGGACCTAAACCGTCCCCGTTTCCTAACCCTATCCCTAGCCCGAACCCTAACCCTAACCCTTCCCCGAAGCCTGACCCTCACCCGTCCCCTAATCCTAAGCCGTACGCTAACACTAACCCGCGCCCTCACACGTACGCTCCCCCTAAAGCGTTGTCGTACCCTCCCCTGGACCCTAAACCGTCCCCGTCCCCTAACCCTAAGCCTAGCCCGAACCCTAACCCTAACCCTTCCCCTTAGCCTGACCCTCACCCGTCCCCTAATCCTAACCCGTACGCTAACACTAACCCACGCCCTCACACATACGCTCCCCCTAAAGCGTTGTCGTACCCTCCCCTGGACCCTAAACCGTCCCCATCCCCTAACCCTAACCCTAGCCCGAACCCTAACCCTAACCCTTCCCCGAAGCCTGACCCTCACCCGTCCCCTAATCCTAACCCGTACGCTAACACTAACCCACGCCCTCACACGTACGCTCCCCCTAAAGCGTTGTCGTACCCTCCCCTGGACCCTAAAGCGTCCCCGTCCCCTAAACCTAGCCCGAACCCAAACCCTAACTCTTCCCCGAAGCCTGACCCTCACCCGTCCCCTAATCCTAACCCGTACGCTAACACTAACCCGCGCCCTCATGCGTACGCTCCCCCTAAAGCGTTGTCGTACCCTCCCCTGGACCCTAAACCGTCCCCGTCCCCTAACCCTAACCCTAGCCCGAACCCTAACCCTAACCCTTCCCCGAAGCCTGACCCTCACCCGTCCCCTAATCCTAACCCGTACGCTAACACTAACCCGCGCCCTCACACGTACGCTCCCCCTAATGCGTTGTCGTACCCTCCCCTGGACCCTAAAACGTCCCCGTCCCCTAACCCTAACCCTAGCCCGAACCCTAACCCTAACCCTTCCCCGAACCCTGACCCTCACCCGTCCCCTAATCATAAGCCGTACACTAACACTAACCCGCGCCCTCACACGTACGCTCCCCCTAAAGCGTTGTCGTACCGTCCCCTGGACCCTAAACCGTCCCCGTCTCCTAACCCTAACCCTAGCGCGAACCCTAACCCTAACCCTTCCCCGAAGCCTGACCCTCACCCGTCACCTAATCCTAAGCCGTACGCTAACACTAACCCGCGCCCTCACACGTACGCTCCCCCTAAAGCGTTGTCGTACCCTCCCCTGGACCCTAAACCGTCTCCGTCCCCTAACCCTAACCTTAGCCCGAACCCTAACCCTAACCCTTCCCCGAAGCCTGACCCTCACCCGTCCCCTAATCCTAACCCATACGCTAACACTAACCCGCGCCCTCACACGTACGCTCCCCTTAAAGCGTTGTCGTACCCTCCCCTGGACCCTAAACCGTCCCCGTCCCCTAATCCTATCCTTAGCCCGAACCCTAACCCTAACCTTTCCCCGAAGCTTACCCTCCCCCGTCCCCTAATCCTAAGCCGTACGCTAACACTAACCGGCGCCCTCACACGTACGCTCCCCCTAAAGCGTTGTCGTACCCTCCCCTGGACCCTAAACCGTCCCCGTCCCCTAACCCTAACCCTAGCCAGAACCCTAACCCTAAACCTTCCCTGAAGCCTGACACTCACCCGTCCCCTAATCCTAAGCCGTACGCTAACACTAACCCGCAGCCTCACACGTACGCTCCCCCTAAAGCGTTGTCGTACCCTCCCCTGGACCCTAAACCGTCCCCGTCCCCTAACCCTAACCCTAGCCCGAACCCTAACCCTAACCCTTCCCCGAACCCTGACCCTCACCTGTCCCCTAATCCTAAGCCGTACACTTACACTAACCCACGCCCCCACACGTACGCTCCCCCTAAAGCGTTGTCGTACCCTCCCCTGGACCCTAAACCGTCCCCGTCCCCTAAACCTAGCCCGAACCCTAACCCTAACCCTTCCCCGAAGCCTGACCCTCACCCGTCCCCTAATCCTAACCCGTACGCTAACACTAACCCGCGCCCTCACACGTACGCTCCCCCTAAAGCGTTGTCGTACCCTCCCCTGGACCCTAAACTGTCCCCGTCCCCTAACCCTAACCCTAGCCCGAACCCTAACCCTAACCCTTCCCCGAAGCCTGACCCTCACCCGTCCCGTAATCCTAAGCCGTACGCTAACACTAACCCGCGCCCTCACACGTAAGCTCCCGCTAAAGCGTTGTCGTACCCTCCCCTGGACCCTAAACCGTCCCCGGCCCCTAATCCTAACCCTAGCCCGAACCCTAACCCTAACACTTCCGCGAAGCCTGACCCTCACGCGTCCCATAATCCTAACCCGTACGCTAACACTAACCCGCGCCCTCACACGTACGCTCCCCCTAAAGCGTTGTCGTACCCTCCCCTGGACCCTAAACCGTCCCCGTCCCCTAACCCTAACCCTAGATCGAACCCTAACCCTAAACCTTCCCCGAAGCCTGACCCTCACCCGTCCCCTAATGCTAAGCCGTACGCTAACACTAACCCGCGCCCTCACATGTACGCTCCCCCTAAAGCATTGTCGTACCCTCCCCTGGACCCTAAACCATCCCCTAAACCTAACCCTAGCCCGAACCCTAACCCTAACCCTTCCCCGAAGCCTGACCCTCACCCGTCCCCTAATCCTAAGCCGTACGCTAACACTAACCCGCGCGCTCACACGTACGCTCCCCCTAAAGCGTTGTCGTACCCTCCCCTGGACCCTAAACCGTCCCCGTCCCCTAACCCTAACCCTAGCCCGAACCCTAACCCTAACCCTTCCCCGAAGCCTGACACTCACCCGTCCCCTAATCCTAACCCGTACGCTAACACTAACGCGCGCCCTCACACGTACGCTCCCCGTAAAGCGTTGTCGTACCCTCCCCTGGACCCTAAACCGTCCCCGTCCCCTAACCCTAACCCTAGCCCGAACCCTAACCCTAAAACTTCCCCGAAGCCTGACCCTCACCCGTCCCCTAATCCTAACCCGTACGCTAACACTAACCCGCGCTCTCACACGTACGCTCCCCCTAAAGCGTTGTCGTACCCTCCCCTGGACCCTAAACCGTCCCCGTCTCCTAACCCTAACCCTAGCCCGAACCCTAACCCTAACCCTTCCCCGAAGTCTGACCCTCACCCGTCCCATAATCCTAACCCGTACGCTAACACTAACCCGCGCCCTCACACGTACGCTCACCCTAAAGCGTTGTCGTACCCTCCCCTGGACCCTAAACCGTCCCCGTCCCCTAACCGTAACCCTAGCCCGAACCCTAACCCTAACCCTTCCCCGAAGCCTGACCCTCACCCGTCCCCTAATCCTAACCCGTACACTAACACTAACCCGCGCCCTCACACGTACGCTCCCCCCAAAGCGTTGTCGTACCCTCCCCTGGACCCTAAACCGTCTTCGTACCCTAACCCTAACCCTAGCCCGAACCCTAACCCTCACCCTTCCCCGAAGCCTGACCCTCACCCGTCCCCTAATCCTAACCCATACGCTAACACTAACCCGAGCCCTCACACGTACGCTCCCCCTAAAGCGTTGTCGTACCCTCCCCTGGACCCTAAACCGTCCCCATCCCCTAACCCTAACCCTATCCCGAACCCTAACCCTAACCCTTCCCCGAAGCCTGACCCTCAAACATCCCATAATCCTAACCCGTACGCTAACACTAACCCGCGCCCTCACACGTACGCTCCCCCTAAAGCGTTGTCGTACCCTCCCCTGGACCCTAAACCGTCCCCGTCCCCTAACCCTAATCCTAGCCCGAACCCTAACCCTAACCCTTCCCCGAAGCCTGACCCTCACCCGTCCCATAATCCTAACCCGTACGCTAACACTAACCCGTGCCCTCACACGTACGCTCCCCCTAAAGCGTTGTCGTACCCTCCCCTGGACCCTAAACCGTCCCCGTCCCCTAACCCTAACTCTAGCCCGAACCCTAACCCGAACCCTTCCCCGAAGCCTGACCCTCACCCGTCCCCTAATCCTAACCCGTACGCTAACACTAACCCGCGCCCTCACACGTACGCTCCCCCTAAAGCGTTGTCGTACCCTCCCCTGGACCCTAAACCGTCCCCGTCCCCTAACCCTAACCCTAGCCCGAACCCTAACCCTAACCCTTCCCCGAAGCCTGACCCTCACCCGTCCCCTAATCCTAACCCGTACGCTATCACTAACACGCGCCCTCACACGTACGCTCCCCCTAAAGCGTTGTCGTACCCTCCCCTGGACCCTAAACCGTCCCCGTCCACTAACCCTAACCCTAGCCCGAACCGTAACACTAACCCTTCCCCGAAGCCTGACACTCACCCGTCCCCTAATCCTCACCCGTACGCTAACACTAACCCGCGCCCTCACACCTACGCTCCCCATAAAGCGTTGTCGTACGCTCCCCTGGACCCTAAACAGTCCCCGTCCCCTAACCCTAACCCTAGCCCGAACCCTAACCCTAACCCTTCCCTGAAACCTGACCCTCACCCGTCCCCTAATCCTAACCCGTACGCTAACACTAACCCACGCCCTCACACGTACGCTCCCCCTAAAGCGTTGTCGTACCCTCCCCTGGACCCTAAACCGTCCCCGTCCCCTAACCCGAACCGTATCCCGAACCCTAACCCTAACCCTTCCCCGAAGCCTGACCCTCACCCGTGCCCTAATCCTAACCCGTACGCTAACACTAACCCGCGCCCTCACACGTACGCTCCCCCTTAAGCGTTGTCGTACCCTCCCCTGGACCCTAAACCGTCCCCGTCCCCTAACCCTAACCCTAGCCCGAACCCTAACCCTAACCCTTCCCCGAAGCCTGACCCTCACCCGTCCCCTAATCCTAACCCGTACGCTAACACTAACCCGCGCCCTCACACGTACGCTCCCTGTAAAGCGTTGTCGTACCCTCCCCTGGACCCTAAACCGTCCCCGTCCCCTAACCCTAACCCTAGCCCGAACCCTAACCCTAACCCTTCCCCGAAGCCTGACCCTCACCCGTCCCCTAATCCTAACCCGTACGCTAACACTAACTCACGCCCTCACACATACGCTCCCCCTAAAGCGTTGTCATACCCTCCCCTGGACCCTAAACCATCCCCGTCCCCTAACCCTAACCCTAGCCCGAACCCTAACCCTAACCCTTCCCCGAAGCCTGACCCTCACCCGTCCCCTAATCCTAAGCCGTACACTAACACTAACCCGCGCCCTCACACGTACGCTCCCCCTAAAGCGTTGTCGTACCCTACCCTGGACCCTAAACCGTCCCCGTCTCCTAACCCTAACCCTAGCCCGAACCCTAACCCTAACAATTCCCCGAAGCCTGAACCTCACCCGTCACCTAATCCTAAGCCGTACGCTAACACTAACCCGCGCCCTCACACGTACGCTCCCCCTAAAGCGTTGTCGTACCCTCCCCTGGACCCTAAACCGTCTCCGTTCCCTAACCCTAACCTTAGCCCGAACCCTAACCCTAACCCTTCCCCGAAGCCTGACCCTCACCCGTCCCCTAATCCTAACAATACGCTAACACTAACCCGCGCCCTCACACGTACCCTCCCCTTAAATCGTTGTCGTACCCTCCCCTGGACCCTAAACCGTCCCCGTCCCCTAACCCTAACCCTAGCCCGAACCCTAACCCTAAACCTTCCCCGAAGCCTGACCCTCACCCGTCCCCTAATCCTAAACCATACGCTAACCCTAACCCGGGCCCTCACACGTACGCTCCCCCAAAGCGTTGTCGTACCCTCCCCTGGACCCTAAACCGTCCCCGTCCCCTAACCCTAACCCTAGCCCGAACCCTAACCCTAAACCTTCCCCAAAGCCTGACCCTCACCCGTCCCCTAATCCTAAACCATACGCTAACACTAACCCGGGCCCTCACACGTACGCTCCCCTTAAAGCGTTGTCGTACCCTCCCCTGGACCCTAAACCGTCCCCGTCCCCTAACACTAACCCTAGCCCGAACCCTAACCCTAACCCTTCCCCGAAGCCTGACCCTCACCCGTCCCCTAATCCTAAGCCGTACGCTAACACTAACCCGCGCCCTCACACGTACGCTCCACCTAAAGCGTTGTCGTACCCTCCCCTGGACCCTAAACCGTCCCCGTCCCCTAACCCTAACCCTAGCCCGAACCCTAACCCTAACCCTTCTCCGAAGCCGGACCCTCACCCGTCACCTAATCCTAACCCGTACGCTAACACTAACCCACGCCCTCACACATACGCTCCCCCTAAAGCGTTGTCGTACCCTCCCCTGGACCCTAAACCGTCCCCGTCCCCTAACCCTAACCCTAGCCCGAACCCTAACCCTAAACCTTCCCCGAAGCCTGACCCTCACCCGTCCCCTAATCCTAACACGTACGCAAACACTAACCCGCGCCCTCACACCTACGCTCCCCCTAAAGCGTTGTCGTACCCTCCCCTGGACCCTAAACCGTCCCCATCCCCTAAACCTAACCCTAGCCCGAACCCTAACCCTAACCCTTTCCCGAAGCCTGAGCCTCACCCGTCCCCTAATCCTAAGCCGTACGCTAACACTAACCCGCGCCCTCACACGTACGCTCCCCCTAAAGCGTTGTCGTACCCTCCCCTGGACCCTAAACTGTCCCCGTCCCCTAACCCTAACCCTAGCCCGAACCCTAACCCTAACCCTTCCCCGAAGCCTGACCCTCACCCGTCCCCTAATCCTAAGCCGTACGCTAACACTAACTCGCGCCCTCACACGTACGCTCCCCGTAAAGAGTTGTCGTACCCTCCCCTGGACCCTAAACCGTCCCCGTCCCCTAACCCTAACCCTAGCCCGAACCCTAACCCTAACCCTTCCCCGAAGCCTGACCCTCACCCGTCCCCTAATCCTAACCCGTACGCTAACACTAACCCACGCCCTCACACGTACGCTCCCCCTAAAGCGTTGTCGTACCCTCCCCTGGACCCTAAACCGTCCCCGTCCCCTAAACCTAGCCCGAACCCTAACCCTAACCCTTCCCCGAAGCCTGACCCTCACCCGTCCCCTAATCCTAACCCGTACGCTAACACTAACCCGCGCCCTCACGCGTACGCTCCCCCTAAAGCGTTGTCGTACCCTCCCCTGGACCCTAAACCGTCCCCGTCCCCTAATCCTATCCTTAGCCCGAACCCTAACCCTAACCTTTCCCCGAAGCTTACCCTCACCCGTCCCCTAAACCTAAGCCGTACGCTAACACTAACTGGCGCCCTCACACGTACGCTCCCCCTAAAGCGTTGTCGTACCCTCCCCTGGACCCTAAACCGTCTCCGTCCCCTAACCCTAACCCTAGCCAGAACCCTAACCCTAACACTTCCCCGAAGCCTGACCCTCAACCGTCCCCTAATCCTAACCCGTACGCTAACACTAACCCGCGCCCTCACACGTACGCTCCCCCTAAAGCATTGTCGTACCCTCCCCTGGACCCTAAACCGTCCCCGTCCCCTAACCCTAGCCCGAACCCTAACCCTAAAACTTCCCCGAAGCCTGACCCTCACCCGTCCCCAAATCCTAACCCGTACGCTAACACTAACCCGCGCCCTCACACGTACGCTCCCCCTAAAGCGTTGTCGTACCCTCCCCTGGACCCTAAACCGTCCCCGTCCCCTAACCCTAACCCTAGCCCGAACCCTAACCCTAACCCTTCCCCGAAGCCTGACCCTCACTCGTCCCCTAATCCTAACCCGTACGCTAACACTAACCTGTGCCCTCACACGTACGCTCCCCCTAAAGCGTTGTCGTACCCTCCCCTGGACCCTAAACTGTCCCCGTCCCCTAACCCTAACCCTAGCCCGAACCCTAACCCTAACCCTTCCCCGAAGCCTGACCCTCACCCGTCCCCTAATCCTAACCCGTACGCTAACACTAACCCGCGCCCTCACACGTACGCTCCCCCTAAAGCGTTGTCGTACCCTCCCCTGGACACTAAACCGTCCCCGTCCCCTAACCCTAACCCTAGCGCGAGCCCTAACCCTAACCCTTCCCTGAAGCCTGACCCTCACCCGTCACCTAATCCTAACACGTACGCTAACACTAACCCGCGCCCTCACACGTACGCTCCCCCTAAAGCATTGTCGTACACTCCCCTGGACCCTAAACTGTCCCCGTCCCCTAACCCTAACCCTAGACCGAACCCTAACCCTAACACTTCCCCGAAGCCTGACCCTCACCCGTCCCCTAACCCTAAGCCGTACGGTAACACTAACCCGCGCCCTCAAACGTACGTTCCCCCTAAAGCGTTGTCGTACCCTCCCCTGGACCCTAAACATTCCCCGTCCCCTAACCCTAACCCTAGCCCGAACCCTAGCCCTAACACTTCCCCGAAGCCTGACCCTCACCCGTCCCCTAATCCTAAGCCGTACGCTAACACTAACCCACGCCCTCACACGTACGCTCCCCCTAAAGCGTTGTCGTACCCTCCCCTGGACCCTAAACCGTCCCTGTCCCCTAATCCTAAACCTAGCCCGAACCCTAACCCTAACCTTTCCCCGAAGCCTGACACTCACCCGTCCCCTAATCCTAAGCCGTACGCTAACACTAACCCTCGCCCTCACGCGTACGCTCCCCCTAAAGCGTTGTCGTACCCTCCCATGGACCCTAAACCGTCCCCGTCCCCTAACCCTAACCCTAGCTCGAACCCTAACCCTAACCCTTCCCCGAAACCTGACCCTCACACGTCCCCTAATCCTAACCCGTACGCTAACACTATCCCGCGCCCTCACACGTACGCTCTCCCTAAAGCGTTGGAGTACCCTCACCTGGACCCTAAACCGTCCCCGTCCCCTAACCCTAACCCTAGCCCGAACCCTAACCCTAACCCTTCCCCGAAGCCTGACCCTCACCCGTCCCCTAATCCTAACCCGTACGCTAACACTAACCCGCACACTCACACGTACGCTCCCCCTAAAGCGTTGTCGTACCCTCCCCTGGACCCTAAACCGTCCCCGTCCCCTAACCCTAACCCTAGCCCGAACCCTAACCCTAACCCTTCCCCGAAGCCTGACCCTCACCCGTCCCCTAATCCTAAGCCGTACGTAACACTAACCCGCGCCCTCACACGTACGCTCCCCCTAAAGCGTTGTCGTACCCTACCCTGGACTCTAAACCGTCCCCGTCCCCTAACCCTAACCCTAGCCCGAACCCTAACCCTAACTCTTCCCCGAAGCCTGACCCTCACCCGTCCCCTAATCCTAACCCGTACGCTAACACTAACCCGCGCCCTCACACGTACGCTCCCCCTAAAGCGTTGTCGTACCCTCCCCTGGACCCTAAACCGTCCCCGTCCCCTAACCCTAACCCTAGCCCGAACCCTAACCCTAAAGTTTCCCCGAAGACTGACCCTCACCCGTCCCCTAATCCTAAACCGTACGCTAACACTAACCCGCGCCCTGACACGTACGCTCCCCCTAAAGCGCTGTCGTACCCTCCCCTGGACCCTAAACCGTCCCCGTCCCCTAACCCTAACCCTAGCCCGAGCCCTAACCCTAACCCTTCCATGAAGCCTGACACTCACCCGTCCCCTAATCCTAACCCGTACGCTAACACTAACCCGCGCCCTCACACGTACGCTCCCCCTAAAGCATTGTCGTACCCTCTCCTGGAACCTAAACCTTCCCCGTCCCCTAACCCTAACCCTAGCCCGAACCCTAACCCTAACCCTTCCCCGAAGACTGACCCTCACCCGTCCCCTAATCCTAAGCCGTACGCTAACACTAACCCGCGCCCTCACACGTAAGCTCCCGCTAAAGCGTTGTCGTACCATCCCCTGGACCCTAAACCGTCCCCGTCCCCTAACCCTAACCCTAGCCCGAACCCTAACACTAACACTTCCGCGAAGCCTGACCCTCACGCGTCCCATAATCCTAACCCGTACGCTAACACTAACGCGCGCCCTCACACGTACGCTCCCCCTAAAGCGTTGTCGTACCCTCCCCTGGACCCTAAACCGTCCCCGTCCCCTAACCGTAACCCTAGCCCGAACCCTAACCCTAACCCTTCCCCGAAGCCTGACCCTCACCCGTCCCCTAATCCTAACCCGTACGCTATCACTAACACGCGCCCTCACACGTACGCTCCCCCTAAAGCGTTGTCGTACCCTCCTCTGGACCCTAAACCGTCCCCGTCCCCTAACCCTAACCCTAGCCCGAACCCTAACCCTAACCCTTCCCCGAAGCCTGACCCTCACCCGTCCCCTAATTCTAAGCCGTACGCTAACACTAACCCGCGCCCTCACACGTACGCTCCTCCTAAAGCGTTGTCGTACCCTCCCCTGAACCCTAAACCGTCCACGTCTCCTAACCCTAACCCTAGCCCGAACCCTAACCCTAAACCTTCCCCGAAGCCTGACCCTCACCCGTCCCCTAATCCTAACCCGTACGCTAACACTAACCCGCGACCTCACACGTACGCTCCCCCTAAAGCGTTGTCGTACCCTCCCCTGGACCCTAAACCGTCCCCGTCCCTTAACCCTAACCCTAGCCCGAACCCTAACCCTAACCCTTCCCCGAAGCCTGACCCTCACCCGTCCCCTAATCCTAACCCGTACGCTAACACTAACCCGCGCCCTCACACGTACGCTCCCCCTAAAGCGTTGTCGTACCCTCCCCTGGACCCTAAACCGTCCCCATCCCCTAACCCTAACCCTAGCCCGAACACTAACCCTAACCCTTCCCCGAAGCCTGACCCTCACCCGTCCCCTAATCCTAACCCGTACGCTAACACTAACCCGCGCCCTCACACGTACGCTCCCCCTAAAGCGTTGTCGTACCCTCCCCTGAACCCTAAACCGTCCCCGTCCCCTAACCATAACCCTAGCCCGAACCCTAACCCTAACCCTTCCCTGAAGCCTGACCCTCACCCGTCCCCTAATCCTAAGCCGTACGCTAACACTAACCCAAGCTCTCACACGTACGCTCCCCCTAAAGCATTGTCGTACCCTCCCCTGGACCCTAAACCGTCTCCGTCCCCTAACCCTAACCCTAGCCCGAACCCTAACCCTAACCCTTCCCCGAAGCCTGACCCTCACCCGTCCCCTAATCCTAAGCCGTACTCTAACACTAACCCGCGCCCTCATACGTACGCTCCCCCTAAAGCATTGTCATACACTCCCCTGGACCCTAAACCGTCCCCGTCCCCTAACCCTAACCCTAGCCCGAACCCTAACCCTAACCCTTCCCCGAAGCCTGACCCTCACCCGTCCCTTAATCCTAACCCGTACGCTAACACTAACCCGCGCCCTCACGCGTATGCTCCCCGTAAAGCGTTGTCGTACCCTCCCCTGGACCCTAAACCGTCCCCGTCCCCTAACCCTAACCCTAGCCCGAACCCTAACCCTAAAACTTCCCCGAAGCCTGACCCTCACCCGTCCCCTAATCCTAAGCCGTACGCTAACACTAACCCGCGCCATCACGCGTACACTTGACGTAAACCGTTGTCGTACCCTCCCCTGGACCCTAAACCATCCCTCTCCCCTAACACTAACCCTAGCCCGAACCCTAACCCTAACCCTTCCCCGAAGCCTGACCCTCACCCGTCCCCTAATCCTAAGCCTTACGCTAACTCTAACCCGCGCCCTCACACCTACGCTCCCCCTAAAGCGTTGTCGTACCCTCCCCTGGACCCTAAACCGTCCCCGTCCCCTAACCCTAACCCTAGCCCGAACTCTAACCCTAACCCTTCCAGAAGCCTGACCCTCACCCGTCCCCTAATCCTAACCCGTACGCTAACACTAACCCGCGCTCTCACACGTACGCTCCCCCTAAAGCGTTGTCGTACCCTCCCCTGGACCCTAAACCGTCCCCGTCCCCTAACCCTAACCCTAGCTGGAACCCTAACCCTAACCCTTCCCCGAAGCCTAACCCTCACCCGTCCCCTAATCCTCACACTTATGCTAACACTAACCCGCGCCCTCACACGTACGCTCCCCCTAAATTATTGTCGTACCCTCCCCTGGACCCTAAACCGTCCCCGTCCCCTAACCCTAACCCTAGCCCGAACCCTAACCCTAACCCACCCCCGAAGCCTGACCCGCACCCGTCCCCTAATCCTAACCTGTACGCTAACACTAACCCGCGCCCTCACACGTACGCTCCCTCAAAAGCGTTGACGTGCCCTCCCCTGGACCCTAAACCGTCCCCGTCCCCTAACCCTAACCCTAGCCAGAACCCTAACCCTAACCCTTCCCCGAAGCCTGACCCTCACCCGTCCCCTAATCCTAACACGTACGCTAACACTAACCCGCGTCCTCACACGTACGCTCCCCCTAAAGCGTTGTCGTACCCTCCCCTGGACCCTAAACCGTCCCCGTCCCCTAACCCTAACCCTAGCCCGAACCCTAACCCTAACCCTTCCCCGAAGCCTGACCCTCACTCGTCCCCTAATCCTAACCCGTACGCTAACACTAACCTGTGCCCTCACACGTACGCTCCCCCTAAAGCGTTGTCGTACCCTCCCCTGGACCCTAAACTGTCCCTGTCCCCTAACCCTAACCCTAGCCCGAACCCTAACCCTAACCCTTCCCCGAAGCCTGACCCTCACCCGTCCCCTAATCCTAACCCGTACGCTAACACTAACCCGCGCCCTCACACGTACGCTCCCCCTAAAGCATGTCGTACCCTCCCCTGGACACTAAACCGTCCCCGTCCCCTAACCCTAACCCTAGCGCGAGCCCTAACCCTAACCCTTCCCTGAAGCCTGACCCTCACCCGTCACCTAATCCTAACACGTACGCTAACACTAACCCGCGCCCTCACACGTACGCTCCCCCTAAAGCATTGTCGTACACTCCCCTGGACCCTAAACTGTCCCCGTCCCCTAACCCTAACCCTAGACCGAACCCTAACCCTAACACTTCCCCGAAGCCTGACCCTCACCCGTCCCCTAACCCTAAGCCGTACGGTAACACTAACCCGCGCCCTCAAACGTACGTTCCCCCTAAAGAGTTGTCGTACCCTCCCCTGGACCCTAAACATTCCCCGTCCCCTAACCCTAACCCTAGCCCGAACCCTAGCCCTAACACTTCCCCGAAGCCTGACCCTCACCCGTCCCCTAATCATAAGCCGTACACTAACACTAACCCGCGCCCTCACACGTACGCTCCCCCTAAAGCGTTGTCGTACCGTCCCCTGGACCCTAAACCGTCCCCGTCTCCTAACCCTAACCCTAGCGCGAACCCTAACCCTAACCCTTCCCCGAAGCCTGACCCTCACCCGTCACCTAATCCTAAGCCGTACGCTAACACTAACCCGCGCCCTCACACGTACGCTCCCCCTAAAGCGTTGTCGTACCCTCCCCTGGACCCTAAACCGTCTCCGTCCCCTAACCCTAACCTTAGCCCGAACCCTAACCCTAACCCTTCCCCGAAGCCTGACCCTCACCCGTCCCCTAATCCTAACCCATACGCTAACACTAACCCGCGCCCTCACACGTACGCTCCCCTTAAAGCGTTGTCGTACCCTCCCCTGGACCCTAAACCGTCCCCGTCCCCTAATCCTATCCTTAGCCCGAACCCTAACCCTAACCTTTCCCCGAAGCTTACCCTCCCCCGTCCCCTAATCCTAAGCCGTACGCTAACACTAACCGGCGCCCTCACACGTACGCTCCCCCTAAAGCGTTGTCGTACCCTCCCCTGGACCCTAAACCGTCCCCGTCCCCTAACCCTAACCCTAGCCAGAACCCTAACCCTAAACCTTCCCTGAAGCCTGACACTCACCCGTCCCCTAATCCTAAGCCGTACGCTAACACTAACCCGCAGCCTCACACGTACGCTCCCCCTAAAGCGTTGTCGTACCCTCCCCTGGACCCTAAACCGTCCCCGTCCCCTAACCCTAACCCTAGCCCGAACCCTAACCCTAACCCTTCCCCGAAGCCTGACCCTCACCTGTCCCCTAATCCTAAGCCGTACACTTACACTAACCCACGCCCCCACACGTACGCTCCCCCTAAAGCGTTGTCGTACCCTCCCCTGGACCCTAAACCGTCCCCGTCCCCTAAACCTAGCCCGAACCCTAACCCTAACCCTTCCCCGAAGCCTGACCCTCACCCGTCCCCTAATCCTAACCCGTACGCTAACACTAACCCGCGCCCTCACACGTACGCTCCCCCTAAAGCGTTGTCGTACCCTCCCCTGGACCCTAAACTGTCCCCGTCCCCTAACCCTAACCCTAGCCCGAACCCTAACCCTAACCCTTCCCCGAAGCCTGACCCTCACCCGTCCCGTAATCCTAAGCCGTACGCTAACACTAACCCGCGCCCTCACACGTAAGCTCCCGCTAAAGCGTTGTCGTACCCTCCCCTGGACCCTAAACCGTCCCCGGCCCCTAATCCTAACCCTAGCCCGAACCCTAACCCTAACACTTCCGCGAAGCCTGACCCTCACGCGTCCCATAATCCTAACCCGTACGCTAACACTAACCCGCGCCCTCACACGTACGCTCCCCCTAAAGCGTTGTCGTACCCTCCCCTGGACCCTAAACCGTCCCCGTCCCCTAACCCTAACCCTAGACCGAACCCTAACCCTAAACCTTCCCCGAAGCCTGACCCTCACCCGTCCCCTAATGCTAAGCCGTACGCTAACACTAACCCGCGCCCTCACATGTACGCTCCCCCTAAAGCATTGTCGTACCCTCCCCTGGACCCTAAACCATCCCCTAAACCTAACCCTAGCCCGAACCCTAACCCTAACCCTTCCCCGAAGCCTGACCCTCACCCGTCCCCTAATCCTAAGCCGTACGCTAACACTAACCCGCGCGCTCACACGTACGCTCCCCCTAAAGCGTTGTCGTACCCTCCCCTGGACCCTAAACCGTCCCCGTCCCCTAACCCTAACCCTAGCCCGAACCCTAACCCTAACCCTTCCCCGAAGCCTGACACTCACCCGTCCCCTAATCCTAACCCGTACGTTAACACTAACGCGCGCCCTCACACGTACGCTCCCCGTAAAGCGTTGTCGTACCCTCCCCTGGACCCTAAACCGTCCCCGTCCCCTAACCCTAACCCTAGCCCGAACCCTAACCCTAAAACTTCCCCGAAGCCTGACCCTCACCCGTCCCCTAATCCTAACCCGTACGCTAACACTAACCCGCGCCCTCACACGTACGCTCCCCCTAAAGCGTTGTCGTACCCTCCCCTGGACCCTAAACCGTCCCCGTCCCCTAACCCTAACCCTAGCCCGAACCCTAACCCTAACCCTTCCCCGAAGCCTGACACTCACCCGTCCCCTAATCCTAACCCGTACGTTAACACTAACGCGCGCCCTCACACGTACGCTCCCCGTAAAGCGTTGTCGTACCCTCCCCTGGACCCTAAACCGTCCCCGTCCCCTAACCCTAACCCTAGCCCGAACCCTAACCCTAAAACTTCCCCGAAGCCTGACCCTCACCCGTCCCCTAATCCTAACCCGTACGCTAACACTAACCCGCGCCCTCACACGTACGCTCCCCCTAAAGCGTTGTCGTACCCTCCCCTGGACCCTAAACCGTCCCCGTCTCCTAACCCTAACCCTAGCCCGAACCCTAACCCTAACCCTTCCCCGAAGTCTGACCCTCACCCGTCCCATAATCCTAACCCGTACGCTAACACTAACCCGCGCCCTCACACGTACGCTCACCCTAAAGCGTTGTCGTACCCTCCCCTGGACCCTAAACCGTCCCCGTCCCCTAACCGTAACCCTAGCCCGAACCCTAACCCTAACCCTTCCCCGAAGCCTGACCCTCACCCGTCCCCTAATCCTAACCCGTACACTAACACTAACCCGCGCCCTCACACGTACGCTCCCCCCAAAGCGTTGTCGTACCCTCCCCTGGACCCTAAACCGTCTTCGTACCCTAACCCTAACCCTAGCCCGAACCCTAACCCTCACCCTTCCCCGAAGCCTGACCCTCACCCGTCCCCTAATCCTAACCCATACGCTAACACTAACCCGAGCCCTCACACGTACGCTCCCCCTAAAGCGTTGTCGTACCCTCCCCTGGACCCTAAACCGTCCCCATCCCCTAACCCTAACCCTATCCCGAACCCTAACCCTAACCCTTCCCCGAAGCCTGACCCTCAAACATCCCATAATCCTAACCCGTACGCTAACACTAACCCGCGCCCTCACACGTACGCTCCCCCTAAAGCGTTGTCGTACCCTCCCCTGGACCCTAAACCGTCCCCGTCCCCTAACCCTAATCCTAGCCCGAACCCTAACCCTAACCCTTCCCCGAAGCCTGACCCTCACCCGTCCCATAATCCTAACCCGTACGCTAACACTAACCCGTGCCCTCACACGTACGCTCCCCCTAAAGCGTTGTCGTACCCTCCCCTGGACCCTAAACCGTCCCCGTCCCCTAACCCTAACTCTAGCCCGAACCCTAACCCGAACCCTTCCCCGAAGCCTGACCCTCACCCGTCCCCTAATCCTAACCCGTACGCTAACACTAACCCGCGCCCTCACACGTACGCTCCCCCTAAAGCGTTGTCGTACCCTCCCCTGGACCCTAAACCGTCCCCGTCCCCTAACCCTAACCCTAGCCCGAACCCTAACCCTAACCCTTCCCCGAAGCCTGACCCTCACCCGTCCCCTAATCCTAACCCGTACGCTATCACTAACACGCGCCCTCACACGTACGCTCCCCCTAAAGCGTTGTCGTACCCTCCCCTGGACCCTAAACCGTCCCCGTCCACTAACCCTAACCCTAGCCCGAACCGTAACACTAACCCTTCCCCGAAGCCTGACACTCACCCGTCCCCTAATCCTCACCCGTACGCTAACACTAACCCGCGCCCTCACACCTACGCTCCCCATAAAGCGTTGTCGTACGCTCCCCTGGACCCTAAACAGTCCCCGTCCCCTAACCCTAACCCTAGCCCGAACCCTAACCCTAACCCTTCCCTGAAACCTGACCCTCACCCGTCCCCTAATCCTAACCCGTACGCTAACACTAACCCACGCCCTCACACGTACGCTCCCCCTAAAGCGTTGTCGTACCCTCCCCTGGACCCTAAACCGTCCCCGTCCCCTAACCCGAACCGTATCCCGAACCCTAACCCTAACCCTTCCCCGAAGCCTGACCCTCACCCGTGCCCTAATCCTAACCCGTACGCTAACACTAACCCGCGCCCTCACACGTACGCTCCCCCTTAAGCGTTGTCGTACCCTCCCCTGGACCCTAAACCGTCCCCGTCCCCTAACCCTAACCCTAGCCCGAACCCTAACCCTAACCCTTCCCCGAAGCCTGACCCTCACCCGTCCCCTAATCCTAACCCGTACGCTAACACTAACCCGCGCCCTCACACGTACGCTCCCTGTAAAGCGTTGTCGTACCCTCCCCTGGACCCTAAACCGTCCCCGTCCCCTAACCCTAACCCTAGCCCGAACCCTAACCCTAACCCTTCCCCGAAGCCTGACCCTCACCCGTCCCCTAATCCTAACCCGTACGCTAACACTAACTCACGCCCTCACACATACGCTCCCCCTAAAGCGTTGTCATACCCTCCCCTGGACCCTAAACCATCCCCGTCCCCTAACCCTAACCCTAGCCCGAACCCTAACCCTAACCCTTCCCCGAAGCCTGACCCTCACCCGTCCCCTAATCCTAAGCCGTACACTAACACTAACCCGCGCCCTCACACGTACGCTCCCCCTAAAGCGTTGTCGTACCCTACCCTGGACCCTAAACCGTCCCCGTCTCCTAACCCTAACCCTAGCCCGAACCCTAACCCTAACAATTCCCCGAAGCCTGAACCTCACCCGTCACCTAATCCTAAGCCGTACGCTAACACTAACCCGCGCCCTCACACGTACGCTCCCCCTAAAGCGTTGTCGTACCCTCCCCTGGACCCTAAACCGTCTCCGTCCCCTAACCCTAACCTTAGCCCGAACCCTAACCCTAACCCTTCCCCGAAGCCTGACCCTCACCCGTCCCCTAATCCTAACAATACGCTAACACTAACCCGCGCCCTCACACGTACCCTCCCCTTAAATCGTTGTCGTACCCTCCCCTGGACCCTAAACCGTCCCCGTCCCCTAACCCTAACCCTAGCCCGAACCCTAACCCTAAACCTTCCCCGAAGCCTGACCCTCACCCGTCCCCTAATCCTAAACCATACGCTAACCCTAACCCGGGCCCTCACACGTACGCTCCCCCAAAGCGTTGTCGTACCCTCCCCTGGACCCTAAACCGTCCCCGTCCCCTAACCCTAACCCTAGCCCGAACCCTAACCCTAAACCTTCCCCAAAGCCTGACCCTCACCCGTCCCCTAATCCTAAACCATACGCTAACACTAACCCGGGCCCTCACACGTACGCTCCCCCTAAAGCGTTGTCGTACCCTCCCCTGGACCCTAAACCGTCCCCGTCCCCTAACACTAACCCTAGCCCGAACCCTAACCCTAACCCTTCCCCGAAGCCTGACCCTCACCCGTCCCCTAATCCTAAGCCGTACGCTAACACTAACCCGCGCCCTCACACGTACGCTCCACCTAAAGCGTTGTCGTACCCTCCCCTGGACCCTAAACCGTCCCCGTCCCCTAACCCTAACCCTAGCCCGAACCCTAACCCTAACCCTTCTCCGAAGCCGGACCCTCACCCGTCCCCTAATCCTAACCCGTACGCTAACACTAACCCACGCCCTCACACATACGCTCCCCCTAAAGCGTTGTCGTACCCTCCCCTGGACCCTAAACCGTCCCCGTCCCCTAACCCTAACCCTAGCCCGAACCCTAACCCTAAACCTTCCCCGAAGCCTGACCCTCACCCGTCCCCTAATCCTAACACGTACGCAAACACTAACCCGCGCCCTCACACCTACGCTCCCCCTAAAGCGTTGTCGTACCCTCCCCTGGACCCTAAACCGTCCCCATCCCCTAAACCTAACCCTAGCCCGAACCCTAACCCTAACCCTTTCCCGAAGCCTGAGCCTCACCCGTCCCCTAATCCTAAGCCGTACGCTAACACTAACCCGCGCCCTCACACGTACGCTCCCCCTAAAGCGTTGTCGTACCCTCCCCTGGACCCTAAACTGTCCCCGTCCCCTAACCCTAACCCTAGCCCGAACCCTAACCCTAACCCTTCCCCGAAGCCTGACCCTCACCCGTCCCCTAATCCTAAGCCGTACGCTAACACTAACTCGCGCCCTCACACGTACGCTCCCCGTAAAGAGTTGTCGTACCCTCCCCTGGACCCTAAACCGTCCCCGTCCCCTAACCCTAACCCTAGCCCGAACCCTAACCCTAACCCTTCCCCGAAGCCTGACCCTCACCCGTCCCCTAATCCTAACCCGTACGCTAACACTAACCCACGCCCTCACACGTACGCTCCCCCTAAAGCGTTGTCGTACCCTCCCCTGGACCCTAAACCGTCCCCGTCCCCTAAACCTAGCCCGAACCCTAACCCTAACCCTTCCCCGAAGCCTGACCCTCCCCCGTCCCCTAATCCTAACCCGTACGCTAACACTAACCCGCGCCCTCACGCGTACGCTCCCCCTAAAGCGTTGTCGTACCCTCCCCTGGACCCTAAACCGTCCCCGTCCCCTAACCCTAACCCTAGCCCGAACCCTAACCCTAACCCTTCCCCGAAGCCTGACCCTCACCCGTCCCCTAATCCTAACCCGTACGCTAACACTAACCCGCGCCCTCACACGTACGCTCCCCCTAATGCGTTGGCGTACCCTCCCCTGGACCCTAAACCGTCCCCGTCCCCTAATCCTATCCTTAGCCCGAACCCTAACCCTAACCTTTCCCCGAAGCTTACCCTCACCCGTCCCCTAAACCTAAGCCGTACGCTAACACTAACTGGCGCCCTCACACGTACGCTCCCCCTAAAGCGTTGTCGTACCCTCCCCTGGACCCTAAACCGTCTCCGTCCCCTAACCCTAACCCTAGCCAGAACCCTAACCCTAACACTTCCCCGAAGCCTGACCCTCAACCGTCCCCTAATCCTAACCCGTACGCTAACACTAACCCGCGCCCTCACACGTACGCTCCCCCTAAAGCATTGTCGTACCCTCCCCTGGACCCTAAACCGTCCCCGTCCCCTAACCCTAGCCCGAACCCTAACCCTAAAACTTCCCCGAAGCCTGACCCTCACCCGTCCCCAAATCCTAACCCGTACGCTAACACTAACCCGCGCCCTCACACGTACGCTCCCCCTAAAGCGTTGTCGTACCCTCCCCTGGACCCTAAACCGTCCCCGTCCCCTAACCCTAACCCTAGCCCGAACCCTAACCCTAACCCTTCCCCGAAGCCTGACCCTCACTCGTCCCCTAATCCTAACCCGTACGCTAACACTAACCTGTGCCCTCACACGTACGCTCCCCCTAAAGCGTTGTCGTACCCTCCCCTGGACCCTAAACTGTCCCCGTCCCCTAACCCTAACCCTAGCCCGAACCCTAACCCTAACCCTTCCCCGAAGCCTGACCCTCACCCGTCCCCTAATCCTAACCCGTACGCTAACACTAACCCGCGCCCTCACACGTACGCTCCCCCTAAAGCGTTGTCGTACCCTCCCCTGGACACTAAACCGTCCCCGTCCCCTAACCCTAACCCTAGCGCGAGCCCTAACCCTAACCCTTCCCTGAAGCCTGACCCTCACCCGTCACCTAATCCTAACACGTACGCTAACACTAACCCGCGCCCTCACACGTACGCTCCCCCTAAAGCATTGTCGTACACTCCCCTGGACCCTAAACTGTCCCCGTCCCCTAACCCTAACCCTAGACCGAACCCTAACCCTAACACTTCCCCGAAGCCTGACCCTCACCCGTCCCCTAACCCTAAGCCGTACGGTAACACTAACCCACGCCCTCAAACGTACGTTCCCCCTAAAGCGTTGTCGTACCCTCCCCTGGACCCTAAACATTCCCCGTCCCCTAACCCTAACCCTAGCCCGAACCCTAGCCCTAACACTTCCCCGAAGCCTGACCCTCACCCGTCCCCTAATCCTAAGCCGTACGCTAACACTAACCCACGCCCTCACACGTACGCTCCCCCTAAAGCGTTGTCGTACCCTCCCCTGGACCCTAAACCGTCCCTGTCCCCTAATCCTAAACCTAGCCCGAACCCTAACCCTAACCTTTCCCCGAAGCCTGACACTCACCCGTCCCCTAATCCTAAGCCGTACGCTAACACTAACCCTCGCCCTCACGCGTACGCTCCCCCTAAAGCGTTGTCGTACCCTCCCATGGACCCTAAACCGTCCCCGTCCCCTAAACCTAACCCTAGCTCGAACCCTAACCCTAACCCTTCCCCGAAACCTGACCCTCACACGTCCCCTAATCCTAACCCGTACGCTAACACTATCCCGCGCCCTCACACGTACGCTCTCCCTAAAGCGTTGGAGTACCCTCACCTGGACCCTAAACCGTCCCCGTCCCCTAACCCTAACCCTAGCCCGAACCCTAACCCTAACCCTTCCCCGAAGCCTGACCCTCACCCGTCCCCTAATCCTAACCCGTACGCTAACACTAACCCGCACACTCACACGTACGCTCCCCCTAAAGCGTTGTCGTACCCTCCCCTGGACCCTAAACCGTCCCCGTCCCCTAACCCTAACCCTAGCCCGAACCCTAACCCTAACCCTTCCCCGAAGCCTGACCCTCACCCGTCCCCTAATCCTAAGCCGTACGTAACACTAACCCGCGCCCTCACACGTACGCTCCCCCTAAAGCGTTGTCGTACCCTACCCTGGACTCTAAACCGTCCCCGTCCCCTAACCCTAACCCTAGCCCGAACCCTAACCCTAACTCTTCCCCGAAGCCTGACCCTCACCCGTCCCCTAATCCTAACCCGTACGCTAACACTAACCCGCGCCCTCACACGTACGCTCCCCCTAAAGCGTTGTCGTACCCTCCCCTGGACCCTAAACCGTCCCCGTCCCCTAACCCTAACCCTAGCCCGAACCCTAACCCTAAAGTTTCCCCGAAGACTGACCCTCACCCGTCCCCTAATCCTAAACCGTACGCTAACACTAACCCGCGCCCTGACACGTACGCTCCCCCTAAAGCGCTGTCGTACCCTCCCCTGGACCCTAAACCGTCCCCGTCCCCTAACCCTAACCCTAGCCCGAGCCCTAACCCTAACCCTTCCATGAAGCCTGACACTCACCCGTCCCCTAATCCTAACCCGTACGCTAACACTAACCCGCGCCCTCACACGTACGCTCCCCCTAAAGCATTGTCGTACCCTCTCCTGGAACCTAAACCTTCCCCGTCCCCTAACCCTAACCCTAGCCCGAACCCTAACCCTAACCCTTCCCCGAAGACTGACCCTCACCCGTCCCCTAATCCTAAGCCGTACGCTAACACTAACCCGCGCCCTCACACGTAAGCTCCCGCTAAAGCGTTGTCGTACCATCCCCTGGACCCTAAACCGTCCCCGTCCCCTAACCCTAACCCTAGCCCGAACCCTAACACTAACACTTCCGCGAAGCCTGACCCTCACGCGTCCCATAATCCTAACCCGTACGCTAACACTAACGCGCGCCCTCACACGTACGCTCCCCCTAAAGCGTTGTCGTACCCTCCCCTGGACCCTAAACCGTCCCCGTCCCCTAACCGTAACCCTAGCCCGAACCCTAACCCTAACCCTTCCCCGAAGCCTGACCCTCACCCGTCCCCTAATCCTAACCCGTACGCTATCACTAACCCGCGCCCTCACACGTACGCTCCCCCTAAAGCGTTGTCGTACCCTCCTCTGGACCCTAAACCGTCCCCGTCCCCTAACCCTAACCCTAGCCCGAACCCTAACCCTAACCCTTCCCCGAAGCCTGACCCTCACCCGTCCCCTAATTCTAAGCCGTACGCTAACACTAACCCGCGCCCTCACACGTACGCTCCTCCTAAAGCGTTGTCGTACCCTCCCCTGAACCCTAAACCGTCCACGTCTCCTAACCCTAACCCTAGCCCGAACCCTAACCCTAAACCTTCCCCGAAGCCTGACCCTCACCCGTCCCCTAATCCTAACCCGTACGCTAACACTAACCCGCGACCTCACACGTACGCTCCCCCTAAAGCGTTGTCGTACCCTCCCCTGGACCCTAAACCGTCCCCGTCCCTTAACCCTAACCCTAGCCCGAACCCTAACCCTAACCCTTCCCCGAAGCCTGACCCTCACCCGTCCCCTAATCCTAACCCGTACGCTAACACTAACCCGCGCCCTCACACGTACGCTCCCCCTAAAGCGTTGTCGTACCCTCCCCTGGACCCTAAACCGTCCCCATCCCCTAACCCTAACCCTAGCCCGAACACTAACCCTAACCCTTCCCCGAAGCCTGACCCTCACCCGTCCCCTAATCCTAACCCGTACGCTAACACTAACCCGCGCCCTCACACGTACGCTCCCCCTAAAGCGTTGTCGTACCCTCCCCTGAACCCTAAACCGTCCCCGTCCCCTAACCATAACCCTAGCCCGAACCCTAACCCTAACCCTTCCCTGAAGCCTGACCCTCACCCGTCCCCTAATCCTAAGCCGTACGCTAACACTAACCCAAGCTCTCACACGTACGCTCCCCCTAAAGCATTGTCGTACCCTCCCCTGGACCCTAAACCGTCTCCGTCCCCTAACCCTAACCCTAGCCCGAACCCTAACCCTAACCCTTCCCCGAAGCCTGACCCTCACCCGTCCCCTAATCCTAAGCCGTACTCTAACACTAACCCGCGCCCTCATACGTACGCTCCCCCTAAAGCATTGTCATACACTCCCCTGGACCCTAAACCGTCCCCGTCCCCTAACCCTAACCCTAGCCCGAACCCTAACCCTAACCCTTCCCCGAAGCCTGACCCTCACCCGTCCCTTAATCCTAACCCGTACGCTAACACTAACCCGCGCCCTCACGCGTATGCTCCCCGTAAAGCGTTGTCGTACCCTCCCCTGGACCCTAAACCGTCCCCGTCCCCTAACCCTAACCCTAGCCCGAACCCTAACCCTAAAACTTCCCCGAAGCCTGACCCTCACCCGTCCCCTAATCCTAAGCCGTACGCTAACACTAACCCGCGCCATCACGCGTACGCTTGACGTAAACCGTTGTCGTACCCTCCCCTGGACCCTAAACCATCCCTCTCCCCTAACACTAACCCTAGCCCGAACCCTAACCCTAACCCTTCCCCGAAGCCTGACCCTCACCCGTCCCCTAATCCTAAGCCTTACGCTAACTCTAACCCGCGCCCTCACACCTACGCTCCCCCTAAAGCGTTGTCGTACCCTCCCCTGGACCCTAAACCGTCCCCGTCCCCTAACCCTAACCCTAGCCCGAACTCTAACCCTAACCCTTCCAGAAGCCTGACCCTCACCCGTCCCCTAATCCTAACCCGTACGCTAACACTAACCCGCGCTCTCACACGTACGCTCCCCCTAAAGCGTTGTCGTACCCTCCCCTGGACCCTAAACCGTCCCCGTCCCCTAACCCTAACCCTAGCTGGAACCCTAACCCTAACCCTTCCCCGAAGCCTAACCCTCACCCGTCCCCTAATCCTCACACTTATGCTAACACTAACCCGCGCCCTCACACGTACGCTCCCCCTAAATTGTTGTCGTACCCTCCCCTGGACCCTAAACCGTCCCCGTCCCCTAACCCTAACCCTAGCCCGAACCCTAACCCTAACCCACCCCCGAAGCCTGACCCGCACCCGTCCCCTAATCCTAACCCGTACGCTAACACTAACCCGCGCCCTCACACGTACGCTCCCCCTAAAGCATGTCGTACCCTCCCCTGGACACTAAACCGTCCCCGTCCCCTAACCCTAACCCTAGCGCGAGCCCTAACCCTAACCCTTCCCTGAAGCCTGACCCTCACCCGTCACCTAATCCTAACACGTACGCTAACACTAACCCGCGCCCTCACACGTACGCTCCCCCTAAAGCATTGTCGTACACTCCCCTGGACCCTAAACTGTCCCCGTCCCCTAACCCTAACCCTAGACCGAACCCTAACCCTAACACTTCCCCGAAGCCTGACCCTCACCCGTCCCCTAACCCTAAGCCGTACGGTAACACTAACCCGCGCCCTCAAACGTACGTTCCCCCTAAAGAGTTGTCGTACCCTCCCCTGGACCCTAAACATTCCCCGTCCCCTAACCCTAACCCTAGCCCGAACCCTAGCCCTAACACTTCCCCGAAGCCTGACCCTCACCCGTCCCCTAATCCTAAGCCGTACGCTAACACTAAGCCACGCCCTCACACGTACGCTCCCCCTAAAGCGTTGTCGTACCCTCCCCTGGACCCTAAACCGTCCCTGTCCCCTAATCCTAAACCTAGCCCGAACCCTAACCCTAACCCTTCCATGAAGCCTGACACTCACCCGTCCCCTAATCCTAACCCGTACGCTAACACTAACCCGCGCCCTCACACGTACGCTCCCCCTAAAGCATTGTCGTACCCTCTCCTGGACCCTAAACCTTCCCCGTCCCCTAACCCTAACCCTAGCCCGAACCCTAACCCTAACCCTTCCCCAAAGACTGACCCTCACCCGTCCCCTAATCCTAAGCCGTACGCTAACACTAACCCGCGCCCTCACACGTAAGCTCCCCCTAAAGCGTTGTCGTACCCTCCCCTGGACCCTAAACCGTCCCCGTCCCCTAACCGTAACCCTAGCCCGAACCCTAACCCTAACCCTTCCCCGAAGCCTGACCCTCACCCGTCCCCTAATCCTAACCCGTACGCTATCACTAACCCGCGCCCTCACACGTACGCTCCCCCTAAAGCGTTGTCGTACCCTCCTCTGGACCCTAAACCGTCCCCGTCCCCTAACCCTAGCCCGAACCCTAACCCTAACCCTTCCCCGAAGCCTGACCCTCACCCGTCCCCTAATCCTAAGCCGTACGCTAACACTAACCCGCGCCCTCACACGTACGCTCCTCCTAAAGCGTTGTCGTACCCTCCCCTGGACCCTAAACTGTCCCCGTCCCCTAACCCTAACCCTAGCCCGAACCCTAACCCTAACCCTAACCCTTCCCCGAAGCCTGACCCTCACCCGTCCCCTAATCCTAAGCCGTACGCTAACACTAACCCGCGCCCTCACACGTACCCTCCCCCTAAAGAGTTGTCGTACCCTCCCCTGGACCCTAAACCGTCCCCGTCCCCTAACCCTAACCCTAGCCCGAACCCTAACCCTAACCCTTCCCCGAAGCCTGAACCTCACCCGTCCCCTTATCCTAACCCGTACGCTAACACTAACCCACGCCCTCACACGTACGCTCCCCCTAAAGCGTTGTCGTACCCTCCCCTGGACCCTAAACCGTCCCCGTCCCGTAAACCTAGCCCGAACCCTAACCCTAACCCTTCCCCGAAGCCTGACCCTCACCCGTCCCATAATCCTAACCCGTACGCTAACACTAACCCGCGCCCTCACACGTACGCTCCCCCTAATGCGTTGTCGTACCCTCCCCTGGACCCTAAAACGTCCCCGTCCCCTAACCCTAACCCTAGCCCGAACCCTAACCCTAACCCTTCCCCGAAGCCTGACCCTCACCCGTCCCCTAATCCTAAGCCGTACACTAACACTAACCCGCGCCCTCACACGTACGCTCCCCCTAAAGCGTTGTCGTACCCTCCCCTGGACCCTAAACCGTCCCCGTCTCCTAACCCTAACCCTAGCCCGAACCCTAACCCTAACCCTTCCCCGAAGCCTGACCCTCACCCGTCACCTAATCCTAAGCCGTACGCTAACACTAACCCGCGCCCTCACACGTACGCTCCCCCTAAAGCGTTGTCGTACCCTCCCCTGGACCTTAAACCATCCCCGTCCCCTAACCCTAACCCTAGCCCGAACCCTAACCCCAACCCTTCCCCGAAGCCTGACCCTCACCCGTCCCCTAATCCTAAGCCGTACGCTAACACTAACCCGCGCCCTCACACGTACGCTCCCCCTAAAGCGTTGTCGTACCCTACCCTGGACCCTAAACCGTCCCCATCCCCTAACCCTAACCCTAGCCCGAACCCTAACCCTAACTCTTCCCCGAAGCCTGACCCTCACCCGTCCCCTAATCCTAACCCGTACGCTAACACTAACCCGCGCCCTCACACGTACGCTCCCCGTAAAGCGTTGTCGTACCCTCCCCTGGACCCTAAACCGTCCCCGTCCCCTAACCCTAACCCTAGCCCGAACCCTAAACCTAACCCTTCACCGAAGCCTGACCCTCATCCGTCCCCTAATCCTAAGCCGTACGCTAACACTAACCCGTGCCCTCACACGTACGCTCCCTCTAAAGCGTTGTCGTACCCTCCCCTGGACCCTAAACCGTCCCCGTCCCCTAACCCTAACCCTAGCCCGAACCCTAACCCTAACCCTTCCCCGAAGCCTGACACTCACCCGTCCCCTAATCCTAACCCGTACGCTAACACTAACGCGCGCCCTCACACGTACTCTCCCCCTAAAGCGTTGTCGTACCCTCCCCTGGACCCTAAACCGTCCCCGTCCCCTAACCGTAACCCTAGCCCGAACCCTAACCCTAACCCTTCCCCGAAGCCTGACCCTCACCCGTCCCCTAATCCTAACCCGTACGCTAACACTAACCCGCACCCTCACACGTACGCTCCCCCTAAAGCGTAGTCGTACCCTCCCCTGGACCCTAAACCGTCCCCGTCCCCTAACCCTAACCCTAGCCCGAACCCTAACCCTAACTCTTCCCCGAAGCCTGACCCTCACCCGTCCCCTAATCCTAACCCGTACGCTAACACTAACCCGCGCCCTCATGCGTACGCTCCCCCTAAAGCATTGTCGTACCCTCCCCTGGACCCTAAACATTCCCCGTCCCCTAACCCTAACCCTAGCCCGAACCCTAACCCTAACCCTTCCCCGAAGCCTGACCCTCACCCGTCCCCTAATCCTAACCCGTACGCTAACACTAACCCGCGCCCTCACACGTACGCTCCCCCTAAAGTGTTGTCGTACCCTCCCCTGGACCCTAAACCATCCCTGTCCCCTAAAACTAACCCTAGCCCGAACCCTAGCCCTAACACTTCCCCGAAGCCTGACCCTCACCCGTCCCCTAATCCTAAGCCGTACGCTAACACTAACCCATGCCCTAACACGTACGCTCCCGCTAAAGCGTTGTCGTACCCTCCCCTGGACCCTAAACCGTCCCTGTCCCCTAATCCTAACCCTAGCCCGAACCCTAACCCTAACCTTTCCCCGAAGCCTGACCCTCACCCGTCACCTAATCCTAAGCCGTACGCTAACACTAACCCGCGCCCTCACACGTACGCTCCCCCTAAAGCGTTGTCGTACCCTCCCCTGGACCTTAAACCGTCCCCGTCCCCTAACCCTAACCCTAGCCCGAACCGTAACCCCAACCCTTCCCCGAAGCCTGACCCTCACCCATCCCCTAATCCTAAGCCGTACGCTAACACTAACCCGCGCCCTCACACGTAAGCTCCCGCTAAAGCGTTGTCGTACCCTCCCCTAGACCCTAAACCGTCCCCGTCCCCTAACCCTAACCCTAGCCCGAACCCTAACCTAAACACTTCCGCGAAGCCTGACCCTCACGCGTCCCATAATCCTAACCCGTACGCTAACACTAACCAGCGCCCTCACACGTACGCTCCCCCTAAAGCGTTGTCGTACCCTCCCCTGGACCCTAAACCGTCCCCGTCCCCTAACCCTAACCCTAGCCCGAACCCTCACCCCAAGCCTTCCCCGAAGCCTGACCCTCACCCGTCCCCTAATCCTAAGCCGTTCGCTAACACTAACCCACGCCCTCACACGTACGTTCCCCCTAAAGCATTGTCGTACCCTCCCCTGGACGCTAAACCGTCCCCGTCCCGTAACCCTAACCCTAGACCGAACCCTAAACCTAAACCTTCCCCGAAGACTGACCCTCACCCGTCCCCTAATCCTAAGCCGTACGCTAACACTAACCCGCGCCCTCACATGTACGCTCCCCCTAAAGCATTGTCGTACCCTCCCCTGGACTCTAAACCATCCCCTAACCCTAACCCTAGCCCGAACCCTAACCCTAACCCTTCCCTGAAGCCTGACCCTCACCCGTCCCCTAATCCTAAGCCGTACGCTAACACTAACCCGCGCCCTCACACGTACGCTCCCCCTAAAGCGTTGTCGTACCCTCCCCTGGACCCTAAACCGTCCCCGTCCCCTAACCGTAACCCTAGCCCGAACCCTAACCCTAACACTTCCCCGAAGCCTGACACTCAACCGTCCCCTAATCCTAACCCGTACGCTAACACTAACGCTCGCCCTCACACGTACGCTCCCCGTAAAGCGTTGTCGTACCCTCCCCTGGACCCTAAACCGTCCCCGTCCCCTAACCCTAACCCTAGCCCGAACCCTAACCCTAACACTTCCCCGAAGCCTGACACTCACCCGTCCCCTAATCCTAACCCGTACGCTAACACTAACCCGCGCCGTCACACGTACGCTCCCCCTAAAGCGTTGTCGTACCCTCCCCTGGACCCTAAACCGTCCCCGTCTCCTAACCCTATCCCTAGCCCGAACCCTAACCCTAACCCTTCCCCGAAGCCTGACCCTCACCCGTCCCCTAATCCTAACCGGTACGCTAACACTAACCCGCACCCTCACACGTACGCTCCCCCTAAAGCGTTGTCGTACCCTCCCCTGGACCCTAAACCGTCCCCGTCCCCTAACCCTAACCCTAGCCCGAACCCTAACCCTAACCCTTCACCGAAGCCTGACCCTCATCCGTCCCCTAATCCTAAGCCGTACGCTAACACTAACCCGCGCCCTCACACGTACGCTCCCCCTAAAGCGTTGTCGTACCCTCCCCTGGACCCTAAACCGTCCCCGTCCACTAACCCTAAGCCTAGCCCGAACCCTAACCCTAACCCTTCCCCGAAGCCTGACACTCACCCGTCCCCTAATCCTAACCCGTACGCTAACACTAACGCGCGCCCTCACACGTACGCTCCCCCTAAAGCGTTGTCGTACCCTCCCCTGGACCCTAAACCGTCCCCGTCCCCTAACCGTAACCCTAGCCCGAACCCTAACCCTAACCCTTCCCCGAAGCCTGACCCTCACCCGTCCCCTAATCCTAACCCGTACGCTAACACTAACCCACGCCCTCACACGTACGCTCCCCCTAAAGCGTGGTCGTACCCTCCCCCGGACCTTAAACCGTCCCCGTCCCCTAACCCTAACCCTAGCCCGAACCCTAACCCTAACCCTTCCCCGAAGCCTGACCCTCACCCGTCCCCTAATCCTAACCCGTACGCTAACACTAACCCGCACCCTCACACGTACGCTCCCCCTAAAGCGTTGTCGTACCCTCCCCTGGACCCTAAACCGTCCCCGTCCCCTAACCCTAACCCTAGCCCGAACCCTAACCCTAACCCTTCACCGAAGCCTGACCCTCATCCGTCCCCTAATCCTAAGCCGTACGCTAACACTAACCCGCGCCCTCACACGTACGCTCCCCCTAAAGCGTTGTCGTACCCTCCCCTGGACCCTAAACCGTCCCCGTCCCCTAACCCTAACCCTAGCCCGAACCCTAACCCTAACCCTTCCCCGAAGCCTGACACTCACCCGTCCCCTAATCCTAACCCGTACGCTAACACTAACGCGCGCCCTCACACGTACGCTCCCCCTAAAGCGTTGTCGTACCCTCCCCTGGACCCTAAACCGTCCCCGTCCCCTAACCGTAACCCTAGCCCGAACCCTAACCCTAACCCTTCCCCGAAGCCTGACCCTCACCCGTCCCCTAATCCTAACCCGTACGCTAACACTAACCCGCGCCCTCACACGTACGCTCCCCCTAAAGCGTTGTCGTACCCTCCCCTGGACCCTAAACCGTCCCCGTCCCCTAACCCTAACCCTAGCACGAACCCTAACCCTAACTCTTCCCCGAAGCCTGACCCTCACCCGTCCCCTAATCCTAACCCGTACGCTAACACTAACCCGCGCCCTCATGCGTACGCTCCCCCTAAAGCATTGTCGTACCCTCCCCTGGACCCTAAACATTCCCCGTCCCCTAACCCTAACCCTAGCCCGAACCCTAACCCTAACCCTTCCCCAAAGCCTGACCCTCACCCGTCCCCTAATCCTAACCCGTACGCTAACACTAACCCGCGCCCTCACACGTACGCTCCCCCTAAAGTGTTGTCGTACCCTCCCCTGGACCCTAAACCATCCCTGTCCCCTAACCCTAACCCTAGCCCGAACCCTAGCCCTAACACTTCCTCGAAGCCTGACCCTCACCCGTCCCCTAATCCTAAGCCGTACGCTAACACTAACCCACGCCCTCACACGTACGCTCCCGCTAAAGCGTTGTCGTACCCTCCCCTGGACCCTAAACCGTCCCTGTCCCCTAATCCTAACCCTAGCCCGAACCCTAACCCTAACCTTTCCCCGAAGCCTGACCCTCACCCGTCCCCTAATCCTAAGCCGTACCCTAACACTAACCCTCGCCCTCACGCGTACGCTCCCCCTAAAGCGTTGTCGTACCCTCTCCTGGACCCTAAACCGTCCCCGTCCCCTAACCCTAACCCTAGCTCGAACCCTAACCCTAACCCTTCCCCGAAGCCTGACCCTCACACGTCCCCTAATCCTAACCCGTACGATAACACTATCCCGCGCCCTCACACGTACGCTCTCCCTAAAGCGTTGGCGTACCCTCACCTGGACCCTAAACCGTCCCCGTCCCCTAACCCTAACCCTAGCCCGAACCCTAACCCTAACCCTTCCCCGAAGCCTGACCCTCACCCGTCCCCTAATCCTAACCCGTACGCTAACACTAACCCGCGCCCTCACCCGTACGCTCCCCCTAAAGCGTTGTCGTACCCTCCCCTGGACCCTAAACATTCCCCGTCCCCTAACCCTAACCCTAGCCCGAACCCTAACCCTAACACTTCCCCGAAGCCTGACCCTCACCCGTCCCCTAATCCTAACCCGTACGCTAACACTAACCCGCGCCCTCACACGTACGCTCCCCCTAAAGTGTTGTCGTACCCTCCCCTGGACCCTAAAGCATCCCTGTCCCCTAAACCTAACCCTAGCCCGAACCCTAGCCCTAACACTTCCCCGAAGCCTGACCCTCACCCGTCCCCTAATCCTAAGCCGTACGCTAACACTAACCCACGCCCTCACACGTACGCTCCCGCTAAAGCGTTGTCGTACCCTCCCCTGGACCCTAAACCGTCCCTGTCCCCTAATCCTAACCCTAGCCCGAACCCTAACCCTAACCTTTCCCCGAAGCCTGACCCTCACCCGTCACCTAATCCTAAGCCGTACGCTAACACTAACCCGCGCCCTCACACGTACGCTCCCCCTAAAGCGTTGTCGTACCCTCCCCTGGACCTTAAACCGTCCCCGTCCCCTAACCCTAACCCTAGCCCGAACCGTAACCCCAACCCTTCCCCGAAGCCTGACCCTCACCCGTCCCCTAATCCTAAGCCGTACGCTAACACTAACCCGCGCCCTCACACGTACCCTCCCCCTAAAGCGTTGTCGTACCCTACCCTGGACCCTAAACCGTCCCCATCCCCTAACCCTAACCCTAGCCCGAACCCTAACCCTAACTCTTCCCCGAAGCCTGACCCTCACCCGTCCCCTAATCCTAACCCGTACGCTAACACTAACCCGCGCCCTCACACGTACGCTCCCCCCAAAGCGTTGTCATACCCTCCCCTGGACCCTAAACCGTCCCCGTCCCCTAACCCTAACCCTAGCCCGAACCCTAACCCTAACCCTTCCCCGAAGCCTGACCCTCACCCGTCCCCTAATCCTAAGCCGTACGCTAACACTAACCCACGCCCTCACACGTACGCTTCCCCTAAAGCGTTGTCGTACCCTCCCCTGGACCCTAAACCGTCCCCGTCCCCTAACCCTAACCCTAGCCCGAACCCTAACCCTAACACTTCCCCGAAGCCTGACACTCACCCGTCCCCTAATCCTAACCCGTACGCTAACACTAACCCGCGCCGTCACACGTACGCTCCCCCTAAAGCGTTGTCGTACCCTCCCCTGGACCCTAAACCGTCCCCGTCTCCTAACCCTATCCCTAGCCCGAACCCTAACCCTAACCCTTCCCCGAAGCCTGACCCTCACCCGTCCCCTAATCCTAACCGGTACGCTAACACTAACCCGCACCCTCACACGTACGCTCCCCCTAAAGCGTTGTCGTACCCTCCCCTGGACCCTAAACCGTCCCCGTCCCCTAACCCTAACCCTAGCCCGAACCCTAACCCTAACCCTTCACCGAAGCCTGACCCTCATCCGTCCCCTAATCCTAAGCCGTACGCTAACACTAACCCGCGCCCTCACACGTACGCTCCCCCTAAAGCGTTGTCGTACCCTCCCCTGGACCCTAAACCGTCCCCGTCCCCTAACCCTAACCCTAGCCCGAACCCTAACCCTAACCCTTCCCCGAAGCCTGACACTCACCCGTCCCCTAATCCTAACCCGTACGCTAACACTAACGCGCGCCCTCACACGTACGCTCCCCCTAAAGCGTTGTCGTACCCTCCCCTGGACCCTAAACCGTCCCCGTCCCCTAACCGTAACCCTAGCCCGAACCCTAACCCTAACCCTTCCCCGAAGCCTGACCCTCACCCGTCCCCTAATCCTAACCCGTACGCTAACACTAACCCGCGCCCTCACACGTACGCTCCCCCTAAAGCGTTGTCGTACCCTCCCCTGGACCCTAAACCGTCCCCGTCCCCTAACCCTAACCCTAGCACGAACCCTAACCCTAACTCTTCCCCGAAGCCTGACCCTCACCCGTCCCCTAATCCTAACCCGTACGCTAACACTAACCCGCGCCCTCATGCGTACGCTCCCCCTAAAGCATTGTCGTACCCTCCCCTGGACCCTAAACATTCCCCGTCCCCTAATCCTAACCCTAGCCCGAACCCTAACCCTAACCCTTCCCCAAAGCCTGACCCTCACCCGTCCCCTATTCCTAACCCGTACGCTAACACTAACCCGCGCCCTCACACGTACGCTCCCCCTAAAGTGTTGTCGTACCCTCCACTGGACCCTAAACCATCCCTGTCCCCTAACCCTAACTCTAGCCCGAACCCTAGCCCTAACACTTCCCCGAAGCCTGACCCTCACCCGTCCCCTAATCCTAAGCCGTACGCTAACACTAACCCACGCCCTCACACGTACGCTCCCGCTAAAGCGTTGTCGTACCCTCCCCTGGACCCTAAACCGTCCCTGTCCCCTAATCCTAACCCTAGCCCGAACCCTAACCCTAACCTTTCCCCGAAGCCTGACCCTCACCCGTCCCCTAATCCTAAGCCGTACCCTAACACTAACCCTCGCCCTCACGCGTACGCTCCCCCTAAAGCGTTGTCGTACCCTCCCCTGGACCCTAAACCGTCCCCGTCCCCTAACCCTAACCCTAGCTCGAACCCTAACCTTAACCCTTCCCCGAAGCCTGACCCTCACACGTCCCCTAATCCTAACCCGTACGATAACACTATCCCGCGCCCTCACACGTACGCTCTCCCTAAAGCGTTGGCGTACCCTCACCTGGACCCTAAACCGTCCCCGTCCCCTAACCCTAACCCTAGCCCGAACCCTAACCCTAACCCTTCCCCGAAGCCTGACCCTCACCCGTCCCCTAATCCTAACCCGTATGCTAACACTAACCCGCGCCCTCACCCGTACACTCCCCCTAAAGCGTTGTCGTACCCTCCCCTGGACCCTAAACATTCCCCGTCCCCTAACCCTAACCCTAGCCCGAACCCTAACCCTAACACTTCCCCGAAGCCTGACCCTCACCCGTCCCCTAATCCTAACCCGTACGCTAACACTAACCCGCGCCCTCACACGTACGCTCCCCCTAAAGTGTTGTCGTACCCTCCCCTGGACCCTAAACCATCCCTGTCCCCTAAACCTAACCCTAGCCCGAACCCTAGCCCTAACACTTCCCCGAAGCCTGACCCTCACCCGTCCCCTAATCCTAAGCCGTACGCTAACACTAACCCACGCCCTCACACGTACGCTCCCGCTAAAGCGTTGTCGTACCCTCCCCTGGACCCTAAACCGTCCCTGTCCCCTAATCCTAACCCTAGCCCGAACCCTAACCCTAACCTTTCCCCGAAGCCTGACCCTCACCCGTCACCTAATCCTAAGCCGTACGCTAACACTAACCCGCGCCCTCACACGTACGCTCCCCCTAAAGCGTTGTCGTACCCTCCCCTGGACCTTAAACCGTCCCCGTCCCCTAACCCTAACCCTAGCCCGAACCGTAACCCCAACCCTTCCCCGAAGCCTGACCCTCACCCGTCCCCTAATCCTAAGCCGTACGCTAACACTAACCCGCGCCCTCACACGTACCCTCCCCCTAAAGCGTTGTCGTACCCTACCCTGGACCCTAAACCGTCCCCATCCCCTAACCCTAACCCTAGCCCGAACCCTAACCCTAACTCTTCCCCGAAGCCTGACCCTCACCCGTCCCCTAATCCTAACCCGTACGCTAACACTAACCCGCGCCCTCACACGTACGCTCCCCCCAAAGCGTTGTCATACCCTCCCCTGGACCCTAAACCGTCCCCGTCCCCTAACCCTAACCCTAGCCCGAACCCTAACCCTAACCCTTCCCCGAAGCCTGACCCTCACCCGTCCCCTAATCCTAAGCCGTACGCTAACACTAACCCACGCCCTCACACGTACGCTTCCCCTAAAGCGTTGTCGTACCCTCCCCTGGACCCTAAACCGTCCCCGTCCCCTAACCCTAACCCTAGCCCGAACCCTAACCCTAAACTTTCCCCGAAGCCTGACCCTCACCCGTCCCCTAATCCTAAACCGTACGCTAACACTAACCCGCGCCCTCACGTGTACGCTCCCCCTAAAGCGTTGTCGTACCCTCCCCTGGACCCTAAACCGTCCCCGTACCCTAACCCTAACCCTAGCCCGAGCCCTAACCCTAACCCTTCCCTGAAGCCTGACACTCACCCGTCACCTAATCCTAACCCGTACGCTAACACTAACCCGCGCCCTCACACGTAAGCTCCCGCTAAAGCGTTGTCGTACCCTCCCCTGGACCCTAAACCGTCCCCGTCCCCTAACCCTAACCCTAGCCCGAACCCTAACCCTAACATTTCCGCGAAGCCTGACCCTCACGCGTCCCATAATCCTAACCCGTACGCTAACACTAACCAGCGCCCTCACACGTACGCTCCCCCTAAAGCGTTGTCGTACCCTCCCCTGGACCCTAAACCGTCCCCGTCCCCTAACCCTAACCCTAGCCCGAACCCTCACCCCAAGCCTTCCCCGAAGCCTGACCCTCACCCGTCCCCTAATCCTAAGCCGTTCGCTAACACTAACCCACGCCCTCACACGTACGTTCCCCCTAAAGCATTGTCGTACCCTCCCCTGGATGCTAAACCGTCCCCGTCCCGTAACCCTAACCCTAGACCGAACCCTAAACCTAAACCTTCCCCGAAGCCTGACCCTCACCCGTCCCCTAATCCTAAGCCGTACGCTAACACTAACCCGCGCCCTCACATGTACGCTCCCCCTAAAGCATTGTCGTACCCTCCCCTGGACCCTAAACCATCCCTTAACCCTAACCCTAGCCCGAACCCTAACCCTAACACTTCCCCGAAGCCTGACACTCACCCGTCCCCTAATCCTAACCCGTACGCTAACACTAACGCGCGCCCTCACACGTACGCTCCCCCTATAGCGTTGTCGTACCCTCCCCTGGACCCTAAACCGTCCCCGTCCCCTAACCGTAACCCTAGCCCGAACCCTAACCCTAACCCTTCCCCGAAGCCTGACCCTCACCCGTCCCCTAATCCTAACCCGTACGCTAACACTAACCCGCGCCCTCACACGTACGCTCCCCCTAAAGGGTGGTCGTACCCTCCCCCGGACCCTAAACCGTCCCCGTCCCCTAACCCTAACCCTAGCCCGAACCCTAACCCTAACCCTTCCCCGAAGCCTGACCCTCACCCGTCCCCTAATCCTAACCCGTACGCTAACACTAACCCGCACCCTCACACGTACGCTCCCCCTAAAGCGTTGTCGTACCCTCCCCGGACCCTAAACCGTCCCCGTCCCCTAACCCTAACCCTAACCCTAACCCTTCACCGAAGCCTGACCCTCATCCGTCCCCTAATCCTAAGCCGTACGCTAACACTAACCCGCGCCCTCACACGTACGCTCCCCCTAAAGCGTTGTCGTACCCTCCCCTGGACCCTAAACCGTCCCCGTCCCCTAACCCTAACCCTAGCCCGAACCCTAACCCTAACCCTTCCCCGAAGCCTGACACTCACCCGTCCCCTAATCCTAACCCGTACGCTAACACTAACGCGCGCCCTCACACGTACGCTCCCCCTAAAGCGTTGTCGTACCCTCCCCTGGACCCTAAACCGTCCCCGTCCCCTAACCGTAACCCTAGCCCGAACCCTAAACCTAACCCTTCCCCGAAGCCTGACCCTCACCCGTCCCCTAATCCTAACCCGTACGCTAACACTAACCCGCGCCCTCACACGTACGCTCCCCCTAAAGCGTTGTCGTACCCTCCCCTGGACCCTAAACCGTCCCCGTCCCCTAACCCTAACCCTAGCACGAACCCTAACCCTAACTCTTCCCCGAAGCCTGACCCTCACCCGTCCCCTAATCCTAACCCGTACGCTAACACTAACCCGCGCCCTCATGCGTACGCTCCCCCTAAAGCATTGTCGTACCCTCCCCTGGACCCTAAACATTCCCCGTCCCCTAACCCTAACCCTAGCCCGAACCCTAACCCTAACCCTTCCCCAAAGCCTGACCCTCAACCGTCCCCTAATCCTAACCCGTACGCTAACACTAACCCGCGCCCTCACACGTACGCTCCCCCTAAAGTGTTGTCGTACCCTCCCCTGGACCCTAAACCATCCCTGTCCCCTAACCCTAACCCTAGCCCGAACCCTAGCCCTAACCCTTCCCCGAAGCCTGACCCTCACACGTCCCCTAATCCTAACCCGTACGATAACACTATCCCGCGCCCTCACACGTACGCTCTCCCTAAAGCGTTGGCGTACCCTCACCTGGACCCTAAACCGTCCCCGTCCCCTAACCCTAACCGTAGCCCGAACCCTAACCCTAACCCTTCCCCGAAGCCTGACCCTCACCCGTCCCCTAATCCTAACCCGTACGCTAACACTAACCCGCGCCCTCACCCGTACGCTCCCCCTAAAGCGTTGTCGTACCCTCCCCTGGACCCTGAACCGTCCCCGTCCCCTAACCCTAACCCTAGCCCGAACCCTAACCCTAACCCTTCCCCGAAGCCTGACCCTCACCCGTCCCCTAATCCTAACCCGTACGCTAACACTAACCCGCACCCTCACACGTAGGCTCCCCCTAAAGCGTTGTCGTACCCTCCCCTGGACCCTAAACCGTCCCCGTCCCCTAACCCTAACCCTAGCCCGAACCCTAACCCTAACACTTCCCCGAAGCCTGACACTCACCCGTCCCCTAATCCTAACCCGTACGCTAACACTAACGCGCGCCCTCACACGTACGCTCCCCCTAAAGCGTTGTCGTACCCTCCCCTGGACCCTAAACCGTCCCCGTCCCCTAACCGTAACCCTAGCCCGAACCCTAACCCTAACCCTTCCCCGAAGCCTGACACTCACCCGTCCCCTAATCCTAACCTATACGCTAACACTAACCCGCGCCCTCACACGTACGCTCCCCCTAAAGCGTTGTCGTACCCTCCCCTGGACCCTAAACCGTCCCCGTCCCCTAACCCTAACCCTAGCCCGAACCCTAACCCTAACTCTTCCCCGAAGCCTGACCCTCACCCGTCCCCTAATCCTAACCCGTACGCTAATACTAACCCGCGCCCTCATGCGTACGCTCCCCCTAAAGCATTGTCGTACCCTCCGCTGGACCCTAAACATTCCCCGTCCCCTAACCCTAACCCTAGCCCGAACCCTAACCCTAACCCTTCCCCGAAGCCTGACCCTCACCCGTCCCCTAATCCTAACCCGTACGCTAACAGTAACCCGCGCCCTCACACGTACGCTCCCCCTAAAGTGTTGTCGTACCCTCCCCTGGACCCTAAACCATCCCTGTCCCCTAACCCTAACGCTAGCCCGAACCCTAGCCCTAACACTTCCCCGAAGCCTGACCCTCACCCATCCCCTAATCCTAAGCCGTACGCTAACACTAACCCACGCCCTCACACGTACGCTCCCGCTAAAGCGTTGTCGTACCCTCCCCTGGACCCTAAACCGTCCCCGTCCCCTAACCCTAACCCTAGACCGAACACTAACCCTAAACCTTCCCCGAAGCCTGACCCTCACCCGTCCCCTAATCCTAAGCCGTACGCTAACACTAACCCGCGCCCTCACATGTACGCTCCCCCTAAAGCATTGTCGTACCCTCCCCTGGACCCTAAACCATCCCCTAAACCTAACCCTAGCCCGAACCCTAACCCTAACCCTTCCCCGAAGTCTGACCCTCACCCGTCCACTAATCCTAAACCGTACGCTAACACTAACCCGCGCCCTCACACGTACGCTCCCCGTAAAGCGTTGTCGTACCCTCCCCTGGACCCTAAACCGGCCCCGTCCCCTAACCCTAACCCTAGCCCGAACCCTAACCCTAACACTTCCCCGAAGCCTGACCCTCACCCGTCCCCTAATCCTAACCCGTACGCTAACACTAACCCGCGCCCTCACACGTACGCTCCCCCTAAAGCGTTGTCGTACCCTCCCCTGGACCCTAAACCGTCCCCGTCTCCTAACCCTAACCCTAGCCCGAACCCTAACCCTAACCCTTCCCCGAAGTCTGACCCTCACCCGTCCCCTAATCCTAACCCGTACGCTAACACTAACCCGCGCCCTCACACGTACGCTCCCCCTAAAGCGTTGTCGTACCCTCCCCTGGACCCTAAACCGTCCCCGTCTCCTAACCCTAACCCTAGCCCGAACCCTAACCCTAACCCTTCCCCGAAGTCTGACCCTCACCCGTCCCCTAATCCTAAGCCGTACGCTAACACTAACCCGCGCCCTCACACATACGCTCCCCCTAAAGCGTTGTCGTACCCTCCCCTGGACCCTAAACCGTCCCCGTCCCCTAACCCTAAACCTAGCCAGAACCCTAACCCTAACCCTTCCCCGAAGCCTGACCCTCACCCGTCCCCTAATCCTAACCCGTACGCTAACACTAACCCGCGCCCTCACACGTAGGCTCCCCCTAAAGCGTTGTCGTACCCTCCCCTGGACCCTAAACCGTCCCCTTCCCCTAACCCTAACCCTAGCCCGAACCCTAACCCTAACCCTTCCCCGAAGCCTGACCCTCACCCGTCCCCTAATCCTAACCCGTACGCTAACACTAACCCGCGCCCTCACACGTACGCTCCCCCTAAAGCGTGGTCGTACCCTCCCCCGGACCCTAAACCGTCCCCGTCCCCTAACCCTAACCCTAGCCCGAACCCTAACCCTAACCCTTCCCCGACGCCTGACCCTCACCCGTCCCCTAATCCTAACCCGTACGCTAACACTAACCCGCACCCTCACACGTACGCTCCCCCTAAAGCGTTGTCGTACCCTCCCCTGGACCCTAAACCGTCCCCGTCCCCTAACCCTAACCCTAGCCCGAAACCTAACCCTAACCCTCCACCGAAGCCTGACCCTCACCCGTCCCCTAATCCTAAGCCGTACGCTAACACTAACCCGCGCCTTCACACGTACGCTTCCCCTAAAGCGTTGTCGTACCCTCCCCTGGACCCTAAACCGTCCCCGTCCCCTAACCCTAACCCTAGCCCGAACCCTAACCCTAACCCTTCCCCGAAGCCTGACACTCACCCGTCCCCTAATCCTAACCCGTACGCTAACACTAACGCGCGCCCTCACACGTACGCTCCCCCTAAAGCGTTGTCGTACCCTCCCCTGGACCCTAAACCGTCCCCGTCCCCTAACCGTAACCCTAGCCCGAACCCTAACCCTAACCCTTCCCCGAAGCCTGACCCTCACCCGTCCCCTAATCCTAACCCGTACGCTAACACTAACCCACGCCCTCACACGTACGCTCCCCCTAAAGCGTTGTCGTACCCTCCTCTGGACCCTAAACCGTCCCCGTCCCCTAACACTAACCCTAGCCCGAACCCTAACCCTAACCCTTCCCCGAAGCCTGACCCTCACCCGTCCCCTAATCCTAAGCCGTACGCTAACACTAACCCGCGCCCTCACACGTACGCTCCCCCTAAAGCGTTGTCGTACCCTCCCCTGAACCCTGAACCGTCCCCGTCCCCTAACCCTAACCCTAGCCCGAACCCTAACCCTAACCCTTCCCCGAAGCCTGACCCTCACCCGTCCCATAATCCTAAGACGTACGCTAACACTAACTCGCGCCCTCACACGTACGCTCCCTCAAAAGCGTTGTCGTACCCTCCCCTGGACCCTAAACCGTCCCCGTCCCCTAACCCTAACCCTAGCCCGAATCCTAACCCTAACCCTTCCCCGAAGGCTGACCCTCACCCGTACCCTAATCCTCACCCGTACGCTAACACTAACCCGCGCCCTCACACGTACGCTCCCCCTAAAGCGTTGTCGTACCCTCCCCTGGACCCTAAACCGTACCCGTCCCCTAACCCTAACCCTAGCCCAAACCCTAAACCTAATCCTTCCCCGAAGACTGACCCTCACCCGTCCCCTAATCCTCACCCTTACGCTAACACTTACCCACGCCCTCACACGTACGCTCCCCCTAAAGCGTTGTCGTACCCTCCCCTGGACCCTAAACCGTCCCCGTCCCCTAACCCTAACCCTAGCCCGAACCCTAACCCTAACCCTTCCCCGAAGCCTGACCCTCACCCGTCCCCTAATCCTAACCCGAACGCTAACACTAACCCGCGCCCTCACACTTACGCTCCCCCTAAAGCATTGTCGTACCCTCCCCTGGACCCTAAACCGTCCCCGTCCCCTAACCCGAACCCTAGCCCGAACCCTAACCCTAACACTTCCCCGAAGCCTGACCCTCACCCGTCCCCTAATCCTAACCCATACGCTAACACTAACCCACGCCCTCACACGTTCGCTCCCCCTAACGGGTTGTCGTACCCTCCCCTGGACCCTAAACCGTCCCCGTCCCCTAAACCTAACCCTAGCCCGAACCATAACCCTAACCCTTCCCCGAAGCCTGACCCTCACCCGTCCCCTAATGCTAACACGTACGCTAACACTAAACCGCGCCCTCACACGTACGCTCCCCCTAAAGTGTTGCCGTACACTCCCCTGGACCCTAAACCGTCCCCGTCCCCTAACCCTAACCCTAGCCCGAACCCTAACCCTAACCGTTCCCTGAAGCCTGACCCTCACCCGTCCGCTAATCCTAACCCGAACGCTAACACTAACCCGCGCCCTCACACGTACGATCCCCCTAAAGCGTTGTCGTACCCTCCCTGGACCCTAAACCGTCCCCGTCCCCTAACCCTAACCCTAGCCCGAACCCTAACCCTAACCCTTCCCCTGAGCCTGACCCTCACCCGTCCCCTAATCCTCACCCGTACGCTAACACTAACCTGCGCCCTCACACGTACGTTCCCCCTAAAGCGTTGTCGTACCGTCCCCTGGACCCTAAACCGTCCCCGTCCCCTAACCCTAACCCTAGCCAGATCCCTAACCCTAACCCTTCCCTGAATCCTGACCCTCACCCGTCCCCTAATCCTAAGCCGTACGCTACACTAACACGTGCCCTCACACGTACGCTCCCCCTAAAGCGTTGTCGTACCCTCCCCTGGACCCTAAACCGTCCAGGTCCCCTAACACTAACCCTAGCCTGAAGCCTAACCCTAACCCTTCCCCGAAGCCTGACCCTCACCCATCCCCTAATCCTAAGCCGTACGCTAACTCTTACCCGCGTCCTCACACCTACGCTCCCCCTAAAGCGTTGTCGTACCCTCCCCTGGACCCTAAACCGTTTCCGTCCACTAACCCTAACCCTAGCCCGAACCCTAACCCTAAACCTTCCCCGAAGCCTGACCCTCACCCGTCCACTCTTCCTAACCCGTAGGCTAACACTAACCCGCGCCCTCACACGTACGCTCCCCCTAAAGCGTTGTCGTACCCTCCCCTGGACACTAAACCGTCCCCATCCCCTAACCGTAACCCTAGGCCCAACCCTAACCCTAACACTTCCCCGAAGCCTGACCCTCACCCGTCCCCTAATCCTCACACGTACGCTAACACTAACCCGCGCCCTCACACGTACGCTCCCCCTAAAGCGTTGTCATACCCTCCCTTAGACCCTAAACCGTCCCCGTCCCCTAACCCTAACCCTAGCCCGAACCCTAACCCTAACCCTTCCCTGAAGCCTCACCCTCACCCGTCCCCTAATCCTAAGCCGTACGCTAACACTAACCCAAGCTCTCACACGTACGCTCCCCCTAAAGCATTGTCGTACCCTCCCCTGGACCCTAAACCGTCTCCGTCCCCTAACCCTAACCCTAGCCCGAACCCTAACCCTAACCCTTCCCCGAAGCCTGACCCTCACCCGTCCCCTAATCCTAAGCCGTACTCTAACACTAACCCGCGCCCTCATACGTACGATCCCACTAAAGCAGTCATACACTCCCCTGGACCCTAAACCGTCCCCGTCCCCTAACCCTAACCCTAGCCCGAACCCTAACCCTAACCCTTCCCCGAAGCCTGACCCTCACCCGTCCCTTAATCCTAACCCGTACGCTAACACTAACCCACGCCCTCACGCGTATGCTCCCCGTAAAGCGTTGTCGTACCCTCCCCTGGACCCTAAACCGTCCCCGTCCCCTAACCCTAACCCTAGCCCGAACCCTAACCCTAAACCTTCCCCGAAGCCTGACCCTCACCCGTCCCCTACTCCTAAGCCGTACGCTAACACTAACCCGCGCCATCACGCGTACGCTTGACGTAAACCGTTGTCGTACCCTCCCCTGGACCCTAAACCATCCCTCTCCCCTAACACTAACCCTAGCCCGAACCCTAACCCTAACCTTTCCCCGAAGCCTGACCCTCACCCGTCCCCTAATCCTAAGCCTTACGCTAACTCTAACCCGCGCCCTCACACCTACGCTCCCCCTAAAGCGTTGTCGTACCCTCCCCTGGACCCTAAACCGTCCCCGTCCCCTAACCCTAACCCTAGCCCGAACTCTAACCCTAACCCTTCCAGAAGCCTGACCCTCACCCGTCCCCTAATCCTAACCCGTACGCTAACACTAACCCGCGCCCTCACACGTACGCTCCCCCTAAAGCGTTGTCGTACCCTCCCCTGGACCCTAAACCGTCCCCGTCCCCTAACCCTAACCCTAGCTGGAACCCTAACCCTAACCCTTCCCCGAAGCCTAACCCTCACCCGTCCCCTAATCCTCACCCTTATGCTAACACTAACCCGCGCCCTCACACGTACGCTCCCCCTAAATTGTTGTCGTACCCTCCCCTGGACCCTAAACCGTCCCTGTCCCCTAAGCCTAACCCTAGCCCGAACCCTAACCCTAACCCACCCCCGAAGCCTGACCCGCACCCGTCCCCTAATCCTAACCTGTACGCTAACACTAACCCGCGCCCTCACACGTACGCTCCCTCAAAAGCGTTGTCGTACCCTCCCCTGGACCCTAAACCGTCCCCGTCCCCTAACCCTAACCCTAGACCGAATCCTAACCCTAACCCTTCCCCGAAGGCTGACCCTCACCCGTACCCTAATCCTCACCCGTACGCTAACACTAACCCGCGCCCTCACACGTACGCTCCCCCTAAAGCGTTGTCGTACCCTCCCCTGGACCCTAAACCGTACCCGTCCCCTAACCCTAACCCTAGCCCAAACCCTAAACCTAATCCTTCCCCGAAGACTGACCCTCACCCGTCCCCTAATCCTCACCCTTACGCTAACACTTACCCACGCCCTCACACGTACGCTCCCCCTAAAGCGTTGTCGTACCCTCCCCTGGACCCTAAACCGTCCCCGTCCCCTAACCCTAACCCTAGCCCGAACCCTAACCCTAACCCTTCCCCGAAGCCTGACCCTCACCCGTCCCCTAATCCTAACCCGAACGCTAAAACTAACCCGCGCCCTCACACTTACGCTCCCCCTAAAGCATTGTCGTACCCTCCCCTGGACCCTAAACCGTCCCCGTCCCCTAACCCGAACCCTAGCCCGAACCCTAACCCTAACACTTCCCCGAAGCCTGACCCTCACCCGTCCCCTAATCCTAACCCATACGCTAACACTAACCCACGCCCTCACACGTTCGCTCCCCCTAACGGGTTGTCGTACCCTCCCCTGGACCCTAAACCGTCCCCGTCCCCTAAACCTAACCCTAGCCCGAACCATAACCCTAACCCTTCCCCGAAGCCTGACCCTCACCCGTCCCCTAATCCGAACACGTACGCTAACACTAAACCGCGCCCTCACACGTACGCTCCCCCTAAAGTGTTGCCGTACCCTCCCCTGGACCCTAAACCGTCCCCGTCCCCTAACCCTAACCCTAGCCCGAACCCTAACCCTAACCCTTCCCTGAAGCCTGACCCTCACCCGTCCGCTAATCCTAACCCGTACGCTAACACTAACCCGCGCCCTCACACGTACGATCCCCCTAAAGCGTTGTCGTACCCTCCCTGGACCCTAAACCGTCCCCGTCCCCTAACCCTAACCCTAGCCCGAACCCTAACCCTAACCCTTCCCCTGAGCCTGACCCTCACCCGTCCCCTAATCCTCACCCGTACGCTAACACTAACCTGCGCCCTCACACGTACGCTCCCCCTAATGCGTTGTCGTACCCTCCCCTGGACCCTAAACCGTCCCCGTCCCCTAACCCTAACCCTAGCCAGATCCCTAACCCTAACCCTTCCCTGAATCCTGACCCTCACCCGTCCCCTAATCCTAAGCCGTACGCTACACTAACACGTGCCCTCACACGTACGCTCCCCCTAAAGCGTTGTCGTACCCTCCCCTGGACCCTAAACCGTCCAGGTCCCCTAACACTAACCCTAGCCTGAAGCCTAACCCTAACCCTTCCCCGAAGCCTCACCCTCACCCGTCCCCTAATCCTAAGCCGTACGCTAACTCTTACCCGCGTCCTCACACCTACGCTCCCCCTAAAGCGTTGTCGTACCCTCCCCTGGACCCTAAACCGTTCCCGTCCACTAACCCTAACCCTAGCCCGAACCCTAACCCTAAACCTTCCCCGAAGCCTGACCCTCACCCGTCCCCTCTTCCTAACCCGTAGGCTAACACTAACCCGCGCCCTCACACGTACGCTCCCCCTAAAGCGTTGTCGTACCCTCCCCTGGACACTAAACCGTCCCCATCACCTAACCGTAACCCTAGGCCGAACCCTAACCCTAACACTTCCCCGAAGCCTGACCCTCACCCGTACCCTAATCCTCACACGTACGCTAACACTAACCCGCGCCCTCACACGTACGCTCCCCCTAAAGCGTTGTCATACCCTCCCTTGGACCCTAAACCGTCCCCGTCCCCTAACCCTAACCCTAGCCCGAACCCTAACCCAAACCCTTCCCTGAAGCCTGACCCTCACCCGTCCCCTAATCCTAAGCCGTACGCTAACACTAACCCAAGCTCTCACATGTACGCTCCCCCTACAGCATTGTCGTACCATCCCCTGGACCCTAAACCGTCTCCGTCCCCTAACCCTAACCCTAGCCCGAACCCTAACCCTAACCCTTCCCTGAAGCCTGACCCTCACCCGTCCCCTAATCCTAAGCCGTACTCTAACACTAACCCGCGCCCTCATACGTACGCTCCCCCTAAAGCATTGTCATACCCTCCCCTGGACCCTAAACCGTCCCCGTCCCCTAACCCTAACCCTAGCCCGAACCCTAATCCTAACCCTTCCCCGAAGCCTGACCCTCACCCGTCCCCTAATCCTAAGCCGTACGCTAACACTAACCCGCGCCATCACGCGTACGCTCGACGTAAACCGTTGTCGTACTCTCCCCTGGACCCTAAACCATCCCTGTCCCCTAACACTAACCCTAGCCCGAACCCTAACCCTAACCCTTCCCCGAAGCCTGACCCTCACCCGTCCCCTAATCCTAAGCCGTACGCTAACTCTAACCCGCGCCCTCACACCTACGCTCCCCCTAAAGCGTTGTCGTACCCTCCCCTGGACCCTAAACCGTCCCCGTCCCCTAACCCTAACCCTAGCCCGAACTCTAACCCTAACCCTTCGAGAAGCCTGACCCTCACCCGTCCCCTAATCCTAACCCGTACGCTAACACTAACCCGCGCCCTCACACGTACGCTCCCCCTAAAGCGTTGTCGTACCCTACCCTGGACCCTAAATCGTCCCCGTCCCCTAACCCGAACCCTAGCCCGAACCCTAACCCTAACCCTTCCCCTGAGCCTGACCCTCACCCGTCCCCTAATCCTCACCCGTACGCTAACACTAACCCGCGCCCTCACACGTACGCTCCCCCTAAAGCGTTGTCGTACCCTCCCCTGGACCCTAAACCGTCCTCGTCCCCTAACCCTAACCCTAGCCCGAACCCTAACCCTATACCCTCTCCGAAGCCTGACCCTCACCCGGCCCCTAATCCTAACCCGTACGCTAACATGAACCCGCGCCCTCACACGTAAGCTCCCCCTAAAGCGTTGTCGTACCATCCCCTGGACCCTAAACCGTCCCCGTCCCCTAACCCTAACCCTAGCCCGAACCCTAACCCTAACCCTTCCCGGAAGCCTGACCCTCACCCGGCCCCTAATCCTAACCCGTACACTAACACTAACCCGCGCCCTCACACGTACGCTCCCCCTAAAGCTTTGTCGTACCCTCCCCTGGACCTTAAACCGTCCCCGTCCCCTAACCCTAACCCTAGCTCGAACCCTAACCCTAACCCTTCCCCGAAGCCTAACCCTCACCCGTCCCCTAATCCTCACCCTTATGCTAAAACTAACCCGCGCCCTCACACGTACGCTCCCCATAAACTGTTGTCGTACCCTCCCCTGGACCCTAAACCGTCCCCGTCCCCTAACCCTAAACCTAACCCGAACCCTAAACCTAACCCTCCCCCGAAGCCTGACCCTCACCCGTCCCCTAATCCTAACCTGTACGCTAACACTAACCCGCGCCCTCACACGTACGCTCCCTCAAAAGCGTTGTCGTACCCTCCCCTGGACCCTAAACCGTCCCCGTCCCCTAACCCTAACCCTAGCCCGAACCCTAACCCTAACCCTTCCCCGAAGCCTGACCCTCACCCGTCCCTTAATCCTAACCCGTACGCGAACACTAACCCGCGCCCTCACACGTATGCTCCCCCTAATTCGTTGTCGTACCCTCACCTGGACCCTAAACCGTCCCCGTCCCCTAACCCTAACCCTAGCCCGAATCCAAACCCTAAACCTTCCCCGATGGCTGAACCTCACCCGTACCCTAATCCTCACCCGTACGCTAACACTAACCCGCGCCCTCACACGTACGCTCCCCCTAAAGCGTTGTCGTACCCTCCCCTGGACCCTAAACCGTCCCCGTCCCCTAACCCTAACCCTAGACCGAAACCTAACCCTAACCCTTCCCCGAAGCCTGACCCTCACCCGTCACCTAATCCTAACCCGAACGCTAACACTAACCCGCGCCCTCACACGTACGCTCCCCCTAAAGCATTGTTGTACCCTCCCCTGGACCCTAAACCGTCCCCGTCCCCTAACCCGATCCCTAGCCCGAACCCTAACCCTAACCCTTCCCCGAAGCCTGACCCTCACCCGTCCCCTAATCCTAACCCATACTCTAACACTAACCCGCACCCTCACACGTTCGCTCCCCCTAACGGGTTGTCGTACCCTCCCCTGGACCCTAAACCGTCCCCGTCCCCTAACCCTAACCCTAGCCCGAACCATAAACCTAACCCTTCCCCAAAGCCTGACCCTCACCCGTCCCCTAATCCTCACCCGTACGCTAACACTAACCCGCGCCCTCACACGTACGCTCCCCCTAAAGCGTTGTCGTACCCTCCCCTGGACCCTGAACCGTCCCCGTCCCCTAACCCTAACCATAGCTCGAACCCTAACCCTAACCCTTCCCCGAAGCCTGACCCTCACCCGTCCCCTAATCCTCACCCTTATGCTAACACTAACCCGCGCCCTCACACGTACGCTCCCCCTAAAGTGTTGTCTTACCCTCCCCTGGACCCTAAACCGTCCCCGTCCCCTAACCCTAACCCTAGCCCGAACCCTAACCCTAACCCTTCCCCGAAGCCTGACCCTCACCCGTCCCTTAATCCTAACCCGTACGCGAACACTAACCCGCGCCCTCACACGTACGCTCCCCCTAAATCGTTGTCGTACCCTAACCTGGAACCTAAACCGTCCCCGTCCCCTAACCCTAACCCTAGCCCGAACCCTAACCCTAAACCTTCCCCGAAGCCAGACCCTCACCCGTCCACTAATCCTAACCCGTACGCTAACACTAACCCGGGCCCTCACACGTACGCTCCCCCTAAAGCGTTGTCGTACCCTCCCCTGGACCCTAAACCGTCCCCGTCCCTTAACCCTAACCCTAGCCCGAACGCTAACCCTAACACTTCCCCTGAGCCTGACCCTCACCCTTCCCCTAAACCTCACCCGTACGCTAACACTAACCCGCGCCCTCACATGTACGCTCCCCCTAACGCGTTGTCGTACCCTCCCCTGGACCCTAAACCGTCCCCGTCCCCTAACCCTAACCCTAGCCCGAACCCTAACCCTAACCCTTCCCCGAAGCCTGACCCTCACCCGTCCCCTAATCCTAACCCGTACGCTAACACTAACCCGCGACCTCACACGTACGCTCCCCCTAAAGCGTTGTTGTACCCTCCCCTGGACCCTAAACCGTCCCCGTCCCCTAACCCTAACCCTAGCCCGAACCCTAACCCTATACCCTCTCCGAAGCCTGACCCTCACCCGTCCCCTAATCCTAAACCGTACTATAACACTAACCCGCGCCCTCACGCGTACACTCCCCCTAAAGCGTTGTCGTACCCTACCCTGGCCCCTAAACCGTCCCCGTCCACTAACCCTAACCCTAGCCCGAACCCTAACCCTAAACCTTCCCCGAAGCCAGACCCTCACCCGTCCACTAATCCTAACCCGTACGCTAACACTAACCCGCGCCCTCACACGTACGCTCCCCCTAAAGCGTTGTCGTACCCTCCCCTGGACCCTAAACCGTCCCCGTCCCTTAACCCTAACCCTAGCCCGAACGCTAACCCTAACCCTTCCCCGATGCCTGACCCTCACCCGGCCCATAATCCTAACCCGTACGCTAACATGAACCCGCGCCCTCACACGTACGCTCCCCCTAAAGCGTTGTCGTACCATCCCCTGGACCCTAAACCGTCCCCGTCCCCTAACCCTAACCCTAGCCCGAACCATAACCCTAACCCTTCCCGGAAGCCTGACCCTCACCCGGCCCCTAATCCTAACCCGTACACTAACACTAACCCGCGCCCTCACACGTACGCTCCCCCTAAAGCGTTGTCGTACCCTCCCCTGGACCTTAAACCGTCCCCGTCCCCTAACCCTAACCCTAGCTCGAACCCTAACCCTAACCCTTCCCCGAAGCCTAACCCTCACCCGTCCCCTAATCCTCACCCTTATGCTAAAACTAACCCGCGCCCTCACACGTACGCTCCCCATAAACTGTTGTCGTACCCTCCCCTGGACCCTAAACCGTCCCTGTCCCCTAACCCTAACCCTAGCCCGAACCCTAACCCTAACCCTTCCCCGAAGCCTGACCCTCACCCGTCCCTTAATCCTAACCCGTACGTGAACACTTAACCCGCGCCCTCACACGTATGCTCCTCCTAATTCGTTGTCGTACCCTCACCTGGACCCTAAACCGTCCCCGTCCCCTAACCCTAACCCTAGCCCGAATCCAAACCCTAACCCTTCCCCGATGGCTGACCCTCACCCGTACCCTAATCCTCACCTGTACGCTAACACTAACCCACGCCCTCACACGTACGCTCCCCCTAAAGCGTTGTCGTACCCTTCCCTGGACCCTAAACCGTCCCCGTCCCCTAACCCTAACCATAGCTCGAACCCTAACCCTAACCCTTCCCCGAAGCCTGACCCTCACCCGTCCCCTAATCCTCACCCGTACGCTAACACTAACCCGCGCCCTCACACGTACGCTCCCCCTAAAGCGTTGTCGTACCCTCCCCTGGACCCTAAACCGTCCCCGTCCCCTAACCCTAACCCTAGACCGAACCCTAACCCTAACCCTTCCCCGAAGCCTGACCCTCACCCGTCCCCTAATCCTAACCCGTACGCTAACACTAACCCGCGACCTCACACGTACGCTCCCCCTAAAGAGTTGTTGTACCCTCTCCTGGACCCTAAGCCGTCCCCGTCCCCTAAACCTAACCCTAGCCCGAACCCTAACCCTATACCCTCTCCGAAGCCTGACCCTCACCCGTCCCCTAATCCTAAACCGTACGATAACACAAAACCGCGCCCTCACGCGTACACTCCCCCTAAAGCGTTGTCGTACCCTCCCCTGGCCCCTAAACCGTCCCCATCCGCTAACCCTAACCCTAGCCCGAACCCTAACCTTAACCCTTCCCCGAAGCCTGACCCTCACCCGGCCCCTAATCCTAACCCGTACGCTAACATGAACCCGCTCCCTCACACGTACGCTCCCCCTAAAGCGTTGTCGTACCCTCCCCTGGACCCTAAACCGTCCCCGACCCCTAACCCTAACCCTAGCCCGAACCCTAACCCTAACCCTTGCCCGAAGCCTGACCCTCAGCCGTCCCCTAATCCTAACCCATACGCTAACACTAACCCGCGCCCTCACACGTACGCTCCCCCTAAAGCGTTGTCATACCCTCCCCTGGACCCTAAACCGTCCCTGTCCCATAACCCGAACCCTAGCCCGAACCCTAACCCTAACACTTCCCCTGAGCCTGACCCTCACCAGTCCCCTAATCCTCACGCTTACGCTAACACTAACCCGCGCCCTCACACGTACGCTACCCCTAAAGCGTTGTCGTACCCTCCCCTGGACCCTAAACCGTCCCCGTCCCCTAACCCTAACCCTAGCCCGAACCCTAACCCTAACCCTTCCCCGAAGCCTGACCCTCACCCGTCCCCTAATCCTAACCCGTACGCTAACACTAACCCACGACCTCACACGTACGCTCCCCCTAAAGCGTTGTCGTACCCTCCCCTGGACCCTAAACCGTCCCCGTCCCCTAACCCTAACCTTAGCCCGAACCCTAACCCTAACCCTTCCCCGAAGCCTGACCCTCACCCGGCCCCTAATCCTAACCAGTACGCTAACATGAACCCGTGCCCTCACACGTACGCTCGCCCTAAAGCGTTGTCGTACCCTCCCATGGACCCTAAACCGTCCCCATCCCCTAACCCTAACCCTAGCCCGAACCCTAACCCTAACCCTTCCCCGAAGCCTGACCCTCACCCGTCCCCTAATCCTAACCCGTACGCTAACACGAACCCGCGCCCTCACACGTACGCTCCCCCTAAAGCGTTGTCGTACCCTCCCCTGGACCCTAAACCGTCCCCGTCCCCTAACCCGAACCCTAGCCCGAACCCTAACCCTAACACTTCCCTGAAGCCTGACCCTCACCCGTCCCCTAATCCTAACCCGTACGCTAACACTAACCCGCGCCCTCACATGTACGCTCCCCCTAAAGCGTTGTCGTACCCTCCCCTGGACCCTAAACCGTCCCCGTCCCCTAACGCTAACCCTAGCCCGAACTCTAACACTATACCCTGTCCGAAGCCTGACCCTCACCCGTCCCCTAATCCTAAACCGTACGATAACACTAACCCACGCCCTCACGCGTACACTCCCCCTAAAGCGTTGTCGTACCCTCCCCTGGACCCTAAACCGTCCCCGTCCCCTAACCCTAACCCTAGCCCGAACCCTAACCCTAACCCTTCCCCGAAGCCTGACCCTCACCCGTCCCCTAATCCTAAACCGTACGCTAACATGAACCCGCGCCCTCACACGTACGCTCCCCCTAAAGCGTTGTCATACCATCCCCTGGACCCTAAACCGTCCCCGTCCCCTAACCCTAACCCTAGCCCGAACCCTAACCCTATACCCTCTCCGAAGCCTGACCCTCACCCGTCCCCTAATCCTAAACCGTACTATAACACTAACCCGCGCCCTCACGCGTACACTCCCCCTAAAGCGTTGTCGTACCCTACCCTGGCCCCTAAACCGTCCCCGTCCACTAACCCTAACCCTAGCCCGAACCCTAACCCTAAACCTTCCCCGAAGCCAGACCCTCACCCGTCCACTAATCCTAACCCGTACGCTAACACTAACCCGCGCCCTCACACGTACGCTCCCCCTAAAGCGTTGTCGTACCCTCCCCTGGACCCTAAACCGTCCCCGTCCCTTAACCCTAACCCTAGCCCGAACGCTAACCCTAACCCTTCCCCGATGCCTGACCCTCACCCGGCCCATAATCCTAACCCGTACGCTAACATGAACCCGCGCCCTCACACGTACGCTCCCCCTAAAGCGTTGTCGTACCATCCCCTGGACCCTAAACCGTCCCCGTCCCCTAACCCTAACCCTAGCCCGAACCATAACCCTAACCCTTCCCGGAAGCCTGACCCTCACCCGGCCCCTAATCCTAACCCGTACACTAACACTAACCCGCGCCCTCACACGTACGCTCCCCCTAAAGCGTTGTCGTACCCTCCCCTGGACCTTAAACCGTCCCCGTCCCCTAACCCTAACCCTAGCTCGAACCCTAACCCTAAACCTTCCCCGAAGCCTAACCCTCACCCGTCCCCTAATCCTCACCCTTATGCTAAAACTAACCCGCGCCCTCACACGTACGCTCCCCATAAACTGTTGTCGTACCCTCCCCTGGACCCTAAACCGTCCCTGTCCCCTAACCCTAACCCTAGCCCGAACCCTAACCCTAACCCTTCCCCGAAGCCTGACCCTCACCCGTCCCTTAATCCTAACCCGTACGCGAACACTAACCCGCGCCCTCACACGTATGCTCCTCCTAATTCGTTGTCGTACCCTCTCCTGGACCCTAAACCGTCCCCGTCCCCTAACCCTAACCCTAGCCCGAATCCAAACCCTAACCCTTCCCCGATGGCTGACCCTCACCCGTACCCTAATCCTCACCCGTACGCTAACACTAACCCACGCCCTCACACGTACGCTCCCCCTAAAGCGTTGTCGTACCCTCCCCTGGACCCTAAACCGTCCCCGTCCCCTAACCCTAACCATAGCTCGAACCCTAACCCTAACCCTTCCCCGAAGCCTGACCCTCACCCGTCCCCTAATCCTCACCCGTACGCTAACACTAACCCGCGCCCTCACACGTACGCTCCCCCTAAAGCGTTGTCGTACCCTCCCCTGGACCCTAAACCGTCCCCGTCCCCTAACCCTAACCCTAGACCGAACCCTAACCCTAACCCTTCCCCGAAGCCTGACCCTCACCCGTCCCCTAATCCTAACCCGTACGCTAACACTAACCCGCGACCTCACACGTACGCTCCCCCTAAAGAGTTGTTGTACCCTCCCCTGGACCCTAAGCCGTCCCCGTCCCCTAAACCTAACCCTAGCCCGAACCCTAACCCTATACCCTCTCCGAAGCCTGACCCTCACCCGTCCCCTAATCCTAAACCGTACGATAACACAAAACCGCGCCCTCACGCGTACACTCCCCCTAAAGCGTTGTCGTACCCTCCCCTGGCCCCTAAACCGTCCCCATCCGCTAACCCTAACCCTAGCCCGAACCCTAACCTTAACCCTTCCCCGAAGCCTGACCCTCACCCGGCCCCTAATCCTAACCCGTACGCTAACATGAACCCGCGCCCTCACACGTACGCTCCCCCTAAAGCGTTGTCGTACCCTCCCCTGGACCCTAAACCGTCCCCGACCCCTAACCCTAACCCTAGCCCGAACCCTAACCCTAACCCTTGCCCGAAGCCTGACCCTCAGCCGTCCCCTAATCCTAACCCGTACGCTAACACTAACCCGCGCCCTCACACGTACGCTCCCCCTAAAGCGTTGTCATACCCTCCCCTGGACCCTAAACCGTCCCTGTCCCATAACCCGAACCCTAACCCTAACACTTCCCCTGAGCCTGACCCTCACCAGTCCCCTAATCCTCACGCGTACGCTAACACTAACCCGCGCCCTCACACGTACGCTACCCCTAAAGCGTTGTCGTACCCTCCCCTGGACCCTAAACCGTCCCCGTCCCCTAACCCTAACCCTAGCCCGAACCCTAACCCTAACCCTTCCCCGAAGCCTGACCCTCACCCGTCCCCTAATCCTAACCCGTACGCTAACACTAACCCACGACCTCACACGTACGCTCCCCCTAAAGCGTTGTCGTACCCTCCCCTGGACCCTAAACCGTCCCCGTCCCCTAACCCTAACCTTAGCCCGAACCCTAACCCTAACCCTTCCCCGAAGCCTGACCCTCACCCGGCCCCTAATCCTAACCAGTACGCTAACATGAACCCGCGCCCTCACACGTACGCTCGCCCTAAAGCGTTGTCGTACCCTCCCATGGACCCTAAACCGTCCCCATCCCCTAACCCTAACCCTAGCCCGAACCCTAACCCTAACCCTTCCCCGAAGCCTGACCCTCACCCGTCCCCTAATCCTAACCCGTACGCTAACACGAACCCGCGCCCTCACACGTACGCTCCCCCTAAAGCGTTGTCGTACCCTCCCCTGGACCCTAAACCGTCCCCGTCCCCTAACCCGAACCCTAGCCCGAACCCTAACCCTAACACTTCCCTGAAGCCTGACCCTCACCCGTCCCCTAATCCTAACCCGTACGCTAACACTAACCCGCGCCCTCACATGTACGCTCCCCCTAAAGCGTTGTCGTACCCTCCCCTGGACCCTAAACCGTCCCCGTCCCCTAACGCTAACCCTAGCCCGAACTCTAACACTATACCCTGTCCGAAGCCTGACCCTCCCTCGTCCCCTAATCCTAAACCGTACGATAACACTAACCCACGCCCTCACGCGTACACTCCCCCTAAAGCGTTGTCGTACCCTCCCCTGGACCCTAAACCGTCCCCGTCCCCTAACCCTAACCCTAGCCCGAACCCTAACCCTAACCCTTCCCCGAAGCCTGACCCTCACCCGTCCCCTAATCCTAAAACGTACGCTAACATGAACCCGCGCCCTCACACGTACGCTCCCCCTAAAGCGTTGTCGTACCATCCCCTGGACCCTAAACCGTCCCCGTCCCCTAACCCTAACCCTAGCCCGAACCCTAACCCTAACCCTTCCCTGAAGCCTGACCCTCACCCGTCCCCTAATCCTAACCCGTACGCTAACACTAACCCGCGCCCTCACACGTACGCTCCCCCTAAAGCGTTGTCGTACCCTCCCCTGGACCCTAAACCGTCCCCATTCCCTAACCCGAACCCTAAACCGAACCCTAACCCTAACCCTTCCCCGAAGCCTGACCCTCACCCGTCCCCTAATCCTGACCCATAGGCTAACACTAACCCGCGCCCTCACACGTACGCTCCCCCTAACGGATTGTCGTACCCTCCCCTGGACCCTAAACCGTCCCCGTCCCCTAACCCTAACCCCAGCCCGAACCCTAAACCTAACCCTTCCCCGAAGCCTGACCCTCACCAGTCCCCTAATCCTCACCCTTACGCTAACACTTACCCACGCTCTCACACGTACGCTCCCCCTAAAGCGTTGTCGTACCCTCCCCTGGACCCTAAACCATCCCCGTCCCCTAACCCTAACCCTAGCCCGAACCCTAACCCTAACCCTTCCCCGAATCCTGACCCTCACCCGTCCCACAATCCTAAGCCGTACGCTAACACTAACCCGCGCCCTCACACGTACGCTCCCCCTAAAGCGTTGTCGTACCCTCCCCTGGACCCTAAACCGTCCCCGTGCCCTAACCCGAACCCTAGCCCGAATCCTAACCCTAACCCTTCCCCGAAGCCTGACCTTCACCCGTCCCCTAATCCTAACCCATACACTAACACTAACCCGCGCCCTCACACGTACGCTCCCCCTAAAGCGTTGTCGTACCCTCCCCTGGACCCTAAACCGTCCCCGTCCCCTAACCCTAACCCTAGCCCGAACCCTAACCCTAAAACTTCCCTGAAGCATGACCCTCACCAGTCCCCTAATCCTCACCCGTACGCTAACACTAACCTGCGCCCTCACACGTACGCTCCCCCTAAAGCATTGTCGTACCCTCCCCTTGACCCTAAACCGTCCCTGTCCCCTAACCCTAACCCTAGCCCGAACACTAACCCTAACACTTCCCCGAAGCCTAACCCTCACCCGTCCCCTAATCCTAAGCCGTACGCTAACACTAACCCGCGCCCTCACACGTACGCTCCCCCTAAAGCGTTGTCGTACCCTCCCCTGGACCCTAAACCGTCCCCGTCCCCTAACCCTAACCCTAGCCCGAACCCTAACACTATACCCTCTCCGAAGCCTGACCCTCACCCGTCCCCTAATCCTAAACCGTACGCTAACATGAACCCGCGCCCTCACACGTACGCTCCCCCTAAAGCGTTGTCGTACCCTCCCCTGGACCCTAAACCATCCCCGTCCCCTAACCCTAACCCTAGCCCGAACCCTAACCCTAACCCTTCCCCGAAGCCTGACCCTCACCCGTCCCCTAATCCTAACCCATACGCTAACACTAACCCGCGCCCTCACACGTACGCTCCCCCTAACGGGTTGTCGTACCCTTCCCTGGACCCTAAACCGTCCCCGTCCCCTAACCCTAAACCTAGCCCGAACCCTAACCCTAACCCTTCCCTGAAGCCTGACCCTCACCAGTCCCCTAATCCTCACCCGTACGCTAACACTAACCCGCGCCCTCACACGTACGCTCCCCCTAAAGCGTTGTCGTACCCTCCCCTGGACCCTAAACCGTCCCCGTCACCTAACCCTAACCCTAGCCCGAACCCTAACCCTAACCCTTCCCCGAAGCCTAACCCTCACCCGTCCCCTAATCCTCACCCTTATGCTAACACTAACCCGCGCCCTCACACGTACGCTCCCCCTAAATTGTTGTCATACCCTCCCCTGGACCCTAAACCGTCCCCGTCCCCTAACCCTAACCCTAGCCCGAACCCTAAGCCTAACCCTTCCCCGAAGCCTGACCCTCACCCGTCCCTTAATCCTAACCCGTACGCGAACACTAACCCGCGCCCTCACACGTACGCTCCCCCTAAATCGTTGTCGTACCCTCACCTGGACCCTAAACCGTCCCCATCCCCTAACCCTAACCCTAGCCCGAATCCTAACCCTAACCCTTCCCCGAAGGCTGACCCTCACCCGTACCGTAATCCTCACCCGTATGCTAACACTAACCCGCGCCCTCACACGTACGCTCCCCCTAAAGCGTTGTCGTACCCTCCCCTTGACCCTAAACCGTACCCGTCCCCTAACCCTAACCCTAGCCCGAACCCTAAACCTAACCCTTCCCCGAAGACTGACCCACACCCGTCCCCTAATCCTCACCCTTACGCTAACACTTACCCACGCCCTCACACGTACGCTCCCCCTAAATCGTTGTCGTACCCTCCCCTGGACCCTGAACCGTCCCCGTCCCCTAACCCTAACCATAGCTCGAACCCTAACCCTAACCCTTCCCCGAAGCCTGACCCTCACCCGTCCCCTAATCCTCACCCTTATGCTAACACTAACCCGCGTCCTCACACGTACGCTCCCCCTAAAGTGTTGTCGTAACGTCCCCTGTACCCTAAACCGTCCCCGTCCCCTAACCCTAACCCTAGCCCGAACCCTAACCCTAACCCTTCCCCGAAGCCTGACCCTCACCCGTCCCTTAATCCTAACCCGTACGCGAACACTAACCCGCGCCCTCACACGTACGCTCCCCCTAAATCGTTGTCGTACCCTCACCTGGACCCTAAACCGTCCCCGTCCCCTAACCCTAACCCTAGCCCGAATCCTAACCCTAACCCTTCCCCGAAGGCTGACCCTCACCCGTACCCTAATCCTCACCCGTACGCTAACACTAACCCGCGCCCTCACACGTACGCTCCCCCTAAAGCGTTGTCGTACCCTCCCCTGGACCCTAAACCGTCCCCGTCCCCTAACCCTAACCCTAGCCCGAACCCTAAACCTAACACTTCCCCGAAGACTGACCCTCACCCGTCCCCTAATCCTCACCTTTACGCTAACACTTACCCACGCCCTCACACGTACGCTCCCCCTAAAGCGTTGTCGTACCCTCCCCTGGACCCTAAACCGTCCCCGTCCCCTAACCCTAACCCTAGCCCGAACCCTAACCCTAACCCTTCCCCGAAGCCTGACCCTCACCCGTCCCCTAATCCTCACCCGTTCGCTAACACTAACCCGCGCCCTCACACGTACGCTCCCCCTAAAGCGTTGTCGTACCCTCCCCTGGACCCTAAACCGTCCTCGTCCCCTAACCCTAACCCTAGTCCGAACCCTAACCCTAACCCTTCCCCGAAGCCTGACCCTCACCCGTCCCCTAATCCTAACCCGTACGCTAACACTAACCCGCGACCTCACACGTACGCTCCCCCTAAAGCGTTGTCGTACCCTCCCCTGGACCCTAAACCGTCCCCGTCCCCTAACCCGAACCCTAGCCCGAACCCTAACCCTAACTCTTCCCCGAAGCCTGACCCTCACCCGTCCCCTAATCCTCACCCGTACGCTAACACTAACCCGCGCCCTCACACGTACGCTCCCCCTAAAGCGTTGTCATACCCTCCTCTGTACCCTAAACCGTCCCCGTCCCCTAACCCTAACCCTAGCTCGAACCCTAACCCTAACCTTTCCCCGAAGCCTGACCCTCACCCGTCCCCTAATCCTCACCCTTACGCTAACACTAACCCGCGCCCTCAAACGTACGCTCCCCTTAAAGTGTTGTCGTACCCTCCCCTGGACCCTAAACCGTGCCCGTCCCCTAACCCTAACCCTAGCCCGAACCCTAAACCTAACCCTTCCCCGAAACCTGACCCTCACCCGTCCCCTAATCCTCACCCGTACGCTAACACTAACCCGCGCCCTCACACGTACGCTCCCCCTAAAGCATTGTTGTACACTACCCTGCACCCTAAACCGTCCCCGTCCCCTAACCCTAACCCTAGCCCGAACCCTAACCCTAACCCTTCCCCGAAGCCTGACCCTCACCCGTCCCCTAATCCTCACCCGTACGCTAACACTAACCCACGCCCTCACACGTACGCTCCCCCTAAAGAGTTGTCGTACCCTCCCATGGACCCTAAACCGTCCCCGTCCCCTAACCCTAACCCTAGCCCGAACCCTAACCCTATACCCTCTCGAAACCTGACCCTCACCCATCTCCTAATCCTAAACCGTACGCTAACACTAACCCGCGCCCTCACGCGTACACTCCCCCTAAAGCGTTGTCGTATCCTCCCCTGGACCCTAAAACGTCCCCGTCCCCTAACCCTAACCCTACCCCGAACCCTAAGCCTGACCCTTCCCCGAAGCCTGACCCTCACCGTCCCCTAATCCTAACCCGTACGCTCACACTAACCCGCCCCCTGATGTGTACACTCCCCCTAAAGCGTTGTCGTACCCTCCCCTGGACCCTAAACCGTCCCCGTCCCCTAACCCTAACCCTATCCCGAACCCTAAACCTAACCCTTCCCCGAAGCCTGACCCTCACACGTCCCCTAATCCTCACCCTTACGCTAACACTAACCCGCGCCCTCACACGTACGCTCCCCCTAAAGCGTTGTCGTACCCTCCGCTGGACCCTAAACCATCCCCGTCCCCTAACCCTAACCCTAGCCCGAACCCTAACCATAACCCTTCTCCGAAGCCTGACCCTCACCCGTCCCCTAATCCTAACCCGTACGCTAACACTAACTCGCGCCCTCACACGTACGCTCCCCCTAAAGCGTTGTCGTACCCTCCCCTGGACCCTAAACCGTCCCCGTCCCCTAACCCTAACCCTAGCCCGAACCCTAACCCTAACCCTTCCCCGAACACTGACACTCACTCGTCCCCTAATCCTCACCCGTACGCTAACACTAACCCGTGACCAAACACGTACGCTCCCCCTAAAGCGTTGTCGTACCCTCCCCTGGACCCTAAACCGTCCCCGTCCCCTAACCCTAACCCTAGCTCGAACCCTAACCCTAACCCTTCCCCGAAGCCTGACCCTCACCCGTCCCCTAATCCTCACACTTACGCTAACACTAACCCGCGCCCTCACACGTACGCTCCCCCTAAAGTGTTGCGTACCCTCCCCTGGACCCTAAACCGTCCCCGTCCCCTAACCCTAACCCTAGCCCGAACCCTAACCCTAACCCTTCCCCGAAGCCTGACCCTCACCCGTCCCTTAATCCTAACCCTGTACGCGAACACTAACCCGCGCCCTCACACGTACGCTCCCCCTAATTCGTTGTCGTACCCTCACCTGGACCCTAAACCGTCCCCGTCCCCTAACCCTAACCATAGCCCGAATCCTAACCCTAACCCTTCCCCGAAGGCTGACGCTCACCCGTACCCTAATCCTCACCCGTACGCTAACACTAACCCGCGCCCTCACAAGTATGCTCCCCCTAAAGCATTGTCGTACCCTCCCCTGGACCCTAAACTGTCCCCGTCCCCGTCCCCTAACCCTAGCCCGAAACCTAACCCTAACCCTTCCCCGAAGCCTGACCCTCACCCGTCCTCTAATCCTCCCCCTTACGCTAACACTTACCCACGCCCTCACACGTACGCTCCCCCTAAAGCGTTGTCGTACCCTCTCCTGGACCCTAAACCGTCCCCGTCCCCTAACCCTAACCCTAGCCCGAACCCTAACCCTAACCCTTCCCCGAAGCCTGACCCTCACCCGTCCCCTAATCCTAACCCGTACGCTAACACTAACCCGCGACCTCACACGTACGCTCCCCCTAAAGAGTTGTTGTACCCTCCCCTGGACCCTAAGCCGTCCCCGTCCCCTAAACCTAACCCTAGCCCGAACCCTAACCCTATACCCTCTCCGAAGCCTGACCCTCACCCGTCCCCTAATCCTAAACCGTACGATAACACAAAACCGCGCCCTCACGCGTACACTCCCCCTAAAGCGTTGTCGTACCCTCCCCTGGCCCCTAAACCGTCCCAATCCGCTAACCCTAACCCTAGCCCGAACCCTAACCTTAACCCTTCCCCGAAGCCTGACCCTCACCCGGCCCCTAATCCTAACCCGTACGCTAACATGAACCCGCGCCCTCACACGTACGCTCCCCCTAAAGCGTTGTCGTACCCTCCCCTGGACCCTAAACCGTCCCCGACCCCTAACCCTAACCCTAGCCCGAACCCTAACCCTAACCCTTGCCCGAAGCCTGACCCTCAGCCGTCCCCTAATCCTAACCCGTACGCTAACACTAACCCGCGCCCTCACACGTACGCTCCCCCTAAAGCGTTGTCATACCCTCCCCTGGACCCTAAACCGTCCCTGTCCCATAACCCGAACCCTAGCCCGAACCCTAACCCTAACACTTCCCCTGAGCCTGACCCTCACCAGTCCCCTAATCCTCACGCGTACGCTAACACTAACCCGCGCCCTCACACGTACGCTACCCCTAAAGCGTTGTCGTACCCTCCCCTGGACCCTAAACCGTCCCCGTCCCCTAACCCTAACCCTAGCCCGAACCCTAACCCTAACCCTTCCCCGAAGCCTGACCCTCACCCGTCCCCTAATCCTAACCCGTACGCTAACACTAACCCACGACCTCACACGTACGCTCCCCCTAAAGCGTTGTCGTACCCTCCCCTGGACCCTAAACCGTCCCCGTCCCCTAACCCTAACCTTAGCCCGAACCCTAACCCTAACCCTTCCCCGAAGCCTGACCCTCACCCGGCCCCTAATCCTAACCAGTACGCTAACATGAACCCGCGCCCTCACACGTACGCTCGCCCTAAAGCGTTGTCGTACCCTCCCATGGACCCTAAACCGTCCCCATCCCCTAACCCTAACCCTAGCCCGAACCCTAACCCTAACCCTTCCCCGAAGCCTGACCCTCACCCGTCCCCTAATCCTAACCCGTACGCTAACACGAACCCGCGCCCTCACACGTACGCTCCCCCTAAAGCGTTGTCGTACCCTCCCCTGGACCCTAAACCGTCCCCGTCCCCTAACCCGAACCCTAGCCCGAACCCTAACCCTAACACTTCCCTGAAGCCTGACCCTCACCCGTCCCCTAATCCTAACCCGTACGCTAACACTAACCCGCGCCCTCACATGTACGCTCCCCCTAAAGCGTTGTCGTACCCTCCCCTGGACCCTAAACCGTCCCCGTCCCCTAACGCTAACCCTAGCCCGAACTCTAACACTATACCCTGTCCGAAGCCTGACCCTCACCCGTCCCCTAATCCTAAACCGTACGATAACACTAACCCACGCCCTCACGCGTACACTCCCCCTAAAGCGTTGTCGTACCCTCCCCTGGACCCTAAACCGTCCCCATCCCCTAACCCTAACCCTAGCCCGAACCCTAACCCTAACCCTTCCCCGAAGCCTGACCCTCACCCGTCCCCTAATCCTAAACCGTACGCTAACATGAACCCGCGCCCTCACACGTACGCTCCCCCTAAAGCGTTGTCGTACCATCCCCTGGACCCTAAACCGTCCCCGTCCCCTAACCCTAACCCTAGCCCGAACCCTAACCCTATACCCTCTCCGAAGCCTGACCCTCACCCGTCCCCTAATCCTAAACCGTACTATAACACTAACCCGCGCCCTCACGCGTACACTCCCCCTAAAGCGTTGTCGTACCCTACCCTGGCCCCTAAACCGTCGCCGTCCACTAACCCTAACCCTAGCCCGAACCCTAACCCTAAACCTTCCCCGAAGCCAGACCCTCACCCGTCCACTAATCCTAACCCGTACGCTAACACTAACCCGCGCCCTCACACGTACGCTCCCCCTAAAGCGTTGTCGTACCCTCCCCTGGACCCTAAACCGTCCCCGTCCCTTAACCCTAACCCTAGCCCGAACGCTAACCCTAACCCTTCCCCGATGCCTGACCCTCACCCGGCCCATAATCCTAACCCGTACGCTAACATGAACCCGCGCCCTCACACGTACGCTCCCCCTAAAGCGTTGTCGTACCATCCCCTGGACCCTAAACCGTCCCCGTCCCCTAACCCTAACCCTAGCCCGAACCATAACCCTAACCCTTCCCGGAAGCCTGACCCTCACCCGGCCCCTAATCCTAACCCGTACACTAACACTAACCCGCGCCCTCACACGTACGCTCCCCCTAAAGCGTTGTCGTACCCTCCCCTGGACCTTAAACCGTCCCCGTCCCCTAACCCTAACCCTACCTCGAACCCTAACCCTAACCCTTCCCCGAAGCCTAACCCTCACCCGTCCCCTAATCCTCACCCTTATGCTAAAACTAACCCGCGCCCTCACACGTACGCTCCCCATAAACTGTTGTCGTACCCTCCCCTGGACCCTAAACCGTCCCTGTCCCCTAACCCTAACCCTAGCCCGAACCCTAACCCTAACCCTTCCCCGAAGCCTGACCCTCACCCGTCCCTTAATCCTAACCCGTACGCGAACACTAACCCGCGCCCTCACACGTATGCTCCTCCTAATTCGTTGTCGTACCCTCACCTGGACCCTAAACCGTCCCCGTCCCCTAACCCTAACCCTAGCCCGAATCCAAACCCTAACCCTTCCCCGATGGCTGACCCTCACCCGTACCCTAATCCTCACCCGTACGCTAACACTAACCCGCGCCCTCACACGTACGCTCCCCCTAAAGCGTTGTCGTACCCTCCCCTGGACCCTAAACCGTCCCCGTCCCCTAACCCTAACCATAGCTCGAACCCTAACCCTAACCCTTCCCCGAAGCCTGACCCTCACCCGTCCCCTAATCCTCACCCGTACGCTAACACTAACCCGCGCCCTCACACGTACGCTCCCCCTAAAGCGTTGTCGTACCCTCCCCTGGACCCTAAACCGTCCCCGTCCCCTAACCCTAACCCTAGACCGAACCCTAACCCTAACGCTTCCCCGAAGCCTGACCCTCACCCGTCCCCTAATCCTAACCCGTACGCTAACACTAACCCGCGACCTCACACGTACGCTCCCCCTAAAGAGTTGTTGTACCCTCCCCTGGACCCTAAGCCGTCCCCGTCCCCTAAACCTAACCCTAGCCCGAACCCTAACCCTATACCCTCTCCGAAGCCTGACCCTCACCCGTCCCCTAATCCTAAACCGTACGATAACACAAAACCGCGCCCTCACGCGTACACTCCCCCTAAAGCGTTGTCGTACCCTCCCCTGGCCCCTAAACCGTCCCCATCCGCTAACCCTAACCCTAGCCCGAACCCTAACCTTAACCCTTCCCCGAAGCCTGACCCTCACCCGGCCCCTAATCCTAACCCGTACGCTAACATGAACCCGCGCCCTCACACGTACGCTCCCCCTAAAGCGTTGTCGTACCCTCCCCTGGACCCTAAACCGTCCCCGACCCCTAACCCTAACCCTAGCCCGAACCCTAACCCTAACCCTTGCCCGAAGCCTGACCCTCAGCCGTCCCCTAATCCTAACCCGTACGCTAACACTAACCCGCGCCCTCACACGTACGCTCCCCCTAAAGCGTTGTCATACCCTCCCCTGGACCCTAAACCGTCCCTGTCCCATAACCCGAACCCTAGCCCGAACCCTAACCCTAACACTTCCCCTGAGCCTGACCCTCACCAGTCCCCTAATCCTCACGCGTACGCTAACACTAACCCGCGCCCTCACACGTACGCTACCCCTAAAGCGTTGTCGTACCCTCCCCTGGACCCTAAACCGTCCCCGTCCCCTAACCCTAACCCTAGCCCGAACCCTAACCCTAACCCTTCCCCGAAGCCTGACCCTCACCCGTCCCCTAATCCTAACCCGTACGCTAACACTAACCCACGACCTCACACGTACGCTCCCCCTAAAGCGTTGTCGTACCCTCCCCTGGACCCTAAACCGTCCCCGTCCCCTAACCCTAACCTTAGCCCGAACCCTAACCCTAACCCTTCCCCGAAGCCTGACCCTCACCCGGCCCCTAATCCTAACCAGTACGCTAACATGAACCCGCGCCCTCACACGTACGCTCGCCCTAAAGCGTTGTCGTACCCTCCCATGGACCCTAAACCGTCCCCATCCCCTAACCCTAACCCTAGCCCGAACCCTAACCCTAACCCTTCCCCGAAGCCTGACCCTCACCCGTCCCCTAATCCTAACCCGTACGCTAACACGAACCCGCGCCCTCACACGTACGCTCCCCCTAAAGCGTTGTCGTACCCTCCCCTGGACCCTAAACCGTCCCCGTCCCCTAACCCGAACCCTAGCCCGAACCCTAACCCTAACACTTCCCTGAAGCCTGACCCTCACCCGTCCCCTAATCCTAACCCGTACGCTAACACTAACCCGCGCCCTCACATGTACGCTCCCCCTAAAGCGTTGTCGTACCCTCCCCTGGACCCTAAACCGTCCCCGTCCCCTAACGCTAACCCTAGCCCGAACTCTAACACTATACCCTGTCCGAAGCCTGACCCTCACCCGTCCCCTAATCCTAAACCGTACGATAACACTAACCCACGCCCTCACGCGTACACTCCCCCTAAAGCGTTGTCGTACCCTCCCCTGGACCCTAAACCGTCCCCGTCCCCTAACCCTAACCCTAGCCCGAACCCTAACCCTAACCCTTCCCCGAAGCCTGACCCTCACCCGTCCCCTAATCCTAAACCGTACGCTAACATGAACCCGCGCCCTCACACGTACGCTCCCCCTAAAGCGTTGTCGTACCATCCCCTGGACCCTAAACCGTCCCCGTCCCCTAACCCTAGCCCGAACCCTAACCCTAACCCTTCCCTGAAGCCTGACCCTCACCCGTCCCCTAATCCTAACCCGTACGCTAACACTAACCCGCGCCCTCACACGTACGCTCCCCCTAAAGCGTTGTCGTACCCTCCCCTGGACCCTAAACCGTCCCCATTCCCTAACCCGAACCCTAAACCGAACCCTAACCCTAACCCTTCCCCGAAGCCTGACCCTCACCCGTCCCCTAATCCTGACCCATAGGCTAACACTAACCCGCGCCCTCACACGTACGCTCCCCCTAACGGATTGTCGTACCCTCCCCTGGACCCTAAACCGTCCCCGTCCCCTAACCCTAACCCCAGCCCGAACCCTAAACCTAACCCTTCCCCGAAGCCTGACCCTCACCAGTCCCCTAATCCTCACCCTTACGCTAACACTTACCCACGCTCTCACACGTACGCTCCCCCTAAAGCGTTGTCGTACCCTCCCCTGGACCCTAAACCATCCCCGTCCCCTAACCCTAACCCTAGCCCGAACCCTAACCCTAACCCTTCCCCGAATCCTGACCCTCACCCGTCCCACAATCCTAAGCCGTACGCTAACACTAACCCGCGCCCTCACACGTACGCTCCCCCTAAAGCGTTGTCGTACCCTCCCCTGGACCCTAAACCGTCCCCGTGCCCTAACCCGAACCCTAGCCCGAATCCTAACCCTAACCCTTCCCCGAAGCCTGACCTTCACCCGTCCCCTAATCCTAACCCATACACTAACACTAACCCGCGCCCTCACACGTACGCTCCCCCTAAAGCGTTGTCGTACCCTCCCCTGGACCCTAAACCGTCCCCGTCCCCTAACCCTAACCCTAGCCCGAACCCTAACCCTAAAACTTCCCTGAAGCATGACCCTCACCAGTCCCCTAATCCTCACCCGTACGCTAACACTAACCTGCGCCCTCACACGTACGCTCCCCCTAAAGCATTGTCGTACCCTCCCCTTGACCCTAAACCGTCCCTGTCCCCTAACCCTAACCCTAGCCCGAACACTAACCCTAACACTTCCCCGAAGCCTAACCCTCACCCGTCCCCTAATCCTAAGCCGTACGCTAACACTAACCCGCGCCCTCACACGTACGCTCCCCCTAAAGCGTTGTCGTACCCTCCCCTGGACCCTAAACCGTCCCCGTCCCCTAACCCTAACCCTAGCCCGAACCCTAACACTATACCCTCTCCGAAGCCTGACCCTCACCCGTCCCCTAATCCTAAACCGTACGATAACACTAACCCACGCCCTCACGCGTACACTCTCCCTAAAGCGTTGTCATACCCTCCCCTGGCCCCTAAACCGTCCCCGTCCCCTAACCCTAAACCTAGCCCGAACCCTAACCCTAACCCTTCCCCAAAGCCTGACCCTCACCCGTCCCCTAATCCTAAACCGTACGCTAACATGAACCCACGCCCTCACACGTACGCTCCCCCTAAAGCGTTGTCGTACCCTCCCCTGGACCCTAAACCATCCCCGTCCCCTAACCCTAACCCTAGCCCGAACCCTAACCCTAACCCTTCCCCGAAGCCTGACCCTCACCCGTCCCCTAATCCTAACCCATACGCTAACACTAACCCGCGCCCTCACACGTACGCTCCCCCTAACGGGTTGTCGTACCCTTCCCTGGACCCTAAACCGTCCCCGTCCCCTAACCCTAACCCTAGCCCGAACCCTAACCCTAACCCTTCCCTGAAGCCTGACCCTCACCAGTCCCCTAATCCTCACCCGTACGCTAACACTAACCCGCGCCCTCACACGTACGCTCCCCCTAAAGCGTTGTCGTACCCTCCCCTTGACCCTAAACCGTACCCGTCCCCTAACCCTAACCCTAGCCCGAACCCTAAACCTAACCCTTCCCCGAAGACTGACCCACACCCGTCCCCTAATCCTCACCCTTACGCTAACACTTACCCACGCCCTCACACGTACGCTCCCCCTAAATCGTTGTCGTACCCTCCCCTGGACCCTGAACCGTCCCCGTCCCCTAACCCTAACCATAGCTCGAACCCTAACCCTAACCCTTCCCCGAAGCCTGACCCTCACCCGTCCCCTAATCCTCACCCTTATGCTAACACTAACCCGCGTCCTCACACGTACGCTCCCCCTAAAGTGTTGTCGTAACGTCCCCTGTACCCTAAACCGTCCCCGTCCCCTAACCCTAACCCTAGCCCGAACCCTAACCCTAACCCTTCCCCGAAGCCTGACCCTCACCCGTCCCTTAATCCTAACCCGTACGCGAACACTAACCCGCGCCCTCACACGTACGCTCCCCCTAAATCGTTGTCGTACCCTCACCTGGACCCTAAACCGTCCCCGTCCCCTAACCCTAACCCTAGCCCGAATCCTAACCCTAACCCTTCCCCGAAGGCTGACCCTCACCCGTACCCTAATCCTCACCCGTACGCTAACACTAACCCGCGCCCTCACACGTACGCTCCCCCTAAAGCGTTGTCGTACCCTCCCCTGGACCCTAAACCGTCCCCGTCCCCTAACCCTAACCCTAGCCCGAACCCTAAACCTAACACTTCCCCGAAGACTGACCCTCACCCGTCCCCTAATCCTCACCTTTACGCTAACACTTACCCACGCCCTCACACGTACGCTCCCCCTAAAGCGTTGTCGTACCCTCCCCTGGACCCTAAACCGTCCCCGTCCCCTAACCCTAACCCTAGCCCGAACCCTAACCCTAACCCTTCCCCGAAGCCTGACCCTCACCCGTCCCCTAATCCTCACCCGTTCGCTAACACTAACCCGCGCCCTCACACGTACGCTCCCCCTAAAGCGTTGTCGTACCCTCCCCTGGACCCTAAACCGTCCTCGTCCCCTAACCCTAACCCTAGTCCGAACCCTAACCCTAACCCTTCCCCGAAGCCTGACCCTCACCCGTCCCCTAATCCTAACCCGTACGCTAACACTAACCCGCGACCTCACACGTACGCTCCCCCTAAAGCGTTGTCGTACCCTCCCCTGGACCCTAAACCGTCCCCGTCCCCTAACCCGAACCCTAGCCCGAACCCTAACCCTAACCCTTCCCCGAAGCCTGACCCTCACCCGTCCCCTAATCCTCACCCGTACGCTAACACTAACCCGCGCCCTCACACGTACGCTCCCCCTAAAGCGTTGTCATACCCTCCTCTGTACCCTAAACCGTCCCCGTCCCCTAACCCTAACCCTAGCTCGAACACTAACCCTAAACTTTCCCCGAAGCCTGACCCTCACCCGTCCCCTAATCCTCACCCTTACGCTAACACTAACCCGCGCCCTCAAACGTACGCTCCCCTTAAAGTGTTGTCGTACCCTCCCCTGGACCCTAAACCGTGCCCGTCCCCTAACCCTAACCCTAGCCCGAACCCTAAACCTAACCCTTCCCCGAAACCTGACCCTCACCCGTCCCCTAATCCTCACCCGTACGCTAACACTAACCCGCGCCCTCACACGTACGCTCCCCCTAAAGCATTGTTGTACACTACCCTGCACCCTAAACCGTCCCCGTCCCCTAACCCTAACCCTAGCCCGAACCCTAACCCTAACCCTACCCCGAAGCCTGACCCTCACCCGTCCCCTAATCCTCACCCGTACGCTAACACTAACCCACGTCCTCACACGTACGCTCCCCCTAAAGCGTTGTCGTACCCTCCCATGGACCCTAAACCGTCCCCGTCCCCTAACCCTAACCCTAGCCCGAACCCTAACCCTATACCCTCTCGAAACCTGACCCTCACCCATCTCCTAATCCTAAACCGTACGCTAACACTAACCCGCACCCTCACGCGTACACTCCCCCTAAAGCGTTGTCGTATCCTCCCCTGGACACTAAAACGTCCCCGTCCCCTAACCCTAACCCTACCCCGAACCCTAAGCCTGACCCTTCCCCGAAGCCTGACCCTCACCGTCCCCTAATCCTAACCCGTACGCTCACACTAACCCGCCCCCTGATGTGTACACTCCCCCTAAAGCGTTGTCGTACCCTCCCCTGGACCCTAAACCGTCCCCGTCCCCTAACCCTAACCCTATCCCGAACCCTAAACCTAACCCTTCCCCGAAGCCTGACCCTCACACGTCCCCTAATCCTCACCCTTACGCTAACACTAACCCGCGCCCTCACACGTACGCTCCCCCTAAAGCGTTGTCGTACCTTCCGCTGGACCCTAAACCATCCCCGTCCCCTAACCCTAACCCTAGCCCGAACCCTAACCATAACCCTTCTCCGAAGCCTGACCCTCACCCGTCCCCTAATCCTAACCCGTACGCTAACACTAACTCGCGCCCTCACACGTACGCTCCCCCTAAAGCGTTGTCGTACCCTCCCCTGGACCCTAAACCGTCCCCGTCCCCTAACCCTAACCCTAGCCCGAACCCTAACCCTAACCCTTCCCCGAACACTGACACTCACTCGTCCCCTAATCCTCACCCGTACGCTAACACTAACCCGTGACCAAACACGTACGCTCCCCCTAAAGCGTTGTCGTACCCTCCCCTGGACCCTAAACCGTCCCCGTCCCCTAACCCTAACCCTAGCTCGAACCCTAACCCTAACCCTTCCCCGAAGCCTGACCCTCACCCGTCCCCTAATCCTCACACTTACGCTAACACTAACCCGCGCCCTCACACGTACGCTCCCCCTAAAGTGTTGCGTACCCTCCCCTGGACCCTAAACCGTCCCCGTCCCCTAACCCTAACCCTAGCCCGAACCCTAACCCTAACCCTTCCCCGAAGCCTGACCCTCACCCGTCCCTTAATCCTAACCCTGTACGCGAACACTAACCCGCGCCCTCACACGTACGCTCCCGCTAATTCGTTGTCGTACCCTCACCTGGACCCTAAACCGTCCCCGTCCCCTAACCCTAACCATAGCCCGAATCCTAACCCTAACCCTTCCCCGAAGGCTGACGCTCACCCGTACCCTAATCCTCACCCGTACGCTAACACTAACCCGCGCCCTCACAAGTATGCTCCCCCTAAAGCATTGTCGTACCCTCCCCTGGACCCTAAACTGTCCCCGTCCCCGTCCCCTAACCCTAGCCCGAAACCTAACCCTAACCCTTCCCCGAAGCCTGACCCTCACCCGTCCTCTAATCCTCCCCCTTACGCTAACACTTACCCACGCCCTCACACGTACGCTCCCCCTAAAGCGTTGTCGTACCCTGTCCTGGACCCTAAACCGTCCCCGTCCCCTAACCCTAACCCTAGCCCGAACCCTAACCCTAACCCTTCCCCGAAGCCTGACCCTCACCCGTCCCGTAATCCTCACCCGTTCGCTAATACTAACCCGCGCCCTCACACGTACGCTCCCCCTAAAGCGTTGTTGTACCCTCCCCTGGACCCTAAACCGTCCCCGTCCCCTAACCCTAACCCTAGCCCGAACCCTAACCCTAAACCTTCCCCGAAGCCAGACCCACACCCGTCCACTAATCCTAACCCGTACGCTAACACTAACCCGCGCCCTCACACGTACGCTCCCCCTAAAGCGTTGTCGTACCCTCCCTGGACCCTAAACCGTCCCCGTCCCCTAACCCTAACCCTAGCCCGAACCCTAACCCTAACCCTTCCCCTGAGCCTGACCCTCACCCGTCCCCTAATCCTCACCTGTACGCTAACATGAACTCGCGCCCTCACACGTACGCACCCCCTAAAGCGTTGTCGTACCCTCCCCTGGACCCTAAACCATCCCCGTCCCCTAACCCTAACCCTAGCCCGAACCCTAACCCTAACCCTTCCCCGAAGCCTGACCCTCACCCGTCCCCTAATCATAACCCGTACGCTAACAGTAACACGCGCCCTCACACGTACGCTCCCCCTAAAGCGTTGTCGTACCCTCCCCTGGACCCTAAACCGTCCCCGTCCCCTAACCCGAACCCTAGCCCGAATCATAACCCTAACCCTTCCCCGAAGCTTGACCCTCACCCGTCCCCTAATCCTAACCCATACGCTAACACTAACCCGCGCCCTCACACGTACGCTCCCCCTAACGGGTTGTCGTACCCTCCCCTGGACCCTAAACCGTCCCCGTCCCCTAACCCTAACCCTAGCCCGAAACCTAACCCTAACCCTTCCCCGAAGCCTGACCCTCACCCGTCCCCTTATCCTCACCCGTACGCTAACACTAACCCACGCCCTCACATGTACGCTCCCCCTAAAGCGTTGTCGTACCCTCTCCTGGACCCTAAACCGTCCCCGTCTCATAACCCTAACACTAGCCCGAACCCTAACCCTAAACCTTCCCCGAAGCCAGACCCTCACCCGTCCACTAATCCTCACCCGTACGCTAACAGTAAACCGCGCCCTCACACGTACGCTCCCCCTAAAGCGTTGTCGTACCCTCCCCTGGACCCTAAAGCGTCCCCATCCCCTAACCCTAACCCTAGCCGGAACCCTAACCCTAACCCTTCCCCGAAGCCTGACCCTCACCGCTCCCCTAAATCCTCACCCTTACCCTAACACTAACCCCCGCCCTCACACGTATGCAACCCCTAAAGCGTTGTCGTACCCTCCCCTGGACCCTAAACCCTCCCCATCCCCTAACCCCAACCCTAGCCCGAAACCTAACACTAACTCTTCCCCGAAGCCTGACCCTCACCCATCCCCTAATCCTCAACCTTACGCTAACACTAACCCGCGCCCTCACATGTACGCTCCCCCTAAAGCGTTGTCGTACCCTCCTCTGGACCCTAAACCGTCCCCGTCCCCTAACCCTAACACTAGCCCGAACCCTAACCCTAAACCTTCCCCGAAGCCAGACCCTCACCCATCCCCTAATCCTAAATCGTACGCTAACACTAACCCGCGCCCTCACACGTACGCTCCCCCTAAAGCGTTGTCGTACCCTCCCCTGGACCCTAAAGCATCCCCGTCCCCTAACCCTAACCCTAACCCGAACCCTAACCCTAAACCTTCCCCGAAGCCAGACCCTCACCCGTCCACTAATCCTCACCCGTACGCTAACACTAACCCGCACCCTCACACGTACGCTCCCCCTAAAGCGTTGTCGTACCCTCCCCTGGACCGTAAAGCATCCCAGTCCCCTGACCCTAGCCCGAACCCTAACCCTAACCCTTCCCCGAAGCCTGACCCTCACCCGTCCCCTAATCCTCACCCGTACGCTAACACTTACCCGCACGCTAACACTAAACCGCGCCCTCACACGTACGCTCCCCCTAAAGCGTTGTCGCACCCTCACCTGGACCCTAAACCGTCCCCGTCCCCTAACCCTAACCCTATCCCGAACCCTAACCCTAACACTTCCCCGAAGCCTGACCCTCACCCGTCCCCTAATCCTAACCCGTACGCTAACACTAACCCGTGCCCTCACGCGTACGCTCCCCCTAAAGCGTTGTCATACCGTTCCCTGGACCCTAAACCGTCCCGGTCCCCTTACCCTAACCCTAGCCCGAACCCTAACCCTAACCCTTCCCCGAAGCCTGACCCACACCCGTCCCCTAATCCTAACCCGTACGCTAACAATAACCCGCGCCCTCACACGTACGCTCCCCCTAATGCGTTGTCCTTCCCTTCCCTGGACCATAAACCGTCCCCGTCCCCTAACCCTAACCTTAGCCCGAACCCTAACCCTAACACTTTCCCGAAGCCTGACCCTCACCCGTCCACTAATCCTAACCCGTACGCTAACACTAACCCGCGCCCTCACACGTACGCTCCCCCTAAAGCGTTGTCGTACCCTCACCTGGACGTTAAACCGTCCCCGTCCCCTAACCCTAACCCATCCCCGAAGCCTGACCCTCACCCGTCCCCTAATCCTAACCCGTACGCTAACACTAACCCGCGCCCTCACACGTACGCTCCCCCTAAAGCGTTGTCGCACCCTCACCTGGACCCTAAACCGTCCCCGTCCCCTAACCCTAACCCTATCCCAAACCCTAACCCTAACACTTCCCCGAAGCCTGACCCTCACCCGTCCCCTAATCCTAACCCGTACGCTAACACTAACCCGCGCCGTCACACGTACGCTCCCCCTAAAGCGTTGTCGCACCCTCACCTGGACCCTAAACCGTCCCCATCCCCTAACCATAACCCTAGCCCGAACCCTAACGCTAAAACTTCCACGAAGCCTGACCCTCACCCGTCCACTAATCCTAACCCGTACGCTAACACTAACCCGCGCCCTCACACATACGCTCCCCCTGAATCATTGTCGTACCCTCACCTGGATCCTAAACCGTCCCCGTCCCCTAACCCTAACCCTAGCCCTAACCCTAACCCTAGCCAGAACCCTAACCCTAGCCCTTCCCTGAACCCTGACCCTCACCCGTCCCCTAATCCTAACCCGTACACTAACACTAACACGCGTCCTCACACGTACGCTCCAACTAAAGCGTTGTTGTACCCTCACCAGGACCCTAAACCGTCCCCATCCCTTAACCCTAACCCTAGCCCGAACCCTAACCCTTCCCCGAAGCCTGACCCTCACCCGTCCCCTAATCCTAACCCGTACGCTAACACTAACCCGCGCCCTCACACGTACGCTCCCCCTAAAGCGTTGTCGTACCCTCACCTGGACCCTAAACCGTCCCCGTCCCCTAACCCTATCCCTAACCTGAACTCTAAACCTAACCCTTCCCCAAAGCCTGACCCTAACCCGTCCCCTAATCCTAACCTGTACGCTAACACTAACACGCGCCCTCACACGTACGCTCCCCCTAAAGCGTTGTCGTACCCTTCCCTGGACCCTAAACCGTCCCCGTCCCCTAACCCTAACCCTAGTCCGAACCCTAACCCTAACCCTTCCCCGAAGCCTGACCCTCAACCGGTCCCTAATCCTAACCCGTACGCTAACACTAACCCGCGCCCTCTCACGTACGCTCCCCCTAAAGCGTTGTCGTACCTTCAACTGGACGCTAAACCGTCCCCGTCCCCTAACCCTAACCCTTCCCCGAAGCCTGACCCTCACCCGTCCCCTAATCCTAACCCGTACGCTATCACTAACCCATGCCCTCACACGTACGCTCCCCCTAAAGCGTTGTCGTACCCTAACCTGTACCCTAAACCGTCCCCATCCCCTAACCCTAACCCTGGCCCGAACACTAACCCTAACCTTCCCCGAAGCCTGACCCTCACCCTTCCCCAATCCTAACCCGTACGCTAACACTACCCCGCGCCCTCACAAGTACGCTCCCCCTAAAGCATTGTCGTACCTTCACCTGGACCCTAAACCGTCCCCTTCCCGTAACCCTAACCTTAGCCCGAACCCTAACCCTAACCCTTCCCCGAAGCCTGACCCTCACCCGTCCCCTAATCCTATCCCGTACTCTAACACTAAGCCGCTCCCTCACACGTACGCTTCCCCTAAAGCGTTGTCGTACCCTCACCTGGACCCGAAACCGTCCCCGTCCCTAACCCTAACCCTAGCCCGAACCCTAACCCTAACCCTTCCCCGAAGCCTTACACTCAACCGTCCCGTAATCCTAACCCGTACGCTAACTCTATCCCGTGCCCTCACATGTACGCTCACCCTAAACCGTTGTGGTACACTCACCTGGACCCTAAACCATCCCCGTCCCCTAACCCTAACCCTAACCCGAACCCTAACCCTAACCCTTCCCCGAAGCCTTACTGTAACCCGGCCCCTAATCCTAAACCGTACGCTAACACTAACCCGTGCCCTCACATGTGCGCTCACCCTAAAGAGTTGTCGTACCCTCACCTGGACCCTAAACCGTCCCCGTCCCCTAACCCTAACCCTAGCCCAAACCCTAACCCTAATCCTTCCCCAAAGCCTGACCCTCACCCATCCCATAATCCTAACCCGTACGCTAACACTAACCCACACCCTCACACGTACGCTCCCCCTAAAGCACTGTCGTACCCTCACCTGGACCCTAAACCGTCCCCGTACCCTAACCCTAACCCTAGCCCGAACCCTAACCCTAACACTTCCCCGAAGCCTTACACTCACAAGTCCCCTAATCCTAACCCGTACGCTAACACTAACCCGTGCCCTCACACGTACGCTCACCCTAAAGCGTTGTCGTACTCTCACCTGGACCCTAAACCGTCCCCGTCCCCTAACACTAACCCTAGCCCGAACCCTAAACCTAACCCTTCCCCGAAGCCTGACCCTCACCCGTCCCCTAATCCTAACCCGCACGCTAACACTAATCCACGCCCTCACACGTATGCTCCCCCTATAGCGTTGTCATACCCTCACCTGGACCCTAAACCGTCCCCGTCCCCTAACCCTAACCCTAGCCCGAACCCTAACCCTAACCCTCCCCCGAAGCCTGACCCTCACCCGTCCCCTAATCCTCCCCCTTACGCTAACACTTACCCACGCCCTCACACGTACGCTCCCCCTAAAGCGTTGTCGTACCCTCTCCTGGACCCTAAACCGTCCCCGTCCCCTAACCCTAACCCTAGCCCGAACCCTAACCCTAACCCTTCCCCGAAGCCTGACCCTCACCCGTCCCCTAATCCTAACCCGTACGCTAACACTAACCCGCGACCTCACACGTACGCTCCCCCTAAAGAGTTGTTGTACCCTCCCCTGGACCCTAAGCCGTCCCCGTCCCCTAAACCTAACCCTAGCCCGAACCCTAACCCTATACCCTCTCCGAAGCCTGACCCTCACCCGTCCCCTAATCCTAAACCGTACGATAACACAAAACCGCGCCCTCACGCGTACACTCCCCCTAAAGCGTTGTCGTACCCTCCCCTGGCCCCTAAACCGTCCCAATCCGCTAACCCTAACCCTAGCCCGAACCCTAACCTTAACCCTTCCCCGAAGCCTGACCCTCACCCGGCCCCTAATCCTAACCCGTACGCTAACATGAACCCGCGCCCTCACACGTACGCTCCCCCTAAAGCGTTGTCGTACCCTCCCCTGGACCCTAAACCGTCCCCGACCCCTAACCCTAACCCTAGCCCGAACCCTAACCCTAACCCTTGCCCGAAGCCTGACCCTCAGCCGTCCCCTAATCCTAACCCGTACGCTAACACTAACCCGCGCCCTCACACGTACGCTCCCCCTAAAGCGTTGTCATACCCTCCCCTGGACCCTAAACCGTCCCTGTCCCATAACCCGAACCCTAGCCCGAACCCTAACCCTAACACTTCCCCTGAGCCTGACCCTCACCAGTCCCCTAATCCTCACGCGTACGCTAACACTAACCCGCGCCCTCACACGTACGCTACCCCTAAAGCGTTGTCGTACCCTCCCCTGGACCCTAAACCGTCCCCGTCCCCTAACCCTAACCCTAGCCCGAACCCTAACCCTAACCCTTCCCCGAAGCCTGACCCTCACCCGTCCCCTAATCCTAACCCGTACGCTAACACTAACCCACGACCTCACACGTACGCTCCCCCTAAAGCGTTGTCGTACCCTCCCCTGGACCCTAAACCGTCCCCGTCCCCTAACCCTAACCTTAGCCCGAACCCTAACCCTAACCCTTCCCCGAAGCCTGACCCTCACCCGGCCCCTAATCCTAACCAGTACGCTAACATGAACCCGCGCCCTCACACGTACGCTCGCCCTAAAGCGTTGTCGTACCCTCCCATGGACCCTAAACCGTCCCCATCCCCTAACCCTAACCCTAGCCCGAACCCTAACCCTAACCCTTCCCCGAAGCCTGACCCTCACCCGTCCCCTAATCCTAACCCGTACGCTAACACGAACCCGCGCCCTCACACGTACGCTCCCCCTAAAGCGTTGTCGTACCCTCCCCTGGACCCTAAACCGTCCCCGTCCCCTAACCCGAACCCTAGCCCGAACCCTAACCCTAACACTTCCCTGAAGCCTGACCCTCACCCGTCCCCTAATCCTAACCCGTACGCTAACACTAACCCGCGCCCTCACATGTACGCTCCCCCTAAAGCGTTGTCGTACCCTCCCCTGGACCCTAAACCGTCCCCGTCCCCTAACGCTAACCCTAGCCCGAACTCTAACACTATACCCTGTCCGAAGCCTGACCCTCACCCGTCCCCTAATCCTAAACCGTACGATAACACTAACCCACGCCCTCACGCATACACTCCCCCTAAAGCGTTGTCGTACCCTCCCCTGGACCCTAAACCGTCCCCGTCCCCTAACCCTAACCCTAGCCCGAACCCTAACCCTAACCCTTCCCCGAAGCCTGACCCTCACCCGTCCCCTAATCCTAAACCGTACGCTAACATGAACCCGCGCCCTCACACGTACGCTCCCCCTAAAGCGTTGTCGTACCATCCCCTGGACCCTAAACCGTCCCCGTCCCTTAACCCTAACCCTAGCCCGAACCCTAACCCTATACCCTCTCCGAAGCCTGACCCTCACCCGTCCCCTAATCCTAAACCGTACTATAACACTAACCCGCGCCCTCACGCGTACACTCCCCCTAAAGCGTTGTCGTACCCTACCCTGGCCCCTAAACCGTCCCCGTCCACTAACCCTAACCCTAGCCCGAACCCTAACCCTAAACCTTCCCCGAAGCCAGACCCTCACCCGTCCACTAATCCTAACCCGTACGCTAACACTAACCCGCGCCCTCACACGTACGCTCCCCCTAAAGCGTTGTCGTACCCTCCCCTGGACCCTAAACCGTCCCCGTCCCTTAACCCTAACCCTAGCCCGAACGCTAACCCTAACCCTTCCCCGATGCCTGACCCTCACCCGGCCCATAATCCTAACCCGTACGCTAACATGAACCCGCGCCCTCACACGTACGCTCACCCTAAAGCGTTGTCGTACCATCCCCTGGACCCTAAACCGTCCCCGTCCCCTAACCCTAACCCTAGCCCGAACCATAACCCTAACCCTTCCCGGAAGCCTGACCCTCACCCGGCCCCTAATCCTAACCCGTACACTAACACTAACCCGCGCCCTCACACGTACGCTCCCCCTAAAGCGTTGTCGTACCCTCCCCTGGACCTTAAACCGTCCCCGTCCCCTAACCCTAACCCTAGCTCGAACCCTAACCCTAACCCTTCCCCGAAGCCTAACCCTCACCCGTCCCCTAATCCTCACCCTTATGCTAAAACTAACCCGCGCCCTCACACGTACGCTCCCCATAAACTGTTGTCGTACCCTCCCCTGGACCCTAAACCGTCCCTGTCCCCTAACCCTAACCCTAGCCCGAACCCTAACCCTAACCCTTCCCCGAAGCCTGACCCTCACCCGTCCCTTAATCCTAACCCGTACGCGAACACTAACCCGCGCCCTCACACGTATGCTCCTCCTAATTCGTTGTCGTACCCTCACCTGGACCCTAAACCGTCCCCGTCCCCTAACCCTAACCCTAGCCCGAATCCAAACCCTAACCCTTCCCCGATGGCTGACCCTCACCCGTACCCTAATCCTCACCCGTACGCTAACACTAACCCGCGCCCTCACACGTACGCTCCCCCTAAAGCGTTGTCGTACCCTCCCCTGGACCCTAAACCGTCCCCGTCCCCTAACCCTAACCATAGCTCGAACCCTAACCCTAACCCTTCCCCGAAGCCTGACCCTCACCCGTCCCCTAATCCTCACCCGTACGCTAACACTAACCCGCGCCCTCACACGTACGCTCCCCCTAAAGCGTTGTCGTACCCTCCCCTGGACCCTAAACCGTCCCCGTCCCCTAACCCTAACCCTAGACCGAACCCTAACCCTAACGCTTCCCCGAAGCCTGACCCTCACCCGTCCCCTAATCCTAACCCGTACGCTAACACTAACCCGCGACCTCACACGTACGCTCCCCCTAAAGAGTTGTTGTACCCTCCCCTGGACCCTAAGCCGTCCCCGTCCCCTAAACCTAACCCTAGCCCGAACCCTAACCCTATACCCTCTCCGAAGCCTGACCCTCACCCGTCCCCTAATCCTAAACCGTACGATAACACAAAACCGCGCCCTCACGCGTACACTCCCCCTAAAGCGTTGTCGTACCCTCCCCTGGCCCCTAAACCGTCCCCATCCGCTAACCCTAACCCTAGCCCGAACCCTAACCTTAACCCTTCCCTGAAGCCTGACCCTCACCCGGCCCCTAATCCTAACCCGTACGCTAACATGAACCCGCGCCCTCACACGTACGCTCCCCCTAAAGCGTTGTCGTACCCTCCCCTGGACCCTAAACCGTCCCCGACCCCTAACCCTAACCCTAGCCCGAACCCTAACCCTAACCCTTGCCCGAAGCCTGACCCTCAGCCGTCCCCTAATCCTAACCCGTACGCTAACACTAACCCGCGCCCTCACATGTACGCTCCCCCTAAAGCGTTGTCATACCCTCCCCTGGACCCTAAACCGTCCCTGTCCCATAACCCGAACCCTAGCCCGAACCCTAACCCTAACACTTCCCCTGAGCCTGACCCTCACCAGTCCCCTAATCCTCACGCGTACGCTAACACTAACCCGCGCCCTCACACGTACGCTACCCCTAAAGCGTTGTCGTACCCTCCCCTGGACCCTAAACCGTCCCCGTCCCCTAACCCTAACCCTAGCCCGAACCCTAACCCTAACCCTTCCCCGAAGCCTGACCCTCACCCGTCCCCTAATCCTAACCCGTACGCTAACACTAACCCACGACCTCACACGTACGCTCCCCCTAAAGCGTTGTCGTACCCTCCCCTGGACCCTAAACCGTCCCCGTCCCCTAACCCTAACCTTAGCCCGAACCCTAACCCTAACCCTTCCCCGAAGCCTGACCCTCACCCGGCCCCTAATCCTAACCAGTACGCTAACATGAACCCGCGCCCTCACACGTACGCTCGCCCTAAAGCGTTGTCGTACCCTCCCATGGACCCTAAACCGTCCCCATCCCCTAACCCTAACCCTAGCCCGAACCCTAACCCTAACCCTTCCCCGAAGCCTGACCCTCACCCGTCCCCTAATCCTAACCCGTACGCTAACACGAACCCGCGCCCTCACACGTACGCTCCCCCTAAAGCGTTGTCGTACCCTCCCCTGGACCCTAAACCGTCCCCGTCCCCTAACCCGAACCCTAGCCCGAACCCTAACCCTAACACTTCCCTGAAGCCTGACCCTCACCCGTCCCCTAATCCTAACCCGTACGCTAACACTAACCCGCGCCCTCACATGTACGCTCCCCCTAAAGCGTTGTCGTACCCTCCCCTGGACCCTAAACCGTCCCCGTCCCCTAACGCTAACCCTAGCCCGAACTCTAACACTATACCCTGTCCGAAGCCTGACCCTCACCCGTCCCCTAATCCTAAACCGTACGATAACACTAACCCACGCCCTCACGCGTACACTCCCCCTAAAGCGTTGTCGTACCCTCCCCTGGACCCTAAACCGTCCCCGTCCCCTAACCCTAACCCTAGCCCGAACCCTAACCCTAACCCTTCCCCGAAGCCTGACCCTCACCCGTCCCCTAATCCTAAACCGTACGCTAACATGAACCCGCGCCCTCACACGTACGCTCCCCCTAAAGCGTTGTCGTACCATCCCCTGGACCCTAAACCGTCCCCGTCCCCTAACCCTAGCCCGAACCCTAACCCTAACCCTTCCCTGAAGCCTGACCCTCACCCGTCCCCTAATCCTAACCCGTACGCTAACACTAACCCGCGCCCTCACACGTACGCTCCCCCTAAAGCGTTGTCGTACCCTCCCCTGGACCCTAAACCGTCCCCATTCCCTAACACGAACCCTAAACCGAACCCTAACCCTAACCCTTCCCCGAAGCCTGACCCTCACCCGTCCCCTAATCCTGACCCATAGGCTAACACTAACCCGCGCCCTCACACGTACGCTCCCCCTAACGGATTGTCGTACCCTCCCCTGGACCCTAAACCGTCCCCGTCCCCTAACCCTAACCCCAGCCCGAACCCTAAACCTAACCCTTCCCCGAAGCCTGACCCTCACCAGTCCCCTAATCCTCACCCTTACGCTAACACTTACCCACGCTCTCACACGTACGCTCCCCCTAAAGCGTTGTCGTACCCTCCCCTGGACCCTAAACCATCCCCGTCCCCTAACCCTAACCCTAGCCCGAACCCTAACCCTAACCCTTCCCCGAATCCTGACCCTCACCCGTCCCACAATCCTAAGCCGTACGCTAACACTAACCCGCGCCCTCACACGTACGCTCCCCCTAAAGCGTTGTCGTACCCTCCCCTGGACCCTAAACCGTCCCCGTGCCCTAACCCGAACCCTAGCCCGAATCCTAACCCTAACCCTTCCCCGAAGCCTGACCTTCACCCGTCCCCTAATCCTAACCCATACACTAACACTAACCCGCGCCCTCACACGTACGCTCCCCCTAAAGCGTTGTCGTACCCTCCCCTGGACCCTAAACCGTCCCCGTCCCCTAACCCTAACCCTAGCCCGAACCCTAACCCTAAAACTTCCCTGAAGCATGACCCTCACCAGTCCCCTAATCCTCACCCGTACGCTAACACTAACCTGCGCCCTCACACGTACGCTCCCCCTAAAGCATTGTCGTACCCTCCCCTTGACCCTAAACCGTCCCTGTCCCCTAACCCTAACCCTAGCCCGAACACTAACCCTAACACTTCCCCGAAGCCTAACCCTCACCCGTCCCCTAATCCTAAGCCGTACGCTAACACTAACCCGCGCCCTCACACGTACGCTCCCCCTAAAGCGTTGTCGTACCCTCCCCTGGACCCTAAACCATCCCCGTCCCCTAACCCTAACCCTAGCCCGAACCCTAACACTATGCCCTCTCCGAAGCCTGACCCTCACCCGTCCCCTAATCCTAAACCGTACGATAACACTAACCCACGCCCTCACGCGTACACTCTCCCTAAAGCGTTGTCATACCCTCCCCTGGCCCCTAAACCGTCCCCGTCCCCTAACCCTAAACCTAGCCCGAACCCTAACCCTAACCCTTCCCCAAAGCCTGACCCTCACCCGTCCCCTAATCCTAAACCGTACGCTAACATGAACCCGCGCCCTCACACGTACGCTCCCCCTAACGGGTTGTCGTACCCTTCCCTGGACCCTAAACCGTCCCCGTCCCCTAACCCTAACCCTAGCCCGAACCCTAACCCTAACCCTTCCCTGAAGCCTGACCCTCACCAGTCCCCTAATCCTCACCCGTACGCTAACACTAACCCGCGCCCTCACACGTACGCTCCCCCTAAAGCGTTGTCGTACCCTCCCCTTGACCCTAAACCGTACCCGTCCCCTAACCCTAACCCTAGCCCGAACCCTAAACCTAACCCTTCCCCGAAGACTGACCCACACCCGTCCCCTAATCCTCACCCTTACGCTAACACTTACCCACGCCCTCACACGTACGCTCCCCCTAAATCGTTGTCGTACCCTCCCCTGGACCCTGAACCGTCCCCGTCCCCTAACCCTAACCATAGCTCGAACCCTAACCCTAACCCTTCCCCGAAGCCTGACCCTCACCCGTCCCCTAATCCTCACCCTTATGCTAACACTAACCCGCGTCCTCACACGTACGCTCCCCCTAAAGTGTTGTCGTAACGTCCCCTGTACCCTAAACCGTCCCCGTCCCCTAACCCTAACCCTAGCCCGAACCCTAACCCTAACCCTTCCCCGAAGCCTGACCCTCACCCGTCCCTTAATCCTAACCCGTACGCGAACACTAACCCGCGCCCTCACACGTACGCTCCCCCTAAATCGTTGTCGTACCCTCACCTGGACCCTAAACCGTCCCCGTCCCCTAACCCTAACCCTAGCCCGAATCCTAACCCTAACCCTTCCCCGAAGGCTGACCCTCACCCGTACCCTAATCCTCACCCGTACGCTAACACTAACCCGCGCCCTCACACGTACGCTCCCCCTAAAGCGTTGTCGTACCCTCCCCTGGACCCTAAACCGTCCCCGTCCCCTAACCCTAACCCTAGCCCGAACCCTAAACCTAACACTTCCCCGAAGACTGACCCTCACCCGTCCCCTAATCCTCACCTTTACGCTAACACTTACCCACGCCCTCACACGTACGCTCCCCCTAAAGCGTTGTCGTACCCTCCCCTGGACCCTAAACCGTCCCCGTCCCCTAACCCTAACCCTAGCCCGAACCCTAACCCTAACCCTTCCCCGAAGCCTGACCCTCACCCGTCCCCTAATCCTCACCCGTTCGCTAACACTAACCCGCGCCCTCACACGTACGCTCCCCCTAAAGCGTTGACGTACCCTCCCCTGGACCCTAAACCGTCCTCGTCCCCTAACCCTAACCCTAGTCCGAACCCTAACCCTAACCCTTCCCCGAAGCCTGACCCTCACCCGTCCCCTAATCCTAACCCGTACGCTAACACTAACCCGCGACCTCACACGTACGCTCCCCCTAAAGCGTTGTCGTACCCTCCCCTGGACCCTAAACCGTCCCCGTCCCCTAACCCGAACCCTAGCCCGAACCCTAACCCTAACCCTTCCCCGAAGCCTGACCCTCACCCGTCCCCTAATCCTCACCCGTACGCTAACACTAACCCGCGCCCTCACACGTACGCTCCCCCTAAAGCGTTGTCATACCCTCCTCTGTACCCTAAACCGTCCCCGTCCCCTAACCCTAACCCTAGCTCGAACCCTAACCCTAAACTTTCCCCGAAGCCTGACCCTCACCCGTCCCCTAATCCTCACCCTTACGCTAACACTAACCCGCGCCCTCAAACGTACGCTCCCCTTAAAGTGTTGTCGTACCCTCCCCTGGACCCTAAACCGTGCCCGTCCCCTAACCCTAACCCTAGCCCGAACCCTAAACCTAACCCTTCCCCGAAACCTGACCCTCACCCGTCCCCTAATCCTCACCCGTAAGCTAACACTAACCCGCGCCCTCACACGTACGCTCCCCCTAAAGCATTGTTGTACACTACCCTGCACCCTAAACCGTCCCCGTCCCCTAACCCTAACCCTAGCCCGAACCCTAACCCTAACCCTTCCCCGAAGCCTGACCCTCACCCGTCCCCTAATCCTCACCCGTACGCTAACACTAACCCACGCCCTCACACGTACGCTCCCCCTAAAGCGTTGTCGTACCCTCCCATGGACCCTAAACCGTCCCCGTCCCCTAACCCTAACCCTAGCCCGAACCCTAACCCTATACCCTCTCGAAACCTGACCCTCACCCATCTCCTAATCCTAAACCGTACGCTAACACTAACCCGCGCCCTCACGCGTACACTCCCCCTAAAGCGTTGTCGTATCCTCCCCTGGACACTAAAACGTCCCCGTCCCCTAACCCTAACCCTACCCCGAACCCTAAGCCTGACCCTTCCCCGAAGCCTGACCCTCACCGTCCCCTAATCCTAACCCGTACGCTCACACTAACCCGCCCCCTGATGTGTACACTCCCCCTAAAGCGTTGTCGTACCCTCCCCTGGACCCTAAACCGTCCCCGTCCCCTAACCCTAACCCTATCCCGAACCCTAAACCTAACCCTTCCCCGAAGCCTGACCCTCACACGTCCCCTAATCCTCACCCTTACGCTAACACTAACCCGCGCCCTCACACGTACGCTCCCCCTAAAGCGTTGTCGTACCTTCCGCTGGACCCTAAACCATCCCCGTCCCCTAACCCTAACCCTAGCCCGAACCCTAACCATAACCCTTCTCCGAAGCCTGACCCTCACCCGTCCCCTAATCCTAACCCGTACGCTAACACTAACTCGCGCCCTCACACGTACGCTCCCCCTAAAGCGTTGTCGTACCCTCCCCTGGACCCTAAACCGTCCCCGTCCCCTAACCCTAACCCTAGCCCGAACCCTAACCCTAACCCTTCCCCGAACACTGACACTCACTCGTCCCCTAATCCTCACCCGTACGCTAACACTAACCCGTGACCAAACACGTACGCTCCCCCTAAAGCGTTGTCGTACCCTCCCCTGGACCCTAAACCGTCCCCGTCCCCTAACCCTAACCCTAGCTCGAACCCTAACCCTAACCCTTCCCCGAAGCCTGACCCTCACCCGTCCCCTAATCCTCACACTTACGCTAACACTAACCCGCGCCCTCACACGTACGCTCCCCCTAAAGTGTTGCGTACCCTCCCCTGGACCCTAAACCGTCCCCGTCCCCTAACCCTAACCCTAGCCCGAACCCTAACCCTAACCCTTCCCCGAAGCCTGACCCTCACCCGTCCCTTAATCCTAACCCTGTACGCGAACACTAACCCGCGCCCTCACACGTACGCTCCCGCTAATTCGTTGTCGTACCCTCACCTGGACCCTAAACCGTCCCCGTCCCCTAACCCTAACCATAGCCCGAATCCTAACCCTAACCCTTCCCCGAAGGCTGACGCTCACCCGTACCCTAATCCTCACCCGTACGCTAACACTAACCCGCGCCCTCACAAGTATGCTCCCCCTAAAGCATTGTCGTACCCTCCCCTGGACCCTAAACTGTCCCCGTCCCCGTCCCCTAACCCTAGCCCGAAACCTAACCCTAACCCTTCCCCGAAGCCTGACCCTCACCCGTCCTCTAATCCTCCCCCTTACGCTAACACTTACCCACGCCCTCACACGTACGCTCCCCCTAAAGCGTTGTCGTACCCTGTCCTGGACCCTAAACCGTCCCCGTCCCCTAACCCTAACCCTAGCCCGAACCCTAACCCTAACCCTTCCCCGAAGCCTGACCCTCACCCGTCCCGTAATCCTCACCCGTTCGCTAATACTAACCCGCGCCCTCACACGTACGCTCCCCCTAAAGCGTTGTTGTACCCTCCCCTGGACCCTAAACCGTCCCCGTCCCCTAACCCTAACCCTAGCCCGAACCCTAACCCTAAACCTTCCCCGAAGCCAGACCCACACCCGTCCACTAATCCTAACCCGTACGCTAACACTAACCCGCGCCCTCACACGTACGCTCCCCCTAAAGCGTTGTCGTACCCTCCCTGGACCCTAAACCGTCCCCGTCCCCTAACCCTAACCCTAGCCCGAACCCTAACCCTAACCCTTCCCCTGAGCCTGACCCTCACCCGTCCCCTAATCCTCACCTGTACGCTAACATGAACTCGCGCCCTCACACGTACGCACCCCCTAAAGCGTTGTCGTACCCTCCCCTGGACCCTAAACCGTCCCCGTCCCCTAACCCTAACCCTAGCCCGAACCCTAACCCTAACCCTTCCCCGAAGCCTGACCCTCACCCGTCCCCTAATCATAACCCGTACGCTAACAGTAACACGCGCCCTCACACGTACGCTCCCCCTAAAGCGTTGTCGTACCCTCCCCTGGACCCTAAACCGTCCCCGTCCCCTAACCCGAACCCTAGCCCGAATCCTAACCCTAACCCTTCCCCGAAGCTTGACCCTCACCCGTCCCCTAATCCTAACCCATACGCTAACACTAACCCGCGCCCTCACACGTACGCTCCCCCTAACGGGTTGTCGTACCCTCCCCTGGACCCTAAACCGTCCCCGTCCCCTAACCCTAACCCTAGCCCGAAACCTAACCCTAACCCTTCCCCGAAGCCTGACCCTCACCCGTCCCCTTATCCTCACCCGTACGCTAACACTAACCCACGCCCTCACATGTACGCTCCCCCTAAAGCGTTGTCGTACCCTCTCCTGGACCCTAAACCGTCCCCGTCTCATAACCCTAACACTAGCCCGAACCCTAACCCTAAACCTTCCCCGAAGCCAGACCCTCACCCGTCCACTAATCCTCACCCGTACGCTAACAGTAAACCGCGCCCTCACACGTACGCTCCCCCTAAAGCGTTGTCGTACCCTCCCCTGGACCCTAAAGCGTCCCCATCCCCTAACCCTAACCCTAGCCGGAACCCTAACCCTAACCCTTCCCCGAAGCCTGACCCTCACCGCTCCCCTAAATCCTCACCCTTACCCTAACACTAACCCCCGCCCTCACACGTATGCAACCCCTAAAGCGTTGTCGTACCCTCCCCTGGACCCTAAACCCTCCCCATCCCCTAACCCCAACCCTAGCCCGAAACCTAACACTAACTCTTCCCCGAAGCCTGACCCTCACCCATCCCCTAATCCTCAACCTTACGCTAACACTAACCCGCGCCCTCACATGTACGCTCCCCCTAAAGCGTTGTCGTACCCTCCTCTGGACCCTAAACCGTCCCCGTCCCCTAACCCTAACACTAGCCCGAACCCTAACCCTAAACCTTCCCCGAAGCCAGACCCTCACCCATCCCCTAATCCTAAATCGTACGCTAACACTAACCCGCGCCCTCACACGTACGCTCCCCCTAAAGCGTTGTCGTACCCTCCCCTGGACCCTAAAGCATCCCCGTCCCCTAACCCTAACCCTAACCCGAACCCTAACCCTAAACCTTCCCCGAAGCCAGACCCTCACCCGTCCACTAATCCTCACCCGTACGCTAACACTAACCCGCACCCTCACACGTACGCTCCCCCTAAAGCGTTGTCGTACCCTCCCCTGGACCGTAAAGCATCCCAGTCCCCTGACCCTAGCCCGAACCCTAACCCTAACCCTTCCCCGAAGCCTGACCCTCACCCGTCCCCTAATCCTCACCCGTACGCTAACACTTACCCGCACGCTAACACTAAACCGCGCCCTCACACGTACGCTCCCCCTAAAGCGTTGTCGCACCCTCACCTGGACCCTAAACCGTCCCCGTCCCCTAACCCTAACCCTATCCCGAACCCTAACCCTAACACTTCCCCGAAGCCTGACCCTCACCCGTCCCCTAATCCTAACCCGTACGCTAACACTAACCCGTGCCCTCACGCGTACGCTCCCCCTAAAGCGTTGTCATACCGTTCCCTGGACCCTAAACCGTCCCGGTCCCCTTACCCTAACCCTAGCCCGAACCCTAACCCTAACCCTTCCCCGAAGCCTGACCCACACCCGTCCCCTAATCCTAACCCGTACGCTAACAATAACCCGCGCCCTCACACGTACGCTCCCCCTAATGCGTTGTCCTTCCCTTCCCTGGACCATAAACCGTCCCCGTCCCCTAACCCTAACCTTAGCCCGAACCCTAACCCTAACACTTTCCCGAAGCCTGACCCTCACCCGTCCACTAATCCTAACCCGTACGCTAACACTAACCCGCGCCCTCACACGTACGCTCCCCCTAAAGCGTTGTCGTACCCTCACCTGGACGTTAAACCGTCCCCGTCCCCTAACCCTAACCCATCCCCGAAGCCTGACCCTCACCCGTCCCCTAATCCTAACCCGTACGCTAACACTAACCCGCGCCCTCACACGTACGCTCCCCCTAAAGCGTTGTCGCACCCTCACCTGGACCCTAAACCGTCCCCGTCCCCTAACCCTAACCCTATCCCAAACCCTAACCCTAACACTTCCCCGAAGCCTGACCCTCACCCGTCCCCTAATCCTAACCCGTACGCTAACACTAACCCGCGCCGTCACACGTACGCTCCCCCTAAAGCGTTGTCGCACCCTCACCTGGACCCTAAACCGTCCCCATCCCCTAACCATAACCCTAGCCCGAACCCTAACGCTAAAACTTCCACGAAGCCTGACCCTCACCCGTCCACTAATCCTAACCCGTACGCTAACACTAACCCGCGCCCTCACACATACGCTCCCCCTGAATCATTGTCGTACCCTCACCTGGATCCTAAACCGTCCCCGTCCCCTAACCCTAACCCTAGCCCTAACCCTAACCCTAGCCAGAACCCTAACCCTAGCCCTTCCCTGAACCCTGACCCTCACCCGTCCCCTAATCCTAACCCGTACACTAACACTAACACGCGCCCTCACACGTACGCTCCAACTAAAGCGTTGTTGTACCCTCACCAGGACCCTAAACCGTCCCCATCCCTTAACCCTAACCCTAGCCCGAACCCTAACCCTTCCCCGAAGCCTGACCCTCACCCGTCCCCTAATCCTAACCCGTACGCTAACACTAACCCGCGCCCTCACACGTACGCTCCCCCTAAAGCGTTGTCGTACCCTCACCTGGACCCTAAACCGTCCCCGTCCCCTAACCCTATCCCTAACCTGAACTCTAAACCTAACCCTTCCCCAAAGCCTGACCCTAACCCGTCCCCTAATCCTAACCTGTACGCTAACACTAACACGCGCCCTCACACGTACGCTCCCCCTAAAGCGTTGTCGTACCCTTCCCTGGACCCTAAACCGTCCCCGTCCCCTAACCCTAACCCTAGTCCGAACCCTAACCCTAACCCTTCCCCGAAGCCTGACCCTCAACCGGTCCCTAATCCTAACCCGTACGCTAACACTAACCCGCGCCCTCTCACGTACGCTCCCCCTAAAGCGTTGTCGTACCTTCAACTGGACGCTAAACCGTCCCCGTCCCCTAACCCTAACCCTTCCCCGAAGCCTGACCCTCACCCGTCCCCTAATCCTAACCCGTACGCTATCACTAACCCATGCCCTCACACATACGCTCCCCCTAAAGCGTTGTCGTACCCTAACCTGTACCCTAAACCGTCCCCATCCCCTAACCCTAACCCTGGCCCGAACACTAACCCTAACCTTCCCCGAAGCCTGACCCTCACCCTTCCCCAATCCTAACCCGTACGCTAACACTACCCCGCGCCCTCACAAGTACGCTCCCCCTAAAGCATTGTCGTACCTTCACCTGGACCCTAAACCGTCCCCTTCCCGTAACCCTAACCTTAGCCCGAACCCTAACCCTAACCCTTCCCCGAAGCCTGACCCTCACCCGTCCCCTAATCCTATCCCGTACTCTAACACTAAGCCGCTCCCTCACACGTACGCTTCCCCTAAAGCGTTGTCGTACCCTCACCTGGACCCGAAACCGTCCCCGTCCCTAACCCTAACCCTAGCCCGAACCCTAACCCTAACCCTTCCCCGAAGCCTTACACTCAACCGTCCCGTAATCCTAACCCGTACGCTAACTCTATCCCGTGCCCTCACATGTACGCTCACCCTAAACCGTTGTGGTACACTCACCTGGACCCTAAACCATCCCCGTCCCCTAACCCTAACCCTAACCCGAACCCTAACCCTAACCCTTCCCCGAAGCCTTACTGTAACCCGGCCCCTAATCCTAAACCGTACGCTAACACTAACCCGTGCCCTCACATGTGCGCTCACCCTAAAGAGTTGTCGTACCCTCACCTGGACCCTAAACCGTCCCCGTCCCCTAACCCTAACCCTAGCCCAAACCCTAACCCTAATCCTTCCCCAAAGCCTGACCCTCACCCATCCCATAATCCTAACCCGTACGCTAACACTAACCCACACCCTCACACGTACGCTCCCCCTAAAGCACTGTCGTACCCTCACCTGGACCCTAAACCGTCCCCGTACCCTAACCCTAACCCTAGCCCGAACCCTAACCCTAACACTTCCCCGAAGCCTTACACTCACAAGTCCCCTAATCCTAACCCGTACGCTAACACTAACCCGTGCCCTCACACGTACGCTCACCCTAAAGCGTTGTCGTACTCTCACCTGGACCCTAAACCGTCCCCGTCCCCTAACACTAACCCTAGCCCGAACCCTAAACCTAACCCTTCCCCGAAGCCTGACCCTCACCCGTCCCCTAATCCTAACCCGCACGCTAACACTAATCCACGCCCTCACACGTATGCTCCCCCTATAGCGTTGTCATACCCTCACCTGGACCCTAAACCGTCCCCGTCCCCTAACCCTAACCCTAGCCCGAACCCTAACCCTAACCCTCCCCCGAAGCCTGACCCTCACCCGTCCCCTAATCCTCCCCCTTACGCTAACACTTACCCACGCCCTCACACGTACGCTCCCCCTAAAGCGTTGTCGTACCCTCTCCTGGACCCTAAACCGTCCCCGTCCCCTAACCCTAACCCTAGCCCGAACCCTAACCCTAACCCTTCCCCGAAGCCTGACCCTCACCCGTCCCCTAATCCTAACCCGTACGCTAACACTAACCCGCGACCTCACACGTACGCTCCCCCTAAAGAGTTGTTGTACCCTCCCCTGGACCCTAAGCCGTCCCCGTCCCCTAAACCTAACCCTAGCCCGAACCCTAACCCTATACCCTCTCCGAAGCCTGACCCTCACCCGTCCCCTAATCCTAAACCGTACGATAACACAAAACCGCGCCCTCACGCGTACACTCCCCCTAAAGCGTTGTCGTACCCTCCCCTGGCCCCTAAACCGTCCCAATCCGCTAACCCTAACCCTAGCCCGAACCCTAACCTTAACCCTTCCCCGAAGCCTGACCCTCACCCGGCCCCTAATCCTAACCCGTACGCTAACATGAACCCGCGCCCTCACACGTACGCTCCCCCTAAAGCGTTGTCGTACCCTCCCCTGGACCCTAAACCGTCCCCGACCCCTAACCCTAACCCTAGCCCGAACCCTAACCCTAACCCTTGCCCGAAGCCTGACCCTCAGCCGTCCCCTAATCCTAACCCGTACGCTAACACTAACCCGCGCCCTCACACGTACGCTCCCCCTAAAGCGTTGTCATACCCTCCCCTGGACCCTAAACCGTCCCTGTCCCATAACCCGAACCCTAGCCCGAACCCTAACCCTAACACTTCCCCTGAGCCTGACCCTCACCAGTCCCCTAATCCTCACGCGTACGCTAACACTAACCCGCGCCCTCACACGTACGCTACCCCTAAAGCGTTGTCGTACCCTCCCCTGGACCCTAAACCGTCCCCGTCCCCTAACCCTAACCCTAGCCCGAACCCTAACCCTAACCCTTCCCCGAAGCCTGACCCTCACCCGTCCCCTAATCCTAACCCGTACGCTAACACTAACCCACGACCTCACACGTACGCTCCCCCTAAAGCGTTGTCGTACCCTCCCCTGGACCCTAAACCGTCCCCGTCCCCTAACCCTAACCTTAGCCCGAACCCTAACCCTAACCCTTCCCCGAAGCCTGACCCTCACCCGGCCCCTAATCCTAACCAGTACGCTAACATGAACCCGCGCCCTCACACGTACGCTCGCCCTAAAGCATTGTCGTACCCTCCCATGGACCCTAAACCGTCCCCATCCCCTAACCCTAACCCTAGCCCGAACCCTAACCCTAACCCTTCCCCGAAGCCTGACCCTCACCCGTCCCCTAATCCTAACCCGTACGCTAACACGAACCCGCGCCCTCACACGTACGCTCCCCCTAAAGCGTTGTCGTACCCTCCCCTGGACCCTAAACCGTCCCCGTCCCCTAACCCGAACCCTAGCCCGAACCCTAACCCTAACACTTCCCTGAAGCCTGACCCTCACCCGTCCCCTAATCCTAACCCGTACGCTAACACTAACCCGCGCCCTCACATGTACGCTCCCCCTAAAGCGTTGTCGTACCCTCCCCTGGACCCTAAACCGTCCCCGTCCCCTAACGCTAACCCTAGCCCGAACTCTAACACTATACCCTGTCCGAAGCCTGACCCTCACCCGTCCCCTAATCCTAAACCGTACGATAACACTAACCCACGCCCTCACGCGTACACTCCCCCTAAAGCGTTGTCGTACCCTCCCCTGGACCCTAAACCGTCCCCGTCCCCTAACCCTAACCCTAGCCCGAACCCTAACCCTAACCCTTCCCCGAAGCCTGACCCTCACCCGTCCCCTAATCCTAAACCGTACGCTAACATGAACCCGCGCCCTCACACGTACGCTCCCCCTAAAGCGTTGTCGTACCATCCCCTGGACCCTAAACCGTCCCCGTCCCTTAACCCTAACCCTAGCCCGAACCCTAACCCTATACCCTCTCCGAAGCCTGACCCTCACCCGTCCCCTAATCCTAAACCGTACTATAACACTAACCCGCGCCCTCACGCGTACACTCCCCCTAAAGCGTTGTCGTACCCTACCCTGGCCCCTAAACCGTCCCCGTCCACTAACCCTAACCCTAGCCCGAACCCTAACCCTAAACCTTCCCCGAAGCCAGACCCTCACCCGTCCACTAATCCTAACCCGTACGCTAACACTAACCCGCGCCCTCACACGTACGCTCCCCCTAAAGCGTTGTCGTACCCTCCCCTGGACCCTAAACCGTCCCCGTCCCTTAACCCTAACCCTAGCCCGAACGCTAACCCTAACCCTTCCCCGATGCCTGACCCTCACCCGGCCCATAATCCTAACCCGTACGCTAACATGAACCCGCGCCCTCACACGTACGCTCCCCCTAAAGCGTTGTCGTACCATCCCCTGGACCCTAAACCGTCCCCGTCCCCTAACCCTAACCCTAGCCCGAACCATAACCCTAACCCTTCCCGGAAGCCTGACCCTCACCCGGCCCCTAATCCTAACCCGTACACTAACACTAACCCGCGCCCTCACACGTACGCTCCCCCTAAAGCGTTGTCGTACCCTCCCCTGGACCTTAAACCGTCCCCGTCCCCTAACCCTAACCCTAGCTCGAACCCTAACCCTAACCCTTCCCCGAAGCCTAACCCTCACCCGTCCCCTAATCCTCACCCTTATGCTAAAACTAACCCGCGCCCTCACACGTACGCTCCCCATAAACTGTTGTCGTACCCTCCCCTGGACCCTAAACCGTCCCTGTCCCCTAACCCTAACCCTAGCCCGAACCCTAACCCTAACCCTTCCCCGAAGCCTGACCCTCACCCGTCCCTTAATCCTAACCCGTACGCGAACACTAACCCGCGCCCTCACACGTATGCTCCTCCTAATTCGTTGTCGTACCCTCACCTGGACCCTAAACCGTCCCCGTCCCCTAACCCTAACCCTAGCCCGAATCCAAACCCTAACCCTTCCCCGATGGCTGACCCTCACCCGTACCCTAATCCTCACCCGTACGCTAACACTAACCCGCGCCCTCACACGTACGCTCCCCCTAAAGCGTTGTCGTACCCTCCCCTGGACCCTAAACCGTCCCCGTCCCCTAACCCTAACCATAGCTCGAACCCTAACCCTAACCCTTCCCCGAAGCCTGACCCTCACCCGTCCCCTAATCCTCACCCGTACGCTAACACTAACCCGCGCCCTCACACGTACGCTCCCCCTAAAGCGTTGTCGTACCCTCCCCTGGACCCTAAACCGTCCCCGTCCCCTAACCCTAACCCTAGACCGAACCCTAACCCTAACGCTTCCCCGAAGCCTGACCCTCACCCGTCCCCTAATCCTAACCCGTACGCTAACACTAACCCGCGACCTCACACGTACGCTCCCCCTAAAGAGTTGTTGTACCCTCCCCTGGACCCTAAGCCGTCCCCGTCCCCTAAACCTAACCCTAGCCCGAACCCTAACCCTATACCCTCTCCGAAGCCTGACCCTCACCCGTCCCCTAATCCTAAACCGTACGATAACACAAAACCGCGCCCTCACGCGTACACTCCCCCTAAAGCGTTGTCGTACCCTCCCCTGGCCCCTAAACCGTCCCCATCCGCTAACCCTAACCCTAGCCCGAACCCTAACCTTAACCCTTCCCCGAAGCCTGACCCTCACCCGGCCCCTAATCCTAACCCGTACGCTAACATGAACCCGCGCCCTCACACGTACGCTCCCCCTAAAGCGTTGTCGTACCCTCCCCTGGACCCTAAACCGTCCCCGACCCCTAACCCTAACCCTAGCCCGAACCCTAACCCTAACCCTTGCCCGAAGCCTGACCCTCAGCCGTCCCCTAATCCTAACCCGTACGCTAACACTAACCCGCGCCCTCACACGTACGCTCCCCCTAAAGCGTTGTCATACCCTCCCCTGGACCCTAAACCGTCCCTGTCCCATAACCCGAACCCTAGCCCGAACCCTAACCCTAACACTTCCCCTGAGCCTGACCCTCACCAGTCCCCTAATCCTCACGCGTACGCTAACACTAACCCGCGCCCTCACACGTACGCTACCCCTAAAGCGTTGTCGTACCCTCCCCTGGACCCTAAACCGTCCCCGTCCCCTAACCCTAACCCTAGCCCGAACCCTAACCCTAACCCTTCCCCGAAGCCTGACCCTCACCCGTCCCCTAATCCTAACCCGTACGCTAACACTAACCCACGACCTCACACGTACGCTCCCCCTAAAGCGTTGTCGTACCCTCCCCTGGACCCTAAACCGTCCCCGTCCCCTAACCCTAACCTTAGCCCGAACCCTAACCCTAACCCTTCCCCGAAGCCTGACCCTCACCCGGCCCCTAATCCTAACCAGTACGCTAACATGAACCCGCGCCCTCACACGTACGCTCGCCCTAAAGCGTTGTCGTACCCTCCCATGGACCCTAAACCGTCCCCATCCCCTAACCCTAACCCTAGCCCGAACCCTAACCCTAACCCTTCCCCGAAGCCTGACCCTCACCCGTCCCCTAATCCTAACCCGTACGCTAACACGAACCCGCGCCCTCACACGTACGCTCCCCCTAAAGCGTTGTCGTACCCTCCCCTGGACCCTAAACCGTCCCCGTCCCCTAACCCGAACCCTAGCCCGAACCCTAACCCTAACACTTCCCTGAAGCCTGACCCTCACCCGTCCCCTAATCCTAACCCGTACGCTAACACTAACCCGCGCCCTCACATGTACGCTCCCCCTAAAGCGTTGTCGTACCCTCCCCTGGACCCTAAACCGTCCCCGTCCCCTAACGCTAACCCTAGCCCGAACTCTAACACTATACCCTGTCCGAAGCCTGACCCTCACCCGTCCCCTAATCCTAAACCGTACGATAACACTAACCCACGCCCTCACGCGTACACTCCCCCTAAAGCGTTGTCGTACCCTCCCCTGGACCCTAAACCGTCCCCGTCCCCTAACCCTAACCCTAGCCCGAACCCTAACCCTAACCCTTCCCCGAAGCCTGACCCTCACCCGTCCCCTAATCCTAAACCGTACGCTAACATGAACCCGCGCCCTCACACGTACGCTCCCCCTAAAGCGTTGTCGTACCATCCCCTGGACCCTAAACCGTCCCCGTCCCCTAACCCTAGCCCGAACCCTAACCCTAACCCTTCCCTGAAGCCTGACCCTCACCCGTCCCCTAATCCTAACCCGTACGCTAACACTAACCCGCGCCCTCACACGTACGCTCCCCCTAAAGCGTTGTCGTACCCTCCCCTGGACCCTAAACCGTCCCCATTCCCTAACCCGAACCCTAAACCGAACCCTAACCCTAACCCTTCCCCGAAGCCTGACCCTCACCCGTCCCCTAATCCTGACCCATAGGCTAACACTAACCCGCGCCCTCACACGTACGCTCCCCCTAACGGATTGTCGTACCCTCCCCTGGACCCTAAACCGTCCCCGTCCCCTAACCCTAACCCCAGCCCGAACCCTAAACCTAACCCTTCCCCGAAGCCTGACCCTCACCAGTCCCCTAATCCTCACCCTTACGCTAACACTTACCCACGCTCTCACACGTACGCTCCCCCTAAAGCGTTGTCGTACCCTCCCCTGGACCCTAAACCATCCCCGTCCCCTAACCCTAACCCTAGCCCGAACCCTAACCCTAACCCTTCCCCGAATCCTGACCCTCACCCGTCCCACAATCCTAAGCCGTACGCTAACACTAACCCGCGCCCTCACACGTACGCTCCCCCTAAAGCGTTGTCGTACCCTCCCCTGGACCCTAAACCGTCCCCGTGCCCTAACCCGAACCCTAGCCCGAATCCTAACCCTAACCCTTCCCCGAAGCCTGACCTTCACCCGTCCCCTAATCCTAACCCATACACTAACACTAACCCGCGCCCTCACACGTACGCTCCCCCTAAAGCGTTGTCGTACCCTCCCCTGGACCCTAAACCGTCCCCGTCCCCTAACCCTAACCCTAGCCCGAACCCTAACCCTAAAACTTCCCTGAAGCATGACCCTCACCAGTCCCCTAATCCTCACCCGTACGCTAACACTAACCTGCGCCCTCACACGTACGCTCCCCCTAAAGCATTGTCGTACCCTCCCCTTGACCCTAAACCGTCCCTGTCCCCTAACCCTAACCCTAGCCCGAACACTAACCCTAACACTTCCCCGAAGCCTAACCCTCACCCGTCCCCTAATCCTAAGCCGTACGCTAACACTAACCCGCGCCCTCACACGTACGCTCCCCCTAAAGCGTTGTCGTACCCTCCCCTGGACCCTAAACCGTCCCCGTCCCCTAACCCTAACCCTAGCCCGAACCCTAACACTATGCCCTATCCGAAGCCTGACCCTCACCCGTCCCCTAATCCTAAACCGTACGATAACACTAACCCACGCCCTCACGCGTACACTCTCCCTAAAGCGTTGTCATACCCTCCCCTGGCCCCTAAACCGTCCCCGTCCCCTAACCCTAAACCTAGCCCGAACCCTAACCCTAACCCTTCCCCAAAGCCTGACCCTCACCCGTCCCCTAATCCTAAACCGTACGCTAACATGAACCCGCGCCCTCACACGTACGCTCCCCCTAACGGGTTGTCGTACCCTTCCCTGGACCCTAAACCGTCCCCGTCCCCTAACCCTAACCCTAGCCCGAACCCTAACCCTAACCCTTCCCTGAAGCCTGACCCTCACCAGTCCCCTAATCCTCACCCGTACGCTAACACTAACCCGCGCCCTCACACGTACGCTCCCCCTAAAGCGTTGTCGTACCCTCCCCTTGACCCTAAACCGTACCCGTCCCCTAACCCTAACCCTAGCCCGAACCCTAAACCTAACCCTTCCCCGAAGACTGACCCACACCCGTCCCCTAATCCTCACCCTTACGCTAACACTTACCCACGCCCTCACACGTACGCTCCCCCTAAATCGTTGTCGTACCCTCCCCTGGACCCTGAACCGTCCCCGTCCCCTAACCCTAACCATAGCTCGAACCCTAACCCTAACCCTTCCCCGAAGCCTGACCCTCACCCGTCCCCTAATCCTCACCCTTATGCTAACACTAACCCGCGTCCTCACACGTACGCTCCCCCTAAAGTGTTGTCGTAACGTCCCCTGTACCCTAAACCGTCCCCGTCCCCTAACCCTAACCCTAGCCCGAACCCTAACCCTAACCCTTCCCCGAAGCCTGACCCTCACCCGTCCCTTAATCCTAACCCGTACGCGAACACTAACCCGCGCCCTCACACGTACGCTCCCCCTAAATCGTTGTCGTACCCTCACCTGGACCCTAAACCGTCCCCGTTCCCTAACCCTAACCCTAGCCCGAATCCTAACCCTAACCCTTCCCCGAAGGCTGACCCTCACCCGTACCCTAATCCTCACCCGTACGCTAACACTAACCCGCGCCCTCACACGTACGCTCCCCCTAAAGCGTTGTCGTACCCTCCCCTGGACCCTAAACCGTCCCCGTCCCCTAACCCTAACCCTAGCCCGAACCCTAAACCTAACACTTCCCCGAAGACTGACCCTCACCCGTCCCCTAATCCTCACCTTTACGCTAACACTTACCCACGCCCTCACACGTACGCTCCCCCTAAAGCGTTGTCGTACCCTCCCCTGGACCCTAAACCGTCCCCGTCCCCTAACCCTAACCCTAGCCCGAACCCTAACCCTAACCCTTCCCCGAAGCCTGACCCTCACCCGTCCCCTAATCCTCACCCGTTCGCTAACACTAACCCGCGCCCTCACACGTACGCTCCCCCTAAAGCGTTGACGTACCCTCCCCTGGACCCTAAACCGTCCTCGTCCCCTAACCCTAACCCTAGTCCGAACCCTAACCCTAACCCTTCCCCGAAGCCTGACCCTCACCCGTCCCCTAATCCTAACCCGTACGCTAACACTAACCCGTGACCTCACACGTACGCTCCCCCTAAAGCGTTGTCGTACCCTCCCCTGGACCCTAAACCGTCCCCGTCCCCTAACCCGAACCCTAGCCCGAACCCTAACCCTAACCCTTCCCCGAAGCCTGACCCTCACCCGTCCCCTAATCCTCACCCGTACGCTAACACTAACCCGCGCCCTCACACGTACGCTCCCCCTAAAGCGTTGTCATACCCTCCTCTGTACCCTAAACCGTCCCCGTCCCCTAACCCTAACCCTAGCTCGAACCCTAACCCTAAACTTTCCCCGAAGCCTGACCCTCACCCGTCCCCTAATCCTCACCCTTACGCTAACACTAACCCGCGCCCTCAAACGTACGCTCCCCTTAAAGTGTTGTCGTACCCTCCCCTGGACCCTAAACCGTGCCCGTCCCCTAACCCTAACCCTAGCCCGAACCCTAAACCTAACCCTTCCCCGAAACCTGACCCTCACCCGTCCCCTAATCCTCACCCGTAAGCTAACACTAACCCGCGCCCTCACACGTACGCTCCCCCTAAAGCATTGTTGTACACTACCCTGCACCCTAAACCGTCCCCGTCCCCTAACCCTAACCCTAGCCCGAACCCTAACCCTAACCCTTCCCCGAAGCCTGACCCTCACCCGTCCCCTAATCCTCACCCGTACGCTAACACTAACCCACGCCCTCACACGTACGCTCCCCCTAAAGCGTTGTCGTACCCTCCCATGGACCCTAAACCGTCCCCGTCCCCTAACCCTAACCCTAGCCCGAACCCTAACCCTATACCCTCTCGAAACCTGACCCTCACCCATCTCCTAATCCTAAACCGTACGCTAACACTAACCCGCGCCCTCACGCGTACACTCCCCCTAAAGCGTTGTCGTATCCTCCCCTGGACACTAAAACGTCCCCGTCCCCTAACCCTAACCCTACCCCGAACCCTAAGCCTGACCCTTCCCCGAAGCCTGACCCTCACCGTCCCCTAATCCTAACCCGTACGCTCACACTAACCCGCCCCCTGATGTGTACACTCCCCCTAAAGCGTTGTCGTACCCTCCCCTGGACCCTAAACCGTCCCCGTCCCCTAACCCTAACCCTATCCCGAACCCTAAACCTAACCCTTCCCCGAAGCCTGACCCTCACACGTCCCCTAATCCTCACCCTTACGCTAACACTAACCCGCGCCCTCACACGTACGCTCCCCCTAAAGCGTTGTCGTACCTTCCGCTGGACCCTAAACCATCCCCGTCCCCTAACCCTAACCCTAGCCCGAACCCTAACCATAACCCTTCTCCGAAGCCTGACCCTCACCCGTCCCCTAATCCTAACCCGTACGCTAACACTAACCCGTGACCAAACACGTACGCTCCCCCTAAAGCGTTGTCGTACCCTCCCCTGGACCCTAAACCGTCCCCGTCCCCTAACCCTAACCCTAGCCCGAACCCTAACCCTAACCCTTCCCCGAACACTGACACTCACTCGTCCCCTAATCCTCACCCGTACGCTAACACTAACCCGTGACCAAACACGTACGCTCCCCCTAAAGCGTTGTCGTACCCTCCCCTGGACCCTAAACCGTCCCCGTCCCCTAACCCTAACCCTAGCTCGAACCCTAACCCTAACCCTTCCCCGAAGCCTGACCCTCACCCGTCCCCTAATCCTCACACTTACGCTAACACTAACCCGCGCCCTCACACGTACGCTCCCCCTAAAGTGTTGCGTACCCTCCCCTGGACCCTAAACCGTCCCCGTCCCCTAACCCTAACCCTTGCCCGAACCCTAACCCTAACCCTTCCCCGAAGCCTGACCCTCACCCGTCCCTTAATCCTAACCCTGTACGCGAACACTAACCCGCGCCCTCACACGTACGCTCCCGCTAATTCGTTGTCGTACCCTCACCTGGACCCTAAACCGTCCCCGTCCCCTAACCCTAACCATAGCCCGAATCCTAACCCTAACCCTTCCCCGAAGGCTGACGCTCACCCGTACCCTAATCCTCACCCGTACGCTAACACTAACCCGCGCCCTCACAAGTATGCTCCCCCTAAAGCATTGTCGTACCCTCCCCTGGACCCTAAACTGTCCCCGTCCCCGTCCCCTAACCCTAGCCCGAAACCTAACCCTAACCCTTCCCCGAAGCCTGACCCTCACCCGTCCTCTAATCCTCCCCCTTACGCTAACACTTACCCACGCCCTCACACGTACGCTCCCCCTAAAGCGTTGTCGTACCCTCTCCTGGACCCTAAACCGTCCCCGTCCCCTAACCCTAACCCTAGCCCGAACCCTAACCCTAACCCTTCCCCGAAGCCTGACCCTCACCCGTCCCGTAATCCTCACCCGTTCGCTAATACTAACCCGCGCCCTCACACGTACGCTCCCCCTAAAGCGTTGTTGTACCCTCCCCTGGACCCTAAACCGTCCCCGTCCCCTAACCCTAACCCTAGCCCGAACCCTAACCCTAAACCTTCCCCGAAGCCAGACCCACACCCGTCCACTAATCCTAACCCGTACGCTAACACTAACCCGCGCCCTCACACGTACGCTCACCCTAAAGCGTTGTCGTACCCTCCCTGGACCCTAAACCGTCCCCGTCCCCTAACCCTAACCCTAGCCCGAACCCTAACCCTAACCCTTCCCCTGAGCCTGACCCTCACCCGTCCCCTAATCCTCACCTGTACGCTAACATGAACTCGCGCCCTCACACGTACGCTCACCCTAAAGCGTTGTCGTACCCTCCCTGGACCCTAAACCGTCCCCGTCCCCTAACCCTAACCCTAGCCCGAACCCTAACCCTAACCCTTCCCCGAAGCCTGACCCTCACCCGTCCCCTTATCCTCACCCGTACGCTAACACTAACCCACGCCCTCACATGTACGCTCCCCCTAAAGCGTTGTCGTACCCTCTCCTGGACCCTAAACCGTCCCCGTCTCATAACCCTAACACTAGCCCGAACCCTAACCCTAAACCTTCCCCGAAGCCAGACCCTCACCCGTCCACTAATCCTCACCCGTACGCTAACAGTAAACCGCGCCCTCACACGTACGCTCCCCCTAAAGCGTTGTCGTACCCTCCCCTGGACCCTAAAGCGTCCCCATCCCCTAACCCTAACCCTAGCCGGAACCCTAACCCTAACCCTTCCCCGAAGCCTGACCCTCACCGGTCCCCTAAATCCTCACCCTTACCCTAACACTAACCCCCGCCCTCACACGTATGCAACCCCTAAAGCGTTGTCGTACCCTCCCCTGGACCCTAAACCGTCCCCGTCCCCTAACCCTAACACTAGCCCGAACCCTAACCCTAAACCTTCCCCGAAGCCAGACCCTCACCCATCCCCTAATCCTAAATCGTACGCTAACACTAACCCGCGCCCTCACACGTACGCTCCCCCTAAAGCGTTGTCGTACCCTCCCCTGGACCCTAAAGCATCCCCGTCCCCTAACCCTAACCCTAACCCGAACCCTAACCCTAAACCTTCCCCGAAGCCAGACCCTCACCCGTCCACTAATCCTCACCCGTACGCTAACACTAACCCGCACCCTCACACGTACGCTCCCCCTAAAGCGTTGTCGTACCCTCCCCTGGACCGTAAAGCATCCCAGTCCCCTGACCCTAGCCCGAACCCTAACCCTAACCCTTCCCCGAAGCCTGACCCTCACCCGTCCCCTAATCCTCACCCGTACGCTAACACTTACCCGCACGCTAACACTAAACCGCGCCCTCACACGTACGCTCCCCCTAAAGCGTTGTCGCACCCTCACCTGGACCCTAAACCGTCCCCGTCCCCTAACCCTAACCCTATCCCGAACCCTAACCCTAACACTTCCCCGAAGCCTGACCCTCACCCGTCCCCTAATCCTAACCCGTACGCTAACACTAACCCGTGCCCTCACGCGTACGCTCCCCCTAAAGCGTTGTCATACCGTTCCCTGGACCCTAAACCGTCCCGGTCCCCTTACCCTAACCCTAGCCCGAACCCTAACCCTAACCCTTCCCCGAAGCCTGACCCACACCCGTCCCCTAATCCTAACCCGTACGCTAACAATAACCCGCGCCCTCACACGTACGCTCCCCCTAATGCGTTGTCCTTCCCTTCCCTGGACCATAAACCGTCCCCGTCCCCTAACCCTAACCTTAGCCCGAACCCTAACCCTAACACTTTCCCGAAGCCTGACCCTCACCCGTCCACTAATCCTAACCCGTACGCTAACACTAACCCGCGCCCTCACACGTACGCTCCCCCTAAAGCGTTGTCGTACCCTCACCTGGACGTTTAACCGTCCCCGTCCCCTAACCCTAACCCATCCCCGAAGCCTGACCCTCACCCGTCCCCTAATCCTAACCCGTACGCTAACACTAACCCGCGCCCTCACACGTACGCTCCCCCTAAAGCGTTGTCGCACCCTCACCTGGACCCTAAACCGTCCCCGTCCCCTAACCCTAACCCTATCCCAAACCCTAACCCTAACACTTCCCCGAAGCCTGACCCTCACCCGTCCCCTAATCCTAACCCGTACGCTAACACTAACCCGCGCCCTCACACGTACGCTCCCCCTAAAGCGTTGTCGCACCCTCACCTGGACCCTAAACCGTCCCCATCCCCTAACCATAACCCTAGCCCGAACCCTAACGCTAAAACTTCCACGAAGCCTGACCCTCACCCGTCCACTAATCCTAACCCGTACGCTAACACTAACCCGCGCCCTCACACATACGCTCCCCCTGAATCATTGTCGTACCCTCACCTGGATCCTAAACCGTCCCCGTCCCCTAACCCTAACCCTAGCCCTAACCCTAACCCTAGCCAGAACCCTAACCCTAGCCCTTCCCTGAACCCTGACCCTCACCCGTCCCCTAATCCTAACCCGTACACTAACACTAACACGCGCCCTCACACGTACGCTCCAACTAAAGCGTTGTTGTACCCTCACCAGGACCCTAAACCGTCCCCATCCCTTAACCCTAACCCTAGCCCGAACCCTAACCCTTCCCCGAAGCCTGACCCTCACCCGTCCCCTAATCCTAACCCGTACGCTAACACTAACCCGCGCCCTCACACGTACGCTCCCCCTAAAGCGTTGTCGTACCCTCACCTGGACCCTAAACCGTCCCCGTCCCCTAACCCTATCCCTAACCTGAACTCTAAACCTAACCCTTCCCCAAAGCCTGACCCTCACCCGTCCCCTAATCCTAACCTGTACGCTAACACTAACACGCGCCCTCACACGTACGCTCCCCCTAAAGCGTTGTCGTACCCTTCCCTGGACCCTAAACCGTCCCCGTCCCCTAACCCTAACCCTAGTCCGAACCCTAACCCTAACCCTTCCCCGAAGCCTGACCCTCAACCGGTCCCTAATCCTAACCCGTACGCTAACACTAACCCGCGCCCTCACACGTACGCTCCCCCTAAAGCGTTGTCGTACCTTCAACTGGACGCTAAACCGTCCCCGTCCCCTAACCCTAACCCTTCCCCGAAGGCTGACGCTCACCCGTACCCTAATCCTCACCCGTACGCTAACACTAACCCGCGCCCTCACAAGTATGCTCCCCCTAAAGCATTGTCGTACCCTCCCCTGGACCCTAAACTGTCCCCGTCCCCGTCCCCTAACCCTAGCCCGAAACCTAACCCTAACCCTTCCCCGAAGCCTGACCCTCACCCGTCCTCTAATCCTCCCCCTTACGCTAACACTTACCCACGCCCTCACACGTACGCTCCCCCTAAAGCGTTGTCGTACCCTCTCCTGGACCCTAAACCGTCCCCGTCCCCTAACCCTAACCCTAGCCCGAACCCTAACCCTAACCCTTCCCCGAAGCCTGACCCTCACCCGTCCCCTAATCATAACCCGTACGCTAACAGTAACACGCGCCCTCACACGTACGCTCCCCCTAAAGCGTTGTCGTACCCTCCCCTGGACCCTAAACCGTCCCCGTCCCCTAACCCGAACCCTAGCCCGAATCCTAACCCTAACCCTTCCCCGAAGCTTGACCCTCACCCGTCCCCTAATCCTAACCGATACGCTAACACTAACCCGCGCCCTCACACGTACGCTCCCCCTAACGGGTTGTCGTACCCTCCCCTGGACCCTAAACCGTCCCCGTCCCCTAACCCTAACCCTAGCCCGAAACCTAACCCTAACCCTTCCCCGAAGCCTGACCCTCACCCGTCCCCTTATCCTCACCCGTACGCTAACACTAACCCACGCCCTCACATGTACGCTCCCCCTAAAGCGTTGTCGTACCCTCTCCTGGACCCTAAACCGTCCCCGTCTCATAACCCTAACACTAGCCCGAACCCTAACCCTAAACCTTCCCCGAAGCCAGACCCTCACCCGTCCACTAATCCTCACCCGTACGCTAACAGTAAACCGCGCCCTCACACGTACGCTCCCCCTAAAGCGTTGTCGTACCCTCCCCTGGACCCTAAAGCGTCCCCATCCCCTAACCCTAACCCTAGCCGGAACCCTAACCCTAACCCTTCCCCGAAGCCTGACCCTCACCGGTCCCCTAAATCCTCACCCTTACCCTAACACTAACCCCCGCCCTCACACGTATGCAACCCCTAAAGCGTTGTCGTACCCTCCCCTGGACCCTAAACCCTCCCCATCCCCTAACCCCAACCCTAGCCCGAAACCTAACACTAACTCTTCCCCGAAGCCTGACCCTCACCCATCCCCTAATCCTCAACCTTACGCTAACACTAACCCGCGCCCTCACATGTACGCTCCCCCTAAAGCGTTGTCGTACCCTCCTCTGGACCCTAAACCGTCCCCGTCCCCTAACCCTAACACTAGCCCGAACCCTAACCCTAAACCTTCCCCGAAGCCAGACCCTCACCCATCCCCTAATCCTAAATCGTACGCTAACACTAACCCGCGCCCTCACACGTACGCTCCCCCTAAAGCGTTGTCGTACCCTCCCCTGGACCCTAAAGCATCCCCGTCCCCTAACCCTAACCCTAACCCGAACCCTAACCCTAAACCTTCCCCGAAGCCAGACCCTCACCCGTCCACTAATCCTCACCCGTACGCTAACACTAACCCGCACCCTCACACGTACGCTCCCCCTAAAGCATTGTCGTACCCTACCCTGGACCGTAAAGCATCCCAGTCCCCTGACCCTAGCCCGAACCCTAACCCTAACCCTTCCCCGAAGCCTGACCCTCACCCGTCCCCTAATCCTCACCCGTACGCTAACACTTACCCGCACGCTAACACTAAACCGCGCCCTCACACGTACGCTCCCCCTAAAGCGTTGTCGCACCCTCACCTGGACCCTAAACCGTCCCCGTCCCCTAACCCTAACCCTATCCCGAACCCTAACCCTAACACTTCCCCGAAGCCTGACCCTCACCCGTCCCCTAATCCTAACCCGTACGCTAACACTAACCCGTGCCCTCACGCGTACGCTCCCCCTAAAGCGTTGTCATACCGTTCCCTGGACCCTAAACCGTCCCGGTCCCCTTACCCTAACCCTAGCCCGAACCCTAACCCTAACCCTTCCCCGAAGCCTGACCCACACCCGTCCCCTAATCCTAACCCGTACGCTAACAATAACCCGCGCCCTCACACGTACGCTCCCCCTAATGCGTTGTCCTTCCCTTCCCTGGACCATAAACCGTCCCCGTCCCCTAACCCTAACCTTAGCCCGAACCCTAACCCTAACACTTTCCCGAAGCCTGACCCTCACCCGTCCACTAATCCTAACCCGTACGCTAACACTAACCCGCGCCCTCACACGTACGCTCCCCCTAAAGCGTTGTCGTACCCTCACCTGGACGTTTAACCGTCCCCGTCCCCTAACCCTAACCCATCCCCGAAGCCTGACCCTCACCCGTCCCCTAATCCTAACCCGTACGCTAACACTAACCCGCGCCCTCACACGTACGCTCCCCCTAAAGCGTTGTCGCACCCTCACCTGGACCCTAAACCGTCCCCGTCCCCTAACCCTAACCCTATCCCAAACCCTAACCCTAACACTTCCCCGAAGCCTGACCCTCACCCGTCCCCTAATCCTAACCCGTACGCTAACACTAACCCGCGCCCTCACACGTACGCTCCCCCTAAAGCGTTGTCGCACCCTCACCTGGACCCTAAACCGTCCCCATCCCCTAACCATAACCCTAGCCCGAACCCTAACGCTAAAACTTCCACGAAGCCTGACCCTCACCCGTCCACTAATCCTAACCCGTACGCTAACACTAACCCGCGCCCTCACACATACGCTCCCCCTGAATCATTGTCGTACCCTCACCTGGATCCTAAACCGTCCCCGTCCCCTAACCCTAACCCTAGCCCTAACCCTAACCCTAGCCAGAACCCTAACCCTAGCCCTTCCCTGAACCCTGACCCTCACCCGTCCCCTAATCCTAACCCGTACACTAACACTAACACGCGCCCTCACACGTACGCTCCAACTAAAGCGTTGTTGTACCCTCACCAGGACCCTAAACCGTCCCCATCCCTTAACCCTAACCCTAGCCCGAACCCTAACCCTTCCCCGAAGCCTGACCCTCACCCGTCCCCTAATCCTAACCCGTACGCTAACACTAACCCGCGCCCTCACACGTACGCTCCCCCTAAAGCGTTGTCGTACCCTCACCTGGACCCTAAACCGTCCCCGTCCCCTAACCCTATCCCTAACCTGAACTCTAAACCTAACCCTTCCCCAAAGCCTGACCCTCACCCGTCCCCTAATCCTAACCTGTACGCTAACACTAACACGCGCCCTCACACGTACGCTCCCCCTAAAGCGTTGTCGTACCCTTCCCTGGACCCTAAACCGTCCCCGTCCCCTAACCCTAACCCTAGTCCGAACCCTAACCCTAACCCTTCCCCGAAGCCTGACCCTCAACCGGTCCCTAATCCTAACCCGTACGCTAACACTAACCCGCGCCCTCACACGTACGCTCCCCCTAAAGCGTTGTCGTACCTTCAACTGGACGCTAAACCGTCCCCGTCCCCTAACCCTAACCCTTCCCCGAAGCCTGACCCTCACCCGTCCCCTAATCCTAACCCGTACGCTATCACTAACCCATGCCCTCACACGAACGCTCCCCCTAAAGCGTTGTCGTACCCTAACCTGTACCCTAAACCGTCCCCATCCCCTAACCCTAACCCTAGCCCGAACACTAACCCTAACCTTCCCCGAAGCCTGACCCTCACCCTTCCCCAATCCTAACCCGTACGCTAACACTACCCCGCGCCCTCACACGTACGCTCCCCCTAAAGCATTGTCGTACCTTCACCTGGACCCTAAACCGTCCCCTTCCCGTAACCCTAACCTTAGCCCGAACCCTAACCCTAACCCTTCCCCGAAGCCTGACCCTCACCCGTCCCCTAATCCTATCCCGTACTCTAACACTAAGCCGCTCCCTCACACGTACGCTTCCCCTAAAGCGTTGTCGTACCCTCACCTGGACCCGAAACCGTCCCCGTCCCTAACCCTAACCCTAGCCCGAACCCTAACCCTAACCCTTCCCCGAAGCCTTACACTCAACCGTCCCGTAATCCTAACCCGTACGCTAACTCTATCCCGTGCCCTCACATGTACGCTCACCCTAAACCGTTGTGGTACACTCACCTGGACCCTAAACCATCCCCGTCCCCTAACCCTAACCCTAACCCGAACCCTAACCCTAACCCTTCCCCGAAGCCTTACTGTAACCCGGCCCCTAATCCTAAACCGTACGCTAACACTAACCCGTGCCCTCACATGTGCGCTCACCCTAAAGAGTTGTCGTACCCTCACCTGGACCCTAAACCGTCCCCGTCCCCTAACCCTAACCCTAGCCCAAACCCTAACCCTAATCCTTCCCCAAAGCCTGACCCTCACCCATCCCATAATCCTAACCCGTACGCTAACACTAACCCACACCCTCACACGTACGCTCCCCCTAAAGCACTGTCGTACCCTCACCTGGACCCTAAACCGTCCCCGTACCCTAACCCTAACCCTAGCCCGAACCCTAACCCTAACACTTCCCCGAAGCCTTACACTCACAAGTCCCCTAATCCTAACCCGTACGCTAACACTAACCCGTGCCCTCACACGTACGCTCACCCTAAAGCGTTGTCGTACTCTCACCTGGACCCTAAACCGTCCCCGTCCCCTAACACTAACCCTAGCCCGAACCCTAAACCTAACCCTTCCCCGAAGCCTGACCCTCACCCGTCCCCTAATCCTAACCCGCACGCTAACACTAATCCACGCCCTCACACGTATGCTCCCCCTATAGCGTTGTCATACCCTCACCTGGACCCTAAACCGTCCCCGTCCCCTAACCCTAACCCTAGCCCGAACCCTAACCCTAACCCTCCCCCGAAGCCTGACCCTCACCCGTCCCCTAATCCTCACCCGTACGCTAACACTAACCTGCGCGCCCACACGTACGCTCCCCCTAAAGTGTTGTTGTACCCTCCGCTGGACCCTAAACCGTCCCCGTCCCCTAACCCTAACCCTAGCCCGAACCCTAACCCTAACTCTTCCCCGAAGCCTGAACCTCACCCGTCCCCTAATCCTCACCCTTACGCTAACACTTACCCACGCCCTCACACGTACGCTCCCCCTAAAGCGTTGTCGTACCCTCCCCTGGACCCTAAACCGTCCCCGTCCCCTAACCCTAACTCTAGCCCAAACCCTAACCCTAACCCTTCCCCGAAGCCTGACCCTCACCAGTCCCCTAATCCTCACCCGTACGCTAACACTAACCCACGCCCTCACACGTACGCTCCCCCTAAAGCGTTTTCGTACCCTCCCCTGGACCCTAAACCGTCCCCGTCCCCTAACCCTAACCCTAGCCCGAACCCTAACCCTAACCCTTCCCCGAAGTCTGACCCTCACCCGTCCCCTAATCCTCACCCGTTCGCTAACACTAACCCGCGCCCTCACACGTACGCTCCCCCTAAAGCGTTGTCGTACCCTCCCCTAGACCCTAAAGCATCCCCATCCCCTAACACTAACCCTAGCCCGAACCCTAACCCTAACACTTCCCCGAAGCCTGACCCTCACCGGTTCCCTAAATCCTCACCCTTACCCTAACACTAACCCCCGCCCTCACACGTACGCTCCCCCTAAAGCGTTGTCGTACCCTCCCCTGGACCCTAAACCGTCCCCGTCCCCTAACCCTAACCCTAGCCCGAAACCTAACCCTAACCCTTCCCCGAAGCCTGACCCTCAACCGGTCCCTAATCCTAACCCGTACGCTAACACTAACCCGCGCCCTCACACGTACGCTCCCCCTAAAGCGTTGTCGTACCTTCAACTGGACGCTAAACCGTCCCCGTCCCCTAACCCTAACCCTTCCCCGAAGCCTGACACTCACCCGTCCCCTAATCCTAACCCGTACGCTAACACTAACGCGCGCCCTCACACGTACGCTCCCCCTAAAGCGTTGTCGTACCCTCCCCTGGACCCTAAACCGTCCCCGTGCCCTAACCCGAACCCTAGCCCGAATCCTAACCCTAACCCTTCCCCGAAGCCTGACCTTCACCCGTCCCCTAATCCTAACCCATACACTAACACTAACCCGCGCCCTCACACGTACGCTCCCCCTAAAGCGTTGTCGTACCCTCCCCTGGACCCTAAACCGTCCCCGTCCCCTAACCCTAACCCTAGCCCGAACCCTAACCCTAAAACTTCCCTGAAGCATGACCCTCACCAGTCCCCTAATCCTCACCCGTACGCTAACACTAACCTGCGCCCTCACACGTACGCTCCCCCTAAAGCATTGTCGTACCCTCCCCTTGACCCTAAACCGTCCCTGTCCCCTAACCCTAACCCTAGCCCGAACACTAACCCTAACACTTCCCCGAAGCCTAACCCTCACCCGTCCCCTAATCCTAAGCCGTACGCTAACACTAACCCGCGCCCTCACACGTACGCTCCCCCTAAAGCGTTGTCGTACCCTCCCCTGGACCCTAAACCGTCCCCGTCCCCTAACCCTAACCCTAGCCCGAACCCTAACACTATGCCCTATCCGAAGCCTGACCCTCACCCGTCCCCTAATCCTAAACCGTACGATAACACTAACCCACGCCCTCACGCGTACACTCTCCCTAAAGCGTTGTCATACCCTCCCCTGGCCCCTAAACCGTCCCCGTCCCCTAACCCTAAACCTAGCCCGAACCCTAACCCTAACCCTTCCCCAAAGCCTGACCCTCACCCGTCCCCTAATCCTAAACCGTACGCTAACATGAACCCGCGCCCTCACACGTACGCTCCCCCTAACGGGTTGTCGTACCCTTCCCTGGACCCTAAACCGTCCCCGTCCCCTAACCCTAACCCTAGCCCGAACCCTAACCCTAACCCTTCCCTGAAGCCTGACCCTCACCAGTCCCCTAATCCTCACCCGTACGCTAACACTAACCCGCGCCCTCACACGTACGCTCCCCCTAAAGCGTTGTCGTACCCTCCCCTTGACCCTAAACCGTACCCGTCCCCTAACCCTAACCCTAGCCCGAACCCTAAACCTAACCCTTCCCCGAAGACTGACCCACACCCGTCCCCTAATCCTCACCCTTACGCTAACACTTACCCACGCCCTCACACGTACGCTCCCCCTAAATCGTTGTCGTACCCTCCCCTGGACCCTGAACCGTCCCCGTCCCCTAACCCTAACCATAGCTCGAACCCTAACCCTAACCCTTCCCCGAAGCCTGACCCTCACCCGTCCCCTAATCCTCACCCTTATGCTAACACTAACCCGCGTCCTCACACGTACGCTCCCCCTAAAGTGTTGTCGTAACGTCCCCTGTACCCTAAACCGTCCCCGTCCCCTAACCCTAACCCTAGCCCGAACCCTAACCCTAACCCTTCCCCGAAGCCTGACCCTCACCCGTCCCTTAATCCTAACCCGTACGCGAACACTAACCCGCGCCCTCACACGTACGCTCCCCCTAAATCGTTGTCGTACCCTCACCTGGACCCTAAACCGTCCCCGTTCCCTAACCCTAACCCTAGCCCGAATCCTAACCCTAACCCTTCCCCGAAGGCTGACCCTCACCCGTACCCTAATCCTCACCCGTACGCTAACACTAACCCGCGCCCTCACACGTACGCTCCCCCTAAAGCGTTGTCGTACCCTCCCCTGGACCCTAAACCGTCCCCGTCCCCTAACCCTAACCCTAGCCCGAACCCTAAACCTAACACTTCCCCGAAGACTGACCCTCACCCGTCCCCTAATCCTCACCTTTACGCTAACACTTACCCACGCCCTCACACGTACGCTCCCCCTAAAGCGTTGTCGTACCCTCCCCTGGACCCTAAACCGTCCCCGTCCCCTAACCCTAACCCTAGCCCGAACCCTAACCCTAACCCTTCCCCGAAGCCTGACCCTCACCCGTCCCCTAATCCTCACCCGTTCGCTAACACTAACCCGCGCCCTCACACGTACGCTCCCCCTAAAGCGTTGACGTACCCTCCCCTGGACCCTAAACCGTCCTCGTCCCCTAACCCTAACCCTAGTCCGAACCCTAACCCTAACCCTTCCCCGAAGCCTGACCCTCACCCGTCCCCTAATCCTAACCCGTACGCTAACACTAACCCGCGACCTCACACGTACGCTCCCCCTAAAGCGTTGTCGTACCCTCCCCTGGACCCTAAACCGTCCCCGTCCCCTAACCCGAACCCTAACCCGAACCCTAACCCTAACCCTTCCCCGAAGCCTGACCCTCACCCGTCCCCTAATCCTCACCCGTACGCTAACACTAACCCGCGCCCTCACACGTACGCTCCCCCTAAAGCGTTGTCATACCCTCCTCTGTACCCTAAACCGTCCCCGTCCCCTAACCCTAACCCTAGCTCGAACCCTAACCCTAAACTTTCCCCGAAGCCTGACCCTCACCCGTCCCCTAATCCTCACCCTTACGCTAACACTAACCCGCGCCCTCAAACGTACGCTCCCCTTAAAGTGTTGTCGTACCCTCCCCTGGACCCTAAACCGTGCCCGTCCCCTAACCCTAACCCTAGCCCGAACCCTAAACCTAACCCTTCCCCGAAACCTGACCCTCACCCGTCCCCTAATCCTCACCCGTAAGCTAACACTAACCCGCGCCCTCACACGTACGCTCCCCCTAAAGCATTGTTGTACACTACCCTGCACCCTAAACCGTCCCCGTCCCCTAACCCTAACCCTAGCCCGAACCCTAACCCTAACCCTTCCCCGAAGCCTGACCCTCACCCGTCCCCTAATCCTCACCCGTACGCTAACACTAACCCACGCCCTCACACGTACGCTCCCCCTAAAGCGTTGTCGTACCCTCCCATGGACCCTAAAACGTCCCCGTCCCCTAACCCTAACCCTAGCCCGAACCCTAACCCTATACCCTCTCGAAACCTGACCCTCACCCATCTCCTAATCCTAAACCGTACGCTAACACTAACCCGCGCCCTCACGCGTACACTCCCCCTAAAGCGTTGTCGTATCCTCCCCTGGACACTAAAACGTCCCCGTCCCCTAACCCTAACCCTACCCCGAACCCTAAGCCTGACCCTTCCCCGAAGCCTGACCCTCACCGTCCCCTAATCCTAACCCGTACGCTCACACTAACCCGCCCCCTGATGTGTACACTCCCCCTAAAGCGTTGTCGTACCCTCCCCTGGACCCTAAACCGTCCCCGTCCCCTAACCCTAACCCTATCCCGAACCCTAAACCTAACCCTTCCCCGAAGCCTGACCCTCACACGTCCCCTAATCCTCACCCTTACGCTAACACTAACCCGCGCCCTCACACGTACGCTCCCCCTAAAGCGTTGTCGTACCTTCCGCTGGACCCTAAACCATCCCCGTCCCCTAACCCTAACCCTAGCCCGAACCCTAACCATAACCCTTCTCCGAAGCCTGACCCTCACCCGTCCCCTAATCCTAACCCGTACGCTAACACTAACTCGCGCCCTCACACGTACGCTCCCCCTAAAGCGTTGTCGTACCCTCCCCTGGACCCTAAACCGTCCCCGTCCCCTAACCCTAACCCTAGCCCGAACCCTAACCCTAACCCTTCCCCGAACACTGACACTCACTCGTCCCCTAATCCTCACCCGTACGCTAACACTAACCCGTGACCAAACACGTACGCTCCCCCTAAAGCGTTGTCGTACCCTCCCCTGGACCCTAAACCGTCCCCGTCCCCTAACCCTAACCCTAGCTCGAACCCTAACCCTAACCCTTCCCCGAAGCCTGACCCTCACCCGTCCCCTAATCCTCACACTTACGCTAACACTAACCCGCGCCCTCACACGTACGCTCCCCCTAAAGTGTTGCGTACCCTCCCCTGGACCCTAAACCGTCCCCGTCCCCTAACCCTAACCCTTGCCCGAACCCTAACCCTAACCCTTCCCCGAAGCCTGACCCTCACCCGTCCCTTAATCCTAACCCTGTACGCGAACACTAACCCGCGCCCTCACACGTACGCTCCCGCTAATTCGTTGTCGTACCCTCACCTGGACCCTAAACCGTCCCCGTCCCCTAACCCTAACCATAGCCCGAATCCTAACCCTAACCCTTCCCCGAAGGCTGACGCTCACCCGTACCCTAATCCTCACCCGTACGCTAACACTAACCCGCGCCCTCACAAGTATGCTCCCCCTAAAGCATTGTCGTACCCTCCCCTGGACCCTAAACTGTCCCCGTCCCCGTCCCCTAACCCTAGCCCGAAACCTAACCCTAACCCTTCCCCGAAGCCTGACCCTCACCCGTCCTCTAATCCTCCCCCTTACGCTAACACTTACCCACGCCCTCACACGTACGCTCCCCCTAAAGCGTTGTCGTACCCTCTCCTGGACCCTAAACCGTCCCCGTCCCCTAACCCTAACCCTAGCCCGAACCCTAACCCTAACCCTTCCCCGAAGCCTGACCCTCACCCGTCCCGTAATCCTCACCCGTTCGCTAATACTAACCCGCGCCCTCACACGTACGCTCCCCCTAAAGCGTTGTTGTACCCTCCCCTGGACCCTAAACCGTCCCCGTCCCCTAACCCTAACCCTAGCCCGAACCCTAACCCTAAACCTTCCCCGAAGCCAGACCCACACCCGTCCACTAATCCTAACCCGTACGCTAACACTAACCCGCGCCCTCACACGTACGCTCACCCTAAAGCGTTGTCGTACCCTCCCTGGACCCTAAACCGTCCCCGTCCCCTAACCCTAACCCTAGCCCGAACCCTAACCCTAACCCTTCCCCTGAGCCTGACCCTCACCCGTCCCCTAATCCTCACCTGTACGCTAACATGAACTCGCGCCCTCACACGTACGCACCCCCTAAAGCGTTGTCGTACCCTCCCCTGGACCCTAAACCGTCCCCGTCCCCTAACCCTAACCCTAGCCCGAACCCTAACCCTAACCCTTCCCCGAAGCCTGACCCTCACCCGTCCCCTAATCATAACCCGTACGCTAACAGTAACACGCGCCCTCACACGTACGCTCCCCCTAAAGCGTTGTCGTACCCTCCCCTGGACCCTAAACCGTCCCCGTCCCCTAACCCGAACCCTAGCCCGAATCCTAACCCTAACCCTTCCCCGAAGCTTGACCCTCACCCGTCCCCTAATCCTAACCCATACGCTAACACTAACCCGCGCCCTCACACGTACGCTCCCCCTAACGGGTTGTCGTACCCTCCCCTGGACCCTAAACCGTCCCCGTCCCCTAACCCTAACCCTAGCCCGAAAACTAACCCTAACCCTTCCCCGAAGCCTGACCCTCACCCGTCCCCTTATCCTCACCCGTACGCTAACACTAACCCACGCCCTCACATGTACGCTCCCCCTAAAGCGTTGTCGTACCCTCTCCTGGACCCTAAACCGTCCCCGTCTCATAACCCTAACACTAGCCCGAACCCTAACCCTAAACCTTCCCCGAAGCCAGACCCTCACCCGTCCACTAATCCTCACCCGTACGCTAACAGTAAACCGCGCCCTCACACGTACGCTCCCCCTAAAGCGTTGTCGTACCCTCCCCTGGACCCTAAAGCGTCCCCATCCCCTAACCCTAACCCTAGCCGGAACCCTAACCCTAACCCTTCCCCGAAGCCTGACCCTCACCGGTCCCCTAAATCCTCACCCTTACCCTAACACTAACCCCCGCCCTCACACGTATGCAACCCCTAAAGCGTTGTCGTACCCTCCCCTGGACCCTAAACCCTCCCCATCCCCTAACCCCAACCCTAGCCCGAAACCTAACACTAACTCTTCCCCGAAGCCTGACCCTCACCCATCCCCTAATCCTCAACCTTACGCTAACACTAACCCGCGCCCTCACATGTACGCTCCCCCTAAAGCGTTGTCGTACCCTCCTCTGGACCCTAAACCGTCCCCGTCCCCTAACCCTAACACTAGCCCGAACCCTAACCCTAAACCTTCCCCGAAGCCAGACCCTCACCCATCCCCTAATCCTAAATCGTACGCTAACACTAACCCGCGCCCTCACACGTACGCTCCCCCTAAAGCGTTGTCGTACCCTCCCCTGGACCCTAAAGCATCCCCGTCCCCTAACCCTAACCCTAACCCGAACCCTAACCCTAAACCTTCCCCGAAGCCAGACCCTCACCCGTCCACTAATCCTCACCCGTACGCTAACACTAACCCGCACCCTCACACGTACGCTCCCCCTAAAGCGTTGTCGTACCCTCCCCTGGACCGTAAAGCATCCCAGTCCCCTGACCCTAGCCCGAACCCTAACCCTAACCCTTCCCCGAAGCCTGACCCTCACCCGTCCCCTAATCCTCACCCGTACGCTAACACTTACCCGCACGCTAACACTAAACCGCGCCCTCACACGTACGCTCCCCCTAAAGCGTTGTCGCACCCTCACCTGGACCCTAAACCGTCCCCGTCCCCTAACCCTAACCCTATCCCGAACCCTAACCCTAACACTTCCCCGAAGCCTGACCCTCACCCGTCCCCTAATCCTAACCCGTACGCTAACACTAACCCGTGCCCTCACGCGTACGCTCCCCCTAAAGCGTTGTCATACCGTTCCCTGGACCCTAAACCGTCCCGGTCCCCTTACCCTAACCCTAGCCCGAACCCTAACCCTAACCCTTCCCCGAAGCCTGACCCACACCCGTCCCCTAATCCTAACCCGTACGCTAACAATAACCCGCGCCCTCACACGTACGCTCCCCCTAATGCGTTGTCCTTCCCTTCCCTGGACCATAAACCGTCCCCGTCCCCTAACCCTAACCTTAGCCCGAACCCTAACCCTAACACTTTCCCGAAGCCTGACCCTCACCCGTCCACTAATCCTAACCCGTACGCTAACACTAACCCGCGCCCTCACACGTACGCTCCCCCTAAAGCGTTGTCGTACCCTCACCTGGACGTTTAACCGTCCCCGTCCCCTAACCCTAACCCATCCCCGAAGCCTGACCCTCACCCGTCCCCTAATCCTAACCCGTACGCTAACACTAACCCGCGCCCTCACACGTACGCTCCCCCTAAAGCGTTGTCGCACCCTCACCTGGACCCTAAACCGTCCCCGTCCCCTAACCCTAACCCTATCCCAAACCCTAACCCTAACACTTCCCCGAAGCCTGACCCTCACCCGTCCCCTAATCCTAACCCGTACGCTAACACTAACCCGCGCCCTCACACGTACGCTCCCCCTAAAGCGTTGTCGCACCCTCACCTGGACCCTAAACCGTCCCCATCCCCTAACCATAACCCTAGCCCGAACCCTAACGCTAAAACTTCCACGAAGCCTGACCCTCACCCGTCCACTAATCCTAACCCGTACGCTAACACTAACCCGCGCCCTCACACATACGCTCCCCCTGAATCATTGTCGTACCCTCACCTGGATCCTAAACCGTCCCCGTCCCCTAACCCTAACCCTAGCCCTAACCCTAACCCTAGCCAGAACCCTAACCCTAGCCCTTCCCTGAACCCTGACCCTCACCCGTCCCCTAATCCTAACCCGTACACTAACACTAACACGCGCCCTCACACGTACGCTCCAACTAAAGCGTTGTTGTACCCTCACCAGGACCCTAAACCGTCCCCATCCCTTAACCCTAACCCTAGCCCGAACCCTAACCCTTCCCCGAAGCCTGACCCTCACCCGTCCCCTAATCCTAACCCGTACGCTAACACTAACCCGCGCCCTCACACGTACGCTCCCCCTAAAGCGTTGTCGTACCCTCACCTGGACCCTAAACCGTCCCCGTCCCCTAACCCTATCCCTAACCTGAACTCTAAACCTAACCCTTCCCCAAAGCCTGACCCTCACCCGTCCCCTAATCCTAACCTGTACGCTAACACTAACACGCGCCCTCACACGTACGCTCCCCCTAAAGCGTTGTCGTACCCTTCCCTGGACCCTAAACCGTCCCCGTCCCCTAACCCTAACCCTAGTCCGAACCCTAACCCTAACCCTTCCCCGAAGCCTGACCCTCAACCGGTCCCTAATCCTAACCCGTACGCTAACACTAACCCGCGCCCTCACACGTACGCTCCCCCTAAAGCGTTGTCGTACCTTCAACTGGACGCTAAACCGTCCCCGTCCCCTAACCCTAACCCTTCCCCGAAGGCTGACGCTCACCCGTACCCTAATCCTCACCCGTACGCTAACACTAACCCGCGCCCTCACAAGTATGCTCCCCCTAAAGCATTGTCGTACCCTCCCCTGGACCCTAAACTGTCCCCGTCCCCGTCCCCTAACCCTAGCCCGAAACCTAACCCTAACCCTTCCCCGAAGCCTGACCCTCACCCGTCCTCTAATCCTCCCCCTTACGCTAACACTTACCCACGCCCTCACACGTACGCTCCCCCTAAAGCGTTGTCGTACCCTCTCCTGGACCCTAAACCGTCCCCGTCCCCTAACCCTAACCCTAGCCCGAACCCTAACCCTAACCCTTCCCCGAAGCCTGACCCTCACCCGTCCCCTAATCATAACCCGTACGCTAACAGTAACACGCGCCCTCACACGTACGCTCCCCCTAAAGCGTTGTCGTACCCTCCCCTGGACCCTAAACCGTCCCCGTCCCCTAACCCGAACCCTAGCCCGAATCCTAACCCTAACCCTTCCCCGAAGCTTGACCCTCACCCGTCCCCTAATCCTAACCGATACGCTAACACTAACCCGCGCCCTCACACGTACGCTCCCCCTAACGGGTTGTCGTACCCTCCCCTGGACCCTAAACCGTCCCCGTCCCCTAACCCTAACCCTAGCCCGAAACCTAACCCTAACCCTTCCCCGAAGCCTGACCCTCACCCGTCCCCTTATCCTCACCCGTACGCTAACACTAACCCACGCCCTCACATGTACGCTCCCCCTAAAGCGTTGTCGTACCCTCTCCTGGACCCTAAACCGTCCCCGTCTCATAACCCTAACACTAGCCCGAACCCTAACCCTAAACCTTCCCCGAAGCCAGACCCTCACCCGTCCACTAATCCTCACCCGTACGTTAACAGTAAACCGCGCCCTCACACGTACGCTCCCCCTAAAGCGTTGTCGTACCCTCCCCTGGACCCTAAAGCGTCCCCATCCCCTAACCCTAACCCTAGCCGGAACCCTAACCCTAACCCTTCCCCGAAGCCTGACCCTCACCGGTCCCCTAAATCCTCACCCTTACCCTAACACTAACCCCCGCCCTCACACGTATGCAACCCCTAAAGCGTTGTCGTACCCTCCCCTGGACCCTAAACCCTCCCCATCCCCTAACCCCAACCCTAGCCCGAAACCTAACACTAACTCTTCCCCGAAGCCTGACCCTCACCCATCCCCTAATCCTCAACCTTACGCTAACACTAACCCGCGCCCTCACATGTACGCTCCCCCTAAAGCGTTGTCGTACCCTCCTCTGGACCCTAAACCGTCCCCGTCCCCTAACCCTAACACTAGCCCGAACCCTAACCCTAAACCTTCCCCGAAGCCAGACCCTCACCCATCCCCTAATCCTAAATCGTACGCTAACACTAACCCGCGCCCTCACACGTACGCTCCCCCTAAAGCGTTGTCGTACCCTCCCCTGGACCCTAAAGCATCCCCGTCCCCTAACCCTAACCCTAACCCGAACCCTAACCCTAAACCTTCCCCGAAGCCAGACCCTCACCCGTCCACTAATCCTCACCCGTACGCTAACACTAACCCGCACCCTCACACGTACGCTCCCCCTAAAGCGTTGTCGTACCCTACCCTGGACCGTAAAGCATCCCAGTCCCCTGACCCTAGCCCGAACCCTAACCCTAACCCTTCCCCGAAGCCTGACCCTCACCCGTCCCCTAATCCTCACCCGTACGCTAACACTTACCCGCACGCTAACACTAAACCGCGCCCTCACACGTACGCTCCCCCTAAAGCGTTGTCGCACCCTCACCTGGACCCTAAACCGTCCCCGTCCCCTAACCCTAACCCTATCCCGAACCCTAACCCTAACACTTCCCCGAAGCCTGACCCTCACCCGTCCCCTAATCCTAACCCGTACGCTAACACTAACCCGTGCCCTCACGCGTACGCTCCCCCTAAAGCGTTGTCATACCGTTCCCTGGACCCTAAACCGTCCCGGTCCCCTTACCCTAACCCTAGCCCGAACCCTAACCCTAACCCTTCCCCGAAGCCTGACCCACACCCGTCCCCTAATCCTAACCCGTACGCTAACAATAACCCGCGCCCTCACACGTACGCTCCCCCTAATGCGTTGTCCTTCCCTTCCCTGGACCATAAACCGTCCCCGTCCCCTAACCCTAACCTTAGCCCGAACCCTAACCCTAACACTTTCCCGAAGCCTGACCCTCACCCGTCCACTAATCCTAACCCGTACGCTAACACTAACCCGCGCCCTCACACGTACGCTCCCCCTAAAGCGTTGTCGTACCCTCACCTGGACGTTTAACCGTCCCCGTCCCCTAACCCTAACCCATCCCCGAAGCCTGACCCTCACCCGTCCCCTAATCCTAACCCGTACGCTAACACTAACCCGCGCCCTCACACGTACGCTCCCCCTAAAGCGTTGTCGCACCCTCACCTGGACCCTAAACCGTCCCCGTCCCCTAACCCTAACCCTATCCCAAACCCTAACCCTAACACTTCCCCGAAGCCTGACCCTCACCCGTCCCCTAATCCTAACCCGTACGCTAACACTAACCCGCGCCCTCACACGTACGCTCCCCCTAAAGCGTTGTCGCACCCTCACCTGGACCCTAAACCGTCCCCATCCCCTAACCATAACCCTAGCCCGAACCCTAACGCTAAAACTTCCACGAAGCCTGACCCTCACCCGTCCACTAATCCTAACCCGTACGCTAACACTAACCCGCGCCCTCACACATACGCTCCCCCTGAATCATTGTCGTACCCTCACCTGGATCCTAAACCGTCCCCGTCCCCTAACCCTAACCCTAGCCCTAACCCTAACCCTAGCCAGAACCCTAACCCTAGCCCTTCCCTGAACCCTGACCCTCACCCGTCCCCTAATCCTAACCCGTACACTAACACTAACACGCGCCCTCACACGTACGCTCCAACTAAAGCGTTGTTGTACCCTCACCAGGACCCTAAACCGTCCCCATCCCTTAACCCTAACCCTAGCCCGAACCCTAACCCTTCCCCGAAGCCTGACCCTCACCCGTCCCCTAATCCTAACCCGTACGCTAACACTAACCCGCGCCCTCACACGTACGCTCCCCCTAAAGCGTTGTCGTACCCTCACCTGGACCCTAAACCGTCCCCGTCCCCTAACCCTATCCCTAACCTGAACTCTAAACCTAACCCTTCCCCAAAGCCTGACCCTCACCCGTCCCCTAATCCTAACCTGTACGCTAACACTAACACGCGCCCTCACACGTACGCTCCCCCTAAAGCGTTGTCGTACCCTTCCCTGGACCCTAAACCGTCCCCGTCCCCTAACCCTAACCCTAGTCCGAACCCTAACCCTAACCCTTCCCCGAAGCCTGACCCTCAACCGGTCCCTAATCCTAACCCGTACGCTAACACTAACCCGCGCCCTCACACGTACGCTCCCCCTAAAGCGTTGTCGTACCTTCAACTGGACGCTAAACCGTCCCCGTCCCCTAACCCTAACCCTTCCCCGAAGCCTGACCCTCACCCGTCCCCTAATCCTAACCCGTACGCTATCACTAACCCATGCCCTCACACGAACGCTCCCCCTAAAGCGTTGTCGTACCCTAACCTGTACCCTAAACCGTCCCCATCCCCTAACCCTAACCCTAGCCCGAACACTAACCCTAACCTTCCCCGAAGCCTGACCCTCACCCTTCCCCAATCCTAACCCGTACGCTAACACTACCCCGCGCCCTCACACGTACGCTCCCCCTAAAGCATTGTCGTACCTTCACCTGGACCCTAAACCGTCCCCTTCCCGTAACCCTAACCTTAGCCCGAACCCTAACCCTAACCCTTCCCCGAAGCCTGACCCTCACCCGTCCCCTAATCCTATCCCGTACTCTAACACTAAGCCGCTCCCTCACACGTACGCTTCCCCTAAAGCGTTGTCGTACCCTCACCTGGACCCGAAACCGTCCCCGTCCCTAACCCTAACCCTAGCCCGAACCCTAACCCTAACCCTTCCCCGAAGCCTTACACTCAACCGTCCCGTAATCCTAACCCGTACGCTAACTCTATCCCGTGCCCTCACATGTACGCTCACCCTAAACCGTTGTGGTACACTCACCTGGACCCTAAACCATCCCCGTCCCCTAACCCTAACCCTAACCCGAACCCTAACCCTAACCCTTCCCCGAAGCCTTACTGTAACCCGGCCCCTAATCCTAAACCGTACGCTAACACTAACCCGTGCCCTCACATGTGCGCTCACCCTAAAGAGTTGTCGTACCCTCACCTGGACCCTAAACCGTCCCCGTCCCCTAACCCTAACCCTAGCCCAAACCCTAACCCTAATCCTTCCCCAAAGCCTGACCCTCACCCATCCCATAATCCTAACCCGTACGCTAACACTAACCCACACCCTCACACGTACGCTCCCCCTAAAGCACTGTCGTACCCTCACCTGGACCCTAAACCGTCCCCGTACCCTAACCCTAACCCTAGCCCGAACCCTAACCCTAACACTTCCCCGAAGCCTTACACTCACAAGTCCCCTAATCCTAACCCGTACGCTAACACTAACCCGTGCCCTCACACGTACGCTCACCCTAAAGCGTTGTCGTACTCTCACCTGGACCCTAAACCGTCCCCGTCCCCTAACACTAACCCTAGCCCGAACCCTAAACCTAACCCTTCCCCGAAGCCTGACCCTCACCCGTCCCCTAATCCTAACCCGCACGCTAACACTAATCCACGCCCTCACACGTATGCTCCCCCTATAGCGTTGTCATACCCTCACCTGGACCCTAAACCGTCCCCGTCCCCTAACCCTAACCCTAGCCCGAACCCTAACCCTAACCCTCCCCCGAAGCCTGACCCTCACCCGTCCCCTAATCCTCACCCGTACGCTAACACTAACCTGCGCGCCCACACGTACGCTCCCCCTAAAGTGTTGTTGTACCCTCCGCTGGACCCTAAACCGTCCCCGTCCCCTAACCCTAACCCTAGCCCGAACCCTAACCCTAACTCTTCCCCGAAGCCTGAACCTCACCCGTCCCCTAATCCTCACCCTTACGCTAACACTTACCCACGCCCTCACACGTACGCTCCCCCTAAAGCGTTGTCGTACCCTCCCCTGGACCCTAAACCGTCCCCGTCCCCTAACCCTAACTCTAGCCCAAACCCTAACCCTAACCCTTCCCCGAAGCCTGACCCTCACCAGTCCCCTAATCCTCACCCGTACGCTAACACTAACCCACGCCCTCACACGTACGCTCCCCCTAAAGCGTTTTCGTACCCTCCCCTGGACCCTAAACCGTCCCCGTCCCCTAACCCTAACCCTAGCCCGAACCCTAACCCTAACCCTTCCCCGAAGTCTGACCCTCACCCGTCCCCTAATCCTCACCCGTTCGCTAACACTAACCCGCGCCCTCACACGTACGCTCCCCCTAAAGCGTTGTCGTACCCTCCCCTAGACCCTAAAGCATCCCCATCCCCTAACACTAACCCTAGCCCGAACCCTAACCCTAACACTTCCCCGAAGCCTGACCCTCACCGGTTCCCTAAATCCTCACCCTTACCCTAACACTAACCCCCGCCCTCACACGTACGCTCCCCCTAAAGCGTTGTCGTACCCTCCCCTGGACCCTAAACCGTCCCCGTCCCCTAACCCTAACCCTAGCCCGAAACCTAACCCTAACCCTTCCCCGAAGCCTGACCCTCAACCGGTCCCTAATCCTAACCCGTACGCTAACACTAACCCGCGCCCTCACACGTACGCTCACCCTAAAGCGTTGTCGTACCTTCAACTGGACGCTAAACCGTCCCCGTCCCCTAACCCTAACCCTTCCCCGAAGCCTGACCCTCACCCGTCCCCTAATCCTAACCCGTACGCTATCACTAACCCATGCCCTCACACGTACGCTCCCCCTAAAGCGTTGTCGTACCCTAACCTGTACCCTAAACCGTCCCCATCCCCTAACCCTAACCCTAGCCCGAACACTAACCCTAACCTTCCCCGAAGCCTGACCCTCACCCTTCCCCAATCCTAACCCGTACGCTAACACTACCCCGCGCCCTCACACGTACGCTCCCCCTAAAGCATTGTCGTACCCTCACCTGGACCCTAAACCGTCCCCTTCCCGTAACCCTAACCTTAGCCCGAACCCTAACCCTAACCCTTCCCCGAAGCCTGACCCTCACCCGTCCCCTAATCCTATCCCGTACTCTAACACTAAGCCGCTCCCTCACACGTACGCTTCCCCTAAAGCGTTGTCGTACCCTCACCTGGACCCGAAACCGTCCCCGTCCCTAACCCTAACCCTAGCCCGAACCCTAACCCTAACCCTTCCCCGAAGCCTTACACTCAACCGTCCCGTAATCCTAACCCGTACGCTAACTCTATCCCGTGCCCTCACATGTACGCTCACCCTAAACCGTTGTGGTACACTCACCTGGACCCTAAACCATCCCCGTCCCCTAACCCTAACCCTAACCCGAACCCTAACCCTAACCCTTCCCCGAAGCCTTACTGTAACCCGGCCCCTAATCCTAAACCGTACGCTAACACTAACCCGTGCCCTCACATGTGCGCTCACCCTAAAGAGTTGTCGTACCCTCACCTGGACCCTAAACCGTCCCCGTCCCCTAACCCTAACCCTAGCCCAAACCCTAACCCTAATCCTTCCCCAAAGCCTGACCCTCACCCATCCCATAATCCTAACCCGTACGCTAACACTAACCCACACCCTCACACGTACGCTCCCCCTAAAGCACTGTCGTACCCTCACCTGGACCCTAAACCGTCCCCGTACCCTAACCCTAACCCTAGCCCGAACCCTAACCCTAACACTTCCCCGAAGCCTTACACTCACAAGTCCCCTAATCCTAACCCGTACGCTAACACTAACCCGTGCCCTCACACGTACGCTCACCCTAAAGCGTTGTTGTACTCTCACCTGGACCCTAAACCGTCCCCGTCCCCTAACCCTAACCCTAGCCCGAACCCTAACCCTAACTCTTCCCCGAAGCCTGAACCTCACCCGTCCCCTAATCCTCACCCTTACGCTAACACTTACCCACGCCCTCACACGTACGCTCCCCCTAAAGCGTTGTCGTACCCTCCCCTGGACCCTAAACCGTCCCCGTCCCCTAACCCTAACTCTAGCCCAAACCCTAACCCTAACCCTTCCCCGAAGCCTGACCCTCACCAGTCCCCTAATCCTCACCCGTACGCTAACACTAACCCACGCCCTCACACGTACGCTCCCCCTAAAGCGTTTTCGTACCCTCCCCTGGACCCTAAACCGTCCCCGTCCCCTAACCCTAACCCTAGCCCGAACCCTAACCCTAACCCTTCCCCGAACTCTGACCCTCACCCGTCCCCTAATCCTCACCCGTTCGCTAACACTAACCCGCGCCCTCACACGTACGCTCCCCCTAAAGCGTTGTCGTACCCTCCCCTAGACCCTAAAGCATCCCCATCCCCTAACACTAACCCTAGCCCGAACCCTAACCCTAACACTTCCCCGAAGCCTGACCCTCACCGGTTCCCTAAATCCTCACCCTTACCCTAACACTAACCCCCGCCCTCACACGTACGCTCCCCCTAAAGCGTTGTCGTACCCTTCCCTGGACCCTAAACCGTCCCCGTCCCCTAACCCTAACCCTAGCCCGAAACCTAACCCTAACCCTTCCCCGAAGCCTGACCCTCACCCGTCCCCTAATCCTCACCCGTACGCTAACACTAACCCACGCCCTCACACGTACGTTCCCCCTAAAGCGTTGTCGTACCCTCCCCTGGACCCTAAACCGTCCCCGTCCCCTAACCCTAACCCTAGCCCGAACCCTAACCCTAACCCTTCCCCGAAGCCTGACCCTCACCCGTCCCCTAATCCTCACCCATTCGCTAACACTAACCCACGCCCTCACACGTACGCTCCCCCTAAAGCGTTGTCGTACCCTCCCCTGGACCCTAAAGCGTCCCCATCCCCTAACCCTAACCCTAGCCGGAACCCTAACCCTAACCCTTCCCCGAAGCCTGACCCTCACCGGTCCACTAAATCCTCACCCTTACCCTAAAACTAACCCCCGCCCTCACACGTACGCTCCCCCTAAAGCGTTGTCGTACCCTCCCCTGGACCCTAAACTGTCCCCGTCCCCTAACCCTAACCCTAGCCCGAACCCTAACCCTAACCCTTCCCCGAAGCCTGACCCTCACCCGTCCCCTAATCCTCACCCGTACGCTAACACTTACCCGCACGCTAACACTAAAGCGCGCCCTCACACGTACGCTCCCCCTAAAGCGTTGTCGTACCCTCCCCTGGACCCTAAACCATCCTCGTCCCCTAACCCTAACCCTAGCCCGAACCCTAACCCTAACCCTTCCCCGAATCCTGACCCTCACCCGTCCCCTAATCCTCACCCGTACGCTAACACTAACCTGCGCCCTCACATGTACGCTCCCCCTAAAGCGTTGTCGTACCCTCCCCTGGACCCTAAACTGTCCCCGTCCCCTAACCCTAACCCTAGCCCGAACCCTAACCCTAACCCTTCCCCGAAGCCTGACCCTCACCCGTCCCCTATTCCTAACCCGTACGCTAAAACTAACCCGCGACCTCACACGTACGCTCCCCCTAAAGCGTTGTCGTACCCTCCCCTGGACCCTAAACCGTCCCCGTCCCCTAACCCTAACCCTAGCCCGAACCCTAACCCTAACACTTCCCCGAAGCCTGACCCTCACCCGTCCCCTAATCCTCACCCGTACGCTAACACTAACCCGCGCCCTCACACGTACGCTCCCCCTAAAGCGTTGTCGTACGCTCACCTGTACCCTAAACCGTCCCCGTCCCATAACCCTAACCCTAGCCCAAATCCTAACCCTAACCCTTCCCCGAAGCCTGACCCTCACCCGTCCTCTAATCCTAACCCGTACGCTAACACTAACCCGCGCCCTCACACCCACGCTCCCCATAAAGCATTGTCGTACCCTCTCCTGGACCCTAAACCGTCCCCGTCCCCTAACCCAAACCCTAGCCCGAACCCTAACCCTAACCCTTCCCCGAAGCCTGACCCTCACCTGTCCCGTAATCCTAACCCGTACACTAACACTAACCCGCGCCCTCACACCCACACTCCCCCTAAAGCGTTGTCGTACCCTCCCCTGGACCCTAAACCGTCCCCGTCCCCTAACCCTAACCCTAGCCTGAACCCTAACCCTAACTCTTCCCCGAAGCCTGAACCTCACCCGTCCCCTAATCCTAACCCGTACGCTAACACTAACCCGCGCCCTCACACGTACGCTCCCCCTAAAGCGTTGTCGTACACTCACCTGGACCCTAAACCGTCCACATCCACTAAACCTAATCCTAGCCTGAACCCTAAACCTAACCCTTCCCCGAAGCCTGACACTCACCCGTCCCCAATCCTAAACCGTACGCTAACCCTAACCCGAGCCCTCACACGTACGCTCCCCCTAAAGCGTTGTCGTACCCTCACCTGGACCCTAAACCGTCCCCATCCCCTAACCCTAACCCTAGCCCGAACCCTAACCCTAACCCTTCCCCGAAGACTGACCCTCACCCGTTCCCTAATCCTCACCCGTTCGCTAACACTAACCCGCGCCCTCACACGTACGCTCCCCCTAAAGCGTTGTCGTACCCTCCCCTGGACCCTAAAGCATCCCCATCCCCTAACACTAACCCTAGCCCGAACCCTAACCCTAACACTTCCCCGAAGCCTGACCCTCACCGGTTCCCTAAATCCTCACCCTTACCCTAACACTAACCCCCGCCCTCACACGTACGCACCCCCTAAAGCGTTGTCGTACCCTCCCCTGGACCCTAAACCGTCCCCATCCCCTAACCCTAACCCTATCCCTTCCCCGAAGCCTGACCCTCACCCGTCCCCTTATCCTCACCCGTACGCTAACACTAACCCACGCCCTCACATGTACGCTCCCCCTAAAGCGTTGTCGTACCCTCCCCTGGACCCTAAACCGTCCCCGTCTCATAACCCTAACACTAGCCCGAACCCTAACCCTAAACCTTCCCCGAAGCCAGACCCTCACCCGTCCACTAATCCTCACCCGTACGCTAACAGTAAACTGCGCCCTCACACGTACGCTCCCCCTAAAGCGTTGTCGTACCCTCCACTGGACCCTAAAGCGTCCCCATCCCCTAACCCTAAACCTAGCCGGAACCCTAACCCTATCCCTTCCCCGAAGCCTGACCCTCACCGGTCCCCTAAATCCTCACCCTTACCCTAACACTAACCCCCGCCCTCACACGTACGCAACCCCTAAAGCGTTGTCGTACCCTCCCCTGGACCCTAAACCGTCCCCATCCCCTAACCCTAACCCTAGCCCGAAACCTAACACTAACTCTTCCCCGAAGCCTGACCCTCACCCATCCCCTAATCCTCAACCTTACGCTAACACTAACCCGCGCCCTCACATGTACGCTCCCCCTAAAGCGTTGTCGTACCCTCCCCTGGACCCTAAACCGTCCCCGTCCCCTAACCCTAACACTAGCCCGAACCCTAACCCTAAACCTTCCCCGAAGCCAGACCCTCACCCGTCCCCTAATCCTAAATCGTACGCTAACACTAACCCGCGCCCTCACACGTACGCTCCCCCTAAAGCGTTGTCGTACCCTCCCCTGGACCCTAAAGCATCCCCGTCCCCTAACCCTAACCCTAACCCGAACCCTAACCCTAAACCTTCCCCGAAGCCAGACCCTCACCCGTCCACTAATCCTCACCCGTACGCTAACACTAACCCGCACCCTCACACGTACGCTCCCCCTAAAGCGTTGTCGTACCCTCCCCTGGACCGTAAAGCATCCCAGTCCCCTAACCCTAGCCCGAACCCTAACCCTAACCCTTCCCCGAAGCCTGACCCTCACCCGTCCCCTAATCCTCACCCGTACGCTAACACTTACCCGCACGCTAACACTAAACCGCGCCCTCACACGTACGCTCCCCCTAAAGCGTTGTCGTACCCTCCCCTGGACCCTAAACCGTCCCCGTCCCCTAACCCTAACCCTAGCCCGAACCCTAACCCTAACCCTTCCCCGAAGCCTGACCCTCACCCGTCCCCTAATCCTAACCCGTACGCTAACACTAACCCGTGCCCTCACGCGTACGCTCCCCCTAAAGCGTTGTCGTACCGTTCCCTGGACCCTAAACCGTCCCGGTCCCCTTACCCTAACCCTAGCCCGAACCCTAACCCTAACCCTTCCGCGAAGCCTGACCCACACCCATCCCCTAATCCTAACCCGTACGCTAACAATAACCCGCGCCCTCACACGTACGCTCCCCCTAATGCGTTGTCCTTCCCTTCCCTGGACCATAAACCGTCCCCGTCCCCTAACCCTAACCTTAGCCCGAACCCTAACCCTAACCCTTTCCCGAAGCCTGACCCTCACCCGTCCACTAATCCTAACCCGTACGCTAACACTAACCCGCGCCCTCACACGTACGCTCCCCCTAAAGCGTTGTCGTACCCTCACCTGGACGTTAAACCGTCCCCGTCCCCTAACCCTAACCCATCCCCGAAGCCTGACCCTCACCCGTCCCCTAATCCTAACCCGTACGCTAACACTAACCCGCGCCCTCACACGTACGCTCCCCCTAAAGCGTTGTCGCACCCTCACCTGGACCCTAAACCGTCCCCGTCCCCTAACCCTAACCCTATCCAAACCCTAACCCTAACACTTCCCCGAAGCCTGACCCTCACCCGTCCCCTAATCCTAACCCGTACGCTAACACTAACCCGCGCCCTCACACGTACGCTCCCCCTAAAGCGTTGTCGCACCCTCACCTGGACCCTAAACCGTCCCCATCCCCTAACCATAACCCTAGCCCGAACCCTAACCCTAAAACTTCCACGAAGCCTGACCCTCACCCGTCCACTAATCCTAACCCGTACGCTAACACTAACCCGCGCCCTCACACATACGCTCCCCCTGAATCTTTGTCGTACCCTCACCTGGATCCTAAACCGTCCCCGTCCCCTAACCCTAACCCTAGCCCTAACCCTAACCCTAGCCAGAACCCTAACCCTAGCCCTTCCCTGAACCCTGACCCTCACCCGTCCCCTAATCCTAACCCGTACACTAACACTAACACGCGCCCTCACACGTACGCTCCAACTAAAGCGTTGTTGTACCCTCACCAGGACCCTAAACCGTCCCCATCCCTTAACCCTAACCCTAGCCCGAACCCTAACCCTTCCCCGAAGCCTGACCCTCACCCGTCCCCTAATCCTAACCCGTACGCTAACACTAACCCGCGCCCTCACACGTACGCTCCCCCTAAAGCGTTGTCGTACCCTCACCTGGACCCTAAACCGTCCCCGTCCCCTAACCCTATCCCTAACCTGAACTCTAAACCTAACCCTTCCCCAAAGCCTGACCCTCACCCGTCCCCTAATCCTAACCTGTACGCTAACACTAACACGCGCCCTCACACGTACGCTCCCCCTAAAGCGTTGTCGTACCCTTCCCTGGACCCTAAACCGTCCCCGTCCCCTAACCCTAACCCTAGTCCGAACCCTAACCCTAACCCTTCCCCGAAGTCTGACCCTCAACCGGTCCGTAATCCTAACCTGTACGCTAACACTAACCCGCGCCCTCACACGTACGCTCCCCCTAAAGCGTTGTCGTACCTTCAACTGGACGCTAAACCGTCCCCGTCCCCTAACCCTAACCCTTCCCCGAAGCCTGACACTCACCCGTCCCCTAATCCTAACCCGTACGCTATCACTAACCCATGCCCTCACACGTACGCTCCCCCTAAAGCGTTGTCGTACCCTAACCTGTACCCTAAACCGTCCCCATCCCCTAACCCTAACCCTAGCCCGAACACTAACCCTAACCTTCCCCGAAGCCTGACCCTCACCCTTCCCCAATCCTAACCCGTACGCTAACACTAACGCGCGCCCTCACACGTACGCTCCCCCTAAAGCATTGTCGTACCCTCACCTGGACCCTAAACCGTCCCCTTCCCGTAACCCTAACCTTAGCCCGAACCCTAACCCTAACCCTTCCCCGAAGCCTGACCCTCACCCGTCCCCTAATCCTATCCCGTACTCTAACACTAAGCCGCTCCCTCACACGTACGCTTCCCCTAAAGCGTTGTCGTACCCTCACCTGGACCCGAAACCGTCCCCGTCCCTAACCCTAACCCTAGCCCGAACCCTAACCCTAACCCTTCCCCGAAGCCTTACACTCAACCGTCCCGTAATCCTAACCCGTACGCTAACTCTATCCCATGCCCTCACATGTACGCTCACCCTAAACCGTTGTGGTACACTCACCTGGACCCTAAACCATCCCCGTCCCCTAACCCTAACCCTAACCCGAACCCTAACCCTAACCCTTCCCCGAAGCCTTACTGTAACCCGGCCCCTAATCCTAAACCGTACGCTAACACTAACCCGTGCCCTCACATGTGCGCTCACCCTAAAGAGTTGTCGTACCCTCACCTGGACCCTAAACCGTCCCCGTCCCCTAACCCTAACCCTAGCCCAAACCCTAACCCTAATCCTTCCCCAAAGCCTGACCCTCACCCATCCCATAATCCTAACCCGTACGCTAACACTAACCCACGCCCTCACACGTACGCTCCCCCTAAAGCACTGTCGTACCCTCACCTGGACCCTAAACCGTCCCCGTACCCTAACCCTAACCCTAGCCCGAACCCTAACCCTAACACTTCCCCGAAGCCTTACACTCACAAGTCCCCTAATCCTAACCCGTACGCTAACACTAACCCGTGCCCTCACACGTACGCTCACCCTAAAGCGTTGTCGTACTCTCACCTGGACCCTCAACCATCCCCGTCCCCTAACACTAACCCTAGCCCGAACCCTAAACCTAACCCTTCCCCGAAGCCTGACCCTCACCCGTCCCCTAATCCTAACCCGCACGCTAACACTAACCCACGCCCTCACACGTATGCTCCCCCTATAGCGTTGTCATACCCTCACCTGGACCCTAAACCGTCCCCGTCCCCTAACCCTAACCCTAGCCTGAACCCTAACCCTAACACTTCCCCGAAGCCTTACACTCACCCGTCCCCTAATCCTAACCCGTACGCTAACACTAACCCGTGCCCTCACACGTACGCTCCCCCTAAAGCGTTGTCGTACCCTCCCCTGGACCCTAAACCGTCCCTGTCCCCTAACCCTAACCCTAGCCCGAACCCTAACCCTAACCCTTCCCCGTAGTCTGACCCTTACCGTTCCCCTAATCCTATCCCGTACTCTAACACTAAGCCGCTCCCTCACACGTACGCTTCCCCTAAAGCGTTGTCGTACCCTCACCTGGACCCTAAACCGTCCCCGTCCCCTAACCCTAACCCTAGCCCGAACCCTAACCCTAACCCTTCCCCGAAGCCTTACCCTCACCCGTCCCCTAATCCTAACCCGTACGCTAACACTAACCCATGCCCTCACACGTACGCTCAGCCTAAAGCGTTGTCGTACCCTCCCCTGGACCCTAAACCGTCCCCGTCCCCTAACCCTAACCCTAGCCCGAACCCTTATCCTATCCCTTACCCGAAGCCTTACCCTAATCCGTCCCCTAATCCTAACCCGTACGCTAACACTAACCCGTGCCCTCACACGTACGCTCACCCTAAACCGTTGTCGTACCCTAACTTGTCCCCTAAACCGTCCCCGTCCTCTAACCCTAACCCTAACCCTTACCCAAAGCCTTACCCTAACCCGTCCCCTAATCCTAACCCGTACGCTAACACTAACCCATGCCTTCACACGTATGCTCACCCTCAACCATTGTCGTACCCTAACCTGTCCCCTAAATCGTCCCCGTCCCCTAACCCTAACCTGTCCCCTAAACCGTCCCCGTCCCCTAACCCTAACCCTAACCCGTCCCCTAACCCGTCCCCCAACCCGTCCCCTAATCCTAACCCGTACGCTAACACTAACCCGTGCCCTCACATGTACGCTCACCCTAAACCATTGTCTTACCCTAACCTGTACCCTAAACCGTCCCTGTCCCCTAACCCTAACCCTAACCCTATCCCTTACCTGAAGCCTTACCCTAACCCATCCCCTAAACCTAACCAGTACGCTGACACTAACCCATGCCCTCACACTTACGCTCACACTATACCATTGTCGTACCCTAACCTGTACCCTAAATCGTCCCCTAACCCTAACCCTAACCCTTACCCGAAGCCTTAACCTAACCCCTCTCCTAATCCTAACCCGTACGCTAACACTAACCCGTGCCCTCACACGTATGCTCACTCTAAACCGTTATCGTACCCTAACCTGTACCCTATACCGTCCCCGTCCCTTAACCCTAACCTTAACCCTTACCCGAAGCCTTACTCTAACCCGTCACCTAATCCTAGCCCATACGCTAACACTAACCCGTACCCTAACACGTACGCTCATCCTAAACCATTGTCGCACCCTAACCTGTACCCTAAACTGTCCCTCTCCCCTAACCCTAACCCTAACCCTTACCTGAAGCCTTACCCTCACCCGTCCCCTAATCCTAACCCGTACGCTAACACTAAATCTTACCCTTACATGTACGCTATCCCTAAACCGTTGTCGTACCCTAACCTGTACCCTAAACCGTCCCCATTCCCTAACCGTAACCCTAACCCGAAGCATTACCCTAACACTTACCCTAATCCTAAACGGCACACTAACACTGACCTGTACCCTAACACTTTCGCTCACCCTAAACCATTGTCGCATCCTAAACCATACCCGTTCCCTAACCCTAACCTTAACCCTAACCCTAAACCCACTTATAGCACTATAGCTCAGGAAAATTAAAATAACAAGAAACAACCACCGCAAAGTTTAGTGCTGCTCTGTTTACAAGAGCCTCGACTACGGTACAAATTAAATATCCTTGAAAGAGAGAAATGGATAAAGAAGTTTTCGTACTTACGTACAATGGAATATCACTCAACAATGAAATCAATGTCGTCAGGCCCGTACAAGCATAATGAATGGATTTAGGTACGATGATTCAAAGGAAATAAGTCACACAGAAAAAGAAACTTATCATAAGATATCACTTACAGAGGGGATGTAAACTTGGCTACACATGAACTGAATTACAAAACAGAACAGAGTCTCACATTTAGAAAACAAACTTATGCTTTCTTAAGGGGAATGGTGAGTTGGGGTGCTGCGTAAAACCAGAGATTGAAATTAGCACAGATACTATTCCATAAGCCAAATATATAATAGACAAGATATACTCCTTGCTCAACGAATTAGACTCAACACCACCTATTCACCGCAGAGGAATATATCTGACAATAAGAATATTAAAACATATGTATCTATATGTCTCCGTAAGAGAATCAAGTGTGTGTAGAGCAGTATACACAGCTGTGAAAAATCAACTAAACCCCATTATTAAAATAAATTTCAAAAACAAAGACAGTGAAGGAGAGAAAGTTCTTAAATAATTCGTTCAGGGCTTGTGATGAAACTTGGATTTACCACATCTACACCCACAGCTGGGTGAGACATAAGGCAGGACATTTGGGGCTGAGAGGATTGGTGAGGTTCGGTGAGCAAATGCAGACCCTTTGAAGTAATACTGTATGCTACCCATTCCCTGGGTCCCAACTCTCCTGGTTTAAGGGATTCTTCCTACAGCTAAAACATGCATGGGAAACCCAGAGGATTGTACACCATGTGATCGGGCAACGTTTCTAAAACCCATCTAATTTTTTGTCCCCTGGTACACGGGTTCGCCATTCCAGACGCTTTACTAAAAATCTCCCCACGTGGAGAGTCAGTGCCTTAAAACTCCTGTTTGGCACAGTTAGCAATTTCTGCAGAGGTTGAACGGGAATAGGGAGAACCAATGAGAGACTAGCTGTAGGTGTTTGGACGGTCACATTTCACTCTAATTTCCCACCAGGAAGAGGAATTAACAAAAGGCTCAGCATGCCGTGATGAAACAAGATTAGGGCCTGAAGCAATCCTGCAGCTCTGCGGCCAGCCCACAAGAAAGCGAGTTGAAGAAAGGACCTCAGGGGCACTGTAATTCATAAACCTGCAGAGTTATAAATGACAGCTATCGTCCAAAAATATATTGAGGTAAGGCTGCGAAGAGGACTTGAAAGCATGGCACAATTGCAGGAAATATATTTCAGGAGGTAGATGGAAACTGCATTTAAAGCATATGAAAAGCGGCAGAACTTTGACAATGATGCACTTGGCCAAAAAGGGCGTATACGTTTTTTTCCTGAATACATGCAGGAAAAAACGCATACGCTCTTTTTGTCCAAATAAGCAAGCCTGCAACGGAGATCTGCACTACAATGAAGTCTCACTTCCCACCGGTCAAAAGGGCCATCTGAAAAAAGTGTAAAAACCAGAAAGGCAGGACAGGCCATGGAGAACTGGGAGCCTTGTTATGCTGATGGGCGGGATGTAAATGGCCAACAGCCACTCTGGAAAAGTGTATGGTGTTTCCTGAAACCTCTAAAAAACAAAGCTACAGAGCCTAGGTTGCTTCCACTTATGGTCCTATAGCTTAGGAAAATTAAAATCAACAAGACACAGCCACCCCAAAGTTTAGGGCTGCTGTGTTTACAAGAACCTCGACTACGGTACAATTTAAATATCCCAGAAAGAGGAAAATGGATAAAGAAGTTGTGGTACTTATGTACAATGGAATATCACTCAGCAATGAAATCAATATCATCAGGCCCGTAGGAGCATAATGAGTGGATTTAGGTACGATGATTCTAAGGAAATAAGTCACACAGATAAAGAAACTTATCATAAGATATCACTTATAGAGGGAATGTAAACTTGGCTACACATGAACTGAATTACAAAACAGAACAGAGTCTCACATTTAGAAAACAAACATGTTTGCTTAAGGGGAAAGGTGAGTTGGGGTGCTGCATAAATCCAGAGATTGAAATGAGCACAGATACCGTTCCATAAGCCAAATATGTAATAGACAAGACCTACTCCTTGCTCAGCGAAGTGGACTCAACACCCCCTATTCACCGCAGAGGAATATATCTGACTAGTAAGAATCTTAAAATCTATGTATTTATATGTCTCCGTAAGAGAATCAAGTGTGTGTACAGACGCATAAACACAGCAGTGAAAATTAGCTCAACCCCATTATAAAAATAAACTTCAAAAACAAAACAGAAAGACAGTGAAAGAGAGAGAAATTCTTAAATAATTCGTTCAGGCTTGTGATGAAACCTGGATTTACCACATCTACACCCACAGCTGGGTGAGACATAAGGCTGGACACTTGGGGCTGAGAGAATTGGTGAGGTTCGGTGAGCAAATGCAGACCCTTTGAAGTAGTACTGCGTGCTACCCATTCCATGGGTCCCAACTCTCCAGGTTTAAGGGATTCTTCCTACAGCTAAAACATGCGTGGGAAACCCAGAGGATGGTCCACAGTGTGATCGGGCAAGGTTTCTAAAACGCATCTCATTATTCGTCCTCTGGTACTCGGGTTCGCCATTCCAGACGCTTTACTAACAATCTCCCCACTTGGAGAGTCAGTGCTTGTAACCTCCTGTTTGGCACATCGTTTGGCAGCGATGCACTTGGCCAAAAAGGGCGTATGCGTTTTTTCCTGAGTATATTCAGGATAAAATGCATACACACTTTTTGGCCAACCAAGCAAGCGGGAAATTCAAATCTGCACTACAAAGAAGTCTCATCCTAACACGTACCCTAACCCTATCCCGCTACCGTACCCTAACCTGTACCTGAGACCGTACCCGTTCCCTAACCCTAACCCTTACCCTAAGCTGTACACGAACACTAACCCGTACGCTAACATGTACCCTAACAGTAACACATAGCCATACACTAAACTTTATCCTAACCCTACCCCGTATCCTAACCCTTTCCCTAAACCGTACCATAACCCGTATCCTAATCCTAACCCATCCCCTAACACTAACCCATAACCTAACCCGTACCCTAATCCTAACCCATACACTAACACGTACCCTAACCTTAACCCGTTGTCATACCCTAACCTGCAACCTAATCCGTACCCATTCCCTAAACCTAACCCTTACACTATCCCGTACCATAATCCTAACCTGTACACTAACACTAAACCGTACCCTAACACTTACCCTACTCCTAACCCGTGGTCATACCCTAAACTGTACCCCAAACCATACCCGTCCCCTAACCCTAACCCTAAACCTTACCCTAAACCGTACCCTAATCCTAACCCGTACACTAACACTAAACTGTACCCTAACACGTACCCTAACCCTAACCCTTTGTTGTTCCCTATCCTGTACCCTAAACTGTACCCCTTCCTTAACATTAAACCTAACCCTAACCCGTACCTAACACTAACCCATACACTAAACCTAACCATAACCCTGAACGTAAACCGTACCTGAATCCTAACCCATACCCTAACACTAACCCATACCTTAACCCGTACCCTAACACTAAACCATAGCCATACCCTAAACTGTACCCTAACACTAACCCGTACCATAACCATAACCCTAAACCATACTCTAAGCCGTACAATAATCCTAACCCGTACCCTAACCCTAAACCTTACCCTAAACCCTAATCCTTACCCCAGCTTAATTTTGTTTTTTTGTATTTAAAAAAATATTTTCTTGGGTTAAAACAAACTAGCAGAACAACAAAATAGAGGGCTTCGCTGGTGGTGCGGTGGTTAGAATCTGCCTGCTAATGCAGGGGACACAGGTTCGAGCCCTGGTCTGGGAGGATCCCACATGCCATGGAGCAACTAGGCCCATAAGCCACAACCAGTGAGCCCTCGCATCTGGAGCCTGTGCTCTGCAACAAGAGAGGCCGCAATAGTGAGAGGCCCGCGCACCGAGATCAAGAGTGGCCCCCCACTTGCCACAACTAGAGAAAGCCCTCACACGGAAACTCAGACCCAACACAACAAAAATAAATAAATAAATAATAAACTCCTACCCCCCCCCCCAAAAAAAGAACAACAAAATAAAACAGAAAGTAACCTGAGTGTCCCTCAAAAAGCTAAGTCTGAACTAGTTGGTACTTCTGTTCTATGGACTGTTATGTAGCCTGTAAAAAGTGTGAGAGCTAAATCTGTTTTTCTACAGTGAGAAGCATGATATTCCAGATGTATAGAACACCTGGATAAAATGAGAACTCTACACGTTATGCTGGTCGTTTCAGTAAATGGGAAAGGATGGCAAGTGGTAAAATATTATCTTTTCCTTTAATTTTTTAAATTTCACTTGTTACAAAGAACTTCAATTATAATTGTACTTTAAAAAAGTAACAATGGAAATTTAAAAGAAACAATATATATTGTGTGTTCAGTTACGTTTCATAGAATTATGAAATGCTCCACCCTCTGGCCATTACCTGAAAAAACAGCTTTAAAACCTATGCTAATTGTCACTTCATATGAACAAGTCCTGCAGGGCTGTAAAGGAAACCTGCCTTCATCATGTCTTGCGGGAGGTAAAGGCCAAAGTATTTTAAAATGTGGCACATATTTCAAGAAAACCATTTGAAGAACTAAGCTGTAATAACCGTTTGAAAAATAAAAGGACATGCCTGAAAGCTCAATTTCAAAGGATTATGAGACACATGCAAATCCAACCACACAGAGGTATCAGCTCACACCATTCAGAATAACCATCAGGAAAGAAACTACAAACGATCAATGCTGAAGAGGTTGTGGAGAAATGCATACCCTTAATTTGAAGTGGGACGTAACCTGGTAAGAGTCACTAATGGGAACAGGGTGGAGGTGCCTTTAAAAGGTAAATATTGAGCTACTATATGATCCAGCAGGCCCACTCCTGGGCCTATAACATAAGAAGACAGAATTGGAAAGACACAGGCAGGCAAATCTGCACTGCAGCAGTATTACAATAGCCAAGACATGGAAGCAACCAAAAGTCCATCAACAGATGAGTGGACAAAGAGGAACTGTTACATGTAGAGATGGAATATTAGCTCGGGAAAAAAATGAAACAATGCCATTTGCAGCACCATAGATGAGTTTAGAGGTAACCATGCAACTTGTAGTAAGTGAGAAAGCGAAAGACACCTAACGTGTATCACTTATAGGTGTTACCTGAAAATTGATAACAATGAAGATATTTCCACAGAGAAAGGCAATCACAGATTCATTGAACAAACTTATGGTTCCCCAAATCGAAAGGTGTGAGCATTGGATACATTACGATATTGGGGTTAACATAGATATAGAAACACATGTGAAATATATAATCACCAAAGACCTACGGAATACCAAGAGAAGACTACTCAACATTGTGTCATAACCTACCTGGGAAAAGGTTCCGAAGAAGAATAGATATATGTATGTGTGTGAAAGAACCACATCTTGCACACCTAGAACAAAAAAAAAACATTGTAATCAAATTTGCTGCGATAAAAAATAAAAATTAAATTAAAAATATGAACAAGAAATAATGAGACATAAACTGAAAGGAATTTTTCCTGGCACATCCCATTCTAATTTTCAACCTAGAACAGGACTTCCATTAAGGCTCTGTTGCCCTGGTAACCAGATTTGGTAAAGGAGAAATGCTGCCGCCTTGTGACTGTTTCACACAACAGCAGCTTTAAACCAAGAGGTAATGGTCACTTAATATTCAAAATATGTGCAGCACTGTAAAGGACACCGGGCCTCAAAAATGTCCTGGGGTCGTAATCGACCAGAAAATTCAAAAGACGTCAACATTTCAAGAAGACAATGTCAAGAGGCATATTTTACGCACATTTTGTCTTTTCTTTTTTTTCTCTTTAAAAGGGAATTGAAAAATGCGCAACATCAGCAATGAATAAAGCCATGCAAATCCAATTACAGAAATGTTCACCTCACAGCCGTCAGAATGTTCTTCAGCAAAAAGTCTACAAAGAATAAATGCTGAAGGGGTTTCAGAGAACTGTGTACCCTCCAGCTGCTGGGGGGGATGTAAACTGGTAACAGCCAGTAGTGAGAACATAATGGAGGTGCGTTTAAGGGTAAAAATTGAGCTACCATGTGATCTGGTAGGTCCTTTGATGTGCCTATCACCTGAGCAGAGCAGAATGGAAAAGACACAGACTGGCAATCCTGCACTGCAGGAATATTTAACATAGCCAAGACTTGGAAGAAACCAAAATGTCCATCAACAGAAAAATGCACAAAGAGGAAGTGGTCCATGTAAACAATGGAATATAAGCCATGGAAAACAATGAAACAGTGCCGTTTGCACCACCATATAAGGACCTAGAGATAATCACTCAAATTAAAGAAAGAAAGTGAAAGACAGATATCCTATGACATCACTTCTAGGTGTTACCTAAAAGTTGATACTCATGAACTTATTTCCAAGAGAAGGAAAAGCATGGATTAAGAAAAAAAATTATGTTTAACCAATGGAAAAGTGTAAGGAATGTGTGAATTAGGATATGAGGGTTAACAGACATGTACTAATACATATGAAATATATAATCACAAAATACCTATGGAATACCAAGAGAGGTCTAGGCAACACTCTGTAATAACCTACATGGTAAAGAATGCAAAGATAAATGACAGATACATTGATATAATGAACCAGATTCTGTACACCTAGGAGAAACAAAATATTTTTATCAAGTTTGCTCTGATAATTAATAAAAATTAAATTTATAAAACAAACAAGAAGTAAGGAGATATAAGCTCTTGGGGATGTGCTCTGGCACATTCCACTCTAATTTGCAGCCTACTAACACGATTTCCAGGAAGGCTCTGCTGCCCAAAAACCCAGAGTTGGAAATGTAGAAATTCTGCTGCCTTGTGGCCGTTTTCCGCAAGAGCGGCGTTAAGCCCACAGCTAATGTTCTCTTAACATTCACAAGGACTCAGGGCTGCAAAGGACACCTGCCCTAAACAACTGTGCTGAGGTAGGGAATGGACAATAAAATTCAAAACTGGCAAATTTTTCAAGACGATAGTATGAAGAGGTAAGTTTGACTCACTCTCTTGTTTAAAAAAAGGAAAATGGGTGAAAGCTCAACCTCAGGAATTATTAGACTCATGCAAATCTAATGTACAAAAAGGTTTCAACTCACACCAGTCGACTGACCATCAGCAAAAGGTCTACAAACAATAAATTCTGAAGGGGTTTTAGAGAACTGTGTACCCTCTAGCTGCTGGTGAGATGTAACGTGGTAAGAGCCAATAATGAGAACAGAAAGGAGCTACGATTAAAAGTAAAAGTTGAGGTACCATTCGATGCAGCAGTCACACCACTGGGCCTCTCACCTGAGAAGACCAGAATCGAGAAGACGCGGGCTGCAAAAGCTGCACTGCAGCCTTATTCACAATAGCCAAGACAGTGAAGCCACCAAAATGTCCATCAACAGATGTATGGATGAAGAAGAAGTGGTCCACGTTCACAATAGAATATTAGCCATGGAAAACAATGAACACTGCTATTTGAGGTGCCATAGATGAGCTTGGAGATAATCACAGAATATGAGGTAAGTCAGAAAGCAAAAGACCTATATCCTATGATATCACTTATAGGCGTTATCTAATAACTAACACAAATGAACATATTTCCACAGAGAAAGACACTCACAGACTTAGAAATTAAGTATGCTTATCTAAAAGGAAAGGTGGGCAGAATGGATAAATTAAGATTAACGTTACCATACGTATACAAATACATATAATAAACATATATCAAAAAGACGGACCATATAGCAAGGGAGGTCTATGGAACACTGTAATATTTTACATGGGAAGAGGATCTGAACATGAATAGACATATATATTGTACAAATGAACCAGATTGTGTACATCTGGACAAACAATATCTAATCATTACCCCGATTAAATAAATTTTAAAAACCAAGATGTAATGAGACATAAACTTATGGGCGTTCCTCCTGGCACATTCCATTCTAACTTAAAACCTAGGACCACGACTTCCAGAAAGGCTCTGCTGCCCTAGTACCCAGATTTGGGAAAGGACAAATGCTGCCTCCTTGTGGCCGTTTCCCACAACAGCAGCTTTAAACCCAGTGCTAATGGTCACTAAATATTCACCAAACTTGCAGTTCTGTAATGACATCTGCCCTCCAAAAAAATCCTGGGGTCGAATATCCACCAAAAATTCAAAAGAGGGCAACCTTCCAAGAAGACAGCTTCAAGAGATAGATTGTACTCACACTTGATTTTTAACAGAAAGGAAAAAGGCGTGGAAAATGATGAATTTTAGGAATTTTTAAAGTCATGCAAACCCAAATTACAAAAACCTATCAGGTCACAGCAGTCAGATTGGCCATTAGCAAAAATGCTGCAAACTATAAATGCTGAAGGGATTGTGGAGAAGTTCGTACCCTCGGCTCTAAGGGAGACATGGTAAGAGCCACTAATGAAAACACAATGGAGGTGCTTTGAAAAGGTAAACATTGAGCTACTAGTCAATCAGTCATACCCACTGCTGGGACTATCACCTGAGAAAATGAGAATCAAAAAGTCACAAGCTGGCAATCTTGCACTCCAGCAATATTTAATATAGCCAACACTTGGAAGCAACGAAAATGTCCCTCAACAGAGCAATGCACCAAGAAGTGGTCCATATACAAAATGGAATATTATTCCGATAAAAATATAAATTAAATTAAAAAAACAAACAAAAGTAAGGAGACATCAGCCTTTGGGGGTTTATCCGGGCACATTCCACTCTAATTTGTAACCGAGGAAGACCACCGGCCGGAAGCTCTGTTTCCCTAGTACCAGCATGGGGAACAAAGAAAGGCTGCCGCAATCTGGCCGTTACCTGCAAAAGCAGCTTTAAAGCCTGTGCTAATGGTCACTTCATGTGAACAAGTACTGCAGGGCTGTAAATGAAACCTGCCCTCAAAATGTTTTGAGGGAGGTAATGGCCAATAAATTTCAAAATGTAACACATACTTTAGAAAACACTTTGAAGAGCTAAGCTGTAATCACAGTTTGAAAAATAAAAAGGACATGACTTAAAGCTCAATTTCAAAGGATTATGAGTCATATGCAAATTCAACCACAAAGAGGTATCAGCTCACACCAGTCAGAATATCCATCAGCAAGAAAACTACAAACAATAAATGCTGAAGCCATAAAAAGAAACGAAATTGAGCTATTTGTAATGAGGTGGATAGACCTAGAGTCTGTCATACACAGTGAAGTAAGTCAGAAAGAGAGAGACAAATACCGTATGCTAACACATATACCTGGAATTTAAGGGAAAAAAATGTCATGAAGAACCTAGGGGTAAAACAGGAATAAAGACAGAGATCTACTAGAGAATGGACTTGAGGATATGGGGAGGGGGAAGGGTAAGCTGTGACAGAGGGAGAGAGAGGCATGGACATATATACACTACCAAACGTAAGGTAGATAGCTAGTGGGAAGCAGCAGCATGGCACAGGGAGATCAGCTCGGTGCTTTGTGACCGCCTGGAGGGGAGGGAGGGTGGGAGGGAGGGAGACGCAAGAGGGAAGTGATATGGGAACATATGTATATGTATAACTGATTCATTTTGTTGTAAAGCACAAGCTAGCACACCATTGTAAAGCAATTATACTTCAATAAAGATATTAAAAATAAATAAATAAATAAATGCTGAAGGTGTTGTGGAGAAATGCATACCCTCAACTTTAAGTGGGATGTAACCTGGAAAGAGCCAATAATGAGCACAGAATCGTGGTGCATTTAAACGGTAAACCCCGAGATACCATATGATACAGGATGCCCACTCCTGGGCCTATAACATAAGAAGACAGAATTGTAAAGACACAGGCAGGCAAATGTGCAGTGCAGCAGTATTACAATAGCCAATCATGGAGGCAACCAAAAAGTCCATCAACAGGTGAGTGGACAAAGAAGAACTGGTACATGTACAGATGGAATATTATCTAGGGAAAAAAATGAAACAATGCCATTTGCAGCACCGTAGATGATTCTAGAGGTAATCAGGCAAATTGTACTAAGTCAGACAGCAAAAGACACATATCCTATAATATCACTTATAGGTGTTAGCTAAAAATTGATACCAATGAAGATATTTCCACAGAGAAAGGCAATCACAGATTCATTAAACAAAGTTATGGTTCACCAAATGGAAAGGTGTGAGGACTGGATACATTAGGATATTGGGGTTAACATAGATATAGAAACACATGTGAAATATATAATCACCAAAGACCTACGGAATACCAAGAGAAGACTACTCAACATTGTGTCACAAGCTACATGAGAAAACGATCTGAAGAAGTATAGATACATGTATATGTGTAAAAGAACCACATCTTACACACCTAGAACAAACAAAACATTTTAATCAAATTTGCTCTGATAAAAAATAAACATTAAAAAAAGAACAAGAAAAAAAAGAGAGAAAAAAAGGGAAAAAAAAGAACGAGAAGTAATGAGACATACACTTAAGGGGCTTTTTGCTGGCACATTGCATTCTAATTTACAACCAGAACACGACTTCCATTAAAGCTCTGTCATCACTAATAAAGCAGCTTTATAAGCAATGTTGAAGGTAGCTTAAAAGAATTCTCACTAATTATTGACAGTAACAAGAAAACAAACAAAAGTAAAAATCTCACGGCAAAAAGTATACATAGAGTAAGGGTAGTAGATCAAACACTTATTAAACTTCTGTAAAGAATAAAAGACAACAGTAGTATTTTTTTTAAAGAGAGGGGCCAAATAAATCAGAACTGAAAGAGATGATGTTACAAGAGCCACCACAGAAATACAAAGTATCCTAAGATACACACAGGGTAACTCAGGGCTCAGACTGGACAGAGCCCACTCTCCATTCCCCTGTACATGACTTACAGGAGCCTCAGGAACTGAGGAGGGGGTCCTTGAGGAGAGGCACAAGATAGAAGATGTTAGGCATTAACATGACTGCATTCATTTTAAACGTGCCTGAACTACATTCACATGAGATGATTTTGTCCTGTTTGTACATCAGCACCTCTAGTCGGAACTGCAGATCTTTGGTTTCACCACCTCTATGACAGCATTAGCTTCACCTGCTGTGGACCGTCTCCTATAGGATTTCTAGAACCACAAAACATCGAAGCTTCACAGGACCCAGAGTCTGTGCGACTCCACTCAGAGTCTCAACTGCATTCAGAGACTCAGAGTCTCAACAGAGACTCCACTCTTGGAGGACACACACAAAGTAGTGTGCACATCAGGACCCAGGGGAAGGAGCAGTCACCCCGTAGGTGAATGATCATACCTAGCTGCTAGTTTTAGAGGGTCTCCTGCAGAGGTGGGGTGTGGCTGCGGCTCACCATGGGGACAACGACACTGACAGCAGAAGTTCTGGGAGATACTCCTTGGCGTGAACTCTCCCAGAGTCCACCATTAGCCCCACCAAGAGCAAGGTAGGCTCCAGTGCTGGGTCGCCTCAGTCCAAACAACCAACAGGGAGGGAACCCAGCCCCATGCATCAGCAGACAAGTGGATTAAACTTTTTATTAAACTTTTATTTAATCCACAGACAAGCAGATTAAAGCTCTGCCCACCAGAACAACACCCAGCTCTACCCACCACCAGTCCCTCGCATAAGGAAGCTTGCACAAGCCTCTCAGATAGACTCAATCACTGGAGAGCAGACAGCAGAAGCAAGAAGAACTACAATTCTGCAGCCTGTGGAAGGAAAACCACATTCACAGAAAGATAGAGAAAATGAAAAGGCAGAGGACTTTATACCAGATCAAGGAACAAGATAAATCCTCAGAAAAACAACGAAATGAAGTGAGGATAGGTAACCTTCCAGTAAAAGAATTCAGAATAATGATAGTGAAGATGATCCAAGACCTTAGAAAAATAATGGAGGCAAAGATCGAGAAGATGCAAGAAATGCTTAACAAAGACCTAGAAGAATTAAGGAACAAACACCTAGAAGAATTAAAGAACAAACAAACAGAGATGAACAATACAATAACTGAAATGAAAAATACACTAGAAGGAATCAATAGCAGAATAACTGTGACAGAAGAACGGATAAGTGACCTGGAAGACAGAAAGGTGGAAATCACTGCCATGGAACAAAATAAAGAAAAAGAATGAAAATAAATGAAGACAACCTAAGAGACTTCTGGGACAACATTAAATGCAACAACATTCGCATTATAGGGGTCCCAGATGGAGAACAGAGAGAGAAAGGACTCGAGAAAATATCTGAAGAGATTATAGTTGAAAACTTCCCTAGCATGGGAAAAGAAATAGCCACCAAAGTCCACGAAGCGCAGAGAGTCCCAGGCAGGATAAACCAAAGGAGAAAAATGCCGAGACACACAGTAATCAAATTGAAAAAATTAAAGACAAAGAAAAATTATTGAAAGCAACAAGGGAAAAATGACAACATACAACGGAATTCCCATAAGGTTAACAGCTGATTTCTCAGCAGAAAATCTACAAGCCAGAAGGGAGTGGCATGATAAATTTAACGTGATGAAAGGGAAGAACCTACCACCAAGAGTACTCCACCCAGCAAGTATCTCATTCAGATTTGATGGAGAAATCAAAAGCTTTACAGACAAGCAAAAGCTAAGAGAATTCAGCACCACGAAACCAGCTCTACAACAAATGCTAAAGGAACTTCTCTAAGTGGGAAACACAAGAGAAGAAAAGAACCCACTAAGACAAACCCATAACAATTAAGAAAATAATAATAGGAACATACATATTGATAATTACCTTAAACGTGAATGGATTAAATGCTCCAACCAAATGACACAGGCTCACTGAATGGATACAAAAACAAGATCCATATATATGCTGTCTACAAGAGACCCATTTCAGACCTAGGGACACATACAGACTGAAAGTGAGAGGATGGAAAAATATATTCCATGCAAATGAAAATCAAAAGAAAGCTGGAGTAGCAATACTCATATCAGATAAAATAGATTTTAAAATAAAGAATGTTACAAGAGACAAGGAAGGACACTACATAATGATCAAGGGATCAATCCAAGATATAACAATTATAAATATATATGTACCCAACACAGGAACACCTCAATACATAAGGCAACTGCTAACAGCTATAAAAGAGGAAATCAACAGTAACACAATAATAGCAAGGGACTTTAACACCTCACTTACACCAATGGAGATCATCCAGACAGAAAATTAATAAGGAAACACAAGCTTTAAATGACACAATAGACCAGATAGATTTAATGGATATTTATAGGACATTCCATCCAAAAACAGCAGACTACAAGTTCTTCTCAATGGCACACGGAACATTCTCCGGGATAGATCACATCTTGGGTCACAAATAAAGCCTCAGTAAATTTAAGAAAACTGAAATCATATCAAGCAGCTGTTCCGATCACAATGCTATGAGATTAGAAATCAATTACAGGGAAAATAACGTAAAAAACAAACACATGGAGGCTAAACAATACATTTCTAAATAACCAAGAGATCACTGAGGAAATCAAAGAGGAAATCAAAAAATACCTAGAGACAAATGACAACAAAAACACGATGATCCAAAACCTATGGGATGCAGCAAAAACAGTTCTAAGAGGGAAGTTTATAGCAATAAAAGCCTACCTCAAGAAACCAGAAAAATCTCAAATAAACAATCTAACCCTACACCTAAAGGAACTAGAGAATGAAGAACAAAACCCAAAGTTAATAGAAGGAAAGAAATCATAAAGATCAGAGCAGAAATAAATGAAATAAAAACAATAGCAAAGATCAATAAAACTAAAAGCTGGTTCTTTGAGAAGATAAACAAAAATGATAAACCTTTAGCCAGACTCAAGTAAAAGAGGGAGAGGACTCAAATCAATAAAATTAGAAATGAAACAGGAGAAGTTGTAACAGACACCACAGAAATACAAAGCATCCTAAGAGACCTCTACAAGCAACTCTATGCCAATAAAATGGACAACCTGGAAGAAATGGACAAATTCTTAGAAAGGTATAACCTTCCAAGACTGAACCGGGAAGAAATAGAAAATATGAACAGACCAATCACAAGTAATGAAATTGAAAGTGTGATTAAAAATCTTCCAACAAACAAAAGTCCAGAACGAGATGGCATCAGAGGTGAATTCTATCAAACATTTAGACAAGAGCTAACACCCAATCTTCTCAAACTCTTCAGAACTTTTCAGGGGAAGGAACACTCCCAAACTCATTATATGAGGCCACAATCACCCTGATACCAAAACCAGACAAAGATACTACAGAAAAAGAAAATTAGAGACCAATATCACTGATTAATATAGATGTAAAAATCCTCAACAAAATACTAGGAAACAGAATTAAACAACACATTAAAAGGATCATGCACCATGATCAGGTGGGGTTTATCCCAGGGATGCAAGAATTCTTCAATATACACAAATCAATCAATGTGATACACCATATTAACAAATTGTAGAATTAAAATATGATCATCCCAATAGATGCAGGAAAAGCTTTTGACAAAATTCAACACCAATTTATGATTAAAAGTCTCCAAAAAGTGGGCATAGAGGGAATCTACCTCAACATAATAAAGGCAGTATATGACAAACCCACAGCAAACATCATTCTCAATAGTGAAAAACTAAAAGCATTTCCTCTAAGATCAGGAACAAGACAAGGATGTCCACTCTCACCACTATTACTCAACATAGTTTTTGGAAGTCCTAGACACAGTAATCAGAGAAGAAAAAGAAATAAAAGGAATACAAATTGGAAAAGAAGAAGTAAAATTGTCACTGTTTGCAAATGACACGATACTACACATAGTGAATCCTAAAGATGCCACCAGAAAACTACCAGAGCTAATCAATGAATTTGGTAAAGTTGCAGGATACAAAATTAATGCACAGAAATCTCTTGCATTCCTATACACTAACAATGAAAGATCAGAAAGAGAAATTAAGGAAACAATCTCATTCACCATTGCAACAAAAAGAATAAAATACGGAGGAATGAACCTACATAAGGAGGTAAAAGACCTGTACTCAGAAAACTATAAGACACTGCTGAAAGAAATCAATGATGATATAAACATATGGAGGTATAAACCATGTTCTTGGATTAGAAGAATCAATATTGTGAAAATGACTATAGTACCCAAAGCAAGCTACAGATTCAATGCAATCCCTATCAAATACCACTGGCATTTTCTACAGAACTAGAACAAAAAAATCTTAAAATTTCTATGGAGACACAAAAGACCCCGAATAGCCAAAGCAGTCTTGAGGGAAGTTAAAAGAGCTGGAGGAATCAGACTTCCTAACTTCAGACTATACTACAAAGCTACATTAATCAAGACTATATGGTACTGGCACAAAAACAGAAATATAGATCAATTGAACAAGATAGAAAGCCCAGAGATAAACCTACGTACCTATGGCTAACTCATCTATGACAAAGGAGGCAAAGATATACAATGAAGAAAAGACAGTCTCTTCAGTAAGTGGTGCTGGGAAAACTGGACAGCTACACGTGAAAGAATGAAATTAGAACACTCCATAACACCATACAAAAAAATAAACTCAAAATGAATTAGAGATCTAAATGTTAGACCAGACACTATAAAATTATTAGAGGAAAACATAGGCAGAACACTCTATGACATAAATCACAGCAAGATCCTTTTTGACCCACCTCCTAGAGAAGTGGAAATAAAAACAAAAATAAACAAATGGGACCTAATGAAACTTCAAAGCTTTTGCACAGCAAAGAAAAACAAACAAGATGAAAATACAACCCTCAGAATGGGAGAAAATGTTTTCAAATGAAGCAAATGACAAAAGATTAATCTCCAAAATTTACAAGCAGCTCGTGTAGCTCAATATCACAAAAACAAACAACACAATCCAAAAATGGGCAGAAGACCTAAATAGACATTTCTCCAAAGGAGATATACAGATTGCCAATAAACACATGAAAGGATGCTGAACATCACTAATCATTAGAGAAATGCAAATCAAAACTACAGTGAGGTATCAACTCCCAGCAGTCAGAATGGCAATCATCAAAAAATCTACAAACAATAAATGCTGGAGAGGCATTTACTGGAGAAAAGGGAACGTTCTTGCACTGTTGCTGGGAATGTAAATTGCTATACCCACTAGGGATAACAGTATAGAGGTTCCTGAAAAAACTAAAAATAGAAGTACCATACGACCCAGCAATCCAACTACTGGGCATTTGCCCTGAGAAAACCATAATTCAAAAAGAGTTATATACAACAATGTTCATTGCAGTTCTACTTACAATAGCCAGGACATGGAAGCAACCTAAGTGTCCATCGACAGATAAATGGATAAAGAATATCTGGCACATATATAAATGGAATATTACTCAGCCATAAAAAGAAACAAAACTGAGTTATTTGTAGTGAGGGGGATGGACTTAGAGTCTGTCCTACACAGTGAAGTAAGTCAGAAAGAGAAAAATAAATACCGTGTACTAACAGAGATATATGGAATCTAAAGAAAAAAGTTTATGAAGAACCTAGGGGCAGGACAGGATTAAGGACACAGACATAGAGAAAGGACTTGAGGACACGGGGAGGGGGAAGGGTAAGCTGGGACGAAGTGAGAGAGTGCCATGGACATATATACATTACCAAATGTAACATCGATAGCTACTGGGAAGCAGCCACATAGCACAGGGAGATCAGCTCGGTGCTTTGCGACCACCTAAAGGGGTGGGATGTGGAGGGTGGGAGGGAGATGTAAGAGGGAGGGGATATGGTGATATATGTATATGTATAATTGATTCACTTTGTTATACAGCAGAAACTAACACTCCATTGTAAAGCAATTATACTCCAATAAAGGTGTAAAAGGAAAATAAAAAAGAAAGAAGCCCAGAGATAAACCTACACACCTATGGTCAACTAATCTATGACAAAGTAGGCAAGACTATACAATGGAGAAAAGACAGTGTCTTCAATCAGTGGTGCTGGGAAAAATGGACAGCTACATGTAAAAGAATGAAATTAGAACACCCCCAACACCATACACAAAAATAAATTCAAAATGGATTAGAGACCTTAATGTAAGACCGGACAGTATAAAATTCTTAGAGGAAAACATAGGAAGAATACTCTAACATAAATCACAGCAAGATCTTTTTTGATCCACCTCCTAGAGTAATGACATAAAAAAGAAAACTAAACAAATGGGACCTAATGAAACGTAAAAGCTTTTGCAAAGCAATGGAAACTACAAACACAAAAAGACAACCCTCAGAATGGGAGAATATATTTGCAACTGAATCAATGGACAAAGGATTAATCTCCAATATATATAAACAGCTGATGCAGCTCAATATTAAAAAAACAAACAACCCAATACAAAAATGGGCAGAAGATCTAAATAGACATTTCTTCCAAAAAGATGTAGAGATGGCCAAGGAGCACATGAAAAGCTGCTCTACATCACTAATTATTAGAGAAATGCAAATCAAAACTACAATGAGGTATCACCTCACACCTGTTAGAATGGGCATCATCAGAAAATCTACAAACAACAAATGCTGGAGAGGGTGTGGAGAAAAGGAACCCTCTTCCACGATTGGTGGGAATGTAAATTGATAGTCACTATGGAGAACAGTATGGAGGTTCCTTAAAAAACTAAAAATAGAATTACCATATGATCCAGCAACCCACTACTGGACATATACCCAGAGAAAACCATAAATCAAAAAGACACGTTCACCACAATGTTCATTGCAGCACTATTTACAATAGCCAGGTAATGGAAGCAACCTAAATGCCCACAGACAGACGAATGGATAAAGATGTGGTACATATATAAAATGGACTATTAGCCATAAAAAGGAATGAAATTGGGTCATTTGTAGAGACGTCGATGGATCTAGAGACTGTCATACAGAGTGAAGTAAGTCAGAGAGAGAAAAACAAATATTGTATATTAACGCATATATGTGGAACCTAGAAAAATGTTACAGATGAACCGGTTTGAAGGGCAGAAATAGAGACACAGATGTAGAGAACAAATGTATGGACACAAAGAGGGGAAAGCCATGGGGGGGGTGGCGGTGGGAGGAGTTGGGAGATTGGGATTGACATGTATACATTTATATGTATAAAATAGATAACCAATAAGAACCTGCTGTATAAAAAATAAATAAAATAAAATGAAAAATAAAATTTTTTTAAAAACGGAAAAAAGTTATTCCCTTCACATACATGTATTTATATGAATGAATTATTTCCATGCTTACATCCATAAGTACAAAAAAGAGGAATAAAACCTACCTTGAAACAAAAAAGAAAAAAACAAAACAGAACCCACCAGTTATACAGATGAAAACCCTATCAGGGCACTTGCTTCAGTGGTAGACAATTCTGAAGTTGGTCAGAGGTGGGGAATCATCTCGCATGCAGCCAGCAGCCCCCCCGCAAGGAGTGTCCTCATTACAAGCCTGGGGGACCGTGCCGAGGCATCTGTGAGTAAACGTGAGATGAGCCCCAGGCCAGCTGCTGCTGAACTGTTCCCAACCTTCCCAGGTAAAACACCTGAATATGTACAAGGGCTTGAAAGCCTAGAGGAAGGGCCATGGAGCCACACGAGTGACAGCATGCCAGCCGACTTGGTGCCTGCAGGCCAGCCAGGATGGTCCTGGCCCTGGGTGCTCTTCTGGAAGATTTCCATTTCCCTGCCTGAGATACCCGTCCTGTCCCTGCCCCCACTGCTTTTTTCCTTCCTCACCTCTGCCCAGGGAGAAATTCCAGCAGCAGGTATGGGTGACACATCCTCTTCCTTAGCAGGTGGCAGCCTGGCAACTGCTGCAGAAAGTCCAGCAGAGCCTCACTCACACTGGGCCACCCACAAAGCTGTGGCCTCTCACTCCCTCCCACCAGCCCAGCCCCGAGACTGCTGACAGGGCAGAGAAAATGGCGTCAGGCACGGCTGCAGGGGCTCTTGCTGCCTGGAGTGGTATTTATATTGATCTCAACCCAGGCACACCTGGGGAGGGCTGGCCGGCACGGTAAGGCTGCCCAGGTCAGCCAATCATCACCCCTCAGGGGCTCACAGTTGCAGAAAATGGAACTTGCTGAACCGGCCAGGTCCAAGGAACAGGTGTGGGCTCCTGAGAGTCAAGATAGACAAGGGGCTGCAGCTTTGGCTTGTTTTCTAATCATTTTATCTGGCCCATGAGTGGGAGACAACTTCAAGAAAACCCTCTCCTAATGAGAGGAACCCAGGAGTCAGGGAGAGGAGGGGTGGGTGGTGGTTGGAGACAGAGGCCTGGTGCCCCAGGTGCAGTGGAAGTCTCTGGAAGACCAGGTGGAGGGAGGCCATACAGAGTGATGCCCAGGGTCACAGACCTGTCGCAGTTGCTGTTTGTTAGTTCAAGTCCTGCTCTGAGGTGCTCTGTGTCAGCTCTGAGTGACAGGTGAGCTGGGGGTGCTCTGCAATGAGGGCTATGTGCATGGTTCCTGTGTGCCCAGCCCTGCCACGGTACCTGCAAGGGGAGCTCTGTATCCGGGGATTGGTCTGACCACGAGAGCACCATGGGCTGCTGGGGACCTGGTAAAGGATGTCAGGACAGTCAGTGAAGCCACCGAGGATATACCTCCAGCTGCTCCTAATTCCTACACCCTGCTGGTCATTCTACCAACCACCAGGACATGGTATTCTGTATTAGTCTTCAATGATGCCTTCTTTTGTATTCCATTAGTCCCAGAGTCACAAGAAATTTTGGCTTGTGAGTGGCAGGACTCAACATACAACTAAAACAATACTTCCGGGCCGTCTTGCCCCAAGGGTGCAAAAATTCCCACACCGTCTTTGGGGAAAGCTTAGGTAAAGACCTAAAAGTTCTACCTCTGGAAAAGGAAACCCTCCTTCAATACGCAGACGACATTCTGATCGCCAGCCCTACTAAGGAGGCCTCTGAACTACCAAGCCAATAAAGGATAGAAGTCGTCCAAAAAGAAGCTCAAATATCACAGACTGCGGTGACCTGCCTGGGCTTCATTCTCACAGAAGGTCGGAGAAGCCCATCCCAGGAAAGGGAAGAAACCATTTTCAGCCTTACCCCTTTCTAAAACTAGAAGACAGCTTAGGGGTTCCTGGGGAGGCCAGGGTTTGCTGCTTCTGGATCCCTAACTACAGTCTACTAGCTGGGCCTCTATATGAAACACTGAAAGGAAAAGATGATGATCCTTTGGAATAGAATCCAGAAGTGGCCTTTCAAGAATGGAAAGAGCAGTCAATTCAGACCCTTGCCCTGGAACTCCCTAATTTAGCTAAACCCTTTGACCTTTACATTCCTGGTGAAAGGTGAATCGCCATTGGAGAATTAGTGCAAAAACTGGGACCACTTGAAATGGAACAATGCAAGAATGCCATCCAGTTAGGATAAACTACGGTCACCAAGGGGCTTGGCCCACTGCCACATCTGGCCAAGATACTGGCGGTATCTAAAAACCTGGAAATCAGTAGCCCAAAAGGCCACCTCCCTCCTAAGGGAAAAGGACCCCACGTGGTGATCCTAACCACCAACCATGCCCTGAAGTTGCAGGGTTCGCTCCGTGGGCACACCGACCTCGAGTGAGGAGGCCTTCCAACTCCAACATCCAGAGAGATAACCGGGGGCAACAGGGCACCATGACGACTCGTGTGAACATCACTTGACCTGGAGTTTCTCTCATAAAACAACAAGAGTGTGTCCCAAAAGAGTAGACTACTGCTTGCAGGACTTACTGCACCCAGAGGGGAGCTAATAATCTTGGCGGGGGAACGGTATATCACACTGTCACCATAGAAAAGCCTACAGACACCGTGATGATGGTGGCCAATAAGACCGGCTGGACTCCTGTTTACTTCAAAAGGCTGTTGACTCAGTGGCCATCATGGTCCTTGATCACCACTGACCCTGGACTGTCTGGGAGTTGAGTGGGCAGGGCTCTGACACCTGGTGCTGTTTGTACGTTAATTCAGGGGCCTAATTGAAGAAAGCACAGACTACTGTTCAGAGCATCTAGGCTGGCAGAAACGGTCAGCCTAAGGTGGCCGAACAAATGTGGGGTGGGGTGAAACCAGCCCCCACAGCGTCTCTGCACATCTCTTTCCTGGACCCTTAAAGGTCATTAGAATCTATAACACTTCCAATGCTGGTGCTCAGGTGGACGAGCAAGGAGGCAGGGGGCCTGGGGACAATCAACGTCACCTGGAGGCTGCTGGGGAGAAGTTCTGACCCTCGCCCCTGGGTATGAGGGCTCCCAACTCAGCACTCAGCAGTTACAGAAGAAGGGTCTTCACCCTCAGCACTCCAAGAATGAGGAACGGGACGAAAGGCAGAGGAGGAGTTTGTCCCCAGCAAAGCCCATTAAAAATCCCTGGGAGATAAAAATAGAATCTGGGCAATAAAGTCAAGTCTAACTTTTTTATCCTTTGTGCTTTGTCTAATTTCACGTACTCCTAGGGTCTCGCATGCAGAGGTTCCACAGCCGGCACTTCAGACCAGATTTCCTAGTGCAGAATGGCTGGGTCGACACCTCAGCTCCTGGGGCCCAGTGCAGACTCCACGATATAGAGCCTGAGCTGCAGCCAACCCAGCCCTTGAAAGCTCTGTCCCCTCCCTCCCAATGACTCTGACAGGATCTCTACACAGCAGCCCAGCCCACAGCCCACGGGGTAGTGCATGCTCTCACCTCTCCATTCTCTGATCAAAATATAAAGTTTCCTTTGCTTGTGAACCAAACTCAGTCTCGATCTGTTGGCCCCAATGACACTGGGCAGGGGGACACTTGTTGGGGTCCACTCTGGAGGATCAGTAACAGAAATTGAGACTATTGTAACCTCAATGAACAGATGTGTGAGCCAAACTGTAGTTAACATAGAACAGTGTATAAGGCTCGGGTAAAATAAGATGTTTCTAACACTTCCATTTGATATTTCCATCACTTTATTATAAGCAAGTTCAGTGAAAAGGTTTGTCTTATTTGTCAGGTCAATATTAGAGAAACGAAGTGATTTCTTTCCAAGGATGTACATCTAATAATCTTGGTTAAAGCTTCAATCTTGTTTTAAATGATTTTCCATTGAAAATGATACCTCTCTTTCAGCTCCCCCATTTCTGAGAAGTATAAAATCTTATAATTTATTATTACCAAAGGGGAAAGGTGGGAGGAGGGATAAATTAACAGTTTGGGATTAACACATACACACTGCTATGTATAAAATAGATCATCAACAAGGAACTACTGTATAGCACAGGGAACTACACTCAACATTTTGCAATAACCTATAAGGGGAAATAATCTGAAAAAGAATAGATATTTTTATTGACATCATCTATCAATGACAGTTAAAGTGTAACCTAAGGGAAGCTGGTGGTGAGTGCTTCTGACCCTGAAGACTTCAATCATCTAAAGTTTGGACTCTGCCTACTTCCCAAGGCCCTTAATGAACATATGTGTAGCCATAGCTTAAAAAATTCCCCAGTTTGGGTTTCGGGGAGACACTGATTTTGAAAAAGCCCTGGTGTTCTCCTTACATGAATGGGACTCTTCCTACTGCTAAAACATGTCTGTCACACCCAGAGGATAGTATACCATCTGATCGGGAAGAGTTTGGAAAAGGCATCTCATCTCCTCATCTCCTGGTGCTCGGGTTCACCCCTCCAGCGTCTTTACTAACAGTCTCCCCACTTGGAGATGTCAGCACTGTCAACATCCTGTTGCGTACAGTTTGGAATTTGTCCAGAGGATGAAGCGGAAGGATGAGGAACAATGAGAGACAAGTCCTAGGTGTTCAGACAGGCACATGTCACTCTAATTTCCAATCAGGAAGACGAATTGACCAAAGGCTAGGGTTGCCCATGGAAACAGTATAAGGCTTGAGGAAATCCTGCTGCTTTGTGGCCAGTTCCCATAAACACAAGTTGAACAATGGAGCTCAGGGGCAGTAAAATTCACGAAACTGCAGAGTTGAAAATATCCATCACTGAAAAATGTCTTGAGGAAAGTCAGAGAAAAGGACTTGTAAGCAAGGGAGAATGGCAGGAAAGGGATTTGAGGAGGTAGAAAGGACTCGCCATTAAGCACAAGAAAAGGAGCTGAACATTGCCAACATTGCAGTTGGCCAAAAAGGGTGTATGCGTTTTTTTCTGTATATATTCAAGAAAAGGGCATACACTTTTGTAGCCAACCAAACAGGTGGGCACTGGAAATCAATACTACAATGGATATCACTTCGCATCAGTCACAAGAGCCATCCTCATAAAGCGTAAACAACAGAAATGCAGGACAGGGCAACGAGAAGAGGGAGCCCTGTGAGACTTATAGTGGAAATGTATATTGCCAACGGCCATTCTGGAGAAGTGTATTGTGTTTACTAAAGCATCTAAAAAATGAGCTACAGAGCATAGGGCACTTGCACTCATGGGCGTATATCTTGGGAAAAACAAAAATCGAGAGGACACAGGCACCCCAATGTTTACCCCCTCTCTGTTTAAAAGATCCTCAACTAGGATATAACTTAAATGTCTCTGGAGGGAAAAAATGGATAGAGATGTGGTACTTATGTAGAGTGGAATATTACTCAGCCTGGAAATCAATGAAATATGGCCAGTTGTAACAACTCCAGAGGAGTTACGTATGATCATTCTAAGTGACAGAATTCAAAAAGAAAAAGATACATATCATAAGATATCACTTAACGGTGGAATCCAAAATAGCTACACATGAAATAAATTACAAAACAAAAACATAGTCAAATATGTAGAAAACACGCATAAGGCTGCTAAACGGGAAAGGTGGGGAGGGGTGAGGCATCATCCAGGAGGTTGAAATTAGCAAAGATACCATTCCAAATACCAAACTGATAATCAACAAGGCCTACACGGTAGCTAAAAGAACTGCACTCAGCACACTCAAGTCACCGGAAAAGAATATATACGACTGGTAAGAATCTGAAAAAGAATTTACTGATGTCTCTCTGTACGTGAATCAAGTGGATGTACAGCAGCAAGAAACAGAGATTTGAAAATCAGCTGTAACCAATATAGTAATAAATTGAAAAAAAATAAACGACAGAGAGACAGAGAAAACCTCTTACAACTTTTCCTCAGGGACGGTGATGCAACATGGATTGAACACGTCTAGACCCACAGCAGGATGAGACATAAGGCTGGAAACTGTTCGCGCTAAGAGAAATGTGAGGTTGGGTGAGGAAATGCACACCCTTTAAAGTAATACTACCTGGTACCCATTCAATGGGTCCCAAATCTGCAGGTTCAAGGGATCTTCCTACAGCTAAAACATGCATGGAAAACCCAGAGGACTGTACACCATGTGATCGGGAGATGTGTCTAAAATGCAGCTCATTTATCCTCTCCTGGTGCTCCTGTTCACCATTCCAGCCACGTTACTTAGAATCTCCCCACTTGGAGAATCAGCACATTTAAACTTCTGTTTCACACATTTTGCAAATTGTGAGGAGGATGAACGGGAAGAGGGGGAACCAATGAGAGAATAGTTGTAGGGGTTTGGACGGGCACATATCACTCTAATTTCCCATTAAGAATAAGAATTAAAAAAAGGCTCAGCCCACCTCGCTGGAGCCAAAATAGGGCCTGAAGTAATCCTGCGGGTTTGAGGCCAGCTCACAAAAGAGCAACTTAAAAAATGGAGCTCAGGGTCACTGCAATTCACAAACCTGCAGAGTTATAAATGAAAACTAACGTCCAAAATTATGTTGAGGTAAGGCAAAGAAGAGGATCTGAATGCAAGACAGAATTGCAAGAAACAGATTTCAAGAAATAGATTGGACTCGTCTTTAAAGCACATGAAAAGCGGCAGAATTTCGATAATGATGCAGTTGGCCCAAAAGGGCGTATGCGTTTTTTCCTGATTATATCCAGGAAATAACGCATATGCACCTTATGGGCAAGGAAACAAGCAAGCAATGCAAATGTGCACAACAAAGAAGTCTCGTTTCCCACCGGTCAAAAGGGCCATCCTAAAAAATTGTAAAAACCAGAAATGCAGGACAGGCCATGGAGAACAGGGAGCCTTTATACGCTGATGGGCAGTGTGTGAACTGCCGAGAGCCACTCTGGAGGAATGTATGGTGGTTCCTAAATCATCTAAAAAACAGAGCTACAGAGCATAGGACACTTCCAATCATGGGAGTATATCTAGGGAAGTCTAAAAATCAACAAGACACAAGCACACCACAGTTTAGGGCTACTCTGTTTACAAGAACCTCAACTTCAGTACACCTTAAATATCCCAGGAAAGAGAACAATGGATAAAGAAGATGTGGTACTTATGTACAATGGAATATCTCTTCACCATGAAATCAATGTAATAAGGCTAGTAGAAGGATAAAGAGTGGATTTAGGTCCGATAATACTACTTGAAATAAGTCAAACAGAAAAAGAAACATATCATAAGATATCACTTATAGAGGGAGGGTAAATATGGCTGCACAAAAAATGAATTACAAAACAGAACAGTGTCTCACATTTAGAAAACACATTTATGTCAGCTTAAGGGGAAAGGAGAGGTGGGGTGATGCATAAAACCAGAGTTTGAAATTAGCACAGATACCGTTCAATAAACCAAATAGGTATTAGACAAGATCTACACCTTGCTCAATGAACTGGCCTCAACACACCCTATACACCGCAGAGAAATATATCTGAGTAATAAGAATCTTAAAACCCATGTATTGATATATCTCCATAAGGGAATCAAGTGTGTGCAGAGCGGCACAAACACAGCAGTGAAAATGAGCTAAACCCCATTATAGAAATAAATTTTAAAAACAAAACGCTGAAACAATGAAAGAGAGAAAAATTCTTACAAAATTCGCTCAGGGGCTGTGATGCAACCTGGATTGACCACATATAAACCCACAGCTGGATAAGACATAAGGCTGGACACTTGGGGCTGAGAGGATTGGTGAGCTTTGGTGAGCAACTGCCGAAAGTTTAATGCAATACTTCATGCTACTCATTCCAAGGGTCCCAACACTCCAGGTTGAAGGGAATCTTCCTACAGCTAAACCATGCTTGGGAAACCCAGCGACTGGTATACCATATGATCGGGAAAGGTTTCTAAAACGCACCTCATTGTTCCTCTCCTGGGGCTCCGGATCGACATTCCAGCTGCTTTACTAACAACAACCCCACATGGAGAGTCAATGCCTTTAAGATCCAGTATCGCACAGTCTGCAGATAGTGCGGAGGATGAATGGGTTAGGGGGAACCAGTGAGAAACTAATGTAGTGGTTTCAATGGGCACATGTCACTCTAATTTCACATCAGTAAGAAGAATTAACCAAAGGCAGAGCAAGGCGTCCCACAAGAAGAATAGGGCCTGAAGGAATCCTGCGGTTATGAGGCAAGATCACAAAAATAAGAGCTGAAAAATGGAGCTAAGGGCCACTGCAATTCAAAAACGTGCAGAGTTATAAAGGCCAACAATTTTCAAAAACGATATTGAGGAAAGGCTATGAAGAGGCATTGAAACAAAGGCAGAATTGCAGGAAACCGATTTCAGGAGGTAGACTGGAATTGCATTTAAAGCATAGGAAATGAGGCAGAACGTCGACAATGATCCACTTGGCCAAAAAGGGCGTATGTGTTTTTTCCTGAATATATTCAGGAAAAAACGCATATGCACTTTTTGGACAACCAAGCAAGCTTGCAAAGGAAATCTGCACTACAATAAAGTCTCACTTCCCACCGGTTAAAAGGGCCATCTGAGAAAAGTGTAAAATCCAGAAAGGCAGGACAGGCCATGGAGAACTGGGAGCCTTGTTATGCTGATGGGCGGGATGTAAATTGCCAACAGCCACTAGGGGAGAAGTCTATGGTGTTTCCTGAAACATCTAAAAAACAAAGCAACAGAGCCTAGGGCACTTCCACTTATGGTCCTATAGCTTAGGGAAATTAAAATCAAAAAGACACAGCCACCCCAAAGTTTGGGACAGCTCTGTTTACAAGAACCTCGTTTACGGGACAAGTTCAATATCGCAGAAAGTGAAAAATGGATAAAGAAGTTGTGGTACTTACGTACAATGCATATCACTCAACAATGAAATCTATGTCATCAGGCCCATAGCAGCATAATGAGTGGATTCAGGTACGATGATTCTAACTGAAATAAGTCACACAGAAAAAGAAACATCATAAGATATCACTAATACACGGAATGGAAACTTGACTACACAGGAACTGGATTACAAAACAGAACAGGGTCTCAAATTTAGAAAATCAACTTATGCTTGCTTAAGTGGAAAGGTGAGTTGGGGTGCTGCATAAAACCAGGGATTGAAATGAGCACAGATAATGTTCCTTAAGCCAAATATGGAATAGACAAGAGCTACTCCTTGCTCAACGAAATGGACTCAACACCCCATATTAAACGCCTAAGAATGTACCTGACTAGTAAGTATCTTAAAACCTATGGATTGCTATGTCTCCGAAAGAGAATTAAGCGTGTGTACAGGGGCATGAACGCAGCAGTGATAGGATTGGAGAAGTTCAGTGAGCAAATGAAGACCCTTAGAAGTCATATTGCATGGTACCCATTCCACGGGTCTCAACTCTCCAGGTTTAAGGGATTCTTCCTTCAGCTAAAACATGCATGTGGAACCCAGAGTATGATCAACCGTGTGATCGGGAGACGTGTTCAAATATGTCTCAGTTTTCGTCCCCTGGTACTCGGGTGCAACATTCCAGACGCTTTACTAACACTCTCCCCACTTCGAGAGTCAGTGCCTTTAACCTCCTGTTTGGCCCAGTTTGCAATTTCTGCAGAAGATGAACAGGAATAGGGAACACCAATGAGAGACTAGCTGGAGGTGTCTGGACGGGCAAATTGAACTCTCAATTCCCACCAGGAAGAGGAATTAACCAAAGGCTCAGCGTGCCGTGCCGGAACCAGATTAGGGCCTGAAGCCATCCTGCGGTGTTGCGCCCAGCTCAAAAGAAAGCGAGTTGAAGAAAGGAGCTCAGGGACACTGTAATTCACAAACTTGCAGAGTTATAAAGGACAACTATCGTCCAAAAATATACTGAAGTAAGGCTGCCAAGAGGACTTGAAAGCGGGGCAGAATTACAGGAAACCGATTTCAGGAGGTAGACTGGAATTGCATTGAAAGCATAGGAAAAGAGGCAGAACGTCCACAATGCTGCACTTAGCCATAAAGGGCATATGCGTTTTTTCCTGAATATATTCAGGAAAAAACGCATATGCCCTTTTTGGACAACCAAGCAAGGTTGCAAAGAAAATCTGCACAACAATGAAGTCTCACTTCCCCCCGGTCAAAAGGGCCATCTGAAAAAAAGTGTAAAATCCAGAAAGGCAGGACAGGCCATGGAGAACTGGGAGCCTTGTTATGCTGATGGGCGGGATGTAAATTGCCAACAGACACTGGGGAGAAGTGTATGGTGTTTCCTGAAACATCTAAAAAACAAAGCAACAGAGCCTAGGGCACTTCCACTTATGGTCCTATAGCTTAGGGAAATTAAAATCAAAAAGACACAGCCACCCCAAAGTTTGGGACGCCTCTGTTTACAAGAACCTCGTTTACCGTACAAGTTCAGTATCACAGAAAGTGAAAAATGGATAAAGAAATTGTGGTACTTATGTACAATGCAGTATCACTCAGCAATGAAATCTATGTCATCTGGCCCGTAGCAGCACAATGAGTGGATTCAGGTATGATGATTCTAACTGAAATAAGTCACACAGAAAAAGAAACATCATAAGATATCAGTAATACACGGAATGTAAACTTGGCTACACAGGAACTGAATTCCAGAACAGAAGAGGGTCTCAAATTTAGAAAACCAACTTATGCTTGCTTAAGGGGAAAGGTGAGTTGGGGTGCTGCATAAAACCAGAGATTGAAATGAGCACAGATAAAGTTCCTTAAGCCAAATATGGAATAGACAAGAGCTACTCCTTGCTCAACGAAATGGACTCAACACCGCATATTAAAAGCCTAAGAATGTACCTGACTAGGAAGTATCTTCAAACCTATGGATTGCTATGTCTCCGAAAGAGAATCAAGCGTCTGTACAGGGGCATAAACGCAGCAGTGATAGGATTGGAGAGGTTCGGTGAGCAAATGAAGACCCTTTGAAGTCATATTGCATGGTACCCATTCCACGGGTTTCAACTACTCAGGTTTAAGGTATTCTTCCTTCAGCTAAAACATGCATGTGGAACCTAGAGTATGATCAACCATGTGATCGGGAGACGTGTTCAAATATGTCTCAGTTTTCGTACCCTGGTACTCGGGTGCAACATTCCAGACACTTTACTAACACTCTCCCGACTTGGAGAGTCAGTCCCTTTAAACTCCTGTTTGGCCCAGTTTGCAATTTCTGCGGAAGATGAACAGGAATAGGGAGAACCAATGAGAGACTAGCTAGAGGTGTCTGGACGGGCAAATTTAACTCTCATTTCCCACCAGGAAGAGGAATTAACCAAAGGCTCAGCGTGCCGTGCCGGAACCAGATTAGGGCCTGAAGCCATCCTGCGGTGCTGCGGCCAGGTCACAAGAAAGCCAGTTGAAGAAAGGAGCTCAGGGGCACTGTAATTCACAAACCTGCAGAGTTATAAATGACAGCTATCGTCCAAAAATATACTGAAGTAAGGCTGCCAAGAGGACTTGAAAGCGGGGCAGAATTGCAGGAAACCGATTTCAGGAGGTAGACTGAAATTGCATTGAAAGCATAGGAAAAGAGGCAGAACGTCCACAATGATGCACTTGGCCAAAAAGGGCGTATGCGTTTTTTCCTGAATATATTCAGGAATATATTCAGGAACAAACGCATACGCCCTTTTTGGCCAACCAAGCAAGCTTGCAAAGGAAATCTGCACTACAATGAAGTCTCACTTCCCCCCGGTCAAAAGGGCCATCTGAAAAAAGTGTAAAATCCAGAAAGGCAGGACAGGCCATGGAGAACTGGGAGCCTTGTTATGCTGATGGGCAGGATGTAAATTGCCAACAGACACTCGGGAGAAGTGTATGGTGTTTCCTGAAACATCTAAAAAACAAAGCAACAGAGCCTAGGGCACTTCCACTTATGGTCCTATAGCTTAGGGAAATTAAAATCAAAAAGACACAGCCACCCCAAAGTTTGGGACGCCTCTGTTTACAAGAACCTCGTTTACCGTACAAGTTCAGTATCACAGAAAGTGAAAAATGGATAAAGAAATTGTGGTACTTATGTACAATGCAGTATCACTCAGCAATGAAATCTATGTCATCTGGCCCGTAGCAGCATAATGAGTGGATTCAGGTACGATGATTCTAACTGAAATAAGTCACACAGAAAAAGAAACATCATAAGATATCAGTAATACACGGAATGTAAACTTGGCTACACAGGAACTGAATTACAGAACAGAAGAGGGTCTCAAATTTAGAAAACCAACTTATGCTTGCTTAAGGGGAAAGGAGAGTTGGGGTGCTGCATAAAACCAGAGATTGAAATGAGCACAGATAAAGTTCCTTAAGCCAAATATGGAATAGACAAGAGCTACTCCTTGCTCAACGAAATGGACTCAACACCGCATATTAAACGCCTAAGAATGTACCTGACTAGTAAGTATCTTAAAACCTATGGATTGCTATGTCTCCGAAAGAGAATCAAGCGTCTGTACAGGGGCATAAACGCAGCAGTGATAGGATTGGAGAGGTTCGGTGAGCAAATGAAGACCCTTTGAAGTCATATTGCATGGTACCCATTCCACGGGTTTCAACTACCCAGGTTTAAGGTATTCTTCCTTCAGCTAAAACATGCATGTGGAACCTAGAGTATGATCAACCATGTGATCGGGAGACGTGTTCAAATATGTCTCAGTTTTCGTACCCTGGTACTCGGGTGCAACATTCCAGACACTTTACTAACACTCTCCCGACTTGGATAGTCAGTCCCTTTAAACTCCTGTTTGGCCCAGTTTGCAATTTCTGCGGAAGATGAACAGGAATAGGGAGAACCAATGAGAGACTAGCTGGAGGTGTCTGGACGGGCAAATTTAACTCTCATTTCCCACCAGGAAGAGGAATTAACCAAAGGCTCAGCGTGCCGTGCCGGAACCAGATTAGGGCCTGAAGCCATCCTGCGGTGCTGCGGCCAGGTCACAAGAAAGCCAGTTGAAGAAAGGAGCTCAGGGGCACTGTAATTCACAAACCTGCAGAGTTATAAATGACAGCTATCGTCCAAAAATATACTGAAGTAAGGCTGCCAAGAGGACTTGAAAGCGGGGCAGAATTGCAGGAAACCGATTTCAGGAGGTAGACTGAAATTGCATTGAAAGCATAGGAAAAGAGGCAGAACGTCCACAATGATGCACTTGGCCAAAAAGGGCGTATGCGTTTTTTCCTGAATATATTCAGGAATATATTCAGGAAAAAACGCATACGCCCTTTTTGGCCAACCAAGCAAGCTTGCAAAGGAAATCTGCACTACAATGAAGTCTCACTTCCCCCCGGTCAAAAGGGCCATCTGAAAAAAGTGTAAAATCCAGAAAGGCAGGACAGGCCATGGAGAACTGGGAGCCTTGTTATGCTGATGGGCAGGATGTAAATTGCCAACAGACACTCGGGAGAAGTGTATGGTGTTTCCTGAAACATCTAAAAAACAAAGCAACAGAGCCTAGGGCACTTCCACTTATGGTCCTATAGCTTAGGGAAATTAAAATCAAAAAGACACAGCCACCCCAAAGTTTGGGACGCCTCTGTTTACAAGAACCTCGTTTACCGTACAAGTTCAGTATCACAGAAAGTGAAAAATGGATAAAGAAATTGTGGTACTTATGTACAATGCAGTATCACTCAGCAATGAAATCTATGTCATCTGGCCCGTAGCAGCATAATGAGTGGATTCAGGTACGATGATTCTAACTGAAATAAGTCACACAGAAAAAGAAACATCATAAGATATCAGTAATACACGGAATGTAAACTTGGCTACACAGGAACTGAATTACAGAACAGAAGAGGGTCTCAAATTTAGAAAACCAACTTATGCTTGCTTAAGGGGAAAGGAGAGTTGGGGTGCTGCATAAAACCAGAGATTGAAATGAGCACAGATAAAGTTCCTTAAGCCAAATATGGAATAGACAAGAGCTACTCCTTGCTCAACGAAATGGACTCAACACCGCATATTAAACGCCTAAGAATGTACCTGACTAGTAAGTATCTTAAAACCTATGGATTGCTATGTCTCCGAAAGAGAATCAAGCGTCTGTACAGGGGCATAAACGCAGCAGTGATAGGATTGGAGAGGTTCGGTGAGCAAATGAAGACCCTTTGAAGTCATATTGCATGGTACCCATTCCACGGGTTTCAACTACCCAGGTTTAAGGTATTCTTCCTTCAGCTAAAATATGCATGTGGAACCTAGAGTATGATCAACCATGTGATCGGGAGACGTGTTCAAATATGTCTCAGTTTTCGTACCCTGGTACTCGGGTGCAACATTCCAGACACTTTACTAACACTCTCCCGACTTGGATAGTCAGTCCCTTTAAACTCCTGTTTGGCCCAGTTTGCAATTTCTGCGGAAGATGAACAGGAATAGGGAGAACCAATGAGAGACTAGCTGGAGGTGTCTGGACGGGCAAATTTAACTCTCATTTCCCACCAGGAAGAGGAATTAACCAAAGGCTCAGCGTGCCGTGCCGGAACCAGATTAGGGCCTGAAGCCATCCTGCGGTGTTGCGGCCAGGTCACAAGAAAGCCAGTTGAAGAAAGGAGCTCAGGGGCACTGTAATTCACAAACCTGCAGAGTTATAAATGACAGCTATCGTCCAAAAATATACTGAAGTAAGGCTGCCAAGAGGACTTGAAAGCGGGGCAGAATTGCAGGAAACCGATTTCAGGAGGTAGACTGAAATTGCATTGAAAGCATAGGAAAAGAGGCAGAACGTCCACAATGATGCACTTGGCCAAAAAGGGCGTATGCGTTTTTTCCTGAATATATTCAGGAATATATTCAGGAAAAAACGCATACGCCCTTTTTGGCCAACCAAGCAAGCTTGCAAAGGAAATCTGCACTACAATGAAGTCTCACTTCCCCCCGGTCAAAAGGGCCATCTGAAAAAAGTGTAAAATCCAGAAAGGCAGGACAGGCCATGGAGAACTGGGAGCCTTGTTATGCTGATGGGCGGGATGTAAATTGCCAACAGACACTCGGGAGAAGTGTATGGTGTTTCCTGAAACATCTAAAAAACAAAGCAACAGAGCCTAGGGCACTTCCACTTATGGTCCTATAGCTTAGGGAAATTAAAATCAAAAAGACACAGCCACCCCAAAGTTTGGGACGCCTCTGTTTACAAGAACCTCGTTTACCGTACAAGTTCAGTATCACAGAAAGTGAAAAATGGATAAAGAAATTGTGGTACTTATGTACAATGCAGTATCACTCAGCAATGAAATCTATGTCATCTGGCCCGTAGCAGCATAATGAGTGGATTCAGGTACGATGATTCTAACTGAAATAAGTCACACAGAAAAAGAAACATCATAAGATATCAGTAATACACGGAATGTAAACTTGGCTACACAGGAACTGAATTACAGAACAGAAGAGGGTCTCAAATTTAGAAAACCAACTTATGCTTGCTTAAGGGGAAAGGAGAGTTGGGGTGCTGCATAAAACCAGAGATTGAAATGAGCACAGATAAAGTTCCTTAAGCCAAATATGGAATAGACAAGAGCTACTCCTTGCTCAACGAAATGGACTCAACACCCCATATTAAACGCCTAAGAATGTACCTGACTAGGAAGTATCTTAAAACCTATGGATTGCTATGTCTCCAAAAGAGAATCAAGCGTGTGTACAGGGGCATAAACGCAGCAGTGATAGGATTGGAGAGGTTCGGTGAGCAAATGAAGACCCTTTGAAGTCATATTGCATGGTACCCATTCCACGGGTCTCAACTCTCCAGGTTTATGGTATTCTTCCTTCAGCTAAAACATGCATGTGGAACCCAGAGTATGATCAACCGTGTGAACGGGAGACGTGTTCAAATATGTCTCAGTTTTCCTCCCCTGGTACTCGGGTGCAACATTCCAGACGCTTTACTAACACTCTCCCGACTTGGAGAGTCAGTCCCTTTAACCTCCTGTTTGGCCCAGTTTGCAATTTCTGCGGAAGATGAACAGGAATAGGGAGAACCAATGAGAGACTAGCTGGAGGTGTCTGGACGGGCAAATTTAACTCTCATTTCCCACCAGGAAGAGGAATTAACCAAAGGCTCAGCGTGCCATGCCGGAACCAGATTAGGGCCTGAAGCCATCCTGCGGTGTTGCGGCCAGGTCACAAGAAAGCCAGTTGAAGAAAGGAGCTCAGGGGCACTGTAATTCACAAACCTGCAGAGTTATAAATGACAGCTATCGTCCAAAAATATACTGAAGTAAGGCTGCCAAGAGGACTTGAAAGCGGGGCAGAATTGCAGGAAACCGATTTCAGGAGGTAGACTGGAATTGCATTGAAAGCATAGGAAATGAGGCAGAACGTCCACAATGATGCACTTGGCCAAAAAGGGCGTATGCGTTTTTTCCTGAATCAGGAAAAAACGCATACGCCCTTTTTGGCCAACCAAGCAAGCTTGCAAAGGAAATCTGCACTACAATGAAGTCTCACTTCCCCCCGGTCAAAAGGGCCATCTGAAAAAAGTGTAAAATCCAGAAAGGCAGGACAGGCCATGGAGAACTGGGAGCCTTGTTATGCTGATGGGCGGGATGTAAATTGCCAACAGACACTCGGAAGAAGTGTATGGTGTTTCCTGAAACATCTAAAAAACAAAGCAACAGAGCCTAGGGCACTTCCACTTATGGTCCTATAGCTTAGGGAAATTAAAATCAAAAAGACACAGCCACCCCAAAGTTTGGGACGCCTCTGTTTACAAGAACCTCGTTTACCGTACTAGTTCAGTATCACAGAAAGTGAAAAATGGATAAAGAAATTGTGGTACTTATGTACAATGCAGTATCACTCAGCAATGAAATCTATGTCATCAGGCCCGTAGCAGCATAATGAGTGGATTCAGGTACGATGATTCTAACTGAAATAAGTCACACAGAAAAAGAAACATCATAAGATATCAGTAATACACGGAATGTAAACTTGGCTACACAGGAACTGAATTACAGAACAGAAGAGGGTCTCAAATTTAGAAAACCAACTTATGCTTGCTTAAGGGGAAAGGAGAGTTGGGGTGCTGCATAAAACCAGAGATTGAAATGAGCACAGATAAAGTTCCTTAAGCCAAATATGGAATAGACAAGAGCTACTCCTTGCTCAACGAAATGGACTCAACACCGCATATTAAACGCCTAAGAATGTACCTGACTAGTAAGTATCTTAAAACCTATGGATTGCTATGTCTCCGAAAGAGAATCAAGCGTCTGTACAGGGGCATAAACGCAGCAGTGATAGGATTGGAGAGGTTCGGTGAGCAAATGAAGACCCTTTGAAGTCATATTGCATGGTACCCATTCCACGGGTTTCAACTACCCAGGTTTAAGGTATTCTTCCTTCAGCTAAAACATGCATGTGGAACCCAGAGTATGATCAACCGTGTGAACGGGAGACGTGTTCAAATATGTCTCAGTTTTCCTCCCCTGGTACTCGGGTGCAACATTCCAGACGCTTTACTAACACTCTCCCGACTTGGAGAGTCAGTCCCTTTAACCTCCTGTTTGGCCCAGTTTGCAATTTCTGCGGAAGATGAACAGGAATAGGGAGAACCAATGAGAGACTAGCTGGAGGTGTCTGGACGGGCAAATTTAACTCTCATTTCCCACCAGGAAGAGGAATTAACCAAAGGCTCAGCGTGCCATGCCGGAACCAGATTAGGGCCTGAAGCCATCCTGCGGTGTTGCGGCCAGGTCACAAGAAAGCCAGTTGAAGAAAGGAGCTCAGGGGCACTGTAATTCACAAACCTGCAGAGTTATAAATGACAGCTATCGTCCAAAAATATACTGAAGTAAGGCTGCCAAGAGGACTTGAAAGCGGGGCAGAATTGCAGGAAACCGATTTCAGGAGGTAGACTGGAATTGCATTGAAAGCATAGGAAATGAGGCAGAACGTCCACAATGATGCACTTGGCCAAAAAGGGCGTATGCGTTTTTTCCTGAATCAGGAAAAAACGCATACGCCCTTTTTGGCCAACCAAGCAAGCTTGCAAAGGAAATCTGCACTACAATGAAGTCTCACTTCCCCCCGGTCAAAAGGGCCATCTGAAAAAAGTGTAAAATCCAGAAAGGCAGGACAGGCCATGGAGAACTGGGAGCCTTGTTATGCTGATGGGCGGGATGTAAATTGCCAACAGACACTCGGAAGAAGTGTATGGTGTTTCCTGAAACATCTAAAAAACAAAGCAACAGAGCCTAGGGCACTTCCACTTATGGTCCTATAGCTTAGGGAAATTAAAATCAAAAAGACACAGCCACCCCAAAAGTTTGGGACGCCTCTGTTTACAAGAACCTCGTTTACCGTACTAGTTCAGTATCACAGAAAGTGAAAAATGGATAAAGAAATTGTGGTACTTATGTACAATGCAGTATCACTCAGCAATGAAATCTATGTCATCAGGCCCGTAGCAGCATAATGAGTGGATTCAGGTACGATGATTCTAACTGAAATAAGTCACACAGAAAAAGAAACATCATAAGATATCAGTAATACACGGAATGTAAACTTGGCTACACAGGAACTGAATTACAGAACAGAAGAGGGTCTCAAATTTAGAAAACCAACTTATGCTTGCTTAAGGGGAAAGGAGAGTTGGGGTGCTGCATAAAACCAGAGATTGAAATGAGCACAGATAAAGTTCCTTAAGCCAAATATGGAATAGACAAGAGCTACTCCTTGCTCAACGAAATGGACTCAACACCGCATATTAAACGCCTAAGAATGTACCTGACTAGTAAGTATCTTAAAACCTATGGATTGCTATGTCTCCGAAAGAGAATCAAGCGTCTGTACAGGGGCATAAACGCAGCAGTGATAGGATTGGAGAGGTTCGGTGAGCAAATGAAGACCCTTTGAAGTCATATTGCATGGTACCCATTCCACGGGTTTCAACTACCCAGGTTTAAGGTATCATTCCTTCAGCTAAAACATGCATGTGGAACCTAGAGTATGATCAACCATGTGATCGGGAGACGTGTTCAAATATGTCTCAGTTTTCGTACCCTGGTACTCGGGTGCAACATTCCAGACACTTTACTAACACTCTCCCGACTTGGAGAGTCAGTCCCTTTAAACTCCTGTTTGGCCCAGTTTGCAATTTCTGCGGAAGATGAACAGGAATAGGGAGAACCAATGAGAGACTAGCTGGAGGTGTCTGGACGGGCAAATTTAACTCTCATTTCCCACCAGGAAGAGGAATTAACCAAAGGCTCAGCGTGCCGTGCCGGAACCAGATTAGGGCCTGAAGCCATCCTGCGGTGTTGCGGCCAGGTCACAAGAAAGCGAGTTGAAGAAAGGAGCTCAGGGGCACTGTAATTCACAAACCTGCAGAGTTATAAATGACAGCTATCGTCCAAAAATATACTGAAGTAAGGCTGCCAAGAGGACTTGAAAGCGGGGCAGAATTGCAGGAAACCGATTTCAGGAGGTAGACTGGAATTGCATTGAAAGCATAGGAAAAGAGGCAGAACGTCCACAATGATGCACTTGGCCAAAGAGTGTGTACGCGTTTTTTCCTGAATATATTCAGAAAAAAACGCGTACGCCCTATTTGGCCTACCAAGCAAGCTTGCAAAGGAAATCTGCACTACAATGAAGTCTCACTTCCCCCCGGTCAAAAGGGCCATCTGAAAAAAGTGTAAAATCCAGAAAGGCAGGACAGGCCATGGAGAACTGGGAGCCTTGTTATGCTGATGGGCGGGATGTAAATTGCCAACAGACACTCGGGAGAAGTGTATGGTGTTTCCTGAAACATCTAAAAAACAAAGCAACAGAGCCTAGGGCACTTCCACTTAGGGTCCTATAGCTTAGGGAAATTAAAATCAAAAAGACACAGCCACCCCAAAGTTTGGGACGCTTCTGTTTACAAGAACCTCGTTTACCGTACAAGTTCAATATCACAGAAAGTGAAAAATGGATAAGGAACTTGTGGTACTTACGTACAATGCAGTATCACTCAGCAATGAAATCTACGTCAGCAGGCCCATAGCAGCATAATGAGTGGATTCAGGTACGATGATTCTAACTGAAATAAGTCACACAGAAAAAGAAACATCATAAGATATCACTAATACACGGAATGTAAACTTGGCTACACAGGAACTGAATTACACAACAGAACAGGGTCTCAAATTTAGAAAACCAACTTATGCTTGCTTAAGGGGAAAGGTGAGTTGGGGTGCTGCATAAAACCAGAGATTGAAATGAGCACAGATAAATTTCCTTAAGCCAAATATGGAATAGACAAGAGCTACTCCTTGCTCAACGAAATGGACTCAACACCCCATATTAAACGTCTAAGAATGTACCTGACTAGTAAGTATCTTAAAACCTATGGATTGCTATCTCTCAAAAGAGAATCAAGTGAGTGTACAGGGGCATAAACGCAGCAGTGATAGGATTGGAGAGGTTCGGTGAGCAAATGAAGACCCTTTGAAGTCATATTGCATGGTACCCATTACACGGGTCTCAACTCTCCAGGTTTAAGGTATTCTTCCTTCAGCTAAAACATGCATGTGGAACCCAGAGTATGATCAACTGTGTGAATGGGAGACGTTTTCAAATATGTCTTAGTTTTCCCCCCCTGGTACTTGGGTGCAACATTCCAGACGCTTTACTAACACTCTCCCCACTTGGAGAGTCAGCGCCTTTAACCTCCTGTTTGGCCCAGTTTGCAATTTCTGCGGAAGATGAACAGGAATAGCGAGAACCAATGAGAGACTAGCTGGAGGTCTCTGGACGGGCAAATTTAACTCTCATTTCCCACCAGGAAGAGGAAATAACCAAAGGCTCAGTGTGCCATGCCTGAACAAGATTAGGGCCTGAAGCCACCCTGCGGTGTTGCGGCCAGCTCAAAAGAAAGCGAGTTGAAGAAAGGAGCTCAGGGTCACTGTAATTCACAAACTTGCAGAGTTATAAATGACAGCTATCGTCCAAAAATATACTGAAGTAAGGCTGCCAAGAGGACTTGAAAACGGGGCAGAATTGCAAGAAAGCGATTTCAGGAGGTAGACTGGAATTGCATTGAAAGCATAGGAAAAGAGGCAGAACGTCCACAATGATGCACTTGGCCAAAAAGGGCGTATGCGTTTTTTCCTGAATATATTCAGGAAAAAACGCATACGCCCTTTTTGGCCAACCAAGCAAGCTTGCAAAGGAAATCTGCACTACAATGAAGTCTCACTTCCCCCCGGTCAAAAGGGCCATCTGAAAAAAGTGTAAAATCCAGAAAGGCAGGACAGGCCATGGAGAACTGGGAGCCTTGTTATTCTGATGGGCGGGATGTAAATTGCTAACAGACACTCGGGAGAAGTGTATGGTGTTTCCTGAAACATCTAACAAACAAAGCAACAGAGCCTAGGGCACTTCCACTTATGGTCCTATAGCTTAGGGAAATTAAAATCAAAAAGACACAGCCACCCCAAAGTTTGGGACGCCTCTGTTTACAAGAACCTCGTTTACCGTACAAGTTCAATATCACAGAAAGTGAAAAATGGATAAAGAACTTGTGGTACTTATGTACAATGCAGTATCACTCAGCAATGAAATCTATGTCATCAGGCCCGTAGCAGCATAATGAGTGGATTCAGGTACGATGATTCTCACTGAAATAAGTCACACAGAAAAAGAAACATCATAAGATATCACTAATACACGGAATGTAAACTTGGCTACACAGGAACTGAATTCCAAAACAGAACAGGGTCTCAAATTTAGAAAACCAACTTATGCTTGCTTAAGGGGAAAGGTGAGTTGGGGTGCTGCATAAAACCAGAGATTGAAATGAGCACAGATAAAGTTCCTTAAGCCAAATATGGAATAGACAAGAGCTACTCCTTGCTCAATGAAATGGACTCAACATCGCATATTAAACGCCTAAGAATGTACCTGACTAGTAAGTATCTTCAAACCTATGGATTGCTATGTCTCCGAAAGAGAATCAAGCATGTGTACAGGGGCATAAACGCAGCAGTGATAGGTTTGGAGAGGTTCGGTGAGCAAATGAAGACCCTTAGAAGTCATATTGCATGGTACCCATTCCACGGGTTTCAACTACCCGGGTTTCAAGTATTCTTCCTTCAGCTAAAACATGCATGTGGAACCTAGAGTATGATCAACCATATGATCGGGAGACATGTTCAAATATGTCTCAGTTTTCGTACCCTGGTACTCGGGTGCAACATTCCAGATGCTTTACTAACACTCTCCCGACTTGGAGAGTCAGTCCCTTTAACCTCCTGTTTGGCCCAGTTTGCAATTTCTGCGGAAGATGAACAGGAATAGCGAGAACCAATGAGAGACTAGCTGGAGGTGTCTGGACGGGCAAATTTAACTCTCATTTCCCACCAGGAAGAGGAATTAACCAAAGGCTCAGCGTGCCGTGCCGGAACCAGATTAGGGCCTGAAGCCATCCTGCGGTGTTGCGGCCAGGTCACAAGAAAGCCAGTTGAAGAAAGGAGCTCAGGGGCACTGTAATTCACAAACCTGCAGAGTTATAAATGACAGCTATCGTCCAAAAATATACTGAAGTAAGGCTGCCAAGAGGACTTGAAAGCGGGGCAGAATTGCAGGAAACCGATTTCAGGAGGTAGACTGGAATTGCATTGAAAGCATAGGAAATGAGGCAGAACGTCCACAATGATGCACTTGGCCAAAAAGGGCGTATTCGTTTTTTCCTGAATATATTCAGGAATATATTCAGGAAAAAACGCATACGCACTTTTTGGCCAACCAAGCAAGCTTGCAAAGGAAATCTGCACTACAATGAAGTCTCACTTCCCCCCGGTCAAAAGGGCCATCTGAAAAAAGTGTAAAATCCAGAAAGGCAGGACAGGCCATGGAGAACTGGGAGCCTTGTTATGCTGATGGGCGGGATGTAAATTGCCAACAGACACTCGGGAGAAGTGTATGGTGTTTCCTGAAACATCTAAAAAACAAAGCAACAGAGCCTAGGGCACTTCCACTTATGGTCCTATAGCTTAGGGAAATTAAAATCAAAAAGACACAGCCACCCCAAAGTTTGGGACGCCTCTGTTTACAAGAACCTCGTTTACCATACAAGTTCAATATCACAGAAAGTGAAAAATGGATAAAGAACTTGTGGTACTTACGTACAATGCAGTATCACTCAGCAATGAAATCTATGTCATCTGGCCCATAGCAGCATAATGAGTGGATTCAGGTACGATGATTCTAACTGCAATAAGTCACACAGAAAATGAAACATCATAAGATATCACTAATACACGGAATGTAAACTTGGCTACACAGGAACTGAATTCCAAAACAGAACAGGGTCTCAAATTTAGAAAACCAACTTATGCTTGCTTAAGGGGAAAGGTGAGTTGGGGTGCTGCATAAAACCAGAGATTGAAATGAGCACAGATAAAGTTCCTTAAGCCAAATATGGAATAGACAAGAGCTACTCCTTGCTCAACGAAATGGACTCAACACCCCATATTAAACGCCTAAGAATGTACCTGACTAGGAAGTATCTTAAAACCTATGGATTGCTATGTCTCCAAAAGAGAATCAAGCGTGTGTACAGGGGCATAAACGCAGCAGTGATAGGATTGGAGAGGTTCGGTGAGCAAATGAAGACCCTTTGAAGTCATATTGCATGGTACCCATTCCACGGGTCTCAACTCTCCAGGTTTATGGTATTCTTCCTTCAGCTAAAACATGCATGTGGAACCCAGAGTATGATCAACCGTGTGAACGGGAGACGTGTTCAAATATGTCTCAGTTTTCCTCCCCTGGTACTCGGGTGCAACATTCCAGACGCTTTACTAACACTCTCCCGACTTGGAGAGTCAGTCCCTTTAACCTCCTGTTTGGCCCAGTTTGCAATTTCTGCGGAAGATGAACAGGAATAGGGAGAACCAATGAGAGACTAGCTGGAGGTGTCTGGACGGGCAAATTTAACTCTCATTTCCCACCAGGAAGAGGAATTAACCAAAGGCTCAGCGTGCCATGCCGGAACCAGATTAGGGCCTGAAGCCATCCTGCGGTGTTGCGGCCAGGTCACAAGAAAGCCAGTTGAAGAAAGGAGCTCAGGGGCACTGTAATTCACAAACCTGCAGAGTTATAAATGACAGCTATCGTCCAAAAATATACTGAAGTAAGGCTGCCAAGAGGACTTGAAAGCGGGGCAGAATTGCAGGAAACCGATTTCAGGAGGTAGACTGGAATTGCATTGAAAGCATAGGAAATGAGGCAGAACGTCCACAATGATGCACTTGGCCAAAAAGGGCGTATGCGTTTTTTCCTGAATCAGGAAAAAACGCATACGCCCTTTTTGGCCAACCAAGCAAGCTTGCAAAGGAAATCTGCACTACAATGAAGTCTCACTTCCCCCCGGTCAAAAGGGCCATCTGAAAAAAGTGTAAAATCCAGAAAGGCAGGACAGGCCATGGAGAACTGGGAGCCTTGTTATGCTGATGGGCGGGATGTAAATTGCCAACAGACACTCGGAAGAAGTGTATGGTGTTTCCTGAAACATCTAAAAAACAAAGCAACAGAGCCTAGGGCACTTCCACTTATGGTCCTATAGCTTAGGGAAATTAAAATCAAAAAGACACAGCCACCCCAAAAGTTTGGGACGCCTCTGTTTACAAGAACCTCGTTTACCGTACTAGTTCAGTATCACAGAAAGTGAAAAATGGATAAAGAAATTGTGGTACTTATGTACAATGCAGTATCCTCAGCAATGAAATCTATGTCATCAGGCCCGTAGCAGCATAATGAGTGGATTCAGGTACGATGATTCTAACTGAAATAAGTCACACAGAAAAAGAAACATCATAAGATATCAGTAATACACGGAATGTAAACTTGGCTACACAGGAACTGAATTACAGAACAGAAGAGGGTCTCAAATTTAGAAAACCAACTTATGCTTGCTTAAGGGGAAAGGAGAGTTGGGGTGCTGCATAAAACCAGAGATTGAAATGAGCACAGATAAAGTTCCTTAAGCCAAATATGGAATAGACAAGAGCTACTCCTTGCTCAACGAAATGGACTCAACACCGCATATTAAACGCCTAAGAATGTACCTGACTAGTAAGTATCTTAAAACCTATGGATTGCTATGTCTCCGAAAGAGAATCAAGCGTCTGTACAGGGGCATAAACGCAGCAGTGATAGGATTGGAGAGGTTCGGTGAGCAAATGAAGACCCTTTGAAGTCATATTGCATGGTACCCATTCCACGGGTTTCAACTACCCAGGTTTAAGGTATTCTTCCTTCAGCTAAAACATGCATGTGGAACCCAGAGTATGATCAACCGTGTGAACGGGAGACGTGTTCAAATATGTCTCAGTTTTCCTCCCCTGGTACTCGGGTGCAACATTCCAGACGCTTTACTAACACTCTCCCGACTTGGAGAGTCAGTCCCTTTAACCTCCTGTTTGGCCCAGTTTGCAATTTCTGCGGAAGATGAACAGGAATAGGGAGAACCAATGAGAGACTAGCTGGAGGTGTCTGGACGGGCAAATTTAACTCTCATTTCCCACCAGGAAGAGGAATTAACCAAAGGCTCAGCGTGCCATGCCGGAACCAGATTAGGGCCTGAAGCCATCCTGCGGTGTTGCGGCCAGGTCACAAGAAAGCCAGTTGAAGAAAGGAGCTCAGGGGCACTGTAATTCACAAACCTGCAGAGTTATAAATGACAGCTATCGTCCAAAAATATACTGAAGTAAGGCTGCCAAGAGGACTTGAAAGCGGGGCAGAATTGCAGGAAACCGATTTCAGGAGGTAGACTGGAATTGCATTGAAAGCATAGGAAATGAGGCAGAACGTCCACAATGATGCACTTGGCCAAAAAGGGCGTATGCGTTTTTTCCTGAATCAGGAAAAAACGCATACGCCCTTTTTGGCCAACCAAGCAAGCTTGCAAAGGAAATCTGCACTACAATGAAGTCTCACTTCCCCCCGGTCAAAAGGGCCATCTGAAAAAAGTGTAAAATCCAGAAAGGCAGGACAGGCCATGGAGAACTGGGAGCCTTGTTATGCTGATGGGCGGGATGTAAATTGCCAACAGACACTCGGAAGAAGTGTATGGTGTTTCCTGAAACATCTAAAAAACAAAGCAACAGAGCCTAGGGCACTTCCACTTATGGTCCTATAGCTTAGGGAAATTAAAATCAAAAAGACACAGCCACCCCAAAAGTTTGGGACGCCTCTGTTTACAAGAACCTCGTTTACCGTACTAGTTCAGTATCACAGAAAGTGAAAAATGGATAAAGAAATTGTGGTACTTATGTACAATGCAGTATCACTCAGCAATGAAATCTATGTCATCAGGCCCGTAGCAGCATAATGAGTGGATTCAGGTACGATGATTCTAACTGAAATAAGTCACACAGAAAAAGAAACATCATAAGATATCAGTAATACACGGAATGTAAACTTGGCTACACAGGAACTGAATTACAGAACAGAAGAGGGTCTCAAATTTAGAAAACCAACTTATGCTTGCTTAAGGGGAAAGGAGAGTTGGGGTGCTGCATAAAACCAGAGATTGAAATGAGCACAGATAAAGTTCCTTAAGCCAAATATGGAATAGACAAGAGCTACTCCTTGCTCAACGAAATGGACTCAACACCGCATATTAAACGCCTAAGAATGTACCTGACTAGTAAGTATCTTAAAACCTATGGATTGCTATGTCTCCGAAAGAGAATCAAGCGTCTGTACAGGGGCATAAACGCAGCAGTGATAGGATTGGAGAGGTTCGGTGAGCAAATGAAGACCCTTTGAAGTCATATTGCATGGTACCCATTCCACGGGTTTCAACTACCCAGGTTTAAGGTATCATTCCTTCAGCTAAAACATGCATGTGGAACCTAGAGTATGATCAACCATGTGATCGGGAGACGTGTTCAAATATGTCTCAGTTTTCGTACCCTGGTACTCGGGTGCAACATTCCAGACACTTTACTAACACTCTCCCGACTTGGAGAGTCAGTCCCTTTAAACTCCTGTTTGGCCCAGTTTGCAATTTCTGCGGAAGATGAACAGGAATAGGGAGAACCAATGAGAGACTAGCTGGAGGTGTCTGGACGGGCAAATTTAACTCTCATTTCCCACCAGGAAGAGGAATTAACCAAAGGCTCAGCGTGCCGTGCCGGAACCAGATTAGGGCCTGAAGCCATCCTGCGGTGTTGCGGCCAGGTCACAAGAAAGCGAGTTGAAGAAAGGAGCTCAGGGGCACTGTAATTCACAAACCTGCAGAGTTATAAATGACAGCTATCGTCCAAAAATATACTGAAGTAAGGCTGCCAAGAGGACTTGAAAGCGGGGCAGAATTGCAGGAAACCGATTTCAGGAGGTAGACTGGAATTGCATTGAAAGCATAGGAAAAGAGGCAGAACGTCCACAATGATGCACTTGGCCAAAGAGTGTGTACGCGTTTTTTCCTGAATATATTCAGAAAAAAACGCGTACGCCCTATTTGGCCTACCAAGCAAGCTTGCAAAGGAAATCTGCACTACAATGAAGTCTCACTTCCCCCCGGTCAAAAGGGCCATCTGAAAAAAGTGTAAAATCCAGAAAGGCAGGACAGGCCATGGAGAACTGGGAGCCTTGTTATGCTGATGGGCGGGATGTAAATTGCCAACAGACACTCGGGAGAAGTGTATGGTGTTTCCTGAAACATCTAAAAAACAAAGCAACAGAGCCTAGGGCACTTCCACTTATGGTCCTATAGCTTAGGGAAATTAAAATCAAAAAGACACAGCCACCCCAAAGTTTGGGACGCCTCTGTTTACAAGAACCTCGTTTACAGTACAAGTTCAACATCGCAGAAAGAGAAAAATGGATAAAGAACTTGTGGTACTTACGTACAATGCAGTATCACTCAGCAATGAAATCTATGTCATCTGGCCCATAGCAGCATAATGAGTGGATTCAGGTACGATGATTCTAACTGCAATAAGTCACACAGAAAATGAAACATCATAAGATATCACTAATACACGGAATGTAAACTTGGCTACACAGGAACTGAATTCCAAAACAGAACAGGGTCTCAAATTTAGAAAACCAACTTATGCTTGCTTAAGGGGAAAGGTGAGTTGGGGTGCTGCATAAAACCAGAGATTGAAATGAGCACAGATAAAGTTCCTTAAGCCAAATATGGACTAGACAAGAGCTACTCCTTGCTCAACGAAATGGACTCAACACCCCATATTAAACGCCTAAGAATGTACCTGACTAGTAAGTATCTTAAAACCTATGGATTGCTATGTCTCCAAAAGAGAATCAAGCGTGTGTACAGGGGCATAAACGCAGCAGTGATAGGATTGGAGAGGTTCGGTGAGCAAATGAAGACCCTTTGAAGTCATATTGCATGGTACCCATTCCACGGGTCTCAACTCTCCAGGTTTAAGGTATTCTTCTTTCAGCTAAAACATGCATGTGGAACCCAGAGTATGATCAACCGTGTGAACGGGAGACGGGTTCAAATATGTCTCAGTTTTCCTCCCCTGGTACTCGGGTGCAACATTCCACAAGCTTTACTAACACTCTCCCCACTTGGAGAGTCAGCGCCTTTAACCTCCTGTTTGGCCCTGTTTGCAATTTCTGCGGAAGATGAACAGGAATAGGGAGAACCAATGAGAGACTAGCTGGAGGTGTCTGGACGGGCAAATTTAACTCTCATTTCCCACCAGGAAGAGGAAATAACCAAAGGCTCAGAGTGCCGTGCCGGAACCAGATTAGGGCCTGAAGCCATCCTGCGGTGTTGCGGCCAGCTCAAAAGAAAGCAAGTTGAAGAAAGGAGCTCAGGGGCACTGTAATTCACAAACCTGCAGAGTTATAAATGACAGCTATCGTCCAAAAATATACTGAAGTAAGGCTGCCAAGAGGATTTGAAAGCGGGGCAGAATTGCAGGAAACCGATTTCAGGAGGTAGACTGGAATTGCATTGAAAGCATAAGAAAAGAGGCAGAACGTCCACAATGATGCACTTGGCCAAAAAGGGCGTATGCGTTTTTTCCTGAATATATTCAGGAAAAAACGCATACGCCCTTTTTGGCCAACCAAGCAAGCTTGCAAAGGAAATCTGCACTACAATGAAGTCTCACTTCCCCCCGGTCAAAAGGGCCATCTGAAAAAAGTGTAAAATCCAGAAAGGCAGGACAGGCCATGGAGAACTGGGAGCCTTGTTATGCTGATGGGCGGGATGTAAATTGCCAACAGACACTCGGGAGAAGTGTATGGTGTTTCCTGAAACATCTAAAAAACAAAGCAACAGAGCCTAGGGCACTTCCACTTAGGGTCCTATAGCTTAGGGAAATTAAAATCAAAAAGACACAGCCACCCCAAAGTTTGGGACGCTTCTGTTTACAAGAACCTCGTTTACCGTACAAGTTCAATATCACAGAAAGTGAAAAATGGATAAGGAACTTGTGGTACTTACGTACAATGCAGTATCACTCAGCAATGAAATCTACGTCAGCAGGCCCATAGCAGCATAATGAGTGGATTCAGGTACGATGATTCTAACTGAAATAAGTCACACAGAAAAAGAAACATCATAAGATATCACTAATACACGGAATGTAAACTTGGCTACACAGGAACTGAATTACACAACAGAACAGGGTCTCAAATTTAGAAAACCAACTTATGCTTGCTTAAGGGGAAAGGTGAGTTGGGGTGCTGCATAAAACCAGAGATTGAAATGAGCACAGATAAATTTCCTTAAGCCAAATATGGAATAGACAAGAGCTACTCCTTGCTCAACGAAATGGACTCAACACCCCATATTAAACGTCTAAGAATGTACCTGACTAGTAAGTATCTTAAAACCTATGGATTGCTATCTCTCAAAAGAGAATCAAGTGAGTGTACAGGGGCATAAACGCAGCAGTGATAGGATTGGAGAGGTTCGGTGAGCAAATGAAGACCCTTTGAAGTCATATTGCATGGTACCCATTACACGGGTCTCAACTCTCCAGGTTTAAGGTATTCTTCCTTCAGCTAAAACATGCATGTGGAACCCAGAGTATGATCAACTGTGTGAATGGGAGACGTTTTCAAATATGTCTTAGTTTTCCCCCCCTGGTACTTGGGTGCAACATTCCAGACGCTTTACTAACACTCTCCCCACTTGGAGAGTCAGCGCCTTTAACCTCCTGTTTGGCCCAGTTTGCAATTTCTGCGGAAGATGAACAGGAATAGCGAGAACCAATGAGAGACTAGCTGGAGGTCTCTGGACGGGCAAATTTAACTCTCATTTCCCACCAGGAAGAGGAAATAACCAAAGGCTCAGTGTGCCATGCCTGAACAAGATTAGGGCCTGAAGCCACCCTGCGGTGTTGCGGCCAGCTCAAAAGAAAGCGAGTTGAAGAAAGGAGCTCAGGGTCACTGTAATTCACAAACTTGCAGAGTTATAAATGACAGCTATCGTCCAAAAATATACTGAAGTAAGGCTGCCAAGAGGACTTGAAAACGGGGCAGAATTGCAAGAAAGCGATTTCAGGAGGTAGACTGGAATTGCATTGAAAGCATAGGAAAAGAGGCAGAACGTCCACAATGATGCACTTGGCCAAAAAGGGCGTATGCGTTTTTTCCTGAATATATTCAGGAAAAAACGCATACGCCCTTTTTGGCCAACCAAGCAAGCTTGCAAAGGAAATCTGCACTACAATGAAGTCTCACTTCCCCCCGGTCAAAAGGGCCATCTGAAAAAAGTGTAAAATCCAGAAAGGCAGGACAGGCCATGGAGAACTGGGAGCCTTGTTATTCTGATGGGCGGGATGTAAATTGCTAACAGACACTCGGGAGAAGTGTATGGTGTTTCCTGAAACATCTAACAAACAAAGCAACAGAGCCTAGGGCACTTCCACTTATGGTCCTATAGCTTAGGGAAATTAAAATCAAAAAGACACAGCCACCCCAAAGTTTGGGACGCCTCTGTTTACAAGAACCTCATTTACCGTACAAGTTCAATATCACAGAAAGTGAAAAATGGATAAAGAACTTGTGGTACTTATGTACAATGCAGTATCACTCAGCAATGAAATCTATGTCATCAGGCCCGTAGCAGCATAATGAGTGGATTCAGGTACGATGATTCTCACTGAAATAAGTCACACAGAAAAAGAAACATCATAAGATATCACTAATACACGGAATGTAAACTTGGCTACACAGGAACTGAATTCCAAAACAGAACAGGGTCTCAAATTTAGAAAACCAACTTATGCTTGCTTAAGGGGAAAGGTGAGTTGGAGTGCTGCATAAAACCAGAGATTGAAATGAGCACAGATAAAGTTCCTTAAGCCAAATATGGACTAGACAAGAGCTACTCCTTGGTCAACGAAATGGACTCAACACCGCATATTAAACGCCTAAGAATGTACCTGACTAGTAAGTATCTTCAAACCTATGGATTGCTATGTCTCCGAAAGAGAATCAAGCATGTGTACAGGGGCATAAACGCAGCAGTGATAGGATTGGAGAGGTTCGGTGAGCAAATGAAGACCCTTTGAAGTCATATTGCATGGTACCCATTCTACGGGTTTCAACTACCCAGGTTTAAGGTATTCTTCCTTCAGCTAAAACATGCATGTGGAACCTAGAGTATGATCAACCATGTGATTGGGAGACGTGTTCAAATATGTCTCAGTTTTCGTACCCTGGTACTCGGGTGCAACATTCCAGATGCTTTACTAACACTCTCCCGACTTGGAGAGTCAGTCCCTTTAACCTCCTGTTTGGCCCAGTTTGCAATTTCTGCGGAAGATGAACAGGAATAGCGAGAACCAATAAGAGACTAGCTGGAGGTGTCTGGACGGGCAAATTTAACTCTCATTTCCCACCAGGAAGAGGAATTAACCAAAGGCTCAGCGTGCCGTGAAGGAATCAGATTAGGGCCTGAAGCCATCCTGCGGTGTTGCGGCCAGGTCACAAGAAAGCGAGTTGAAGAAAGGAGCTCAGGGGCACTGTAATTCACAAACCTGCAGAGTTATAAATGACAGCTATCGTCCAAAAATATACTGAAGTAAGGCTGCCAAGAGGACTTGAAAGCGGGGCAGAATTGCAGGAAACCGATTTCAGGAGGTAGACTGGAATTGCATTGAAAGCATAGGAAAAGAGGCAGAACGTCCACAATGATGCACTTGGCCAAAGAGTGTGTACGCGTTTTTTCCTGAATATATTCAGAAAAAAACGCATACGCCCTTTTTGGCCAACCAAGCAAGCTTGCAAAGGAAATCTGCACTACAATGAAGTCTCACTTCCCCCCGGTCAAAAGGGCCATCTGAAAAAATTGTAAAATCCAGAAAGGCAGGACAGGCCATGGAGAACTGGGAGCCTTGTTATGCTGATGGGGCGGGATGTAAATTGCCAACAGACACTCGGGAGAAGTGTATGGTGTTTCCTGAAACATCTAAAAAACAAAGCAACAGAGCCTAGGGCACTTGCACTTATGGTCCTATAGCTTAGGGAAATTAAAATCAAAAAGACACAGCCACCCCAAAGTTTGGGACACCTCTGTTTACAAGAACCTCGTTTACCGTACAAGTTCAATATCACAGAAAGGGAAAAATGGATAAAGAACTTGTGGAACTTACGTACAATGCAGTATCACTCAGCAATGAAATCTATGTCATCAGGCCCGTAGCAGCATAATGAGTGGATTCAGGTACGATGATTCTAACTGAAATAAGTCACACGGAAAAAGAAACATCATAAGATATCAGTAATACACGGAATGTAAACTTGGCTACACAGGAACTGAATTCCAAAACAGAACAGGGTCTCAAATTTAGAAAACCAACTTATGCTTGCTTAAGGGGAAAGGTGTGTTGGGGTGCTGCATAAAACCAGAGATTGAAATGAGCACAGATAAAGTTCCTTAAGCCAAATATGGAATAGACAAGACCTACTCCTTTCTCAACAAAATGGACTCAACACCCCATATTAAACGCCTAAGAATGTACCTGACTAGTAAGTATCTTAAAACCTATGGATTGCTATGTCTCCGAAAGAGAATCAAGCATGTGTACAGGGGCATGAACGCAGCAGTGATAGGATTGGAGAGGTTCGGTGAGCAAATGAAGACCCTTAGAAGTCATATTGCATGGTACCCATTCCACGGGTTTCAACTACCCAGGTTTAAGGTATTCTTCCTTCAGCTAAAACATGCATGTGGAACCTAGAGTATGATCAACCATATGATCGGGAGACGTGTTCAAATATGTCTCAGTTTTCCTCCCCTGGTACTCGGGTGCAACATTCCAGACTCTTTACTAACACTCTCCCGACTTGGAGAGTCAGTCCCTTTAACCTCCTGTTTGGCCCAGTTTGCAATTTCTACGGAAGATGAATAGGAATAGCGAGAACCAATGAGAGACTAGCTGGAGGTTTCTGGACGGGCAAATTTAACTCTCATTTCCCACCAGGAAGAGGAATTAACCAAAGGCTCAGCGTGCCGTGCCAGAAGCAGATTAGGGCCTGAAGCCATCCTGCGGTGTTGCGGCCAGGTCACAAGAAAGCGAGTTGAAGAAAGGAGCTCAGGGGCACTGTAATTCACAAACCTGCAGAGTTATAAATGACAGCTATCGTCCAAAAATATACTGAAGTAAGGCTGCCAAGAGGACTTGAAAGCGGGGCAGAATTGCAGGAAACCGATTTCAGGAGGTAGACTGGAATTGCATTGAAAGCATAGGAAAAGAGGCAGAACGTCCACAATGATGCACTTGGCCAAAGAGTGTGTACGCGTTTTTTCCTGAATATATTCAGAAAAAAACACGTACGCCCTTTTTGGCCAACCAAGCAAGCTTGCAAAGGAAATCTGCACTACAATGAAGTCTCACTTCCCCCCGGTCAAAAGGGCCATATGAAAAAATTGTAAAATCCAGAAAGGCAGGACAGGCCATGGAGAACTGGGAGCCTTGTTATGCTGATGGGGCGGGATGTAAATTGCCAACAGACACTCGGGAGAAGTGTATGGTGTTTCCTGAAACATCTAAAAAACAAAGCAACAGAGCCTAGGGCACTTGCACTTATGGTCCTATAGCTTAGGGAAATTAAAATCAAAAAGACACAGCCACCCCAAAGTTTGGGACGCCTCTGTTTACAAGAACCTCGTTTACCGTACAAGTTCAATATCACAGAAAGGGAAAAATGGATAAAGAACTTGTGGTACTTACGTACAATGCAGTATCACTCAGCAATGAAATCTATGTCATCAGGCCCGTAGCAGCATAATGAGTGGATTCAGGTACGATGATTCTAACTGAAATAAGTCACACGGAAAAAGAAACATCATAAGATATCACTAATACACGGAATGTAAACTTGGCTATACAGGAACTGAATTCCAAAACAGAACAGGGTCTCAAATTTAGAAAACCAACTTATGCTTGCTTAAGGGGAAAGGTGAGTTGGGGTGCTGCATAAAACCAGAGATTGAAATGAGCACAGATAAAGTTCCTTAAGCCAAATATGGAGTAGACAAGAGCTACTCCTTGCTCAATGAAATGGACTCAACATCGCATATTAAACGCCTAAGAATGTACCTGACTAGTAAGTATCTTAAAACCTATGGATTGCTATGTCTCCGAAAGAGAATCAAGCATGTGTACAGGGGCATAAACGCAGCAGTGATAGGATTGGAGAGGTTCGGTGAGCAAATGAAGACCCTTAGAAGTCATATTGCATGGTACCCATTCCACGGGTTTCAACTACCCAGGTTTCAGGTATTCTTCCTTCAGCTAAAACATGCATGTGGAACCTAGAGTATGATCAACCATGTGATCGGGAGACGTGTTCAAATATGTCTCAGTTTTCCTACCCTGGTACTCGGGTGCAACATTCCAGATGCTTTACTAACACTCTCCCGACTTGGAGAGTCAGTCCCTTTAACCTCCTGTTTGGCCCAGTTTGCAATTTCTGCGGAAGATGAACAAGAATAGCGAGAACCAATGAGAGACTAGCTGGAGGTGTCTGGACAGGCAAATTTAACTCTCATTTCCCACCAGGAAGAGGAATTAACCAAAGGCTCAGCGTGCCGTGCCAGAACCAGATTAGGGCCTGAAGCCATCCTGCGGTGTTGCGGCCAGGTCACAAGAAAGCGAGTTGAAGAAAGGATCTCAGGGGCACTGTAATTCACAAACCTGCAGAGTTATAAATGACAGCTATCGTCCAAAAATATACTGAAGTAAGGCTGCCAAGAGGACTTGAAAGCGGGGCAGAATTGCAGGAAACCGATTTCAGGAGGTAGACTGGAATTGCATTGAAAGCATAGGAAAAGAGGCAGAACGTCCACAATGATGCACTTGGCCAAAGAGTGTGTACGCGTTTTTTCCTGTATATATTCAGAAAAAAACGCGTACGCCCTTTTTGGCCAACCAAGCAAGCTTGCAAAGGAAATCTGCACTACAATGAAGTCTCACTTCCCCCCGGTCAAAAGGGCCATCTGAAAAAAGTGTAAAATCCAGAAAGGCAGGACAGGCCATGGAGAACTGGGAGCCTTGTTATGCTGATGGGGCGGGATGTAAATTGCCAACAGACACTCGGGAGAAGTGTATGGTGTTTCCTGAAACATCTAAAAAACAAAGCAACAGAGCCTAGGGCACTTTCACTTATGGTCCTATAGCTTAGGGAAATTAAAATCAAAAAGACACAGCCACCCCAAAGTTTGGGACGCCTCTGTTTACAAGAACCTCGTTTACCGTACAAGTTCAATATCACAGAAAGGGAAAAATGGATAAAGAACTTGTGGTACTTAGGTACAATGCAGTATCACTCAGCAATGAAATCTATGTCATCAGGCCCGTAGCAGCATAATGAGTGGATTCAGGTACGATGATTCTCACTGAAATAAGTCACACAGAAAAAGAAACATCATAAGATATCACTAATACACGGAATGTAAACTTGGCTACACAGGAACTGAATTCCAAAACAGAACAGGGTCTCAAATTTAGAAAACCAACTTATGCTTGCTTAAGGGGAAAGGTGAGTTGGGGTGCTGCATAAAACCAGAGATTGAAATGAGCACAGATAAAGTTCCTTAAGCCAAATATGGAATAGACAAGAGCTACTCCTTGCTCAATGAAATGGACTCAACATCGCATATTAAACGCCTAAGAATGTACCTGACTAGTAAGTATCTTCAAACCTATGGATTGCTATGTCTCCGAAAGAGAATCAAGCATGTGTACAGGGGCATAAACGCAGCAGTGATAGGTTTGGAGAGGTTCGGTGAGCAAATGAAGACCCTTAGAAGTCATATTGCATGGTACCCATTCCACGGGTTTCAACTACCCGGGTTTCAAGTATTCTTCCTTCAGCTAAAACATGCATGTGGAACCTAGAGTATGATCAACCATATGATCGGGAGACATGTTCAAATATGTCTCAGTTTTCGTACCCTGGTACTCGGGTGCAACATTCCAGATGCTTTACTAACACTCTCCCGACTTGGAGAGTCAGTCCCTTTAACCTCCTGTTTGGCCCAGTTTGCAATTTCTGCGGAAGATGAACAGGAATAGCGAGAACCAATGAGAGACTAGCTGGAGGTGTCTGGACGGGGATATTTAACTCTCATTTCCCACCAGGAAGAGGAAATAACCAAAGGCTCAGCATGCCGTGCCAGAACCAGATTAGGGCCTGAAGCCATCCTGCGGTGTTGCGGCCAGGTCACAAGAAAGCGAGTTGAAGAAAGGAGCTCAGGGGCACTGTAATTCACAAACCTGCAGAGTTATAAATGACAGCTATCGTCCAAAAATATACTGAAGTAAGGCTGCCAAGAGGACTTGAAAGCGGGGCAGAATTGCAGGAAACTGATTTCAGGAGGTAGACTGGAATTGCATTGAAAGCATAGGAAAAGAGGCAGAACGTCCACAATGATGCACTTGGCCAAAAAGGGCGTATGCGTTTTTTCCTGAATATATTCAGGAAAAAACGCATACGCCCTTTTTGGCCAACCAAGCAAGCTTGCAAAGGAAATCTGCACTACAATGAAGTCTCACTTCCCCCCGGTCAAAAGGGCCATCTGAAAAAAGTGTAAAATCCAGAAAGGCAGGACAGGCCATGGAGAACTGGGAGCCTTGTTATGCTGATGGGCGGGATGTAAATTGCCAACAGACACTCGGGAGAAGTGTATGGTGTTTCCTGAAACATCTAAAAAACAAAGCAACAGGCCCTAGGGCACTTCCACTTATGGTCCTATACCTTAGGGAAATTAAAATCAAAAAGACACAGCCGCCCCAAAGTTTGGGACGCCTCTGTTTACAAGAACCTCGTTTACCGTACAAGTTCAATATCACAGAAAGTGAAAAATGGATAAAGAACTTGTGGTACTTACGTACAATGCAGTATCACTCAGCAATGAAATCTATGTCATCAGGCCCGTAGCAGCATAATGAGTGGATTCAGGTACGATGATTCTAACTGAAATAAGTCACACAGAAAAAGAAACATCATAAGATATCACTAATACACGGAATGTAAACTTGGCTACACAGGAACTGAATTCCAAAACAGAACAGGGTCTCAAATTTAGAAAACAAAATTCTGCTTGCTTAAGGGTAAAGGTGTGTTGGGGTGCTGCATAAAACCAGAGATTGAAATGAGCACAGATAAAGTTCCTTAAGCCAAATATGGAATAGACAAGAGCTACTCCTTGCTCAACAAAATGGACTCAACACCCCATATTAAACGCCTAAGAATGTACCTGACTAGTAAGTATCTTAAAACCTATGGATTGCTATGTCTCCAAAAGAGAATCAAGCGTGTGTACAGGGGCATAAACGCAGCAGTGATAGGATTGGAGAGGTTCGGTGAGCAAATGAAGACCCTTTGAAGTCATATTGCATGGTACCCATTACAAAGGTCTCAACTCTCCAGGTTTAAGGTATTCTTCCTTCAGCTAAAACATGCATGTGGAACCCAGAGTATGATCAACCGTGTGAACAGGAGACGTGTTCACATATCTCTCAGTTTTCCTCCCCTGGTACTCGGCTGCAACATTCCAGACGCTTTACTAACACTCTCCCCACTTGGAGAGTCAGCGCCTTTAACCTCCTGTTTGGCCCAGTTTGCAATTTCTGCGGAAGATGAACAGGAATAGCGAGAACCAATGAGAGACTAGCTGGAGGTGTCTGGACGGGCAAATTTAACTCTCATTTCCCACCAGGAAGAGGAAATAACCAAAGGCTCAGCGTGCCGTGCCGGAACCAGATTAGGGCCTGAAGCCATCCTGCGGTGTTGCAGCCAGCTCAAAAGAAAGCAAGTTGAAGAAAGGAGCTCAGGGGCACTGTAATTCACAAACCTGCAGAGTTATAAATGACAGCTATCGTCCAAAAATATACTGAAGTAAGGCTGCCAAGAGGACTTGAAAGCGGGGCAGAATTGCAGGAAACCGATTTCAGGAGGTAGACTGGAATTGCATTGAAAGCATAGGAAAAGAGGCAGAACGTCCACAATGATGCACTTGGCCAAAAAGGGCATATGCGTTTTTTCCTGAATATATTCAGGAAAAAACGCATATGCCCTGTTTGGCCAACCAAGCAAGCTTGCAAAGGAAATCTGCACTACAATGAAGTCTCACTTCCCCCCGGTCAAAAGGGCCATCTGAAAAAAGTGTAAAATCCAGAAAGGCAGGACAGGCCATGGAGAACTGGGAGCCTTGTTATGCTGATGGGCGGGATGTAAATTGCCAACAGACACTCGGGAGAAGTGTATGGTGTTTCCTGAAACATCTAAAAAACAAAGCAACAGAGCCTAGGGCACTTACACTTATGGTCCTATAGCTTAGGGAAATTAAAATCAAAAAGACACAGCCACCCCAAAGTTTGGGACGCCTCTGTTTACAAGAACCTCGTTTACAGTACAAGTTCAATATCACAGAAAGTGAAAAATGGATAAAGAACTTGTGGTACTTACGTACAATGCAGTATCACTCAGCAATGAAATCTATGTCATCAGGCCCGTAGCAGCATAATGAGTGGATTCAGGTACGATGATTCTAACTGAAATAAGTCACACAGAAAAAGAAACATCATAAGATATCACTAATACACGGAATGTAAACTTGGCTACACAGGAACTGAATTCCAAAACAGAACAGGGTCTCAAATTTAGAAAACCAACTTCTGCTTGCTTAAGGGGAAAGGTGAGTTGGGGTGCTGCATAAAACCAGAGATTGAAATGAGCACAGATAAAGTTCCTTAAGCCAAATATGGAATAGACAAGAGCTACTCCTTGCTCAATGAAATGGACTCAACACCGCATATTAAACGAATAAGAATGTACCTGACTAGTAAGTATCTTAAAATCTATGGATTGCTATGTCTCCGAAAGAGAATCAAGCATGTGTACAGGGGCATAAACGCAGCAGTGATAGGATTGGAGAGATTCAGTGAGCAAATGAAGACCCTTAGAAGTCATATTGCATGGTACCCATTCCACGGGTTTCAACTACCCATTTTTAAGGTATTCTTCCTTCAGCTAAAACATGCATGTGGAACCTAGAGTATGATCAACCATGTGATCGGGAGACGTGTTCAAATATGTCTCAGTTTTCCTACCCTGGTACTCGGGTGCAACATTCCAGACGCTTTACTAACACTCTCCCGACTTGGAGAGTCAGTCCCTTTAACCTCCTGTTTGGCCCAGTTTGCAATTTCTGCGGAAGATGAACAGGAATAGCGAGAACCAATGAGAGACTAGCTGGAGGTGTCTGGACGGGGAAATTTAACTCTCATTTCCCACCAGGAAGAGGAATTAACCAAAGGCTCAGCGTGCCGTGCCGGAACCAGATTAGGGCCTGAAGCCATCCTGCGGTGTTGCGGCCAGGTCACAAGAAAGCGAGTTGAAGAAAGGAGCTCAGGGGCACTGTAATTCACAAACTTGCAGAGTTATAAATGACAGCTATCGTCCAAAAATACACTGAAGTAAGTCTGCCAAGAGGATTTGAAAGCGGAGCAGAATTGCAGGAAACCGATTTCAGGAGGTAGACTGGAATTGCATTGAAAGCATAGGAAAAGAGGCAGAACGTCCACAATGATGCACTTGGCCAAAAAGGGCGTATGCGTTTTTTCCTGAATATATTCAGGAAAAAACGCATACGCCCTTTTTGGCCAACCAAGCAAGCTTGCAAAGGAAATCTGCACTACAATGAAGTCTCACTTCCCCCCGGTCAAAAGGGACATCTGAAAAAAGTGTAAAATCCAGAAAGGCAGGACAGGCCATGGAGAATTGGGAGCCTTGTTATGCTGATGGGCGGGATGTAAATTGCCAACAGACACTCGGGAGAAGTGTATGGTGTTTCCTGAAACATCTAAAAAACAAAGCAACAGAGCCTAGGGCACTTCCACTTATGGTCTTATAGCTTAGGGAAATTAAAATCAAAAAGACACAGCCACCCCAAAGTTTGGGACGCCTCTGTTTACAAGAACCTCGTTTACAGTACAATTTCAACATCGCAGAAAGTGAAAAATGGATAAAGAAGTTGTGGTATTTACTTACAAAGCAATATCACTCAGCAATGAAATCTATGTCACCAGGCCCTTAGCAGCACAATGAGTGGATTCAGGTATGATGATTCTAACTGAAATAAGTCACACAGAAAAAGAAACATCATAAGGTATCAGTAATACACGGAATGTAAACTTGGCTACACAGGAACTGAATTACAGAACAGAACAGGGTCTCAAATTTAGAAAACCAACTTATGCTTGCTTAAGGGGAAAGGTGTGTTGGGGTGCTGCATAAAACCAGAGATCGAAATGAGCACAGATAAAGTTCCTTAAGCCAAATATGGAATAGACAAGAGCTACTCCTTGCTCAACGAAATGGACTCAACACCGCATATTAAATGCCTAAGAATGTACCTGACTAGTAAGTATCTTCAAACCTATGGATTGCTATGTCTCCGAAAGAGAATCAAGCATGTGTACAGGGACATAAACGCAGCAGTGATAGTATAGGAGAGGTTCGGTGAGCAAATGAAGACCCTTAGAAGTCATATTGCATGGTACCCATTCCACGGGTTTCCACTACCCAGGTTTAAGGTATTCTTCCTTCAGCTAAAACATGCATGTGGAACCTAGAGTATGATCAACCATGTGATGGGGAGACGTGTTCAAATATGTCTCAGTTTTCGTACCCTGGTACTCGGGTGCAACATTCCAGATGCTTTACTAACACTCTCCCGACTTGGAGAGTCAGTCCCTTTAACCTCCTGTTTGGCCCAGTTTGCAATTTCTGCGGAAGATGAACAGGAATAGCGAGAACCAATGAGAGACTAGCTGGAGGTGTCTGGACGGGCAAATTTAACTCTCATTTCCCACCAGGAAGAGGAATTAACCAAAGGCTCAGCGTGCCGTGCCGGAACCAGATTAGGGCCTGAAGCCATCCTGCAGTGTTGCGGCCAGGTCACAAGAAAGCGAGTTGAAGAAAGGAGCTCAGGGGCACTGTAATTCACAAACCTGCAGAGTTATAAATGACAGCTATCGTCCAAAAATATACTGAAGTAAGGCTGCGAAGAGGACTTGAAAGCGGGGCAGAATTGCAGGAAACCGATTTCAGGAGGTAGACTGGAATTGCATTGAAAGCATAGGAAAAGAGGCAGAAGGTCCACAATGATGCACTTGGCCAAAAAGGGCGTATGTGTTTTTTCCTGAATATATTCAGGAAAAAAAGCATACGCCCTTTTTGGCCAACCAAGCAAGCTTGCAGAAGAAATCTGCACTACAATGAAGTCTCACTTCCCCCCGGTCAAAAGGGCCATCTGAAAAAAGTGTAAAATCCAGAAAGGCAGGACAGGCCATGGAGAACTGGGAGCCTTGTTATGCTGATGGGCGGGATGTAAATTGCCAACAGACACTCGGGAGAAGTGTATGGTGTTTCCTGAAACATCTAAAAAACAAAGCAACAGAGCCTAGGGCACTTCCACTTATGGTCCTATAGCTTAGGGAAATTAAAATCAAAAAGACACAGCCACCCCAAAGTTTGGGACGCCTCTGTTTACAAGAACCTCGTTTACAGTACAAGTTCAACATCGCAGAAAGAGAAAAATGGATAAAGAACTTGTGGTACTTACGTACAATGCAGTATCACTCAGCAATGAAATCTATGTCATCAGGCCCTTAGCAGCACAATGAGTGGATTCAGGTATGATGATTCTAACTGAAATAAGTCACACAGAAAAAGAAACATCATAAGATATCAGTAATACACGGAATGTAAACTTGGCTACACAGGAACTGAATTCCAAAACAGAACAGGGTCTCAAATTTAGAAAACCAACTTCTGCTTGCTTAAGGGGAAAGGTGAGTTGGGGTGCTGCATAAAACCAGAGATTGAAATGAGCACAGATAAAGTTCCTTAAGCCAAATATGGACTAGACAAGAGCTTCTCCTTGCTCAATGAAATGGACTCAACACCGCATATTAAACGCCTAAGAGTGTACCTGACTAGTAAGTATCTTAAAACCTATGGATTGCTATGTCTCCGAAAGAGAATCAAGCATGTGTACAGGGGCATAAACGCAGCAGTGATAGGATTGGAGAGGTTCGGTGAGCAAATGAAGACCCTTTGAAGTCATATTGCATGGTACCCATTACAAAGGTCTCAACTCTCCAGGTTTAAGGTATTCTTCCTTCAGCTAAAACATGCATGTGGAACCCAGAGTATGATCAACCGTGTGAACAGGAGACGTGTTCACATATCTCTCAGTTTTCCTCCCCTGGTACTCGGCTGCAACATTCCAGACGCTTTACTAACACTCTCCCCACTTGGAGAGTCAGCGCCTTTAACCTCCTGTTTGGCCCAGTTTGCAATTTCTGCGGAAGATGAACAGGAATAGCGAGAACCAATGAGAGACTAGCTGGAGGTGTCTGGACGGGCAAATTTAACTCTCATTTCCCACCAGGAAGAGGAAATAACCAAAGGCTCAGCGTGCCGTGCCGGAACCACATTAGGGCCTGAAGCCATCCTGCGGTGTTGCAGCCAGCTCAAAAGAAAGCAAGTTGAAGAAAGGAGCTCAGGGGCACTGTAATTCACAAACCTGCAGAGTTATAAATGACAGCTATCGTCCAAAAATATACTGAAGTAAGGCTGCCAAGAGGACTTGAAAGCGGGGCAGAATTGCAGGAAACCGATTTCAGGAGGTAGACTGGAATTGCATTGAAAGCATAGGAAAAGAGGCAGAACGTCCACAATGATGCACTTGGCCAAAAAGGGCATATGCGTTTTTTCCTGAATATATTCAGGAAAAAACGCATATGCCCTGTTTGGCCAACCAAGCAAGCTTGCAAAGGAAATCTGCACTACAATGAATTCTCACTTCCCCCCGGTCAAAAGGGCCATCTGAAAAAAGTGTAAAATCCAGAAAGGCAGGACAGGCCATGGAGAACTGGGAGCCTTGTTATGCTGATGGGCGGGATGTAAATTGCCAACAGACACTCGGGAGAAGTGTATGGTGTTTCCTGAAACATCTAAAAAACAAAGCAACAGAGCCTAGGGCACTTACACTTATGGTCCTATAGCTTAGGGAAATTAAAATCAAAAAGACACAGCCACCCCAAAGTTTGGGACGCCTGTGTTTACAAGAACCTCGTTTACAGTACAAGTTCAATATCACAGAAAGTGAAAAATGGATAAAGAACTTGTGGTACTTACGTACAATGCAGTATCACTCAGCAATGAAATCTATGTCATCAGGCCCGTAGCAGCATAATGAGTGGATTCAGGTACGATGATTCTAACTGAAATAAGTCACACAGAAAAAGAAACATCATAAGATATCACTAATACACGGAATGTAAACTTGGCTACACAGGAACTGAATTCCAAAACAGAACAGGGTCTCAAATTTAGAAAACCAACTTCTGCTTGCTTAAGGGGAAAGGTGAGTTGGGGTGCTGCATAAAACCAGAGATTGAAATGAGCACAGATAAAGTTCCTTAAGCCAAATATGGAATAGACAAGAGCTACTCCTTGCTCAATGAAATGGACTCAACACCGCATATTAAACGAATAAGAATGTACCTGACTAGTAAGTATCTTAAAATCTATGGATTGCTATGTCTCCGAAAGAGAATCAAGCATGTGTACAGGGGCATAAACGCAGCAGTGATAGGATTGGAGAGATTCAGTGAGCAAATGAAGACCCTTAGAAGTCATATTGCATGGTACCCATTCCACGGGTTTCAACTACCCATTTTTAAGGTATTCTTCCTTCAGCTAAAACATGCATGTGGAACCTAGAGTATGATCAACCATGTGATCGGGAGACGTGTTCAAATATGTCTCAGTTTTCCTACCCTGGTACTCGGGTGCAACATTCCAGACGCTTTACTAACACTCTCCCGACTTGGAGAGTCAGTCCCTTTAAACTCCTGTTTGGCCCAGTTTGCAATTTCTGCGGAAGATTAACAGGAATAGCGAGAACCAATGAGAGACTAGCTGGAGGTGTCTGGACGGGCAAATTTAACTCTCATTTCCCACTAGGAAGAGGAATTAACCAAAGGCTCAGCGTGCCGTGCCGGAACCAGATTAGGGCCTGAAGCTATCCTGCGGTGTTGCGGCCAGGTCACAAGAAAGCGAGTTGAAGAAAGGAGCTCAGGGGCACTGTAATTCACAAACCTGCAGAGTTATAAATGACAGCTATCGTCCAAAAATATACTGAAGTAAGGCTGCCAAGAGGACTTGAAAGCGGGGCAGAATTGCAGGAAACCGATTTCAGGAGGTAGACTGGAATTGCATTGAAAGCATAGGAAAAGAGGCAGAACGTCCACAATGATGCACTTGGCCAAAGAGTGTGTACGCGTTTTTTCCTGAATATATTCAGAAAAAAACGCGTACGCCCTATTTGGCCTACCAAGCAAGCTTGCAAAGGAAATCTGCACTACAATGAAGTCTCACTTCCCCCCGGTCAAAAGGGCCATCTGAAAAAAGTGTAAAATCCAGAAAGGCAGGACAGGCCATGGAGAACTGGGAGCCTTGTTATGCTGATGGGCGGGATGTAAATTGCCAACAGACACTCCGGAGAAGTGTATGGTGTTTCCTGAAACATCTAGAAAACAAAGCAACAGAGCCTAGGGCACTTCCACTTATGGTCCTATAGCTTAGGGAAATTAAAATCAAAAAGACACAGCCACCCCAAAGTTTGGGACGCCTCTGTTTACAAGAACCTCGTTTACAGTACAAGTTCAACATCGCAGAAAGAGAAAAATGGATAAAGAACTTGTGGTACTTACGTACAATGCAGTATCACTCAGCAATGAAATCTATGTCATCAGGCCCTTAGCAGCACAATGAGTGGATTCAGGTATGATGATTCTAACTGAAATAAGTCACACAGAAAAAGAAACATCATAAGATATCAGTAATACACGGAATGTAAACTTGGCTACACAGGAACTGAATTCCAAAACAGAACATGGTCTCAAATTTAGAAAACCAACTTATGCTTGCTTAAGGGGAAAGGTGAGTTGGGGTGCTGCATAAAACCAGAGATTGAAATGAGCACAGATAAAGTTCCTTAAGCCAAATATGGAATAGACAAGAGCTACTCCTTGCTCAATGAAATGGACTCAACACCGCATATTAAACGCCTAAGAATGTACCTGACTAGTAAGTATCTTAAAACCTATGGATTGCTATGTCTCCGAAAGAGAATCAAGCATGTGTACAGGGACATAAACGCAGCAGTGATAGTATAGGAGAGGTTCGGTGAGCAAATGAAGACCCTTAGAAGTCATATTGCATGGTACCCATTCCACGGGTTTCCACTACCCAGGTTTAAGGTATTCTTCCTTCAGCTAAAACATGCATGTGGAACCTAGAGTATGATCAACCATGTGATCGGGAGACGTGTTCAAATATGTCTCAGTTTTCGTACCCTGGTACTCGGGTGCAACATTCCAGATGCTTTACTAACACTCTCCCGACTTGGAGAGTCAGTCCCTTTAACCTCCTGTTTGGCCCAGTTTGCAATTTCTGCGGAAGATGAACAGGAATAGCGAGAACCAATGAGAGACTAGCTGGAGGTGTCTGGACGGGCAAATTTAACTCTCATTTCCCACCAGGAAGAGGAATTAACCAAAGGCACAGCGTGCCGTGCCGGAACCAGATTAGGGCCTGAAGCCATCCTGCAGTGTTGCGGCCAGGTCACAAGAAAGCGAGTTGAAGAAAGGAGCTCAGGGGCACTGTAATTCACAAACCTGCAGAGTTATAAATGACAGCTATCGTCCAAAAATATACTGAAGTAAGGCTGCGAAGAGGACTTGAAAGCGGGGCAGAATTGCAGGAAACCGATTTCAGGAGGTAGACTGGAATTGCATTGAAAGCATAGGAAAAGAGGCAGAACGTCCACAATGATGCACTTGGCCAAAAAGGGCGTATGTGTTTTTTCCTGAATATACTCAGGAAAAAACGCATACGCCCTTTTTGGCCAACCAAGCAAGCTTGCAGAAGAAATCTGCACTAAAATGAAGTCTCACTTCCCCCCGGTCAAAAGGGCCATCTGAAAAAAGTGTAAAATCCAGAAAGGCAGGACAGGCCATGGAGAACTGGGAGCCTTGTTATGCTGATGGGTGGGATGTAAATTGCCAAAAGACACTGGGGAGAAGTGTATGGTGTTTCCTGAAACATCTAAAAAACAAAGCAACAGAGCCTAGGGCACTTCCACTTATGGTCCTATAGCTTAGGGAAATTAAAATCAAAAAGACACAGCCACCCCAAAGTTTGGGACGCCTCTGTTTACAAGAACCTCGTTTACCTTACAAGTTCAATATCACAGAAAGTGAAAAATGGATAAAGAACTTGTGGTACTTACGTACAATGCAGTATCACTCAGCAATGAAACCTATGTCTTCAGGCCCGTAGCAGCATAATGAGTGGATTCAGGTACGATGATTCTAACTGAAATAAGTCACACAGAAAAAGAAACATCATAAGATATCACTAATACACGGAATGTAAACTTGGCTACACAGGAACTGAATTCCAAAACAGAACAGGGTCTCAAATTTAGAAAACCAACTTCTGCTTGCTTAAGGGGAAAGGTGAGTTGGGGTGCTGCATAAAACCAGAGATTGAAATGAGCACAGATAAAGTTCCTTAAGCCAAATATGGACTAGACAAGAGCTACTCCTTGCTCAACGAAATGGACTCAACACCCCATATTAAACGCCTAAGAATGTACCTGACTAGTAAGTATCTTAAAACCTATGGATTGCTATGTCTCCAAAAGAGAATCAAGCGTGTGTACAGGGGCATAAACGCAGCAGTGATAGGATTGGAGAGGTTCGGTGAGCAAATGAAGACCCTTTGAAGTCATATTGCATGATACCCATTCCACGGGTCTCAACTCTCCAGGTTTAAGGTATTCTTCCTTCAGCTAAAACATGCATGTGGAACCCAGAGTATGATCAACCGTGTGAACGGGAGACGTGTTCAAATATGTCTGAGTTTTCCTCCCCTGGTACTCGGGTGCAACATTCCAGACGCTTTACTAACACTCTCCCCACTTGGAGAGTCAGTCCCTTTAACCTCCTGTTTGGCCCAGTTTGCAATTTCTGCGGAAGATGAACAGGAATTGGGAGAACCAATGAGAGACTAGCTGGAGGTCTCTGGACGGGCAAATTTAACTCTCATTTCCCACCAGGAAGAGGAAATAACCAAAGGCTCAGCGTGCCATGCCGGAACCAGATTAGGGCCTGAAGCCATCCTGCGGTGTTGCGGCCAGCTCAAAAGAAAGCGAGTTGAAGAAAGGAGCTCAGGGGCACTGTAATTCACAAACCTGCAGAGTTATAAATGACAGCTATCGTCCAAAAATATACTGAGGTAAGGCTGCCAAGAGGACTTGAAAGCGGGGCAGAATTGCAGGAAACCGATTTCAGGAGGTAGACTGGAATTGCATTGAAAGCATAGGAAAAGAGGCAGAACGTCCACAATGATGCACTTGGCCAAAAAGGGCGTATGCGTTTTTTCCTGAATATATTCAGGAAAAAACGCATACGCCCTTTTTGGCCAACCAAGCAAGCTTGCAAAGGAAATCTGCACTACAATGAAGTCTCACTTCCCCCCGGTCAAAAGGGCCATCTGAAAAAAGTGTAAAATCCAGAAAGGCAGGACAGGCCATGGAGAACTGGGAGCCTTGTTATGCTGATGGGCGGGATGTAAATTGCCAACAGACACTCGGGAGAAGTGTATGGTGTTTCCTGAAACATCTAAAAAACAAAGCAACAGAGGCTAGGGCACTTCCACTTATGGTCCTATAGCTTAGGGAAATTAAAATCAAAAAGACACAGCCACCCCAAAGTTTGGGACGCCTCTGTTTACAAGAACCTCGTTTACGGTACAAGTTGAACATCGTAGAAAGTGAAAAATGGATAAAGAAGTTGTGGTATTTACTTAGAAAGCAATATCACTCAGCAATGAAATCTATGTCATCAGGGCCTTAGCAGCACAATGAGTGGATTCAGGTATGATGATTCTAACTGAAATAAGTCACACAGAAAAAGAAACATCATAAGATATCAGTAATACACGGAATGTAAACTTGGCTACACAGGAACTGAATTACAGAACAGAACAGGGTCTCAAATTTAGAAAACCAACTTATGCTTGCTTAAGGGGAAAGGTGAGTTGGGGTGCTGCATAAAACCAGAGATTGAAATGAGCACAGATAAAGTTCCTTAAGCCAAATATGGAATAGACAAGAGCTACTCCTTGCTCAACGAAATGGACTCAACACCGCATATTAAACGCCTAAGAATGTACCTGACTAGTAAGTATCTTAAAACCTATGGATTGCTATGTCTCCGAAAGAGAATCAAGCATGTGTACAGGGGCATAAACGCAGCAGTGATAGGATTGGAGAGGTTCGGTGAGCAAATGAAGACCCTTTGAAGTCATATTGCATGGTACCCATTCCACGGGTCTCAACTCTCCAGGTTTAAGGTATTCTTCCTTCAGCTAAAACATGCATGTGGAACCCAGAGTATGATCAACCGTGTGAACGGGAGACGTGTTCAAATATGTCTCAGTTTTCCTCCCCTGGTACTCGGGTGCAACATTCCAGACGCTTTACTAACACTCTCCCCACTTGGAGAGTCAGTCCCTTTAACCTCCTGTTTGGCCCAGTTTGCAATTTCTGCGGAAGATGAACAGGAATAGGGAGAACCAATGAGAGACTAGCTGGAGGTCTCTGGACGGGCAAATTTAACTCTCATTTCCCACCAGGAAGAGGAAATAACCAAAGGCTCAGCGTGCCATGCCGGAACCAGATTAGGGCCTGAAGCCATCCTGCGGTGTTGCGGCCAGCTCAAAAGAAAGCGAGTTGAAGAAAGGAGCTCAGGGGCACTGTAATTCACAAACCTGCAGAGTTATAAATGACAGCTATCGTCCAAAAATATACTGAGGTAAGGCTGCCAAGAGGACTTGAAAGCGGGGCAAAATTGCAGGAAACCGATTTCAGGAGGTAGACTGGAATTGCATTGAAAGCATAGGAAAAGAGGCAGAACGTCCACAATGATGCACTTGGCCAAAAAGGGCGTATGCGTTTTTTCCTGAATATATTCAGGAAAAAACGCATACGCCCTTTTTGGCCAACCAAGCAAGCTTGCAAAGGAAATCTGCACTACAATGAAGTCTCACTTCCCCCCGGTCAAAAGGGCCATCTGAAAAAAGTGTAAAATCCAGAAAGGCAGGACAGGCCATGGAGAACTGGAGCCTTGTTATGCTGATGGGCGGGATGTAAATTGCCAACAGACACTCGGGAGAAGTGTATGGTGTTTCCTGAAACATCTAGAAAACAAAGCAACAGAGCCTAGGGCACTTCCACTTATGGTCCTATAGCTTAGGGAAATTAAAATCAAAAAGACACAGCCACCCCAAAGTTTGGGACGCCTCTGTTTACAAGAACCTCATTTACGGTACAAGTTCAATATCACAGAAAGTGAAAAATGGATAAAGAACTTGTGGTACTTACGTACAATGCAGTATCACTCAGCAATGAAATCTATGGCATCAGGCCCGTAGCAGCATAATGAGTGGATTCAGTTACGATGATTCTAACTGAAATAAGTCACACAGAAAAAGAAACATCATAAGATATCACTAATACACGGAATGTAAACTTGGCTACACAGGAACTGAATTACAGAACAGAACAGGGTCTCAAATTTAGAAAACCAACTTATGCTTGCTTAAGGGGAAAGGTGAGTTGGGGTGCTGCATAAAACCAGAGATTGAAATGAGCACAGATAAAGTTCCTTAAGCCAAATATGGAATAGACAAGAGCTACTCCTTGCTCAACGACATGGACTCAACACCGCATATTAAACGCCTAAGAATGTACCTGAGTAGTAAGTATCTTAAAACCTATGGATTGCTATGTCTCCGAAAGAGAATCAAGCATGTGTACAGGGGCATAAACGCAGCAGTGATAGTATTTGAGAGGTTCGGTGAGCAAATGAAGACCCTTTGAAGTCATATTGCATGGTACCCATTCCACGGGTCTCAACTCTCCAGGTTTAAGGTATTCTTCCTTCAGCTAAAACATGCATGTGGAACCCAGAGTATGATCAACCGTGTGAACAGGAGACGTGTTCACATATCTCTCAGTTTTCCTCCCCTGGTACTCGGCTGCAACATTCCAGACGCTTTACTAACACTCTCCCCACTTGGAGAGTCAGCGCCTTTAACCTCCTGTTTGGCCCAGTTTGCAATTTCTGCGGAAGATGAACAGGAATAGCGAGAACCAATGAGAGACTAGCTGGAGGTGTCTGGACGGGCAAATTTAACTCTCATTTCCCACCAGGAAGAGGAAATAACCAAAGGCTCAGCGTGCCGTGCCGGAACCAGATTAGGGCCTGAAGCCATCCTGCGGTGTTGCGGCCAGCTCAAAAGAAAGCGAGTTGAAGAAAGGAGCTCAGGGGTACTGTAATTCACAAACCTGCAGAGTTATAAATGACAGCTATCGTCCAAAAATATACTGAAGTAAGGCTGCCAAGAGGACTTGAAAGCGGGGCAGAATTGCAGGAAACCGATTTCAGGAGGTAGACTGGAATTGCATTGAAAGCATAGGAAAAGAGGCAGAACGTCCACAATGATGCACTTGGCCAAAAAGGGCGTATGCGTTTTTTCCTGAATATATTCAGGAAAAAACGCATACGCCCTTTTTGGCCAACCAAGCAAGCTTGCAAAGGAAATCTGCACTACAATGAAGTCTCACTTCCCCCCGGTCAAAAGGGCCATCTGAAAAAAGTGTAAAATCCAGAAAGGCAGGACAGGCCACGGAGAACTGGGAGCCTTGTTATGCTGATGGGCGGGATGTAAATTGCCAACAGACACTCGGGAGAAGTGTATGGTGTTTCCTGAAACATCTAGAAAACAAAGCAACAGAGCCTAGGGCACTTCCACTTATGGTCCTATAGCTTAGGGAAATTAAAATCAAAAAGACACAGCCACCCCAAAGTTTGGGACGCCTCTGTTTACAAGAACCTCGTTTACGGTACAAGTTGAACATCGTAGAAAGTGAAAAATGGATAAAGAAGTTGTGGTATTTACTTACAAAGCAATATCACTCAGCAATGAAATCTATGTCATCAGGGCCTTAGCAGCACAATGAGTGGATTCAGGTATGATGATTCTAACTGAAATAAGTCACACAGAAAAAGAAACATCATAAGATATCAGTAATACACGGAATGTAAACTTGGCTACACAGGAACTGAATTACAGAACAGAACAGGGTCTCAAATTTAGAAAACCAACTTATGCTTGCTTAAGGGGAAAGGTGAGTTGGGGTGCTGCATAAAACCAGAGATTGAAATGAGCACAGATAAAGTTCCTTAAGCCAAATATGGAATAGACAAGAGCTACTCCTTGCTCAACGAAATGGACTCAACACCGCATATTAAACGCCTAAGAATGTACCTGACTAGTAAGTATCTTAAAACCTATGGATTGCTATGTCTCCGAAAGAGAATCAAGCATGTGTACAGGGGCATAAACGCAGCAGTGATAGGATTGGAGAGGTTCGGTGAGCAAATGAAGACCCTTTGAAGTCATATTGCATGGTACCCATTCCACGGGTCTCAACTCTCCAGGTTTAAGGTATTCTTCCTTCAGCTAAAACATGCATGTGGAACCCAGAGTATGATCAACCGTGTGAACGGGAGACGTGTTCAAATATGTCTCAGTTTTCCTCCCCTGGTACTCGGGTGCAACATTCCAGACGCTTTACTAACACTCTCCCCACTTGGAGAGTCAGTCCCTTTAACCTCCTGTTTGGCCCAGTTTGCAATTTCTGCGGAAGATGAACAGGAATAGGGAGAACCAATGAGAGACTAGCTGGAGGTGTCTGGACGGGCAAATTTAACTCTCATTTCCCACCAGGAAGAGGAAATAACCAAAGGCTCAGCGTGCCATGCCGGAACCAGATTAGGGCCTGAAGCCATCCTGCAGTGTTGCGGCCAGCTCAAAAGAAAGCGAGTTGAAGAAAGGAGCTCAGGGACACTGTAATTCACAAACCTGCAGAGTTATAAATGACAGCTATCGTCGAAAAATATACCGAGGTAAGGCTGCCAAGAGGACTTGAAAGCGGGGCAGAATTGCAGGAAACCGATTTCAGGAGGTAGACTGGAATTGCATTGAAAGCATAGGAAAAGAGACAGAACGTCCACAATGATGCACTTGGCCAAAAAGGGCGTATGCGTTTTTTCCTGAATATATTCAGGAAAAAACACATACGCCCTTTTTGGCCAACCAAGCAAGCTTGCAAAGGAAATCTGCACTACAATGAAGTCTCACTTCCCCCCGGTCAAAAGGGCCATCTGAAAAAAGTGTAAAATCCAGAAAGGCAGGACAGGCCATGGAGAACTGGGAGCCTTGTTATGCTGATGGGCGGGACGTAAATTGCCAACAGCCACTCGGGAGAAGTGTATGGTGTTTCCTGAAACATCTAAAAAACAAAGCAACAGAGCCTAGGGCACTTCCACTTATGGTCCTATAGCTTAGGGAAATTAAAATCAAAAAGACACAGCCACCCCAAAGTTTGGGACGCCTCTGTTTACAAGAACCTCGTTTACCGTACAAGTTCAATATCACAGAAAGTGAAAAATGGATAAAGAACTTGTGGTACTTACGTACAATGCAGTATCACTCAGCAATGAAATCTATGTCATCAGGCCCGTAGCAGCATAATGAGTGGATTCAGGTACGATGATTCTCACTGAAATAAGTCACACAGAAAAAGAAACATCATAAGATATCACTAATACACGGAATGTAAACTTGGCTACACAGGAACTGAATTCCAAAACAGAACAGGGTCTCAAATTTAGAAAACCAACTTATGCTTGCTTAAGGGGAAAGGTGAGTTGGGGTGCTGCATAAAACCAGAGATTGAAATGAGCACAGATAAAGTTCCTTAAGCCAAATATGGACTAGACAAGAGCTACTCCTTGCTCAACGAAATGGACTCAACACCCCATATTAAACGCCTAAGAATGTACCTGACTAGTAAGTATCTTAAAACCTATGGATTGCTATGTCTCCAAAAGAGAATCAAGCGTGTGTACAGGGGCATAAACGCAGCAGTGATAGGATTGGAGAGGTTCGGTGAGCAAATGAAGACCCTTTGAAGTCATATTGCATGGTACCCATTCCACGGGTCTCAACTCTCCAGGTTTAAGGTATTCTTCCTTCAGCTAAAACATGCATGTGGAACCCAGAGTATGATCAACCATGTGAACGGGAGACGTGTTCAAATATGTCTCAGTTTTCCTCCCCTGGTACTCGGGTGCAACATTCCAGACGCTTTACTAACACTCTCCCCACTTGGAGAGTCAGCGCCTTTAACCTCCTGTTTGGCCCAGTTTGCAATTTCTGCGGAAGATGAACTGGAATAGTGAGAACCAATGAGAGACTAGCAGGAGGTGTCTGGACGGGCAAATTTAACTCTCATTTCCCACCAGGAAGAGGAAATAACCAAAGGCTCAGCGTGCCGTGCCGGAACCAGATTAGGGCCTGAAGCCATTCTGTGGTGTTGCGGCCAGCTCAAAAGAAAGCGAGTTGAAGAAAGGAGCTCAGGGGCACTGTAATTCACAAACCTGCAGAGTTATAAATGACAGCTATCGTCCAAAAATATACTGAAGTAAGGCTGCCAAGAGGACTTGAAAGCGGGGCAGAATTGCAGGAAACCGATTTCAGGAGGTAGACTGGAATTGCTTTGAAAGCATAGGAAAAGAGGCAGAACGTCCACAATGATGCACTTGGCCAAAAAGGGCGTATGCGTTTTTTCCTGAATATATTCAGGAAAAAACGCATACGCCCTTTTTGGCCAACCAAGCAAGCTTGCAAAGGAAATCTGCACTACAATGAAGTCTCACTTCCCCCCGGTCAAAAGGGCCATCTGAAAAAAGTGTAAAATCCAGAAAGGCAGGACAGGCCATGGAGAACTGGGAGCCTTGTTATGCTGATGGGCGGGATGTAAATTGCCAACAGACACTCGGGAGAAGTGTATGGTGTTTCCTGAAACATCTAAAAAACAAAGCAACAGAGCCTAGGGCACTTCCACTTATGGTCCTATAGCTTAGGGAAATTAAAATCAAAAAGACACAGCCACCCCAAAGTTTGGGACGCCTCTGTTTACAAGAACCTCGTTTACCGTAGAAGTTCAATATCACAGAAAGTGAAAAATGGATAAAGAACTTGTGGTACTTACGTACAATGCAGTATCACTCAGCAATGAAATCTATGTCATCAGGCCCGTAGCAGCATAATGAGTGGATTCAGGTACGATGATTCTCACTGAAATAAGTCACACAGAAAAAGAAACATCATAAGATATCAGTAATACACGAAATGTAAACTTGGCTACACAGGAACTGAATTACAGAACAGAACAGGGTCTCAAATTTAGAAAAACAACTTATGCTTGCTTAAGGGGAAAGGTGAGTTGGGGTGCTGCATAAAACCAGAGATTGAAACGAGCACAGATAAAGTTCCTTAAGCCAAATATGGAATAGACAAGAGCTACTCCTTGCTCAACGAAATGGTCTCAACACCCCATATTAAACGCCTAAGAATGTACCTGACTAGTAAGTATCTTAAAACCTATGGATTGCTATGTCTCCAAAAGAGAATCAAGCGTGTGTACAGGGGCATAAACGCAGCAGTGATAGGATTGGAGAGGTTCGGTGAGCAAATGAAGACCCTTTGAAGTCATATTGCATGGTACCCATTCCACGGGTCTCAACTCTCCAGGTTTAAGGTATTCTTCCTTCAGCTAAAACATGCATGTGGAACCCAGAGTATGATCAACCATGTGAACGGGAGACGTGTTCAAATACGTCTCAGTTTTCCTCCCCTGGTACTCGGGTGCAACATTCCAGACGCTTTACTAACACTCTCCCCACTTGGAGAGTCAGCGCCTTTAACCTCCTGTTTGGCCCAGTTTGCAATTTCTGCGGAAGATGAACAGGAATAGGGAACACCAATGAGAGACTAGCTGGAGGTGTCTGGACGGGCAAATTTAACTCTCATTTCCCACCAGGAAGAGGAAATAACCAAAGGCTCAGCGTGCCGGGCTGGAACCAGATTAGGGCCTGAAGCCATCCTGCGGTGTTGCGGCCAGCTCAAAAGAAAGCGAGTTGAAGAAAGGAGCTCAGGGACACTGTAATTCACAAACCTGCAGAGTTATAAATGACAGCTATCGTCCAAAAATATACTGAAGTAAGGCTGCCAAGAGGACTCGAAAGCGGGGCAGAATTGCAGGAAACCGATTTCAGGAGGTAGACTGGAATTGCATTGAAAGCATAGGAAAAGAGGCAGAACGCCCACAATGATGCACTTGGCCAAAAAGGGCGTATGTGTTTTTTCCTGAATATATTCAGGAAAAAACGCATACGCCCTTTTTGGCCAACCAAGCAAGCTTGCAAAGGAAATCTGCACTACAATGAAGTCTCACTTCCCCCCGGTCAAAAGGGCCATCTGAAAAAAGTGTAAAATCCAGAAAGGCAGGACAGGCCATGGAGAACTGGGAGCCTTGTTATGCTGATGGGCGGGACGTAAATTGCCAACAGCCACTCGGGAGAAGTGTATGGTGTTTCCTGAAACATCTAAAAAACAAAGCAACAGAGCCTAGGGCACTTCCACTTATGGTCCTATAGCTTAGGGAAATTAAAATCAAAAAGACACAGCCACCCCAAAGTTTGGGACGCCTCTGTTTACAAGAACCTCGTTTACCGTACAAGTTCAATATCACAGAAAGTGAAAAATGGATAAAGAACTTGTGGTACTTACGTACAATGCAGTATCACTCAGCAATGAAATCTATGTCATCAGGCCCGTAGCAGCATAATGAGTGGATTCAGGTACGATGATTCTCACTGAAATAAGTCACACAGAAAAAGAAACATCATAAGATATCACTAATACACGGAATGTAAACTTGGCTACACAGGAACTGAATTCCAAAACAGAACAGGGTCTCAAATTTAGAAAACCAACTTATGCTTGCTTAAGGGGAAAGGTGAGTTGGGGTGCTGCATAAAACCAGAGATTGAAATGAGCACAGATAAAGTTCCTTAAGCCAAATATGGACTAGACAAGAGCTACTCCTTGCTCAACGAAATGGACTCAACACCGCATATTTAACGCCTAAGAATGTACCTGACTAGTAAGTATCTTAAAACCTATGGATTGCTATGTCTCCAAAAGAGAATCAAGCGTGTGTACAGGGGCATAAACGCAGCAGTGATAGGATTGGAGAGGTTCGGTGAGCAAATGAAGACCCTTTGAAGTCATATTGCATGGTACCCATTCCACGGGTCTCAACTCTCCAGGTTTAAGGTATTCTTCCTTCAGCTAAAACATGCATGTGGAACCCAGAGTATGATCAACCATGTGAACGGGAGACGTGTTCAAATACGTCTCAGTTTTCCTCCCCTGGTACTCGGGTGCAACATTCCAGACGCTTTACTAACACTCTCCCCACTTGGAGAGTCAGCGCCTTTAACCTCCTGTTTGGCCCAGTTTGCAATTTCTGCGGAAGATGAACAGGAATAGGGAACACCAATGAGAGACTAGCTGGAGGTGTCTGGACGGGCAAATTTAACTCTCATTTCCCACCAGGAAGAGGAAATAACCAAAGGCTCAGCGTGCCGTGCCGGAACCAGATTAGGGCCTGAAGCCATCCTGCGGTGTTGCGGCCAGCTCAAAAGAAAGCGAGTTGAAGAAAGGAGCTCAGGGGCACTGTAATTCACAAACCTGCAGCGTTATAAATGACAGCTTTCGTCCAAAAATATACTGAAGTAAGGCTGCCAAGAGGACTTGAAAGCGGGGCAGAATTGCAGGAAACCGATTTCAGGAGGTAGACTGGAATTGCATTGAAAGCATAGGAAAAGAGGCAGAACGTCCACAATGATGCACTTGGCCAAAAAGGGCGTATGCGTTTTTTCCTGAATATATTCAGGAAAAAACGCATACGCCCTTTTTGGCCAACCAAGCAAGCTTGCAAAGGAAATCTGCACTACAATGAAGTCTCACTTCCCCCCGGTCAAAAGGGCCATCTGAAAAAAGTGTAAAATCCAGAAAGGCAGGACAGGCCATGGAGAACTGGGAGCCTTGTTATGCTGATGGGCGGGATGTAAATTGCCAACAGACACTCGGGAGAAGTGTATGGTGTTTCCTGAAACATCTAAAAAACAAAGCAACAGAGCCTAGGGCACTTCCACTTATGGTCCTATAGCTTAGGGAAATTAAAATCAAAAAGACACAGCCACGCCAAAGTTTGGGACGCCTCTGTTTACAAGAACCTCGTTTACCGTACAAGTTCAATATCACAGAAAGTGAAAAATGGATAAAGAACTTGTGGTACTTACGTACAATGCAGTATCACTCAGCAATGAAATCTATGTCATCAGGCCCGTAGCAGCATAATGAGTGGATTCAGGTACGATGATTCTCACTGAAATAAGTCACACAGAAAAAGAAACATCATAAGATATCACTAATACACGGAATGTAAACTTGGCTACACAGGAACTGAATTCCAAAACAGAACAGGGTCTCAAATTTAGAAAACCAACTTATGCTTGCTTAAGGGGAAAGGTGAGTTGGGGTGCTGCATAAAACCAGAGATTGAAATGAGCACAGATAAAGTTCCTTAAGCCAAATATGGACTAGACAAGAGCTACTCCTTGCTCAACGAAATGGACTCAACACCGCATATTTAACGCCTAAGAATGTACCTGACTAGTAAGTATCTTAAAACCTATGGATTGCTATGTCTCCAAAAGAGAATCAAGCGTGTGTACAGGGGCATAAACGCAGCAGTGATAGGATTGGAGAGGTTCGGTGAGCAAATGAAGACCCTTTGAAGTCATATTGCATGGTACCCATTCCACGGGTCTCAACTCTCCAGGTTTAAGGTATTCTTCCTTCAGCTAAAACATGCATGTGGAACCCAGAGTATGATCAACCATGTGAACGGGAGACGTGTTCAAATACGTCTCAGTTTTCCTCCCCTGGTACTCGGGTGCAACATTCCAGACGCTTTACTAACACTCTCCCCACTTGGAGAGTCAGCGCCTTTAACCTCCTGTTTGGCCCAGTTTGCAATTTCTGCGGAAGATGAACAGGAATAGGGAACACCAATGAGAGACTAGCTGGAGGTGTCTGGACGGGCAAATTTAACTCTCATTTCCCACCAGGAAGAGGAAATAACCAAAGGCTCAGCGTGCCGTGCCGGAACCAGATTAGGGCCTGAAGCCATCCTGCGGTGTTGCGGCCAGCTCAAAAGAAAGCGAGTTGAAGAAAGGAGCTCAGGGGCACTGTAATTCACAAACCTGCAGCGTTATAAATGACAGCTTTCGTCCAAAAATATACTGAAGTAAGGCTGCCAAGAGGACTTGAAAGCGGGGCAGAATTGCAGGAAACCGATTTCAGGAGGTAGACTGGAATTGCATTGAAAGCATAGGAAAAGAGGCAGAACGTCCACAATGATGCACTTGGCCAAAAAGGGCGTATGCGTTTTTTCCTGAATATATTCAGGAAAAAACGCATACGCCCTTTTTGGCCAACCAAGCAAGCTTGCAAAGGAAATCTGCACTACAATGAAGTCTCACTTCCCCCCGGTCAAAAGGGCCATCTGAAAAAAGTGTAAAATCCAGAAAGGCAGGACAGGCCATGGAGAACTGGGAGCCTTGTTATGCTGATGGGCGGGATGTAAATTGCCAACAGACACTCGGGAGAAGTGTATGGTGTTTCCTGAAACATCTAAAAAACAAAGCAACAGAGCCTAGGGCACTTCCACTTATGGTCCTATAGCTTAGGGAAATTAAAATCAAAAAGACACAGCCACCCCAAAGTTTGGGACGCCTCTGTTTACAAGAACCTCGTTTACCGTACAAGTTCAATATCACAGAAAGTGAAAAATGGATAAAGAACTTGTGGTACTTACGTACAATGCAGTATCACTCAGCAATGAAATCTATGTCATCAGGCCCGTAGCAGCATAATGAGTGGATTCAGGTACGATGATTCTCACTGAAATAAGTCACACAGAAAAAGAAACATCATAAGATATCACTAATACACGGAATGTAAACTTGGCTACACAGGAACTGAATTCCAAAACAGAACAGGGTCTCAAATTTAGAAAACCAACTTATGCTTGCTTAAGGGGAAAGGTGAGTTGGGGTGCTGCATAAAACCAGAGATTGAAATGAGCACAGATAAAGTTCCTTAAGCCAAATATGGACTAGACAAGAGCTACTCCTTGCTCAACGAAATGGACTCAACACCGCATATTTAACGCCTAAGAATGTACCTGACTAGTAAGTATCTTAAAACCTATGGATTGCTATGTCTCCAAAAGAGAATCAAGCGTGTGTACAGGGGCATAAACGCAGCAGTGATAGGATTGGAGAGGTTCGGTGAGCAAATGAAGACCCTTTGAAGTCATATTGCATGGTACCCATTCCACGGGTCTCAACTCTCCAGGTTTAAGGTATTCTTCCTTCAGCTAAAACATGCATGTGGAACCCAGAGTATGATCAACCATGTGAACGGGAGACGTGTTCAAATACGTCTCAGTTTTCCTCCCCTGGTACTCGGGTGCAACATTCCAGACGCTTTACTAACACTCTCCCCACTTGGAGAGTCAGCGCCTTTAACCTCCTGTTTGGCCCAGTTTGCAATTTCTGCGGAAGATGAACAGGAATAGGGAACACCAATGAGAGACTAGCTGGAGGTGTCTGGACGGGCAAATTTAACTCTCATTTCCCACCAGGAAGAGGAAATAACCAAAGGCTCAGCGTGCCGTGCCGGAACCAGATTAGGGCCTGAAGCCATCCTGCGGTGTTGCGGCCAGCTCAAAAGAAAGCGAGTTGAAGAAAGGAGCTCAGGGGCACTGTAATTCACAAACCTGCAGAGTTATAAATGACAGCTATCGTCCAAAAATATACTGAAGTAAGGCTGCCAAGAGGACTTGAAAGCGGGGCAGAATTGCAGGAAACCAATTTCAGGAGGTAGATTGGAATTGCATTGAAAGCATAGGAAAAGAGGCAGAACGTCCACAATGATGCACTTGGCCAAAAAGGGCGTATGCGTTTTTTCCTGAATATATTCAGGAAAAAACGCAAACGCCCTTTTTGGCCAACCAAGCAAGCTTGCAAAGGAAATCTGCACTACAATGAAGTCTCACTTCCCCCCGGTCAAAAGGGCCATCTGAAAAAAGTGTAAAATCCAGAAAGGCAGGACAGGCCATGGAGAACTGGGAGCCTTGTTATGCTGATGGGTGGGATGTAAATTGCCAACAGACACTCGGGAGAAGTGTATGGTGTTTCCTGAAACATCTAAAAAACAAAGCAACAGAGCCTAGGGCACTTCCACTTATGGTCCTATAGCTTAGGGAAATTAAAATCAAAAAGACACAGCCACCCCAAAGTTTGGGACGCCTCTGTTTACAAGAACCTCGTTTACCGTACAAGTTCAATATCAGAGAAAGTGAAAAATGGATAAAGAACTTGTGGTACTTACGTACAATGCAGTATCACTCAGCAATGAAATCTATGTCATCAGGCCCGTAGCAGCATAATGAGTGGATTCAGGTACGATGATTCTCACTGAAATAAGTCACACAGAAAAAGAAACATCATAAGATATCAGTAATACACGGAATGTAAACTTGGCTACACAGGAACTGAATTACAGAACAGAACAGGGTCTCAAATTTAGAAAACCAACTTATGCTTGCTTAAGGGGAAAGGTGAGTTGGGGTGCTGCATAAAACCAGAGATTGAAACGAGCACAGATAAAGTTCCTTAAGCCAAATATGGACTAGACAAGAGCTACTCCTTGCTCAACGAAATGGACTCAACACCCCATATTAAACGCCTAAGAATATACCTGACTAGTAAGTATCTTAAAACCTATGGATTGCTATGTCTCCAAAAGAGAATCAAGCGTGTGTACAGGGGCATAAACGCAGCAGTGATAGGATTGGAGAGGTTCGGTGAGCAAATGAAGACCCTTTGAAGTCATATTGCATGGTACCCATTCCACGGGTCTCAACTCTCCAGGTTTAAGGTATTCTTCCTTCAGCTAAAACATGCATGTGGAACCCAGAGTATGATCAACCATGTGAACGGGAGACGTGTTCAAATATGTCTCAGATTTCCTCCCCTGGTACTCGGGTGCAACATTCCAGACGCTTTACTAACACTCTCCCCACTTGGAGAGTCAGCGCCTTTAACCTCCTGTTTGGCCCAGTTTGCAATTTCTGCGGAAGATGAACAGGAATAGGGAACACCAATGAGAGACTAGCTGGAGGTGTCTGGACGGGCAAATTTAACTCTCATTTCCCACCAGGAAGAGGAAATAACCAAAGGCTCAGCGTGCCGGGCCGGAACTAGATTAGGGCCTGAAGCCATCCTGCGGTGTTGCGGCCAGCTCAAAAGAAAGCGAGTTGAAGAAAGGAGCTCAGGGACACTGTAATTCACAAACCTGCAGAGTTATAAATGACAGCTATCGTCCAAAAATATACTGAAGTAAGGCTGCCAAGAGGACTTGAAAGCGGGGCAGAATTGCAGGAAACCGATTTCAGGAGGTAGACTGGAATTGCATTGAAAGCATAGGAAAAGAGGCAGAACGCCCACAATGATGCACTTGGCCAAAAAGGGCGTATGCGTTTTTTCCTGAATATATTCAGGAAAAAACGCATACGCCCTTTTTGGCCAACCAAGCAAGCTTGCAAAGGAAATCTGCACTACAATGAAGTCTCACTTCCCCCCGGTCAAAAGGGCCATCTGAAAAAAGTGTAAAATCCAGAAAGGCAGGACAGGCCATGGAGAACTGGGAGCCTTGTTATGCTGATGGGCGGGATGTAAATTGCCAACAGACACTCGGGAGAAGTGTATGGTGTTTCCTGAAACATCTAAAAAACAAAGCAACAGAGCCTAGGGCACTTCCACTTATGGTCCTATAGATTAGGGAAATTAAAATCAAAAAGACACAGCCACCCCAAAGTTTGGGACGCCTCTGTTTACAAGAACCTCGTTTACCGTACAAGTTCAATATCAGAGAAAGTGAAAAATGGATAAAGAACTTGTGGTACTTACATACAATGCAGTATCACTCAGCAATGAAATCTATGTCATCAGGCCCGTAGCAGCATAATGAGTGGATTCAGGTACGATGATTCTCACTGAAATAAGTCACACAGAAAAAGAAACATCATAAGATATCAGTAATACACGGAATGTAAACTTGGCTACACAGGAACTGAATTACAGAACAGAACAGGGTCTCAAATTTAGAAAACCAACTTATGCTTGCTTAAGGGGAAAGGTGAGTTGGGGTGCTGCATAAAACCAGAGATTGAAATGAGCACAGATAAAGTTCCTTAAGCCAAATATGGACTAGACAAGAGCTACTCCTTGCTCAACGAAATGGACTCAACACCCCATATTAAACGCCTAAGAATATACCTGACTAGTAAGTATCTTAAAACCTATGGATTGCTATGTCTCCAAAAGAGAATCAAGCGTGTGTACAGGGGCATAAACGCAGCAGTGATAGGAAGGGAGAGGTTCGGTGAGCAAATGAAGACCCTTTGAAGTCATATTGCATGGTACCCATTCCACGGGTCTCAACTCTCCAGGTTTAAGGTATTCTTCCTTCAGCTAAAACATGCATGTGGAACCCAGAGTATGATCAACCATGTGAACGGGAGACGTGTTCAAATATGTCTCAGATTTCCTCCCCTGGTACTCGGGTGCAACATTCCAGACGCTTTACTAACACTCTCCCCACTTGGAGAGTCAGCGCCTTTAACCTCCTGTTTGGCCCAGTTTGCAATTTCTGCGGAAGATGAACAGGAATAGGGAACACCAATGAGAGACTAGCTGGAGGTGTCTGGACGGGCAAATTTAACTCTCATTTCCCACCAGGAAGAGGAAATAACCAAAGGCTCAGCGTGCCGGGCCGGAACTAGATTAGGGCCTGAAGCCATCCTGCGGTGTTGCGGCCAGCTCAAAAGAAAGCGAGTTGAAGAAAGGAGCTCAGGGACACTGTAATTCACAAACCTGCAGAGTTATAAATGACAGCTATCGTCCAAAAATATACTGAAGTAAGGCTGCCAAGAGGACTTGAAAGCGGGGCAGAATTGCAGGAAACCGATTTCAGGAGGTAGACTGGAATTGCATTGAAAGCATAGGAAAAGAGGCAGAACGCCCACAATGATGCACTTGGCCAAAAAGGGCGTATGCGTTTTTTCCTGAATATATTCAGGAAAAAACGCATACGCCCTTTTTGGCCAACCAAGCAAGCTTGCAAAGGAAATCTGCACTACAATGAAGTCTCACTTCCCCCCGGTCAAAAGGGCCATCTGAAAAAAGTGTAAAATCCAGAAAGGCAGGACAGGCCATGGAGAACTGGGAGCCTTGTTATGCTGATGGGCGGGATGTAAATTGCCAACAGACACTCGGGAGAAGTGTATGGTGTTTCCTGAAACATCTAAACAACAAAGCAACAGAGCCTAGGGCACTTCCACTTATGGTCCTATAGCTTAGGGAAATTAAAATCAAAAAGAGACAGCCACCCCAAAGTTTGGGACGCCTCTGTTTACAAGAACCTCGTTTACCGTACAAGTTCAATATCACAGAAAGTGAAAAATGGATAAAGAACTTGTGGTACTTACGTACAATGCAGTATCACTCAGCAATGAAATCTATGTCATCAGGCCCGTAGCAGCATAATGAGTGGATTCAGGTACGATGATTCTCACTGAAATAAGTCACACAGAAAAAGAAACATCATAAGATATCACTAATACACGGAATGTAAACTTGGCTACACAGGAACTGAATTCCAAAACAGAACAGGGTCTCAAATTTAGAAAACCAACTTATGCTTGCTTAAGGGGAAAGGTGAGTTGGGGTGCTGCATAAAACCAGAGATTGAAATGAGCACAGATAAAGTTCCTTAAGCCAAATATGGACTAGACAAGAGCTACTCCTTGCTCAACGAAATGGACTCAACACCGCATATTAAACGCCTAAGAATGTACCTGACTAGTAAGTATCTTAAAACCTATGGATTGCTATGTCTCCAAAAGAGAATCAAGCGTGTGTACAGGGGCATAAACGCAGCAGTGATAGGATTGGAGAGGTTCGGTGAGCAAATGAAGACCCTTTGAAGTCATATTGCATGGTACCCATTCCACGGGTCTCAACTCTCCAGGTTTAAGGTATTCTTCCTTCAGCTAAAACATGCATGTGGAACCCAAAGTATGATCAACCATGTGAACGGGAGACGTGTTCAAATACGTCTCAGTTTTCCTCCCCTGGTACTCGGGTGCAACATTCCAGACGCTTTACTAACACTCTCCCCACTTGGAGAGTCAGCGCCTTTAACCTCCTGTTTGGCCCAGTTTGCAATTTCTGCGGAAGATGAACAGGAATAGGGAACACCAATGAGAGACTAGCTGGAGGTGTCTGGACGGGCAAATTTAACTCTCATTTCCCACCAGGAAGAGGAAATAACCAAAGGCTCAGCGTGCCGTGCCGGAACCAGATTAGGGCCTGAAGCCATCCTGCGGTGTTGCGGCCAGCTCAAAAGAAAGCGAGTTGAAGAAAGGAGCTCAGGGGCACTGTAATTCACAAACCTGCAGCGTTATAAATGACAGCTATCGTCCAAAAATATACTGAAGTAAGGCTGCCAAGAGGACTTGAAAGCGGGGCAGAATTGCAGGAAACCGATTTCAGGAGGTAGACTGGAATTGCATTGAAAGCATAGGAAAAGAGGCAGAACGTCCACAATGATGCACTTGGCCAAAAAGGGCGTATGCGTTTTTTCCTGAATATATTCAGGAAAAAACGCATACGCCCTTTTTGGCCAACCAAGCAAGCTTGCAAAGGAAATCTGCACTACAATGAAGTCTCACTTCCCCCCGGTCAAAAGGGCCATCTGAAAAAAGTGTAAAATCCAGAAAGGCAGGACAGGCCATGGAGAACTGGGAGCCTTGTTATGCTGATGGGCGGGATGTAAATTGCCAACAGACACTCGGGAGAAGTGTATGGTGTTTCCTGAAACATCTAAAAAACAAAGCAACAGAGCCTAGGGCACTTCCACTTATGGTCCTATAGCTTAGGGAAATTAAAATCAAAAAGACACAGCCACCCCAAAGTTTGGGACGCCTTTGTTTACAAGAACCTCGTTTACCGTACAAGTTCAATATCACAGAAAGTGAAAAATGGATAAAGAACTTGTGGTACTTACGTACAATGCAGTATCACTCAGCAATGAAATCTATGTCATCAGGCCCATAGCAGCATAATGAGTGGATTCAGGTACGATGATTCTCACTGAAATAAGTCACACAGAAAAAGAAACATCATAAGATATCACTAATACACGGAATGTAAACTTGGCTACACAGGAACTGAATTCCAAAACAGAACAGGGTCTCAAATTTAGAAAACCAACTTATGCTTGCTTAAGGGGAAAGGTGAGTTGGGGTGCTGCATAAAACCAGAGATTGAAATGAGCACAGATAAAGTTCCTTAAGCCAAATATGGACTAGACAAGAGCTACTCCTTGCTCAACGAAATGGACTCAACACCGCATATTTAACGCCTAAGAATGTACCTGACTAGTAAGTATCTTAAAACCTATGGATTGCTATGTCTCCAAAAGAGAATCAAGCGTGTGTACAGGGGCATAAACGCAGCAGTGATAGGATTGGAGAGGTTCGGTGAGCAAATGAAGACCCTTTGAAGTCATATTGCATGGTACCCATTCCACGGGTCTCAACTCTCCAGGTTTAAGGTATTCTTCCTTCAGCTAAAACATGCATGTGGAACCCAGAGTATGATCAACCATGTGAACGGGAGACGTGTTCAAATACGTCTCAGTTTTCCTCCCCTGGTACTCGGGTGCAACATTCCAGACGCTTTACTAACACTCTCCCCACTTGGAGAGTCAGCGCCTTTAACCTCCTGTTTGGCCCAGTTTGCAATTTCTGCGGAAGATGAACAGGAATAGGGAACACCAATGAGAGACTAGCTGGAGGTGTCTGGACGGGCAAATTTAACTCTCATTTCCCACCAGGAAGAGGAAATAACCAAAGGCTCAGCGTGCCGTGCCGGAACCAGATTAGGGCCTGAAGCCATCCTGCGGTGTTGCGGCCAGCTCAAAAGAAAGCGAGTTGAAGAAAGGAGCTCAGGGGCACTGTAATTCACAAACCTGCAGAGTTATAAATGACAGCTATCGTCCAAAAATATACTGAAGTAAGGCTGCCAAGAGGACTTGAAAGCGGGGCAGAATTGCAGGAAACCGATTTCAGGAGGTAGACTGGAATTGCATTGAAAGCATAGGAAAAGAGGCAGAACGTCCACAATGATGCACTTGGCCAAAAAGGGCGTATGCGTTTTTTCCTGAATATATTCAGGAAAAAACGCATACGCCCTTTTTGGCCAACCAAGCAAGCTTGCAAAGGAAATCTGCACTACAATGAAGTCTCACTTCCCCCCGGTCAAAAGGGCCATCTGAAAAAAGTGTAAAATCCAGAAAGGCAGGACAGGCCATGGAGAACTGGGAGCCTTGTTATGCTGATGGGCGGGATGTAAATTGCCAACAGACACTCGGGAGAAGTGTATGGTGTTTCCTGAAACATCTAAAAAACAAAGCAACAGAGCCTAGGGCACTTCCACTTATGGTCCTATAGCTTAGGGAAATTAAAATCAAAAAGACACAGCCACCCCAAAGTTTGGGACGCCTCTGTTTACAAGAACCTCGTTTACCGTACAAGTTCAATATCACAGAAAGTGAAAAATGGATAAAGAACTTGTGGTACTTACGTACAATGCAGTATCACTCAGCAATGAAATCTATGTCATCAGGCCCGTAGCAGCATAATGAGTGGATTCAGGTACGATGATTCTCACTGAAATAAGTCACACAGAAAAAGAAACATCATAAGATATCACTAATACACGGAATGTAAACTTGGCTACACAGGAACTGAATTCCAAAACAGAACAGGGTCTCAAATTTAGAAAACCAACTTCTGCTTGCTTAAGGGGAAAGGTGAGTTGGGGTGCTGCATAAAACCAGAGATTGAAATGAGCACAGATAATGTTCCTTAAGCCAAATATGGACTAGACAAGTGCTACTCCTTGCTCAACGAAATGGACTCAACACCCCATATTAAACGCCTAAGAATGTACCTGACTAGTAAGTATCTTAAAACCTATGGATTGCTATGTCTCCAAAAGAGAATCAAGCGTGTGTACAGGGGCATAAACGCAGCAGTGATAGGATTGGAGAGGTTCGGTGAGCAAATGAAGACCCTTTGAAGTCATATTGCATGGTACCCATTCCACGGGTCTCAACTCTCCAGGTTTAAGGTATTCTTCCTTCAGCTAAAACATGCATGTGGAACCCAGAGTATGATCAACCATGTGAACGGGAGACGTGTTCAAATATGTCTCAGTTTTCCTCCCCTGGTACTCGGGTGCAACATTCCAGACGCTTTACTAACACTCTCCCCACTTGGAGAGTCAGCGCCTTTAACCTCCTGTTTGGCCCAGTTTGCAATTTCTGCGGAAGATGAACAGGAATAGGGAACACCAATGAGAGACTAGCTGGAGGTGTCTGGACGGGCAAATTTAACTCTCATTTCCCACCAGGAAGAGGAAATAACCAAAGGCTCAGCGTGCCGTGCCGGAACCAGATTAGGGCCTGAAGCCATCCTGCGGTGTTGCGGCCAGCTCAAAAGAAAGCGAGTTGAAGAAAGGAGCTCAGGGGCACTGTAATTCACAAACCTGCAGCGTTATAAATGACAGCTTTCGTCCAAAAATATACTGAAGTAAGGCTGCCAAGAGGACTTGAAAGCGGGGCAGAATTGCAGGAAACCGATTTCAGGAGGTAGACTGGAATTGCATTGAAAGCATAGGAAAAGAGGCAGAACGTCCACAATGATGCACTTGGCCAAAAAGGGCGTATGCGTTTTTTCCTGAATATATTCAGGAAAAAACGCATACGCCCTTTTTGGCCAACCAAGCAAGCTTGCAAAGGAAATCTGCACTACAATGAAGTCTCACTTCCCCCCGGTCAAAAGGGCCATCTGAAAAAAGTGTAAAATCCAGAAAGGCAGGACAGGCCATGGAGAACTGGGAGCCTTGTTATGCTGATGGGCGGGATGTAAATTGCCAACAGACACTCGGGAGAAGTGTATGGTGTTTCCTGAAACATCTAAAAAACAAAGCAACAGAGCCTAGGGCACTTCCACTTATGGTCCTATAGCTTAGGGAAATTAAAATCAAAAAGACACAGCCACCCCAAAGTTTGGGACGCCTCTGTTTACAAGAACCTCGTTTACCGTACAAGTTCAATATCACAGAAAGTGAAAAATGGATAAAGAACTTGTGGTACTTACGTACAATGCAGTATCACTCAGCAATGAAATCTATGTCATCAGGCCCGTAGCAGCATAATGAGTGGATTCAGGTACGATGATTCTCACTGAAATAAGTCACACAGAAAAAGAAACATCATAAGATATCACTAATACACGGAATGTAAACTTGGCTACACAGGAACTGAATTACAGAACAGAACAGGGTCTCAAATTTAGAAAACCAACTTCTGCTTGCTTAAGGGGAAAGGTGAGTTGGGGTGCTGCATAAAACCAGAGATTGAAATGAGCACAGATAAAGTTCCTTAAGCCAAATATGGACTAGACAAGAGCTACTCCTTGCTCAACGAAATGGACTCAACACCGCATATTAAACGCCTAAGAATGTACCTGACTAGTAAGTATCTTAAAACCTATGGATTGCTATGTCTCCAAAAGAGAATCAAGCGTGTGTACAGGGGCATAAACGCAGCAGTGATAGGATTGGAGAGGTTCGGTGAGCAAATGAAGACCCTTTGAAGTCATATTGCATGGTACCCATTCCACGGGTCTCAACTCTCCAGGTTTAAGGTATTCTTCCTTCAGCTAAAACATGCATGTGGAACCCAGAGTATGATCAACCATGTGAACGGGAGACGTGTTCAAATACGTCTCAGTTTTCCTCCCCTGGTACTCGGGTGCAACATTCCAGATGCTTTACTAACACTCTCCCCACTTGGAGAGTCAGCGCCTTTAACCTCCTGTTTGGCCCAGTTTGCAATTTCTGCGGAAGATGAACAGGAATAGGGAACACCAATGAGAGACTAGCTGGAGGTGTCTGGACGGGCAAATTTAACTCTCATTTCCCACCAGGAAGAGGAAATAACCAAAGGCTCAGCGTGCCGGGCCGGAACCAGATTAGGGCCTGAAGCCATCCTGCGGTGTTGCGGCCAGCTCAAAAGAAAGCGAGTTGAAGAAAGGAGCTCAGGGGCACTGTAATTCACAAACCTGCAGAGTTATAAAGGACAGCTATCGTCCAAAAATATACTGAAGTAAGGCTGCCAAGAGGACTTGAAAGCGGGGCAGAATTGCAGGAAACCGATTTCAGGAGGTAGACTGGAATTGCATTGAAAGCATAGGAAAAGAGGCAGAACGCCCACAATGATGCACTTGGCCAAAAAGGGCATATGTGTTTTTTCCTGAATATATTCAGGAAAAAACGCATACGCCCTTTTTGGCCAACCAAGCAAGCTTGCAAAGGAAATCTGCACTACAATGAAGTCTCACTTCCCCCCGGTCAAAAGGGCCATCTGAAAAAAGTGTAAAATCCAGAAAGGCAGGACAGGCCATGGAGAACTGGGAGCCTTGTTATGCTGATGGGCGGGATGTAAATTGCCAACAGACACTCGGGAGAAGTGTATGGTGTTTCCTGAAACATCTAAAAAACAAAGAAACAGAGCCTAGGGCACTTCCACTTATGGTCCTATAGCTTAGGGAAATTAAAATCAAAAAGACACAGCCACCCCAAAGTTTGGGACGCCTCTGTTTACAAGAACCTCGTTTACCGTACAAGTTCAACATCGCAGAAAGTGAAAAATGGATAAAGAACTTGTGGTACTTACGTACAATGCAGTATCACTCAGCAATGAAATCTATGTCATCAGGCCCGTAGCAGCATAATGAGTGGATTCAGGTACGATGATTCTCACTGAAATAAGTCACACAGAAAAAGAAACATCATAAGATATCACTAATACACGGAATGTAAACTTGGCTACACAGGAACTGAATTCCAAAACAGAACAGGGTCTCAAATTTAGAAAACCAACTTATGCTTGCTTAAGGGGAAAGGTGAGTTGGGGTGCTGCATAAAACCAGAGATTGAAATGAGCACAGATAAAGTTCCTTAAGCCAAATATGGACTAGACAAGAGCTACTCCTTGCTCAACGAAATGGACTCAACACCGCATATTAAACGCCTAAGAATGTACCTGACTAGTAAGTATCTTAAAACCTATGGATTGCTATGTCTCCAAAAGAGAATCAAGCGTGTGTACAGGGGCATAAACGCAGCAGTGATAGGATTGGAGAGGTTCGGTGAGCAAATGAAGACCCTTTGAAGTCATATTGCATGGTACCCATTCCACGGGTCTCAACTCTCCAGGTTTAAGGTATTCTTCCTTCAGCTAAAACATGCATGTGGAACCCAGAGTATGATCAACCATGTGAACGGGAGACGTGTTCAAATACGTCTCAGTTTTCCTCCCCTGGTACTCGGGTGCAACATTCCAGACGCTTTACTAACACTCTCCCCACTTGGAGAGTCAGCGCCTTTAACCTCCTGTTTGGCCCAGTTTGCAATTTCTGCGGAAGATGAACAGGAATAGGGAACACCAATGAGAGACTAGCTGGAGGTGTCTGGACGGGCAAATTTAACTCTCATTTCCCACCAGGAAGAGGAAATAACCAAAGGCTCAGCGTGCCGTGCCGGAACCAGATTAGGGCCTGAAGCCATCCTGCGGTGTTGCGGCCAGCTCAAAAGAAAGCGAGTTGAAGAAAGGAGCTCAGGGGCACTGTAATTCACAAACCTGCAGCGTTATAAATGACAGCTTTCGTCCAAAAATATACTGAAGTAAGGCTGCCAAGAGGACTTGAAAGCGGGGCAGAATTGCAGGAAACCGATTTCAGGAGGTAGACTGGAATTGCATTGAAAGCATAGGAAAAGAGGCAGAACGTCCACAATGATGCACTTGGCCAAAAAGGGCGTATGCGTTTTTTCCTGAATATATTCAGGAAAAAACGCATACGCCCTTTTTGGCCAACCAAGCAAGCTTGCAAAGGAAATCTGCACTACAATGAAGTCTCACTTCCCCCCGGTCAAAAGGGCCATCTGAAAAAAGTGTAAAATCCAGAAAGGCAGGACAGGCCATGGAGAACTGGGAGCCTTGTTATGCTGATGGGCGGGATGTAAATTGCCAACAGACACTCGGGAGAAGTGTATGGTGTTTCCTGAAACATCTAAAAAACAAAGCAACAGAGCCTAGGGCACTTCCACTTATGGTCCTATAGCTTAGGGAAATTAAAATCAAAAAGACACAGCCACCCCAAAGTTTGGGACGCCTCTGTTTACAAGAACCTCGTTTACCGTACAAGTTCAATATCACAGAAAGTGAAAAATGGATAAAGAACTTGTGGTACTTACGTACAATGCAGTATCACTCAGCAATGAAATCTATGTCATCAGGCCCGTAGCAGCATAATGAGTGGATTCAGGTACGATGATTCTCACTGAAATAAGTCACACAGAAAAAGAAACATCATAAGATATCACTAATACACGGAATGTAAACTTGGCTACACAGGAACTGAATTCCAAAACAGAACAGGGTCTCAAATTTAGAAAACCAACTTATGCTTGCTTAAGGGGAAAGGTGAGTTGGGGTGCTGCATAAAACCAGAGATTGAAATGAGCACAGATAAAGTTCCTTAAGCCAAATATGGACTAGACAAGAGCTACTCCTTGCTCAACGAAATGGACTCAACACCGCATATTAAACGCCTAAGAATGTACCTGACTAGTAAGTATCTTAAAACCTATGGATTGCTATGTCTCCAAAAGAGAATCAAGCGTGTGTACAGGGGCATAAACACAGCAGTGATAGGATTGGAGAGGTTCGGTGAGCAAATGAAGACCCTTTGAAGTCATATTGCATGGTACCCATTCCACGGGTCTCAACTCTCCAGGTTTAAGGTATTCTTCCTTCAGCTAAAACATGCATGTGGAACCCAGAGTATGATCAACCATGTGAACGGGAGACTTGTTCAAATACGTCTCAGTTTTCCTCCCCTGGTACTCGGGTGCAACATTCCAGACGCTTTACTAACACTCTCCCCACTTGGAGAGTCAGCGCCTTTAACCTCCTGTTTGGCCCAGTTTGCAATTTCTGCGGAAGATGAACAGGAATAGGGAACACCAATGAGAGACTAGCTGGAGGTGTCTGGACGGGCAAATTTAACTCTCATTTCCCACCAGGAAGAGGAAATAACCAAAGGCTCAGCGTGCCGTGCCGGAACCAGATTAGGGCCTGAAGCCATCCTGCGGTGTTGCGGCCAGCTCAAAAGAAAGCGAGTTGAAGAAAGGAGCTCAGGGGCACTGTAATTCACAAACCTGCAGCGTTATAAATGACAGCTTTCGTCCAAAAATATACTGAAGTAAGGCTGCCAAGAGGACTTGAAAGCGGGGCAGAATTGCAGGAAACCGATTTCAGGAGGTAGACTGGAATTGCATTGAAAGCATAGGAAAAGAGGCAGAACGTCCACAATGATGCACTTGGCCAAAAAGGGCGTATGCGTTTTTTCCTGAATATATTCAGGAAAAAACGCATACGCCCTTTTTGGCCAACCAAGCAAGCTTGCAAAGGAAATCTGCACTACAATGAAGTCTCACTTCCCCCCGGTCAAAAGGGCCATCTGAAAAAAGTGTAAAATCCAGAAAGGCAGGACAGGCCATGGAGAACTGGGAGCCTTGTTATGCTGATGGGCGGGATGTAAATTGCCAACAGACACTCGGGAGAAGTGTATGGTGTTTCCTGAAACATCTAAAAAACAAAGCAACAGAGCCTAGGGCACTTCCACTTATGGTCCTATAGCTTAGGGAAATTAAAATCAAAAAGACACAGCCACCCCAAAGTTTGGGACGCCTCTGTTTACAAGAACCTCGTTTACCGTACAAGTTCAATATCACAGAAAGTGAAAAATGGATAAAGAACTTGTGGTACTTACGTACAATGCAGTATCACTCAGCAATGAAATCTATGTCATCAGGCCCGTAGCAACATAATGAGTGGATTCAGGTACGATGATTCTCACTGAAATAAGTCACACAGAAAAAGAAACATCATAAGATATCACTAATACACGGAATGTAAACTTGGCTACACAGGAACTGAATTCCAAAACAGAACAGGGTCTCAAATTTAGAAAACCAACTTATGCTTGCTTAAGGGGAAAGGTGAGTTGGGGTGCTGCATAAAACCAGAGATTGAAATGAGCACAGATAAAGTTCCTTAAGCCAAATATGGACTAGACAAGAGCTACTCCTTGCTCAACGAAATGGACTCAACACCGCATATTAAACGCCTAAGAATGTACCTGACTAGTAAGTATCTTAAAACCTATGGATTGCTATGTCTCCAAAAGAGAATCAAGCGTGTGTACAGGGGCATAAACGCAGCAGTGATAGGATTGGAGAGGTTCGGTGAGCAAATGAAGACCCTTTGAAGTCATATTGCATGGTACCCATTCCACGGGTCTCAACTCTCCAGGTTTAAGGTATTCTTCCTTCAGCTAAAACATGCATGTGGAACCCAGAGTATGATCAACCATGTGAACGGGAGACGTGTTCAAATACGTCTCAGTTTTCCTCCCCTGGTACTCGGGTGCAACATTCCAGACGCTTTACTAACACTCTCCCCACTTGGAGAGTCAGCGCCTTTAACCTCCTGTTTGGCCCAGTTTGCAATTTCTGCGGAAGATGAACAGGAATAGGGAACACCAATGAGAGACTAGCTGGAGGTGTCTGGACGGGCAAATTTAACTCTCATTTCCCACCAGGAAGAGGAAATAACCAAAGGCTCAGCGTGCCGTGCCGGAACCAGATTAGGGCCTGAAGCCATCCTGCGGTGTTGCGGCCAGCTCAAAAGAAAGCGAGTTGAAGAAAGGAGCTCAGGGGCACTGTAATTCACAAACCTGCAGCGTTATAAATGACAGCTTTCGTCCAAAAATATACTGAAGTAAGGCTGCCAAGAGGACTTGAAAGCGGGGCAGAATTGCAGGAAACCGATTTCAGGAGGTAGACTGGAATTGCATTGAAAGCATAGGAAAAGAGGCAGAACGTCCACAATGATGCACTTGGCCAAAAAGGGCGTATGCGTTTTTTCCTGAATATATTCAGGAAAAAACGCATACGCCCTTTTTGGCCAACCAAGCAAGCTTGCAAAGGAAATCTGCACTACAATGAAGTCTCACTTCCCCCCGGTCAAAAGGGCCATCTGAAAAAAGTGTAAAATCCAGAAAGGCAGGACAGGCCATGGAGAACTGGGAGCCTTGTTATGCTGATGGGCGGGATGTAAATTGCCAACAGACACTCGGGAGAAGTGTATGGTGTTTCCTGAAACATCTAAAAAACAAAGCAACAGAGCCTAGGGCACTTCCACTTATGGTCCTATAGCTTAGGGAAATTAAAATCAAAAAGACACAGCCACCCCAAAGTTTGGGACGCCTCTGTTTACAAGAACCTCGTTTACCGTACAAGTTCAATATCACAGAAAGTGAAAAATGGATAAAGAACTTGTGGTACTTACGTACAATGCAGTATCACTCAGCAATGAAATCTATGTCATCAGGCCCGTAGCAGCATAATGAGTGGATTCAGGTACGATGATTCTCACTGAAATAAGTCACACAGAAAAAGAAACATCATAAGATATCAGTAATACACGGAATGTAAACTTGGCTACACAGGAACTGAATTACAGAACAGAACAGGGTCTCAAATTTAGAAAACCAACTTATGCTTGCTTAAGGGGAAAGGTGAGTTGGGGTGCTGCATAAAACCAGAGATTGAAATGAGCACAGATAAAGTTCCTTAAGCCAAATATGGACTAGACAAGAGCTACTCCTTGCTCAACGAAATGGACTCAACACCCCATATTAAACGCCTAAGAATGTACCTGACTAGTAAGTATCTTAAAACCTATGGATTGCTATGTCTCCAAAAGAGAATCAAGCGTGTGTACAGGGGCATAAACGCAGCAGTGATAGGATTGGAGAGGTTCGGTGAGCAAATGAAGACCCTTTGAAGTCATATTGCATGGTACCCATTCCACGGGTCTCAACTCTCCAGGTTTAAGGTATTCTTCCTTCAGCTAAAACATGCATGTGGAACCCAGAGTATGATCAACCATGTGAACGGGAGACGTGTTCAAATATGTCTCAGTTTTCCTCCCCTGGTACTCGGGTGCAACATTCCAGACGCTTTACTAACACTCTCCCCACTTGGAGAGTCAGCGCCTTTAACCTCCTGTTTGGCCCAGTTTGCAATTTCTGCGGAAGATGAACTGGAATAGTGAGAACCAATGAGAGACTAGCAGGAGGTGTCTGGACGGGCAAATTTAACTCTCATTTCCCACCAGGAAGAGGAAATAACCAAAGGCTGAGCGTGCCGTGCCGGAACCAGATTAGGGCCTGAAGCCATTCTGTGGTGTTGCGGCCAGCTCAAAAGAAAGCGAGTTGAAGAAAGGAGCTCAGGGGCACTGTAATTCACAAACCTGCAGAGTTATAAATGACAGCTATCGTCCAAAAATATACTGAAGTAAGGCTGCCAAGAGGACTTGAAAGCGGGGCAGAATTGCAGGAAACCGATTTCAGGAGGTAGACTGGAATTGCATTGAAAGCATAGGAAAAGAGGCAGAACGCCCACAATGATGCACTTGGCCAAAAAGGGCGTATGTGTTTTTTCCTGAATATATTCAGGAAAAAACGCATACGCCCTTTTTGGCCAACCAAGCAAGCTTGCAAAGGAAATCTGCACTACAATGAAGTCTCACTTCCCCCCGGTCAAAAGGGCCATCTGAAAAAAGTGTAAAATCCAGAAAGGCAGGACAGGCCATGGAGAACTGGGAGCCTTGTTATGCTGATGGGCGGGATGTAAATTGCCAACAGACACTCGGGAGAAGTGTATGGTGTTTCCTGAAACATCTAAACAACAAAGCAACAGAGCCTAGGGCACTTCCACTTATGGTCCTATAGCTTAGGGAAATTAAAATCAAAAAGACACAGCCACCCCAAAGTTTGGGACGCCTCTGTTTACAAGAACCTCGTTTACCGTACAAGTTCAATATCACAGAAAGTGAAAAATGGATAAAGAACTTGTGGTACTTACGTACAATGCAGTATCACTCAACAATGAAATCTATGTCATCAGGCCCGTAGCAGCATAATGAGTGGATTCAGGTACGATGATTCTCACTGAAATAAGTCACACAGAAAAAGAAACATCATAAGATATCACTAATACACGGAATGTAAACTTGGCTACACAGGAACTGAATTCCAAAACAGAACAGGGTCTCAAATTTAGAAAACCAACTTATGCTTGCTTAAGGGGAAAGCTGAGTTGGGGTGCTGCATAAAACCAGAGATTGAAATGAGCACAGATAAAGTTCCTTAAGCCAAATATGGACTAGACAAGAGCTACTCCTTGCTCAACGAAATGGACTCAACACCGCATATTTAACGCCTAAGAATGTACCTGACTAGTAAGTATCTTAAAACCTATGGATTGCTATGTCTCCAAAAGAGAATCAAGCGTGTGTACAGGGGCATAAACGCAGCAGTGATAGGATTGGAGAGGTTCGGTGAGCAAATGAAGACCCTTTGAAGTCATATTGCATGGTACCCATTCCACGGGTCTCAACTCTCCAGGTTTAAGGTATTCTTCCTTCAGCTAAAACATGCATGTGGAACCCAGAGTATGATCAACCATGTGAACGGGAGACGTGTTCAAATACGTCTCAGTTTTCCTCCCCTGGTACTCGGGTGCAACATTCCAGACGCTTTACTAACACTCTCCCCACTTGGAGAGTCAGCGCCTTTAACCTCCTGTTTGGCCCAGTTTGCAATTTCTGCGGAAGATGAACAGGAATAGGGAACACCAATGAGAGACTAGCTGGAGGTGTCTGGACGGGCAAATTTAACTCTCATTTCCCACCAGGAAGAGGAAATAACCAAAGGCTCAGCGTGCCGGGCCGGAACCAGATTAGGGCCTGAAGCCATCCTGCGGTGTTGCGGCCAGCTCAAAAGAAAGCGAGTTGAAGAAAGGAGCTCAGCGGCACTGTAATTCACAAACCTGCAGCGTTATAAATGACAGCTTTCGTCCAAAAATATACTGAAGTAAGGCTGCCAAGAGGACTTGAAAGCGGGGCAGAATTGCAGGAAACCGATTTCAGGAGGTAGACTGGAATTGCATTGAAAGCATAGGAAAAGAGGCAGAACGTCCACAATGATGCACTTGGCCAAAAAGGGCGTATGCGTTTTTTCCTGAATATATTCAGGAAAAAACGCATACGCCCTTTTTGGCCAACCAAGCAAGCTTGCAAAGGAAATCTGCACTACAATGAAGTCTCACTTCCCCCCGGTCAAAAGGGCCATCTGAAAAAAGTGTAAAATCCAGAAAGGCAGGACAGGCCATGGAGAACTGGGAGCCTTGTTATGCTGATGGGCGGGATGTAAATTGCCAACAGACACTCGGGAGAAGTGTATGGTGTTTCCTGAAACATCTAAAAAACAAAGAAACAGAGCCTAGGGCACTTCCACTTATGGTCCTATAGCTTAGGGAAATTAAAATCAAAAAGACACAGCCACCCCAAAGTTTGGGACGCCTCTGTTTACAAGAACCTCGTTTACCGTACAAGTTCAACATCGCAGAAAGTGAAAAATGGATAAAGAACTTGTGGTACTTACGTACAATGCAGTATCACTCAGCAATGAAATCTATGTCATCAGGCCCGTAGCAGCATAATGAGTGGATTCAGGTACGATGATTCTCACTGAAATAAGTCACACAGAAAAAGAAACATCATAAGATATCACTAATACACGGAATGTAAACTTGGCTACACAGGAACTGAATTCCAAAACAGAACAGGGTCTCAAATTTAGAAAACCAACTTATGCTTGCTTAAGGGGAAAGGTGAGTTGGGGTGCTGCATAAAACCAGAGATTGAAATGAGCACAGATAAAGTTCCTTAAGCCAAATATGGACTAGACAAGAGCTACTCCTTGCTCAACGAAATGGACTCAACACCGCATATTAAACGCCTAAGAATGTACCTGACTAGTAAGTATCTTAAAACCTATGGATTGCTATGTCTCCAAAAGAGAATCAAGCGTGTGTACAGGGGCATAAACGCAGCAGTGATAGGATTGGAGAGGTTCGGTGAGCAAATGAAGACACTTTGAAGTCATATTGCATGGTACCCATTCCACGGGTCTCAACTCTCCAGGTTTAAGGTATTCTTCCTTCAGCTAAAACATGCATGTGGAACCCAGAGTATGATCAACCATGTGAACGGGAGACGTGTTCAAATACGTCTCAGTTTTCCTCCCCTGGTACTCGGGTGCAACATTCCAGACGCTTTACTAACACTCTCCCCACTTGGAGAGTCAGCGCCTTTAACCTCCTGTTTGGCCCAGTTTGCAATTTCTGCGGAAGATGAACAGGAATAGGGAACACCAATGAGAGACTAGCTGGAGGTGTCTGGACGGGCAAATTTAACTCTCATTTCCCACCAGGAAGAGGAAATAACCAAAGGCTCAGCGTGCCGTGCCGGAACCAGATTAGGGCCTGAAGCCATCCTGCGGTGTTGCGGCCAGCTCAAAAGAAAGCGAGTTGAAGAAAGGAGCTCAGGGGCAGTGTAATTCACAAACCTGCAGCGTTATAAATGACAGCTTTCGTCCAAAAATATACTGAAGTAAGGCTGCCAAGAGGACTTGAAAGCGGGGCAGAATTGCAGGAAACCGATTTCAGGAGGTAGACTGGAATTGCATTGAAAGCATAGGAAAAGAGGCAGAACGTCCACAATGATGCACTTGGCCAAAAAGGGCGTATGCGTTTTTTCCTGAATATATTCAGGAAAAAACGCATACGCCCTTTTTGGCCAACCAAGCAAGCTTGCAAAGGAAATCTGCACTACAATGAAGTCTCACTTCCCCCCGGTCAAAAGGGCCATCTGAAAAAAGTGTAAAATCCAGAAAGGCAGGACAGGCCATGGAGAACTGGGAGCCTTGTTATGCTGATGGGCGGGATGTAAATTGCCAACAGACACTCGGGAGAAGTGTATGCTGTTTCCTGAAACATCTAAAAAACAAAGCAACAGAGCCTAGGGCACTTCCACTTATGGTCCTATAGCTTAGGGAAATTAAAATCAAAAAGACACAGCCACCCCAAAGTTTGGGACGCCTCTGTTTACAAGAACCTCGTTTACCGTACAAGTTCAATATCACAGAAAGTGAAAAATGGATAAAGAACTTGTGGTACTTACGTACAATGCAGTATCACTCAGCAATGAAATCTATGTCATCAGGCCCGTAGCAGCATAATGAGTGGATTCAGGTACGATGATTCTCACTGAAATAAGTCACACAGAAAAAGAAACATCATAAGATATCACTAATACACGGAATGTAAACTTGGCTACACAGGAACTGAATTCCAAAACAGAACAGGGTCTCAAATTTAGAAAACCAACTTATGCTTGCTTAAGGGGAAAGCTGAGTTGGGGTGCTGCATAAAACCAGAGATTGAAATGAGCACAGATAAAGTTCCTTAAGCCAAATATGGACTAGACAAGAGCTACTCCTTGCTCAACGAAATGGACTCAACACCGCATATTAAACGCCTAAGAATGTACCTGACTAGTAAGTATCTTAAAACCTATGGATTGCTATGTCTCCAAAAGAGAATCAAGCGTGTGTACAGGGGCATAAACGCAGCAGTGATAGGATTGGAGAGGTTCGGTGAGCAAATGAAGACCCTTTGAAGTCATATTGCATGGTACCCATTCCACGGGTCTCAACTCTCCAGGTTTAAGGTATTCTTCCTTCAGCTAAAACATGCATGTGGAACCCAGAGTATGATCAACCATGTGAACGGGAGACGTGTTCAAATACGTCTCAGTTTTCCTCCCCTGGTACTCGGGTGCAACATTCCAGACGCTTTACTAACACTCTCCCCACTTGGAGAGTCAGCGCCTTTAACCTCCTGTTTGGCCCAGTTTGCAATTTCTGCGGAAGATGAACAGGAATAGGGAACACCAATGAGAGACTAGCTGGAGGTGTCTGGACGGGCAAATTTAACTCTCATTTCCCACCAGGAAGAGGAAATAACCAAAGGCTCAGCGTGCCGTGCCGGAACCAGATTAGGGCCTGAAGCCATTCTGTGGTGTTGCGGCCAGCTCAAAAGAAAGCGAGTTGAAGAAAGGAGCTCAGGGGCACTGTAATTCACAAACCTGCAGAGTTATAAATGACAGCTATCGTCCAAAAATATACTGAAGTAAGGCTGCCAAGAGGACTTGAAAGCGGGGCAGAATTGCAGGAAACCGATTTCAGGAGGTAGACTGGAATTGCTTTGAAAGCATAGGAAAAGAGGCAGAACGTCCACAATGATGCACTTGGCCAAAAAGGGCGTATGCGTTTTTTCCTGAATATATTCAGGAAAAAACGCATACGCCCTTTTTGGCCAACCAAGCAAGCTTGCAAAGGAAATCTGCACTACAATGAAGTCTCACTTCCCCCCGGTCAAAAGGACCATCTGAAAAAAGTGTAAAATCCAGAAAGGCAGGACAGGCCATGGAGAACTGGGAGCCTTGTTATGCTGATGGGCGGGATGTAAATTGCCAACAGACACTCGGGAGAAGTGTATGGTGTTTCCTGAAACATCTAAACAACAAAGCAACAGAGCCTAGGGCACTTCCACTTATGGTCCTATAGCTTAGGGAAATTAAAATCAAAAAGACACAGCCACCCCAAAGTTTGGGACGCCTCTGTTTACAAGAACCTCGTTTACCGTACAAGTTCAATATCACAGAAAGTGAAAAATGGATAAAGAACTTGTGGTACTTACGTACAATGCAGTATCACTCAGCAATGAAATCTATGTCATCAGGCCTGTAGCAGCATAATGAGTGGATTCAGGTACGATGATTCTCACTGAAATAAGTCACACAGAAAAAGAAACATCATAAGATATCACTAATACACGGAATGTAAACTTGGCTACACAGGAACTGAATTCCAAAACAGAACAGTGTCTCAAATTTAGAAAACCAACTTATGCTTGCTTAAGGGGAAAGGTGAGTTGGGGTGCTGCATAAAACCAGAGATTGAAATGAGCACAGATAAAGTTCCTTAAGCCAAATATGGACTAGACAAGAGCTACTCCTTGCTCAACGAAATGGACTCAACACCGCATATTAAACGCCTAAGAATGTACCTGACTAGTAAGTATCTTAAAACCTATGGATTGCTATGTCTCCAAAAGAGAATCAAGCGTGTGTACAGGGGCATAAACGCAGCAGTGATAGGATTGGAGAGGTTCGGTGAGCAAATGAAGACCCTTTGAAGTCATATTGCATGGTACCCATTCCACGGGTCTCAACTCTCCAGGTTTAAGGTATTCTTCCTTCAGCTAAAACATGCATGTGGAACCCAGAGTATGATCAACCATGTGAACGGGAGACGTGTTCAAATACGTCTCAGTTTTCCTCCCCTGGTACTCGGGTGCAACATTCCAGACGCTTTACTAACACTCTCCCCACTTGGAGAGTCAGCGCCTTTAACCTCCTGTTTGGCCCAGTTTGCAATTTCTGCGGAAGATGAACAGGAATAGGGAACACCAATGAGAGACTAGCTGGAGGTGTCTGGACGGGCAAATTTAACTCTCATTTCCCACCAGGAAGAGGAAATAACCAAAGGCTCAGCGTGCCGTGCCGGAACCAGATTAGGGCCTGAAGCCATCCTGCGGTGTTGCGGCCAGCTCAAAAGAAAGCGAGTTGAAGAAAGGAGCTCAGGGGCACTGTAATTCACAAACCTGCAGCGTTATAAATGACAGTTTTCGTCCAAAAATATACTGAAGTAAGGCTGCCAAGAGGACTTGAAAGCGGGGCAGAATTGCAGGAAACCGATTTCAGGAGGTAGACTGGAATTGCATTGAAAGCATAGGAAAAGAGGCAGAACGTCCACAATGATGCACTTGGCCAAAAAGGGCGTATGCGTTTTTTCCTGAATATATTCAGGAAAAAACGCATACGCCCTTTTTGGCCAACCAAGCAAGCTTGCAAAGGAAATCTGCACTACAATGAAGTCTCACTTCCCCCCGGTCAAAAGGGCCATCTGAAAAAAGTGTAAAATCCAGAAAGGCAGGACAGGCCATGGAGAACTGGGAGCCTTGTTATGCTGATGGGCGGGATGTAAATTGCCAACAGACACTCGGGAGAAGTGTATGGTGTTTCCTGAAACATCTAAAAAACAAAGCAACAGAGCCTAGGGCACTTCCACTTATGGTCCTATAGCTTAGGGAAATTAAAATCAAAAAGACACAGCCACCCCAAAGTTTGGGACGCCTCTGTTTACAAGAACCTCGTTTACCGTACAAGTTCAATATCACAGAAAGTGAAAAATGGATAAAGAACTTGTGGTACTTACGTACAATGCAGTATCACTCAGCAATGAAATCTATGTCATCAGGCCCGTAGCAGCATAATGAGTGGATTCAGGTACGATGATTCTCACTGAAATAAGTCACACAGAAAAAGAAACATCATAAGATATCACTAATACACGGAATGTAAACTTGGCTACACAGGAACTGAATTCCAAAACAGAACAGGGTCTCAAATTTAGAAAACCAACTTATGCTTGCTTAAGGGGAAAGGTGAGTTGGGGTGCTGCATAAAACCAGAGATTGAAATGAGCACAGATAAAGTTCCTTAAGCCAAATATGGACTAGACAAGAGCTACTCCTTGCTCAACGAAATGGACTCAACACCGCATATTAAACGCCTAAGAATGTACCTGACTAGTAAGTATCTTAAAACCTATGGATTGCTATGTCTCCAAAAGAGAATCAAGCGTGTGTACAGGGGCATAAACACAGCAGTGATAGGATTGGAGAGGTTCGGTGAGCAAATGAAGACCCTTTGAAGTCATATTGCATGGTACCCATTCCACAGGTCTCAACTCTCCAGGTTTAAGGTATTCTTCCTTCAGCTAAAACATGCATGTGGAACCCAGAGTATGATCAACCATGTGAACGGGAGACTTGTTCAAATACGTCTCAGTTTTCCTCCCCTGGTACTCGGGTGCAACATTCCAGACGCTTTACTAACACTCTCCCCACTTGGAGAGTCAGCGCCTTTAACCTCCTGTTTGGCCCAGTTTGCAATTTCTGCGGAAGATGAACAGGAATAGGGAACACCAATGAGAGACTAGCTGGAGGTGTCTGGACGGGCAAATTTAACTCTCATTTCCCACCAGGAAGAGGAAATAACCAAAGGCTCAGCGTGCCGTGCCGGAACCAGATTAGGGCCTGAAGCCATCCTGCGGTGTTGCGGCCAGCTCAAAAGAAAGCGAGTTGAAGAAAGGAGCTCAGGGGCACTGTAATTCACAAACCTGCAGCGTTATAAATGACAGCTTTCGTCCAAAAATATACTGAAGTAAGGCTGCCAAGAGGACTTGAAAGCGGGGCAGAATTGCAGGAAACCGATTTCAGGAGGTAGACTGGAATTGCATTGAAAGCATAGGAAAAGAGGCAGAACGTCCACAATGATGCACTTGGCCAAAAAGGGCGTATGCGTTTTTTCCTGAATATATTCAGGAAAAAACGCATACGCCCTTTTTGGCCAACCAAGCAAGCTTGCAAAGGAAATCTGCACTACAATGAAGTCTCACTTCCCCCCGGTCAAAAGGGCCATCTGAAAAAAGTGTAAAATCCAGAAAGGCAGGACAGGCCATGGAGAACTGGGAGCCTTGTTATGCTGATGGGCGGGATGTAAATTGCCAACAGACACTCGGGAGAAGTGTATGGTGTTTCCTGAAACATCTAAAAAACAAAGCAACAGAGACTAGGGCACTTCCACTTATGGTCCTATAGCTTAGGGAAATTAAAATCAAAAAGACACAGCCACCCCAAAGTTTGGGACGCCTCTGTTTACAAGAACCTCGTTTACCGTACAAGTTCAATATCACAGAAAGTGAAAAATGGATAAAGAACTTGTGGTACTTACGTACAATGCAGTATCACTCAGCAATGAAATCTATGTCATCAGGCCCGTAGCAGCATAATGAGTGGATTCAGGTACGATGATTCTCACTGAAATAAGTCACACAGAAAAAGAAACATCATAAGATATCACTAATACACGGAATGTAAACTTGGCTACACAGGAACTGAATTCCAAAACAGAACAGGGTCTCAAATTTAGAAAACCAACTTATGCTTGCTTAAGGGGAAAGGTGAGTTGGGGTGCTGCATAAAACCAGAGATTGAAATGAGCACAGATAAAGTTCCTTAAGCCAAATATGGACTAGACAAGAGCTACTCCTTGCTCAACGAAATGGACTCAACACCGCATATTAAACGCCTAAGAATGTACCTGACTAGTAAGTATCTTAAAACCTATGGATTGCTATGTCTCCAAAAGAGAATCAAGCGTGTGTACAGGGGCATAAACGCAGCAGTGATAGGATTGGAGAGGTTCGGTGAGCAAATGAAGACCCTTTGAAGTCATATTGCATGGTACCCATTCCACGGGTCTCAACTCTCCAGGTTTAAGGTATTCTTCCTTCAGCTAAAACATGCATGTGGAACCCAGAGTATGATCAACCATGTGAACGGGAGACGTGTTCAAATACGTCTCAGTTTTCCTCCCCTGGTACTCGGGTGCAACATTCCAGACGCTTTACTAACACTCTCCCCACTTGGAGAGTCAGCGCCTTTAACCTCCTGTTTGGCCCAGTTTGCAATTTCTGCGGAAGATGAACAGGAATAGGGAACACCAATGAGAGACTAGCTGGAGGTGTCTGGACGGGCAAATTTAACTCTCATTTCCCACCAGGAAGAGGAAATAACCAAAGGCTCAGCGTGCCGTGCCGGAACCAGATTAGGGCCTGAAGCCATCCTGCGGTGTTGCGGCCAGCTCAAAAGAAAGCGAGTTGAAGAAAGGAGCTCAGGGGCACTGTAATTCACAAACCTGCAGCGTTATAAATGACAGCTTTCGTCCAAAAATATACTGAAGTAAGGCTGCCAAGAGGACTTGAAAGCGGGGCAGAATTGCAGGAAACCGATTTCAGGAGGTAGACTGGAATTGCATTGAAAGCATAGGAAAAGAGGCAGAACGTCCACAATGATGCACTTGGCCAAAAAGGGCGTATGCGTTTTTTCCTGAATATATTCAGGAAAAAACGCATACGCCCTTTTTGGCCAACCAAGCAAGCTTGCAAAGGAAATCTGCACTACAATGAAGTCTCACTTCCCCCCGGTCAAAAGGGCCATCTGAAAAAAGTGTAAAATCCAGAAAGGCAGGACAGGCCATGGAGAACTGGGAGCCTTGTTATGCTGATGGGCGGGATGTAAATTGCCAACAGACACTCGGGAGAAGTGTATGGTGTTTCCTGAAACATCTAAAAAACAAAGCAACAGAGCCTAGGGCACTTCCACTTATGGTCCTATAGCTTAGGGAAATTAAAATCAAAAAGACACAGCCACCCCAAAGTTTGGGACGCCTCTGTTTACAAGAACCTCGTTTACCGTACAAGTTCAATATCACAGAAAGTGAAAAATGGATAAAGAACTTGTGGTACTTACGTACAATGCAGTATCACTCAGCAATGAAATCTATGTCATCAGGCCCGTAGCAGCATAATGAGTGGATTCAGGTACGATGATTCTCACTGAAATAAGTCACACAGAAAAAGAAACATCATAAGATATCACTAATACACGGAATGTAAACTTGGCTACACAGGAACTGAATTCCAAAACAGAACAGGGTCTCAAATTTAGAAAACCAACTTATGCTTGCTTAAGGGGAAAGGTGAGTTGGGGTGCTGCATAAAACCAGAGATTGAAATGAGCACAGATAAAGTTCCTTAAGCCAAATATGGACTAGACAAGAGCTACTCCTTGCTCAACGAAATGGACTCAACACCCCATATTAAACGCCTAAGAATGTACCTGACTAGTAAGTATCTTAAAACCTATGGATTGCTATGTCTCCAAAAGAGAATCAAGCGTGTGTACAGGGGCATAAACGCAGCAGTGATAGGATTGGAGAGGTTCGGTGAGCAAATGAAGACCCTTTGAAGTCATATTGCATGGTACCCATTCCACGGGTCTCAACTCTCCAGGTTTAAGGTATTCTTCCTTCAGCTAAAACATGCATGTGGAACCCAGAGTATGATCAACCATGTGAACGGGAGACGTGTTCAAATATGTCTCAGTTTTCCTCCCCTGGTACTCGGGTGCAACATTCCAGACGCTTTACTAACACTCTCCCCACTTGGAGAGTCAGCGCCTTTAACCTCCTGTTTGGCCCAGTTTGCAATTTCTGCGGAAGATGAACTGGAATAGTGAGAACCAATGAGAGACTAGCAGGAGGTGTCTGGACGGGCAAATTTAACTCTCATTTCCCACCAGGAAGAGGAAATAACCAAAGGCTGAGCGTGCCGTGCCGGAACCAGATTAGGGCCTGAAGCCATTCTGTGGTGTTGCGGCCAGCTCAAAAGAAAGCGAGTTGAAGAAAGGAGCTCAGGGGCACTGTAATTCACAAACCTGCAGAGTTATAAATGACAGCTATCGTCCAAAAATATACTGAAGTAAGGCTGCCAAGAGGACTTGAAAGCGGGGCAGAATTGCAGGAAACCGATTTCAGGAGGTAGACTGGAATTGCTTTGAAAGCATAGGAAAAGAGGCAGAACGTCCACAATGATGCACTTGGCCAAAAAGGGCGTATGCGTTTTTTCCTGAATATATTCAGGAAAAAACGCATACGCCCTTTTTGGTCAACCAAGCAAGCTTGCAAAGGAAATCTGCACTACAATGAAGTCTCACTTCCCCCCGGTCAAAAGGGCCATCTGAAAAAAGTGTAAAATCCAGAAAGGCAGGACAGGCCATGGAGAACTGGGAGCCTTGTTATGCTGATGGGCGGGATGTAAACTGCCAACAGACACTCGGGAGAAGTGTATGGTGTTTCCTGAAACATCTAAAAAACAAAGCAACAGAGCCTAGGGCACTTCCACTTATGGTCCTATAGCTTAGGGAAATTAAAATCAAAAAGACACAGCCACCCCAAAGTTTGGGACGCCTCTGTTTACAAGAACCTCGTTTACCGTACAAGTTCAATATCACAGAAAGTGAAAAATGGATAAAGAACTTGTGGTACTTACGTACAATGCAGTATCACTCAGCAATGAAATCTATGTCATCAGGCCCGTAGCAGCATAATGAGTGGATTCAGGTACGATGATTCTCACTGAAATAAGTCACACAGAAAAAGAAACATCATAAGATATCACTAATACACGGAATGTAAACTTGGCTACACAGGAACTGAATTACAGAACAGAACAGGGTCTCAAATTTAGAAAACCAACTTATGCTTGCTTAAGGGGAAAGGTGAGTTGGGGTGCTGCATAAAACCAGAGATTGAAATGAGCACAGATAAAGTTCCTTAAGCCAAATATGGAATAGACAAGAGCTACTCCTTGCTCAACGAAATGGACTCAACACCGCATATTAAACGCCTAAGAATGTACCTGACTAGTAAGTATCTTAAAACCTATGGATTGCTATGTCTCCAAAAGAGAATCAAGCGTGTGTACAGGGGCATAAACGCAGCAGTGATAGGATTGGAGAGGTTCGGTGAGCAAATGAAGACCCTTTGAAGTCATATTGCATGGTACCCATTCCACGGGTCTCAACTCTCCAGGTTTAAGGTATTCTTCCTTCAGCTAAAACATGCATGTGGAACCCAGAGTATGATCAACCATGTGAACGGGAGACGTGTTCAAATACGTCTCAGTTTTCCTCCCCTGGTACTCGGGTGCAACATTCCAGACGCTTTACTAACACTCTCCCCACTTGGAGAGTCAGCGCCTTTAACCTCCTGTTTGGCCCAGTTTGCAATTTCTGCGGAAGATGAACAGGAATAGGGAACACCAATGAGAGACTAGCTGGAGGTGTCTGGACGGGCAAATTTAACTCTCATTTCCCACCAGGAAGAGGAAATAACCAAAGGCTCAGCGTGCCGTGCCGGAACCAGATTAGGGCCTGAAGCCATCCTGCGGTGTTGCGGCCAGCTCAAAAGAAAGCGAGTTGAAGAAAGGAGCTCAGGGGCACTGTAATTCACAAACCTGCAGCGTTATAAATGACAGCTTTCGTCCAAAAATATACTGAAGTAAGGCTGCCAAGAGGACTTGAAAGCGGGGCAGAATTGCAGGAAACCGATTTCAGGAGGTAGACTGGAATTGCATTGAAAGCATAGGAAAAGAGGCAGAACGTCCACAATGATGCACTTGGCCAAAAAGGGCGTATGCGTTTTTTCCTGAATATATTCAGGAAAAAACGCATACGCCCTTTTTGGCCAACCAAGCAAGCTTGCAAAGGAAATCTGCACTACAATGAAGTCTCACTTCCCCCCGGTCAAAAGGGCCATCTGAAAAAAGTGTAAAATCCAGAAAGGCAGGACAGGCCATGGAGAACTGGGAGCCTTGTTATGCTGATGGGCGGGATGTAAATTGCCAACAGACACTCGGGAGAAGTGTATGGTGTTTCCTGAAACATCTAAAAAACAAAGCAACAGAGCCTAGGGCACTTCCACTTATGGTCCTATAGCTTAGGGAAATTAAAATCAAAAAGACACAGCCACCCCAAAGTTTGGGACGCCTCTGTTTACAAGAACCTCGTTTACCGTACAAGTTCAATATCACAGAAAGTGAAAAATGGATAAAGAACTTGTGGTACTTACGTACAATGCAGTATCACTCAGCAATGAAATCTATGTCATCAGGCCCGTAGCAGCATAATGAGTGGATTCAGGTACGATGATTCTCACTGAAATAAGTCACACAGAAAAAGAAACATCATAAGATATCACTAATACACGGAATGTAAACTTGGCTACACAGGAACTGAATTCCAAAACAGAACAGGGTCTCAAATTTAGAAAACCAACTTATGCTTGCTTAAGGGGAAAGCTGAGTTGGGGTGCTGCATAAAACCAGAGATTGAAATGAGCACAGATAAAGTTCCTTAAGCCAAATATGGACTAGACAAGAGCTACTCCTTGCTCAACGAAATGGACTCAACACCGCATATTAAACGCCTAAGAATGTACCTGACTAGTAAGTATCTTAAAACCTATGGATTGCTATGTCTCCAAAAGAGAATCAAGCGTGTGTACAGGGGCATAAACGCAGCAGTGATAGGATTGGAGAGGTTCGGTGAGCAAATGAAGACCCTTTGAAGTCATATTGCATGGTACCCATTCCACGGGTCTCAACTCTCCAGGTTTAAGGTATTCTTCCTTCAGCTAAAACATGCATGTGGAACCCAGAGTATGATCAACCATGTGAACGGGAGACGTGTTCAAATACGTCTCAGTTTTCCTCCCCTGGTACTCGGGTGCAACATTCCAGACGCTTTACTAACACTCTCCCCACTTGGAGAGTCAGCGCCTTTAACCTCCTGTTTGGCCCAGTTTGCAATTTCTGCGGAAGATGAACAGGAATAGGGAACACCAATGAGAGACTAGCTGGAGGTGTCTGGACGGGCAAATTTAACTCTCATTTCCCACCAGGAAGAGGAAATAACCAAAGGCTCAGCGTGCCGTGCCGGAACCAGATTAGGGCCTGAAGCCATTCTGTGGTGTTGCGGCCAGCTCAAAAGAAAGCGAGTTGAAGAAAGGAGCTCAGGGGCACTGTAATTCACAAACCTGCAGAGTTATAAATGACAGCTATCGTCCAAAAATATACTGAAGTAAGGCTGCCAAGAGGACTTGAAAGCGGGGCAGAATTGCAGGAAACCGATTTCAGGAGGTAGACTGGAATTGCTTTGAAAGCATAGGAAAAGAGGCAGAACGTCCACAATGATGCACTTGGCCAAAAAGGGCGTATGCGTTTTTTCCTGAATATATTCAGGAAAAAACGCATACGCCCTTTTTGGCCAACCAAGCAAGCTTGCAAAGGAAATCTGCACTACAATGAAGTCTCACTTCCCCCCGGTCAAAAGGGCCATCTGAAAAAAGTGTAAAATCCAGAAAGGCAGGACAGGCCATGGAGAACTGGGAGCCTTGTTATGCTGATGGGCGGGATGTAAACTGCCAACAGACACTCGGGAGAAGTGTATGGTGTTTCCTGAAACATCTAAAAAACAAAGCAACAGAGCCTAGGGCACTTCCACTTATGGTCCTATAGCTTAGGGAAATTAAAATCAAAAAGACACAGCCACCCCAAAGTTTGGGACGCCTCTGTTTACAAGAACCTCGTTTACCGTACAAGTTCAATATCACAGAAAGTGAAAAATGGATAAAGAACTTGTGGTACTTACGTACAATGCAGTATCACTCAGCAATGAAATCTATGTCATCAGGCCCGTAGCAGCATAATGAGTGGATTCAGGTACGATGATTCTCACTGAAATAAGTCACACAGAAAAAGAAACATCATAAGATATCACTAATACACGGAATGTAAACTTGGCTACACAGGAACTGAATTCCAAAACAGAACAGGGTCTCAAATTTAGAAAACCAACTTATGCTTGCTTAAGGGGAAAGCTGAGTTGGGGTGCTGCATAAAACCAGAGATTGAAATGAGCACAGATAAAGTTCCTTAAGCCAAATATGGACTAGACAAGAGCTACTCCTTGCTCAACGAAATGGACTCAACACCGCATATTAAACGCCTAAGAATGTACCTGACTAGTAAGTATCTTAAAACCTATGGATTGCTATGTCTCCAAAAGAGAATCAAGCGTGTGTACAGGGGCATAAACGCAGCAGTGATAGGATTGGAGAGGTTCGGTGAGCAAATGAAGACCCTTTGAAGTCATATTGCATGGTACCCATTCCACGGGTCTCAACTCTCCAGGTTTAAGGTATTCTTCCTTCAGCTAAAACATGCATGTGGAACCCAGAGTATGATCAACCATGTGAACGGGAGACGTGTTCAAATACGTCTCAGTTTTCCTCCCCTGGTACTCGGGTGCAACATTCCAGACGCTTTACTAACACTCTCCCCACTTGGAGAGTCAGCGCCTTTAACCTCCTGTTTGGCCCAGTTTGCAATTTCTGCGGAAGATGAACAGGAATAGGGAACACCAATGAGAGACTAGCTGGAGGTGTCTGGACGGGCAAATTTAACTCTCATTTCCCACCAGGAAGAGGAAATAACCAAAGGCTCAGCGTGCCGTGCCGGAACCAGATTAGGGCCTGAAGCCATTCTGTGGTGTTGCGGCCAGCTCAAAAGAAAGCGAGTTGAAGAAAGGAGCTCAGGGGCACTGTAATTCACAAACCTGCAGAGTTATAAATGACAGCTATCGTCCAAAAATATACTGAAGTAAGGCTGCCAAGAGGACTTGAAAGCGGGGCAGAATTGCAGGAAACCGATTTCAGGAGGTAGACTGGAATTGCTTTGAAAGCATAGGAAAAGAGGCAGAACGTCCACAATGATGCACTTGGCCAAAAAGGGCGTATGCGTTTTTTCCTGAATATATTCAGGAAAAAACGCATACGCCCTTTTTGGCCAACCAAGCAAGCTTGCAAAGGAAATCTGCACTACAATGAAGTCTCACTTCCCCCCGGTCAAAAGGGCCATCTGAAAAAAGTGTAAAATCCAGAAAGGCAGGACAGGCCATGGAGAACTGGGAGCCTTGTTATGCTGATGGGCGGGATGTAAACTGCCAACAGACACTCGGGAGAAGTGTATGGTGTTTCCTGAAACATCTAAAAAACAAAGCAACAGAGCCTAGGGCACTTCCACTTATGGTCCTATAGCTTAGGGAAATTAAAATCAAAAAGACACAGCCACCCCAAAGTTTGGGACGCCTCTGTTTACAAGAACCTCGTTTACCGTACAAGTTCAATATCACAGAAAGTGAAAAATGGATAAAGAACTTGTGGTACTTACGTACAATGCAGTATCACTCAGCAATGAAATCTATGTCATCAGGCCCGTAGCAGCATAATGAGTGGATTCAGGTACGATGATTCTCACTGAAATAAGTCACACAGAAAAAGAAACATCATAAGATATCACTAATACACGGAATGTAAACTTGGCTACACAGGAACTGAATTACAGAACAGAACAGGGTCTCAAATTTAGAAAACCAACTTATGCTTGCTTAAGGGGAAAGGTGAGTTGGGGTGCTGCATAAAACCAGAGATTGAAATGAGCACAGATAAAGTTCCTTAAGCCAAATATGGACTAGACAAGAGCTACTCCTTGCTCAACGAAATGGACTCAACACCGCATATTAAACGCCTAAGAATGTACCTGACTAGTAAGTATCTTAAAACCTATGGATTGCTATGTCTCCAAAAGAGAATCAAGCGTGTGTACAGGGGCATAAACGCAGCAGTGATAGGATTGGAGAGGTTCGGTGAGCAAATGAAGACCCTTTGAAGTCATATTGCATGGTACCCATTCCACGGGTCTCAACTCTCCAGGTTTAAGGTATTCTTCCTTCAGCTAAAACATGCATGTGGAACCCAGAGTATGATCAACCATGTGAACGGGAGACGTGTTCAAATATGTCTCAGTTTTCCTCCCCTGGTACTCGGGTGCAACATTCCAGATGCTTTACTAACACTCTCCCCACTTGGAGAGTCAGCGCCTTTAACCTCCTGTTTGGCCCAGTTTGCAATTTCTGCGGAAGATGAACAGGAATAGGGAACACCAATGAGAGACTAGCTGGAGGTGTCTGGACGGGCAAATTTAACTCTCATTTCCCACCAGGAAGAGGAAATAACCAAAGGCTCAGCGTGCCGGGCCGGAACCAGATTAGGGCCTGAAGCCATCCTGCGGTGTTGCGGCCAGCTCAAAAGAAAGCGAGTTGAAGAAAGGAGCTCAGGGGCACTGTAATTCACAAACCTGCAGAGTTATAAATGACAGCTATCGTCCAAAAATATACTGAACTAAGGCTGCCAAGAGGACTTGAAAGCGGGGCAGAATTGCAGGAAACCGATTTCAGGAGGTAGACTGGAATTGCATTGAAAGCATAGGAAAAGAGGCAGAACGCCCACAATGATGCACTTGGCCAAAAAGGGCGTATGTGTTTTTTCCTGAATATATTCAGGAAAAAACGCATACGCCCTTTTTGGCCAACCAAGCAAGCTTGCAAAGGAAATCTGCACTACAATGAAGTCTCACTTCCCCCCGGTCAAAAGGGCCATCTGAAAAAAGTGTAAAATCCAGAAAGGCAGGACAGGCCATGGAGAACTGGGAGCCTTGTTATGCTGATGGGCGGGATGTAAATTGCCAACAGACACTCGGGAGAAGTGTATGGTGTTTCCTGAAACATCTAAACAACAAAGCAACAGAGCCTAGGGCACTTCCACTTATGGTCCTATAGCTTAGGGAAATTAAAATCAAAAAGACACAGCCACCCCAAAGTTTGGGACGCCTCTGTTTACAAGAACCTCGTTTACCGTACAAGTTCAATATCACAGAAAGTGAAAAATGGATAAAGAACTTGTGGTACTTACGTACAATGCAGTATCACTCAGCAATGAAATCTATGTCATCAGGCCCGTAGCAGCATAATGAGTGGATTCAGGTACGATGATTCTCACTGAAATAAGTCACACAGAAAAAGAAACATCATAAGATATCACTAATACACGGAATGTAAACTTGGCTACACAGGAACTGAATTCCAAAACAGAACAGGGTCTCAAATTTAGAAAACCAACTTATGCTTGCTTAAGGGGAAAGGTGAGTTGGGGTGCTGCATAAAACCAGAGATTGAAATGAGCACAGATAAAGTTCCTTAAGCCAAATATGGACTAGACAAGAGCTACTCCTTGCTCAACGAAATGGACTCAACACCGCATATTTAACGCCTAAGAATGTACCTGACTAGTAAGTATCTTAAAACCTATGGATTGCTATGTCTCCAAAAGAGAATCAAGCGTGTGTACAGGGGCATAAACGCAGCAGTGATAGGATTGGAGAGGTTCGGTGAGCAAATGAAGACCCTTTGAAGTCATATTGCATGGCACCCATTCCACGGGTCTCAACTCTCCAGGTTTAAGGTATTCTTCCTTCAGCTAAAACATGCATGTGGAACCCAGAGTATGATCAACCATGTGAACGGGAGACGTGTTCAAATACGTCTCAGTTTTCCTCCCCTGGTACTCGGGTGCAACATTCCAGACGCTTTACTAACACTCTCCCCACTTGGAGAGTCAGCGCCTTTAACCTCCTGTTTGGCCCAGTTTGCAATTTCTGCGGAAGATGAACAGGAATAGGGAACACCAATGAGAGACTAGCTGGAGGTGTCTGGACGGGCAAATTTAACTCTCATTTCCCACCAGGAAGAGGAAATAACCAAAGGCTCAGCGTGCCGGGCCGGAACCAGATTAGGGCCTGAAGCCATCCTGCGGTGTTGCGGCCAGCTCAAAAGAAAGCGAGTTGAAGAAAGGAGCTCAGGGGCACTGTAATTCACAAACCTGCAGCGTTATAAATGACAGCTTTCGTCCAAAAATATACTGAAGTAAGGCTGCCAAGAGGACTTGAAAGCGGGGCAGAATTGCAGGAAACCGATTTCAGGAGGTAGACTGGAATTGCATTGAAAGCATAGGAAAAGAGGCAGAACGTCCACAATGATGCACTTGGCCAAAAAGGGCGTATGCGTTTTTTCCTGAATATATTCAGGAAAAAACGCATACGCCCTTTTTGGCCAACCAAGCAAGCTTGCAAAGGAAATCTGCACTACAATGAAGTCTCACTTCCCCCCGGTCAAAAGGGCCATCTGAAAAAAGTGTAAAATCCAGAAAGGCAGGACAGGCCATGGAGAACTGGGAGCCTTGTTATGCTGATGGGCGGGATGTAAATTGCCAACAGACACTCGGGAGAAGTGTATGGTGTTTCCTGAAACATCTATACAACAAAGCAACAGAGCCTAGGGCACTTCCACTTATGGTCCTATAGCTTAGGGAAATTAAAATCAAAAAGACACAGCCACCCCAAAGTTTGGGACGCCTCTGTTTACAAGAACCTCGTTTACCGTACAAGTTCAATATCACAGAAAGTGAAAAATGGATAAAGAACTTGTGGTACTTACGTACAATGCAGTATCACTCAGCAATGAAATCTATGTCATCAGGCCCGTAGCAGCATAATGAGTGGATTCAGGTACGATGATTCTCACTGAAATAAGTCACACAGAAAAAGAAACATCATAAGATATCACTAATACACGGAATGTAAACTTGGCTACACAGGAACTGAATTACAGAACAGAACAGGGTCTCAAATTTAGAAAACCAACTTATGCTTGCTTAAGGGGAAAGGTGAGTTGGGGTGCTGCATAAAACCAGAGATTGAAACGAGCACAGATAAAGTTCCTTAAGCCAAATATGGACTAGACAAGAGCTACTCCTTGCTCAACGAAATGGACTCAACACCCCATATTAAACGCCTAAGAATGTACCTGACTAGTAAGTATCTTAAAACCTATGGATTGCTATGTCTCCAAAAGAGAATCAAGCGTGTGTACAGGGGCATAAACGCAGCAGTGATAGGATTGGAGAGGTTCGGTGAGCAAATGAAGACCCTTTGAAGTCATATTGCATGGTACCCATTCCACGGGTCTCAACTCTCCAGGTTTAAGGTATTCTTCCTTCAGCTAAAACATGCATGTGGAACCCAGAGTATGATCAACCATGTGAACGGGAGACGTGTTCAAATATGTCTCAGTTTTCCTCCCCTGGTACTCGGGTGCAACATTCCAGACGCTTTACTAACACTCTCCCCACTTGGAGAGTCAGCGCCTTTAACCTCCTGTTTGGCCCAGTTTGCAATTTCTGCGGAAGATGAACAGGAATAGGGAACACCAATGAGAGACTAGCTGGAGGTGTCTGGACGGGCAAATTTAACTCTCATTTCCCACCAGGAAGAGGAAATAACCAAAGGCTCAGCGTGCCGGGCCGGAACCAGATTAGGGCCTGAAGCCATCCTGCGGTGTTGCGGCCAGCTCAAAAGAAAGCGAGTTGAAGAAAGGAGCTCAGGGGCACTGTAATTCACAAACCTGCAGAGTTATAAATGACAGCTATCGTCCAAAAATATACTGAAGTAAGGCTGCCAAGAGGACTTGAAAGCGGGGCAGAATTGCAGGAAACCGATTTCAGGAGGTAGACTGGAATTGCATTGAAAGCATAGGAAAAGAGGCAGAACGCCCACAATGATGCACTTGGCCAAAAAGGGCGTATGTGTTTTTTCCTGAATATATTCAGGAAAAAACGCATACGCCCTTTTTGGCCAACCAAGCAAGCTTGCAAAGGAAATCTGCACTACAATGAAGTCTCACTTCCCCCCGGTCAAAAGGGCCATCTTAAAAAAGTGTAAAATCCAGAAAGGCAGGACAGGCCATGGAGAACTGGGAGCCTTGTTATGCTGATGGGCGGGATGTAAATTGCCAACAGACACTCGGGAGAAGTGTATGGTGTTTCCTGAAACATCTAAACAACAAAGCAACAGAGCCTAGGGCACTTCCACTTATGGTCCTATAGCTTAGGGAAATTAAAATCAAAAAGACACAGCCACCCCAAAGTTTGGGACGCCTCTGTTTACAAGAACCTCGTTTACCGTACAAGTTCAATATCACAGAAAGTGAAAAATGGATAAAGAACTTGTGGTACTTACGTACAATGCAGTATCACTCAGCAATGAAATCTATGTCATCAGGCCCGTAGCAGCATAATGAGTGGATTCAGGTACGATGATTCTCACTGAAATAAGTCACACAGAAAAAGAAACATCATAAGATATCACTAATACACGGAATGTAAACTTGGCTACACAGGAACTGAATTCCAAAACAGAACAGGGTCTCAAATTTAGAAAACCAACTTATGCTTGCTTAAGGGGAAAGGTGAGTTGGGGTGCTGCATAAAACCAGAGATTGAAATGAGCACAGATAAAGTTCCTTAAGCCAAATATGGACTAGACAAGAGCTACTCCTTGCTCAACGAAATGGACTCAACACCGCATATTTAACGCCTAAGAATGTACCTGACTAGTAAGTATCTTAAAACCTATGGATTGCTATGTCTCCAAAAGAGAATCAAGCATGTGTACAGGGGCATAAACGCAGCAGTGATAGGATTGGAGAGGTTCGGTGAGCTAATGAAGACCCTTTGAAGTCATATTGCATGGTACCCATTCCACGGGTCTCAACTCTCCAGGTTTAAGGTATTCTTCCTTCAGCTAAAACATGCATGTGGAACCCAGAGTATGATCAACCATGTGAACGGGAGACGTGTTCAAATACGTCTCAGTTTTCCTCCCCTGGTACTCGGGTGCAACATTCCAGACGCTTTACTAACACTCTCCCCACTTGGAGAGTCAGCGCCTTTAACCTCCTGTTTGGCCCAGTTTGCAATTTCTGCGGAAGATGAACAGGAATAGGGAACACCAATGAGAGACTAGCTGGAGGTGTCTGGACGGGCAAATTTAACTCTCATTTCCCACCAGGAAGAGGAAATAACCAAAGGCTCAGCGTGCCGTGCCGGAACCAGATTAGGGCCTGAAGCCATCCTGCGGTGTTGCGGCCAGCTCAAAAGAAAGCGAGTTGAAGAAAGGAGCTCAGGGGCACTGTAATTCACAAACGTGCAGCGTTATAAATGACAGCTTTCGTCCAAAAATATACTGAAGTAAGGCTGCCAAGAGGACTTGAAAGCGGGGCAGAATTGCAGGAAACCGATTTCAGGAGGTAGACTGGAATTGCATTGAAAGCATAGGAAAAGAGGCAGAACGTCCACAATGATGCACTTGGCCAAAAAGGGCGTATGCGTTTTTTCCTGAATATATTCAGGAAAAAACGCATACGCCCTTTTTGGCCAACCAAGCAAGCTTGCAAAGGAAATCTGCACTACAATGAAGTCTCACTTCCCCCCGGTCAAAAGGGCCATCTGAAAAAAGTGTAAAATCCAGAAAGGCAGGACAGGCCATGGAGAACTGGGAGCCTTGTTATGCTGATGGGCGGGATGTAAATTGCCAACAGACACTCGGGAGAAGTGTATGGTGTTTCCTGAAACATCTATACAACAAAGCAACAGAGCCTAGGGCACTTCCACTTATGGTCCTATAGCTTAGGGAAATTAAAATCAAAAAGACACAGCCACCCCAAAGTTTGGGACGCCTCTGTTTACAAGAACCTCGTTTACCGTACAAGTTCAATATCACAGAAAGTGAAAAATGGATAAAGAACTTGTGGTACTTACGTACAATGCAGTATCACTCAGCAATGAAATCTATGTCATCAGGCCCGTAGCAGCATAATGAGTGGATTCAGGTACGATGATTCTCACTGAAATAAGTCACACAGAAAAAGAAACATCATAAGATATCACTAATACACGGAATGTAAACTTGGCTACACAGGAACTGAATTCCAAAACAGAACAGGGTCTCAAATTTAGAAAACCAACTTATGCTTGCTTAAGGGGAAAGGTGAGTTGGGGTGCTGCATAAAACCAGAGATTGAAATGAGCACAGATAAAGTTCCTTAAGCCAAATATGGACTAGACAAGAGCTACTCCTTGCTCAACGAAATGGACTCAACACCCCATATTAAACGCCTAAGAATGTACCTGACTAGTAAGTATCTTAAAACCTATGGATTGCTATGTCTCCAAAAGAGAATCAAGCGTGTGTACAGGGGCATAAACGCAGCAGTGATAGGATTGGAGAGGTTCGGTGAGCAAATGAAGACCCTTTGAAGTCATATTGCATGGTACCCATTCCACGGGTCTCAACTATCCAGGTTTAAGGTATTCTTCCTTCAGCTAAAACATGCATGTGGAACCCAGAGTATGATCAACCATGTGAACGGGAGACGTGTTCAAATATGTCTCAGTTTTCCTCCCCTGGTACTCGGGTGCAACATTCCAGACGCTTTACTAACACTCTCCCCACTTGGAGAGTCAGCGCCTTTAACCTCCTGTTTGGCCCAGTTTGCAATTTCTGCGGAAGATGAACAGGAATAGGGAACACCAATGAGAGACTAGCTGGAGGTGTCTGGACGGGCAAATTTAACTCTCATTTCCCACCAGAAAGAGGAAATAACCAAAGGCTCAGCGTGCCGGGCCGGAACCAGATTAGGGCCTGAAGCCATCCTGCGGTGTTGCGGCCAGCTCAAAAGAAAGCGAGTTGAAGAAAGGAGCTCAGGGGCACTGTAATTCACAAACCTGCAGAGTTATAAATGACAGCTATCGTCCAAAAATATACTGAAGTAAGGCTGCCAAGAGGACTTGAAAGCGGGGCAGAATTGCAGGAAACCGATTTCAGGAGGTAGACTGGAATTGCATTGAAAGCATAGGAAAAGAGGCAGAACGCCCACAATGATGCACTTGGCCAAAAAGGGCGTATGCGTTTTTTCCTGAATATATTCAGGAAAAAACGCATACGCCCTTTTTGGCCAACCAAGCAAGCTTGCAAAGGAAATCTGCACTACAATGAAGTCTCACTTCCCCCCGGTCAAAAGGGCCATCTGAAAAAAGTGTAAAATCCAGAAAGGCAGGACAGGCCATGGAGAACTGGGAGCCTTGTTATGCTGATGGGCGGGATGTAAATTGCCAACAGACACTCGGGAGAAGTGTATGGTGTTTCCTGAAACATCTAAACAACAAAGCAACAGAGCCTAGGGCACTTCCACTTATGGTCCTATAGCTTAGGGAAATTAAAATCAAAAAGACACAGCCACTCCAAAGTTTGGGACGCCTCTGTTTACAAGAACCTCGTTTACCGTACAAGTTCAATATCACAGAAAGTGAAAAATGGATAAAGAACTTGTGGTACTTACGTACAATGCAGTATCACTCAGCAATGAAATCTATGTCATCAGGCCCGTAGCAGCATAATGAGTGGATTCAGGTACGATGATTCTCACTGAAATAAGTCACACAGAAAAAGAAACATCATAAGATATCACTAATACACGGAATGTAAACTTGGCTACACAGGAACTGAATTCCAAAACAGAACAGGGTCTCAAATTTAGAAAACCAACTTATGCTTGCTTAAGGGGAAAGGTGAGTTGGGGTGCTGCATAAAACCAGAGATTGAAATGAGCACAGATAAAGTTCCTTAAGCCAAATATGGACTAGACAAGAGCTACTCCTTGCTCAACGAAATGGACTCAACACCGCATATTTAACGCCTAAGAATGTACCTGACTAGTAAGTATCTTAAAACCTATGGATTGCTATGTCTCCAAAAGAGAATCAAGCGTGTGTACAGGGGCATAAACGCAGCAGTGATAGGATTGGAGAGGTTCGGTGAGCAAATGAAGACCCTTTGAAGTCATATTGCATGGTACCCATTCCACGGGTCTCAACTCTCCAGGTTTAAGGTATTCTTCCTTCAGCTAAAACATGCATGTGGAACCCAGAGTATGATCAACCATGTGAACGGGAGACGTGTTCAAATACGTCTCAGTTTTCCTCCCCTGGTACTCGGGTGCAACATTCCAGACGCTTTACTAACACTCTCCCCACTTGGAGAGTCAGCGCCTTTAACCTCCTGTTTGGCCCAGTTTGCAATTTCTGCGGAAGATGAACAGGAATAGGGAACACCAATGAGAGACTAGCTGGAGGTGTCTGGACGGGCAAATTTAACTCTCATTTCCCACCAGGAAGAGGAAATAACCAAAGGCTCAGCGTGCCGTGCCAGAACCAGATTAGGGCCTGAAGCCATCCTGCGGTGTTGCGGCCAGCTCAAAAGAAAGCGAGTTGAAGAAAGGAGCTCAGGGGCACTGTAATTCACAAACCTGCAGCGTTATAAATGACAGCTTTCGTCCAAAAATATACTGAAGTAAGGCTGCCAAGAGGACTTGAAAGCGGGGCAGAATTGCAGGAAACCGATTTCAGGAGGTAGACTGGAATTGCATTGAAAGCATAGGAAAAGAGGCAGAACGTCCACAATGATGCACTTGGCCAAAAAGGGCGTATGCGTTTTTTCCTGAATATATTCAGGAAAAAACGCATACGCCCTTTTTGGCCAACCAAGCAAGCTTGCAAAGGAAATCTGCACTACAATGAAGTCTCACTTCCCCCCGGTCAAAAGGGCCATCTGAAAAAAGTGTAAAATCCAGAAAGGCAGGACAGGCCATGGAGAACTGGGAGCCTTGTTATGCTGATGGGCGGGATGTAAATTGCCAACAGACACTTGGGAGAAGTGTATGGTGTTTCCGGAAACATCTAAAAAACAAAGCAACAGAGCCTAGGGCACTTCCACTTATGGTCCTATAGCTTAGGGAAATTAAAATAAAAAAGACACAGCCACCCCAAAGTTTGGGACGCCTCTGTTTACAAGAACCTCGTTTACCGTACAAGTTCAATATCACAGAAAGTGAAAAATGGATAAAGAACTTGTGGTACTTACGTACAATGCAGTATCACTCAGCAATGAAATCTATGTCATCAGGCCCGTAGCAGCATAATGAGTGGATTCAGGTACGATGATTCTCACTGAAATAAGTCACACAGAAAAAGAAACATCATAAGATATCACTAATACACGGAATGTAAACTTGGCTACACAGGAACTGAATTCCAAAACAGAACAGGGTCTCAAATTTAGAAAACCAACTTATGCTTGCTTAAGGGGAAAGGTGAGTTGGGGTGCTGCATAAAACCAGAGATTGAAATGAGCACAGATAAAGTTCCTTAAGCCAAATATGGACTAGACAAGAGCTACTCCTTGCTCAACGAAATGGACTCAACACCGCATATTAAACGCCTAAGAATGTACCTGACTAGTAAGTATCTTAAAACCTATGGATTGCTATGTCTCCAAAAGAGAATCAAGCGTGTGTACAGGGGCATAAACGCAGCAGTGATAGGATTGGAGAGGTTCGGTGAGCAAATGAAGACCCTTTGAAGTCATATTGCATGGTACCCATTCCACGGGTCTCAACTCTCCAGGTTTAAGGTATTCTTCCTTCAGCTAAAACATGCATGTGGAACCCAGAGTATGATCAACCATGTGAACGGGAGACGTGTTCAAATACGTCTCAGTTTTCCTCCCCTGGTACTCGGGTGCAACATTCCAGACGCTTTACTAACACTCTCCCCACTTGGAGAGTCAGCGTCTTTAACCTCCTGTTTGGCCCAGTTTGCAATTTCTGCGGAAGATGAACAGGAATAGGGAACACCAATGAGAGACTAGCTGGAGGTGTCTGGACGGGCAAATTTAACTCTCATTTCCCACCAGGAAGAGGAAATAACCAAAGGCTCAGCGTGCCGTGCCGGAACCAGATTAGGGCCTGTAGCCATCCTGCGGTGTTGCGGCCAGCTCAAAAGAAAGCGAGTTGAAGAAAGGAGCTCAGGGGCACTGTAATTCACAAACCTGCAGAGTTATAAATGACAGCTATCGTCCAAAAATATACTGAAGTAAGGCTGCCAAGAGGACTTGAAAGCGGGGCAGAATTGCAGGAAACCGATTTCAGGAGGTAGACTGGAATTGCATTGAAAGCATAGGAAAAGAGGCAGAACGTCCACAATGATGCACTTGGCCAAAAAGGGCGTATGCGTTTTTTCCTGAATATATTCAGGAAAAAACGCATACGCCCTTTTTGGCCAACCAAGCAAGCTTGCAAAGGAAATCTGCACTACAATGAAGTCTCACTTCCCCCCGGTCAAAAGGGCCATCTGAAAAAAGTGTAAAATCCAGAAAGGCAGGACAGGCCATGGAGAACTGGGAGCCTTGTTATGCTGATGGGCGGGATGTAAATTGCCAACAGACACTTGGGAGAAGTGTATGGTGTTTCCGGAAACATCTAAAAAACAAAGCAACAGAGCCTAGGGCACTTCCACTTATGGTCCTATAGCTTAGGGAAATTAAAATAAAAAAGACACAGCCACCCCAAAGTTTGGGACGCCTCTGTTTACAAGAACCTCGTTTACCGTACAAGTTCAATATCACAGAAAGTGAAAAATGGATAAAGAACTTGTGGTACTTACGTACAATGCAGTATCACTCAGCAATGAAATCTATGTCATCAGGCCCATAGCAGCATAATGAGTGGATTCAGGTACGATGATTCTCACTGAAATAAGTCACACAGAAAAAGAAACATCATAAGATATCACTAATACACGGAATGTAAACTTGGCTACACAGGAACTGAATTCCAAAACAGAACAGGGTCTCAAATTTAGAAAACCAACTTATGCTTGCTTAAGGGGAAAGGTGAGTTGGGGTGCTGCATAAAACCAGAGATTGAAATGAGCACAGATAAAGTTCCTTAAGCCAAATATGGACTAGACAAGAGCTACTCCTTGCTCAACGAAATGGACTCAACACCGCATATTAAACGCCTAAGAATGTACCTGACTAGTAAGTATCTTAAAACCTATGGATTGCTATGTCTCCAAAAGAGAATCAAGCGTGTGTACAGGGGCATAAACGCAGCAGTGATAGGATTGGAGAGGTTCGGTGAGCAAATGAAGACCCTTTGAAGTCATATTGCATGGTACCCATTCCACGGGTCTCAACTCTCCAGGTTTAAGGTATTCTTCCTTCAGCTAAAACATGCATGTGGAACCCAGAGTATGATCAACCATGTGAACGGGAGACGTGTTCAAATACGTCTCAGTTTTCCTCCCCTGGTACTCGGGTGCAACATTCCAGACGCTTTACTAACACTCTCCCCACTTGGAGAGTCAGCGTCTTTAACCTCCTGTTTGGCCCAGTTTGCAATTTCTGCGGAAGATGAACAGGAATAGGGAACACCAATGAGAGACTAGCTGGAGGTGTCTGGACGGGCAAATTTAACTCTCATTTCCCACCAGGAAGAGGAAATAACCAAAGGCTCAGCGTGCCGTGCCGGAACCAGATTAGGGCCTGTAGCCATCCTGCGGTGTTGCGGCCAGCTCAAAAGAAAGCGAGTTGAAGAAAGGAGCTCAGGGGCACTGTAATTCACAAACCTGCAGAGTTATAAATGACAGCTATCGTCCAAAAATATACTGAAGTAAGGCTGCCAAGAGGACTTGAAAGCGGGGCAGAATTGCAGGAAACCGATTTCAGGAGGTAGACTGGAATTGCATTGAAAGCATAGGAAAAGAGGCAGAACGTCCACAATGATGCACTTGGCCAAAAAGGGCGTATGCGTTTTTTCCTGAATATATTCAGGAAAAAACGCATACGCCCTTTTTGGCCAACCAAGCAAGCTTGCAAAGGAAATCTGCACTACAATGAAGTCTCACTTCCCCCCGGTCAAAAGGGCCATCTGAAAAAAGTGTAAAATCCAGAAAGGCAGGACAGGCCATGGAGAACTGGGAGCCTTGTTATGCTGATGGGCGGGATGTAAATTGCCAACAGACACTCGGGAGAAGTGTATGGTGTTTCCTGAAACATCTAAAAAACAAAGCAACAGAGCCTAGGGCACTTCCACTTATGGTCCTATAGCTTAGGGAAATTAAAATCAAAAAGACACAGCCACCCCAAAGTTTGGGACGCCTCTGTTTACAAGAACCTCGTTTACCGTACAAGTTCAATATCACAGAAAGTGAAAAATGGATAAAGAACTTGTGGTACTTACGTACAATGCAGTATCACTCAGCAATGAAATCTATGTCATCAGGCCCGTAGCAGCATAATGAGTGGATTCAGGTACGATGATTCTCACTGAAATAAGTCACACAGAAAAAGAAACATCATAAGATATCACTAATACACGGAATGTAAACTTGGCTACACAGGAACTGAATTCCAAAACAGAACAGGGTCTCAAATTTAGAAAACCAACTTCTGCTTGCTTAAGGGGAAAGGTGAGTTGGGGTGCTGCATAAAACCAGAGATTGAAATGAGCACAGATAATGTTCCTTAAGCCAAATATGGACTAGACAAGTGCTACTCCTTGCTCAACGAAATGGACTCAACACCCCATATTAAACGCCTAAGAATGTACCTGACTAGTAAGTATCTTAAAACCTATGGATTGCTATGTCTCCAAAAGAGAATCAAGCGTGTGTACAGGGGCATAAACGCAGCAGTGATAGGATTGGAGAGGTTCGGTGAGCAAATGAAGACCCTTTGAAGTCATATTGCATGGTACCCATTCCACGGGTCTCAACTCTCCAGGTTTAAGGTATTCTTCCTTCAGCTAAAACATGCATGTGGAACCCAGAGTATGATCAACCATGTGAACGGGAGACGTGTTCAAATACGTCTCAGTTTTCCTCCCCTGGTACTCGGGTGCAACATTCCAGACGCTTTACTAACACTCTCCCCACTTGGAGAGTCAGCGCCTTTAACCTCCTGTTTGGCCCAGTTTACAATTTCTGCGGAAGATGAACTGGAATAGTGAGAACCAATGAGAGACTAGCAGGAGGTGTCTGGACGGGCAAATTTAACTCTCATTTCCCACCAGGAAGAGGAAATAACCAAAGGCTCAGCGTGCCGTGCCGGAACCAGATTAGGGCCTGAAGCCATCCTGCGGTGTTGCGGCCAGCTCAAAAGAAAGCGAGTTGAAGAAAGGAGCTCAGGGGCACTGTAATTCACAAACCTGCAGAGTTATAAATGACAGCTATCGTCCAAAAATATACTGAAGTAAGGCTGCCAAGAGGACTTGAAAGCGGGGCAGAATTGCAGGAAACCGATTTCAGGAGGTAGACTGGAATTGCTTTGAAAGCATAGGAAAAGAGGCAGAACGTCCACAATGATGCACTTGGCCAAAAAGAGCGTATGCGTTTTTTCCTGAATATATTCAGGAAAAAACGCATACGCCCTTTTTGGCCAACCAAGCAAGCTTGCAAAGGAAATCTGCACTACAATGAAGTCTCACTTCCCCCCGGTCAAAAGGGCCATCTGAAAAAAGTGTAAAATCCAGAAAGGCAGGACAGGCCATGGAGAACTGGGAGCCTTGTTATGCTGATGGGCGGGATGTAAATTGCCAACAGACACTCGGGAGAAGTGTATGGTGTTTCCTGAAACATCTAAACAACAAAGCAACAGAGCCTAGGGCACTTCCACTTATGGTCCTATAGCTTAGGGAAATTAAAATCAAAAAGACACAGCCACCCCAAAGTTTGGGACGCCTCTGTTTACAAGAACCTCGTTTACCGTACAAGTTCAATATCACAGAAAGTGAAAAATGGATAAAGAACTTGTGGTACTTACGTACAATGCAGTATCACTCAGCAATGAAATCTATGTCATCAGGCCCGTAGCAGCATAATGAGTGGATTCAGGTACGATGATTCTCACTGAAGTAAGTCACACAGAAAAAGAAACATCATAAGATATCACTAATACACGGAATGTAAACTTGGCTACACAGGAACTGAATTCCAAAACAGAACAGGGTCTCAAATTTAGAAAACCAACTTATGCTTGCTTAAGGGGAAAGGTGAGTTGGGGTGCTGCATAAAACCAGAGATTGAAATGAGCACAGATAAAGTTCCTTAAGCCAAATATGGACTAGACAAGAGCTACTCCTTGCTCAACGAAATGGACTCAACACCCCATATTAAACGCCTAAGAATGTACCTGACTAGTAAGTATCTTAAAACCTATGGATTGCTATGTCTCCAAAAGAGAATCAAGCGTGTGTACAGGGGCATAAACGCAGCAGTGATAGGATTGGAGAGGTTCGGTGAGCAAATGAAGACCCTTTGAAGTCATATTGCATGGTACCCATTCCACGGGTCTCAACTCTCCAGGTTTAAGGTATTCTTCCTTCAGCTAAAACATGCATGTGGAACCCAGAGTATGATCAACCATGTGAACGGGAGACGTGTTCAAATACGTCTCAGTTTTCCTCCCCTGGTACTCGGGTGCAACATTCCAGACGCTTTACTAACACTCTCCCCACTTGGAGAGTCAGCGCCTTTAACCTCCTGTTTGGCCCAGTTTGCAATTTCTGCGGAAGATGAACAGGAATAGGGAACACCAATGAGAGACTAGCTGGAGGTGTCTGGACGGGCAAATTTAACTCTCATTTCCCACCAGGAAGAGGAAATAACCAAAGGCTCAGCGTGCCGTGCCGGAACCAGATTAGGGCCTGAAGCCATTCTGTGGTGTTGCGGCCAGCTCAAAAGAAAGCGAGTTGAAGAAAGGAGCTCAGGGGCACTGTAATTCACAAACATGCAGAGTTATAAATGACAGCTATCGTCCAAAAATATACTGAAGTAAGGCTGCCAAGAGGACTTGAAAGCGGGGCAGAATTGCAGGAAACCGATTTCAGGAGGTAGACTGGAATTGCTTTGAAAGCATAGGAAAAGAGGCAGAACGTCCACAATGATGCACTTGGCCAAAAAGGGCGTATGCGTTTTTTCCTGAATATATTCAGGAAAAAACGCATACGCCCTTTTTGGCCAACCAAGCAAGCTTGCAAAGGAAATCTGCACTACAATGAAGTCTCACTTCCCCCCGGTCAAAAGGGCCATCTGAAAAAAGTGTAAAATCCAGAAAGGCAGGACAGGCCATGGAGAACTGGGAGCCTTGTTATGCTGATGGGCGGGATGTAAATTGCCAACAGACACTCTGGAGAAGTGTAGGGTGTTTCCTGAAACATCTAAAAAACAAAGCAACAGAGCCTAGGGCACTTCCACTTATGGTCCTATAGCTTAGGGAAATTAAAATCAAAAAGACACAGCCACCCCAAAGTTTGGGACGCCTCTGTTTACAAGAACCTCGTTTACCGTACAAGTTCAATATCACAGAAAGTGAAAAATGGATAAAGAACTTGTGGTACTTACGTACAATGCAGTATCACTCAGCAATGAAATCTATGTCATCAGGCCCGTAGCAGCATAATGAGTGGATTCAGGTATGATGATTCTCACTGAAATAAGTCACACAGAAAAAGAAACATCATAAGATATCAGTAATACACGGAATGTAAACTTGGCTACACAGGAACTGAATTACAGAACAGAACAGGGTCTCAAATTTAGAAAACCAACTTATGCTTGCTTAAGGGGAAAGGTGAGTTGGGGTGCTGCATAAAACCAGAGATTGAAATGAGCACAGATAAAGTTCCTTAAGCCAAATATGGAATAGACAAGAGCTACTCCTTGCTCAACGAAATGGACTCAACACCCCATATTAAACGCCTAAGAATGTACCTGACTAGTAAGTATCTTAAAACCTATGGAGTGCTATGTCTCCAAAAGAGAATCAAGCGTGTGTACAGGGGCATAAACGCAGCAGTGATAGGATTGGAGAGGTTCGGTGAGCAAATGAAGACCCTTTGAAGTCATATTGCATGGTACCCATTCCACGGGTCTCAACTCTCCAGGTTTAAGGTATTCTTCCTTCAGCTAAAACATGCATGTGGAACCCAGAGTATGATCAACCATGTGAACGGGAGACGTGTTCAAATATGTCTCAGTTTTCCTCCCCTGGTACTCGGGTGCAACATTCCAGATGCTTTACTAACACTCTCCCCACTTGGAGAGTCAGCGCCTTTAACCTCCTGTTTGGCCCAGTTTGCAATTTCTGCGGAAGATGAACAGGAATAGGGAACACCAATGAGAGACTAGCTGGAGGTGTCTGGACGGGCAAATTTAACTCTCATTTCCCACCAGGAAGAGGAAATAACCAAAGGCTCAGCGTGCCGTGCCGGAACCAGATTAGGGCCTGAAGCCATCCTGCGGTGTTGCGGCCAGCTCAAAAGAAAGCGAGTTGAAGAAAGGAGCTCAGGGGCACTGTAATTCACAAACCTGCAGCGTTATAAATGACAGCTTTCATCCAAAAATATACTGAAGTAAGGCTGCCAAGAGGACTTGAAAGCGGGGCAGAATTGCAGGAAACCGATTTCAGGAGGTAGACTGGAATTGCATTGAAAGCATAGGAAAAGAGGCAGAACGTCCACAATGATGCACTTGGCCAAAAAGGGCGAATGCGTTTTTTCCTGAATATATTCAGGAAAAAACGCATACGCCCTTTTTGGCCAACCAAGCAAGCTTGCAAAGGAAATCTGCACTACAATGAAGTCTCACTTCCCCCCGGTCAAAAGGGCCATCTGAAAAAAGTGTAAAATCCAGAAAGGCAGGACAGGCCATGGAGAACTGGGAGCCTTGTTATGCTGATGGGCGGGCTGTAAATTGCCAACAGACACTCGGGAGAAGTGTATGGTGTTTCCTGAAACATCTAAAAAACAAAGCAACAGAGCCTAGGGCACTTCCACTTATGGTCCTATAGCTTAGGGAAATTAAAATCAAAAAGACACAGCCACCCCAAAATTTGGGACGCCTCTGTTTACAAGAACCTCGTTTACCGTACAAGTTCAATATCACAGAAAGTGAAAAATGGATAAAGAACTTGTGGTACTTACGTACAATGCAGTATCACTCAGCAATGAAATCTATGTCATCAGGCCCGTAGCAGCATAATGAGTGGATTCAGGTACGATGATTCTCACTGAAATAAGTCACACAGAAAAAGAAACATCATAAGATATCACTAATACACGGAATGTAAACTTGGCTACACAGGAACTGAATTCCAAAACAGAACAGGGTCTCAAATTTAGAAAACCAACTTATGCTTGCTTAAAGGGAAAGGTGAGTTGGGGTGCTGCATAAAACCAGAGATTGAAATGAGCACAGATAAAGTTCCTTAAGCCAAATATGGAATAGACAAGAGCTACTCCTTGCTCAACGAAATGGACTCAACACCGCATATTAAACGCCTAAGAATGTACCTGACTAGTAAGTATCTTAAAACCTATGGATTGCTATGTCTCCGAAAGAGAATCAAGCGTGTGTACAGGGGCATAAACGCAGCAGTGATAGGATTGGAGAGGTTCGGTGAGCAAATGAAGACCCTTTGAAGTCATATTGCATGGTACCCATTCCACGGGTTTCAACTACCCAGGTTTAAGGTATTCTTCCTTCAGCTAAAACATGCATGTGGAACCCAGAGTATGATCAACCATGTGAACGGGAGACGTGTTCAAATACGTCTCAGTTTTCCTCCCCTGGTACTCGGGTGCAACATTCCAGACGCTTTACTAACACTCTCCCCACTTGGAGAGTCAGCGCCTTTAACCTCCTGTTTGGCCCAGTTTGCAATTTCTGCGGAAGATGAACTGGAATAGTGAGAACCAATGAGAGACTAGCAGGAGGTGTCTGGACGGGCAAATTTAACTCTCATTTCCCACCAGGAAGAGGAAATAACCAAAGGCTCAGCGTGCCGTGCCGGAACCAGATTAGGGCCTGAAGCCATTCTGTGGTGTTGCGGCCAGCTCAAAAGAAAGCGAGTTGAAGAAAGGAGCTCAGGGGCACTGTAATTCACAAACCTGCAGAGTTATAAATGACAGCTATCGTCCAAAAATATACTGAAGTAAGGCTGCCAAGAGGACTTGAAAGCGGGGCAGAATTGCAGGAAACCGATTTCAGGAGGTAGACTGGAATTGCTTTGAAAGCATAGGAAAAGAGGCAGAACGTCCACAATGATGCACTTGGCCAAAAAGGGCGTATGCGTTTTTTCCTGAATATATTCAGGAAAAAACGCATACGCCCTTTTTGGCCAACCAAGCAAGCTTGCAAAGGAAATCTGCACTACAATGAAGTCTCACTTCCCCCCGGTCAAAAGGGCCATCTGAAAAAAGTGTAAAATCCAGAAAGGCAGGACAGGCCATGGAGAACTGGGAGCCTTGTTATGCTGATGGGCGGGATGTAAATTGCCAACAGACACTCGGGAGAAGTGTATGGTGTTTCCTGAAACATCTAAAAAACAAAGCAACAGAGCCTAGGGCACTTCCACTTATGGTCCTATAGCTTAGGGAAATTAAAATCAAAAAGACACAGCCACCCCAAAGTTTGGGACGCCTCTGTTTACAAGAACCTCGTTTACCGTACAAGTTCAATATCACAGAAAGTGAAAAATGGATAAAGAACTTGTGGTACTTACGTACAATGCAGTATCACTCAGCAATGAAATCTATGTCATCAGGCCCGTAGCAGCATAATGAGTGGATTCAGGTACGATGATTCTCACTGAAATGAGTCACACAGAAAAAGAAACATCATAAGATATCAGTAATACACGGAATGTAAACTTGGCTACACAGGAACTGAATTACAGAAAAGAACAGGGTCTCAAATTTAGAAAACCAACTTATGCTTGCTTAAGGGGAAAGGTGAGTTGGGGTGCTGCATAAAACCAGAGATTGAAACGAGCACAGATAAAGTTCCTTAAGCCAAATATGGAATAGACAAGAGCTACTCCTTGCTCAACGAAATGGACTCAACACCCCATATTAAAGGCCTAAGAATGTACCTGACTAGTAAGTATCTTAAAACCTATGGATTGCTATGTCTCCAAAAGAGAATCAAGCGTGTGTACAGGGGCATAAACGCAGCAGTGATAGGATTGGAGAGGTTCGGTGAGCAAATGAAGACCCTTTGAAGTCATATTGCATGGTACCCATTCCACGCGTCTCAACTCTCCAGGTTTAAGGTATTCTTCCTTCAGCTAAAACATGCATGTGGAACCCAGAGTATGATCAACCATTTGAACGGGAGACGTGTTCAAATATGTCTCAGTTTTCCTCCCCTGGTACTCGGGTGCAACATTCCAGATGCTTTACTAACACTCTCCCCACTTGGAGAGTCAGCGCCTTTAACCTCCTGTTTGGCCCAGTTTGCAATTTCTGCGGAAGATGAACAGGAATAGGGAACACCAATGAGAGACTAGCTGGAGGTGTCTGGACGGGCAAATTTAACTCTCATTTCCCACCAGGAAGAGGAAATAACCAAAGGCTCAGCGTGCCGTGCCGGAACCAGATTAGGGCCTGAAGCCATCCTGCGGTGTTGCGGCCAGCTCAAAAGAAAGCGAGTTGAAGAAAGGAGCTCAGGGGCACTGTAATTCACAAACCTGCAGAGTTATAAATGACAGCTATCGTCCAAAAATATACTGAAGTAAGGCTGCCAAGAGGACTTGAAAGCGGGGCAGAATTGCAGGAAACCGATTTCAGGAGGTAGACTGGAATTGCATTGAAAGCATAGGAAAAGAGGCAGAACGCCCACAATGATGCACTTGGCCAAAAAGGGCGTATGTGTTTTTTCCTGAATATATTCAGGAAAAAACGCATACGCCCTTTTTGGCCAACCAAGCAAGCTTGCAAAGGAAATCTGCACTACAATGAAGTCTCACTTCCCCCCGGTCAAAAGGGCCATATGAAAAAAGTGTAAAATCCAGAAAGGCAGGACAGGCCATGGAGAACTGGGAGCCTTGTTATGCTGATGGGCGGGATGTAAATTGCCAACAGACACTCGGGAGAAGTGTATGGTGTTTCCTGAAACATCTATACAACAAAGCAACAGAGCCTAGGGCACTTCCACTTATGGTCCTATAGCTTAGGGAAATTAAAATCAAAAAGACACAGCCACCCCAAAGTTTGGGACGCCTCTGTTTACAAAAACCTCGTTTACCGTACAAGTTCAATATCACAGAAAGTGAAAAATGGATAAAGAACTTGTGGTACTTACGTACAATGCAGTATCACTCAGCAATGAAATCTATGTCATCAGGCCCGTAGCAGCATAATGAGTGGATTCAGGTACGATGATTCTCACTGAAATAAGTCACACAGAAAAAGAAACATCATAAGATATCACTAATACACGGAATGTAAACTTGGCTACACAGGAACTGAATTCCAAAACAGAACAGGGTCTCAAATTTAGAAAACCAACTTATGCTTGCTTAAGGGGAAAGGTGAGTTGGGGTGCTGCATAAAACCAGAGATTGAAATGAGCACAGATAAAGTTCCTTAAGCCAAATATGGACTAGACAAGAGCTACTCCTTGCTCAACGAAATGGACTCAACACCGCATATTTAACGCCTAAGAATGTACCTGACTAGTAAGTATCTTAAAACCTATGGATTGCTATGTCTCCAAAAGAGAATCAAGCGTGTGTACAGGGGCATAAACGCAGCAGTGATAGGATTGGAGAGGTTCGGTGAGCAAATGAAGACCCTTTGAAGTCATATTGCATGGTACCCATTCCACGGGTCTCAACTCTCCAGGTTTAAGGTATTCTTCCTTCAGCTAAAACATGCATGTGGAACCCAGAGTATGATCAACCATGTGAACGGGAGACGTGTTCAAATACGTCTCAGTTTTCCTCCCCTGGTACTCGGGTGCAACATTCCAGACGCTTTACTAACACTCTCCCCACTTGGAGAGTCAGCGCCTTTAACCTCCTGTTTGGCCCAGTTTGCAATTTCTGCGGAAGATGAACAGGAATAGGGAACACCAATGAGAGACTAGCTGGAGGTGTCTGGACGGGCAAATTTAACTCTCATTTCCCACCAGGAAGAGGAAATAACCAAAGGCTCAGCGTGCCGTGCCGGAACCAGATTAGGGCCTGAAGCCATCCTGCGGTGTTGCGGCCAGCTCAAAAGAAAGCGAGTTGAAGAAAGGAGCTCAGGGGCACTGTAATTCACAAACCTGCAGCGTTATAAATGACAGCTTTCGTCCAAAAATATACTGAAGTAAGGCTGCCAAGAGGACTTGAAAGCGGGGCAGAATTGCAGGAAACCGATTTCAGGAGGTAGACTGGAATTGCATTGAAAGCATAGGAAAAGAGGCAGAACGTCCACAATGATGCACTTGGCCAAAAAGGGCGTATGCGTTTTTTCCTGAATATATTCAGGAAAAAACGCATACGCCCTTTTTGGCCAACCAAGCAAGCTTGCAAAGGAAATCTGCACTACAATGAAGTCTCACTTCCCCCCGGTCAAAAGGGCCATCTGAAAAAAGTGTAAAATCCAGAAAGGCAGGACAGGCCATGGAGAACTGGGAGCCTTGTTATGCTGATGGGCGGGATGTAAATTGCCAACAGACACTCGGAAGAAGTGTATGGTGTTTCCTGAAACATCTAAACAACAAAGCAACAGAGCCTAGGGCACTTCCACTTATGGTCCTATAGCTTAGGGAAATTAAAATCAAAAAGACACAGCCACCCCAAAGTTTGGGACGCCTCTGTTTACAAGAACCTCGTTTACCGTACAAGTTCAATATCACAGAAAGTGAAAAATGGATAAAGAACTTGTGGTACTTACGTACAATGCAGTATCACTCAGCAATGAAATCTATGTCATCAGGCCCGTAGCAGCATAATGAGTGGATTCAGGTACGATGATTCTCACTGAAATAAGTCACACAGAAAAAGAAACATCATAAGATATCACTAATACACGGAATGTAAACTTGGCTACACAGGAACTGAATTCCAAAACAGAACAGGGTCTCAAATTTAGAAAACCAACTTATGCTTGCTTAAGGGGAAAGGTGAGTTGGGGTGCTGCATAAAACCAGAGATTGAAATGAGCACAGATAAAGTTCCTTAAGCCAAATATGGACTAGACAAGAGCTACTCCTTGCTCAACGAAATGGACTCAACACCGCATATTAAACGCCTAAGAATGTACCTGACTAGTAAGTATCTTAAAACCTATGGATTGCTATGTCTCCAAAAGAGAATCAAGCGTGTGTACAGGGGCATAAACGCAGCAGTGATAGGATTGGAGAGGTTCGGTGAGCAAATGAAGACCCTTTGAAGTCATATTGCATGGTACCCATTCCACGGGTCTCAACTCTCCAGGTTTAAGGTATTCTTCCTTCAGCTAAAACATGCATGTGGAACCCAGAGTATGATCAACCATGTGAACGGGAGACGTGTTCAAATACGTCTCAGTTTTCCTCCCCTGGTACTCGGGTGCAACATTCCAGACGCTTTACTAACACTCTCCCGACTTGGAGAGTCAGCGCCTTTAACCTCCTGTTTGGCCCAGTTTGCAATTTCTGCGGAAGATGAACAGGAATAGGGAACACCAATGAGAGACTAGCTGGAGGTGTCTGGACGGGCAAATTTAACTCTCATTTCCCACCAGGAAGAGGAAATAACCAAAGGCTCAGCGTGCCGTGCCGGAACCAGATTAGGGCCTGAAGCCATCCTGCGGTGTTGCGGCCAGCTCAAAAGAAAGCGAGTTGAAGAAAGGAGCTCAGGGGCACTGTAATTCACAAACCTGCAGAGTTATAAATGACAGCTATCGTCCAAAAATATACTGAAGTAAGGCTGCCAAGAGGACTTGAAAGCGGGGCAGAATTGCAGGAAACCGATTTCAGGAGGTAGACTGGAATTGCTTTGAAAGCATAGGAAAAGAGGCAGAACGTCCACAATGATGCACTTGGCCAAAAAGGGCGTATGCGTTTTTTCCTGAATATATTCAGGAAAAAACGCATACGCCCTTTTTGGCCAACCAAGCAAGCTTGCAAAGGAAATCTGCACTACAATGAAGTCTCACTTCCCCCCGGTCAAAAGGGCCATCTGAAAAAAGTGTAAAATCCAGAAAGGCAGGACAGGCCATGGAGAACTGGGAGCCTTGTTATGCTGATGGGCGGGATGTAAATTGCCAACAGACACTCGGGAGAAGTGTATGGTGTTTCCTGAAACATCTAAAAAACAAAGCAACAGAGCCTAGGGCACTTCCACTTATGGTCCTATAGCTTAGGGAAATTAAAATCAAAAAGACACAGCCACCCCAAAGTTTGGGACGCCTCTGTTTACAAGAACCTCGTTTACCGTACAAGTTCAATATCACAGAAAGTGAAAAATGGATAAAGAACTTGTGGTACTTACGTACAATGCAGTATCACTCAGCAATGAAATCTATGTCATCAGGCCCGTAGCAGCATAATGAGTGGATTCAGGTACGATGATTCTCACTGAAATAAGTCACACAGAAAAAGAAACATCATAAGATATCACTAATACACGGAATGTAAACTTGGCTACACAGGAACTGAATTCCAAAACAGAACAGGGTCTCAAATTTAGAAAACCAACTTATGCTTGCTTAAGGGGAAAGGTGAGTTGGGGTGCTGCATAAAACCAGAGATTGAAATGAGCACAGATAAAGTTCCTTAAGCCAAATATGGAATAGACAAGAGCTACTCCTTGCTCAACGAAATGGACTCAACACCGCATATTAAACGCCTAAGAATGTACCTGACTAGTAAGTATCTTAAAACCTATGGATTGCTATGTCTCCAAAAGAGAATCAAGCGTGTGTACAGGGGCATAAACGCAGCAGTGATAGGATTGGAGAGGTTCGGTGAGCAAATGAAGACCCTTTGAAGTCATATTGCATGGTACCCATTCCACGGGTCTCAACTCTCCAGGTTTAAGGTATTCTTCCTTCAGCTAAAACATGCATGTGGAACCCAGAGTATGATCAACCATGTGAACGGGAGACGTGTTCAAATACGTCTCAGTTTTCCTCCCCTGGTACTCGGGTGCAACATTCCAGACGCTTTACTAACACTCTCCCCACTTGGAGAGTCAGCGCCTTTAACCTCCTGTTTGGCCCAGTTTGCAATTTCTGCGGAAGATGAACAGGAATAGGGAACACCAATGAGAGACTAGCTGGAGGTGTCTGGACGGGCAAATTTAACTCTCATTTCCCACCAGGAAGAGGAAATAACCAAAGGCTCAGCGTGCCGTGCCGGAACCAGATTAGGGCCTGAAGCCATTCTGCGGTGTTGCGGCCAGCTCAAAAGAAAGCGAGTTGAAGAAAGGAGCTCAGGGGCACTGTAATTCACAAACCTGCAGAGTTATAAATGACAGCTATCGTCCAAAAATATACTGAAGTAAGGCTGCCAAGAGGACTTGAAAGCGGGGCAGAATTGCAGGAAACCGATTTCAGGAGGTAGACTGGAATTGCTTTGAAAGCATAGGAAAAGAGGCAGAACGTCCACAATGATGCACTTGGCCAAAAAGGGCGTATGCGTTTTTTCCTGAATATATTCAGGAAAAAACGCATACGCCCTTTTTGGCCAACCAAGCAAGCTTGCAAAGGAAATCTGCACTACAATGAAGTCTCACTTCCCCCCGGTCAAAAGGGCCATCTGAAAAAAGTGTAAAATCCAGAAAGGCAGGACAGGCCATGGAGAACTGGGAGCCTTGTTATGCTGATGGGCGGGATGTAAATTGCCAACAGACACTCGGGAGAAGTGTATGGTGTTTCCGGAAACATCTAAAAAACAAAGCAACAGAGCCTAGGGCACTTCCACTTATGATCCTATAGCTTAGGGAAATTAAAATCAAAAAGACACAGCCACCCCAAAGTTTGGGACGCCTCTGTTTACAAGAACCTCGTTTACCGTACAAGTTCAATATCACAGAAAGTGAAAAATGGATAAAGAACTTGTGGTACTTACGTACAATGCAGTATCACTCAGCAATGAAATCTATGTCATCAGGCCCGTAGCAGCATAATGAGTGGATTCAGGTACGATGATTCTCACTGAAATAAGTCACACAGAAAAAGAAACATCATAAGATATCAGTAATACACGGAATGTAAACTTGGCTACACAGGAACTGAATTACAGAACAGAACAGGGTTTCAAATTTAGAAAACCAACTTATGCTTGCTTAAGGGGAAAGGTGAGTTGGGGTGCTGCATAAAACCAGAGATTGAAACGAGCACAGATAAAGTTCCTTAAGCCAAATATGGAATAGACAAGAGCTACTCCTTGCTCAACGAAATGGATTCAACACCCCATATTAAACGCCTAAGAATGTACCTGACTAGTAAGTATCTTAAAACCTATGGATTGCTATGTCTCCAAAAGAGAATCAAGCGTGTGTACAGGGGCATAAACGCAGCAGTGATAGGATTGGAGAGGTTCGGTGAGCAAATGAAGACCCTTTGAAGTCATATTGCATGGTACCCATTCCACGGGTCTCAACTCTCCAGGTTTAAGGTATTCTTCCTTCAGCTAAAACATGCATGTGGAACCCAGAGTATGATCAACCATGTGAACGGGAGACATGTTCAAATACGTCTCAGTTTTCCTCCCCTGGTACTCGGGTGCAACATTCCAGACGCTTTACTAACACTCTCCCCACTTGGAGAGTCAGCGCCTTTAACCTCCTGTTTGGCCCAGTTTGCAATTTCTGCGGAAGATGAACTGGAATAGTGAGAACCAATGAGAGACTAGCAGGAGGTGTCTGGACGGGCAAATTTAACTCTCATTTCCCACCAGGAAGAGGAAATAACCAAAGGCTCAGCGTGCCGTGCCGGAACCAACTTAGGGCCTGAAGCCATTCTGTGGTGTTGCGGCCAGCTCAAAAGAAAGCGAGTTGAAGAAAGGAGCTCAGGGGCACTGTAATTCACAAACCTGCAGAGTTATAAATGACAGCTATCGTCCAAAAATATACTGAAGTAAGGCTGCCAAGAGGACTCGAAAGCGGGGCAGAATTGCAGGAAACCGATTTCAGGAGGTAGACTGGAATTGCTTTGAAAGCATAGGAAAAGAGGCAGAACGTCCACAATGATGCACTTGGCCAAAAAGGGCGTATGCGTTTTTTCCTGAATATATTCAGGAAAAAACGCATACGCCCTTTTTGGCCAACCAAGCAAGCTTGCAAAGGAAATCTGCACTACAATGAAGTCTCACTTCCCCCCGGTCAAAAGGGCCATCTGAAAAAAGTGTAAAATCCAGAAAGGCAGGACAGGCCATGGAGAACTGGGAGCCTTGTTATGCTGATGGGCGGGATGTAAATTGCCAACAGACACTCGGGAGAAGTGTATGGTGTTTCCGGAAACATCTAAAAAACAAAGCAACAGAGCCTAGGGCACTTCCACTTATGGTCCTATAGCTTAGGGAAATTAAAATCAAAAAGACACAGCCACCCCAAAGTTTGGGACGCCTCTGTTTACAAGAACCTCGTTTACCGTACAAGTTCAATATCACAGAAAGTGAAAAATGGATAAAGAACTTGTGGTACTTACGTACAATGCAGTATCACTCAGCAATGAAATCTATGTCATCAGGCCCGTAGCAGCATAATGAGTGGATTCAGGTACGATGATTCTCACTGAAATAAGTCACACAGAAAAAGAAACATCATAAGATATCAGTAATACACGGAATGTAAACTTGGCTACACAGGAACTGAATTACAGAACAGAACAGGGTCTCAAATTTAGAAAACCAACTTATGCTTGCTTAAGGGGAAAGGTGAGTTGGGGTGCTGCATAAAACCAGAGATTGAAACGAGCACAGATAAAGTTCCTTAAGCCAAATATGGACTAGACAAGAGCTACTCCTTGCTCAACGAAATGGACTCAACACCCCATATTAAACGCCTAAGAATGTACCTGACTAGTAAGTATCTTAAAACCTATGGATTGCTATGTCTCCAAAAGAGAATCAAGCGTGTGTACAGGGGCATAAACGCAGCAGTGATAGGATTGGAGAGGTTCGGTGAGCAAATGAAGACCCTTTGAAGTCATATTGCATGGTACCCATTCCACGGGTCTCAACTCTCCAGGTTTAAGGTATTCTTCCTTCAGCTAAAACATGCATGTGGAACCCAGAGTATGATCAACCATGTGAACGGGAGACGTGTTCAAATACGTCTCAGTTTTCCTCCCCTGGTACTCGGGTGCAACATTCCAGACGCTTTACTAACACTCTCCCCACTTGGAGAGTCAGCGCCTTTAACCTCCTGTTTGGCCCAGTTTGCAATTTCTGCGGAAGATGAACAGGAATAGGGAACACCAATGAGAGACTAGCTGGAGGTGTCTGGACGGGCAAATTTAACTCTCATTTCCCACCAGGAAGAGGAAATAACCAAAGGCTCAGCGTGCCGTGCCGGAACCAGATTAGGGCCTGAAGCCATCCTGCGGTGTTGCGGCCAGCTCAAAAGAAAGCGAGTTGAAGAAAGGAGCTCAGGGGCACTGTAATTCACAAACCTGCAGCGTTATAAATGACAGCTTTCGTCCAAAAATATACTGAAGTAAGGCTGCCAAGAGGACTTGAAAGCGGGGCAGAATTGCAGGAAACCGATTTCAGGAGGTAGACTGGAATTGCATTGAAAGCATAGGAAAAGAGGCAGAACGTCCACAATGATGCACTTGGCCAAAAAGGGCGTATGCGTTTTTTCCTGAATATATTCAGGAAAAAACGCATACGCCCTTTTTGGCCAACCAAGCAAGCTTGCAAAGGAAATCTGCACTACAATGAAGTCTCACTTCCCCCCGGTCAAAAGGGCCATCTGAAAAAAGTGTAAAATCCAGAAAGGCAGGATAGGCCATGGAGAACTGGGAGCCTTCTAATGCTGATGGGCGGGATGTAAATTGCCAACAGGCACTCTGGAGAAGTGTATGGTGTTTCCTGAAACATCTAAAAAACAAAGCAACAGAGCCTAGGGCACTTCCACTTATGGTCCTAGAGTTTAGGGAAATTAAAATCAAAAAGACACAGCCACCCCAAAGTTTGGGATGGCTCTGTTTACAAGAACCTCATATACGGTACAAGTTCAATATCGCAGAAAGTGAAAAATGGATAAAGAACTTGTGGTACTTACGTACAATGCAATATCACTCAGCAATAAAATCTATGTCATCAGGCCCGTAGCAGCATAATGAGTGGATTCAGGTACGATGATTCTCACTGAAATAAGTCACACAGAAAAAGAAACATCATAAGATATCACTAATACACGGAATGTAAACTTGGCTACACAGGAACTGAATTCCAAAACAGAACAGGGTCTCAAATTTAGAAAACCAACTTATGCTTGCTTAAGGGGGAAGGTGAGTTGGGGTGCTGCATAAAACCAGAGTTTGAAATTAGCACAGATAAAGTTCCTTAAGCCAAATATGGACTAGACAAGAGCTACTCCTTGCTCAACGAAATGGACTCAACACCCCATATTAAACGCCAAAGAATATACCTGACTAGTAAGAATCTTAAAACGTATGGATGGCAATGTCTGAAAGAGAATCAAGCGGGTGTACAGGGGCATAAACACAGCTGTGACAGGATTGGAGAGGTTCAGTGAGCAAATGAAGACACTTTGAAGTCATATTGCATGGTACCCATTCCACGGGTCTCAACTCTCCAGGTTTAAGGTATTCTTCCTTCAGCTAAAACATGCATGTGGAACCCAGAGTATGATCAACCATGTGAACGGGAGACGTGTTCAAATATGTCTCAGTTTTCCTCCCCTGGTACTCGGGTGCAACATTCCAGACGCTTTACTAACACTCTCCCCACTTGGAGAGTCAGCGCCTTTAACCTCCTGTTTGGCCCAGTTTGCAATTTCTGCGGAAGATGAACAGGAATAGGGAACACCAATGAGAGACTAGCTGGAGGTGTCTGGACGGGCAAATTTAACTCTCATTTCCCACCAGGAAGAGGATATAACCAAAGGCTCAGCGTGCCGGGCCGGAACCAGATTAGGGCCTGAAGCCATCCTGCGGTGTTGCGGCCAGCTCAAAAGAAAGCGAGTTGAAGAAAGGAGCTCAGGGGCACTGTAATTCACAAACCTGCAGAGTTATAAATGACAGCTATCGTCCAAAAATATACTGAAGTAAGGCTGCCAAGAGGACTCGAAAGCGGGGCAGAATTGCAGGAAACCGATTTCAGGAGGTAGACTGGAATTGCATTGAAAGCATAGGAAAAGAGGCAGAACGTCCACAATGATGCACTTGGTCAAAAAGGGCGTATGCGTTTTTTCCTGAATATATTCAGGAAAAAACGCATACGCCCTTTTTGGCCAACCAAGCAAGCTTGCAAAGGAAATCTGCACTACAATGAAGTCTCACTTCCCCCCGGTCAAAAGGGCCATCTGAAAAAAGTGTAAAATCCAGAAAGGCAGGGCAGGCCATGGAGAACTGGGAGCCTTGTTATGCTGATGGGCGGGATGTAAATTGCCAACAGACACTCGGGAGAAGTGTATGGTGTTTCCTGAAACATCTAAAAAACAAAGCAACAGAGCCTAGGGCACTTCCACTTATGGTCCTATAGCTTAGGGAAATTAAAATCAAAAAGACACAGCCACCCCAAAGTTTGGGACGCCTCTGTTTACAAGAACCTCGTTTACCGTACAAGTTCAATATCACAGAAAGTGAAAAATGGATAAAGAACTTGTGGTACTTACGTACAATGCAGTATCACTCAGCAATGAAATCTATGTCATCAGGCCCGTAGCAGCATAATGAATGGATTCAGGTACGATGATTCTCACTGAAATAAGTCACACAGAAAAAGAAACATCATAAGATATCAGTAATACACGGAATGTAAACTTGGCTACACAGGAACTGAATTACAGAACAGAACAGGGTCTCAAATTTAGAAAACCAACTTATGCTTGCTTAAGGGGAAAGGTGAGTTGGGGTGCTGCATAAAACCAGAGATTGAAACGAGCACAGATAAAGTTCCTTAAGCCAAATATGGAATAGACAAGAGCTACTCCTTGCTCAACGAAATGGATTCAACACCCCATATTAAACGCCTAAGAATGTACCTGACTAGTAAGTATCTTAAAACCTATGGATTGCTATGTCTCCAAAAGAGAATCAAGCGTGTGTACAGGGGCATAAACGCAGCAGTGATAGGATTGGAGAGGTTCGGTGAGCAAATGAAGACCCTTTGAAGTCATATTGCATGGTACCCATTCCACGGGTCTCAACTCTCCAGGTTTAAGGTATTCTTCCTTCAGCTAAAACATGCATGTGGAACCCAGAGTATGATCAACCATGTGAACGGGAGACGTGTTCAAATACGTCTCAGTTTTCCTCCCCTGGTACTCGGGTGCAACATTCCAGACGCTTTACTAACACTCTCCCCACTTGGAGAGTCAGCGCCTTTAACCTCCTGTTTGGCCCAGTTTGCAATTTCTGCGGAAGATGAACAGGAATAGGGAACACCAATGAGAGACTAGCTGGAGGTGTCTGGACGGGCAAATTTAACTCTCATTTCCCACCAGGAAGAGGAAATAACCAAAGGCTCAGCGTGCCGTGCCGGAACCAGATTAGGGCCTGAAGCCATCCTGCGGTGTTGCGGCCAGCTCAAAAGAAATCGAGTTGAAGAAAGGAGCTCAGGGGCACTGTAATTCACAAACCTGCAGCATTATAAATGACAGCTTTCGTCCAAAAATATACTGAAGTAAGGCTGCCAAGAGGACTTGAAAGCGGGGCAGAATTGCAGGAAACCGATTTCAGGAGGTAGACTGGAATTGCATTGAAAGCATAGGAAAAGAGGCAGAACGTCCACAATGATGCACTTGGCCAAAAAGGGCGTATGCGTTTTTTCCTGAATATATTCAGGAAAAAACGCATACGCCCTTTTTGGCCAACCAAGCAAGCTTGCAAAGGAAATCTGCACTACAATGAAGTCTCACTTCCCCCCGGTCAAAAGGGCCATCTGAAAAAAGTGTAAAATCCAGAAAGGCAGGACAGGCCATGGAGAACTGGGAGCCTTGTTATGCTGATGGGCGGGATGTAAATTGCCAACAGACACTCGGGAGAAGTGTATGGTGTTTCCTGAAACATCTAAAAAACAAAGCAACAGAGCCTAGGGCACTTCCACTTATGGTCCTATAGCTTAGGGAAATTAAAATCAAAAAGACACAGCCACCCCAAAGTTTGGGACGCCTCTGTTTACAAGAACCTCGTTTACCGTACAAGTTCAATATCACAGAAAGTGAAAAATGGATAAAGAACTTGTGGTACTTACGTACAATGCAGTATCACTCAGCAATGAAATCTATGTCATCAGGCCCGTAGCAGCATAATGAGTGGATTCAGGTACGATGATTCTCACTGAAATAAGTCACACAGAAAAAGAAACATCATAAGATATCACTAATACACGGAATGTAAACTTGGCTACACAGGAACTGAATTCCAAAACAGAACAGGGTCTCAAATTTAGAAAACCAACTTATGCTTGCTTAAGGGGAAAGGTGAGTTGGGGTGCTGCATAAAACCAGAGATTGAAATGAGCACAGATAAAGTTCCTTAAGCCAAATATGGACTAGACAAGAGCTACTCCTTGCTCAACGAAATGGACTCAACACCGCATATTAAACGCCTAAGAATGTACCTGACTAGTAAGTATCTTAAAACCTATGGATTGCTATGTCTCCAAAAGAGAATCAAGCGTGTGTACAGGGGCATAAACGCAGCAGTGATAGGATTGGAGAGGTTCGGTGAGCAAATGAAGACCCTTTGAAGTCATATTGCATGGTACCCATTCCACGGGTCTCAACTCTCCAGGTTTAAGGTATTCTTCCTTCAGCTAAAACATGCATGTGGAACCCAGAGTATGATCAACCGTGTGAACGGGAGACGTGTTCAAATACGTCTCAGTTTTCCTCCCCTGGTACTCGGGTGCAACATTCCAGACGCTTTACTAACACTCTCCCCACTTGGAGAGTCAGCGCCTTTAACCTCCTGTTTGGCCCAGTTTGCAATTTCTGCGGAAGATGAACAGGAATAGGGAACACCAATGAGAGACTAGCTGGAGGTGTCTGGACGGGCAAATTTAACTCTCATTTCCCACCAGGAAGAGGAAATAACCAAAGGCTCAGCGTGCCGGGCCGGAACCAGATTAGGGCCTGAAGCCATCCTGCGGTGTTGCGGCCAGCTCAAAAGAAAGCGAGTTGAAGAAAGGAGCTCAGGGGCACTGTAATTCACAAACCTGCAGCGTTATAAATGACAGCTATCGTCCAAAAATATACTGAAGTAAGGCTGCCAAGAGGACTTGAAAGCGGGGCAGAATTGCAGGAAACCGATTTCAGGAGGTAGACTGGAATTGCATTGAAAGCATAGGAAAAGAGGCAGAACGCCCACAATGATGCACTTGGCCAAAAAGGGCGTATGTGTTTTTTCCTGAATATATTCAGGAAAAAACGCATACGCCCTTTTTGGCCAACCAAGCAAGCTTGCAAAGGAAATCTGCACTACAATGAAGTCTCACTTCCCCCCGGTCAAAAGGGCCATCTGAAAAAAGTGTAAAATCCAGAAAGGCAGGACAGGCCATGGAGAACTGGGAGCCTTGTTATGCTGATGGGCGGGATGTAAATTGCCAACAGACACTGGGGAGAAGTGTATGGTGTTTCCGGAAACATCTAAAAAACAAAGCAACAGAGCCTAGGGCACTTCCACTTATGGTCCTATAGCTTAGGGAAATTAAAATCAAAAAGACACAGCCACCCCAAAGTTTGGGACGCCTCTGTTTACAAGAACCTCATTTACCGTTCAAGTTCAATATCACAGAAAGTGAAAAATGGATAAAGAACTTGTGGTACTTACGTACAATGCAGTATCACTCAGCAATGAAATCTATGTCATCAGGCCCGTAGCAGCATAATGAGTGGATTCAGGTACGATGATTCTAACTGAAATAAGTCACACAGAAAATGAAACATCATAAGGTATCACTAATACACGGAATGTGAACTTGGCTACACATGAACTGAATTACAAAACAGAACAGGGTCTCAAGTTTAGAAAACCAACTTATGCCTGCTTAAGGGGGAAGGTGAGTTGGGGTGCTGCATAAAAGCAGAGTTTGAAATTAGCACAGATACCGTTCCATAAGCCAAATATGTAATAGACTAGACCTACCCCTTGCTCAACGAAATGGATTCAACAATGAGGTATCACCTCACACCTGGTAGAATAGGCATCATAGAAAATCTACAAACAAAAAATGCTGGAAAGGGTGTGGAGAAAAGGAACCCTCTTCCACTACTGTTGGGAATATAAATTGATACAGTCATTATGGAGAACAATATGGAATTTCTTATGAAACTAACAATAGAATTACCATATGATACAGCAATCCCAGTACTGGACATATACCCAGACAAAACCATAAATCAAAAAGAGTCATTCACCGCAATGTTCATTGCATCACTATTTACAATATCGAGGTAATGGAAGCAACTTAAATGCCCACAGACAGACGAATGCATAAAGCTGTGGTACATATATAAAATGGAATATTACTAAGCCATGAAAAGGAATGAAATTGGGTCATTTGTAGAGACGTCGATGGATCTAGAGACTGTCATACAGAGTGAAGTAAGTCTGAAAGAGAAAAACAAATCTTGTATATTCATGCATATATGTGGAACCTAGAAAAACTGTACAGATTAACCATTTTGTAAGGCATAAATAGAGCAACAGATGTAGACAACAAACGTATGGACAACAAGGGGGGAAAGCTGTTGGGGGGGTGGTGGTGGGAGGAGTTGAGAGACTGGGATTGGCATGTATACATTTATATGTATAAAATAGATAACCAATAAGAACCTGCTGTATAAAAATATAAAATAAAATTCAAAATTAAAAAGAAATAAAATTTAAAAAATAAAACAAAAAACAATTATTCCCTGCACATACATGTATTTATATGAATAAATTATTTCCATGCTTATATCTGTAAATACAAAAAAGAGGAATAAAATCTACTTTGAACCAAAAACGAAAAAGAGAAAAAAAACACAGAACCCACCAGTTACACAGAGGAAAACCGTATCAGGGCACTTGCTCCAGTTGTAAACAATTCTGAAGTTGGTCAGTGGTGGGGAATCGTCTCCCATTCAGCCAGCAGCCCCCACGCAACAAGCGTCCTCATTGCAAAGCTGGGGCACCGTGCCGAGGCATCTGTGAGTAAACGTGAGCTGAGCCCCGGGCCAGTTGCTGCTGAACTATTCCCACCCGTCCCAGGTAAAACACCTGAATATATACAAGGACTTGAAAGCCTAGAGGAAGGGCCATAGAGCCACACGAGTGACAGCATGCAGGCCGACTTGGTGCCTGCAGGCCAGCCAGGATGGTCCTGGCCCTGGGTGCTCTTCTGGAAGATTTCCATTTCCCTGCCTGAGATACCCGTCCTGTCCCTGCCCCCACGGCTTTTTTCCTTCCTCACCTCTGCCCAGGGAGAAATTCCAGCAGCAGGTATGGGTGACACATCCTCTTCTTTAGCAGGTGGCAGCCTGGCAACTGCTGCAGAAAGTCCAGCAGAGCCCCACTCACACTGGGCCACCCACAAAGCCGTGGCCTCTCACTCCCTCCCACCAGCCCAGCCCCGAGACTGCTGACAGGGCAGAGAAAATGGCGTCAGGCACGGCTGCAGGGGCTCTTGCTGCCTGGAGTGGTATTTATATTGATCTCAACCCAGGCACACCTGGGGAGGGCTGGCCGGCACGGTAAGGCTGCCCAGGTCAGCCAATCATCACCCCTCAGGGGCTCACAGTTGCAGAAAATGGAACTTGCTGAACCGGCCAGGTCCAAGGAACAGGTGTGGGCTCCTGAGAGTCAGGATAGACAAGGGGCTGCAGCTTTGGCTTGTTTTCTAATCATTTTATCTGGCCCATGAGTGGGAGACAACTTCAAGAAAACCCTCTCCTAATGAGAGGAACCCAGGAGTCAGGGAGAGGAGGGGTGGGTGGTGGTTGGAGACAGAGGCCTGGTGCCCCGGGTGCAGTGGAAGTCTCTGGAAGACCAGGTGGAGGGAGGCCTCATGGAGTGATGCCCAGGGTCACAGACCTGTCGCAGCTGCTGTTTGTTAGTTCAAGTCCTGCTCTGAGGTGCTCTGTGTCAGCTCTGAGCGACAGGTGAGCTGGGGGTGCTCTGCAATGAGGGCTATGTGCACGGTTCCTGTGTGCCCAGCCCTGCCACGGTACCTGCAAGGGTAGCTCTGTATCCTGGGAGGGCCCTGACCACGAGAGCCCCGTGGGCTGGGGTGGGGGTGGGGTACCTGCCCAGGTGAGCTCCATATTCTGGGATTGGTCTGACCACGAGAGCCCCATGGGCTGCTGGGGACCTGGTAAAGGATGTCAGGACAGTCAGTGAAGCCACCGAGGATATACCTCCAGTTGCTCCTAATTCCTACACCCTGCTGGTCATTCTACCAACCACCAGGACATGGTATTCTGTATTAGTCTTCAATGATGCCTTCTTTTGTATTCCATTAGTCCCAGAGTCACAAGAAATTTTGGCTTGTGAGTGGCAGGACTCAACATACAACTAAAACAATACTTCCGGGCCGTTCGGCCCCAAGGGTGCAAAAATTCCCACACCATCTTTGGGGAAAGCTTAGCTAAAGACCTAAAAGTTCTACCTCTGGAAAAGGAAACCCTCCTTCAATATGCAGACGACATTCTGATCGCCAGCCCTACTAAGGAGGCCTCTGAACTACCAAGCCAATAAAGGATAGAAGTTGTCCAAGAAAAAGCTCAAATATCACAGACTGCGGTGACCTGCCTGGGCTTCATTCTCACAGAAGGTCAGAGAAGCCCATCCCAGGAAAGGGAAGAAACCATTTTCAGCCTTACCCCTTTCTAAAACTAGAAGACAGCTTAGGGGTTCCTGGGGAGGCCAGGGTTTGCTGCTTCTGGATCCCTAACTACAGTCTACTAGCTGGGCCTCTATATGAAACACTGAAAGGAAAAGATGATGATCCTTTGGAATAGAATCCAGAAGTGGCCTTTCAAGAATGGAAAGAGCAGTCAATTCAGACCCTTGCCCTGGAACTCCCTAATTTAGCTAAACCCTTTGACCTTTACATTCCCGGTGAAAGGTGAATCGCCATTGGAGAATTAGTGCAAAAACTGGGACCACTTGAAATGGAACAATGCAAGAATGCCATCCAGGTAGGATAAACTACGGTCACTAAGGGGCTTGGCCCACTGCCACATCTGGCCAAGATAATGGCGGTATCTAAAAACCTGGAAATCAGCAGCCCAAAAGGCCACCTCCCTCCTAAGGGAAAAGGACCCCACGTGGTGATCCTAACCACCAACCATGCCCTGAAGTTGCAGGGTTCGCTCCGTGGGCACACCGACCTTGAGTGAGGAGGCCCTCCAACTCCAACATCCAGAGAGATAACCGGGGGCAACAGGGCACCATGACGACTCGTGTGAACATCACTTGACCTGGAGTTTCTCTCATAAAACAACAAGAGTGTGTCCCAAAAGAGTAGACTACTGCTTGCAGGACTTACTGCACCCAGAGGGGAGCTAATAATCTTGGCGGGGGAACGGTATATCACACTGTCACCATAGAAAAGCCTACAGACACCGTGATGATGGTGGCCAATAAGACCGGCTGGACTCCTGTTTACTTCAAAAGGCTGTTGACTCAGTGGCCATCATGGTCCTTGATCACCACTGACCCTGGACTGTCTGGGAGTTGAGCGGGCAGGGCTCTGACACCTGGTGCTGTTTGTACGTTAATTCAGGGGCCTAATTGAAGAAAGCGCAGACTACTGGTCAGAGCATCTAGGCTGGCAGAAACGGTCAGCCTAAGGTGGCCGAACAAATGTGGGGCGGGGTGAAACCGGCCCCCACAGCGTCTCTGCACATCTCTTTCCTGGACCCTTAAAGGTCATTAGAATCTATAACACTTCCAATGCTGGTGCTCAGGTGGACGAGCAGGGAGGCAGGGGTCCTGGGGACAATCAACGTCACCGGGAGGCTGCTGGGGAGAAGCTCTGACCCTCGCCCCAGGGTATGAGGGCTCCCAACTCAGCACTCAGCAGTTACAGAAGAAGGGTCTGCACCCTCAGCACTCCAAGAATGAGGAACAGGACAAAAGGCAGAGGAGGGGTTTGTCCCCAGCAAAGCCCATTAAAAATCCCTGGGAGATAAAAATAGAATCTGGGCAATAAAGTCAAGTCTAACCTTTTTTATCCTTTGTGCTTTGTCTAATTTCACGTGCTCCTAGGGTCCCGCATGCAGAGGTTCCACACCCGGCACTTCAGACCAGATTTCCTAGTGCAGAATGGCTGGGTCGACACCTCAGCTCCTGGGGCCCAGTGCAGACTCCACGATATAGAGCCTGAGCTACAGCCAACCCGGCCCTCGAGAGCTCCGCACCCTCCCTCCCACTGACTCTGACAGGATCTCTACACAGCAGCCCAGCCCACAGCCCACAGCCCACGGGGTAGTGCATGCTCTCACCTCTCCATTCTCTGATCAAAATATAAAGTTTCCTTTGCTTGTGAACCAAACTCAGTCTCGATCTGTTGGCCCCAATGACACTGGGCAGGGGGACACTTGTTGGGGTCCACTCTGGAAGATCAGTAACAGAAATTGAGACTATTGTAACCTCAATGAACAGATGTGTGAGCCAAACTGTAGTTAACATAGAACAGTGTATAAGGCTCGGGTAAAATAAGATGTTTCTAACACTTCCATTTGATATTTCCATCACTTTATTATAAGCAAGTTCAGTGAAAAGGTTTGTCTTATTTGTCAGGTCAATATTAGAGAAATGAAGTGATTTCTTTCCAAGGATGTACATCTAATAATCTTGGTTAAACCTTCAATCTTGTTTTAAATGCTTTTCCATTGAAAATGATACCTCTCTTTCAGCTCCCCCATTTCTGAGAAGTATAAAATCTTATAATTTATTATTACCAAAGGGGAAAGGTGGGAGGAGGGATAAATTAACAGTTTGGGATTAACACATACACACTGCTATGTATAAAATAGATCATCAACAAGGAACTACTGTATAGCACAGGGAACTACACTCAACATTTTGCAATAACCTATAAGGGGAAATAATCTGAAAAAGAATAGATATTTTTATTGACATCATCTATCAATGACAGTTAAAGTGTAACCTAAGGGAAGCTGGTGGTGAGTGCTTCTGACCCTGAAGACTTCAATCATCTAAAGTTTGGACTCTGCCTACTTCCCATGGCCCTTAATGAACATATGTGTAGCCGTAACTTAAAAACTTCCCCAGTTTGGGTTTCGGGGAGACACTGATTTTGAAAAAGCCCTGGTGTTCTCCTTACATGAATGGGACTCTTCCTACTGCTAAAACATGTCTGTCACACCCAGAGGATGGTATACCGTCTGATCGGGAAGAGTTTGGAAAAGGCATCTCATCTCCTCATCTCCTGGTGCTCGGGTTCACCCCTCCAGCGTCTTTACTAACAGTCTCCCCACTTGGAGATGTCAGCACTGTCAACATCCTGTTGCGTACAGTTTGGAATTTGTCCAGAGGATGAAGCGGAAGGATGAGGAACAATGAGAGACAAGTCCTAGGTGTTCAGACAGGCACATGTCACTCTAATTTCCAATCAGGAAGACGAATTGACCAAAGGCTAGGGTTGCCCATGGAAACAATATAGGGCTTGAGGAAATCCCGCTGCTTTGTGGCCAGTTCCCATAAACACAAGTTGAACAATGGAACTCAGGGGCGGTAAAATTCACAAAACTGCAGAGTTGAAAATATCCATCACTGAAAAATGTCTTGAGGAAAGTCAGAAAAAAGGACTTGTAAGCAAGGGAGAATGGCAGGAAAGGGATTTGAGGAGGTAGAAAGGACTCGCCATTAAGCACAAGAAAAGGAGCTGAACATTGCCAACATTGCAGTTGGCCAAAAAGGGTGTATGCGTTTTTTTCTGTATATATTCAAGAAAAGGGCATACACTTTTTTAGCCAACCAAACAGATGGGCACTGGAAGTCAATACTACAAAAGATATCACTTCGCATCAGTCAGAAGAGCCATCCTCATAAAGCGTAAACAACAGAAATGCAGGACAGGGCAACGAGAAGAGGGAGCCCTGTGAGACTTATAGTGGAAATGTATATTGCCAACGGCCATTCTGGAGAAGTGTATTGTATTTACTAAAGCATCTAAAAAATGAGCTACAGAGCATAGGGCACTTGCACTCATGGGCGTATATCTTGGGAAAAACAAAAATCGAGAGGACACAGGCACCCCAATGTTTACCCCCTCTCTGTTTAAAAGATCCTCGACTAGGATATAACTTAAATGTCTCTGGAGGGAAAAAATGGATAGAGATGTGGTACTTAGGTAGAGTGGAATATTATTCAGCCTGGAAATCAATGAAATATGGCCAGTTGTAACAACTCCGGAGGAGTTACGTATGATCATTCTAAGTGACAGAATTCAAAAAGAAAAAGACACATATCATAAGATATCACTTAAAGGTGGAATCCAAAATGGCTACACATGAAATAAATTACAAAACAAAAACATAGTCAAATATGTAGAAAACACGCATAAGGCTGCTAAACGGGAAAGGTGGGGAGGGGTGAGGCATCATCCAGGAGGTTGAAATTAGCAAAGATACCATTCCAAATACCAAACTGATAATCAACAAGGCCTACACGGTAGCTAAAAGAACTGCACTCAGCACACTCAAGTCACCGGAAAAGAATATATACGACTGGTAAGAATCTGAAAAAGAATTTATTGATGTCTCTCTGTACGTGAATCAAGTGGATGTACAGCAGCAAGAAACAGAGCTTTGAAAATCAGCTGTAACCAATATAGTAATAAATTGAAAAAAATAAACGACAGAGAGACAGAGAAAACCTCTTACAACTTTTCCTCAGGGACGGTGATGCAACATGGATTGAACACATCTAGACCCACAGCAGGATGAGACATAAGGCTGGAAACTGTTTGCGCTAAGAGAAATGTGAGGTTGGGTGAGGAAATGCACACCCTTTAAAGTAATACTACCTGGTACCCATTCAATGGGTCCCAAATCTGCAGGTTCAAGGGATCTTCCTATAGCTAAAACATGCATGGAAAACCCAGAGGACTGTACACCATGTGATCGGGAGATGTGTCTAAAATGCACCTCATTTATCCTCTCCTGGTGCTCCTGTTCACCATTCCAGCCACGCTACTTAGAATCTCCCCACTTGGAGAATCAGCACATTTAAACTTCTGTTTCACACATTTTGCAAATTGTGAGGAGGATGAACGGGAAGAGGGGGAACCAATGAGAGAATAGTTGTAGGGGTTTGGACGGGCACATATCACTCTAATTTCCCATTAAGAATAAGAATTAAAGAAAGGCTCAGCCTGCCTCGCCGGAGCCAAAATAGGGCCTGAAGCAATCCTGCGGGTTTGAGGCCAGCTCACAAAAGAACAACTTAAAAAATGGAGCTCAGGGTCACTGCAATTCACAAACCTGCAGAGTTATAAATGAAAACTAACGTCCAAAAATATGTTGAGGTAAGGCAAAGAAGAGGATCTGAATGCAAGACAGAATTGCAAGAAACAGATTTCAAGAGATAGATTGGACTCGTCTTTAACGCACATGAAAAGCGGCAGAATTTCGACAATGATGCAGTTGGCCCAAAAGGGCGTATGCGTTTTTTCCTGATTATATCCAGGAAATAACGCATACGCACTTTATGGGCAACGAAGCAAGCAAGCAATGCAAATGTGCACAACAAAGAAGTCTCGTTTCCCACCGGTCAAAAGGGCCATCCTAAAAAATTGTAAAAACCAGAAATGCAGGACAGGCCATGGAGAACAGGGAGCCTTTATACGCTGATGGGCAGTGTGTGGACTGCCGAGAGCCACTCTGGAGAAGTGTATGGTGGTTCCTAAATCATCTAAAAAACAGAGCTACAGAGCATAGGACACTTCCAATCATGGGAGTATATCTAGGGAAGTCTAAAAATCAACAAGACACAAGCACACCACAGTTTAGGGCTACTCTGTTTACAAGAACCTCAACTTCAGTACACCTTAAATATCCCAGGAAAGAGAACAATGGATAAAGAAGATGTGGTACTTATGTACAATTTCTTCACCATGAAATCAATGTAATAAGGCTAGTAGAAGGATAAAGAGTGGATTTAGGTCCGATAATACTACTTGAAATAAGTCAAACAGAAAAAGAAACATATCATAAGATATCACTTATAGAGGGAGGGTAAATATGGCTGCACAAGAAAAGAATTACAGAACAGAACAGTGTCTCACATTTAGAAAACACACTTATGTCAGCTTAAGGGGAAAGGAGAGGTGGGGTGATGCATAAAACCAGAGTTTGAAATTAGCACAGATACCGTTCAATAAACCAAATAGGTATTAGACAAGATCTACACCTTGCTCAATGAACTGGCCTCAACACACCCTATACACCACAGAGAAATATATCTGAGTAATAAGAATCTTAAAACTCATGTATTGATATATCTCCATAAGGGAATCAAGTGTGTGCAGAGCGGCACAAACACAGCAGTGAAAATGAGCTAAACCCCATTATAGAAATGAATTTTAAAAACAAAACGCTGAAACAATGAAAGAGAGAAAAATTCTTACAAAATTCGCTCAGGGGCTGTGATGCAACCTGGATTGACCACATATAAACCCACAGCTGGATAAGACATAAGGCTGGACACTTGGGGCTGAGAGGATTGGTGAGCTTTGGTGAGCAACTGCCGAAAGTTTAATGCAATACTTCATGCTACTCAGTCCAAGGGTCCCAACACTCCAGGTTGAAGGGAATCTTCCTACAGCTAAACCATGCTTGGGAAACCCAGCGACTGGTATACCATATGATCGGGAAAGGTTTCTAAAACACACCTCATTTTTCCTCTCCTGGGGCTCCGGATCGACATTCCAGCCGTTTTACTAACAACATCCCCACATGGAGAGTCAATGCCTTTAAGTTCTGGTATCGCACAGTCTGCAGTTAGTGCGGAGGATGAATGGGAATAGGGGGAACCAGTGAGAAACTAGCTGTAGCGGTTTCAATGGGCACATGTCACTCTAATTTCACATCAGTAAGAAGAATTAACCAAAGGCACAGCAAGGTGCCCCAGAAGAAGAATAGAGCTTCAAGGAATCCTGTGGTTATGGGGCAAGATCACAAAAATAAGAGCTGAAAAATGGAGCTAAGGGCCACTGCAATTCAAAAACCTGCAGAGTTATAAAGGCCAACTATTTTCAAAAAATATATTGAGGTAAGGCTATGAAGAAGCATTGAAAGCAAGGCAGAATTGCAGGCAACCGATTTCAGGAGATACACTGGAATTGCATTGAAAACATATGAAGAGAGTCAGAACCTCGACAATGATGCACTTGGCCAAAAAGGGCGTATGTGTTTTTTCCTGAATATAGTCAGGAAAAAACGCATACACACTTTTTGGCCAACCAAGCAAGCTTGCAAAGGAAATCTGCACTACAATGAAGTCTCACTTTCCCCTGGTCAAAAGGGCCATCTGAAAAAAGTGTAAAATCCATAAAGGCAGGACAGGCCATGGAGAACTGGGAGCCTTCTAATGCTGATGGGCGGGATGTAAATTGCCAACAGCCACTCTGGAGAAGTGTATGGTGTTTCATGAAACATCTAAAAAACAAAGCAACAGAGCCTAGGGCACTTCCACTTATGGTCCTAGAGTTTAGGGAAATTAAAATCAAAAAGACAGAGCCACCCCAAAGTTTGGGATGGCTCTGTTTACAAGAACCTCATATACGGGACAAGTTCAATATCACAGAAAGTGAAAAATGGATAAAGAACTTGTGGTACTTACATACAATGCAGTATCACTCAGCAATGAAATCTATGTCATCAGGCCCGTAGCAGCACAATGAGTGGATTCAGGTACGATGATTCTAACTGAAATAAGTCACACAGAAAAAGAAACATCATAAGACATCACTAATACACGGAATGTAAACTTGGCTACACAGGAACTGAATTCCAAAACAGAACAGGGTCTCAAATTTAGAAAACCAACTTATGCTTCCTTAGGGGGAAATGTAAGTTGGGGTGCTGCATAAAACCAGAGATTGAAATGAGCACAGATAAAGTTCCTTAAGCCAAATATGGAATAGACAAGAGCTACTCCTTGCTCAACGAAATGGACTCAACACCGCATATTAAACGCCTAAGAATATACCTGACTAGTAAGTATCTTAAAACCTATGGATTGCTATGTCTCCAAAAGAGAATCAAGCGTGTGTACAGGGTCATAAACGCAGCATTGATAGTATTGGAGAGGTTCGGTGAGCAAATGAAGACCCTTTGAAGTCATATTGCATGGTACCCATTCCACGGCTCTCAACTCTCCAGGTTTAAGGTATTCTTCCTTCAGCTAAAATATGCATGTGGAACCCAGAGTATGATCAACCATGTGAACGGGAGACGTGTTCAAATATGTCTCAGTTTTCGTACCCTGGTACTCGGGTGCAACATTCCAGACGCTTTACTAACACTCTCCCCACTTGGAGAGTCAGTCCCTTTAACCTCCTGTTTGGCCCAGTTTGCAATTTCTGCGGAAGATGAACAGGAATAGCGAGAACCAATGAGAGACTAGCTGGAGGTGTCTGGACGGGCAAATTTAACTCTCATTTCCCACCAGGAAGAGGAATTAACCAAAGGCTCAGCGTGCCGTGCCGGAACCAGATTAGGGCCTGAAGCCATCCTGCGGTGTTGCGGCCAGGTCACAAGAAAGCGAGTTGAAGAAAGGAGCTCAGGGGCACTGTAATTCACAAACCTGCAGAGTTATAAATGACAGCTATCGTCCAAAAATATACTGAAGTAAGGCTGCCAAGAGGACTTGAAAGCGGGGCAGAATTGCAGGAAACCGATTTCAGGAGGTAGACTGGAATTGCATTGAAAGCATAGGAAAAGAGGCAGAACGTCCACAATGATGCACTTGGCCAAAAAGGGCGTATGCCTTTTTTCCTGAATATATTCAGGAAAAAACGCATATGCCCTTTTTGGCCAACCAAGCAAGCTTGCAAAGGAAATCTGCACTACAATGAAGTCTCACTTCCCCCCGGTCAAAAGGGCCATCTGAAAAAAGTGTAAAATCCAGAAAGGCAGGACAGGCCATGGAGAACTGGGAGCCTTGTTATGCTGATGGGCGGGATGTAAATTGCCAACAGCCACTCGGGAGAAGTGTATGGTGTTTCCGGAAACATCTAAAAAACAAAGCAACAGAGCCTAGGGCACTTCCACTTATGGTCCTATAGCTTAGGGAAATTAAAATCAAAAAGACACAGCCACCCCAAAGCTTGGGACGCCTCTGTTTACAAGAACCTCGTTTACAGTACAAGTTCAACATCGCAGAAAGTGAAAAATGGATAAAGAACATGTGGTATTTACTTACAAAGCAATATCACTCAGCAATGAAATCTATGTCATCAGGCCCTTAGCAGCACAATGAGTGGATTCAGGTATGATGATTCTAACTGAAATAAGTCACACAGAAAAGGAAACATCATAAGATATCAGTAATACACGGAATGTAAACTTGGCTACACAGGAACTGAATTACAGAACAGAACAGGGTCTCAAATTTAGAAAACCAACTTATGCTTGCTTAAGGGGAAAGGTGAGTTGGGGTGCTGCATAAAACCAGAGATTGAAATGAGCACAGATAAAGTTCCTTAAGCCAAATATGGAATAGACAAGAGCTACTCCTTGCTCAACGAAATGGACTCAACACCGCATATTAAACGCCTAAGAATGTACCTGACTAGTAAGTATCTTAAAACCTATGGATTGCTATGTCTCCGAAAGAGAATCAAGCATGTGTACAGGGGCATAAACGCAGCAGTGATAGGATTGGAGAGGTTCGGTGAGCAAATGAAGACCCTTTGAAGTCATATTGCATGGTACCTATTCCACGGGTTTCAACTACCCAGGTTTAAGGTATTCTTCCTTCAGCTAAAACATGCATGTGGAACCTAGAGTATGATCAACCATGTGATCGGGAGACGTGTTCAAATATGTCTCAGTTTTCGTACCCTGGTACTCGGGTGCAACATTCCAGACGCTTTATAACACTCTCCCGACTTGGAGAGTCAGTCCCTTTAACCTCCTGTTTGGCCCAGTTTGCAATTTCTGCGGAAGATGAACAGGAATAGGGAACACCAATGAGAGACTAGCTGGAGGTGTCTGGACGGGCAAATTTAACTCTCATTTCCCACCAGGAAGAGGAAATAACCAAAGGCTCAGCGTGCCGTGCCGGAACCAGATTAGGGCCTGAAGCCATTCTGTGGTGTTGCGGCCAGCTCAAAAGAAAGCGAGTTGAAGAAAGGAGCTCAGGGGCACTCTAATTCACAAACCTGCAGAGTTATAAATGACAGCTATCGTCCAAAAATATACTGAAGTAAGGCTGCCAAGAGGACTTGAAAGCGGGGCAGAATTGCAGGAAACCGATTTCAGGAGGTAGACTGGAATTGCTTTGAAAGCATAGGAAAAGAGGCAGAACGTCCACAATGATGCACTTGGCCAAAAAGGGCGTATGCGTTTTTTCCTGAATATATTCAGGAAAAAACGCATACGCCCTTTTTGGCCAACCAAGCAAGCTTGCAAAGGAAATCTGCACTACAATGAAGTCTCAGTTCCCCCCGGTCAAAAGGGCCATCTGAAAAAAGTGTAAAATCCAGAAAGGCAGGACAGGCCATGGAGAACTGGGAGCCTTGTTATGCTGATGGGCGGGATGTAAATTGCCAACAGACACTCGGGAGAAGTGTATGGTGTTTCCTGAAACATCTAAAAAACAAAGCAACAGAGCCTAGGGCACTTCCACTTATGGTCCTATAGCTTAGGGAAATTAAAATCAAAAAGACACAGCCACCCCAAAGTTTGGGACGCCTCTGTTTACAAGAACCTCGTTTACCGTACAAGTTCAATATCACAGAAAGTGAAAAATGGATAAAGAACTTGTGGTACTTACGTACAATGCAGTATCACTCAGCAATGAAATCTATGTCATCAGGCCCGTAGCAGCATAATGAGTGGATTCAGGTACGATGATTCTCACTGAAATAAGTCACACAGAAAAAGAAACATCATAAGATATCACTAATACACGGAATGTAAACTTGGCTACACAGGAACTGAATTCCAAAACAGAACAGGGTCTCAAATTTAGAAAACCAACTTATGCTTGCTTAAGGGGAAAGGTGAGTTGGGGTGCTGCATAAAACCAGAGATTGAAATGAGCACAGATAAAGTTCCTTAAGCCAAATATGGAATAGACAAGAGCTACTCCTTGCTCAACGAAATGGACTCAACACCCCATATTAAACGCCTAAGAATGTACCTGACTAGTAAGTATCTTAAAACCTATGGATTGCTATGTCTCCAAAAGACAATCAAGCGTGTGTACAGGGGCATAAACGCAGCAGTGATAGGATTGGAGAGGTTCGGTGAGCAAATGAAGACCCTTTGAAGTCATATTGCATGGTACCCATTCCACGGGTCTCAACTCTCCAGGTTTAAGGTATTCTTCCTTGAGCTAAAACATGCATGTGGAACCCAGAGTATGATCAACCATGTGAAAGGGAGACGTGTTCAAATATGTCTCAGTTTTCCTCCCCTGGTACTCGGGTGCAACATTCCAGACGCTATACTAACACTCTCCCCACTTGGAGAGTCAGCGCCTTTAACCTCCTCTTTGGCCCAGTTTGCAATTTCTGCGGAAGATGAACAGGAATAGGGAACACCAATGAGAGACTAGCTGGAGGTGTCTGGACGGGCAAATTTAACTCTCATTTCCCACCAGGAAGAGGAAATAACCAAAGGCTCAGCGTGCCGTGCCTGAACCAGATTAGGGCCTGAAACCATCCTGCGGTGTTGCGGCCAGCTCAAAAGAAAGCGAGTTGAAGAAAGGAGCTCAGGGGCACTGTAATTCACAAACCTGCAGAGTTATAAATGACAGCTATCGTCCAAAAATATACTGAAGTAAGGCTGCCAAGAGGACTTGAAAGCGGGGCAGAATTGCAGGAAACCGATTTCAGGAGGTAGACTGGAATTGCATTGAAAGCATAGGAAAAGAGGCAGAACGTCCACAATGATGCACTTGGCCAAAAAGGGCGTATGCGTTTTTTCCTGAATATATTCAGGAAAAAACGCATACGCCCTTTTTGGCCAACCAAGCAAGCTTGCAAAGGAAATCTGCACTACAATGAAGTCTCACTTCCCCCCGGTCAAAAGGGCCATCTGAAAAAAGTGTAAAATCCAGAAAGGCAGGACAGGCCATGGAGAACTGGGAGCCTTGTTATGCTGATGGGCGGGATGTAAATTGCCAACAGACACTCGGGAGAAGTGTATGGTGTTTCCTGAAACATCTAAAAAACAAAGCAACAGAGCCTACGGCACCTCCACTTATGGTCCTATAGCTTAGGGAAATTAAAATCAAAAAGACACAGCCACCCCAAAGTTTGGGACGCCTCTGTTTACAAGAACCTCGTTTACCGTACAAGTTCAACATCGCACAAAGTGAAAAATGGATAAAGAAGTTGTGGTATTTACTTACAAAGCAATATCACTCAGCAATGAAATCTATGTCATCAGGCCCTTAGCAGCACAATGAGTGGATTCAGGTATGATGATTCTAACTGAAATAAGTCACACAGAAAAAGAAACATCATAAGATATCAGTAATACACGGAATGTAAACTTGGCTACACAGGAACTGAATTACAGAACAGAACAGGGTCTCAAATTTAGAAAACCAACTTATGCTTGCTTAAGGGGAAAGGTGAGTTGGGGTGCTGCATAAAACCAGAGATTGAAATGAGCACAGATAAAGTTCCTTAAGCCAAATATGGAATAGACAAGAGCTACTCCTTGCTCAACGAAATGGACTCAACACCGCATATTAAACGCCTAAGAATGTACCTGACTAGTAAGTATCTTAAAACCTATGGATTGCTATGTCTCCGAAAGAGAATCAAGCATGTGTACAGGGGCATAAACGCAGCAGTGATAGGATTGGAGAGGTTCGGTGAGCAAATGAAGACCCTTTGAAGTCATATTGCATGGTACCTATTCCACGGGTTTCAACTACCCAGGTTTAAGGTATTCTTCCTTCAGCTAAAACATGCATGTGGAACCTAGAGTATGATCAACCATGTGATCGGGAGACGTGTTCAAATATGTCTCAGTTTTCGTACCCTGGTACTCGGGTGCAACATTCCAGACGCTTTATAACACTCTCCCGACTTGGAGAGTCAGTCCCTTTAACCTCCTGTTTGGCCCAGTTTGCAATTTCTGCGGAAGATGAACAGGAATAGGGAACACCAATGAGAGACTAGCTGGAGGTGTCTGGACGGGCAAATTTAACTCTCATTTCCCACCAGGAAGAGGAAATAACCAAAGGCTCAGCGTGCCGTGCCGGAACCAGATTAGGGCCTGAAGCCATTCTGTGGTGTTGCGGCCAGCTCAAAAGAAAGCGAGTTGAAGAAAGGAGCTCAGGGGCACTCTAATTCACAAACCTGCAGAGTTATAAATGACAGCTATCGTCCAAAAATATACTGAAGTAAGGCTGCCAAGAGGACTTGAAAGCGGGGCAGAATTGCAGGAAACCGATTTCAGGAGGTAGACTGGAATTGCTTTGAAAGCATAGGAAAAGAGGCAGAACGTCCACAATGATGCACTTGGCCAAAAAGGGCGTATGCGTTTTTTCCTGAATATATTCAGGAAAAAACGCATACGCCCTTTTTGGCCAACCAAGCAAGCTTGCAAAGGAAATCTGCACTACAATGAAGTCTCAGTTCCCCCCGGTCAAAAGGGCCATCTGAAAAAAGTGTAAAATCCAGAAAGGCAGGACAGGCCATGGAGAACTGGGAGCCTTGTTATGCTGATGGGCGGGATGTAAATTGCCAACAGACACTCGGGAGAAGTGTATGGTGTTTCCTGAAACATCTAAAAAACAAAGCAACAGAGCCTAGGGCACTTCCACTTATGGTCCTATAGCTTAGGGAAATTAAAATCAAAAAGACACAGCCACCCCAAAGTTTGGGACGCCTCTGTTTACAAGAACCTCGTTTACCGTACAAGTTCAATATCACAGAAAGTGAAAAATGGATAAAGAACTTGTGGTACTTACGTACAATGCAGTATCACTCAGCAATGAAATCTATGTCATCAGGCCCGTAGCAGCATAATGAGTGGATTCAGGTACGATGATTCTCACTGAAATAAGTCACACAGAAAAAGAAACATCATAAGATATCACTAATACACGGAATGTAAACTTGGCTACACAGGAACTGAATTCCAAAACAGAACAGGGTCTCAAATTTAGAAAACCAACTTATGCTTGCTTAAGGGGAAAGGTGAGTTGGGGTGCTGCATAAAACCAGAGATTGAAATGAGCACAGATAAAGTTCCTTAAGCCAAATATGGAATAGACAAGAGCTACTCCTTGCTCAACGAAATGGACTCAACACCCCATATTAAACGCCTAAGAATGTACCTGACTAGTAAGTATCTTAAAACCTATGGATTGCTATGTCTCCAAAAGAGAATCAAGCGTGTGTACAGGGGCATAAACGCAGCAGTGATAGGATTGGAGAGGTTCGGTGAGCAAATGAAGACCCTTTGAAGTCATATTGCATGGTACCCATTCCACGGGTCTCAACTCTCCAGGTTTAAGGTATTCTTCCTTGAGCTAAAACATGCATGTGGAACCCAGAGTATGATCAACCATGTGAAAGGGAGACGTGTTCAAATATGTCTCAGTTTTCCTCCCCTGGTACTCGGGTGCAACATTCCAGACGCTATACTAACACTCTCCCCACTTGGAGAGTCAGCGCCTTTAACCTCCTCTTTGGCCCAGTTTGCAATTTCTGCGGAAGATGAACAGGAATAGGGAACACCAATGAGAGACTAGCTGGAGGTGTCTGGACGGGCAAATTTAACTCTCATTTCCCACCAGGAAGAGGAAATAACCAAAGGCTCAGCGTGCCGTGCCGGAACCAGATTAGGGCCTGAAACCATCCTGCGGTGTTGCGGCCAGCTCAAAAGAAAGCGAGTTGAAGAAAGGAGCTCAGGGGCACTGTAATTCACAAACCTGCAGAGTTATAAATGACAGCTATCGTCCAAAAATATACTGAAGTAAGGCTGCCAAGAGGACTTGAAAGCGGGGCAGAATTGCAGGAAACCGATTTCAGGAGGTAGACTGGAATTGCATTGAAAGCATAGGAAAAGAGGCAGAACGTCCACAATGATGCACTTGGCCAAAAAGGGCGTATGCGTTTTTTCCTGAATATATTCAGGAAAAAACGCATACGCCCTTTTTGGCCAACCAAGCAAGCTTGCAAAGGAAATCTGCACTACAATGAAGTCTCACTTCCCCCCGGTCAAAAGGGCCATCTGAAAAAAGTGTAAAATCCAGAAAGGCAGGACAGGCCATGGAGAACTGGGAGCCTTGTTATGCTGATGGGCGGGATGTAAATTGCCAACAGACACTCGGGAGAAGTGTATGGTGTTTCCTGAAACATCTAAAAAACAAAGCAACAGAGCCTACGGCACCTCCACTTATGGTCCTATAGCTTAGGGAAATTAAAATCAAAAAGACACAGCCACCCCAAAGTTTGGGACGCCTCTGTTTACAAGAACCTCGTTTACCGTACAAGTTCAACATCGCACAAAGTGAAAAATGGATAAAGAAGTTGTGGTATTTACTTACAAAGCAATATCACTCAGCAATGAAATCTATGTCATCAGGCCCTTAGCAGCACAATGAGTGGATTCAGGTATGATGATTCTAACTGAAATAAGTCACACAGAAAAAGAAACATCATAAGATATCAGTAATACACGGAATGTAAACTTGGCTACACAGGAACTGAATTACAGAACAGAACAGGGTCTCAAATTTAGAAAACCAACTTATGCTTGCTTAAGGGGAAAGGTGAGTTGGGGTGCTGCATAAAACCAGAGATTGAAATGAGCACAGATAAAGTTCCTTAAGCCAAATATGGAATAGACAAGAGCTACTCCTTGCTCAACGAAATGGACTCAACACCGCATATTAAACGCCTAAGAATGTACCTGACTAGTAAGTATCTTAAAACCTATGGATTGCTATGTCTCCGAAAGAGAATCAAGCATGTGTACAGGGGCATAAACGCAGCAGTGATAGGATTGGAGAGGTTCGGTGAGCAAATGAAGACCCTTTGAAGTCATATTGCATGGTACCTATTCCACGGGTTTCAACTACCCAGGTTTAAGGTATTCTTCCTTCAGCTAAAACATGCATGTGGAACCTAGAGTATGATCAACCATGTGATCGGGAGACGTGTTCAAATATGTCTCAGTTTTCGTACCCTGGTACTCGGGTGCAACATTCCAGACGCTTTATAACACTCTCCCGACTTGGAGAGTCAGTCCCTTTAACCTCCTGTTTGGCCCAGTTTGCAATTTCTGCGGAAGATGAACAGGAATAGGGAACACCAATGAGAGACTAGCTGGAGGTGTCTGGACGGGCAAATTTAACTCTCATTTCCCACCAGGAAGAGGAAATAACCAAAGGCTCAGCGTGCCGTGCCGGAACCAGATTAGGGCCTGAAGCCATTCTGTGGTGTTGCGGCCAGCTCAAAAGAAAGCGAGTTGAAGAAAGGAGCTCAGGGGCACTCTAATTCACAAACCTGCAGAGTTATAAATGACAGCTATCGTCCAAAAATATACTGAAGTAAGGCTGCCAAGAGGACTTGAAAGCGGGGCAGAATTGCAGGAAACCGATTTCAGGAGGTAGACTGGAATTGCTTTGAAAGCATAGGAAAAGAGGCAGAACGTCCACAATGATGCACTTGGCCAAAAAGGGCGTATGCGTTTTTTCCTGAATATATTCAGGAAAAAACGCATACGCCCTTTTTGGCCAACCAAGCAAGCTTGCAAAGGAAATCTGCACTACAATGAAGTCTCAGTTCCCCCCGGTCAAAAGGGCCATCTGAAAAAAGTGTAAAATCCAGAAAGGCAGGACAGGCCATGGAGAACTGGGAGCCTTGTTATGCTGATGGGCGGGATGTAAATTGCCAACAGACACTCGGGAGAAGTGTATGGTGTTTCCTGAAACATCTAAAAAACAAAGCAACAGAGCCTAGGGCACTTCCACTTATGGTCCTATAGCTTAGGGAAATTAAAATCAAAAAGACACAGCCACCCCAAAGTTTGGGACGCCTCTGTTTACAAGAACCTCGTTTACCGTACAAGTTCAATATCACAGAAAGTGAAAAATGGATAAAGAACTTGTGGTACTTACGTACAATGCAGTATCACTCAGCAATGAAATCTATGTCATCAGGCCCGTAGCAGCATAATGAGTGGATTCAGGTACGATGATTCTCACTGAAATAAGTCACACAGAAAAAGAAACATCATAAGATATCACTAATACACGGAATGTAAACTTGGCTACACAGGAACTGAATTCCAAAACAGAACAGGGTCTCAAATTTAGAAAACCAACTTATGCTTGCTTAAGGGGAAAGGTGAGTTGGGGTGCTGCATAAAACCAGAGATTGAAATGAGCACAGATAAAGTTCCTTAAGCCAAATATGGAATAGACAAGAGCTACTCCTTGCTCAACGAAATGGACTCAACACCCCATATTAAACGCCTAAGAATGTACCTGACTAGTAAGTATCTTAAAACCTATGGATTGCTATGTCTCCAAAAGAGAATCAAGCGTGTGTACAGGGGCATAAACGCAGCAGTGATAGGATTGGAGAGGTTCGGTGAGCAAATGAAGACCCTTTGAAGTCATATTGCATGGTACCCATTCCACGGGTCTCAACTCTCCAGGTTTAAGGTATTCTTCCTTGAGCTAAAACATGCATGTGGAACCCAGAGTATGATCAACCATGTGAAAGGGAGACGTGTTCAAATATGTCTCAGTTTTCCTCCCCTGGTACTCGGGTGCAACATTCCAGACGCTATACTAACACTCTCCCCACTTGGAGAGTCAGCGCCTTTAACCTCCTCTTTGGCCCAGTTTGCAATTTCTGCGGAAGATGAACAGGAATAGGGAACACCAATGAGAGACTAGCTGGAGGTGTCTGGACGGGCAAATTTAACTCTCATTTCCCACCAGGAAGAGGAAATAACCAAAGGCTCAGCGTGCCGTGCCGGAACCAGATTAGGGCCTGAAACCATCCTGCGGTGTTGCGGCCAGCTCAAAAGAAAGCGAGTTGAAGAAAGGAGCTCAGGGGCACTGTAATTCACAAACCTGCAGAGTTATAAATGACAGCTATCGTCCAAAAATATACTGAAGTAAGGCTGCCAAGAGGACTTGAAAGCGGGGCAGAATTGCAGGAAACCGATTTCAGGAGGTAGACTGGAATTGCATTGAAAGCATAGGAAAAGAGGCAGAACGTCCACAATGATGCACTTGGCCAAAAAGGGCGTATGCGTTTTTTCCTGAATATATTCAGGAAAAAACGCATACGCCCTTTTTGGCCAACCAAGCAAGCTTGCAAAGGAAATCTGCACTACAATGAAGTCTCACTTCCCCCCGGTCAAAAGGGCCATCTGAAAAAAGTGTAAAATCCAGAAAGGCAGGACAGGCCATGGAGAACTGGGAGCCTTGTTATGCTGATGGGCGGGATGTAAATTGCCAACAGACACTCGGGAGAAGTGTATGGTGTTTCCTGAAACATCTAAAAAACAAAGCAACAGAGCCTACGGCACCTCCACTTATGGTCCTATAGCTTAGGGAAATTAAAATCAAAAAGACACAGCCACCCCAAAGTTTGGGACGCCTCTGTTTACAAGAACCTCGTTTACCGTACAAGTTCAACATCGCACAAAGTGAAAAATGGATAAAGAAGTTGTGGTATTTACTTACAAAGCAATATCACTCAGCAATGAAATCTATGTCATCAGGCCCTTAGCAGCACAATGAGTGGATTCAGGTATGATGATTCTAACTGAAATAAGTCACACAGAAAAAGAAACATCATAAGATATCAGTAATACACGGAATGTAAACTTGGCTACACAGGAACTGAATTACAGAACAGAACAGGGTCTCAAATTTAGAAAACCAACTTATGCTTGCTTAAGGGGAAAGGTGAGTTAGGGTGCTGCATAAAACCAGAGATTGAAATGAGCACAGATAAAGTTCCTTAAGCCAAATATGGAATAGACAAGAGCTACTCCTGACTCAACGAAATGGACTCAACACCGCATATTAAACGCCTAAGAATGTACCTAATTAGTAAGTATCTTAAAACCTATGGATTGCTATGTCTCCGAAAGAGAATCAAGCATGTGTACAGGGGCATAAACGCAGCAGTGATAGGATTGGAGAGTTTCGGTGAACAAATGAAGACCCTTTGAAGTCATATTGCATGGTACCCATTACACGGGTCTCAACTACCCAGGTTTAAGGTATTCTTCCTTCAGCTAAAACATGCATGTGGAACCCAGAGTATGATCAACCGTGTGAACGGGAGACGTGTTCAAATATGTCTCAGTTTTCCTCCCCTGGTACTCGGGTGCAACATTCCAGATGCTTTACTAACACTCGCCCCACTTGGAGGGTCAGTCCCTTTAACCTCCTGTTTGGCCCAGTTTGCAATTTCTGCGGAAGATGAACAGGAATAGCGAGAACCAATGAGAGACTAGCTGGAGGTGTCTGGACGGGCAAATTTAACTCTCATTTCCCACCAGGAAGAGGAATTAACCAAAGGCTCAGCGTGCCGTGAAGGAATCAGATTAGGGCCTGAAGCCATCCTGCGGTGTTGCGGCCAGGTCACAAGAAAGCGAGTTGAAGAAAGGAGCTCAGGGGCACTGTAATTCACAAACCTGCAGAGTTATAAATGACAGCTATCGTCCAAAAATATACTGAAGTAAGGCTGCCAAGAGGACTTGAAAGCGGGGCAGAATTGCAGGAAACCGATTTCAGGAGGTAGACTGGAATTGCATTGAAAGCATAGGAAAAGAGGCAGAACGTCCACAATGATGCACTTGGCCAAAAAGGGCGTATGCGTTTTTTCCTGAATATATTCAGGAAAAAACGCATACGCCCTTTTTGGCCAACCAAGCAAGCTTGCAAAGGAAATCTGCACTACAATGAAGTCTCACTTCCCCCCGGTCAAAAGGGCCATCTGAAAAAAGTGTAAAATCCAGAAAGGCAGGACAGGCCATGGAGAACTGGGAGCCTTGTTATGCTGATGGGCGGGATGTAAATTGCCAACAGACACTCGGGAGAAGTGTATGGTGTTTCCTGAAACATCTAAAAAACAAAGCAACAGAGCCTAGGGCACTTCCACTTATGGTCCTATAGCTTAGGGAAATTAAAATCAAAAAGACACAGCCACCCCAAAGTTTGGGACGCCTCTGTTTACAAGAACCTCGTTTACAGTACAAGTTCAACATCGCAGAAAGTGAAAAATGGATAAAGAACGTGTGGTATTTACTTACAAAGCAATATCACTCAGCAATGAAATCTATGTCATCAGGCACTTAGCAGCACAATGAGTGGATTCAGGTATGATGATTCTAACTGAAATAAGTCACACAGAAAAAGAAACATCATAAGATATCAGTAATACACGGAATGTAAACTTGGCTACACAGGAACTGAATTACAGAACAGAACAGGGTCTCAAATTTAGAAAACCAACTTATGCTTGCTTAAGGGGAAAGGTGAGTTGGGGTGCTGCATAAAACCAGAGATTGAAACGAGCACAGATAAAGTTCCTTAAGCCAAATATGGAATAGACAAGAGCTACTCCTTGCTCAACGAAATGGACTCAACACCGCATATTAAAAGCCTAAGAATGTACCTGACTAGTAAGTATCTTAAAACCTATGGATTGCTATGTCTCCGAAAGAGAATCAAGCATGTGTACAGGGGCACAAACGCAGCAGTGATAGGATTGGAGAGGTTCGGTGAGCAAATGAAGACCCTTTGAAGTCATATTGCATGGTACCCATTCCACGGGTTTCAACTACCCAGGTTTAAGGTATTCTTCCTTCAGCTAAAACATGCATGTGGAACCTAGAGTATGATCAACCATGTGATCGGGAGACGTGTTCAAATATGTCTCAGTTTTCGTACCCTGGTACTCGGGTGCAACATTCCAGACGCTTTACTAACACTCTCCCGACTTGGAGAGTCAGTCCCTTTAACCTCCTGTTTGACCCAGTTTGCAATTTCTGTGGAAGATGAACAGGAATAGCGAGAACCAATGAGAGACTAGCTGGAGGTGTCTGGACGGGCAAATTTAACTCCCATTTCCCACCAGGAAGAGGAAATAACCAAAGGCTCAGCGTGCCGTGCCGGAACCAGATTAGGGCCTGAAGCCATCCTGCGGTGTTGCGGCCAGGTCACAAGAAAGCCAGTTGAAGAAAGGAGCTCAGGGGCACTGTAATTCACAAACCTGCAGAGTTATAAATGACAGCTATCGTCCAAAAATATACTGAAGTAAGGCTGCCAAGAGGACTTGAAAGCGGGGCAGAATTGCAGGAAACCGATTTCAGGAGGTAGACTGGAATTGCATTGAAAGCATAGGAAAAGAGGCAGAACGTCCACAATGATGCACTTGGCCAAAAAGGGCGTATGCGTTTTTTCCTGAATATATTCAGGAAAAAACGCATACGCCCTTTTTGGACAACCAAGCAAGCTTGCAAAGGAAATCTGCACTACAATGAAGTCTCACTTCCCCCCGGTGAAAATGGCCATCTGAAAAAAGTGTAAAATCCAGAAAGGCAGGACAGGCCATGGAGAACTGGGAGCCTTGTTATGCTGATGGTCGGGATGTAAATTGCCAACAGCCACTCGGGAGAAGTGTATGGTGTTTCCTGAAACATCTAAAAAACAAAGCAACAGAGCCTAGGGCACTTCCACTTATGGTCCTATAGCTTAGGGAAATTAAAATCAAAAAGACACAGCCACCCCAAAGTTTGGGACGCCTCTGTTTACAAGAACCTCGTTTACAGTACAAGTTCAACATCGCAGAAAGTGAAAAATGGATAAAGAACATGTGGTATTTACTTACAAAGCAATATCACTCAGCAATGAAATCTATGTCATCAGGCCCTTAGCAGCACAATGAGTGGATTCAGGTATGATGATTCTAACTGAAATAAGTCACACAGAAAAAGAAACATCATAAGATATCAGTAATACACGGAATGTAAACTTGGCTACACAGGAACTGAATTACAGAACAGAACAGGGTCTCAAATTTAGAAAACCAACTTATGCTTGCTTAAGGGGAAAGGTGAGTTGGGGTGCTGCATAAAACCAGAGATTGAAATGAGCACAGATAAAGTTCCTTAAGCCAAATATGGAATAGACAAGAGCTACTCCTGACTCAACGAAATGGACTCAACACCGCATATTAAACGCCTAAGAATGTACCTAATTAGTAAGTATCTTAAAACCTATGGATTGCTATGTCTCCGAAAGAGAATCAAGCATGTGTACAGGGGCATAAACGCAGCAGTGATAGGATTGGAGAGTTTCGGTGAACAAATGAAGACCCTTTGAAGTCATATTGCATGGTACCCATTACACGGGTCTCAACTACCCAGGTTTAAGGTATTCTTCCTTCAGCTAAAACATGCATGTGGAACCCAGAGTATGATCAACCGTGTGAACGGGAGACGTGTTCAAATATGTCTCAGTTTTCCTCCCCTGGTACTCGGGTGCAACATTCCAGATGCTTTACTAACACTCGCCCCACTTGGAGAGTCAGTCCCTTTAACCTCCTGTTTGGCCCAGTTTGCAATTTCTGCGGAAGATGAACAGGAATAGCGAGAACCAATGAGAGACTAGCTGGAGGTGTCTGGACGGGCAAATTTAACTCTCATTTCCCACCAGGAAGAGGAATTAACCAAAGGCTCAGCGTGCCGTGAAGGAATCAGATTAGGGCCTGAAGCCATCCTGCGGTGTTGCGGCCAGGTCACAAGAAAGCGAGTTGAAGAAAGGAGCTCAGGGGCACTGTAATTCACAAACCTGCAGAGTTATAAATGACAGCTATCGTCCAAAAATATACTGAAGTAAGGCTGCCAAGAGGACTTGAAAGCGGGGCAGAATTGCAGGAAACCGATTTCAGGAGGTAGACTGGAATTGCATTGAAAGCATAGGAAAAGAGGCAGAACGTCCACAATGATGCACTTGGCCAAAAAGGGCGTATGCGTTTTTTCCTGAATATATTCAGGAAAAAACGCATACGCCCTTTTTGGACAACCAAGCAAGCTTGCAAAGGAAATCTGCACTACAATGAAGTCTCACTTCCCCCCGGTCAAAAGGGCCATCTGAAAAAAGTGTAAAATCCAGAAAGGCAGGACAGGCCATGGAGAACTGGGAGCCTTGTTATGCTGATGGGCGGGATGTAAATTGCCAACAGACACTCGGGAGAAGTGTATGGTGTTTCCTGAAACATCTAAAAAACAAAGCAACAGAGCCTAGGGCACTTCCACTTATGGTCCTATAGCTTAGGGAAATTAAAATCAAAAAGACACAGCCACCCCAAAGTTTGGGACGCCTCTGTTTACAAGAACCTCGTTTACCATACAAGTTCAATATCACAGAAAGTGAAAAATGGATAAAGAACTTGTGGTACTTACGTACAATGCAGTATCACTCAGCAATGAAATCTATGTCATCAGGCCCGTAGCAGCATAATGAGTGGATTCAGGTACGATGATTCTCACTGAAATAAGTCACACAGAAAAAGAAACATCATAAGATATCACTAATACACGGAATGTAAACTTGGCTACACAGGAACTGAATTCCAAAACAGAACAGGGTCTCAAATTTAGAAAACCAACTTATGCTTGCTTAAGGGGAAAGGTGAGTTGGGGTGCTGCATAAAACCAGAGATTGAAATGAGCACAGATAAAGTTCCTTAAGCCAAATATGGAATAGACAAGAGCTACTCCTTGCTCAACGAAATGGACTCAACACCCCATATTAAACGCCTAAGAATGTACCTGACTAGTAAGTATCTTAAAACCTATGGATTGCTATGTCTCCAAAAGAGAATCAAGCGTGTGTACAGGGGCATAAACGCAGCAGTGATAGGATTGGAGAGGTTCGGTGAGCAAATGAAGACCCTTTGAAGTCATATTGCATGGTACCCATTCCACGGGTTTCAACTCTCCAGGTTTAAGGTATTCTTCCTTCAGCTAAAACATGCATGTGGAACCTAGAGTATGATCAACCATGTGATCGGGAGACGTGTTCAAATATGTCTCAGTTTTCCTCCCCTGGTACTCGGGTGCAACATTCCAGACGCTTTACTAACACTCTCCCCACTTGGAGAGTCAGCGCCTTTAACCTCCTGTTTGGCCCAGTTTGCAATTTCTGCGGAAGATGAACAGGAATAGGGAACACCAATGAGAGACTAGCTGGAGGTGTCTGGACGGGCAAATTTAACTCTCATTTCCCACCAGGAAGAGGAAATAACCAAAGGCTCAGCGTGCCGGGCCGGAACCAGATTAGGGCCTGAAGCCATCCTGCGGTGTTGCGGCCAGCTCAAAAGAAAGCGAGTTGAAGAAAGGAGCTCAGGGGCACTGTAATTCACAAACCTGCAGAGTTATAAATGACAGCTATCGTCCAAAAATATACTGAAGTAAGGCTGCCAAGAGGACTCGAAAGCGGGGCAGAATTGCAGGAAACCGATTTCAGGAGGTAGACTGGAATTGCATTGAAAGCATAGGAAAAGAGGCAGAACGTCCACAATGATGCACTTGGCCAAAAAGGGCGTATGCGTTTTTTCCTGAATATATTCAGGAAAAAACGCATACGCCCTTTTTGGCCAACCAAGCAAGCTTGCAAAGGAAATCTGCACTACAATGAAGTCTCACTTCCCCCCGGTCAAAAGGGCCATCTGAAAAAAGTGTAAAATCCAGAAAGGCAGGACAGGCCATGGAGAACTGGGAGCCTTGTTATGCTGATGGGCGGGATGTAAATTGCCAACAGACACTCGGGAGAAGTGTATGGTGTTTCCTGAAACATCTAAAAAACAAAGCAACAGAGCCTAGGGCACTTCCACTTATGGTCCTATAGCTTAGGGAAATTAAAATAAAAAAGACACAGCCACCCCAAAGTTTGGGACGCCTCTGTTTACAAGAACCTCGTTTACTGTACAAGTTCAATATCACAGAAAGTGAAAAATGGATAAAGAACTTGTGGTACTTATGTACAATGCAGTATCACTCAGCAATGAAATCTATGTCATCAGGCCCGTAGCAGCATAATGAGTGGATTCAGGTACGATGATTCTCACTGAAATTAGTCACACAGAAAAAGAAACATCGTAAGATATCACTAATACACGGAATGTAAACTTGGCTACACAGGAACTGAATTCCAAAACAGAACAGGGTCTCAAATTTAGAAAACCAACTTATGCTTGCTTAAGGGGAAAGGTGAGTTGGGGTGCTGCATAAAACCAGAGATTGAAATGAGCACAGATAAAGTTCCTTAAGCCAAATATGGAATAGACAAGAGCTACTCCTTGCTCAACGAAATGGACTCAACACCCCATATTAAACGCCTAAGAATGTACCTGACTAGTAAGTATCTTAAAACCTATGGATTGCTATGTCTCCAAAAGAGAATCAAGCGTGTGTACAGGGGCATAAACGCAGCAGTGACACGATTGGAGAGGTTCGGTGAGCAAATGAAGACCCTTTGAAGTCATATTGCATGGTACCCATTCCACGGGTCTCAACTCTCCAGGTTTAAGGTATTCTTCCTTCAGCTAAAACATGCATGTGGAACCCAGAGTATGATCAACCATGTGAACGGGAGACGTGTTCAAATATGTCTCAGTTTTCCTCCCCTGGTACTCGGGTGCAACATTCCAGACGCTTTACTAACACTCTCCCCACTTGGAGAGTCAGCGCCTTTAACCTCCTGTTTGGCCCAGTTTGCTATTTCTGCGGAAGATGAACAGGAATAGGGAACACCAATGAGAGACTAGCTGGAGGTGTCTGGACGGGCAAATTTAACTCTCATTTCCCACCAGGAAGAGGAAATAACCAAAGGCTCAGCGTGCCGGGCCGGAACCAGATTAGGGCCTGAAGCCATCCTGCGGTGTTGCGGCCAGCTCAAAAGAAAGCGAGTTGAAGAAAGGAGCTCAGGGGCACTGTAATTCACAAACCTGCAGAGTTATAAATGACAGCTATCGTCCAAAAATATACTGAAGTAAGGCTGCCAAGAGGACTTGAAAGCGGGGCAGAATTGCAGGAAACCGATTTCAGGAGGTAGACTGGAATTGCATTGAAAGCATAGGAAAAGAGGCAGAACGTCCACAATGATGCACTTGGCCAAAAAGGGCGTATGCGTTTTTTCCTGAATATATTCAGGAAAAAACGCATACGCCCTTTTTGGCCAACCAAGCAAGCTTGCAAAGGAAATCTGCACTACAATGAAGTCTCACTTCCCCCCGGTCAAAAGGGCCATCTGAAAAAAGTGTAAAATCCAGAAAGGCAGCACAGGCCATGGAGAACTGGGAGCCTTGTTATGCTGATGGGCGGGATGTAAATTGCCAACAGACACTCGGGAGAAGTGTATGGTGTTTCCTGAAACATCTAAAAAACAAAGCAACAGAGCCTAGGGCACTTCCACTTATGGTCCTATAGCTTAGGGAAATTAAAATCAAAAAGACACAGCCACCCCAAAGTTTGGGACGCCTCTGTTTACAAGAACCTCGTTTACCGTACAAGTTCAATATCACAGAAAGTGAAAAATGGATAAAGAACTTGTGGTACTTACGTACAATGCAGTATCACTCAGCAATGAAATCTATGTCATCAGGCCCTTAGCAGCACAATGAGTGGATTCAGGTATGATGATTCTAACTGAAATAAGTCACACAGAAAAAGAAACATCATAAGATATCAGTAATACACGGAATGTAAACTTGGCTACACAGGAACTGAATTACAGAACAGAACAGGGTCTCAAATTTAGAAAACCAACTTATGCTTGCTTAAGGGGAAAGGTGAGTTGGGGTGCTGCATAAAACCAGAGATTGAAACGAGCACAGATAAAGTTCCTTAAGCCAAATATGGAATAGACAAGAGCTACTCCTTGCTCAACGAAATGGACTCAACAACGCATATTAAACGCCTAAGAATGTACCTGACTAGTAAGTATCTTAAAACCTATGGATTGCTATGTCTCCGAAAGAGAATCAAGCATGTGTACAGGGGCATAAACGCAGCAGTGATAGGATTGGAGAGGATCGGTGAGCAAATGAAGACCCTTTGAAGTCATATTGCATGGTACCCATTCCACGGGTTTCAACTACCCAGGTTTAAGGTATTCTTCCTTCAGCTAAAACATGCATGTGGAACCTAGAGTATGATCAACCATGTGATCGGGAGACGTGTTCAAATATGTCTCAGTTTTCGTACCCTGGTACTCGGGTGCAACATTCCAGACTCTTTACTAACACTCTCCCGACTTGGAGAGTCCGTCCCTTTAATCTCCTGTTTGGCCCAGTTTGCAATTTCTGCGGAAGATGAACAGGAATAGCGAAAACCAATGAGAGACTAGCTGGAGGTGTCTGGACGGGCAAATTTAACTCTCATTTCCCACCAGGAAGAGGAATTAACCAAAGGCTCAGCGTGCCGTGCCGGAACCAGATTAGGGCCTGAAGCCATCCTGCGGTGTTGCGGCCAGGTCACAAGAAAGCGAGTTGAAGAAAGGAGCTCAGTGGCACTGTAATTCACAAACCTGCAGAGTTATAAATGACAGCTATCGTCCAAAAATATACTGAAGTAAGGCTGCCAAGAGGACTCGAAAGCGGGGCAGAATTGCAGGAAACCGATTTCAGGAGGTAGACTGGAATTGCATTGAAAGCATAGGAAAAGAGGCAGAACGTCCACAATGATGCACTTGGCCAAAAAGGGCGTATGCGTTTTTTCCTGAATATATTCAGGAAAAAACGCATACGCCCTTTTTGGCCAACCAAGCAAGCTTGCAAAGGAAATCTGCACTACAATGAAGTCTCACTTCCCCCCGGTCAAAAAGGCCATCTGAAAAAAGTGTAAAATCCAGAAAGGCAGGACAGGCCATGGAGAACTGGGAGCCTTGTTATGCTGATGGGCGGGATGTAAATTGCCAACAGACACCCGGGAGAAGTGTATGGTGTTTCCTGAAACATCTAAAAAACAAAGCAACAGAGCCTAGGGCACTTCCACTTATGGTCCTATAGCTTAGGGAAATTAAAATCAAAAAGACACAGCCACCCCAAAGTTTGGGACGCCTCTGTTTACAAGAACCTCGTTTACAGTACAAGTTCAACATCGCAGAAAGTGAAAAATGGATAAAGAAGGTGTGGTATTTACTTACAAAGCAATATCACTAGCAATGAAATCTATGTCATCAGGCCCTTAGCAGCACAATGAGTGGATTCAGGTATGATGATTCTAACTGAAATAAGTCACACAGAAAAAGAAACATCATAAGATATCAGTAATACACGGAATGTAAACTTGGCTACACAGGAACTGAATTACAGAACAGAACAGGGTCTCAAATTTAGAAAACCAACTTATGCTTGCTTAAGGGTAAAGGTGAGTTGGGGTGCTGCATAAAACCAGAGATTGAAACGAGCACAGATAAAGTTCCTTAAGTCAAATATGGAATAGATAAGAGCTACTCCTTGCTCAACGAAATGGACTCAACACCGCATATTAAACGCCTAAGAATGTACCTGACTAGTAAGTATCTTAAAACCTATGGATTGCTATGTCTCCGAAAGAGAATCAAGCATGTGTACAGGGGCATAAACGCAGCAGTGATAGGATTGGAGAGGTTCGGTGAGCAAATGAAGACCCTTTGAAGTCATATTGCATGGTACCCATTCCACGGGTTTCAACTACCCAGGTTTAAGGTATTCTTCCTTCAGCTAAAACATGCATGTGGAACCTAGAGTATGATCAACCATGTGATCGGGAGACGTGTTCAAATATGTCTCAGTTTTCGTACCCTGGTACTCGGGTGCAACATTCCAGACGCTTTACTAACACTCTCCCGACTTGGAGAGTCCGTCCCTTTAATCTCCTGTTTGGCCCAGTTTGCAATTTCTGCGGAAGATGAACAGGAATAGGGAACACCAATGAGAGACTAGCTGGAGGTGTCTGGACGGGCAAATTTAACTCTCATTTCCCACCAGGAAGAGGAAATAACCAAAGGCTCAGCGTGCCGTGCCGGAACCAGATTAGGGCCTGAAGCCATTCTGTGGTGTTGCGGCCAGCTCAAAAGAAAGCGAGTTGAAGAAAGGAGCTCAGGGGCACTCTAATTCACAAACCTGCAGAGTTATAAATGACAGCTATCGTCCAAAAATATACTGAAGTAAGGCTGCCAAGAGGACTTGAAAGCGGGGCAGAATTGCAGGAAACCGATTTCAGGAGGTAGACTGGAATTGCTTTGAAAGCATAGGAAAAGAGGCAGAACGTCCACAATGATGCACTTGGCCAAAAAGGGCGTATGCGTTTTTTCCTGAATATATTCAGGAAAAAACGCATACGCCCTTTTTGGCCAACCAAGCAAGCTTGCAAAGGAAATCTGCACTACAATGAAGTCTCAGTTCCCCCCGGTCAAAAGGGCCATCTGAAAAAAGTGTAAAATCCAGAAAGGCAGGACAGGCCATGGAGAACTGGGAGCCTTGTTATGCTGATGGGCGGGATGTAAATTGCCAACAGACACTCGGGAGAAGTGTATGGTGTTTCCTGAAACATCTAAAAAACAAAGCAACAGAGCCTAGGGCACTTCCACTTATGGTCCTATAGCTTAGGGAAATTAAAATCAAAAAGACACAGCCACCCCAAAGTTTGGGACGCCTCTGTTTACAAGAACCTCGTTTACCGTACAAGTTCAATATCACAGAAAGTGAAAAATGGATAAAGAACTTGTGGTACTTACGTACAATGCAGTATCACTCAGCAATGAAATCTATGTCATCAGGCCCGTAGCAGCATAATGAGTGGATTCAGGTACGATGATTCTCACTGAAATAAGTCACACAGAAAAAGAAACATCATAAGATATCACTAATACACGGAATGTAAACTTGGCTACACAGGAACTGAATTCCAAAACAGAACAGGGTCTCAAATTTAGAAAACCAACTTATGCTTGCTTAAGGGGAAAGGTGAGTTGGGGTGCTGCATAAAACCAGAGATTGAAATGAGCACAGATAAAGTTCCTTAAGCCAAATATGGAATAGACAAGAGCTACTCCTTGCTCAACGAAATGGACTCAACACCCCATATTAAACGCCTAAGAATGTACCTGACTAGTAAGTATCTTAAAACCTATGGATTGCTATGTCTCCAAAAGAGAATCAAGCGTGTGTACAGGGGCATAAACGCAGCAGTGATAGGATTGGAGAGGTTCGGTGAGCAAATGAAGACCCTTTGAAGTCATATTGCATGGTACCCATTCCACGGGTCTCAACTCTCCAGGTTTAAGGTATTCTTCCTTGAGCTAAAACATGCATGTGGAACCCAGAGTATGATCAACCATGTGAAAGGGAGACGTGTTCAAATATGTCTCAGTTTTCCTCCCCTGGTACTCGGGTGCAACATTCCAGACGCTATACTAACACTCTCCCCACTTGGAGAGTCAGCGCCTTTAACCTCCTCTTTGGCCCAGTTTGCAATTTCTGCGGAAGATGAACAGGAATAGGGAACACCAATGAGAGACTAGCTGGAGGTGTCTGGACGGGCAAATTTAACTCTCATTTCCCACCAGGAAGAGGAAATAACCAAAGGCTCAGCGTGCCGTGCCGGAACCAGATTAGGGCCTGAAACCATCCTGCGGTGTTGCGGCCAGCTCAAAAGAAAGCGAGTTGAAGAAAGGAGCTCAGGGGCACTGTAATTCACAAACCTGCAGAGTTATAAATGACAGCTATCGTCCAAAAATATACTGAAGTAAGGCTGCCAAGAGGACTTGAAAGCGGGGCAGAATTGCAGGAAACCGATTTCAGGAGGTAGACTGGAATTGCATTGAAAGCATAGGAAAAGAGGCAGAACGTCCACAATGATGCACTTGGCCAAAAAGGGCGTATGCGTTTTTTCCTGAATATATTCAGGAAAAAACGCATACGCCCTTTTTGGCCAACCAAGCAAGCTTGCAAAGGAAATCTGCACTACAATGAAGTCTCACTTCCCCCCGGTCAAAAGGGCCATCTGAAAAAAGTGTAAAATCCAGAAAGGCAGGACAGGCCATGGAGAACTGGGAGCCTTGTTATGCTGATGGGCGGGATGTAAATTGCCAACAGACACTCGGGAGAAGTGTATGGTGTTTCCTGAAACATCTAAAAAACAAAGCAACAGAGCCTACGGCACCTCCACTTATGGTCCTATAGCTTAGGGAAATTAAAATCAAAAAGACACAGCCACCCCAAAGTTTGGGACGCCTCTGTTTACAAGAACCTCGTTTACCGTACAAGTTCAACATCGCACAAAGTGAAAAATGGATAAAGAAGTTGTGGTATTTACTTACAAAGCAATATCACTCAGCAATGAAATCTATGTCATCAGGCCCTTAGCAGCACAATGAGTGGATTCAGGTATGATGATTCTAACTGAAATAAGTCACACAGAAAAAGAAACATCATAAGATATCAGTAATACACGGAATGTAAACTTGGCTACACAGGAACTGAATTACAGAACAGAACAGGGTCTCAAATTTAGAAAACCAACTTATGCTTGCTTAAGGGGAAAGGTGAGTTGGGGTGCTGCATAAAACCAGAGATTGAAACGAGCACAGATAAAGTTCCTTAAGCCAAATATGGAATAGACAAGAGCTACTCCTTGCTCAACGAAATGGACTCAACACCGCATATTAAACGCCTAAGAATGTACCTGACTAGTAAGTATCTTAAAACCTATGGATTGCTATGTCTCCGAAAGAGAATCAAGCATGTGTACAGGGGCATAAACGCAGCAGTGATAGGATTGGAGAGGATCGGTGAGCAAATGAAGACCCTTTGAAGTCATATTGCATGGTACCCATTCCATGGGTTTCAACTACCCAGGTTTAAGGTATTCTTCCTTCAGCTAAAACATGCATGTGGAACCTAGAGTATGATCAACCATGTGATCGGGAGACGTGTTCAAATATGTCTCAGTTTTCGTACCCTGGTACTCGGGTGCAACATTCCAGACTCTTTACTAACACTCTCCCGACTTGGAGAGTCAGCGCCTTTAATCTCCTGTTTGGCCCAGTTTGCAATTTCTGCGGAAGATGAACAGGAATAGCGAAAACCAATGAGAGACTAGCTGGAGGTGTCTGGACGGGCAAATTTAACTCTCATTTCCCACCAGGAAGAGGAATTAACCAAAGGCTCAGCGTGCCGTGCCGGAACCAGATTAGGGCCTGAAGCCATCCTGCGGTGTTGCGGCCAGGTCACAAGAAAGCGAGTTGAAGAAAGGAGCTCAGGGGCACTGTAATTCACAAACCTGCAGAGTTATAAATGACAGCTATCGTCCAAAAATATACTGAAGTAAGGCTGCTAAGAGGACTCGAAAGCGGGGCAGAATTGCAGGAAACCGATTTCAGGAGGTAGACTGGAATTGCATTGAAAGCATAGGAAAAGAGGCAGAACGTCCACAATGATGCACTTGGCCAAAAAGGGCGTATGCGTTTTTTCCTGAATATATTCAGGAAAAAACGCATACGCCCTTTTTGGCCAACCAAGCAAGCTTGCAAAGGAAATCTGCACTACAATGAAGTCTCACTTCCCCCCGGTCAAAAAGGCCATCTGAAAAAAGTGTAAAATCCAGAAAGGCAGGACAGGCCATGGAGAACTGGGAGCCTTGTTATGCTGATGGGCGGGATGTAAATTGCCAACAGACACTCGGGAGAAGTGTATGGTGTTTCCTGAAACATCTAAAAAACAAAGCAACAGAGCCTAGGGCACTTCCACTTATGGTCCTATAGCTTAGGGAAATTAAAATCAAAAAGACACAGCCACCCCAAAGTTTGGGACGCCTCTGTTTACAAGAACCTCGTTTACCGTACAAGTTCAATATCACAGAAAGTGAAAAATGGATAAAGAACTTGTGGTACTTACGTACAATGCAGTATCACTCAGCAATGAAATCTATGTCATCAGGCCCGTAGCAGCATAATGAGTGGATTCAGGTACGATGATTCTCACTGAAATAAGTCACACAGAAAAAGAAACATCATAAGATATCACTAATACACGGAATGTAAACTTGGCTACACAGGAACTGAATTCCAAAACAGAACAGGGTCTCAAATTTAGAAAACCAACTTATGCTTGCTTAAGGGGAAAGGTGAGTTGGGGTGCTGCATAAAACCAGAGATTGAAATGAGCACAGATAAAGTTCCTTAAGCCAAATATGGACTAGACAAGAGCTACTCCTTGCTCAACGAAATGGACTCAACACCCCATATTAAACGCCTAAGAATGTACCTGACTAGTAAGTATCTTAAAACCTATGGATTGCTATGTCTCCAAAAGAGAATCAAGCGTGTGTACAGGGGCATAAACGCAGCAGTGATAGGATTGGAGAGGTTCGGTGAGCAAATGAAGACCCTTTGAAGTCATATTGCATGGTACCCATTCCACGGGTCTCAACTCTCCAGGTTTAAGGTATTCTTCCTTGAGCTAAAACATGCATGTGGAACCCAGAGTATGATCAACCATGTGAAAGGGAGACGTGTTCAAATATGTCTCAGTTTTCCTCCCCTGGTACTCGGGTGCAACATTCCAGACGCTATACTAACACTCTCCCCACTTGGAGAGTCAGCGCCTTTAACCTCCTCTTTGGCCCAGTTTGCAATTTCTGCGGAAGATGAACAGGAATAGGGAACACCAATGAGAGACTAGCTGGAGGTGTCTGGACGGGCAAATTTAACTCTCATTTCCCACCAGGAAGAGGAAATAACCAAAGGCTCAGCGTGCCGTGCCGGAACCAGATTAGGGCCTGAAACCATCCTGCGGTGTTGCGGCCAGCTCAAAAGAAAGCGAGTTGAAGAAAGGAGCTCAGGGGCACTGTAATTCACAAACCTGCAGAGTTATAAATGACAGCTATCGTCCAAAAATATACTGAAGTAAGGCTGCCAAGAGGACTTGAAAGCGGGGCAGAATTGCAGGAAACCGATTTCAGGAGGTAGACTGGAATTGCATTGAAAGCATAGGAAAAGAGGCAGAACGTCCACAATGATGCACTTGGCCAAAAAGGGCGTATGCGTTTTTTCCTGAATATATTCAGGAAAAAACGCATACGCCCTTTTTGGCCAACCAAGCAAGCTTGCAAAGGAAATCTGCACTACAATGAAGTCTCACTTCCCCCCGGTCAAAAGGGCCATCTGAAAAAAGTGTAAAATCCAGAAAGGCAGGACAGGCCATGGAGAACTGGGAGCCTTGTTATGCTGATGGGCGGGATGTAAATTGCCAACAGACACTCGGGAGAAGTGTATGGTGTTTCCTGAAACATCTAAAAAACAAAGCAACAGAGCCTACGGCACCTCCACTTATGGTCCTATAGCTTAGGGAAATTAAAATCAAAAAGACACAGCCACCCCAAAGTTTGGGACGCCTCTGTTTACAAGAACCTCGTTTACCGTACAAGTTCAACATCGCACAAAGTGAAAAATGGATAAAGAAGTTGTGGTATTTACTTACAAAGCAATATCACTCAGCAATGAAATCTATGTCATCAGGCCCTTAGCAGCACAATGAGTGGATTCAGGTATGATGATTCTAACTGAAATAAGTCACACAGAAAAAGAAACATCATAAGATATCAGTAATACACGGAATGTAAACTTGGCTACACAGGAACTGAATTACAGAACAGAACAGGGTCTCAAATTTAGAAAACCAACTTATGCTTGCTTAAGGGGAAAGGTGAGTTGGGGTGCTGCATAAAACCAGAGATTGAAACGAGCACAGATAAAGTTCCTTAAGCCAAATATGGAATAGACAAGAGCTACTCCTTGCTCAACGAAATGGACTCAACACCGCATATTAAACGCCTAAGAATGTACCTGACTAGTAAGTATCTTAAAACCTATGGATTGCTATGTCTCCGAAAGAGAATCAAGCATGTGTACAGGGGCATAAACGCAGCAGTGATAGGATTGGAGAGGATCGGTGAGCAAATGAAGACCCTTTGAAGTCATATTGCATGGTACCCATTCCATGGGTTTCAACTACCCAGGTTTAAGGTATTCTTCCTTCAGCTAAAACATGCATGTGGAACCTAGAGTATGATCAACCATGTGATCGGGAGACGTGTTCAAATATGTCTCAGTTTTCGTACCCTGGTACTCGGGTGCAACATTCCAGACTCTTTACTAACACTCTCCCGACTTGGAGAGTCAGCGCCTTTAATCTCCTGTTTGGCCCAGTTTGCAATTTCTGCGGAAGATGAACAGGAATAGCGAAAACCAATGAGAGACTAGCTGGAGGTGTCTGGACGGGCAAATTTAACTCTCATTTCCCACCAGGAAGAGGAATTAACCAAAGGCTCAGCGTGCCGTGCCGGAACCAGATTAGGGCCTGAAGCCATCCTGCGGTGTTGCGGCCAGGTCACAAGAAAGCGAGTTGAAGAAAGGAGCTCAGGGGCACTGTAATTCACAAACCTGCAGAGTTATAAATGACAGCTATCGTCCAAAAATATACTGAAGTAAGGCTGCTAAGAGGACTCGAAAGCGGGGCAGAATTGCAGGAAACCGATTTCAGGAGGTAGACTGGAATTGCATTGAAAGCATAGGAAAAGAGGCAGAACGTCCACAATGATGCACTTGGCCAAAAAGGGCGTATGCGTTTTTTCCTGAATATATTCAGGAAAAAACGCATACGCCCTTTTTGGCCAACCAAGCAAGCTTGCAAAGGAAATCTGCACTACAATGAAGTCTCACTTCCCCCCGGTCAAAAAGGCCATCTGAAAAAAGTGTAAAATCCAGAAAGGCAGGACAGGCCATGGAGAACTGGGAGCCTTGTTATGCTGATGGGCGGGATGTAAATTGCCAACAGACACTCGGGAGAAGTGTATGGTGTTTCCTGAAACATCTAAAAAACAAAGCAACAGAGCCTAGGGCACTTCCACTTATGGTCCTATAGCTTAGGGAAATTAAAATCAAAAAGACACAGCCACCCCAAAGTTTGGGACGCCTCTGTTTACAAGAACCTCGTTTACCGTACAAGTTCAATATCACAGAAAGTGAAAAATGGATAAAGAACTTGTGGTACTTACGTACAATGCAGTATCACTCAGCAATGAAATCTATGTCATCAGGCCCGTAGCAGCATAATGAGTGGATTCAGGTACGATGATTCTCACTGAAATAAGTCACACAGAAAAAGAAACATCATAAGATATCACTAATACACGGAATGTAAACTTGGCTACACAGGAACTGAATTCCAAAACAGAACAGGGTCTCAAATTTAGAAAACCAACTTATGCTTGCTTAAGGGGAAAGGTGAGTTGGGGTGCTGCATAAAACCAGAGATTGAAATGAGCACAGATAAAGTTCCTTAAGCCAAATATGGACTAGACAAGAGCTACTCCTTGCTCAACGAAATGGACTCAACACCCCATATTAAACGCCTAAGAATGTACCTGACTAGTAAGTATCTTAAAACCTATGGATTGCTATGTCTCCAAAAGAGAATCAAGCGTGTGTACAGGGGCATAAACGCAGCAGTGATAGGATTGGAGAGGTTCGGTGAGCAAATGAAGACCCTTTGAAGTCATATTGCATGGTACCCATTCCACGGGTTTCAACTCTCCAGGTTTAAGGTATTCTTCCTTCAGCTAAAACATGCATGTGGAACCTAGAGTATGATCAACCATGTGATCGGGAGACGTGTTCAAATATGTCTCAGTTTTCCTCCCCTGGTACTCGGGTGCAACATTCCAGACGCTTTACTAACACTCTCCCCACTTGGAGAGTCAGCGCCTTTAACCTCCTGTTTGGCCCAGTTTGCAATTTCTGCGGAAGATGAACAGGAATAGGGAACACCAATGAGAGACTAGCTGGAGGTGTCTGGACGGGCAAATTTAACTCTCATTTCCCACCAGGAAGAGGAAATAACCAAAGGCTCAGCGTGCCGGGCCGGAACCAGATTAGGGCCTGAAGCCATCCTGCGGTGTTGCGGCCAGCTCAAAAGAAAGCGAGTTGAAGAAAGGAGCTCAGGGGCACTGTAATTCACAAACCTGCAGAGTTATAAATGACAGCTATCGTCCAAAAATATACTGAAGTAAGGCTGCCAAGAGGACTTGAAAGCGGGGCAGAATTGCAGGAAACCGATTTCAGGAGGTAGACTGGAATTGCATTGAAAGCATAGGAAAAGAGGCAGAACGTCCACAATGATGCACTTGGCCAAAAAGGGCGTATGCGTTTTTTCCTGAATATATTCAGGAAAAAACGCATACGCCCTTTTTGGCCAACCAAGCAAGCTTGCAAAGGAAATCTGCACTACAATGAAGTCTCACTTCCCCCCGGTCAAAAGGGCCATCTGAAAAAAGTGTAAAATCCAGAAAGGCAGGACAGGCCATGGAGAACTGGGAGCCTTGTTATGCTGATGGGCGGGATGTAAATTGCCAACAGACACTCGGGAGAAGTGTATGGTGTTTCCTGAAACATCTAAAAAACAAAGCAACAGAGCCTAGGGCACTTCCACTTATGGTCCTATAGCTTAGGGAAATTAAAATAAAAAAGACACAGCCACCCCAAAGTTTGGGACGCCTCTGTTTACAAGAACCTCGTTTACTGTACAAGTTCAATATCACAGAAAGTGAAAAATGGATAAAGAACTTGTGGTACTTATGTACAATGCAGTATCACTCAGCAATGAAATCTATGTCATCAGGCCCGTAGCAGCATAATGAGTGGATTCAGGTACGATGATTCTCACTGAAATTAGTCACACAGAAAAAGAAACATCATAAGATATCACTAATACACGGAATGTAAACTTGGCTACACAGGAACTGAATTCCAAAACAGAACAGGGTCTCAAATTTAGAAAACCAACTTATGCTTGCTTAAGGGGAAAGGTGAGTTGGGGTGCTGCATAAAACCAGAGATTGAAATGAGCACAGATAAAGTTCCTTAAGCCAAATATGGAATAGACAAGAGCTACTCCTTGCTCAACGAAATGGACTCAACACCCCATATTAAACGCCTAAGAATGTACCTGACTAGTAAGTATCTTAAAACCTATGGATTGCTATGTCTCCAAAAGAGAATCAAGCGTGTGTACAGGGGCATAAACGCAGCAGTGACACGATTGGAGAGGTTCGGTGAGCAAATGAAGACCCTTTGAAGTCATATTGCATGGTACCCATTCCACGGGTCTCAACTCTCCAGGTTTAAGGTATTCTTCCTTCAGCTAAAACATGCATGTGGAACCCAGAGTATGATCAACCATGTGAACGGGAGACGTGTTCAAATATGTCTCAGTTTTCCTCCCCTGGTACTCGGGTGCAACATTCCAGACGCTTTACTAACACTCTCCCCACTTGGAGAGTCAGCGCCTTTAACCTCCTGTTTGGCCCAGTTTGCAATTTCTGCGGAAGATGAACAGGAATAGGGAACACCAATGAGAGACTAGCTGGAGGTGTCTGGACGGGCAAATTTAACTCTCATTTCCCACCAGGAAGAGGAAATAACCAAAGGCTCAGCGTGCCGGGCCGGAACCAGATTAGGGCCTGAAGCCATCCTGCGGTGTTGCGGCCAGCTCAAAAGAAAGCGAGTTGAAGAAAGGAGCTCAGGGGCACTGTAATTCACAAACCTGCAGAGTTATAAATGACAGCTATCGTCCAAAAATATACTGAAGTAAGGCTGCCAAGAGGACTCGAAAGCGGGGCAGAATTGCAGGAAACCGATTTCAGGAGGTAGACTGGAATTGCATTGAAAGCATAGCAAAAGAGGCAGAACGTCCACAATGATGCACTTGGCCAAAAAGGGCGTATGCGTTTTTTCCTGAATATATTCAGGAAAAAACGCATACGCCCTTTTTGGCCAACCAAGCAAGCTTGCAAAGGAAATCTGCACTACAATGAAGTCTCACTTCCCCCCGGTCAAAAGGGCCATCTGAAAAAAGTGTAAAATCCAGAAAGGCAGCAAAGGCCATGGAGAACTGGGAGCCTTGTTATGCTGATGGGCGGGATGTAAATTGCCAACAGACACTCGGGAGAAGTGTATGGTGTTTCCTGAAACATCTAAAAAACAAAGCAACAGAGCCTAGGGCACTTCCACTTATGGTCCTATAGCTTAGGGAAATTAAAATCAAAAAGACACAGCCACCCCAAAGTTTGGGACGCCTCTGTTTACAAGAACCTCGTTTACCGTACAAGTTCAATATCACAGAAAGTGAAAAATGGATAAAGAACTTGTGGTACTTACGTACAATGCAGTATCACTCAGCAATGAAATCTATGTCATCAGGCCCTTAGCAGCACAATGAGTGGATTCAGGTATGATGATTCTAACTGAAATAAGTCACACAGAAAAAGAAACATCATAAGATATCAGTAATACACGGAATGTAAACTTGGCTACACAGGAACTGAATTACAGAACAGAACAGGGTCTCAAATTTAGAAAACCAACTTATGCTTGCTTAAGGGGAAAGGTGAGTTGGGGTGCTGCATAAAACCAGAGATTGAAACGAGCACAGATAAAGTTCCTTAAGCCAAATATGGAATAGACAAGAGCTACTCCTTGCTCAACGAAATGGACTCAACACCGCATATTAAACGCCTAAGAATGTACCTGACTAGTAAGTATCTTAAAACCTATGGATTGCTATGTCTCCGAAAGAGAATCAAGCATGTGTACAGGGGCATAAACGCAGCAGTGATAGGATTGGAGAGGATCGGTGAGCAAATGAAGACCCTTTGAAGTCATATTGCATGGTACCCATTCCACGGGTTTCAACTACCCAGGTTTAAGGTATTCTTCCTTCAGCTAAAACATGCATGTGGAACCTAGAGTATGATCAACCATGTGATCGGGAGACGTGTTCAAATATGTCTCAGTTTTCGTACCCTGGTACTCGGGTGCAACATTCCAGACTCTTTACTAACACTCTCCCGACTTGGAGAGTCCGTCCCTTTAATCTCCTGTTTGGCCCAGTTTGCAATTTCTGCGGAAGATGAACAGGAATAGCGAAAACCAATGAGAGACTAGCTGGAGGTGTCTGGACGGGCAAATTTAACTCTCATTTCCCACCAGGAAGAGGAATTAACCAAAGGCTCAGCGTGCCGTGCCGGAACCAGATTAGGGCCTGAAGCCATCCTGCGGTGTTGCGGCCAGGTCACAAGAAAGCGAGTTGAAGAAAGGAGCTCAGTGGCACTGTAATTCACAAACCTGCAGAGTTATAAATGACAGCTATCGTCCAAAAATATACTGAAGTAAGGCTGCCAAGAGGACTCGAAAGCGGGGCAGAATTGCAGGAAACCGATTTCAGGAGGTAGACTGGAATTGCATTGAAAGCATAGGAAAAGAGGCAGAACGTCCACAATGATGCACTTGGCCAAAAAGGGCGTATGCGTTTTTTCCTGAATATATTCAGGAAAAAACGCATACGCCCTTTTTGGCCAACCAAGCAAGCTTGCAAAGGAAATCTGCACTACAATGAAGTCTCACTTCCCCCCGGTCAAAAAGGCCATCTGAAAAAAGTGTAAAATCCAGAAAGGCAGGACAGGCCATGGAGAACTGGGAGCCTTGTTATGCTGATGGGCGGGATGTAAATTGCCAACAGACACCCGGGAGAAGTGTATGGTGTTTCCTGAAACATCTAAAAAACAAAGCAACAGAGCCTAGGGCACTTCCACTTATGGTCCTATAGCTTAGGGAAATTAAAATCAAAAAGACACAGCCACCCCAAAGTTTGGGACGCCTCTGTTTACAAGAACCTCGTTTACAGTACAAGTTCAACATCGCAGAAAGTGAAAAATGGATAAAGAAGGTGTGGTATTTACTTACAAAGCAATATCACTAGCAATGAAATCTATGTCATCAGGCCCTTAGCAGCACAATGAGTGGATTCAGGTATGATGATTCTAACTGAAATAAGTCACACAGAAAAAGAAACATCATAAGATATCAGTAATACACGGAATGTAAACTTGGCTACACAGGAACTGAATTACAGAACAGAACAGGGTCTCAAATTTAGAAAACCAACTTATGCTTGCTTAAGGGGAAAGGTGAGTTGGGGTGCTGCATAAAACCAGAGATTGAAACGAGCACAGATAAAGTTCCTTAAGTCAAATATGGAATAGATAAGAGCTACTCCTTGCTCAACGAAATGGACTCAACACCGCATATTAAACGCCTAAGAATGTACCTGACTAGTAAGTATCTTAAAACCTATGGATTGCTATGTCTCCGAAAGAGAATCAAGCATGTGTACAGGGGCATAAACGCAGCAGTGATAGGATTGGAGAGGTTCGGTGAGCAAATGAAGACCCTTTGAAGTCATATTACATGGTACCCATTCCACGGGTTTCAACTACCCAGGTTTAAGGTATTCTTCCTTCAGCTAAAACATGCATGTGGAACCTAGAGTATGATCAACCATGTGATCGGGAGACGTGTTCAAATATGTCTCAGTTTTCGTACCCTGGTACTCGGGTGCAACATTCCAGACGCTTTACTAACACTCTCCCGACTTGGAGAGTCCGTCCCTTTAATCTCCTGTTTGGCCCAGTTTGCAATTTCTGCGGAAGATGAACAGGAATAGGGAACACCAATGAGAGACTAGCTGGAGGTGTCTGGACGGGCAAATTTAACTCTCATTTCCCACCAGGAAGAGGAAATAACCAAAGGCTCAGCGTGCCGTGCCGGAACCAGATTAGGGCCTGAAGCCATTCTGTGGTGTTGCGGCCAGCTCAAAAGAAAGCGAGTTGAAGAAAGGAGCTCAGGGGCACTGTAATTCACAAACCTGCAGAGTTATAAATGACAGCTATCGTCCAAAAATATACTGAAGTAAGGCTGCCAAGAGGACTTGAAAGCGGGGCAGAATTGCAGGAAACCGATTTCAGGAGGTAGACTGGAATTGCTTTGAAAGCATAGGAAAAGAGGCAGAACGTCCACAATGATGCACTTGGCCAAAAAGGGCGTATGCGTTTTTTCCTGAATATATTCAGGAAAAAACGCATACGCCCTTTTTGGCCAACCAAGCAAGCTTGCAAAGGAAATCTGCACTACAATGAAGTCTCACTTCCCCCCGGTCAAAAGGGCCATCTGAAAAAAGTGTAAAATCCAGAAAGGCAGGACAGGCCATGGAGAACTGGGAGCCTTGTTATGCTGATGGGCGGGATGTAAATTGCCAACAGACACTCGGGAGAAGTGTATGGTGTTTCCTGAAACATCTAAAAAACAAAGCAACAGAGCCTAGGGCACTTCCACTTATGGTCCTATAGCTTAGGGAAATTAAAATCAAAAAGACACAGCCACCCCAAAGTTTGGGACGCCTCTGTTTACAAGAACCTCGTTTACCGTACAAGTTCAATATCACAGAAAGTGAAAAATGGATAAAGAACTTGTGGTACTTACGTACAATGCAGTATCACTCAGCAATGAAATCTATGTCATCAGGCCCGTAGCAGCATAATGAGTGGATTCAGGTACGATGATTCTCACTGAAATAAGTCACACAGAAAAAGAAACATCATAAGATATCACTAATACACGGAATGTAAACTTGGCTACACAGGAACTGAATTCCAAAACAGAACAGGGTCTCAAATTTAGAAAACCAACTTATTCTTGCTTAAGGGGAAAGGTGAGTTGGGGTGCTGCATAAAACCAGAGATTGAAATGAGCACAGATAAAGTTCCTTAAGCCAAATATGGACTAGACAAGAGCTACTCCTTGCTCAACGAAATGGACTCAACACCCCATATTAAACGCCTAAGAATGTACCTGACTAGTAAGTATCTTAAAACCTATGGATTGCTATGTCTCCAAAAGAGAATCAAGCGTGTGTACAGGGGCATAAACGCAGCAGTGATAGGATTGGAGAGGTTCGGTGAGCAAATGAAGACCCTTTGAAGTCATATTGCATGGTACCCATTCCACGGGTCTCAACTCTCCAGGTTTAAGGTATTCTTCCTTGAGCTAAAACATGCATGTGGAACCCAGAGTATGATCAACCATGTGATCGGGAGACGTGTTCAAATATGTCTCAGTTTTCGTACCCTGGTACTCGGGTGCAACATTCCAGACTCTTTACTAACACTCTCCCGACTTGGAGAGTCAGCGCCTTTAATCTCCTGTTTGGCCCAGTTTGCAATTTCTGCGGAAGATGAACAGGAATAGCGAAAACCAATGAGAGACTAGCTGGAGGTGTCTGGACGGGCAAATTTAACTCTCATTTCCCACCAGGAAGAGGAATTAACCAAAGGCTCAGCGTGCCGTGCCGGAACCAGATTAGGGCCTGAAGCCATCCTGCGGTGTTGCGGCCAGGTCACAAGAAAGCGAGTTGAAGAAAGGAGCTCAGGGGCACTGTAATTCACAAACCTGCAGAGTTATAAATGACAGCTATCGTCCAAAAATATACTGAAGTAAGGCTGCTAAGAGGACTCGAAAGCGGGGCAGAATTGCAGGAAACCGATTTCAGGAGGTAGACTGGAATTGCATTGAAAGCATAGGAAAAGAGGCAGAACGTCCACAATGATGCACTTGGCCAAAAAGGGCGTATGCGTTTTTTCCTGAATATATTCAGGAAAAAACGCATACGCCCTTTTTGGCCAACCAAGCAAGCTTGCAAAGGAAATCTGCACTACAATGAAGTCTCACTTCCCCCCGGTCAAAAAGGCCATCTGAAAAAAGTGTAAAATCCAGAAAGGCAGGACAGGCCATGGAGAACTGGGAGCCTTGTTATGCTGATGGGCGGGATGTAAATTGCCAACAGACACTCGGGAGAAGTGTATGGTGTTTCCTGAAACATCTAAAAAACAAAGCAACAGAGCCTAGGGCACTTCCACTTATGGTCCTATAGCTTAGGGAAATTAAAATCAAAAAGACACAGCCACCCCAAAGTTTGGGACGCCTCTGTTTACAAGAACCTCGTTTACAGTACAAGTTCAACATCGCAGAAAGTGAAAAATGGATAAAGAAGGTGTGGTATTTACTTACAAAGCAATATCACTAGCAATGAAATCTATGTCATCAGGCCCTTAGCAGCACAATGAGTGGATTCAGGTATGATGATTCTAACTGAAATAAGTCACACAGAAAAAGAAACATCATAAGATATCAGTAATACACGGAATGTAAACTTGGCTACACAGGAACTGAATTACAGAACAGAACAGGGTCTCAAATTTAGAAAACCAACTTATGCTTGCTTAAGGGGAAAGGTGAGTTGGGGTGCTGCATAAAACCAGAGATTGAAACGAGCACAGATAAAGTTCCTTAAGTCAAATATGGAATAGATAAGAGCTACTCCTTGCTCAACGAAATGGACTCAACACCGCATATTAAACGCCTAAGAATGTACCTGACTAGTAAGTATCTTAAAACCTATGGATTGCTATGTCTCCGAAAGAGAATCAAGCATGTGTACAGGGGCATAAACGCAGCAGTGATAGGATTGGAGAGGTTCGGTGAGCAAATGAAGACTCTTTGAAGTCATATTGCATGGTACCCATTCCACGGGTTTCAACTACCCAGGTTTAAGGTATTCTTCCTTCAGCTAAAACATGCATGTGGAACCTAGAGTATGATCAACCATGTGATCGGGAGACGTGTTCAAATATGTCTCAGTTTTCGTACCCTGGTACTCGGGTGCAACATTCCAGACTCTTTACTAACACTCTCCCGACTTGGAGAGTCCGTCCCTTTAATCTCCTGTTTGGCCCAGTTTGCAATTTCTGCGGAAGATGAACAGGAATAGGGAACACCAATGAGAGACTAGCTGGAGGTGTCTGGACGGGCAAATTTAACTCTCATTTCCCACCAGGAAGAGGAAATAACCAAAGGCTCAGCGTGCCGTGCCGGAACCAGATTAGGGCCTGAAGCCATTCTGTGGTGTTGCGGCCAGCTCAAAAGAAAGCGAGTTGAAGAAAGGAGCTCAGGGGCACTGTAATTCACAAACCTGCAGAGTTATAAATGACAGCTATCGTCCAAAAATATACTGAAGTAAGGCTGCCAAGAGGACTTGAAAGCGGGGCAGAATTGCAGGAAACCGATTTCAGGAGGTAGACTGGAATTGCTTTGAAAGCATAGGAAAAGAGGCAGAACGTCCACAATGATGCACTTGGCCAAAAAGGGCGTATGCGTTTTTTCCTGAATATATTCAGGAAAAAACGCATACGCCCTTTTTGGCCAACCAAGCAAGCTTGCAAAGGAAATCTGCACTACAATGAAGTCTCACTTCCCCCCGGTCAAAAGGGCCATCTGAAAAAAGTGTAAAATCCAGAAAGGCAGGACAGGCCATGGAGAACTGGGAGCCTTGTTATGCTGATGGGCGGGATGTAAATTGCCAACAGACACTCGGGAGAAGTGTATGCTGTTTCCTGAAACATCTAAAAAACAAAGCAACAGAGCCTACGGCACCTCCACTTATGGTCCTATAGCTTAGGGAAATTAAAATCAAAAAGACACAGCCACCCCAAAGTTTGGGACGCCTCTGTTTACAAGAACCTCGTTTACCGTACAAGTTCAATATCACAGAAAGTGAAAAATGTATAAAGAACTTGTGGTACTTACGTACAATGCAGTATCACTCAGCAATGAAATCTATGTCATCAGGCCCGTAGCAGCATAATGAGTGGATTCAGGTACGATGATTCTCACTGAAATAAGTCACACAGAAAAAGAAACATCATAAGATATCACTAATACACGGAATGTAAACTTCGCTACACAGCAACTGAATTCCAAAACAGAACAGGGTCTCAAATTTAGAAAACCAACTTATGCTTGCTTAAGGGGAAAGGTGAGTTGGGGTGCTACATAAAACCAGAGATTGAAATGAGCACAGATAAAGTTCCTTAAGCCAAATATGGACTAGACAAGAGCTACTCCTTGCTCAACGAAATGGACTCAACACCCCATATTAAACGCCTAAGAATGTAACTGACTAGTAAGTATCTTAAAACCTATGGATTGCTATGTCTCCAAAAGAGAATCAAGCGTGTGTACAGGGGCATAAACGCAGCAGTGATAGGATTGGAGAGGTTCGGTGAGCAAATGAAGACCCTTTGAAGTCATATTGCATGGTACCCATTCCACGGGTCTCAACTCTCCAGGTTTAAGGTATTCTTCCTTCAGCTAAAACATGCATGTGGAACCCAGAGTATGATCAACCATGTGAACGGGAGACGTGTTCAAATATGTCTCAGTTTTCCTCCCCTGGTACTCGGGTGCAACATTCCAGACGCTTTACTAACACTCTCCCCACTTGGAGAGTCAGTGCCTTTAACCTCCTGTTTGGCCCAGTTTGCAATTTCTGCGGAAGATGAACAGGAATAGGGAACACCAATGAGAGACTAGCTGGAGGTGTCTGGACGGGCAAATTTAACTCTCATTTCCCACCAGGAAGAGGAAATAACCAAAGGCTCAGCGTGCCGGGCCGGAACCAGATTAGGGCCTGAAGCCATCCTGCGGTGTTGCGGCCAGCTCAAAAGAAAGCGAGTTGAAGAAAGGAGCTCAGGGGCACTGTAATTCACAAACCTGCAGAGTTATAAATGACAGCTATCGTCCAAAAATATACTGAAGTAAGGCTGCCAAGAGGACTTGAAAGCGGGGCAGAATTGCAGGAAACCGATTTCAGGAGGTAGACTGGAATTGCATTGAAAGCATAGGAAAAGAGGCAGAACGTCCACAATGATGCACTTGGCCCAAAAGGGCGTATGCGTTTTTTCCTGAATATATTCAGGAAAAAACGCATACGCCCTTTTTGGCCAACCAAGCAAGCTTGCAAAGGAAATCTGCACTACAATGAAGTCTCACTTCCCCCCGGTCAAAAGGGCCATCTGAAAAAAGTGTAAAATCCAGAAAGGCAGGACAGGCCATGGAGAACTGGGAGCCTTGTTATGCTGATGGGCGGGATGTAAATTGCCAACAGCCACTCGGGAGAAGTGTATGGTGTTTCCGGAAACATCTAAAAAACAAAGCAACAGAGCCTAGGGCACTTCCACTTATGGTCCTATAGCTTAGGGAAATTAAAATCAAAAAGACACAGCCACCCCAAAGCTTGGGACGCCTCTGTTTACAAGAACCTCGTTTACAGTACAAGTTCAACATCGCAGAAAGTGAAAAATGGATAAAGAACATGTGGTATTTATTTACAAAGCAATATCACTCAGCAATGAAATCTATGTCATCAGGCCCTTAGCAGCACAATGAGTGGATTCAGGTATGATGATTCTAACTGAAATAAGTCACACAGAAAAGGAAACATCATAAGATATCAGTAATACACGGAATGTAAACTTGGCTACACAGGAACTGAATTACAGAACAGAACAGGGTCTCAAATTTAGAAAACCAACTTATGCTTGCTTAAGGGGAAAGGTGAGTTGGGGTGCTGCATAAAACCAGAGATTGAAATGAGCACAGATAAAGTTCCTTAAGCCAAATATGGAATAGACAAGAGCTACTCCTTGCTCAACGAAATGGACTCAACACCGCATATTAAACGCCTAAGAATGTACCTGACTAGTAAGTATCTTAAAACCTATGGATTGCTATGTCTCCGAAAGAGAATCAAGCATGTGTACAGGGGCATAAACGCAGCAGTGATAGGATTGGAGAGGTTCGGTGAGCAAATGAAGACCCTTTGAAGTCATATTGCATGGTACCTATTCCACGGGTTTCAACTACCCAGGTTTAAGGTATTCTTCCTTCAGCTAAAACATGCATGTGGAACCTAGAGTATGATCAACCATGTGATCGGGAGACGTGTTCAAATATGTCTCAGTTTTCGTACCCTGGTACTCGGGTGCAACATTCCAGACGCTTTATAACACTCTCCCGACTTGGAGAGTCAGTCCCTTTAACCTCCTGTTTGGCCCAGTTTGCAATTTCTGTGGAAGATGAACAAGAAAGGCGAGAACCAATGAGAGACTAGCTGGAGGTGTCTGGACGGGCAAATTTAACTCTCATTTCCCACCAGGAAGAGGAAATAACCAAAGGCTCAGCGTGCCGTGCCGAAACCAGATTAGGGCCTGAAGCCATCCTGCGGTGTTGCGGCCAGGTCACAAGAAAGCCAGTTGAAGAAAGGAGCTCAGGGGCACTGTAATTCACAAACTTGCAGAGTTATAAATGACAGCTATCGTCCAAAAATATACTGAAGTAAGGCTGCCAAGAGGACTTGAAAGCGGGGCAGAATTGCAGGAAACCGATTTCAGGAGGTAGACTGGAATTGCATTGAAAGCATAGGAAAAGAGGCAGAACGTCCACAATGATGCACTTGGCCAAAAAGGGCGTATGTGTTTTTTCTTGAATATATTCAGGAAAAAACGCATACGCCCTTTTTGGCCAACCAAGCAAGCTTGCAAAGGAAATCTGCACTACAATGAAGTCTCACTTCCCCCGGTCAAAAGGGCCATCTGAAAAAAGTGTAAAATCCAGAAAGGCAGGACAGGCCATGGAGAACTGGGAGCCTTGTTATGCTGATGGGCGGGATGTAAATTGCCAACAGCCACTCGGGAGAAGTGTATGGTGTTTCCTGAAACATCTAAAAAACAAAGCAACAGAGCCTAGGGCACTTCCACTTATGGTCCTATAGCTTAGGGAAATTAAAATCAAAAAGACACAGCCACCCCAAAGTTTGGGACGCCTCTGTTTACAAGAACCTCGTTTACAGTACAAGTTCAACATCGCAGAAAGTGAAAAATGGATAAAGAAGGTGTGGTATTTACTTACAAAGCAATATCACTCAGCAATGAAATCTATGTCATCAGGCCCTTAGCAGCACAATGAGTGGATTCAGGTATGATGATTCTAAGTGAAATAAGTCACACAGAAAAAGAAACATCATAAGATATCAGTAATACACGGAATGTAAACTTGGCTACACAGGAACTGAATTACAGAACAGAACAGGGTCTCAAATTTAGAAAACCAACTTATGCTTGCTTAAGGGGAAAGGTGAGTTGGGGTGCTGCATAAAACCAGAGATTGAAACGAGCACAGATAAAGTTCCTTAAGCCAAATATGGAATAGACAAGAGCTACTCCTTGCTCAACGAAATGGACTCAACACCGCATATTAAACGCCTAAGAATGTACCTGACTAGTAAGTATCTTAAAACCTATGGATTGCTATGTCTCCGAAAGAGAATCAAGCATGTGTACAGGCACATGAACGCAGCAGTGACAGGATTGGAGAGGTTCGGTGAGCAAATGAAGACCCTTTGAAGTCACATTGCATGGTACCCATTCCACGGGTTTCAACTACCCAGGTTTAAGGTATTCTTCCTTCAGCTAAAACATGCATGTGGAACCTAGAGTATGATCAACCATGTGATCGGGAGACGTGTTCAAATATGTCTCAGTTTTCGTACCCTGGTACTCGGGTGCAACATTCCAGATGCTTTACTAACACTCGCCCCACTTGGAGAGTCAGTCCCTTTAACCTCCTGTTTGGCCCAGTTTGCAATTTCTGCGGAAGATGAACAGGAATAGCGAGAACCAATGAGAGACTAGCTGGAGGTGTCTGGACGGGCAAATTTAACTCTCATTTCCCACCAGGAAGAGGAATTAACCAAAGACTCAGCGTGCCGTGCCGGAACCAGATTAGGGCCTGAAGCCATCCTGCGGTGTTGCGGCCAGATCACAAGAAAGCGAGTTGAAGAAAGGAGCTCAGGGGCACTGTAATTCACAAACCTGCAGAGTTATAAATGACAGCTATCGTCCAAAAATATACTGAAGTAAGGCTGCCAAGAGGACTTGAAAGCGGGGCAGAATTGCAGGAAACCGATTTCAGGAGGTAGACTGGAATTGCATTGAAAGCATAGGAAAAGAGGCAGAACGTCCACAATGATGCACTTGGCCCAAAAGGGCGTATGCGTTTTTTCCTGAATATATTCAGGAAAAAACGCATACGCCCTTTTTGGCCAACCAAGCAAGCTTGCAAAGGAAATCTGCACTACAATGAAGTCTCACTTCCCCCCGGTCAAAAGGGCCATCTGAAAAAAGTGTAAAATCCAGAAAGGCAGGACAGGCCATGGAGAACTGGGAGCCTTGTTATGCTGATGGGCGGGATGTAAATTGCCAACAGCCACTCGGGAGAAGTGTATGGTGTTTCCTGAAACATCTAAAAAACAAAGCAACAGAGCCTAGGGCACTTCCACTTATGGTCCTATAGCTTAGGGAAATTAAAATCAAAAAGACACAGCCACCCCAAAGTTTGGGACGCCTCTGTTTACAAGAACCTCGTTTACAGTACAAGTTCAACATCGCAGAAAGTGAAAAATGGATAAAGAAGGTGTGGTATTTACTTACAAAGCAATATCACTCAGCAATGAAATCTATGTCATCAGGCCCTTAGCAGCACAATGATTGGATTCAGGTATGATGATTCTAACTGAAATAAGTCACACAGAAAAAGAAACATCATAAGATATCAGTAATACACGGAATGTAAACTTGGCTACACAGGAACTGAATTACAGAAAAGAACAGGGTCTCAAATTTAGAAAACCAACTTATGCTTGCTTAAGGGGAAAGGTGAGTTGGGGTGCTGCATAAAACCAGAGATTGAAACGAGCACAGATAAAGTTCCTTAAGCCAAATATGGAATAGACAAGAGCTACTCCTTGCTCAACGAAATGGACTGAACACCGCATATTAAACGCCTAAGAATGTACCTGACTAGTAAGTATCTTAAAACCTATGGATTGCTATGTCTCCGAAAGAGAATCAAGCATGTGTACAGGCGCATGAACGCAGCAGTGATAGGATTGGAGAGGTTCGGTGAGCAAATGAAGACCCTTTGAAGTCACATTGCATGGTACCCATTCCACGGGTTTCAACTACCCAGGTTTAAGGTATTCTTCCTTCAGCTAAAACATGCATGTGGAACCTAGAGTATGATCAACCATGTGATCGGGAGACGTGTTCAAATATGTCTCAGTTTTCGTACCCTGGTACTCGGGTGCAACATTCCAGACGCTTTACTAACACTCTCCCCACTTGGAGAGTCAGTCCCTTTAACCTCCTGTTTGGCCCAGTTTGCAATTTCTGCGGAAGATGAAGAGGAATAGCGAGAACCAATGAGAGACTAGCTGGAGGTGTCTGGACGGGCAAATTTAACTCTCATTTCCCACCAGGAAGAGGAATTAACCAAAGGCTCAGCGTGCCGTGCCGGAACCACATTAGGGCCTGAAGCCATCCTGCGGTGTTGCGGCCAGCTCAAAAGAAAGCGAGTTGAAGAAAGGAGCTCAGGGGCACTGTAATTCACAAACCTGCAGAGTTATAAATGACAGCTATCGTCCAAAAATATACTGAAGTAAGGCTGCCAAGAGGACTTGAAAGCGGGGCAGAATTGCAGGAAACCGATTTCAGGAGGTAGACTGGAATTGCATTGAAAGCATAGGAAAAGAGGCAGAACGTCCACAATGATGCACTTGGCCCAAAAGGGCGTATGCGTTTTTTCCTGAATATATTCAGGAAAAAACGCATACGCCCTTTTTGGCCAACCAAGCAAGCTTGCAAAGGAAATCTGCACTACAATGAAGTCTCACTTCCCCCCGGTCAAAAGGGCCATCTGAAAAAAGTGTAAAATCCAGAAAGGCAGGACAGGCCATGGAGAACTGGGAGCCTTGTTATGCTGATGGGCGGGATGTAAATTGCCAACAGCCACTCGGGAGAAGTGTATGGTGTTTCCTGAAACATCTAAAAAACGAAGCAACAGAGCCTAGGGCACTTCCACTTATGGTCCTATAGCTTAGGGAAATTAAAATCAAAAAGACACAGCCACCCCAAAGTTTGGGACGCCTCTGTTTACAAGAACCTCGTTTACAGTACAAGTTCAACATCGCAGAAAGTGAAAAATGGATAAAGAAGGTGTGGTATTTACTTACAAAGCAATATCACTCAGCAATGAAATCTATGTCATCAGGCCCTTAGCAGCACAATGATTGGATTCAGGTATGATGATTCTAACTGAAATAAGTCACACAGAAAAAGAAACATCATAAGATATCAGTAATACACGGAATGTAAACTTGGCTACACAGGAACTGAATTACAGAACAGAACAGGGTCTCAAATTTAGAAAACCAACTTATGCTTGCTTAAGGGGAAAGGTGAGTTGGGGTGCTGCATAAAACCAGAGATTGAAACGCGCACAGATAAAGTTCCTTAAGCCAAATATGGAATAGACAAGAGCTACTCCTTGCTCAACGAAATGGACTCAACACCGCATATTAAACGCCTAAGAATGTACCTGACTAGTAAGTATCTTAAAACCTATGGATTGCTATGTCTCCGAAAGAGAATCAAGCATGTGTACAGGCGCATGAATGCAGCAGTGATAGGATTGGAGAGGTTCGGTGAGCAAATGAAGACCCTTTGAAGTCACATTGCATGGTACCCATTCCACGGGTTTCAACTACCCAGGTTTAAGGTATTCTTCCTTCAGCTAAAACATGCATGTGGAACCTAGAGTATGATCAACCATTTGATCGGGAGACGTGTTCAAATATGTCTCAGTTTTCGTACCCTGGTACTCGGGTGCAACATTCCAGACGCTTTACTAACACTCTCCCCACTTGGAGAGTCAGTCCCTTTAACCTCCTGTTTGGCCCAGTTTGCAATTTCTGCGGAAGATGAACAGGAATAGCGAGAACCAATGAGAGACTAGCTGGAGGTGTCTGGACGGGCAAATTTAACTCTCATTTCCCACCAGGAAGAGGAATTAACCAAAGGCTCAGCGTGCCGTGCCGGAACCAGATTAGGGCCTGAAGCCATCCTGCGGTGTTGCGGCCAGCTCAAAAGAAAGCGAGTTGAAGAAAGGAGCTCAGGGGCACTGTAATTCACAAACCTGCAGAGTTATAAATGACAGCTATCGTCCAAAAATATACTGAAGTAAGGCTGCCAAGAGGACTTGAAAGCGGGGCAGAATTGCAGGAAACCGATTTCAGGAGGTAGACTGGAATTGCATTGAAAGCATAGGAAAAGAGGCAGAACGTCCACAATGATGCACTTGGCCAAAAAGGGCGTATGCGTTTTTTCCTGAATATATTCAGGAAAAAACGCATACGCCCTTTTTGGCCAACCAAGCAAGCTTGCAAAGGAAATCTGCACTACAATGAAGTCTCACTTCCCCCCGGTCAAAAGGGCCATCTGAAAAAAGTGTAAAATCCAGAAAGGCAGGACAGGCCATGGAGAACTGGGAGCCTGGTTATGCTGATGGGCGGGATGTAAATTGCCAACAGACACTCGGGAGAAGTGTATGGTGTTTCCTGAAACATCTAAAAAACAAAGCAACAGAGCCTAGGGCACTTCCACTTATGGTCCTATAGCTTAGGGAAATTAAAATCAAAAAGACACAGCCACCCCAAAGTTTGGGACGCCTCTGTTTACAAGAACCTCGTTTACAGTACAAGTTCAACATCGCAGAAAGTGAAAAATGGATAAAGAACATGTGGTATTTACTTACAAAGCAATATCACTCAGCAATGAAATCTATGTCATCAGGCCCTTAGCAGCACAATGAGTGGATTCAGGTATGATGATTCTAACTGAAATAAGTCACACAGAAAAAGAAACATCATAAGATATCAGTAACACACGGAATGTAAACTTGGCTACACAGGAACTGAATTACAGAACAGAACAGGGTCTCAAATTTAGAAAACCAACTTATGCTTGCTTAAGGGGAAAGGTGAGTTGGGGTGCTGCATAAAACCAGAGATTGAAATGAGCACAGATAAAGTTCCTTAAGCCAAATATGGAATAGACAAGAGCTACTCCTTGCTCAACGAAATGGACTCAACACCGCATATTAAACGCCTAAGAATGTACCTGACTACTAAGTATCTTAAAACCTATGGATTGCTATGTCTCCAAAAGAGAATCAAGCGTGTGTACAGGGGCATAAACGCAGCAGTGATAGGATTGGAGAGTTTCGGTGAACAAATGAAGACCCTTTGAAGTCATATTGCATGGTACCCATTACACGGGTCTCAACTACCCAGGTTTAAGGTATTCTTCCTTCAGCTAAAACATGCATGTGGAACCCAGAGTATGATCAACCGTGTGAACGGGAGACGTGTTCAAATATGTCTCAGTTTTCCTCCCCTGGTACTCGGGTGCAACATTCCAGATGCTTTACTAACACTCGCCCCACTTGGAGAGTCAGTCCCTTTAACCTCCTGTTTGGCCCAGTTTGCAATTTCTGCGGAAGATGAACAGGAATAGCGAGAACCAATGAGAGACTAGCTGGAGGTGTCTGGACGGGCAAATTTAACTCTCATTTCCCACCAGGAAGAGGAATTAACCAAAGGCTCAGCGTGCCGTGAAGGAATCAGATTAGGGCCTGAAGCCATCCTGCGGTGTTGCGGCCAGGTCACAAGAAAGCGAGTTGAAGAAAGGAGCTCAGGGGCACTGTAATTCACAAACCTGCAGAGTTATAAATGACAGCTATCGTCCAAAAATATACTGAAGTAAGGCTGCCAAGAGGACTTGAAAGCGGGGCAGAATTGCAGGAAACCGATTTCAGGAGGTAGACTGGAATTGCATTGAAAGCATAGGAAAAGAGGCAGAACGTCCACAATGATGCACTTGGCCAAAAAGGGCGTATGCGTTTTTTCCTGAATATATTCAGGAAAAAACGCATACGCCCTTTTTGGACAACCAAGCAAGCTTGCAAAGGAAATCTGCACTACAATGAAGTCTCACTTCCCCCCGGTCAAAAGGGCCATCTGAAAAAAGTGTAAAATCCAGAAAGGCAGGACAGGCCATGGAGAACTGGGAGCCTTGTTATGCTGATGGGCGGGATGTAAATTGCCAACAGACACTCGGGAGAAGTGTATGGTGTTTCCTGAAACATCTAAAAAACAAAGCAACAGAGCCTAGGGCACTTCCACTTATGGTCCTATAGCTTAGGGAAATTAAAATCAAAAAGACACAGCCACCCCAAAGTTTGGGACGCCTCTGTTTACAAGAACCTCGTTTACAGTACAAGTTCAACATCGCAGAAAGTGAAAAATGGATAAAGAACATGTGGTATTTACTTACAAAGCAATATCACTCAGCAATGAAATCTATGTCATCAGGCCCTTAGCAGCACAATGAGTGGATTCAGGTATGATGATTCTAACTGAAATAAGTCACACAGAAAAGGAAACATCATAAGATATCAGTAATACACGGAATGTAAACTTGGCTACACAGGAACTGAATTACAGAACAGAACAGGGTCTCAAATTTAGAAAACCAACTTATGCTTGCTTAAGGGGAAAGGTGAGTTGGGGTGCTGCATAAAACCAGAGATTGAAATGAGCACAGATAAAGTTCCTTAAGCCAAATATGGAATAGACAAGAGCTACTCCTTGCTCAATGAAATGGACTCAACACCGCATATTAAACGCCTAAGAATGTACCTGACTAGTAAGTATCTTAAAACCTATGGATTGCTATGTCTCTGAAAGAGAATCAAGCATGTGTACAGGGGCATAAACGCAGCAGTGATAGGATTGGAGAGGTTCGGTGAGCAAATGAATACCCTTTGAAGTCATATTGCATGGTACCTATTCCACGGGTTTCAACTACCCAGGTTTAAGGTATTCTTCCTTCAGCTAAAACATGCATGTGGAACCTAGAGTATGATCAACCATGTGATCGGGAGACGTGTTCAAATATGTCTCAGTTTTCGTACCCTGGTACTCGGGTGCAACATTCCAGAAGCTTTACTAACACTCTCCCGACTTGGAGAGTCAGTCCCTTTAACCTCCTGTTTGGCCCAGTTTGCAATTTCTGTGGAAGATGAACAAGAAAGGCGAGAACCAATGAGAGACTAGCTGGAGGTGTCTGGACGGGCAAATTTAACTCTCATTTCCCACCAGGAAGAGGAAATAACCAAAGGCTCAGCGTGCCGTGCCGAAACCAGATTAGGGCCTGAAGCCATCCTGCGGTGTTGCGGCCAGGTCACAAGAAAGCCAGTTGAAGAAAGGAGCTCAGGGGCACTGTAATTCACAAACCTGCAGAGTTATAAATGACAGCTATCGTCCAAAAATATACTGAAGTAAGGCTGCCAAGAGGACTTGAAAGCGGGGCAGAATTGCAGGAAACCGATTTCAGGAGGTAGACTGGAATTGCATTGAAAGCATAGGAAAAGAGGCAGAACGTCCACAATGATGCACTTGGCCAAAAAGGGCGTATGTGTTTTTTCTTGAATATATTCAGGAAAAAACGCATACGCCCTTTTTGGCCAACCAAGCAAGCTTGCAAAGGAAATCTGCACTACAATGAAGTCTCACTTCCCCCGGTCAAAAGGGCCATCTGAAAAAAGTGTAAAATCCAGAAAGGCAGGACAGGCCATGGAGAACTGGGAGCCTTGTTATGCTGATGGGCGGGATGTAAATTGCCAACAGCCACTCGGGAGAAGTGTATGGTGTTTCCTGAAACATCTAAAAAACAAAGCAACAGAGCCTAGGGCACTTCCACTTATGGTCCTATAGCTTAGGGAAATTAAAATCAAAAAGACACAGCCACCCCAAAGTTTGGGACGCCTCTGTTTACAAGAACCTCGTTTACAGTACAAGTTCAACATCGCAGAAAGTGAAAAATGGATAAAGAAGGTGTGGTATTTACTTACAAAGCAATATCACTCAGCAATGAAATCTATGTCATCAGGCACTTAGCAGCACAATGAGTGGATTCAGGTATGATGATTCTAACTGAAATAAGTCACACAGAAAAAGAAACATCATAAGATATCAGTAATACACGGAATGTAAACTTGGCTACACAGGAACTGAATTACAGAACAGAACAGGGTCTCAAATTTAGAAAACCAACTTATGCTTGCTTAAGGGGAAAGGTGAGTTGGGGTGCTGCATAAAACCAGAGATTGAAACGAGCACAGATAAAGTTCCTTAAGCCAAATATGGAATAGACAAGAGCTACTCCTTGCTCAACGAAATGGACTCAACACCGCATATTAAAAGCCTAAGAATGTACCTGACTAGTAAGTATCTTAAAACCTATGGATTGCTATGTCTCCGAAAGAGAATCAAGCATGTGTACAGGGGCACAAACGCAGCAGTGATAGGATTGGAGAGGTTCGGTGAGCAAATGAAGACCCTTTGAAGTCATATTGCATGGTACCCATTCCACGGGTTTCAACTACCCAGGTTTAAGGTATTCTTCCTTCAGCTAAAACATGCATGTGGAACCTAGAGTATGATCAACCATGTGATCGGGAGACGTGTTCAAATATGTCTCAGTTTTCGTACCCTGGTACTCGGGTGCAACATTCCAGACGCTTTACTAACACTCTCCCGACTTGGAGAGTCAGTCCCTTTAACCTCCTGTTTGGCCCAGTTTGCAATTTCTGTGGAAGATGAACAGGAATAGCGAGAACCAATGAGAGACTAGCTGGAGGTGTCTGGACGGGCAAATTTAACTCCCATTTCCCACCAGGAAGAGGAAATAACCAAAGGCTCAGCGTGCCGTGCCGGAACCAGATTAGGGCCTGAAGCCATCCTGCGGTGTTGCGGCCAGGTCACAAGAAAGCGAGTTGAAGAAAGGAGCTCAGGGGCACTGTAATTCACAAACCTGCAGAGTTATAAATGACAGCTATCGTCCAAAAATATACTGAAGTAAGGCTGCCAAGAGGACTTGAAAGCGGGGCAGAATTGCAGGAAACCGATTTCAGGAGGTAGACTGGAATTGCATTGAAAGCATAGGAAAAGAGGCAGAACGTCCACAATGATGCACTTGGACAAAAAGGGCGTATGTGTTTTTTCCTGAATATATTCAGGAAAAAACGCATACGCCCTTTTTGGACAACCAAGCAAGCTTGCAAAGGAAATCTGCACTACAATGAAGTCTCACTTCCCCCCGGTGAAAATGGCCATCTAAAAAAAGTGTAAAATCCAGAAAGGCAGGACAGGCCATGGAGAACTGGGAGCCTTGTTATGCTGATGGGCGGGATGTAAATTGCCAACAGCCACTCGGGAGAAGTGTATGGTGTTTCCTGAAACATCTAAAAAACAAAGCAACAGAGCCTAGGGCACTTCCACTTATGGTCCTATAGCTTAGGGAAATTAAAATCAAAAAGACACAGCCACCCCAAAGTTTGGGACGCCTCTGTTTACAAGAACCTCGTTTACAGTACAAGTTCAACATCGCAGAAAGTGAAAAATGGATAAAGAACATGTGGTATTTACTTACAAAGCAATATCACTCAGCAATGAAATCTATGTCATCAGGCCCTTAGCAGCACAATGAGTGGATTCAGGTATGATGATTCTAACTGAAATAAGTCACACAGAAAAAGAAACATCATAAGATATCAGTAATACACGGAATGTAAACTTGGCTACACAGGAACTGAATTACAGAACAGAACAGGGTCTCAAATTTAGAAAACCAACTTATGCTTGCTTAAGGGGAAAGGTGAGTTGGGGTGCTGCATAAAACCAGAGATTGAAATGAGCACAGATAAAGTTCCTTAAGCCAAATATGGAATAGACAAGAGCTACTCCTGACTCAACGAAATGGACTCAACACCGCATATTAAACGCCTAAGAATGTACCTAATTAGTAAGTATCTTAAAACCAATGGATTGCTATGTCTCCGAAAGAGAATCAAGCATGTGTACAGGGGCATAAACACAGCAGTGATAGGATTGGAGAGGTTCGGTGAGCAAATGAAGACCCTTTGAAGTCATATTGCATGGTACCCATTCCACGGGTTTCAACTACCCAGGTTTAAGGTATTCTTCCTTCAGCTAAAACATGCATGTGGAACCTAGAGTATGATCAACCATGTGATCGGGAGACGTGTTCAAATATGTCTCAGTTTTCCTCCCCTGGTACTCGGGTGCAACATTCCAGACGCTTTACTAACACTCTCCCCACTTGGAGAGTCAGCGCCTTTAACCTCCTGTTTGGCCCAGTTTGCAATTTCTGCGGAAGATGAACAGGAATAGGGAGAACCAATGAGAGACTAGCTGGAGGTGTCTGGACGGGCAAATTTAACTCTCATTTCCCACCAGGAAGAGGAATTAACCAAAGGCTCAGCGTGCCGTGCCGGAACCAGATTAGGGCCTGAAGCCATCCTGCGGTGTTGTGGCCAGCTCAAAAGAAAGCGAGTTGAAGAAAGGAGCTCAGGGGCACTGTAATTCACAAACCTGCAGAGTTATAAATGACAGCTATCGTCCAAAAATATACTGAAGTAAGGCTGCCAAGAGGACTTGAAAGCGGGGCAGAATTGCAGGAAACTGATTTCAGGAGGTAGACTGGAATTGCATTGAAAGCATAGGAAAAGAGGCAGAACGTCCACAATGATGCACTTGGCCAAAAAGGGCGTATGCGTTTTTTCCTGAATATATTCAGGAAAAAACGCATACGCCCTTTTTGGCCAACCAAGCAAGCTTGCAAAGGAAATCTGCACTACAATGAAGTCTCACTTCACCCCGGTCAAAAGGGCCATCTGAAAAAAGTGTAAAATCCAGAAAGGCAGGACAGGCCATGGAGAACTGGGAGCCTTGTTATGCTGATGGGCGGGATGTAAATTGCCAACAGCCACTCGGGAGAAGTGTATGGTGTTTCCTGAAACATCTAAAAAACAAAGCAACAGAGCCTAGGGCACTTCCACTTATGGTCCTATAGCTTAGGGAAATTAAAATCAAAAAGACACAGCCACCCCAAAGTTTGGGACGCCTCTGTTTACAAGAACCTCGTTTACAGTACAAGTTCAACATCGCAGAAAATGAAAAATGGATAAAGAACATGTGGTATTTACTTACAAAGCAATATCACACAGCAATGAAATCTATGTCATCAGGCCCTTAGCAGCACAATGAGTGGATTCAGGTATGATGATTCTAACTGAAATAAGTCACACAGAAAAAGAAACATCATAAGATATCAGTAATACACGGAATGTAAACTTGGCTACACAGGAACTGAATTACAGAACAGAACAGGGTCTCAAATTTAGAAAACCAACTTATGCTTGCTTAAGGGGAAAGGTGAGTTAGGGTGCTGCATAAAACCAGAGATTGAAATGAGCACAGATAAAGTTCCTTAAGCCAAATATGGAATAGACAAGAGCTACTCCTGACTCAACGAAATGGACTCAACACCGCATATTAAACGCCTAAGAATGTACCTAATTAGTAAGTATCTTAAAACCTATGGATTGCTATGTCTCCGAAAGAGAATCAAGCATGTGTACAGGGGCATAAACGCAGCAGTGATAGGATTGGAGAGTTTCGGTGAACAAATGAAGACCCTTTGAAGTCATATTGCATGGTACCCATTACACGGGTCTCAACTACCCAGGTTTAAGGTATTCTTCCTTCAGCTAAAACATGCATGTGGAACCCAGAGTATGATCAACCGTGTGAACGGGAGACGTGTTCAAATATGTCTCAGTTTTCCTCCCCTGGTACTCGGGTGCAACATTCCAGATGCTTTACTAACACTCGCCCCACTTGGAGGGTCAGTCCCTTTAACCTCCTGTTTGGCCCAGTTTGCAATTTCTGCGGAAGATGAACAGGAATAGCGAGAACCAATGAGAGACTAGCTGGAGGTGTCTGGACGGGCAAATTTAACTCTCATTTCCCACCAGGAAGAGGAATTAACCAAAGGCTCAGCGTGCCGTGAAGGAATCAGATTAGGGCCTGAAGCCATCCTGCGGTGTTGCGGCCAGGTCACAAGAAAGCGAGTTGAAGAAAGGAGCTCAGGGGCACTGTAATTCACAAACCTGCAGAGTTATAAATGACAGCTATCGTCCAAAAATATACTGAAGTAAGGCTGCCAAGAGGACTTGAAAGCGGGGCAGAATTGCAGGAAACCGATTTCAGGAGGTAGACTGGAATTGCATTGAAAGCATAGGAAAAGAGGCAGAACGTCCACAATGATGCACTTGGCCAAAAAGGGCGTATGCGTTTTTTCCTGAATATATTCAGGAAAAAACGCATACGCCCTTTTTGGCCAACCAAGCAAGCTTGCAAAGGAAATCTGCACTACAATGAAGTCTCACTTCCCCCCGGTCAAAAGGGCCATCTGAAAAAAGTGTAAAATCCAGAAAGGCAGGACAGGCCATGGAGAACTGGGAGCCTTGTTATGCTGATGGGCGGGATGTAAATTGCCAACAGCCACTCGGGAGAAGTGTATGGTGTTTCCTGAAACATCTAAAAAACAAAGCAACAGAGCCTAGGGCACTTCCACTTATGGTCCTATAGCTTAGGGAAATTAAAATCAAAAAGACACAGCCACCCCAAAGTTTGGGACGCCTCTGTTTACAAGAACCTCGTTTACAGTACAAGTTCAACATCGCAGAAAGTGAAAAATGGATAAAGAAGGTGTGGTATTTACTTACAAAGCAATATCACTCAGCAATGAAATCTATGTCATCAGGCACTTAGCAGCACAATGAGTGGATTCAGGTATGATGATTCTAACTGAAATAAGTCACACAGAAAAAGAAACATCATAAGATATCAGTAATACACGGAATGTAAACTTGGCTACACAGGAACTGAATTACAGAACAGAACAGGGTCTCAAATTTAGAAAACCAACTTATGCTTGCTTAAGGGGAAAGGTGAGTTGGGGTGCTGCATAAAACCAGAGATTGAAACGAGCACAGATAAAGTTCCTTAAGCCAAATATGGAATAGACAAGAGCTACTCCTTGCTCAACGAAATGGACTCAACACCGCATATTAAAAGCCTAAGAATGTACCTGACTAGTAAGTATCTTAAAACCTATGGATTGCTATGTCTCCGAAAGAGAATCAAGCATGTGTACAGGGGCACAAACGCAGCAGTGATAGGATTGGAGAGGTTCGGTGAGCAAATGAAGACCCTTTGAAGTCATATTGCATGGTACCCATTCCACGGGTTTCAACTACCCAGGTTTAAGGTATTCTTCCTTCAGCTAAAACATGCATGTGGAACCTAGAGTATGATCAACCATGTGATCGGGAGACGTGTTCAAATATGTCTCAGTTTTCGTACCCTGGTACTCGGGTGCAACATTCCAGACGCTTTACTAACACTCTCCCGACTTGGAGAGTCAGTCCCTTTAACCTCCTGTTTGACCCAGTTTGCAATTTCTGTGGAAGATGAACAGGAATAGCGAGAACCAATGAGAGACTAGCTGGAGGTGTCTGGACGGGCAAATTTAACTCCCATTTCCCACCAGGAAGAGGAAATAACCAAAGGCTCAGCGTGCCGTGCCGGAACCAGATTAGGGCCTGAAGCCATCCTGCGGTGTTGCGGCCAGGTCACAAGAAAGCCAGTTGAAGAAAGGAGCTCAGGGGCACTGTAATTCACAAACCTGCAGAGTTATAAATGACAGCTATCGTCCAAAAATATACTGAAGTAAGGCTGCCAAGAGGACTTGAAAGCGGGGCAGAATTGCAGGAAACCGATTTCAGGAGGTAGACTGGAATTGCATTGAAAGCATAGGAAAAGAGGCAGAACGTCCACAATGATGCACTTGGCCAAAAAGGGCGTATGCGTTTTTTCCTGAATATATTCAGGAAAAAACGCATACGCCCTTTTTGGACAACCAAGCAAGCTTGCAAAGGAAATCTGCACTACAATGAAGTCTCACTTCCCCCCGGTGAAAATGGCCATCTGAAAAAAGTGTAAAATCCAGAAAGGCAGGACAGGCCATGGAGAACTGGGAGCCTTGTTATGCTGATGGTCGGGATGTAAATTGCCAACAGCCACTCGGGAGAAGTGTATGGTGTTTCCTGAAACATCTAAAAAACAAAGCAACAGAGCCTAGGGCACTTCCACTTATGGTCCTATAGCTTAGGGAAATTAAAATCAAAAAGACACAGCCACCCCAAAGTTTGGGACGCCTCTGTTTACAAGAACCTCGTTTACAGTACAAGTTCAACATCGCAGAAAGTGAAAAATGGATAAAGAACATGTGGTATTTACTTACAAAGCAATATCACTCAGCAATGAAATCTATGTCATCAGGCCCTTAGCAGCACAATGAGTGGATTCAGGTATGATGATTCTAACTGAAATAAGTCACACAGAAAAAGAAACATCATAAGATATCAGTAATACACGGAATGTAAACTTGGCTACACAGGAACTGAATTACAGAACAGAACAGGGTCTCAAATTTAGAAAACCAACTTATGCTTGCTTAAGGGGAAAGGTGAGTTGGGGTGCTGCATAAAACCAGAGATTGAAATGAGCACAGATAAAGTTCCTTAAGCCAAATATGGACTAGACAAGAGCTACTCCTTGCTCAACGAAATGGAGTCAACACCCCATATTAAACGCCTAAGAATGTACCTGACTAGTAAGTATCTTAAAACCTATGGATTGCTATGTCTCCGAAAGAGAATCAAGCATGTGTACAGGCGCATGAATGCAGCAGTGATAGGATTGGAGAGGTTCGGTGAGCAAATGAAGACCCTTTGAAGTCACATTGCATGGTACCCATTCCACGGGTTTCAACTACCCAGGTTTAAGGTATTCTTCCTTCAGCTAAAACATGCATGTGGAACCTAGAGTATGATCAACCATTTGATCGGGAGACGTGTTCAAATATGTCTCAGTTTTCGTACCCTGGTACTCGGGTGCAACATTCCAGACGCTTTACTAACACTCTCCCCACTTGGAGAGTCAGTCCCTTTAACCTCCTGTTTGGCCCAGTTTGCAATTTCTGCGGAAGATGAACAGGAATAGCGAGAACCAATGAGAGACTAGCTGGAGGTGTCTGGACGGGCAAATTTAACTCTCATTTCCCACCAGGAAGAGGAATTAACCAAAGGCTCAGCGTGCCGTGCCGGAACCAGATTAGGGCCTGAAGCCATCCTGCGGTGTTGCGGCCAGCTCAAAAGAAAGCGAGTTGAAGAAAGGAGCTCAGGGGCACTGTAATTCACAAACCTGCAGAGTTATAAATGACAGCTATCGTCCAAAAATATACTGAAGTAAGGCTGCCAAGAGGACTTGAAAGCGGGGCAGAATTGCAGGAAACCGATTTCAGGAGGTAGACTGGAATTGCATTGAAAGCATAGGAAAAGAGGCAGAACGTCCACAATGATGCACTTGGCCAAAAAGGGCGTATGCGTTTTTTCCTGAATATATTCAGGAAAAAACGCATACGCCCTTTTTGGCCAACCAAGCAAGCTTGCAAAGGAAATCTGCACTACAATGAAGTCTCACTTCCCCCCGGTCAAAAGGGCCATCTGAAAAAAGTGTAAAATCCAGAAAGGCAGGACAGGCCATGGAGAACTGGGAGCCTGGTTATGCTGATGGGCGGGATGTAAATTGCCAACAGACACTCGGGAGAAGTGTATGGTGTTTCCTGAAACATCTAAAAAACAAAGCAACAGAGCCTAGGGCACTTCCACTTATGGTCCTATAGCTTAGGGAAATTAAAATCAAAAAGACACAGCCACCCCAAAGTTTGGGACGCCTCTGTTTACAAGAACCTCGTTTACAGTACAAGTTCAACATCGCAGAAAGTGAAAAATGGATAAAGAACATGTGGTATTTACTTACAAAGCAATATCACTCAGCAATGAAATCTATGTCATCAGGCCCTTAGCAGCACAATGAGTGGATTCAGGTATGATGATTCTAACTGAAATAAGTCACACAGAAAAAGAAACATCATAAGATATCAGTAACACACGGAATGTAAACTTGGCTACACAGGAACTGAATTACAGAACAGAACAGGGTCTCAAATTTAGAAAACCAACTTATGCTTGCTTAAGGGGAAAGGTGAGTTGGGGTGCTGCATAAAACCAGAGATTGAAATGAGCACAGATAAAGTTCCTTAAGCCAAATATGGAATAGACAAGAGCTACTCCTTGCTCAACGAAATGGACTCAACACCGCATATTAAACGCCTAAGAATGTACCTGACTACTAAGTATCTTAAAACCTATGGATTGCTATGTCTCCAAAAGAGAATCAAGCGTGTGTACAGGGGCATAAACGCAGCAGTGATAGGATTGGAGAGTTTCGGTGAACAAATGAAGACCCTTTGAAGTCATATTGCATGGTACCCATTACACGGGTCTCAACTACCCAGGTTTAAGGTATTCTTCCTTCAGCTAAAACATGCATGTGGAACCCAGAGTATGATCAACCGTGTGAACGGGAGACGTGTTCAAATATGTCTCAGTTTTCCTCCCCTGGTACTCGGGTGCAACATTCCAGATGCTTTACTAACACTCGCCCCACTTGGAGAGTCAGTCCCTTTAACCTCCTGTTTGGCCCAGTTTGCAATTTCTGCGGAAGATGAACAAGAATAGCGAGAACCAATGAGAGACTAGCTGGAGGTGTCTGGACGGGCAAATTTAACTCTCATTTCCCACCAGGAAGAGGAATTAACCAAAGGCTCAGCGTGCCGTGAAGGAATCAGATTAGGGCCTGAAGCCATCCTGCGGTGTTGCGGCCAGGTCACAAGAAAGCGAGTTGAAGAAAGGAGCTCAGGGGCACTGTAATTCACAAACCTGCAGAGTTATAAATGACAGCTATCGTCCAAAAATATACTGAAGTAAGGCTGCCAAGAGGACTTGAAAGCGGGGCAGAATTGCAGGAAACCGATTTCAGGAGGTAGACTGGAATTGCATTGAAAGCATAGGAAAAGAGGCAGAACGTCCACAATGATGCACTTGGCCAAAAAGGGCGTATGCGTTTTTTCCTGAATATATTCAGGAAAAAACGCATACGCCCTTTTTGGACAACCAAGCAAGCTTGCAAAGGAAATCTGCACTACAATGAAGTCTCACTTCCCCCCGGTCAAAAGGGCCATCTGAAAAAAGTGTAAAATCCAGAAAGGCAGGACAGGCCATGGAGAACTGGGAGCCTTGTTATGCTGATGGGCGGGATGTAAATTGCCAACAGACACTCGGGAGAAGTGTATGGTGTTTCCTGAAACATCTAAAAAACAAAGCAACAGAGCCTAGGGCACTTCCACTTATGGTCCTATAGCTTAGGGAAATTAAAATCAAAAAGACACAGCCACCCCAAAGTTTGGGACGCCTCTGTTTACAAGAACCTCGTTTACAGTACAAGTTCAACATCGCAGAAAGTGAAAAATGGATAAAGAACATGTGGTATTTACTTACAAAGCAATATCACTCAGCAATGAAATCTATGTCATCAGGCCCTTAGCAGCACAATGAGTGGATTCAGGTATGATGATTCTAACTGAAATAAGTCACACAGAAAAGGAAACATCATAAGATATCAGTAATACACGGAATGTAAACTTGGCTACACAGGAACTGAATTACAGAACAGAACAGGGTCTCAAATTTAGAAAACCAACTTATGCTTGCTTAAGGGGAAAGGTGAGTTGGGGTGCTGCATAAAACCAGAGATTGAAATGAGCACAGATAAAGTTCCTTAAGCCAAATATGGAATAGACAAGAGCTACTCCTTGCTCAATGAAATGGACTCAACACCGCATATTAAACGCCTAAGAATGTACCTGACTAGTAAGTATCTTAAAACCTATGGATTGCTATGTCTCTGAAAGAGAATCAAGCATGTGTACAGGGGCATAAACGCAGCAGTGATAGGATTGGAGAGGTTCGGTGAGCAAATGAATACCCTTTGAAGTCATATTGCATGGTACCTATTCCACGGGTTTCAACTACCCAGGTTTAAGGTATTCTTCCTTCAGCTAAAACATGCATGTGGAACCTAGAGTATGATCAACCATGTGATCGGGAGACGTGTTCAAATATGTCTCAGTTTTCGTACCCTGGTACTCGGGTGCAACATTCCAGACGCTTTACTAACACTCTCCCGACTTGGAGAGTCAGTCCCTTTAACCTCCTGTTTGGCCCAGTTTGCAATTTCTGTGGAAGATGAACAGGAATAGCGAGAACCAATGAGAGACTAGCTGGAGGTGTCTGGACGGGCAAATTTAACTCCCATTTCCCACCAGGAAGAGGAAATAACCAAAGGCTCAGCGTGCCGTGCCGGAACCAGATTAGGGCCTGAAGCCATCCTGCGGTGTTGCGGCCAGGTCACAAGAAAGCCAGTTGAAGAAAGGAGCTCAGGGGCACTGTAATTCACAAACCTGCAGAGTTATAAATGTCAGCTATCGTCCAAAAATATACTGAAGTAAGGCTGCCAAGAGGACTTGAAAGCGGGGCAGAATTGCAGGAAACCGATTTCAGGAGGTAGACTGGAATTGCATTGAAAGCATAGGAAAAGAGGCAGAACGTCCACAATGATGCACTTGGACAAAAAGGGCGTATGTGTTTTTTCCTGAATATATTCAGGAAAAAACGCATACGCCCTTTTTGGACAACCAAGCAAGCTTGCAAAGGAAATCTGCACTACAATGAAGTCTCACTTCCCCCCGGTGAAAATGGCCATCTGAAAAAAGTGTAAAATCCAGAAAGGCAGGACAGGCCATGGAGAACTGGGAGCCTTGTTATGCTGATGGGCGGGATGTAAATTGCCAACAGCCACTCGGGAGAAGTGTATGGTGTTTCCTGAAACATCTAAAAAACAAAGCAACAGAGCCTAGGGCACTTCCACTTATGGTCCTATAGCTTAGGGAAATTAAAATCAAAAAGACACAGCCACCCCAAAGTTTGGGACGCCTCTGTTTACAAGAACCTCGTTTACAGTACAAGTTCAACATCGCAGAAAGTGAAAAATGGATAAAGAACATGTGGTATTTACTTACAAAGCAATATCACTCAGCAATGAAATCTATGTCATCAGGCCCTTAGCAGCACAATGAGTGGATTCAGGTATGATGATTCTAACTGAAATAAGTCACACAGAAAAAGAAACATCATAAGATATCAGTAATACACGGAATGTAAACTTGGCTACACAGGAACTGAATTACAGAACAGAACAGGGTCTCAAATTTAGAAAACCAACTTATGCTTGCTTAAGGGGAAAGGTGAGTTGGGGTGCTGCATAAAACCAGAGATTGAAATGAGCACAGATAAAGTTCCTTAAGCCAAATATGGAATAGACAAGAGCTACTCCTGACTCAACGAAATGGACTCAACACCGCATATTAAACGCCTAAGAATGTACCTAATTAGTAAGTATCTTAAAACCAATGGATTGCTATGTCTCCGAAAGAGAATCAAGCATGTGTACAGGGGCATAAACACAGCAGTGATAGGATTGGAGAGGTTCGGTGAGCAAATGAAGACCCTTTGAAGTCATATTGCATGGTACCCATTCCACGGGTTTCAACTACCCAGGTTTAAGGTATTCTTCCTTCAGCTAAAACATGCATGTGGAACCTAGAGTATGATCAACCATGTGATCGGGAGACGTGTTCAAATATGTCTCAGTTTTCCTCCCCTGGTACTCGGGTGCAACATTCCAGACGCTTTACTAACACTCTCCCCACTTGGAGAGTCAGCGCCTTTAACCTCCTGTTTGGCCCAGTTTGCAATTTCTGCGGAAGATGAACAGGAATAGGGAGAACCAATGAGAGACTAGCTGGAGGTGTCTGGACGGGCAAATTTAACTCTCATTTCCCACCAGGAAGAGGAATTAACCAAAGGCTCAGCGTGCCGTGCCGGAACCAGATTAGGGCCTGAAGCCATCCTGCGGTGTTGTGGCCAGCTCAAAAGAAAGCGAGTTGAAGAAAGGAGCTCAGGGGCACTGTAATTCACAAACCTGCAGAGTTATAAATGACAGCTATCGTCCAAAAATATACTGAAGTAAGGCTGCCAAGAGGACTTGAAAGCGGGGCAGAATTGCAGGAAACTGATTTCAGGAGGTAGACTGGAATTGCATTGAAAGCATAGGAAAAGAGGCAGAACGTCCACAATGATGCACTTGGCCAAAAAGGGCGTATGCGTTTTTTCCTGAATATATTCAGGAAAAAACGCATACGCCCTTTTTGGCCAACCAAGCAAGCTTGCAAAGGAAATCTGCACTACAATGAAGTCTCACTTCACCCCGGTCAAAAGGGCCATCTGAAAAAAGTGTAAAATCCAGAAAGGCAGGACAGGCCATGGAGAACTGGGAGCCTTGTTATGCTGATGGGCGGGATGTAAATTGCCAACAGCCACTCGGGAGAAGTGTATGGTGTTTCCTGAAACATCTAAAAAACAAAGCAACAGAGCCTAGGGCACTTCCACTTATGGTCCTATAGCTTAGGGAAATTAAAATCAAAAAGACACAGCCACCCCAAAGTTTGGGACGCCTCTGTTTACAAGAACCTCGTTTACAGTACAAGTTCAACATCGCAGAAAATGAAAAATGGATAAAGAACATGTGGTATTTACTTACAAAGCAATATCACACAGCAATGAAATCTATGTCATCAGGCCCTTAGCAGCACAATGAGTGGATTCAGGTATGATGATTCTAACTGAAATAAGTCACACAGAAAAAGAAACATCATAAGATATCAGTAATACACGGAATGTAAACTTGGCTACACAGGAACTGAATTACAGAACAGAACAGGGTCTCAAATTTAGAAAACCAACTTATGCTTGCTTAAGGGGAAAGGTGAGTTAGGGTGCTGCATAAAACCAGAGATTGAAATGAGCACAGATAAAGTTCCTTAAGCCAAATATGGAATAGACAAGAGCTACTCCTGACTCAACGAAATGGACTCAACACCGCATATTAAACGCCTAAGAATGTACCTAATTAGTAAGTATCTTAAAACCTATGGATTGCTATGTCTCCGAAAGAGAATCAAGCATGTGTACAGGGGCATAAACGCAGCAGTGATAGGATTGGAGAGTTTCGGTGAACAAATGAAGACCCTTTGAAGTCATATTGCATGGTACCCATTACACGGGTCTCAACTACCCAGGTTTAAGGTATTCTTCCTTCAGCTAAAACATGCATGTGGAACCCAGAGTATGATCAACCGTGTGAACGGGAGACGTGTTCAAATATGTCTCAGTTTTCCTCCCCTGGTACTCGGGTGCAACATTCCAGATGCTTTACTAACACTCGCCCCACTTGGAGGGTCAGTCCCTTTAACCTCCTGTTTGGCCCAGTTTGCAATTTCTGCGGAAGATGAACAGGAATAGCGAGAACCAATGAGAGACTAGCTGGAGGTGTCTGGACGGGCAAATTTAACTCTCATTTCCCACCAGGAAGAGGAATTAACCAAAGGCTCAGCGTGCCGTGAAGGAATCAGATTAGGGCCTGAAGCCATCCTGCGGTGTTGCGGCCAGGTCACAAGAAAGCGAGTTGAAGAAAGGAGCTCAGGGGCACTGTAATTCACAAACCTGCAGAGTTATAAATGACAGCTATCGTCCAAAAATATACTGAAGTAAGGCTGCCAAGAGGACTTGAAAGCGGGGCAGAATTGCAGGAAACCGATTTCAGGAGGTAGACTGGAATTGCATTGAAAGCATAGGAAAAGAGGCAGAACGTCCACAATGATGCACTTGGCCAAAAAGGGCGTATGCGTTTTTTCCTGAATATATTCAGGAAAAAACGCATACGCCCTTTTTGGCCAACCAAGCAAGCTTGCAAAGGAAATCTGCACTACAATGAAGTCTCACTTCCCCCCGGTCAAAAGGGCCATCTGAAAAAAGTGTAAAATCCAGAAAGGCAGGACAGGCCATGGAGAACCGGGAGCCTTGTTATGCTGATGGGCGGGATGTAAATTGCCAACAGCCACTCGGGAGAAGTGTATGGTGTTTCCTGAAACATCTAAAAAACAAAGCAACAGAGCCTAGGGCACTTCCACTTATGGTCCTATAGCTTAGGGAAATTAAAATCAAAAAGACACAGCCACCCCAAAGTTTGGGACGCCTCTGTTTACAAGAACCTCGTTTACAGTACAAGTTCAACATCGCAGAAAGTGAAAAATGGATAAAGAAGGTGTGGTATTTACTTACAAAGCAATATCACTCAGCAATGAAATCTATGTCATCAGGCACTTAGCAGCACAATGAGTGGATTCAGGTATGATGATTCTAACTGAAATAAGTCACACAGAAAAAGAAACATCATAAGATATCAGTAATACACGGAATGTAAACTTGGCTACACAGGAACTGAATTACAGAACAGAACAGGGTCTCAAATTTAGAAAACCAACTTATGCTTGCTTAAGGGGAAAGGTGAGTTGGGGTGCTGCATAAAACCAGAGATTGAAACGAGCACAGATAAAGTTCCTTAAGCCAAATATGGAATAGACAAGAGCTACTCCTTGCTCAACGAAATGGACTCAACACCGCATATTAAAAGCCTAAGAATGTACCTGACTAGTAAGTATCTTAAAACCTATGGATTGCTATGTCTCCGAAAGAGAATCAAGCATGTGTACAGGGGCACAAACGCAGCAGTGATAGGATTGGAGAGGTTCGGTGAGCAAATGAAGACCCTTTGAAGTCATATTGCATGGTACCCATTCCACGGGTTTCAACTACCCAGGTTTAAGGTATTCTTCCTTCAGCTAAAACATGCATGTGGAACCTAGAGTATGATCAACCATGTGATCGGGAGACGTGTTCAAATATGTCTCAGTTTTCGTACCCTGGTACTCGGGTGCAACATTCCAGACGCTTTACTAACACTCTCCCGACTTGGAGAGTCAGTCCCTTTAACCTCCTGTTTGACCCAGTTTGCAATTTCTGTGGAAGATGAACAGGAATAGCGAGAACCAATGAGAGACTAGCTGGAGGTGTCTGGACGGGCAAATTTAACTCCCATTTCCCACCAGGAAGAGGAAATAACCAAAGGCTCAGCGTGCCGTGCCGGAACCAGATTAGGGCCTGAAGCCATCCTGCGGTGTTGCGGCCAGGTCACAAGAAAGCCAGTTGAAGAAAGGAGCTCAGGGGCACTGTAATTCACAAACCTGCAGAGTTATAAATGACAGCTATCGTCCAAAAATATACTGAAGTAAGGCTGCCAAGAGGACTTGAAAGCGGGGCAGAATTGCAGGAAACCGATTTCAGGAGGTAGACTGGAATTGCATTGAAAGCATAGGAAAAGAGGCAGAACGTCCACAATGATGCACTTGGCCAAAAAGGGCGTATGCGTTTTTTCCTGAATATATTCAGGAAAAAACGCATACGCCCTTTTTGGACAACCAAGCAAGCTTGCAAAGGAAATCTGCACTACAATGAAGTCTCACTTCCCCCCGGTGAAAATGGCCATCTGAAAAAAGTGTAAAATCCAGAAAGGCAGGACAGGCCATGGAGAACTGGGAGCCTTGTTATGCTGATGGTCGGGATGTAAATTGCCAACAGCCACTCGGGAGAAGTGTATGGTGTTTCCTGAAACATCTAAAAAACAAAGCAACAGAGCCTAGGGCACTTCCACTTATGGTCCTATAGCTTAGGGAAATTAAAATCAAAAAGACACAGCCACCCCAAAGTTTGGGACGCCTCTGTTTACAAGAACCTCGTTTACAGTACAAGTTCAACATCGCAGAAAGTGAAAAATGGATAAAGAACATGTGGTATTTACTTACAAAGCAATATCACTCAGCAATGAAATCTATGTCATCAGGCCCTTAGCAGCACAATGAGTGGATTCAGGTATGATGATTCTAACTGAAATAAGTCACACAGAAAAAGAAACATCATAAGATATCAGTAATACACGGAATGTAAACTTCGCTACACAGGAACTGAATTACAGAACAGAACAGGGTCTCAAATTTAGAAAACCAACTTATGCTTGCTTAAGGGGAAAGGTGAGTTGGGGTGCTGCATAAAACCAGAGATTGAAATGAGCACAGATAAAGTTCCTTAAGCCAAATATGGACTAGACAAGAGCTACTCCTTGCTCAACGAAATGGACTCAACACCCCATATTAAACGCCTAAGAATGTACCTGACTAGTAAGTATCTTAAAACCTATGGATTGCTATGTCTCCAAAAGAGAATCAAGCGTGTGTACAGGGGCATAAACGCAGCAGTGATAGGATTGGAGAGGTTCGGTGAGCAAATGAAGACCCTTTGAAGTCATATTGCATGGTACCCATTCCACGGGTCTCAACTCTCCAGGTTTAAGGTATTCTTCCTTCAGCTAAAACATGCATGTGGAACCCAGAGTATGATCAACCATGTGAACGGGAGACGTGTTCAAATATGTCTCAGTTTTCCTCCCCTGGTACTCGGGTGCAACATTCCAAACGCTTTACTAACACTCTCCCCACTTGGAGAGTCAGCGCCTTTAACCTCCTCTTTGGCCCAGTTTGCAATTTCTGCGGAAGATGAACAGGAATAGGGAACACCAATGAGAGACTAGCTGGAGGTGTCTGGACGGGCAAATTTAACTCTCATTTCCCACCAGGAAGAGGAAATAACCAAAGGCTCAGCGTGCCGGGCCGGAACCAGATTAGGGCCTGAAGCCATCCTGCGGTGTTGCGGCCAGCTCAAAAGAAAGCGAGTTGAAGAAAGGAGCTCAGGGGCACTGTAATTCACAAACCTGCAGAGTTATAAATGACAGCTATCGTCCAAAAATATACTGAAGTAAGGCTGCCAAGAGGACTTGAAAGCGGGGCAGAATTGCAGGAAACCGATTTCAGGAGGTAGACTGGAATTGCATTGAAAGCATAGGAAAAGAGGCAGAACGTCCACAATGATGCACTTGGCCAAAAAGGGCGTATGCGTTTTTTCCTGAATATATTCAGGAAAAAACGCATACACCCTTTTTGGCCAACCAAGCAAGCTTGCAAAGGAAATCTGCACTACAATGAAGTCTCACTTCCCCCCGGTCAAAAGGGCCATCTGAAAAAAGTGTAAAATCCAGAAAGGCAGGACAGGCCATGGAGAACTGGAAGCCTTGTTATGCTGATGGGCGGGATGTAAATTGCCAACAGACACTCGGGAGAAGTGTATGGTGTTTCCTGAAACATCTATACAACAAAGCAACAGAGCCTAGGGCACTTCCACTTATGGTCCTATAGCATAGGGAAATTAAAATCAAAAAGACACAGCCACCCCAAAGTTTGGGACGCCTCTGTTTACAAGAACCTCGTTTACCGTACACGTTCAACATCGCACAAAGTGAAAAATGGATAAAGAAGTTGTGGTATTTACTTACAAAGCAATATCACACAGCAATGAAATCTATGTCATCAGGCCCTTAGCAGCACAATGAGTGGATTCAGGTATGATGATTCTAACTGAAATAAGTCACACAGAAAAAGAAACATCATAAGATATCAGTAATACACGGAATGTAAACTTGGCTACACAGGAACTGAATTACAGAACAGAACAGGGTCTCAAATTTAGAAAACCAACTTATGCTTGCTTAAGGGTAAAGGTGAGTTGGGGTGCTGCATAAAACCAGAGATTGAAACGAGCACAGATAAAGTTCCTTAAGCCAAATATGGAATAGACAAGAGCTACTCCTTGCTCAACGAAATGGACTCAACACCCCATATTAAACGCCTAAGAATGTACCTGACTAGTAAGTATCTTAAAACCTATGGATTGCTATGTCTGCGAAAGAGAATCAAGCATGTGTACAGGGGCATAAACACAGCAGTGATAGGATTGGAGAGGTTCGGTGAGCAAATGAAGACCCTTTGAAGTCATATTGCATGGTACCCATTCCACGGGTTTCAACTACCCAGGTTTAAGGTATTCTTCCTTCAGCTAAAACATGCATGTGGAACCTAGAGTATGATCAACCATGTGATCAGGAGACGTGTTCAAATATGTCTCAGTTTTCCTCCCCTGGTACTCGGGTGCAACATTCCAGACGCTTTACTAACACTCTCCCCACTTGGAGAGTCAGCGCCTTTAACCTCCTGTTTGGCCCAGTTTGCAATTTCTGCGGAAGATGAACAGGAATAGGGAGAACCAATGAGAGACTAGCTGGAGGTGTCTGGACGGGCAAATTTAACTCTCATTTCCCACCAGGAAGAGGAATTAACCAAAGGCTCAGCGTGCCGTGCCGGAACCAGATTAGGGCCTGAAGCCATCCTGCGGTGTTGCGGCCAGGTCACAAGAAAGCGAGTTGAAGAAAGGAGCTCAGGGGCACTGTAATTCACAAACCTGCAGAGTTATAAATGACAGCTATCGTCCAAAAATATACTGAAGTAAGGCTGCCAAGAGGACTCGAAAGCGGGGCAGAATTGCAGGAAACCGATTTCAGGAGGTAGACTGGAATTGCATTGAAAGCATAGGAAAAGAGGCAGAACGTCCACAATGATGCACTTGGCCAAAAAGGGCGTATGCGTTTTTTCCTGAATATATTCAGGAAAAAACGCATACGCCCTTTTTGGCCAACCAAGCAAGCTTGCAAAGGAAATCTGCACTACAATGAAGTCTCACTTCCCCCCGGTCAAAAGGGCCATCTGAAAAAAGTGTAAAATCCAGAAAGGCAGGACAGGCCATGGAGAACTGGGAGCCTTGTTATGCTGATGGGCGGGATGTAAATTGCCAACAGACACTCCGGAGAAGTGTATGGTGTTTCCTGAAACATCTAAAAAACAAAGCAACAGAGCCTAGGGCACTTCCACTTATGGTCCTATAGCTTAGGGAAATTAAAATCAAAAAGACACAGCCACCCCAAAGTTTGGGACGCCTCTGTTTACAAGAACCTCGTTTACAGTACAAGTTCAACATCGCAGAAAGTGAAAAATGGATAAAGAACTTGTGGTACTTACGTACAATGCAGTATCACTCAGCAATGAAATCTATGTCATCAGGCCCGTAGAAGCATAATGAGTGGATTCAGGTACGATGATTCTCACTGAAATAAGTCACACAGAAAAAGAAACATCATAAGATATCAGTAATACACGGAATGTAAACTTGGCTACACAGGAACTGAATTCCAAAACAGAACAGGGTCTCAAATTTAGAAAACCAACTTATGCTTGCTTAAGGGGAAAGGTGAGTTGGGGTGCTGCATAAAACCAGAGATTGAAATGAGCACAGATAAAGTTCCTTAAGCCAAATATGGAATAGACATGAGCTACTCCTTGCTCAACGAAATGGACTCAACACCCCATATTAAACGCCTAAGAATGTACCTGACTAGTAAGTATCTTAAAACCTATGGATTGCTATGTCTCCGAAAGAGAATCAAGCGTGTGTACAGGGGCATAAACGCAGCAGTGATAGGATTGGAGAGGTTCGGTGAGCAAATGAAGACCCTTTGAAGTCATATTGCATGGTACCCATTCCACGGGTCTCAACTCTCCAGGTTTAAGGTATTCTTCCTTCAGCTAAAACATGCATGTGGAACCCAGAGTATGATCAACCATGTGAACGGGAGACGTGTTCAAATATGTCTCAGTTTTCCTCCCCTGGTACTCGGGTGCAACATTCCAGATGCTTTACTAACACTCTCCCCACTTGGAGAGTCAGCGCCTTTAACCTCCTGTTTGACCCAGTTTGCAATTTCTGCGGAAGATGAACAGGAATAGGGAACACCAATGAGAGAGTAGCTGGAGGTGTCTGGACGGGCAAATTTAACTCTCATTTCCCACCAGGAAGAGGAAATAACCAAAGGCTCAGCGTGCCGGGCCGGAACCAGATTAGGGCCTGAAGCCATCCTGCGGTGTTGCGGCCAGCTCAAAAGAAAGCGAGTTGAAGAAAGGAGCTCAGGGGCACTGTAATTCACAAACCTGCAGAGTTATAAATGACAGCTATCGTCCAAAAATATACTGAAGTAAGGCTGCCAAGAGGACTTGAAAGCAGGGCAGAATTGCAGGAAACCGATTTCAGGAGGTAGACTGGAATTGCATTGAAAGCATAGGAAAAGAGGCAGAACGTCCACAATGATGCACTTGGCCAAAAAGGGCGTATGCGTTTTTTCCTGAATATATTCAGGAAAAAACGCATACGCCCTTTTTGGACAACCAAGCAAGCTTGCAAAGGAAATCTGCACTACAATGAAGTCTCACTTCCCCCCGGTCAAAAGGGCCATCTGAAAAAAGTGTAAAATCCAGAAAGGCAGGACAGGCCATGGAGAACTGGGAGCCTTGTTATGCTGATGGGCGGGATGTAAATTGCCAACAGACACTCGGGAGAAGTGTATGGTGTTTCCTGAAACATCTAAACAACAAAGCAACAGAGCCTAGGGCACTTCCACTTATGGTCCTATAGCTTAGGGAAATTAAAATCAAAAAGACACAGCCACCCCAAAGTTTGGGACGCCTCTGTTTACAAGAACCTCGTTTACCGTACAAGTTCAACATCACAGAAAGTGAAAAATGGATAAAGAAGTTGTGGTATTTACTTACAAAGCAATATCACTCAGCAATGAAATCTATGTCATCAGGCCCTTAGCAGCACAATGAGTGGATTCAGGTATGATGATTCTAACTGAAATAAGTAACACAGAAAAAGAAACATCATAAGATATCAGTAATACAGGGAATGTAAACTTGGCTACACAGGAACTGAATTACAGAACAGAACAGGGTCTCAAATTTAGAAAACCAACTTATGCTTGCTTAAGGGGAAAGCTGAGTTGGGGTGCTGCATAAAACCAGAGATTGAAACGAGCACAGATAAAGTTCCTTAAGCCAAATATGGAATAGACAAGAGCTACTCCTTGCTCAACGAAATGGACTCAACACCGCATATTAAACGCCTAAGAATGTACCTGACTAGTAAGTATCTTAAAACCTATGGATTGCTATGTCTCCAAAAGGGAATCAAGCATGTGTACAGGGGCATAAACGCAGCAGTGATAGGATTGGAGAGGTTCGGTGAGCAAATGAAGACCCTTTGAAGTCATATTGCATGGTACCCATTCCACGGGTTTCAACTACCCAGGTTTAAGGTATTCTTCCTTCAGCTAAAACATGCATGTGGAACCTAGAGTATGATCAACCATGTGATCGGGAGACGTGTTCAAATATGTCTCAGTTTTCGTACCCTGGTACTCGGGTGCAACATTCCAGACGCTTTACTAACACTCTCCCGACTTGGAGAGTCCGTCCCTTTAATCTCCTGTTTGGCCCAGTTTGCAATTTCTGCGGAAGATGAACAGGAATAGCGAGAACCAATGAGAGACTAGCTGGAGGTGTCTGGACGGGCAAATTTAACTCTCATTTCCCACCAGAAAGAGTAATTAACCAAAGGCTCAGCGTGCCGTGCCGGAACCAGATTAGGGCCTGAAGCCATCCTGCCGTGTTGCGGCCAGCTCAAAAGAAAGCGAGTTGAAGAAAGGAGCTCAGGGGCACTGTAATTCACAAACCTGCAGAGTTATAAATGACAGCTATCGTCCAAAAATATACTGAAGTAAGGCTGCCAAGAGGACTCGAAAGAGGGGCAGAATTGCAGGAAACCGATTTCAGGAGGTAGACTGGAATTGCATTGAAAGCATAGGAAAAGAGGCAGAACGTCCACAATGATGCACTTGGCCAAAAAGGGCGTATGCGTTTTTTCCTGAATATATTCAGGAAAAAACGCATACGCCCTTTTTGGCCAACCAAGCAAGCTTGCAAACAAATCTGCACTACAATGAAGTCTCACTTCCCCCCGGTCAAAAGGGCCATCTGAAAAAAGTGTAAAATCCAGAAAGGCAGGACAGGCCATGGAGAACTGGGAGCCTTGTTATGCTGATGGGCGGGATGTAAATTGCCAACAGACACTCGGGAGAAGTGTATGGTGTTTCCTGAAACATCTAAAAAACAAAGCAACAGAGCCTAGGGCACTTCCACTTATGGTCCTATAGCTTAGGGAAATTAAAATCAAAAAGACACAGCCACCCCAAAGTTTGGGACGCCTCTGTTTACAAGAACCTCGTTTACAGTACAAGTTCAACATCGCAGAAAGTGAAAAATGGATAAAGAAGTTGTGGTATTTACTTACAAAGCAATATCACTCAGCAATGAAATCTATGTCATCAGGCCCTTAGCAGCATAATGAGTGGATTCAGGTACGATGATTCTCACTGAAATAAGTCACACAGAAAAAGAAACATCATAAGATATCAGTAATACACGGAATGTAAACTTGGCTACACAGGAACTGAATTACAGAACAGAACAGGGTCTCAAATTTAGAAAACCAACTTATGCTTGCTTAAGGGGAAAGGTGAGTTGGGGTGCTGCATAAAACCAGAGATTGAAACGAGCACAGATAAAGTTCCTTAAGCCAAATATGGAATAGACAAGAGCTACTCCTTGCTCAACGAAATGGACTCAACACCCCATATTAAATGCCTAAGAATGTACCTGACTAGTAAGTATCTTAAAACCGATGGATTGCTATATCTCCAAAAGAGAATCAAGCGTGTGTACAGGGGCATAAACGCAGCAGTGATAGGATTGGAGAGGTTCGGTGAGCAAATGAAGACCCTTTGAAGTCATATTGCATGGTACCCATTCCACGGGTCTCAACTCTCCAGGTTTAAGGTATTCTTCCTTCAGCTAAAACATGCATGTGGAACCCAGAGTATGATCAACCATGTGAACGTGAGACGTGTTCAAATATGTCTCAGTTTTCCTCCCCTGGTACTCGGGTGCAACATTCCAGATGCTTTACTAACACTCTCCCCACTTGGAGAGTCAGCGCCTTTAACCTCCTGTTTGGCCCAGTTTGCAATTTCTGCGGAAGATGAACAGGAATAGGGAACACCAATGAGAGACCTGCTGGAGGTGTCTGGACGGGCAAATTTAACTCTCATTTCCCACCAGGAAGAGGAAATAACCAAAGGCTCAGCGTGCCGTGCCGGAACCAGATTAGGGCCTGAAGCCATCCTGCGGTGTTGCGGCCAGCTCAAAAGAAAGCGAGTTGAACAAAGGAGCTCAGGGGCACTGTAATTCACAAACCTGCAGAGTTATAAATGACAGCTATCGTCCAAAAATATACTGAAGTAAGGCTGCCAAGAGGACTTGAAAGCGGGGCAGAATTGCAGGAAACCGATTTCAGGAGGTAGACTGGAATTGCATTGAAAGCATAGGAAAAGAGGCAGAACGCCCACAATGATGCACTTGGCCAAAAAGGGCGTATGCGTTTTTTCCTGAATATATTCAGGAAAAAACGCATACGCCCTTTTTGGCCAACCAAGCAAGCTTGCAAAGGAAATCTGCACTACAATGAAGTCTCACTTCCCCCCGGTCAAAAGGGCCATCTGAAAAAAGTGTAAAATCCAGAAAGGCAGGACAGGCCATGGAGAACTGGGAGCCTTGTTATGCTGATGGACGGGATGTAAATTGCCAACAGACACTCGGGAGAAGTGTATGGTGTTTCCTGAAACATCTAAACAACAAAGCAACAGAGCCTAGGGCACTTCCACTTATGGTCCTATAGCTTAGGGAAATTAAAATCAAAAAGACACAGCCACCCCAAAATTTGGGACGCCTCTGTTTACAAGAACCTCGTTTACCGTACAAGTTCAATATCACAGAAAGTGAAAAATGGATAAAGAGCTTGTGGTACTTACGTACAATGCAGTATCACTCAGCAATGAAATCTATGTCATCAGGCCCGTAGCAGCATAATGAGTGGATTCAGGTACGATGATTCTCACTGAAATAAGTCACACAGAAAAAGAAACATCATAAGATATCACTAATACACGGAATGTAAACTTGGCTACACAGGAACTGAATTCCAAAACAGAACAGGGTCTCAAATTTAGAAAACCAACTTATGCTTGCTTAAGGGGAAAGGTGAGTTGGGGTGCTGCATAAAACCAGAGATTGAAACGAGCACAGATAAAGTTCCTTAAGCCAAATATGGACTAGACAAGAGCTACTCCTTGCTCAACGAAATGGACTCAACACCCCATATTAAACGCCTAAGAATGTACCTGACTAGTAAGTATCTTAAAACCTATGGATTGCTATGTCTCCAAAAGAGAATCAAGCGTGTGTACAGGGGCATAAACGCAGCAGTGATAGGATTGGAGAGGTTCGGTGAGCAAATGAAGACCCTTTGAAGTCATATTGCATGGTACCCATTCCACGGGTCTCAACTCTCCAGGTTTAAGGTATTCTTCCTTCAGCTAAAACATGCATGTGGAACCCAGAGTATGATCAACCATGTGAACGGGAGACGTGTTCAAATATGTCTCAGTTTTCCTCCCCTGGTACTCGGGTGCAACATTCCAGACGCTTTACGAACACTCTCCCCACTTGGAGAGTCAGTCCCTTTAACCTCCTCTTTGGCCCAGTTTGCAATTTCTGCGGAAGATGAACAGGAATAGGGAGAACCAATGAGAGACTAGCTAGAGGTGTCTGGACGGGCAAATTTAACTCTCATTTCCCACCAGGAAGAGGAAATAACCAAAGGCTCAGCGTGCCGGGCCGGAACCAGATTAGGGCCTGAAGCCATCCTGCGGTGTTGCGGCCAGGTCACAAGAAAGCGAGTTGAAGAAAGGAGCTCAGGGGCACTGTAATTCACAAACCTGCAGAGTTATAAATGACAGCTATCGTCCAAAAATATACTGAAGTAAGGCTGCCAAGAGGATTTGAAAGCGGGGCAGAATTGCAGGAAACCGATTTCAGGAGGTAGACTGGAATTGCATTGAAAGCATAGGAAAAGAGGCAGAACGTCCACAATGATGCACTTGGCCAAAAAGGGCGTATGCGTTTTTTCCTGAATATATTCAGGAAAAAACGCATACGCCCTTTTTGGACAACCAAGCAAGCTTGCAAAGGAAATCTGCACTACAATGAAGTCTCACTTCCCCCCGGTCAAAAGGGCCATCTGAAAAAAGTGTAAAATCCAGAAAGGCAGGACAGGCCATGGAGAACTGGGAGCCTTGTTATGCTGATGGACGGGATGTAAATTGCCAACAGACACTCGGGAGAAGTGTATGGTGTTTCCTGAAACATGTAAAAAACAAAGCAACAGAGCCTAGGGCACTTCCACTTATGGTCCTATAGCTTAGGGAAATTAAAATCAAAAAGACACAGCCACCCCAAAGTTTGGGACGCCTCTGTTTACAAGAACCTCGTCTACAGTACAAGTTCAACATAGCAGAAAGTGAAAATTGGATAAAGAACATGTGGTATTTACTTACAAAGCAATATCACTCAGCAATGAAATCTATGTCATCAGGCCCTGAGCAGCACAATGAGTGGATTCAGGTATGATGATTCTAACTGAAATAAGTCACACAGAAAAAGAAATATCATAAGATATCAGTAATACACGGAATGTAAACTTGGCTACACAGGAACTGAATTACAGAACAGAACAGTGTCTCAAATTTAGAAAACCAAATTATGCTTGCTTAAGGGGAAAGGTGAGTTGGGGTGCTGCATAAAACCAGAGATTGAAATGAGCACAGATAAAGTTCCTTAAGCCAAATATGGAATAGACAAGAGCTACTCCTTGCTCAACGAACTGAACTCAACACCCCATATTAAACGCCTAAGAATGTACCTGACTAGTAAGTATCTTAAAACCTATGGATTGCTATGTCTCCGAAAGAGAATCAAGCATGTGTACAGGCGCATAAACGCAGCAGTGATAGGATTGGAGAGGTTCGGTGAACAAATGAAGACCCTTTGAAGTCATGTTGCATGGTACCCATTCCACGGGTCTCAACTCTCCAGGTTTAAGGTATTCTTCCTTCAGCTAAAACATGCATGTGGAACCCAGACTATGATCAACCGTGTGAACGGGAGACGTGTTCAAATATGTCTGAGTTTTCCTCCCCTGGTACTCGGGTGCAACATTCCAGATGCTTTACTAACACTCTCCCCACTTGGAGGATCAGCGCCTTTAACCTCCTGTTTGTCCCAGTTTGCAATTTCTGCGGAAAATGAACAGGAATAGGGAGAACCAATGAGAGACTAGCTGGAGGTGTCTGGACGGGCAAATTTAACTCTCATTTCCCACCAGGAAGAGGAAATAACCAAAGGCTCAGCGTGCCGTGCCGGAACCAGATTAGGGCCTGAAGCCATCCTGCGGTGTTGCGGCCAGCTCAAAAGAAAGCGAGTTGAAGAAAGGAGCTCAGGGGCACTGTAATTCACAAACCTGCAGAGTTATAAATGACAGCTATCGTCCAAAAATATACTGAAGTAAGGCTGCCAAGAGGACTCGAAAGCGGGGCAGAATTGCAGGAAACCGATTTCAGGAGGTAGACTGGAATTGCATTGAAAGCATAGGAAAAGAGGCAGAACGTCCACAATGATGCACTTGGCCAAAAAGGGCGTATGCGTTTTTTCCTGAATATATTCAGGAAAAAACGCATACGCCCTTTTTGGCCAACCAAGCAAGCTTGCAAAGGAAATCTGCACTACAATGAAGTCTCACTTCCCCCCGGTCAAAAGGGCCATCTGAAAAAAGTGTAAAATCCAGAAAGGCAGGACAGGCCATGGAGAACTGGGAGCCTTGTTATGCTGATGGACGGGATGTAAATTGCCAACAGACACTCGGGAGAAGTGTATGGTGTTTCCTGAAACATCTAAAAAACAAAGCAACAGAGCCTAGGGCACTTCCACTTATGGTCCTATAGCTTAGGGAAATTAAAATCAAAAAGACACAGCCACCCCAAAGTTTGGGACGCCTCTGTTTACAAGAACCTCGTTTACCGTACAAGTTCAATATCACAGAAAGTGAAAAATGGATAAAGAACTTGTAGTACTTACGTACAATGCAGTATCACTCAGCAATGAAATCTATGTCATCAGGCCCGTAGCAGCATAATGAGTGGATTCAGGTACGATGATTCTCACTGAAATAAGTCACACAGAAAAAGAAACATCATAAGATATCACTAATACACGGAATGTAAACTTGGCTACACAGGAACTGAATTCCAAAACAGAACAGGGTCTCAAATTTAGAAAACCAACTTATGCTTGCTTAAGGGGAAAGGTGAGTTGGGGTGCTGCATAAAACCAGAGATTTAAATGAGCACAGATAAAGTTCCTTAAGCCAAATATGGACTAGACAAGAGCTACTCCTTGCTCAACGAAATGGACTCAACACCCCATATTAAACGCCTAAGAATGTACCTGACTAGTAAGTATCTTAAAACCTATGGATTGCTATGTCTCCGAAAGAGAATCAAGCATGTGTACAGGCGCATAAACGCAGCAGTGATAGGATTGGAGAGGTTCGGTGAACAAATGAAGACCCTTTGAAGTCATATTGCATGGTACCCATTCCACGGGTCTCAACTCTCCAGGTTTAAGGTATTCTTCCTTCAGCTAAAACATGCATGTGGAACCCAGACTATGATCAACCGTGTGAACGGGAGACGTCTTCAAATATGTCTGAGTTTTCCTCCCCTGGTACTCGGGTGCAACATTCCAGATGCTTTACTAACACTCTCCCCACTTGGAGGGTCAGCGCCTTTAACCTCCTGTTTGTCCCAGTTTGCAATTTCTGCGGAAAATGAACAGGAATAGGGAGAACCAATGAGAGACTAGCTGCAGGTGTCTGGACGGGCAAATTTAACTCTCATTTCCCACCAGGAAGAGGAAATAACCAAAGGCTCAGCGGGCCGTGCCGGAACCAGATTAGGGCCTGAAGCCATCCTGCGGTGTTGCGGCCAGCTCAAAAGAAAGCGAGTTGAAGAAAGGAGCTCAGGGGCACTGTAATTCACAAACCTGCAGAGTTATAAATGACAGCTATCGTCCAAAAATATACTGAAGTAAGGCTGCCAAGAGGACTCGAAAGCGGGGCAGAATTGCAGGAAACCGATTTCAGGAGGTAGACTGGAATTGCATTGAAAGCATAGGAAAAGAGGCAGAACGTCCACAATGATGCACTTGGCCAAAAAGGGCGTATGCGTTTTTTCCTGAATATATTCAGGAAAAAACGCATACGCCCTTTTTGGCCAACCAAGCAAGCTTGCAAAGGAAATCTGCACTACAATGAAGTCTCACTTCCCCCCGGTCAAAAGGGCCATCTGAAAAAAGTGTAAAATCCAGAAAGGCAGGACAGGCCATGGAGAACTGGGAGCCTTGTTATGCTGATGGACGGGATGTAAATTGCCAACAGACACTCGGGAGAAGTGTATGGTGTTTCCTGAAACATCTAAAAAACAAAGCAACAGAGCCTAGGGCACTTCCACTTATGGTCCTATAGCTTAGGGAAATTAAAATCAAAAAGACACAGCCACCCCAAAGTTTGGGACGCCTCTGTTTACAAGAACCTCGTTTACAGTACAAGTTCAACTTCGCAGAAAGTGAAAAATGGATAAAGAACATGTGGTATTTACTTACAAAGCAATATCACTCAGCAATGAAATCTATGTCATCAGGCCCTTAGCAGCACAATGAGTGGATTCAGGTATGATGATTCTAACTGAAATAAGTAACACAGAAAAAGAAACATCATAAGATATCAGTAATACAGGGAATGTAAACTTGGCTACACAGGAACTGAATTACAGAACAGAACAGGGTCTCAAATTTAGAAAACCAACTTATGCTTGCTTAAGGGGAAAGCTGAGTTGGGGTGCTGCATAAAACCAGAGATTGAAACGAGCACAGATAAAGTTCCTTAAGCCAAATATGGAATAGACAAGAGCTACTCCTTGCTCAACGAAATGGACTCAACACCGCATATTAAACGCCTAAGAATGTACCTGACTAGTAAGTATCTTAAAACCTATGGATTGCTATGTCTCCAAAAGGGAATCAAGCATGTGTACAGGGGCATAAACGCAGCAGTGATAGGATTGGAGAGGTTCGGTGAGCAAATGAAGACCCTTTGAAGTCATATTGCATGGTACCCATTCCACGGGTTTCAACTACCCAGGTTTAAGGTATTCTTCCTTCAGCTAAAACATGCATGTGGAACCTAGAATATGATCAACCATGTGATCGGGAGACGTGTTCAAATATGTCTCAGTTTTCGTACCCTGGTACTCGGGTGCAACATTCCAGACGCTTTACTAACACTCTCCCGACTTGGAGAGTCCGTCCCTTTAATCTCCTGTTTGGCCCAGTTTGCAATTTCTGCGGAAGATGAACAGGAATAGCGAGAACCAATGAGAGACTAGCTGGAGGTGTCTGGACGGGCAAATTTAACTCTCATTTCCCACCAGAAAGAGTAATTAACCAAAGGCTCAGCGTGCCGTGCCGGAACCAGATTAGGGCCTGAAGCCATCCTGCCGTGTTGCGGCCAGCTCAAAAGAAAGCGAGTTGAAGAAAGGAGCTCAGGGGCACTGTAATTCACAAACCTGCAGAGTTATAAATGACAGCTATCGTCCAAAAATATACTGAAGTAAGGCTGCCAAGAGGACTCGAAAGAGGGGCAGAATTGCAGGAAACCGATTTCAGGAGGTAGACTGGAATTGCATTGAAAGCATAGGAAAAGAGGCAGAACGTCCACAATGATGCACTTGGCCAAAAAGGGCGTATGCGTTTTTTCCTGAATATATTCAGGAAAAAACGCATACGCCCTTTTTGGCCAACCAAGCAAGCTTGCAAACAAATCTGCACTACAATGAAGTCTCACTTCCCCCCGGTCAAAAGGGCCATCTGAAAAAAGTGTAAAATCCAGAAAGGCAGGACAGGCCATGGAGAACTGGGAGCCTTGTTATGCTGATGGGCGGGATGTAAATTGCCAACAGACACTCGGGAGAAGTGTATGGTGTTTCCTGAAACATCTAAAAAACAAAGCAACAGAGCCTAGGGCACTTCCACTTATGGTCCTATAGCTTAGGGAAATTAAAATCAAAAAGACACAGCCACCCCAAATTTTGGGACGCCTCTGTTTACAAGAACCTCGTTTACAGTACAAGTTCAACATCGCAGAAAGTGAAAAATGGATAAAGAAGTTGTGGTATTTACTTACAAAGCAATATCACTCAGCAATGAAATCTATGTCATCAGGCCCTTAGCAGCATAATGAGTGGATTCAGGTACGATGATTCTCACTGAAATAAGTCACACAGAAAAAGAAACATCATAAGATATCAGTAATACACGGAATGTAAACTTGGCTACACAGGAACTGAATTACAGAACAGAACAGGGTCTCAAATTTAGAAAACCAACTTATGCTTGCTTAAGGGGAAAGGTGAGTTGGGGTGCTGCATAAAACCAGAGATTGAAACGAGCACAGATAAAGTTCCTTAAGCCAAATATGGAATAGACAAGAGCTACTCCTTGCTCAACGAAATGGACTCAACACCCCATATTAAATGCCTAAGAATGTACCTGACTAGTAAGTATCTTAAAACCGATGGATTGCTATATCTCCAAAAGAGAATCAAGCGTGTGTACAGGGGCATAAACGCAGCAGTGATAGGATTGGAGAGGTTCGGTGAGCAAATGAAGACCCTTTGAAGTCATATTGCATGGTACCCATTCCACGGGTCTCAACTCTCCAGGTTTAAGGTATTCTTCCTTCAGCTAAAACATGCATGTGGAACCCAGAGTATGATCAACCATGTGAACGTGAGACGTGTTCAAATATGTCTCAGTTTTCCTCCCCTGGTACTCGGGTGCAACATTCCAGATGCTTTACTAACACTCTCCCCACTTGGAGAGTCAGCGCCTTTAACCTCCTGTTTGGCCCAGTTTGCAATTTCTGCGGAAGATGAACAGGAATAGGGAACACCAATGAGAGACCTGCTGGAGGTGTCTGGACGGGCAAATTTAACTCTCATTTCCCACCAGGAAGAGGAAATAACCAAAGGCTCAGCGTGCCGTGCCGGAACCAGATTAGGGCCTGAAGCCATCCTGCGGTGTTGCGGCCAGCTCAAAAGAAAGCGAGTTGAACAAAGGAGCTCAGGGGCACTGTAATTCACAAACCTGCAGAGTTATAAATGACAGCTATCGTCCAAAAATATACTGAAGTAAGGCTGCCAAGAGGACTTGAAAGCGGGGCAGAATTGCAGGAAACCGATTTCAGGAGGTAGACTGGAATTGCATTGAAAGCATAGGAAAAGAGGCAGAACGCCCACAATGATGCACTTGGCCAAAAAGGGCGTATGCGTTTTTTCCTGAATATATTCAGGAAAAAACGCATACGCCCTTTTTGGCCAACCAAGCAAGCTTGCAAAGGAAATCTGCACTACAATGAAGTCTCACTTCCCCCCGGTCAAAAGGGCCATCTGAAAAAAGTGTAAAATCCAGAAAGGCAGGACAGGCCATGGAGAACTGGGAGCCTTGTTATGCTGATGGACGGGATGTAAATTGCCAACAGACACTCGGGAGAAGTGTATGGTGTTTCCTGAAACATCTAAACAACAAAGCAACAGAGCCTAGGGCACTTCCACTTATGGTCCTATAGCTTAGGGAAATTAAAATCAAAAAGACACAGCCACCCCAAAATTTGGGACGCCTCTGTTTACAAGAACCTCGTTTACCGTACAAGTTCAATATCACAGAAAGTGAAAAATGGATAAAGAGCTTGTGGTACTTACGTACAATGCAGTATCACTCAGCAATGAAATCTATGTCATCAGGCCCGTAGCAGCATAATGAGTGGATTCAGGTACGATGATTCTCACTGAAATAAGTCACACAGAAAAAGAAACATCATAAGATATCACTAATACACGGAATGTAAACTTGGCTACACAGGAACTGAATTCCAAAACAGAACAGGGTCTCAAATTTAGAAAACCAACTTATGCTTGCTTAAGGGGAAAGGTGAGTTGGGGTGCTGCATAAAACCAGAGATTGAAACGAGCACAGATAAAGTTCCTTAAGCCAAATATGGACTAGACAAGAGCTACTCCTTGCTCAACGAAATGGACTCAACACCCCATATTAAACGCCTAAGAATGTACCTGACTAGTAAGTATCTTAAAACCTATGGATTGCTATGTCTCCAAAAGAGAATCAAGCGTGTGTACAGGGGCATAAACGCAGCAGTGATAGGATTGGAGAGGTTCGGTGAGCAAATGAAGACCCTTTGAAGTCATATTGCATGGTACCCATTCCACGGGTCTCAACTCTCCAGGTTTAAGGTATTCTTCCTTCAGCTAAAACATGCATGTGGAACCCAGAGTATGATCAACCATGTGAACGGGAGACGTGTTCAAATATGTCTCAGTTTTCCTCCCCTGGTACTCGGGTGCAACATTCCAGACGCTTTACGAACACTCTCCCCACTTGGAGAGTCAGTCCCTTTAACCTCCTCTTTGGCCCAGTTTGCAATTTCTGCGGAAGATGAACAGGAATAGGGAGAACCAATGAGAGACTAGCTAGAGGTGTCTGGACGGGCAAATTTAACTCTCATTTCCCACCAGGAAGAGGAAATAACCAAAGGCTCAGCGTGCCGGGCCGGAACCAGATTAGGGCCTGAAGCCATCCTGCGGTGTTGCGGCCAGGTCACAAGAAAGCGAGTTGAAGAAAGGAGCTCAGGGGCACTGTAATTCACAAACCTGCAGAGTTATAAATGACAGCTATCGTCCAAAAATATACTGAAGTAAGGCTGCCAAGAGGATTTGAAAGCGGGGCAGAATTGCAGGAAACCGATTTCAGGAGGTAGACTGGAATTGCATTGAAAGCATAGGAAAAGAGGCAGAACGTCCACAATGATGCACTTGGCCAAAAAGGGCGTATGCGTTTTTTCCTGAATATATTCAGGAAAAAACGCATACGCCCTTTTTGGACAACCAAGCAAGCTTGCAAAGGAAATCTGCACTACAATGAAGTCTCACTTCCCCCCGGTCAAAAGGGCCATCTGAAAAAAGTGTAAAATCCAGAAAGGCAGGACAGGCCATGGAGAACTGGGAGCCTTGTTATGCTGATGGACGGGATGTAAATTGCCAACAGACACTCGGGAGAAGTGTATGGTGTTTCCTGAAACATGTAAAAAACAAAGCAACAGAGCCTAGGGCACTTCCACTTATGGTCCTATAGCTTAGGGAAATTAAAATCAAAAAGACACAGCCACCCCAAAGTTTGGGACGCCTCTGTTTACAAGAACCTCGTCTACAGTACAAGTTCAACATAGCAGAAAGTGAAAATTGGATAAAGAACATGTGGTATTTACTTACAAAGCAATATCACTCAGCAATGAAATCTATGTCATCAGGCCCTGAGCAGCACAATGAGTGGATTCAGGTATGATGATTCTAACTGAAATAAGTCACACAGAAAAAGAAATATCATAAGATATCAGTAATACACGGAATGTAAACTTGGCTACACAGGAACTGAATTACAGAACAGAACAGTGTCTCAAATTTAGAAAACCAAATTATGCTTGCTTAAGGGGAAAGGTGAGTTGGGGTGCTGCATAAAACCAGAGATTGAAATGAGCACAGATAAAGTTCCTTAAGCCAAATATGGAATAGACAAGAGCTACTCCTTGCTCAACGAACTGAACTCAACACCCCATATTAAACGCCTAAGAATGTACCTGACTAGTAAGTATCTTAAAACCTATGGATTGCTATGTCTCCGAAAGAGAATCAAGCATGTGTACAGGCGCATAAACGCAGCAGTGATAGGATTGGAGAGGTTCGGTGAACAAATGAAGACCCTTTGAAGTCATGTTGCATGGTACCCATTCCACGGGTCTCAACTCTCCAGGTTTAAGGTATTCTTCCTTCAGCTAAAACATGCATGTGGAACCCAGACTATGATCAACCGTGTGAACGGGAGACGTGTTCAAATATGTCTGAGTTTTCCTCCCCTGGTACTCGGGTGCAACATTCCAGATGCTTTACTAACACTCTCCCCACTTGGAGGATCAGCGCCTTTAACCTCCTGTTTGTCCCAGTTTGCAATTTCTGCGGAAAATGAACAGGAATAGGGAGAACCAATGAGAGACTAGCTGGAGGTGTCTGGACGGGCAAATTTAACTCTCATTTCCCACCAGGAAGAGGAAATAACCAAAGGCTCAGCGTGCCGTGCCGGAACCAGATTAGGGCCTGAAGCCATCTTGCGGTGTTGCGGCCAGCTCAAAAGAAAGCGAGTTGAAGAAAGGAGCTCAGGGGCACTGTAATTCACAAACCTGCAGAGTTATAAATGACAGCTATCGTCCAAAAATATACTGAAGTAAGGCTGCCAAGAGGACTCGAAAGCGGGGCAGAATTGCAGGAAACCGATTTCAGGAGGTAGACTGGAATTGCATTGAAAGCATAGGAAAAGAGGCAGAACGTCCACAATGATGCACTTGGCCAAAAAGGGCGTATGCGTTTTTTCCTGAATATATTCAGGAAAAAACGCATACGCCCTTTTTGGCCAACCAAGCAAGCTTGCAAAGGAAATCTGCACTACAATGAAGTCTCACTTCCCCCCGGTCAAAAGGGCCATCTGAAAAAAGTGTAAAATCCAGAAAGGCAGGACAGGCCATGGAGAACTGGGAGCCTTGTTATGCTGATGGACGGGATGTAAATTGCCAACAGACACTCGGGAGAAGTGTATGGTGTTTCCTGAAACATCTAAAAAACAAAGCAACAGAGCCTAGGGCACTTCCACTTATGGTCCTATAGCTTAGGGAAATTAAAATCAAAAAGACACAGCCACCCCAAAGTTTGGGACGCCTCTGTTTACAAGAACCTCGTTTACCGTACAAGTTCAATATCACAGAAAGTGAAAAATGGATAAAGAACTTGTAGTACTTACGTACAATGCAGTATCACTCAGCAATGAAATCTATGTCATCAGGCCCGTAGCAGCATAATGAGTGGATTCAGGTACGATGATTCTCACTGAAATAAGTCACACAGAAAAAGAAACATCATAAGATATCACTAATACACGGAATGTAAACTTGGCTACACAGGAACTGAATTCCAAAACAGAACAGGGTCTCAAATTTAGAAAACCAACTTATGCTTGCTTAAGGGGAAAGGTGAGTTGGGGTGCTGCATAAAACCAGAGATTTAAATGAGCACAGATAAAGTTCCTTAAGCCAAATATGGACTAGACAAGAGCTACTCCTTGCTCAACGAAATGGACTCAACACCCCATATTAAACGCCTAAGAATGTACCTGACTAGTAAGTATCTTAAAACCTATGGATTGCTATGTCTCCGAAAGAGAATCAAGCATGTGTACAGGCGCATAAACGCAGCAGTGATAGGATTGGAGAGGTTCGGTGAACAAATGAAGACCCTTTGAAGTCATATTGCATGGTACCCATTCCACGGGTCTCAACTCTCCAGGTTTAAGGTATTCTTCCTTCAGCTAAAACATGCATGTGGAACCCAGACTATGATCAACCGTGTGAACGGGAGACGTGTTCAAATATGTCTGAGTTTTCCTCCCCTGGTACTCGGGTGCAACATTCCAGATGCTTTACTAACACTCTCCCCACTTGGAGGGTCAGCGCCTTTAACCTCCTGTTTGTCCCAGTTTGCAATTTCTGCGGAAAATGAACAGGAATAGGGAGAACCAATGAGAGACTAGCTGCAGGTGTCTGGACGGGCAAATTTAACTCTCATTTCCCACCAGGAAGAGGAAATAACCAAAGGCTCAGCGGGCCGTGCCGGAACCAGATTAGGGCCTGAAGCCATCCTGCGGTGTTGCGGCCAGCTCAAAAGAAAGCGAGTTGAAGAAAGGAGCTCAGGGGCACTGTAATTCACAAACCTGCAGAGTTATAAATGACAGCTATCGTCCAAAAATATACTGAAGTAAGGCTGCCAAGAGGACTCGAAAGCGGGGCAGAATTGCAGGAAACCGATTTCAGGAGGTAGACTGGAATTGCATTGAAAGCATAGGAAAAGAGGCAGAACGTCCACAATGATGCACTTGGCCAAAAAGGGCGTATGCGTTTTTTCCTGAATATATTCAGGAAAAAACGCATACGCCCTTTTTGGCCAACCAAGCAAGCTTGCAAAGGAAATCTGCACTACAATGAAGTCTCACTTCCCCCCGGTCAAAAGGGCCATCTGAAAAAAGTGTAAAATCCAGAAAGGCAGGACAGGCCATGGAGAACTGGGAGCCTTGTTATGCTGATGGACGGGATGTAAATTGCCAACAGACACTCGGGAGAAGTGTATGGTGTTTCCTGAAACATCTAAAAAACAAAGCAACAGAGCCTAGGGCACTTCCACTTATGGTCCTATAGCTTAGGGAAATTAAAATCAAAAAGACACAGCCACCCCAAAGTTTGGGACGCCTCTGTTTACAAGAACCTCGTTTACAGTACAAGTTCAACTTCGCAGAAAGTGAAAAATGGATAAAGAACATGTGGTATTTACTTACAAAGCAATATCACTCAGCAATGAAATCTATGTCATCAGGCCCTTAGCAGCACAATGAGTGGATTCAGGTATGATGATTCTAACTGAAATAAGTCACACAGAAAAAGAAACATCATAAGATATCAGTAATACACGGAATGTAAACTTGGCTACACAGGAACTAAATTACAGAACAGAACAGGGTCTCAAATTTAGAAAACCAACTTATGCTTGCTTAAGGGGAAAGGTGAGTTGGGGTGCTGCATAAAACCAGAGATTGAAATGAGCACAGATAAAGTTCCTTAAGCCAAATATGGAATAGACAAGAGCTACTCCTTGCTCAACGAAATGGACTCAACACCCCATATTAAACGCCTAAGAATGTACCTGACTAGTAAGTATCTTAAAACCTATGGATTGCTATGTCTCCAAAAGAGAATCAAGCGTGTGTACAGGGGCATAAACGCAGCAGTGATAGGATTGGAGAGGTTCGGTGAGCAAATGAAGACCCTTTGAAGTCATATTGCATGGTACCCATTCCACGGGTCTCAACTCTCCAGGTTTAAGGTATTCTTCCTTCAGATAAAACATGCATGTGGAACCCAGAGTATGATCAGCCATGTGAACGGGAGACGTGTTCAAATATGTCTCAGTTTTCCTCCCCTGGTACTCGGGTGCAACATTCCAGATGCTTTACTAACACTCTCCCCACTTGGAGAGTCAGCGCCTTTAACCTCCTGTTTGGCCCAGTTTGCAATTTCTGCGGAAGATGAACAGGAATAGGGAACACCAATGAGAGACTAGCTGGAGGTGTCTGGACGGGCAAATTTAACTCTCATTTCCCACCAGGAAGAGGAAATAACCAAAGGCTCAGCGTGCCGTGCCGGAACCAGATTAGGGCCTGAAGCCATCCTGCGGTGTTGCGGCCAGCTCAAAAGAAAGCGAGTTGAAGAAAGGAGCTCAGGGGCACTGTAATTCACAAACCTGCAGCGTTATAAATGACAGCTATCGTCCAAAAATATACTGAAGTAAGGCTGCCAAGAGGACTTGAAAGCGGGGCAGAATTGCAGGAAACCGATTTCAGGAGGTAGACTGGAATTGCATTGAAAGCATAGGAAAAGAGGCAAACGTCCACAATGATGCACTTGGCCAAAAAGGGTGTATGCGTTTTTTCCTGAATATATTCAGGAAAAAACGCATACGCCCTTTTTGGCCAACCAAGCAAGCTTGCAAAGGAAATCTGCACTACAATGAAGTCTCACTTCCCCCCGGTCAAAAGGGCCATCTGAAAAAAGTGTAAAATCCAGAAAGGCAGGACAGGCCATGGAGAACTGGGAGCCTTGTTATGCTGATGGGCGGGATGTAAATTGCCAACAGACACTCGGGAGAAGTGTATGGTGTTTCCTGAAACATCTAAACAACAAAGCAACAGAGCCTAGGGCACTTCCACTTATGGTCCTATAGCTTAGGGAAATTAAAATCAAAAAGACACAGCCACCCCAAAGTTTGGGACGCCTCTGTTTACAAGAACCTCGTTTACCGTACAAGTTCAATATCACAGAAAGTGAAAAATGGATAAAGAACTTGTGGTACTTACGTACAATGCAGTATCACTCAGCAATGAAATCTATGTCATCAGGCCCGTAGCAGCATAATGAGTGGATTCAGGTACGATGATTCTCACTGAAATAAGTCACACAGAAAAAGAAACATCATAAGATATCACTAATACACGGAATGTAAACTTGGCTACACAGGAACTGAATTCCAAAACAGAACAGGGTCTCAAATTTAGAAAACCAACTTATGCTTGCTTAAGGGGAAAGGTGAGTTGGGGTGCTGCATAAAACCAGAGATTGAAATGAGCACAGATAAAGTTCCTTAAGCCAAATATGGACTAGAAAAGAGCTACTCCTTGCTCAACGAAATGGACTCAACACCCCATATTAAACGCCTAAGAATGTACCTGACTAGTAAGTATCTTAAAACCTATGGATTGCTATGTCTCCAAAAGAGAATCAAGCGTGTGTACAGGGGCATAAACGCAGCAGTGATAGGATTGGAGAGGTTCGGTGAGCAAATGAAGACCCTTTGAAGTCATATTGCATGGTACCCATTCCACGGGTCTCAACTCTCCAGGTTTAAGGTATTCTTCCTTCAGCTAAAACATGCATGTGGAACCCAGAGTATGATCAACCATGTGAACGGGAGACGTGTTCAAATATGTCTCAGTTTTCCTCCCCTGGTACTCGGGTGCAACATTCCAGACGCTTTACGAACACTCTCCCCACTTGGAGAGTCAGTCCCTTTAACCTCCTGTTTGGCCCAGTTTGCAATTTCTGCGGAAGATGAACAGGAATAGGGAGAACCAATGAGAGACTAGCTGGAGGTGTCTGGACGGGCAAATTTAACTCTCATTTCCCACCAGGAAGAGGAAATAACCAAAGGCTCAGCGTGCCGTGCCGGAACCAGATTAGGGCCTGAAGCCATCCTGCGGTGTTGCGGCCAGGTCACAAGAAAGCGAGTTGAAGAAAGGAGCTCAGGGGCACTGTAATTCACAAACCTGCAGAGTTATAAATGACAGCTATCGTCCAAAAATATACTGAAGTAAGGCTGCCAAGAGGATTTGAAAGCGGGGCAGAATTGCAGGAAACCGATTTCAGGAGGTAGACTGGAATTGCATTGAAAGCATAGGAAAAGAGGCAGAACGTCCACAATGATGCACTTGGCCAAAAAGGGCGTATGCGTTTTTTCCTGAATATATTCAGGAAAAAACGCATACGCCCTTTTTGGCCAACCAAGCAAGCTTGCAAAGGAAATCTGCACTACAATGAAGTCTCACTTCCCCCCGGTCAAAAGGGCCATCTGAAAAAAGTGTAAAATCCAGAAAGGCAGGACAGGCCATGGAGAACTGGGAGCCTTGTTATGCTGATGGGCGGGATGTAAATTGCCAACAGACACTCGGGAGAAGTGTATGGTGTTTCCTGAAACATCTAAAAAACAAAGCAACAGAGCCTAGGGCACTTCCACTTATGGTCCTATAGCTTAGGGAAATTAAAATCAAAAAGACACAGCCACCCCAAAGTTTGGGACGCCTCTGTTTACAAGAACCTCGTTTACAGTACAAGTTCAACTTCGCAGAAAGTGAAAAATGGATAAAGAACATGTGGTATTTACTTACAAAGCAATATCACTCAGCAATGAAATCTATGTCATCAGGCCCTTAGCAGCACAATGAGTGGATTCAGGTATGATGATTCTAACTGAAATAAGTCACACAGAAAAAGAAACATCATAAGATATCAGTAATACACGGAATGTAAACTTGGCTACACAGGAACTGAATTACAGAACAGAACAGGGTCTCAAATTTAGAAAACCAACTTATGCTTGCTTAAGGGGAAAGGTGAGTTGGGGTGCTGCATAAAACCAGAGATTGAAATGAGCACAGATAAAGTTCCTTAAGCCAAATATGGAATAGACAAGAGCTACTCCTTGCTCAACGAAATGGACTCAACACCCCATATTAAACGCCTAAGAATGTACCTGACTAGTAAGTATCTTAAAACCTATGGATTGCTATGTCTCCGAAAGAGAATCAAGCATGTGTACAGGCGCATAAACGCAGCAGTGATAGGATTGGAGAGGTTCGGTGAACAAATGAAGACCCTTTGAAGTCATATTGCATGGTACCCATTCCACGGGTCTCAACTCTCCAGGTTTAAGGTATTCTTCCTTCAGCTAAAACATGCATGTGGAACCCAGAGTATGACCAACCGTGTGAATGGGAGACGTGTTCAAATATGTCTCAGTTTTCGTACCCTGGTACTCGGGTGCAACATTCCAGACGCTTTACTAACACTCTCCCGACTTGGAGAGTTAGTCCCTTTAACCTCCTGTTTGGCCCAGTTTGCAATTTCTGCGGAAGATGAACAGGAATAGCGAGAACCAATGAGAGACTAGCTGGAGGTGTCTGGACGGGCAAATTTAACTCTCATTTCCCACCAGGAAGAGGAAATAACCAAAGGCTCAGCGTGCCGTGCGGAACCAGATTAGGGCCTGAAGCCATCCTGCGGTGTTGCGGCCAGGTCACAAGAAAGCGAGTTGAAGAAAGGAGCTCAGGGGAACTGTAATTCACAAACCTGCAGAGTTATAAATGACAGCTATCGTCCAAAAATATACTGAAGTAAGGCTGCCAAGAGGATTTGAAAGCGGGGCAGAATTGCAGGAAACCGATTTCAGGAGGTAGACTGGAATTGCATTGAAAGCATAGGAAAAGAGGCAGAACGTCCACAATGATGCACTTGGACAAAAAGGGCATATGCGTTTTTTCCTGAATATATTCAGGAAAAAACGCATACGCACTTTTTGGCCAACCAAGCAAGCTTGCAAAGGAAATCTGCACTACAATGAAGTCTCACTTCCCCCCGGTCAAAAGGGCCATCTGAAAAAAGTGTAAAATCCAGAAAGGGAGGACAGGCCATGGAGAACTGGGAGCCTTGTTATGCTGATGGACGGGATGTAAATTGCCAACAGACACTCGGGAGAAGTGTATGGTGTTTCCTGAAACATCTAAAAAACAAAGCAACAGAGCCTAGGGCACTTCCACTTATGGTCCTATAGCTTAGGGAAATTAAAATCAAAAAGACACAGCCACCCCAAAGTTTGGGACGCCTCTGTTTACAAGAACCTCGTTTACAGTACAAGTTCAACATAGCAGAAAGTGAAAAATGGATAAAGAACATGTGGTATTTACTTACAAAGCAATATCACTCAGCAATGAAATCTATGTCATCAGGCCCTGAGCAGCACAATGAGTGGATTCAGGTATGATGATTCTAACTGAAATAAGTCACACAGAAAAAGAAATATCATAAGATATCAGTAATACACGGAATGTAAACTTGGCTACACAGGAACTGAATTACAGAACAGAACAGCGTCTCAAATTTAGAAAACCAAATTATGCTTGCTTAAGGGGAAAGGTGAGTTGGGGTGCTGCATAAAACCAGAGATTGAAATGAGCACAGATAAAGTTCCTTAAGCCAAATATGGAATAGACAAGAGCTACTCCTTGCTCAACGAAATGGACTCAACACCCCATATTAAACGCCTAAGAATGTACCTGACTAGTAAGTATCTTAAAACCTATGGATTGCTATGTCTCCGAAAGAGAATCAAGCATGTGTACAGGCGCATAAACGCAGCAGTGATAGGATTGGAGAGGTTCGGTGAACAAATGAAGACCCTTTGAAGTCATATTGCATGGTACCCATTCCACGGGTCTCAACTCTCCAGGTTTAAGGTATTCTTCCTTCAGCTAAAACATGCATGTGGAACCCAGACTATGATCAACCGTGTGAACGGGAGACGTGTTCAAATATGTCTGAGTTTTCCTCCCCTGGTACTCGGGTGCAACATTCCAGACGCTTTACTAACACTCTCCCCACTTGGAGAGTCAGCGCCTTTAACCTCCTGTTTGTCCCAGTTTGCAATTTCTGCGGAAAATGAACAGGAATAGGGAGAACCAATGAGAGACTAGCTGGAGGTGTCTGGACGGGCAAATTTAACTCTCATTTCCCACCAGGAAGAGGAAATAACCAAAGGCTCAACGTGCCGTGCCGGAACCAGACTAGGGCCTGAAGCCATCCTGCGGTGTTGCGGCCAGCTCACAAGAAAGCGAGTTGAAGAAAGGAGCTCAGGGGCACTGTAATTCACAAACCTGCAGAGTTATAAATGACAGCTATCGTCCAAAAATATACTGAAGTAAGGCTGCCAAGAGGACTCGAAAGCGGGGCAGAATTGCAGGAAACCGATTTCAGGAGGTAGACTGGAATTGCATTGAAAGCATAGGAAAAGAGGCAGAACGTCCACAATGATGCACTTGGCCAAAAAGGGCGTATGCGTTTTTTCCTGAATATATTCAGGAAAAAACGCATACGCCCTTTTTGGCCAACCAAGCAAGCTTGCAAAGGAAATCTGCACTACAATGAAGTCTCACTTCGCCCCGGTCAAAAGGGCCATCTGAAAAATGTGTAAAATCCAGAAAGGCAGGACAGGCCATGGAGAACTGGGAGCCTTGTTATGCTGATGGGCGGGATGTAAATTGCCAACAGACACTCGGGAGAAGTGTATGGTGTTTCCTGAAACATCTAAAAAACAAAGCAACAGAGCCTAGGGCACTTCCACTTATGGTCCTATAGCTTAGGGAAATTAAAATCAAAAAGACACAGCCACCCCAAAGTTTGGGACGCCTCTGTTTACAAGAACCTCGTTTACCGTACAAGTTCAATATCACAGAAAGTGAAAAATGGATAAAGAACTTGTAGTACTTACGTACAATGCAGTATCACTCAGCAATGAAATCTATGTCATCAGGCCCGTAGCAGCATAATGAGTGGATTCAGGTACGATGATTCTCACTGAAATAAGTCACACAGAAAAAGAAACATCATAAGATATCACTAATACACGGAATGTAAACTTGGCTACACAGGAACTGAATTCCAAAACAGAACAGGGTCTCAAATTTAGAAAACCAACTTATGCTTGCTTAAGGGGAAAGGTGAGTTGGGGTGCTGCATAAAACCAGAGATTTAAATGAGCACAGATAAAGTTCCTTAAGCCAAATATGGACTAGACAAGAGCTACTCCTTGCTCAACGAAATGGACTCAACACCCCATATTAAACGCCTAAGAATGTACCTGACTAGTAAGTATCTTAAAACCTATGGATTGCTATGTCTCCAAAAGAGAATCAAGCGTGTGTACAGGGGCATAAACGCAGCAGTGATAGGATTGGAGAGGTTCGGTGAGCAAATGAAGACCCTTTGAAGTCATATTGCATGGTACCCATTCCACGGGTCTCAACTCTCCAGGTTTAAGGTATTCTTCCTTCAGCTAAAACATGCATGTGGAACCCAGAGTATGATCAACCATGTGAACGGGAGACGTGTTCAAATATGTCTCAGTTTTCCTCCCCTGGTACTCGGGTGCAACATTCCAGACGCTTTACGAACACTCTCCCCACTTGGAGAGTCAGTCCCTTTAACCTCCTGTTTGGCCCAGTTTGCAATTTCTGCGGAAGATGAACAGGAATAGGGAGAACCAATGAGAGACTAGCTGGAGGTGTCTGGACGGGCAAATTTAACTCTCATTTCCCACCAGGAAGAGGAAATAACCAAAGGCTCAGCGTGCCGTGCCGGAACCAGATTAGGGCCTGAAGCCATCCTGTGGTGTTACGGCCAGGTCACAAGAAAGCGAGTTGAAGAAAGGAGCTCAGGGGCACTGTAATTCACAAACCTGCAGAGTTATAAATGACAGCTATCGTCCAAAAATATACTGAAGTAAGGCTGCCAAGAGGATTTGAAAGCGGGGCAGAATTGCAGGAAACCGATTTCAGGAGGTAGACTGGAATTGCATTGAAAGCATAGGAAAAGAGGCAGAACGCCCACAATGATGCACTTGGCCAAAAAGGGCGTATGCGTTTTTTCCTGAATATATTCAGGAAAAAACGCATACGCCCTTTTTGGCCAACCAAGCAAGCTTGCAAAGGAAATCTGCACTACAATGAAGTCTCACTTCCCCCCGGTCAAAAGGGCCATCTGAAAAAAGTGTAAAATCCAGAAAGGCAGGACAGGCCATGGAGAACTGGGAGCCTTGTTATGCTGATGGACGGGATGTAAATTGCCAACAGACACTCGGGAGAAGTGTATGGTGTTTCCTGAAACATGTAAAAAACAAAGCAACAGAGCCTAGGGCACTTCCACTTATGGTCCTATAGCTTAGGGAAATTAAAATCAAAAAGACACAGCCACCCCAAAGTTTGGGACGCCTCTGTTTACAAGAACCTCGTCTACAGTACAAGTTCAACATAGCAGAAAGTGAAAATTGGATAAAGAACATGTGGTATTTACTTACAAAGCAATATCACTCAGCAATGAAATCTATGTCATCAGGCCCTGAGCAGCACAATGAGTGGATTCAGGTATGATGATTCTAACTGAAATAAGTCACACAGAAAAAGAAATATCATAAGATATCAGTAATACACGAATGTAAACTTGGCTACACAGGAACTGAATTACAGAACAGAACAGCGTCTCAAATTTAGAAAACCAAATTATGCTTGCTTAAGGGGAAAGGTGAGTTGGGGTGCTGCATAAAACCAGAGATTGAAATGAGCACAGATAAAGTTCCTTAAGCCAAATATGGAATAGACAAGAGCTACTCCTTGCTCAACGAACTGGACTCAACACCCCATATTAAACTCCTAAGAATGTACCTGACTAGTAAGTATCTTAAAACCTATGGATTGCTATGTCTCCGAAAGAGAATCAAGCATGTGTACAGGCGCATAAACGCAGCAGTGATAGGATTGGAGAGGTTCGGTGAACAAATGAAGACCCTTTGAAGTCATATTGCATGGTACCCATTCCACGGGTCTCAACTCTCCAGGTTTAAGGTATTCTTCCTTCAGCTAAAACATGCATGTGGAACCCAGACTATGATCAACCGTGTGAACGGGAGACGTGTTCAAATATGTCTGAGTTTTCCTCCCCTGGTACTCGGGTGCAACATTCCAGATGCTTTACTAACACTCTCCCCACTTGGAGGGTCAGCGCCTTTAACCTCCTGTTTGTCCCAGTTTGCAATTTCTGCGGAAAATGAACAGGAATAGGGAGAACCAATGAGAGACTAGCTGCAGGTGTCTGGACGGGCAAATTTAACTCTCATTTCCCACCAGGAAGAGGAAATAACCAAAGGCTCAGCGGGCCGTGCCGGAACCAGATTAGGGCCTGAAGCCATCCTGCGGTGTTGCGGCCAGCTCAAAAGAAAGCGAGTTGAAGAAAGGAGCTCAGGGGCACTGTAATTCACAAACCTGCAGAGTTATAAATGACAGCTATCGTCCAAAAATATACTGAAGTAAGGCTGCCAAGAGGACTCGAAAGCGGGGCAGAATTGCAGGAAACCGATTTCAGGAGGTAGACTGGAATTGCATTGAAAGCATAGGAAAAGAGGCAGAACGTCCACAATGATGCACTTGGCCAAAAAGGGCGTATGCGTTTTTTCCTGAATATATTCAGGAAAAAACGCATACGCCCTTTTTGGCCAACCAAGCAAGCTTGCAAAGGAAATCTGCACTACAATGAAGTCTCACTTCCCCCCGGTCAAAAGGGCCATCTGAAAAAAGTGTAAAATCCAGAAAGGCAGGACAGGCCATGGAGAACTGGGAGCCTTGTTATGCTGATGGACGGGATGTAAATTGCCAACAGACACTCGGGAGAAGTGTATGGTGTTTCCTGAAACATCTAAAAAACAAAGCAACAGAGCCTAGGGCACTTCCACTTATGGTCCTATAGCTTAGGGAAATTAAAATCAAAAAGACACAGCCACCCCAAAGTTTGGGACGCCTCTGTTTACAAGAACCTCGTTTACAGTACAAGTTCAACTTCGCAGAAAGTGAAAAATGGATAAAGAACATGTGGTATTTACTTACAAAGCAATATCACTCAGCAATGAAATCTATGTCATCAGGCCCTTAGCAGCACAATGAGTGGATTCAGGTATGATGATTCTAACTGAAATAAGTCACACAGAAAAAGAAACATCATAAGATATCAGTAATACACGGAATGTAAACTTGGCTACACAGGAACTGAATTACAGAACAGAACAGGGTCTCAAATTTAGAAAACCAACTTATGCTTGCTTAAGGGGAAAGGTGAGTTGGGGTGCTGCATAAAACCAGAGATTGAAATGAGCACAGATAAAGTTCCTTAAGCCAAATATGGAATAGACAAGAGCTACTCCTTGCTCAACGAAATGGACTCAACACCCCATATTAAACGCCTAAGAATGTACCTGACTAGTAAGTATCTTAAAACCTATGGATTGCTATGTCTCCAAAAGAGAATCAAGCGTGTGTACAGGGGCATAAACGCAGCAGTGATAGGATTGGAGAGGTTCGGTGAGCAAATGAAGACCCTTTGAAGTCATATTGCATGGTACCCATTCCACGGGTCTCAACTCTCCAGGTTTAAGGTATTCTTCCTTCAGCTAAAACATGCATGTGGAACCCAGAGTATGATCAACCATGTGAACGGGAGACGTGTTCAAATATGTCTCAGTTTTCCTCCCCTGGTACTCGGGTGCAACATTCCAGACGCTTTACTAACACTCTCCCCACTTGGAGAGTCAGCGCCTTTAATCTCCTGTTTGTCCCAGTTTGCAATTTCTGCGGAAAATGAACAGGAATAGGGAGAACCAATGAGAGACTAGCTGGAGGTGTCTGGACGGGCAAATTTAACTCTCATTTCCCACCAGGAAGAGGAAATAACCAAAGGCTCAGCGTGCCGTGCCGGAACCAGATTAGGGCCTGAAGCCATCCTGCGGTGTTGCGGCCAGGTCACAAGAAAGCGAGTTGAAGAAAGGAGCTCAGGGGCACTGTAATTCACAAACCTGCAGAGTTATAAATGACAGCTATCGTCCAAAAATATACTGAAGTAAGGCTGCCAAGAGGACTTGAAAGCGGGGCAGAATTGCAGGAAACCGATTTCAGGAGGTAGACTGGAATTGCATTGAAAGCATAGGAAAAGAGGCAGAACGCCCACAATGATGCACTTGGCCAAAAAGGGCGTATGCGTTTTTTCCTGAATATATTCAGGAAAAAACGCATACGCACTTTTTGGCCAACCAAGCAAGCTTGCAAAGGAAATCTGCACTACAATGAAGTCTCACTTCCCCCCGGTCAAAAGGGCCATCTGAAAAAAGTGTAAAATCCAGAAAGGCAGGACAGGCCATGGAGAACTGGGAGCCTTGTTATGCTGATGGGCGGGATGTAAATTGCCAACAGACACTCGGGAGAAGTGTATGGTGTTTCCTGAAACATCTAAACAACAAAGCAACAGAGCCTAGGGCACTTCCACTTATGGTCCTATAGCTTAGGGAAATTAAAATCAAAAAGACACAGCCACCCCAAAGTTTGGGACGCCTCTGTTTACAAGAACCTCGTTTACCGTACAAGTTCAATATCACAGAAAGTGAAAAATGGATAAAGAACTTGTGGTACTTACGTACAATGCAGTATCACTCAGCAATGAAATCTATGTCATCAGGCCCGTAGCAGCATAATGAGTGGATTCAGGTACGATGATTCTCACTGAAATAAGTCACACAGAAAAAGAAACATCATAAGATATCACTAATACACGGAATGTAAACTTGGCTACACAGGAACTGAATTCCAAAACAGAACAGGGTCTCAAATTTAGAAAACCAACTTATGCTTGCTTAAGGGGAAAGGTGACTTGGGGTGCTGCATAAAACCAGAGATTGAAATGAGCACAGATAAAGTTCCTTAAGCCAAATATGGACTAGACAAGAGCTACTCCTTGCTCAATGAAATGGACTCAACACCCCATATTAAACGCCTAAGAATGTACCTGACTAGTAAGTATCTTAAAACCTATGGATTGCTATGTCTCCAAAAGAGAATCAAGCGTGTGTACAGGGACATAAACGCAGCAGTGATAGGATTGGAGAGGTTCGGTGAGCAAATGAAGACCCTTTGAAGTCATATTGCATGGTACCCATTCCACGGGTCTCAACTCTCCAGGTTTAAGGTATTCTTCCTTCAGATAAAACATGCATGTGGAACCCAGAGTATGATCAGCCATGTGAACGGGAGACGTGTTCAAATATGTCTCAGTTTTCCTCCCCTGGTACTCGGGTGCAACATTCCAGATGCTTTACTAACACTCTCCCCACTTGGAGAGTCAGCGCCTTTAACCTCCTGTTTGGCCCAGTTTGCAATTTCTGCGGAAGATGAACAGGAATAGGGAACACCAATGAGAGACTAGCTGGAGGTGTCTGGACGGGCAAATTTAACTCTCATTTCCCACCAGGAAGAGGAAATAACCAAAGGCTCAGCGTGCCGTGCCGGAACCAGATTAGGGCCTGAAGCCATCCTGCGGTGTTGCGGCCAGCTCAAAAGAAAGCGAGTTGAAGAAAGGAGCTCAGGGGCACTGTAATTCACAAACCTGCAGCGTTATAAATGACAGCTATCGTCCAAAAATATACTGAAGTAAGGCTGCCAAGAGGACTTGAAAGCGGGGCAGAATTGCAGGAAACCGATTTCAGGAGGTAGACTGGAATTGCATTGAAAGCATAGGAAAAGAGGCAAACGTCCACAATGATGCACTTGGCCAAAAAGGGTGTATGCGTTTTTTCCTGAATATATTCAGGAAAAAACGCATACGCCCTTTTTGGCCAACCAAGCAAGCTTGCAAAGGAAATCTGCACTACAATGAAGTCTCACTTCGCCCCGGTCAAAAGGGCCATCTGAAAAAAGTGTAAAATCCAGAAAGGCAGGACAGGCCATGGAGAACTGGGAGCCTTGTTATGCTGATGGGCGGGATGTAAATTGCCAACAGACACTCGGGAGAAGTGTATGGTGTTTCCTGAAACATCTAAAAAACAAAGCAACAGAGCCTAGGGCACTTCCACTTATGGTCCTATAGCTTAGGGAAATTAAAATCAAAAAGACACAGCCACCCCAAAGTTTGGGACGCCTCTGTTTACAAGAACCTCGTTTACCGTACAAGTTCAATATCACAGAAAGTGAAAAATGGATAAAGAACTTGTGGTACTTACGTACAATGCAGTATCACTCAGCAATGAAATCTATGTCATCAGGCCCGTAGCAGCATAATGAGTGGATTCAGGTACGATGATTCTCACTGAAATAAGTCACACAGAAAAAGAAACATCATAAGATATCACTAATACACGGAATGTAAACTTGGCTACACAGGAACTGAATTCCAAAACAGAACAGGGTCTCAAATTTAGAAAACCAACTTATGCTTGCTTAAGGGGAAAGGTGAGTTGGGGTGCTGCATAAAACCAGAGATTGAAATGAGCACAGATAAAGTTCCTTAAGCCAAATATGGACTAGAAAAGAGCTACTCCTTGCTCAACGAAATGGACTCAACACCCCATATTAAACGCCTAAGAATGTACCTGACTAGTAAGTATCTTAAAACCTATGGATTGCTATGTCTCCAAAAGAGAATCAAGCGTGTGTACAGGGGCATAAACGCAGCAGTGATAGGATTGGAGAGGTTCGGTGAGCAAATGAAGACCCTTTGAAGTCATATTGCATGGTACCCATTCCACGGGTCTCAACTCTCCAGGTTTAAGGTATTCTTCCTTCAGCTAAAACATGCATGTGGAACCCAGAGTATGATCAACCATGTGAACGGGAGACGTGTTCAAATATGTCTCAGTTTTCCTCCCCTGGTACTCGGGTGCAACATTCCAGACGCTTTACGAACACTCTCCCCACTTGGAGAGTCAGTCCCTTTAACCTCCTGTTTGGCCCAGTTTGCAATTTCTGCGGAAGATGAACAGGAATAGGGAGAACCAATGAGAGACTAGCTGGAGGTGTCTGGACGGGCAAATTTAACTCTCATTTCCCACCACGAAGAGGAAATAACCAAAGGCTCAGCGTGCCGTGCCGGAACCAGATTAGGGCCTGAAGCCATCCTGCGGTGTTGCGGCCAGGTCACAAGAAAGCGAGTTGAAGAAAGGAGCTCAGGGGCACTGTAATTCACAAACCTGCAGAGTTATAAATGACAGCTATCGTCCAAAAATATACTGAAGTAAGGCTGCCAAGAGGATTTGAAAGCGGGGCAGAATTGCAGGAAACCGATTTCAGGAGGTAGACTGGAATTGCATTGAAAGCATAGGAAAAGAGGCAGAACGTCCACAATGATGCACTTGGCCAAAAAGGGCGTATGCGTTTTTTCCTGAATATATTCAGGAAAAAACGCATACGCCCTTTTTGGCCAACCAAGCAAGCTTGCAAAGGAAATCTGCACTACAATGAAGTCTCACTTCCCCCCGGTCAAAAGGGCCATCTGAAAAAAGTGTAAAATCCAGAAAGGCAGGACAGGCCATGGAGAACTGGGAGCCTTGTTATGCTGATGGACGGGATGTAAATTGCCAACAGACACTGGGGAGAAGTGTATGGTGTTTCCTGAAACATGTAAAAAACAAAGCAACAGAGCCTAGGGCACTTCCACTTATGGTCCTATAGCTTAGGGAAATTAAAATCAAAAAGACACAGCCACCCCAAAGTTTGGGACGCCTCTGTTTACAAGAACCTCGTCTACAGTACAAGTTCAACATAGCAGAAAGTGAAAAATGGATAAAGAACATGTGGTATTTACTTACAAAGCAATATCACTCAGCAATGAAATCTATGTCATCAGGCCCTGAGCAGCACAATGAGTGGATTCAGGTATGATGATTCTAACTGAAATAAGTCACACAGAAAAAGAAATATCATAAGATATCAGTAATACATGGAATGTAAACTTGGCTACACAGGAACTGAATTACAGAACAGAACAGCGTCTCAAATTTAGAAAACCAAATTATGCTTGCTTAAGGGGAAAGGTGAGTTGGGGTGCTGCATAAAACCAGAGATTGAAATGAGCACAGATAAAGTTCCTTAAGCCAAATATGGAATAGACAAGAGCTACTCCTTGCTCAACGAACTGGACTCAACACCCCATATTAAACGCCTAAGAATGTACCTGACTAGTAAGTATCTTAAAACCTATGGATTGCTATGTCTCCGAAAGAGAATCAAGCATGTGTACAGGGGCATAAACGCAGCAGTGATAGGATTGGAGAGGTTCGGTGAACAAATGAAGACCCTTTGAAGTCATATTGCATGGTACCCATTCCACGGGTCTCAACTCTCCAGGTTTAAGGTATTCTTCCTTCAGCTAAAACATGCATGTGGAACCCAGACTATGATCAACCGTGTGAACGGGAGACGTGTTCAAATATGTCTGAGTTTTCCTCCCCTGGTACTCGGGTGCAACATTCCAGATGCTTTACTAACACTCTCCCCACTTGGAGGGTCAGCGCCTTTAACCTCCTGTTTGTCCCAGTTTGCAATTTCTGCGGAAAATGAACAGGAATAGGGAGAACCAATGAGAGACTAGCTGGAGGTGTCTGGACGGGCAAATTTAACTCTCATTTCCCACCAGGAAGAGGAAATAACCAAAGGCTCAGCGTGCCGTGCCGGAACCAGATTAGGGCCTGAAGCCATCCTGCGGTGTTGCGGCCAGCTCAAAAGAAAGCGAGTTGAAGAAAGGAGCTCAGGGGCACTGTAATTCACAAACCTGCAGAGTTATAAATGACAGCTATCGTCCAAAAATATACTGAAGTAAGGCTGCCAAGAGGACTCGAAAGCGGGGCAGAATTGCAGGAAACCGATTTCAGGAGGTAGACTGGAATTGCATTGAAAGCATAGGAAAAGAGGCAGAACGTCCACAATGATGCACTTGGCCAAAAAGGGCGTATGCGTTTTTTCCTGAATATATTCAGGAAAAAACGCATATGCCCTTTTTGGTCAACCAAGCAAGCTTGCAAAGGAAATCTGCACTACAATGAAGTCTCACTTCCCCCCGGTCAAAAGGGCCATCTGAAAAAAGTGTAAAATCCAGAAAGGCAGGACAGGCCATGGAGAACTGGGAGCCTTGTTATGCTGATGGACGGGATGTAAATTGCCAACAGACACTCGGGAGAAGTGTATGGTGTTTCCTGAAACATCTAAAAAACAAAGCAACAGAGCCTAGGGCACTTCCACTTATGGTCCTATAGCTTAGGGAAATTAAAATCAAAAAGACACAGCCACCCCAAAGTTTGGGACGCCTCTGTTTACAAGAACCTCGTTTACAGTACAAGTTCAACTTCGCAGAAAGTGAAAAATGGATAAAGAACATGTGGTATTTACTTACAAAGCAATATCACTCAGCAATGAAATCTATGTCATCAGGCCCTTAGCAGCACAATGAGTGGATTCAGGTATGATGATTCTAACTGAAATAAGTCACACAGAAAAAGAAACATCATAAGATATCAGTAATACACGGAATGTAAACTTGGCTACACAGGAACTGAATTACAGAACAGAACAGGGTCTCAAATTTAGAAAACCAACTTATGCTTGCTTAAGGGGAAAGGTGAGTTGGGGTGCTGCATAAAACCAGAGATTGAAATGAGCACAGATAAAGTTCCTTAAGCCAAATATGGAATAGACAAGAGCTACTCCTTGCTCAACGAAATGGACTCAACACCCCATATTAAACGCCTAAGAATGTACCTGACTAGTAAGTATCTTAAAACCTATGGATTGCTATGTCTCCGAAAGAGAATCAAGCATGTGTACAGGCGCATAAACGCAGCAGTGATAGGATTGGAGAGGTTCGGTGAACAAATGAAGACCCTTTGAAGTCATATTGCATGGTACCCATTCCACGGGTCTCAACTCTCCAGGTTTAAGGTATTCTTCCTTCAGCTAAAACATGCATGTGGAACCCAGAGTATGACCAACCGTGTGAATGGGAGACGTGTTCAAATATGTCTCAGTTTTCGTACCCTGGTACTCGGGTGCAACATTCCAGACGCTTTACTAACACTCTCCCGACTTGGAGAGTTAGTCCCTTTAACCTCCTGTTTGGCCCAGTTTGCAATTTCTGCGGAAGATGAACAGGAATAGCGAGAACCAATGAGAGACTAGCTGGAGGTGTCTGGACGGGCAAATTTAACTCTCATTTCCCACCAGGAAGAGGAAATAACCAAAGGCTCAGCGTGCCGTGCGGAACCAGATTAGGGCCTGAAGCCATCCTGCGGTGTTGCGGCCAGGTCACAAGAAAGCGAGTTGAAGAAAGGAGCTCAGGGGAACTGTAATTCACAAACCTGCAGAGTTATAAATGACAGCTATCGTCCAAAAATATACTGAAGTAAGGCTGCCAAGAGGATTTGAAAGCGGGGCAGAATTGCAGGAAACCGATTTCAGGAGGTAGACTGGAATTGCATTGAAAGCATAGGAAAAGAGGCAGAACGTCCACAATGATGCACTTGGCCAAAAAGGGCATATGCGTTTTTTCCTGAATATATTCAGGAAAAAACGCATACGCACTTTTTGGCCAACCAAGCAAGCTTGCAAAGGAAATCTGCACTACAATGAAGTCTCACTTCCCCCCGGTCAAAAGGGCCATCTGAAAAAAGTGTAAAATCCAGAAAGGGAGGACAGGCCATGGAGAACTGGGAGCCTTGTTATGCTGATGGACGGGATGTAAATTGCCAACAGACACTCGGGAGAAGTGTATGGTGTTTCCTGAAACATCTAAAAAACAAAGCAACAGAGCCTAGGGCACTTCCACTTATGGTCCTATAGCTTAGGGAAATTAAAATCAAAAAGACACAGCCACCCCAAAGTTTGGGACGCCTCTGTTTACAAGAACCTCGTTTACAGTACAAGTTCAACATAGCAGAAAGTGAAAAATGGATAAAGAACATGTGGTATTTACTTACAAAGCAATATCACTCAGCAATGAAATCTATGTCATCAGGCCCTGAGCAGCACAATGAGTGGATTCAGGTATGATGATTCTAACTGAAATAAGTCACACAGAAAAAGAAATATCATAAGATATCAGTAATACACGGAATGTAAACTTGGCTACACAGGAACTGAATTACAGAACAGAACAGCGTCTCAAATTTAGAAAACCAAATTATGCTTGCTTAAGGGGAAAGGTGAGTTGGGGTGCTGCATAAAACCAGAGATTGAAATGAGCACAGATAAAGTTCCTTAAGCCAAATATGGAATAGACAAGAGCTACTCCTTGCTCAACGAAATGGACTCAACACCCCATATTAAACGCCTAAGAATGTACCTGACTAGTAAGTATCTTAAAACCTATGGATTGCTATGTCTCCGAAAGAGAATCAAGCATGTGTACAGGCGCATAAACGCAGCAGTGATAGGATTGGAGAGGTTCGGTGAACAAATGAAGACCCTTTGAAGTCATATTGCATGGTACCCATTCCACGGGTCTCAACTCTCCAGGTTTAAGGTATTCTTCCTTCAGCTAAAACATGCATGTGGAACCCAGAGTATGATCAACCGTGTGAACGGGAGACGTGTTCAAATATGTCTGAGTTTTCCTCCCCTGGTACTCGGGTGCAACATTCCAGACGCTTTACTAACACTCTCCCCACTTGGAGAGTCAGCGCCTTTAACCTCCTGTTTGTCCCAGTTTGCAATTTCTGCGGAAAATGAACAGGAATAGGGAGAACCAATGAGAGACTAGCTGGAGGTGTCTGGACGGGCAAATTTAACTCTCATTTCCCACCAGGAAGAGGAAATAACCAAAGGCTCAACGTGCCGTGCCGGAACCAGACTAGGGCCTGAAGCCATCCTGCGGTGTTGCGGCCAGGTCACAAGAAAGCGAGTTGAAGAAAGGAGCTCAGGGGCACTGTAATTCACAAACCTGCAGAGTTATAAATGACAGCTATCGTCCAAAAATATACTGAAGTAAGGCTGCCAAGAGGACTTGAAAGCGGGGCAGAATTGCAGGAAACCGATTTCAGGAGGTAGACTGGAATTGCTTTGAAAGCATAGGAAAAGAGGCAGAACGTCCACAATGATGCACTTGGCCAAAAAGGGCGTATGCGTTTTTTCCTGAATATATTCAGGAAAAAACGCATACGCCCTTTTTGGCCAACCAAGCAAGCTTGCAAAGGAAATCTGCACTACAATGAAGTCTCACTTCCCCCCGGTCAAAAGGGCCATCTGAAAAAAGTGTAAAATCCAGAAAGGCAGGACAGGCCATGGAGAACTGGGAGCCTTGTTATGCTGATGGGCGGGATGTAAATTGCCAACAGACACTCGGGAGAAGTGTATGGTGTTTCCTGAAACATCTAAAAAACAAAGCAACAGAGCCTAGGGCACTTCCACTTATGGTCCTATAGCTTAGGGAAATTAAAATCAAAAAGACACAGCCACCCCAAAGTTTGGGACGCCTCTGTTTACAAGAACCTCGTTTACAGTACAAGTTCAATATCACAGAAAGTGAAAAATGGTTAAAGAACTTGTGGTACTTACGTACAATGCAGTATCACTCAGCAATGAAATCTATGTCATCAGGCCCATAGCAGCATAATGAGTGGATTCAGGTACGATGATTCTAACTGAAATAAGTCACACAGAAAAAGAAACATCATAAGATATCAGTAATACACGGAATGTAAACTTGGCTACACAGGGACTGAATTCCAAAACAGAACAGGGTCTCAAATTTAGAAAACCAACTTATGCTTGCTTAAGGGGAAAGGTGAGTTGGGGTGCTGCATAAAACCAGAGATTGAAATGAGCACAGATAAAGTTCCTTAAGCCAAATATGGACTAGACAAGAGCTACTCCTTGCTCAACGAAATGGACTCAACACCCCATATTAAACGCCTAAGAATGTACCTGACTAGTAAGTATCTTAAAACCTATGGATTGCTATGTCTCCAAAAGAGAATCAAGCGTGTGTACAGGGGCATAAACGCAGCAGTGATAGGATTGGAGAGGTTCGGTGAGCAAATGAAGACCCTTTGAAGTCATATTGCATGGTACCCATTCCACGGGTCTCAACTCTCCAGGTTTAAGGTATTCTTCCTTCAGCTAAAACATGCATGTGGAACCCAGAGTATGATCAACCATGTGAACGGGAGACGTGTTAAAATATGTATCAGTTTTCCTCCCCTGGTACTCGGGTGCAACATTCCAGACACTTTACTAACACTCTCCCCACTTGGAGAGTCAGCGCCTTTAACTTCCTGTTTGGCCCAGTTTGCCATTTCTGCGGAAGATGAACAGGAATAGGGAACACCAATGAGAGACTAGCTGGAGGTGTCTGGACGGGCAAATTTAACTCTCATTTCCCACCAGGAAGAGGAAATAACCAAAGGCTCAGCGTGCCGTGCCGGAACCAGATTAGGGCCTGAAGCCATCCTGCGGTGTTGCGGCCATCTCAAAAGAAAGCGAGTTGAAGAAAGGAGCTCAGGGGCACTGTAATTCACAAACCTGCAGAGTTATAAATGACAGCTATCGTCCAAAAATATACTGAAGTAAGGCTGCCAAGAGGACTTGAAAGCGGGGCAGAATTGCAGGAAACCGATTTCAGGAGGTAGACTGGAATTGCTTTGAAAGCATAGGAAAAGAGGCAGAACGTCCACAATGAAGCACTTGGCCAAAAAGGGCGTATGCGTTTTTTCCTGAATATATTCAGGAAAAAACGCATACGCCCTTTTTGGCCAACCAAGCAAGCTTGCAAAGGAAATCTGCACTACAATGAAGTCTCACTTCCCCCCGGTCAAAAGGGCCATCTGAAAAAAGTGTAAAATCCAGAAAGGCAGGACAGGCCATGGAGAACTGGGAGCCTTGTTATGCTGATGGGCGGGATGTAAATTGCCAACAGACACTCCGGGGAAGTGTATGGTGTTTCCTGAAACATCTAAAAAACAAAGCAACAGAGCCTAGGGCACTTCCACTTATGGTCCTATAGCTTAGGGAAATTAAAATCAAAAAGACACAGCCACCCCAAAGTTTGGGACGCCTCTGTTTACAAGAACCTCGTTTACAGTACAAGTTCAACATCGCAGAAAGTGAAAAATGGATAAAGAACATGTGGTATTTACTTACAAAGCAATATCACTCAGCAATGAAATCTATGTCATCAGGACCTTAGCAGCACAATGAGTGGATTCAGGTATGATGATTCTAACTGAAATAAGTCACACAGAAAAAGAAACATCATAAGATATCAGTAATACACGGAATGTAAACTTGGCTACACAGGAACTGAATTACAGAACAGAACAGGGTGTCAAATTTAGAAAACCAACTTATGCTTGCTTAAGGGGAAAGGTGAGTTGGGGTGCTGCATAAAACCAGAGATTGAAACGAGCACAGATAATGTTCCTTAAGCCAAATATGGAATAGACAAGAGCTACTCCTTGCTCAACGAAATGGACTCAACACCGCATATTAAACGCCTAAGAATGTACCTGACTAGTAAGTATCTTAAAACCTATGGATTGCTATGTCTCCGAAAGAGAATCAAGCATGTGTACAGGGGCATAAACGCAGCAGTGATAGGATTGGAGAGGTTCGGTGAGCAAATGAAGACCCTTTGAAGTCATATTGCATGGTACCCATTCCACGGGTTTCAACTACCCAGGTTTAAGGTATTCTTCCTTCAGCTAAAACATGCATGTGGAACCTAGAGTATGATCAACCATGTGATCGGGAGACGTGTTCAAATATGTCTCAGTTTTCGTATCCTGGTACTCGGGTGCAACATTCCAGACGCTTTACTAACACTCTCCTGACTTGGAGAGTCCGTCCCTTTAATCTCCTGTTTGGCCCAGTTTGCAATTTCTGCGGAAGATGAACAGGAATAGCGAGAACCAATGAGAGACTAGCTGGAGGTGTCTGGACGGGCAAATTTAACTCTCATTTCCCACCAGAAAGAGGAATTAACCAAAGGCTCAGCATGCCGTGCCGGAACCAGATTAGGGCCTGAAGCCATCCTGCGGTGTTGCGGCCAGCTCAAAAGAAAGGGAGTTGAAGAAAGGAGCTCAGGGGCACTGTAATTCACAAACCTGCAGAGTTATAAATGACAGCTATCGTCCAAAAATATACTGAAGTAAGGCTGCCAAGAGGACTTGAAAGCGGGGCAGAATTGCAGGAAACCGATTTCAGGAGGTAGACTGGAATTGCATTGAAAGCATAGGAAAAGCGGCAGAACGTCCACAATGATGCACTTGGCCAAAAAGGGCGTATGCGTTTTTTCCTGAATATATTCAGGAAAAAACGCATACGCCCTGTTTGGCCAACCAAGCAAGCTTGCAAAGGAAATCTGCACTACAATGAAGTCTCACTTCCCCCCGGTCAAAAGGGCCATCTGAAAAAAGTGTAAAATCCAGAAAGGCAGGACAGGCCATGGAGAACTGGGAGCCTTGTTATGCTGATGGGCGGGATGTAAATTGCCAACAGACACTCGGGAGAAGTGTATGGTGTTTCCTGAAACATCTAAAAAACAAAGCAACAGAGCCTAGGGCACTTCCACTTATGGTCCTAGAGCTTAGCGAAATTAAAATCAAAAAGACACAGCCACCCCAAAGTTTGGGACGCCTCTGTTTACAAGAACCTCGTTTACCATACAAGTTCAATATCACAGAAAGTGAAAAATGGATAAAGAACTTGTGGTACTTACGTACAATGCAGTATCACTCAGCAATGAAATCTATGTCATCAGGCCCGTAGCAGCATAATGAGTGGATTCAGGTATGATGATTCTAACTGAAATAAGTCACACAGAAAAAGAAACATCATAAGATATCAGTAATACACGGAATGTAAACTTGGCTACACAGGAACTGAATTACAGAACAGAACAGGGTCTCAAATTTAGAAAACCAACTTATGCTTGCTTAAGGGGAAAGGTGAGTTGGGGTGCTGCATAAAACCAGAGATTGAAATGAGCACAGATAAAGTTCCTTAAGCCAAATATGGAATAGACAAGAGCTACTCCTTGCTCAACGAAATGGACTCAACACCCCATATTAAACGCCTAAGAATGTACCTGACTAGTAAGTATCTTAAAACCTATGGATTGCTATGTCTCCGAAAGAGAATCAAGCATGTGTACAGGCGCATAAACGCAGCAGTGATAGGATTGGAGAGGTTCGGTGAACAAATGAAGACCCTTTGAAGTCATATTGCATGGTACCCATTCCACGGGTCTCAACTCTCCAGGTTTAAGGTATTCTTCCTTCAGCTAAAACATGCATGTGGAACCCAGAGTATGACCAACCGTGTGAATGGGAGACGTGTTCAAATATGTCTCAGTTTTCGTACCCTGGTACTCGGGTGCAACATTCCAGACGCTTTACTAACACTCTCCCGACTTGGAGAGTTAGTCCCTTTAACCTCCTGTTTGGCCCAGTTTGCAATTTCTGCGGAAGATGAACAGGAATAGCGAGAACCAATGAGAGACTAGCTGGAGGTGTCTGGACGGGCAAATTTAACTCTCATTTCCCACCAGGAAGAGGAAATAACCAAAGGCTCAGCGTGCCGTGCGGAACCAGATTAGGGCCTGAAGCCATCCTGCGGTGTTGCGGCCAGGTCACAAGAAAGCGAGTTGAAGAAAGGAGCTCAGGGGAACTGTAATTCACAAACCTGCAGAGTTATAAATGACAGCTATCGTCCAAAAATATACTGAAGTAAGGCTGCCAAGAGGATTTGAAAGCGGGGCAGAATTGCAGGAAACCGATTTCAGGAGGTAGACTGGAATTGCATTGAAAGCATAGGAAAAGAGGCAGAACGTCCACAATGATGCACTTGGCCAAAAAGGGCATATGCGTTTTTTCCTGAATATATTCAGGAAAAAACGCATACGCACTTTTTGGCCAACCAAGCAAGCTTGCAAAGGAAATCTGCACTACAATGAAGTCTCACTTCCCCCCGGTCAAAAGGGCCATCTGAAAAAAGTGTAAAATCCAGAAAGGGAGGACAGGCCATGGAGAACTGGGAGCCTTGTTATGCTGATGGACGGGATGTAAATTGCCAACAGACACTCGGGAGAAGTGTATGGTGTTTCCTGAAACATCTAAAAAACAAAGCAACAGAGCCTAGGGCACTTCCACTTATGGTCCTATAGCTTAGGGAAATTAAAATCAAAAAGACACAGCCACCCCAAAGTTTGGGACGCCTCTGTTTACAAGAACCTCGTTTACAGTACAAGTTCAACATAGCAGAAAGTGAAAAATGGATAAAGAACATGTGGTATTTACTTACAAAGCAATATCACTCAGCAATGAAATCTATGTCATCAGGCCCTGAGCAGCACAATGAGTGGATTCAGGTATGATGATTCTAACTGAAATAAGTCACACAGAAAAAGAAATATCATAAGATATCAGTAATACACGGAATGTAAACTTGGCTACACAGGAACTGAATTACAGAACAGAACAGCGTCTCAAATTTAGAAAACCAAATTATGCTTGCTTAAGGGGAAAGGTGAGTTGGGGTGCTGCATAAAACCAGAGATTGAAATGAGCACAGATAAAGTTCCTTAAGCCAAATATGGAATAGACAAGAGCTACTCCTTGCTCAACGAAATGGACTCAACACCCCATATTAAACGCCTAAGAATGTACCTGACTAGTAAGTATCTTAAAACCTATGGATTGCTATGTCTCCGAAAGAGAATCAAGCATGTGTACAGGCGCATAAACGCAGCAGTGATAGGATTGGAGAGGTTCGGTGAACAAATGAAGACCCTTTGAAGTCATATTGCATGGTACCCATTCCACGGGTCTCAACTCTCCAGGTTTAAGGTATTCTTCCTTCAGCTAAAACATGCATGTGGAACCCAGAGTATGATCAACCGTGTGAACGGGAGACGTGTTCAAATATGTCTGAGTTTTCCTCCCCTGGTACTCGGGTGCAACATTCCAGACGCTTTACTAACACTCTCCCCACTTGGAGAGTCAGCGCCTTTAACCTCCTGTTTGTCCCAGTTTGCAATTTCTGCGGAAAATGAACAGGAATAGGGAGAACCAATGAGAGACTAGCTGGAGGTGTCTGGACGGGCAAATTTAACTCTCATTTCCCACCAGGAAGAGGAAATAACCAAAGGCTCAACGTGCCGTGCCGGAACCAGACTAGGGCCTGAAGCCATCCTGCGGTGTTGCGGCCAGGTCACAAGAAAGCGAGTTGAAGAAAGGAGCTCAGGGGCACTGTAATTCACAAACCTGCAGAGTTATAAATGACAGCTATCGTCCAAAAATATACTGAAGTAAGGCTGCCAAGAGGACTTGAAAGCGGGGCAGAATTGCAGGAAACCGATTTCAGGAGGTAGACTGGAATTGCTTTGAAAGCATAGGAAAAGAGGCAGAACGTCCACAATGATGCACTTGGCCAAAAAGGGCGTATGCGTTTTTTCCTGAATATATTCAGGAAAAAACGCATACGCCCTTTTTGGCCAACCAAGCAAGCTTGCAAAGGAAATCTGCACTACAATGAAGTCTCACTTCCCCCCGGTCAAAAGGGCCATCTGAAAAAAGTGTAAAATCCAGAAAGGCAGGACAGGCCATGGAGAACTGGGAGCCTTGTTATGCTGATGGGCGGGATGTAAATTGCCAACAGACACTCGGGAGAAGTGTATGGTGTTTCCTGAAACATCTAAAAAACAAAGCAACAGAGCCTAGGGCACTTCCACTTATGGTCCTATAGCTTAGGGAAATTAAAATCAAAAAGACACAGCCACCCCAAAGTTTGGGACGCCTCTGTTTACAAGAACCTCGTTTACAGTACAAGTTCAATATCACAGAAAGTGAAAAATGGTTAAAGAACTTGTGGTACTTACGTACAATGCAGTATCACTCAGCAATGAAATCTATGTCATCAGGCCCATAGCAGCATAATGAGTGGATTCAGGTACGATGATTCTAACTGAAATAAGTCACACAGAAAAAGAAACATCATAAGATATCAGTAATACACGGAATGTAAACTTGGCTACACAGGGACTGAATTCCAAAACAGAACAGGGTCTCAAATTTAGAAAACCAACTTATGCTTGCTTAAGGGGAAAGGTGAGTTGGGGTGCTGCATAAAACCAGAGATTGAAATGAGCACAGATAAAGTTCCTTAAGCCAAATATGGACTAGACAAGAGCTACTCCTTGCTCAACGAAATGGACTCAACACCCCATATTAAACGCCTAAGAATGTACCTGACTAGTAAGTATCTTAAAACCTATGGATTGCTATGTCTCCAAAAGAGAATCAAGCGTGTGTACAGGGGCATAAACGCAGCAGTGATAGGATTGGAGAGGTTCGGTGAGCAAATGAAGACCCTTTGAAGTCATATTGCATGGTACCCATTCCACGGGTCTCAACTCTCCAGGTTTAAGGTATTCTTCCTTCAGCTAAAACATGCATGTGGAACCCAGAGTATGATCAACCATGTGAACGGGAGACGTGTTAAAATATGTATCAGTTTTCCTCCCCTGGTACTCGGGTGCAACATTCCAGACACTTTACTAACACTCTCCCCACTTGGAGAGTCAGCGCCTTTAACTTCCTGTTTGGCCCAGTTTGCCATTTCTGCGGAAGATGAACAGGAATAGGGAACACCAATGAGAGACTAGCTGGAGGTGTCTGGACGGGCAAATTTAACTCTCATTTCCCACCAGGAAGAGGAAATAACCAAAGGCTCAGCGTGCCGTGCCGGAACCAGATTAGGGCCTGAAGCCATCCTGCGGTGTTGCGGCCATCTCAAAAGAAAGCGAGTTGAAGAAAGGAGCTCAGGGGCACTGTAATTCACAAACCTGCAGAGTTATAAATGACAGCTATCGTCCAAAAATATACTGAAGTAAGGCTGCCAAGAGGACTTGAAAGCGGGGCAGAATTGCAGGAAACCGATTTCAGGAGGTAGACTGGAATTGCTTTGAAAGCATAGGAAAAGAGGCAGAACGTCCACAATGAAGCACTTGGCCAAAAAGGGCGTATGCGTTTTTTCCTGAATATATTCAGGAAAAAACGCATACGCCCTTTTTGGCCAACCAAGCAAGCTTGCAAAGGAAATCTGCACTACAATGAAGTCTCACTTCCCCCCGGTCAAAAGGGCCATCTGAAAAAAGTGTAAAATCCAGAAAGGCAGGACAGGCCATGGAGAACTGGGAGCCTTGTTATGCTGATGGGCGGGATGTAAATTGCCAACAGACACTCCGGGGAAGTGTATGGTGTTTCCTGAAACATCTAAAAAACAAAGCAACAGAGCCTAGGGCACTTCCACTTATGGTCCTATAGCTTAGGGAAATTAAAATCAAAAAGACACAGCCACCCCAAAGTTTGGGACGCCTCTGTTTACAAGAACCTCGTTTACAGTACAAGTTCAACATCGCAGAAAGTGAAAAATGGATAAAGAACATGTGGTATTTACTTACAAAGCAATATCACTCAGCAATGAAATCTATGTCATCAGGACCTTAGCAGCACAATGAGTGGATTCAGGTATGATGATTCTAACTGAAATAAGTCACACAGAAAAAGAAACATCATAAGATATCAGTAATACACGGAATGTAAACTTGGCTACACAGGAACTGAATTACAGAACAGAACAGGGTGTCAAATTTAGAAAACCAACTTATGCTTGCTTAAGGGGAAAGGTGAGTTGGGGTGCTGCATAAAACCAGAGATTGAAACGAGCACAGATAATGTTCCTTAAGCCAAATATGGAATAGACAAGAGCTACTCCTTGCTCAACGAAATGGACTCAACACCGCATATTAAACGCCTAAGAATGTACCTGACTAGTAAGTATCTTAAAACCTATGGATTGCTATGTCTCCGAAAGAGAATCAAGCATGTGTACAGGGGCATAAACGCAGCAGTGATAGGATTGGAGAGGTTCGGTGAGCAAATGAAGACCCTTTGAAGTCATATTGCATGGTACCCATTCCACGGGTTTCAACTACCCAGGTTTAAGGTATTCTTCCTTCAGCTAAAACATGCATGTGGAACCTAGAGTATGATCAACCATGTGATCGGGAGACGTGTTCAAATATGTCTCAGTTTTCGTATCCTGGTACTCGGGTGCAACATTCCAGACGCTTTACTAACACTCTCCTGACTTGGAGAGTCCGTCCCTTTAATCTCCTGTTTGGCCCAGTTTGCAATTTCTGCGGAAGATGAACAGGAATAGCGAGAACCAATGAGAGACTAGCTGGAGGTGTCTGGACGGGCAAATTTAACTCTCATTTCCCACCAGAAAGAGGAATTAACCAAAGGCTCAGCATGCCGTGCCGGAACCAGATTAGGGCCTGAAGCCATCCTGCGGTGTTGCGGCCAGCTCAAAAGAAAGGGAGTTGAAGAAAGGAGCTCAGGGGCACTGTAATTCACAAACCTGCAGAGTTATAAATGACAGCTATCGTCCAAAAATATACTGAAGTAAGGCTGCCAAGAGGACTTGAAAGCGGGGCAGAATTGCAGGAAACCGATTTCAGGAGGTAGACTGGAATTGCATTGAAAGCATAGGAAAAGCGGCAGAACGTCCACAATGATGCACTTGGCCAAAAAGGGCGTATGCGTTTTTTCCTGAATATATTCAGGAAAAAACGCATACGCCCTGTTTGGCCAACCAAGCAAGCTTGCAAAGGAAATCTGCACTACAATGAAGTCTCACTTCCCCCCGGTCAAAAGGGCCATCTGAAAAAAGTGTAAAATCCAGAAAGGCAGGACAGGCCATGGAGAACTGGGAGCCTTGTTATGCTGATGGGCGGGATGTAAATTGCCAACAGACACTCGGGAGAAGTGTATGGTGTTTCCTGAAACATCTAAAAAACAAAGCAACAGAGCCTAGGGCACTTCCACTTATGGTCCTAGAGCTTAGCGAAATTAAAATCAAAAAGACACAGCCACCCCAAAGTTTGGGACGCCTCTGTTTACAAGAACCTCGTTTACCATACAAGTTCAATATCACAGAAAGTGAAAAATGGATAAAGAACTTGTGGTACTTACGTACAATGCAGTATCACTCAGCAATGAAATCTATGTCATCAGGCCCGTAGCAGCATAATGAGTGGATTCAGGTACGATGATTCTCACTGAAATAAGTCACACAGAAAAAGAAACATCATGAGATATCACTAATACACGGAATGTAAACTTGGCTACACAGGAACTGAATTACAGAACAGAACAGTGTCTCAAATTTAGAAAACCAACTTATGCTTGCTTAAGGGGAAAGGTGAGTTGGGGTGCTGCATAAAACCAGAGATTGAAACGAGCACAGATAAAGTTCCTTAAGCCAAATATGGAATAGACAAGAGCTACTCCTTGCTCAACAAAATGGACTCAACACCGCATATTAAACGCCTAAGAATGTACCTGACTAGTAAGTATCTTAAAACCTATGGATTGCTATGTCTCCGAAAGAGAATCAAGCATGTGTACAGGGGCATAAACGCAGCAGTGATAGGATTGGAGAGGTTCGGTGAGCAAATGAAGACCCTTTGAAGTCATATTGCATGGTACCCATTCCACGGGTTTCAACTACCCAGGTTTAAGGTATTCTTCCTTCAGCTAAAACATGCATGTGGAACCTAGAGTATGATCAACCATGTGATCGGGAGACGTGTTCAAATATGTCTCAGTTTTCGTACCCTGGTACTCGGGTGCAACATTCCAGACGCTTTACTAACACTCTCCCGACTTGGAGAGTCCGTCCCTTTAATCTCCTGTTTGGCCCATTTTGCAATTTCTGCGGAAGATGAACAGGAATAGCGAGAACCAATGAGAGACTAGCTGGAGGTGTCTGGACGGGCAAATTTAACTCTCATTTCCCACCAGGAAGAGGAATTAACCAAAGGCTCAGCGTGCCGTGCCGGAACCAGATTAGGGCCTGAAGCCATCCTGCGGTGTTGCGGCCAGGTCACAAGAAAGCGAGTTGAAGAAAGGAGCTCAGGGGCACTGTAATTCACAAACCTGCAGAGTTATAAATGACAGCTATCGTCCAAAAATATACTGAAGTAAGGCTGCCAAGAGGACTCGAAAGCGGGGCAGAATTGCAGGAAACCGATTTCAGGAGGTAGACTGGAATTGCATTGAAAGCATAGGAAAAGAGGCAGAACGTCCACAATGATGCATTTGGCCAAAAAGGGCGTATGCGTTTTTTCCTGAATATATTCAGGAAAAAACGCATACGCCCTTTTTGGCCAACCAAGCAAGCTTGCAAAGGAAATCTGCACTACAATGAAGTCTCACTTCCCCCCGGTCAAAAGGGCCATCTGAAAAAAGTGTAAAATCCAGAAAGGCAGGACAGGCCATGGAGAACTGGGAACCTTGTTATGCTGATGGGCGGGATGTAAATTGCCAACAGACACTCGGGAGAAGTGTATGGTGTTTCCTGAAACATCTAAAAAACAAAGCAACAGAGCCTAGGGCACTTCCACTTATGGTCCTATAGCTTAGGGAAATTAAAATCAAAAAGACACAGCCACCCCAAAGTTTGGGACGCCTCTGTTTACAAGAACCTCGTTTACAGTACAAGTTCAACATCGCAGAAAGTGAAAAATGGATAAAGAAGGTGTGGTATTTACTTACAAAGCAATATCACTCAGCAATGAAATCTATGTCATCAGGCCCTTAGCAGCACAATGAGTGGATTCAGGTATGATGATTCTAACTGAAATAAGTCACACAGAAAAAGAAACATCATAAGATATCAGTAATACACGGAATGTAAACTTGGCTACACAGGAACTGAATTACAGAACAGAACAGGGTCTCAAATTTAGAAAACCAACTTATGCTTGCTTAAGGGTAAAGGTGAGTTGGGGTGCTGCATAAAACCAGAGATTGAAACGAGCACAGATAAAGTTCCTTAAGCCAAATATGGAATAGACAAGAGCTACTCCTTGCTCAACGAAATGGACTCAACACCGCATATTAAACGCCTAAGAATGTACCTGACTAGTAAGTATCTTAAAACCTATGGATTGCTATGTCTCCGAAAGAGAATCAAGCATGAGTACAGGGGCATAAACACAGCAGTGATAGGATTGGAGAGGTTCGGTGAGCAAATGAAGACCCTTTGAAGTCATATTGCATGGTACCCATTCCACGGGTTTCAACTACCCAGGTTTAAGGTATTCTTCCTTCAGCTAAAACATGCATGTGGAACCTAGAGTATGATCAACCATGTGATCGGGAGACGTGTTCAAATATGTCTCAGTTTTCGTACCCTGGTACTCGGGTGCAACATTCCAGACGCTTTACTAACACTCTCCCCATTTGGAGAGTCAGCGCCTTTAACCTCCTGTTTGGCCCAGTTTGCAATTTCTGCGGAAGATGAACAGGAATAGGGAACACCAATGAGAGACTAGCTGGAGGTGTCTGGACGGGCAAATTTAACTCTCATTTCCCACCAGGAAGAGGAAATAACCAAAGGCTCAGCGTGCCGGGCCGGAACCAGATTAGGGCCTGAAGCCATCCTGCGGTGTTGCGGCCAGCTCAAAAGAAAGCGAGTTGAAGAAAGGAGCTCAGGGGCACTGTAATTCACAAACCTGCAGAGTTATAAATGACAGCTATCGTCCAAAAATATACTGAAGTAAGGCTGCCAAGAGGACTTGAAAGCGGGGCAGAATTGCAGGAAACCGATTTCAGGAGGTAGACTGGAATTGCATTGAAAGCATAGGAAAAGAGGCAGAACGTCCACAATGATGCACTTGGCCAAAAAGGGCGTATGCGTTTTTTCCTGAATATATTCAGGAAAAAACGCATACGCCCTTTTTGGCCAACCAAGCAAGCTTGCAAAGGAAATCTGCACTACAATGAAGTCTCACTTCCCCCCGGTCAAAAGGGCCATCTGAAAAAAGTGTAAAATCCAGAAAGGCAGGACAGGCCATGGAGAACTGGGAGCCTTGTTATGCTGATGGGCGGGATGTAAATTGCCAACAGACACTCGGGAGAAGTGTATGGTGTTTCCTGAAACATCTAAAAAACAAAGCAACAGAGCCTAGGGCACTTCCACTTATGGTCCTTTAGCTTAGGGAAATTAAAATCAAAAAGACACAGCCACCCCAAAGTTTGGGACGCCTCTGTTTACAAGAACCTCGTTTACAGTACAAGTTCAACATCGCAGAAAGTGAAAAATGGATAAAGAAGGTGTGGTATTTACTTACAAAGCAATATCACTCAGCAATGAAATCTATGTCATCAGGCCCTTAGCAGCACAATGAGTGGATTCAGGTATGATGATTCTAACTGAAATAAGTCACACAGAAAAAGAAACATCATAAGATATCAGTAATACACGGAATGTAAACTTGGCTACACAGGAACTGAATTACAGAACAGAACAGGGTCTCAAATTTAGAAAACCAACTTATGCTTGCTTAAGGGGAAAGGTGAGTTGGGGTGCTGCATAAAACCAGAGATTGAAACGAGCACAGATAAAGTTCCTTAAGCCACATATGGAATAGACAAGAGCTACTCCTTGCTCAACGAAATGGACTCAACACCGCATATTAAACGCCTAAGAATGTACCTGACTAGTAAGTATCTTAAAACCTATGGATTGCTATGTCTCCGAAAGAGAATCAAGCATGTGTACAGGCGCATAAACGCAGCAGTGATAGGATTGGAGAGGATCGGTGAACAAATGAAGACCCTTTGAAGTCATATTGCATGGTACCCATTCCACGGGTCTCAACTCTCCAGGTTTAAGGTATTCTTCCTTCAGCTAAAACATGCATGTGGAACCCAGAGTATGATCAACCGTGTGAACGGGAGACGTGTTCAAATATGTCTCAGTTTTCGTACCCTGGTACTCGGGTGCAACATTCCAGACGCTTTACTAACACTCTCCCGACTTGGAGAGTCCGTCCCTTTAATCTCCTGTTTGGCCCAGGTTGCAATTTCTGCGGAAGATGAACAGGAATAGCGAGAACCAATGAGAGACTAGCTGGAGGTGTCTGGACGGGCAAATTTAACTCTAATTTCCCACCAGGAAGAGGAATTAACCAAAGGCTCAGCGTGCCGTGAAGGAATCAGATTAGGGCCTGAAGCCATCCTGCGGTGTTGCGGCCAGGTCACAAGAAAGCGAGTTGAAGAAAGGAGCTCAGGGGCACTGTAATTCACAAACCTGCAGAGTTATAAATGACAGCTATCGTCCAAAAATATACTGAAGTAAGGCTGCCAAGAGGACTCGAAAGCGGGGCAGAATTGCAGGAAACCGATTTCAGGAGGTAGACTGGAATTGCATTGAAAGCATAGGAAAAGAGGCAGAACGTCCACAATGATGCACTTGGCCAAAAAGGGCGTATGCGTTTTTTCCTGAATATATTCAGGAAAAAACGCATACGCCCTTTTTGGCCAACCAAGCAAGCTTGCAAAGGAAATCTGCACTACAATGAAGTCTCACTTCCCCCCGGTCAAAAGGGCCATCTGAAAAAAGTGTAAAATCCAGAAAGGCAGGACAGGCCATGGAGAACTGGGAGCCTTGTTATGCTGATGGGCGGGATGTAAATTGCCAACAGACACTCGGGAGAAGTGTATGGTGTTTCCTGAAACATCTAAACAACAAAGCAACAGAGCCTAGGGCACTTCCACTTATGGTCCTATAGCTTAGGGAAATTAAAATCAAAAAGACACAGCCACCCCAAAGTTTGGGACGCCTCTGTTTACAAGAACCTCGTTTACAGTACAAGTTCAACATCGCAGAAAGTGAAAAATGGATAAAGAAGGTGTGGTATTTACTTACAAAGCAATATCACTCAGCAATGAAATCTATGTCATCAGGCCCTTAGCAGCACAATGAGTGGATTCAGGTATGATGATTCTAACTGAAATAAGTCACACAGAAAAAGAAACATCATAAGATATCAGTAATACACGGAATGTAAACTTGGCTACACAGGAACTGAATTACAGAACAGAACAGGGTCTCAAATTTAGAAAACCAACTTATGCTTGCTTAAGGGTAAAGGTGAGTTGGGGTGCTGCATAAAACCAGAGATTGAAACGAGCACAGATAAAGTTCCTTAAGCCAAATATGGACTAGACAAGAGCTACTCCTTGCTCAACGAAATGGACTCAACACCGCATATTAAACGCCTAAGAATGTACCTGACTAGTAAGTATCTTAAAACCTATGGATTGCTATGTCTCCGAAAGAGAATCAAGCATGTGTACAGGGGCATAAACGCAGCAGTGATAGGATTGGAGAGGTTCGGTGAGCAAATGAAGACCCTTTGAAGTCATATTGCATGGTACCCATTCCACGGGTTTCAACTACCCAGGTTTAAGGTATTCTTCCTTCAGCTAAAACATGCATGTGGAACCTAGAGTATGATCAACCATGTGATCGGGAGACGTGTTCAAATATGTCTCAGTTTTCGTATCCTGGTACTCGGGTGCAACATTCCAGACGCTTTACTAACACTCTCCTGACTTGGAGAGTCCGTCCCTTTAATCTCCTGTTTGGCCCAGTTTGCAATTTCTGCGGAAGATGAACAGGAATAGCGAGAACCGATGAGAGACTAGCTGGAGGTGTCTGGACGGGCAAATTTAACTCTCATTTCCCACCAGAAAGAGGAATTAACCAAAGGCTCAGCATGCCGTGCCGGAACCAGATTAGGGCCTGAAGCCATCCTGCGGTGTTGCGGCCAGCTCAAAAGAAAGCGAGTTGAAGAAAGGAGCTCAGGGGCACTGTAATTCACAAACCTGCAGAGTTATAAATGACAGCTATCGTCCAAAAATATACTGAAGTAAGGCTGCCAAGAGGACTTGAAAGCGGGGCACAATTGCAGGAAACCGATTTCAGGAGGTAGACTGGAATTGCATTGAAAGCATAGGAAAAGAGGCAGAACGTCCACAATGATGCACTTGGCCAAAAAGGGCGTATGCGTTTTTTCCTGAATATATTCAGGAAAAAACGCATACGCCCTTTTTGGCCAACCAAGCAAGCTTGCAAAGGAAATCTGCACTACAATGAAGTCTCACTTCCCCCCGGTCAAAAGGGCCATCTGAAAAAAGTGTAAAATCCAGAAAGGCAGGACAGGCCATGGAGAACTGGGAACCTTGTTATGCTGATGGGCGGGATGTAAATTGCCAACAGACACTCGGGAGAAGTGTATGGTGTTTCCTGAAACATCTAAAAAACAAAGCAACAGAGCCTAGGGCACTTCCACTTATGGTCCTATAGCTTAGGGAAATTAAAATCAAAAAGACACAGCCACCCCAAAGTTTGGGACGCCTCTGTTTACAAGAACCTCGTTTACCGTACAAGTTCAATATCACAGAAAGTGAAAAATGGATAAAGAACTTGTGGTACTTACGTACAATGCAGTATCACTCAGCAATGAAATCTATGTCATCAGGCCCGTAGCAGCATAATGAGTGGATTCAGGTACGATGATTCTCACTGAAATAAGTCACACAGAAAAAGAAACATCATAAGATATCACTAATACACGGAATGTAAACTTGGCTACACAGGAACTGAATTCCAAAACAGAACAGGGTCTCAAATTTAGAAAACCAACTTATGCTTGCTTAAGGGGAAAGGTGAGTTGGGGAGCTGCATAAAACCAGAGATTGAAATGAGCACAGATAAAGTTCCTTAAGCCAAATATGGACTAGACAAGAGCTACTCCTTGCTCAACGAAATGGACTCAACACCCCATATTAAACGCCTAAGAATGTACCTGACTAGTAAGTATCTTAAAACCTATGGATTGCTATGTCTCCAATAGAGAATCAAGCGTGTGTACAGGGGCATAAACGCAGCAGTGATAGGATTGGAGAGGTTCGGTGAGCAAATGAAGACCCTTTGAAGTCATATTGCATGGTACCCATTCCACGGGTCTCAACTCTCCAGGTTTAAGGTATTCTTCCTTCAGCTAAAACATGCATGTGGAACCCAGAGTATGATCAACCATGTGAACGGGAGACGTGTTCAAATATGTCTCAGTTTTCCTCCCCTGGTACTCGGGTGCAACATTCCAGACGCTTTACTAACACTCTCCCCACTTGGAGAGTCAGCGCCTTTAACTTCCTGTTTGGCCCAGTTTCCCATTTCTGCGGAAGATGAACAGGAATAGGGAACACCAATGAGAGACTAGCTGGAGGTGTCTGGACGGGCAAATTTAACTCTCATTTCCCACCAGGAAGAGGAAATAACCAAAGGCTCAGCGTGCCGTGCCGGAACCAGATTAGGGCCTGAAGCCATCCTGCGGTGTTGCGGCCATCTCAAAAGAAAGCGAGTTGAAGAAAGGAGCTCAGGGGCACTGTAATTCACAAACCTGCAGAGTTATAAATGACAGCTATCGTCCAAAAATATACTGAAGTAAGGCTGCCAAGAGGACTTGAAAGCGGGGCAGAATTGCAGGAAACCGATTTCAGGAGGTAGACTGGAATTGCTTTGAAAGCATAGGAAAAGAGGCAGAACGTCCACAATGAAGCACTTGGCCAAAAAGGGCGTATGCGTTTTTTCCTGAATATATTCAGGAAAAAACGCATACGCCCTTTTTGGCCAACCAAGCAAGCTTGCAAAGGAAATCTGCACTACAATGAAGTCTCACTTCCCCCCGGTCAAAAGGGCCATCTGAAAAAAGTGTAAAATCCAGAAAGGCAGGACAGGCCATGGAGAACTGGGAGCCTTGTTATGCTGATGGGCGGGATGTAAATTGCCAACAGACACTCGGGAGAAGTGTATGGTGTTTCCTGAAACGTCTAAAAAACAAAGCAACAGAGCCTAGGGCACTTCCACTTATGGTCCTATAGCTTAGGGAAATTAAAATCAAAAAGACACAGCCACCCCAAGGTTTGGGACGCCTCTGTTTACAAGAACCTCGTTTACAGTACAAGTTCAACATCGCAGAAAGTGAAAAATGGATAAAGAACATGTGGTATTTACTTACAAAGCAATATCACTCAGCAATGAAATCTATGTCATCAGGCCCTTAGCAGCACAATGAGTGGATTCAGGTATGATGATTCTAACTGAAATAAGTCACACAGAAAAAGAAACATCATAAGATATCAGTAATACACGGAATGTAAACTTGGCTACACAGGAACTGAATTACAGAACAGAACAGGGTGTCAAATTTAGAAAACCAACTTATGCTTGCTTAAGGGTAAAGGTGAGTTGGGGTGCTGCATAAAACCAGAGATTGAAACGAGCACAGATAAAGTTCCTTAAGCCAAATATGGAATAGACAAGAGCTACTCCTTGCTCAACGAAATGGACTCAACACCGCATATTAAACGCCTAAGAATGTACCTGACTAGTAAGTATCTTAAAACCTATGGATTGCTATGTCTCCGAAAGAGAATCAAGCATGTGTACAGGGGCATAAACGCAGCAGTGATAGGATTGGAGAGGTTCGGTGAGCAAATGAAAACCCTTTGAAGTCATATTGCATGGTACCCATTCCACGGGTTTCAACTACCCAGGTTTAAGGTATTCTTCCTTCAGCTAAAACATGCATGTGGAACCTAGAGTATGATCAACCATGTGATCGGGAGACGTGTTCAAATATGTCTCAGTTTTCGTACCCTGGTACTCGGGTGCAACATTCCAGACGCTTTACTAACACTCTCCCGACTTGGAGAGTCCGTCCCTTTAATCTCCTGTTTGGCCCAGTTTGCAATTTCTGCGGAAGATGAACAGGCATAGCGAGAACCAATGAGAGACTAGCTGGAGGTGTCTGGACGGGCAAATTTAACTCTCATTTCCCACCAGGAAGAGGAAATAACCAAAGGCTCAGCGTGCCGTGCCGGAACCAGATTAGGGCCTGAAGCCATCCTGCGGTGTTGCGGCCAGGTCACAAGAAAGCGAGTTGAAGAAAGGAGCTCAGGGGCACTGTAATTCACAAACCTGCAGAGTTATAAATGACAGCTATCGTCCAAAAATATACTGAAGTAAGGCTGCCAAGAGGACTCGAAAGCGGGGCAGAATTGCAGGAAACCGATTTCAGGAGGTAGACTGGAATTGCATTGAAAGCATAGGAAAAGAGGCAGAACGTCCACAATGATGCATTTGGCCAAAAAGTGCGTATGCGTTTTTTCCTGAATATATTCAGGAAAAAACGCATACGCCCTTTTTGGCCAACCAAGCAAGCTTGCAAAGGAAATCTGCACTACAATGAAGTCTTACTTCCCCCCGGTCAAAAGGGCCATCTGAAAAAAGTGTAAAATCCAGAAAGGCAGGACAGGCCATGGAGAACTGGGAACCTTGTTATGCTGATGGGCGGGATGTAAATTGCCAACAGACACTCGGGAGAAGTGTATGGTGTTTCCTGAAACATCTAAAAAACAAAGCAACAGAGCCTAGGGCACTTCCACTTATGGTCCTATAGCTTAGGGAAATTAAAATCAAAAAGACACAGCCACCCCAAAGTTTGGGACGCCTCTGTTTACAAGAACCTCGTTTACAGTACAAGTTCAACATCGCAGAAAGTGAAAAATGGATAAAGAACGTGTGGTATTTACTTACAAAGCAATATCACTCAGCAATGAAATCTATGTCATCAGGCCCTTAGCAGCACAATGAGTGGATTCAGGTATGATGATTCTAACTGAAATAAGTCACACAGAAAAAGAAACATCATAAGATATCACTAATACACGGAATGTAAACTTGGCTACACAGGAACTGAATTCCAAAACAGAACAGGGTCTCAAATTTAGAAAACCAACTTATGCTTGCTTAAGGGGAAACGTGAGTTGGGGAGCTGCATAAAACCAGAGATTGAAATGAGCACAGATAAAGTTCCTTAAGCCAAATATGGACTAGACAAGAGCTACTCCTTGCTCAACGAAATGGACTCAACACCCCATATTAAACGCCTAAGAATGTACCTGACTAGTAAGTATCTTAAAACCTATGGATTGCTATGTCTCCAAAAGAGAATCAAGCGTGTGTACAGGGGCATAAACGCAGCAGTGATAGGATTGGAGAGGTTCGGTGAGCAAATGAAGACCCTTTGAAGTCATATTGCATGGTACCCATTCCACGGGTCTCAACTCTCCAGGTTTAAGGTATTCTTCCTTCAGCTAAAACATGCATGTGGAACCCAGAGTATGATCAACCATGTGAACGGGAGACGTGTTCAAATATGTCTCAGTTTTCCTCCCCTGGTACTCGGGTGCAACATTCCAGACGCTTTACTAACACTCTCCCCACTTGGAGAGTCAGCGCCTTTAACCTCCTGTTTGGCCCAGTTTGCAATTTCTGCGGAAGATGAACAGGAATAGGGAGAACCAATGAGAGACTAGCTGGAGGTGTCTGGACGGGCAAATTTAACTCTCATTTCCCACCAGGAAGAGGAAATAACCAAAGGCTCAGCGTGCCGTGCCGGAACCAGATTAGGGCCTGAAGCCATCCTGCGGTGTTGCGGCCAGGTCACAAGAAAGCGAGTTGAAGAAAGGAGCTCAGGGGCACTGTAATTCACAAACCTGCAGAGTTATAAATGACAGCTATCGTCCAAAAATATACTGAAGTAAGGCTGCCAAGAGGACTCGAAAGCGGGGCAGAATTGCAGGAAACCGATTTCAGGAGGTAGACTGGAATTGCATTGAAAGCATAGGAAAAGAGGCAGAACGTCCACAATGATGCACTTGGCCAAAAAGGGCGTATGCGTTTTTTCCTGAATATATTCAGGAAAAAACGCATACGCCCTTTTTGGCCAACCAAGCAAGCTTGCAAAGGAAATCTGCACTACAATGAAGTCTCACTTCCCCCCGGTCAAAAGGGCCATCTGAAAAAAGTGTAAAATCCAGAAAGGCAGGACAGGCCATGGAGAACTGGGAGCCTTGTTATGCTGATGGGCGGGATGTAAATTGCCAACAGACACTCGGGAGAAGTGTATGGTGTTTCCTGAAACATCTAAAAAACAAAGCAACAGAGCCTAGGGCACTTCCACTTATGGTCCTATAGCTTAGGGAAATTAAAATCAAAAAGACACAGCCACCCCAAAGTTTGGGACGCCTCTGTTTACAAGAACCTCGTTTACAGTACAAGTTCAACATCGCAGAAAGTGAAAAATGGATAAAGAAGGTGTGGTATTTACTTACAAAGCAATATCACTCAGCAATGAAATCTATGTCATCAGGCCCTTAGCAGCACAATGAGTGGATTCAGGTATGATGATTCTAACTGAAATAAGTCACACAGAAAAAGAAACATCATAAGATATCAGTAATACACGGAATGTAAACTTGGCTACACAGGAACTGAATTACAGAACAGAACAGGGTCTCAAATTTAGAAAACCAACTTATGCTTGCTTAAGGGTAAAGGTGAGTTGGGGTGCTGCATAAAACCAGAGATTGAAACGAGCACAGATAAAGTTCCTTAAGCCAAATATGGACTAGACAAGAGCTACTCCTTGCTCAACGAAATGGACTCAACACCGCATATTAAACGCCTAAGAATGTACCTGACTAGTAAGTATCTTAAAACCTATGGATTGCTATGTCTCCGAAAGAGAATCAAGCATGTGTACAGGGGCATAAACACAGCAGTGATAGGATTGGAGAGGTTCGGTGAGCAAATGAAGACCCTTTGAAGTCATATTGCATGGTACCCATTCCACGGGTTTCAACTACCCAGGTTTAAGGTATTCTTCCTTCAGCTAAAACATGCATGTGGAACCTAGAGTATGATCAACCATGTGATCGGGAGACGTGTTCAAATATGTCTCAGTTTTCGTACCCTGGTACTCGGGTGCAACATTCCAGACGCTTTACTAACACTCTCCCGACTTGGAGAGTCAGTCCCTTTAACCTCCTGTTTGGCCCAGTTTGCAATTTCTGCGGAAGATGAACAGGAATAGGGAGAACCAATGAGAGACTAGCTGGAGGTGTCTGGACGGGCAAATTTAACTCTCATTTCCCACCAAGAAGAGGAAATAACCAAAGGCTCAGCGTGCCGTGCCGGAACCAGATTAGGGCCTGAAGCCATCCTGCGGTGTTGCGGCCAGGTCACAAGAAAGCGAGTTGAAGAAAGGAGCTCAGGGGCACTGTAATTCACAAACCTGCAGAGTTATAAATGACAGCTATCGTCCAAAAATATACTGAAGTAAGGCTGCCAAGAGGACTTGAAAGCGGGGCAGAATTGCAGGAAACCGATTTCAGGAGGTAGACTGGAATTGCATTGAAAGCATAGGAAAAGAGGCAGAACGTCCACAATGATGCACTTGGCCAAAAAGGGCGTATGCGTTTTTTCCTGAATATATTCAGGAAAAAACGCATACGCCCTTTTTGGCCAACCAAGCAAGCTTGCAAAGGAAATCTGCACTACAATGACGTCTCACTTCCCCCCGGTCAAAAGGGCCATCTGAAAAAAGTGTAAAATCCAGAAAGGCAGGACAGGTCATGGAGAACTGGGAGCCTTGTTATGCTGATGGGCGGGATGTAAATTGCCAACAGCCACTCGGGAGAAGTGTATGGTTTTTCCTGAAACATCTAAAAAACAAAGCAACAGAGCCTAGGGCACTTCCACTTATGGTCCTATAGCTTAGGGAAATTAAAATCAAAAAGACACAGCCACCCCAAAGTTTGGGACGCCTCTGTTTACAAGAACCTCGTTTACAGTACAAGTTCAACATCGCAGAAAGTGAAAAATGGATAAAGAAGGTGTGGTATTTACTTACAAAGCAATATCACTCAGCAATGAAATCTATGTCGTCAGGCCCTTAGCAGCACAATGAGTGGATTCAGGTATGATGATTCTAACTGAAATAAGTCACACAGAAAAAGAAACATCATAAGATATCAGTAATACACGGAATGTAAACTTGGTTACACAGGAACTGAATTACAGAACAGAACAGGGTCTCAAATTTAGAAAACCAACTTATGCTTGCTTAAGGGGAAAGGTGAGTTGGGGTGCTGCATAAAACCAGAGATTGAAATGAGCACAGATAAAGTTCCTTAAGCCAAATATGGAATAGACAAGAGCTACTCCTTGCTCAACGAAATGGACTCAACACCGCATATTAAACGCCTAAGAATGTACCTGACTAGTAATTATCTTAAAACCTATGGATTGCTATGTCTCCGAAAGAGAATCAAGCATGTGTACAGGCGCATAAACGCAGCAGTGATAGGATTGGAGAGGTTCGGTGAACAAATGAAGACCCTTTGAAGTCATATTGCATGGTACCCATTCCACGGGTCTCAACTCTCCAGGTTTAAGGTATTCTTCCTTCAGCTAAAACATGCATGTGGAACCCAGAGTATGACCAACCGTGTGAACGGGAGACGTGTTCAAATATGTCTCAGTTTTCGTACCCTGGTACTCGGGTGCAACATTCCAGACGCTTTACTAACACTCTCCCCACTTGGAGAGTCAGCGCCTTTAACCTCCTGTTTGGCCCAGTTTGCAATTTCTGCGGAAGATGAACAGGAATAGGGAGAACCAATGAGAGACTAGCTGGAGGTGTCTGGACGGGCAAATTTAACTCTCATTTCCCACCAGGAAGAGGAAATAACCAAAGGCTCAGCGTGCCGTGCCGGAACCAGATTAGGGCCTGAAGCCATCCTGCGGTGTTGCGGCCAGGTCACAAGAAAGCGAGTTGAAGAAAGGAGCTCAGGGGCACTGTAATTCACAAACCTGCAGAGTTATAAATGACAGCTATCGTCCAAAAATATACTGAAGTAAGGCTGCCAAGAGGACTTGAAAGCGGGGCAGAATTGCAGGAAACCGATTTCAGGAGGTAGACTGGAATTGCTTTGAAAGCATAGGAAAAGAGGCAGAACGTCCACAATGATGCACTTGGCCAAAAAGGGCGTATGCGTTTTTTCCTGAATATATTCAGGAAAAAACGCATACGCCCTTTTTGGCCAACCAAGCAAGCTTGCAAAGGAAATCTGCACTACAATGAAGTCTCACTTCCCCCCAGTCAAAAGGGCCATCTGAAAAAAGTGTAAAATCCAGAAAGGCAGGACAGGCCATGGAGAACTGGGAGCCTTGTTATGCTGATGGGCGGGATGTAAATTGCCAACAGACACTCGGGAGAAGTGTATGGTGTTTCCTGAAACATCTAAAAAACAAAGCAACAGAGCCTAGGGCACTTCCACTTATGGTCCTATAGCTTAGGGAAATTAAAATCAAAAAGACACAGCCACCCCAAAGTTTGGGACGCCTCTGTTTACAAGAACCTCGTTTACAGTACAAGTTCAATATCACAGAAAGTGAAAAATGGTTAAAGAACTTGTGGTACTTACGTACAATGCAGTATCACTCAGCAATGAAATCTATGTCATCAGGCCCATAGCAGCATAATGAGTGGATTCTGGTACGATGATTCTAACTGAAATAAGTCACACAGAAAAAGAAACATCATAAGATATCAGTAATACACGGAATGTAAACTTGGCTACACAGGGACTGAATTCCAAAACAGAACAGGGTCTCAAATTTAGAAAACCAACTTATGCTTGCTTAAGGGGAAAGGTGAGTTGGGGTGCTGCATAAAACCAGAGATTGAAATGAGCACAGATAAAGTTCCTTAAGCCAAATATGGACTAGACAAGAGCTACTCCTTGCTCAACGAAATGGACTCAACACCCCATATTAAACGCCTAAGAATGTACCTGACTAGTAAGTATCTTAAAACCTATGGATTGCTATGTCTCCAAAAGAGAATCAAGCGTGTGTACAGGGGCATAAACGCAGCAGTGATAGGATTGGAGAGGTTCGGTGAGCAAATGAAGACCCTTTGAAGTCATATTGCATGGTACCCATTCCACGGGTCTCAACTCTCCAGGTTTAAGGTATTCTTCCTTCAGCTAAAACATGCATGTGGAACCCAGAGTATGATCAACCATGTGAACGGGAGACGTGTTAAAATATGTCTCAGTTTTCCTCCCCTGGTACTCGGGTGCAACATTCCAGACGCTTTACTAACACTCTCCCCACTTGGAGAGTCAGCGCCTTTAACTTCCTGTTTGGCCCAGTTTGCCATTTCTGCGGAAGATGAACAGGAATAGGGAACACCAATGAGAGACTAGCTGGAGGTGTCTGGACGGGCAAATTTAACTCTCATTTCCCACCAGGAAGAGGAAATAACCAAAGGCTCAGCGTGCCGTGCCGGAACCAGATTAGGGCCTGAAGCCATCCTGCGGTGTTGCGGCCATCTCAAAAGAAAGCGAGTTGAAGAAAGGAGCTCAGGGGCACTGTAATTCACAAACCTGCACAGTTATAAATGACAGCTATCGTCCAAAAATATACTGAAGTAAGGCTGCCAAGAGGACTTGAAAGCGGGGCAGAATTGCAGGAAACCGATTTCAGGAGGTAGACTGGAATTGCTTTGAAAGCATAGGAAAAGAGGCAGAACGTCCACAATGAAGCACTTGGCCAAAAAGGGCGTATGCGTTTTTTCCTGAATATATTCAGGAAAAAACGCATACGCCCTTTTTGGCCAACCAAGCAAGCTTGCAAAGGAAATCTGCACTACAATGAAGTCTCACTTCCCCCCGGTCAAAAGGGCCATCTGAAAAAAGTGTAAAATCCAGAAAGGCAGGACAGGCCATGGAGAACTGGGAGCCTTGTTATGCTGATGGGCGGGATGTAAATTGCCAACAGCCACTCGGGAGAAGTGTATGGTGTTTCCTGAAACATCTAAAAAACAAAGCAACAGAGCCTAGGGCACTTCCACTTATGGTCCTATAGCTTAGGGAAATTAAAATCAAAAAGACACAGCCACCCCAAAGTTTGGGACGCCTCTGTTTACAAGAACCTCATTTACAGTACAAGTTCAACATCGCAGAAAGTGAAAAATGGATAAAGAAGTTGTGGTATTTACTTACAAAGCAATATCACTCAGCAATGAAATCTATGTCATCAGGCCCTTAGCAGCACAATGAGTGGATTCAGGTATGATGATTCTAACTGAAATAAGTCACACAGAAAAAGAAACATCATAAGATATCAGTAATACACGGAATGTAAACTTGGCTACACAGGAACTGAATTACAGAAAAGAACAGGGTCTCAAATTTAGAAAACCAACTTATGCTTGCTTAAGGGGAAAGGTGAGTTGGGGTGCTGCATAAAACCAGAGATTGAAACGAGCACAGATAAAATTCCTTAAGCCAAATATGGACTAGACAAGAGCTACTCCTTGCTCAACGAAATGGACTCAACACCGCATATTAAACGCCTAAGAATGTACCTGACTAGTAAGTATCTTAAAACCTATGGATTGCTATGTCTCCGAAAGAGAATCAAGCATGTGTACAGGGGCACAAACGCAGCAGTGATAGGATTGGAGAGGTTCGGTGAGCAAATGAGGACCCTTTGAAGTCATATTGCATGGTACCCATTCCACGGGTTTCAACTACCCAGTTTTAAGGTATTCTTCCTTCAGCTAAAACATGCATGTGGAACCCAGAGTATGATCAACCATGTGAACGGGAGACGTGTTCAAATATGTCTCAGTTTTCCTCCCCTGGTACTCGGGTGCAACATTCCAGATGCTTTACTAAAACTCTCCCGACTTGGAGAGTCAGTCCCTTTAACCTCCTGTTTGGCCCAGTTTGCAATTTCTGCGGAAGATGAACAGGAATAGCGAGAACCAATGAGAGACTAGCTGGAGGTGTCTGGACGGGCAAATTTAACTCTCATTTCCCACCAGGAAGAGGAATTAACCAAAGGCTCAGCGTGCCGTGCCGGAACCAGATTAGGGCCTGAAGCCATCCTGCGGTGTTGCGGCCAGGTCACAAGAAAGCGAGTTGAACAAAGGAGCTCAGGGGCACTGTAATTCACAAACCTGCAGAGTTATAAATGACAGCTATCGTCCAAAAATATACTGAAGTAAGGCTGCCAAGAGGACTTGAAAGCGGGGCAGAATTGCAGGAAACCGATTTCAGGAGGTAGACTGGAATTGCATTGAAAGCATAGGAAAAGAGGCAGAACGTCCACAATGATGCACTTGGCCAAAAAGGGCGTATGCGTTTTTTCCTGAATATATTCAGGAAAAAACGCATACGCCCTTTTTGGCCAACCAAGCAAGCTTGCAAAGGAAATCTGCACTACAATGAAGTCTCACTTCCCCCCGGTCAAAAGGGCCATCTGAAAAAAGTGTAAAATCCAGAAAGGCAGGACAGGTCATGGAGAACTGGGAGCCTTGTTATGCTGATGGGCGGGATGTAAATTGCCAACAGCCACTCGGGAGAAGTGTATGGTTTTTCCTGAAACATCTAAAAAACAAAGCAACAGAGCCTAGGGCACTTCCACTTATGGTCCTATAGCTTAGGGAAATTAAAATCAAAAAGACACAGCCACCCCAAAGTTTGGGACGCCTCTGTTTACAAGAACCTCGTTTACAGTACAAGTTCAACATCGCAGAAAGTGAAAAATGGATAAAGAAGGTGTGGTATTTACTTACAAAGCAATATCACTCAGCAATGAAATCTATGTCATCAGGCCCTTAGCAGCACAATGAGTGGATTCAGGTATGATGATTCTAACTGAAATAAGTCACACAGAAAAAGAAACATCATAAGATATCAGTAATACACGGAATGTAAACTTGGTTACACAGTAACTGAATTACAGAACAGAACAGGGTCTCAAATTTAGAAAACCAACTTATGCTTGCTTAAGGGGAAAGGTGAGTTGGGGTGCTGCATAAAACCAGAGATTGAAATGAGCACAGATAAAGTTCCTTAAGCCAAATATGGAATAGACAAGAGCTACTCCTTGCTCAACGAAATGGACTCAACACCGCATATTAAACGCCTAAGAATGTACCTGACTAGTAAGTATCTTAAAACCTATGGATTGCAATGTCTCCGAAAGAGAATCAAGCATGTGTACAGGCGCATAAACGCAGCAGTGATAGGATTGGAGAGGTTCGGTGAACAAATGAAGACCCTTTGAAGTCATATTGCATGGTACCCATTCCACGGGTCTCAACTCTCCAGGTTTAAGGTATTCTTCCTTCAGCTAAAACATGCATGTGGAACCCAGAGTATGACCAACCGTGTGAACGGGAGACGTGTTCAAATATGTCTCAGTTTTCGTACCCTGGTACTCGGGTGCAACATTCCAGACGCTTTACTAACACTCTCCCCACTTGGAGAGTCAGCGCCTTTAACCTCCTGTTTGGCCCAGTTTGCAATTTCTGCGGAAGATGAACAGGAATAGGGAGAACCAATGAGAGACTAGCTGGAGGTGTCTGGACGGGCAAATTTAACTCTCATTTCCCACCAGGAAGAGGAAATAACCAAAGGCTCAGCGTGCCGTGCCGGAACCAGATTAGGGCCTGAAGCCATCCTGCGGTGTTGCGGCCAGGTCACAAGAAAGCGAGTTGAAGAAAGGAGCTCAGGGGCACTGTAATTCACAAACCTGCAGAGTTATAAATGACAGCTATCGTCCAAAAATATACTGAAGTAAGGCTGCCAAGAGGACTTGAAAGCGGGGCAGAATTGCAGGAAACCGATTTCAGGAGGTAGACTGGAATTGCTTTGAAAGCATAGGAAAAGAGGCAGAACGTCCACAATGATGCACTTGGCCAAAAAGGGCGTATGCGTTTTTTCCTGAATATATTCAGGAAAAAACGCATACGCCCTTTTTGGCCAACCAAGCAAGCTTGCAAAGGAAATCTGCACTACAATGAAGTCTCACTTCCCCCCGGTCAAAAGGGCCATCTGAAAAAAGTGTAAAATCCAGAAAGGCAGGACAGGCCATGGAGAACTGGGAGCCTTGTTATGCTGATGGGCGGGATGTAAATTGCCAACAGACACTCGGGAGAAGTGTATGGTGTTTCCTGAAACATCTAAAAAACAAAGCAACAGAGCCTAGGGCACTTCCACTTATGGTCCTATAGCTTAGGGAAATTAAAATCAAAAAGACACAGCCACCCCAAAGTTTGGGACGCCTCTGTTTACAAGAACCTCGTTTACAGTACAAGTTCAATATCACAGAAAGTGAAAAATGGTTAAAGAACTTGTGGTACTTACGTACAATGCAGTATCACTCAGCAATGAAATCTATGTCATCAGGCCCATAGCAGCATAATGAGTGGATTCAGGTACGATGATTCTAACTGAAATAAGTCACACAGAAAAAGAAACATCATAAGATATCAGTAATACACGGAATGTAAACTTGGCTACACAGGGACTGAATTCCAAAACAGAACAGGGTCTCAAATTTAGAAAACCAACTTATGCTTGCTTAAGGGGAAAGGTGAGTTGGGGTGCTGCATAAAACCAGAGATTGAAATGAGCACAGATAAAGTTCCTTAAGCCAAATATGGACTAGACAAGAGCTACTCCTTGCTCAACGAAATGGACTGAACACCGCATATTAAACGCCTAAGAATGTACCTGACTAGTAAGTATCTTAAAACCTATGGATTGCTATGTCTCCAAAAGAGAATCAAGCGTGTGTACAGGGGCATAAACGCAGCAGTGATAGGATTGGAGAGGTTCGGTGAGCAAATGAAGACCCTTTGAAGTCATATTGCATGGTACCCATTCCACGGGTCTCAACTCTCCAGGTTTAAGGTATTCTTCCTTCAGCTAAAACATGCATGTGGAACCCAGAGTATGATCAACCATGTGAACGGGAGACGTGTTAAAATATGTATCAGTTTTCCTCCCCTGGTACTCGGGTGCAACATTCCAGACACTTTACTAACATTCTCCCCACTTGGAGAGTCAGCGCCTTTAACTTCCTGTTTGGCCCAGTTTGCCATTTCTGCGGAAGATGAACAGGAATAGGGAACACCAATGAGAGACTAGCTGGAGGTGTCTGGACGGGCAAATTTAACTCTCATTTCCCACCAGGAAGAGGAAATAACCAAAGGCTCAGCGTGCCGTGCCGGAACCAGATTAGGGCCTGAAGCCATCCTGCGGTGTTGCGGCCATCTCAAAAGAAAGCGAGTTGAAGAAAGGAGCTCAGGGGCACTGTAATTCACAAACCTGCAGAGTTATAAATGACAGCTATCGTCCAAAAATATACTGAAGTAAGGCTGCCAAGAGGACTTGAAAGCGGGGCAGAATTGCAGGAAACCGATTTCAGGAGGTAGACTGGAATTGCTTTGAAAGCATAGGAAAAGAGGCAGAACGTCCACAATGAAGCACTTGGCCAAAAAGGGCGTATGCGTTTTTTCCTGAATATATTCAGGAAAAAACGCATACGCCCTTTTTGGCCAACCAAGCAAGCTTGCAAAGGAAATCTGCACTACAATGAAGTCTCACTTCCCCCCGGTCAAAAGGGCCATCTGAAAAAAGTGTAAAATCCAGAAAGGCAGGACAGGCCATGGAGAACTGGGAGCCTTGTTATGCTGATGGGCGGGATGTAAATTGCCAACAGACACTCCGGGGAAGTGTATGGTGTTTCCTGAAACATCTAAAAAACAAAGCAACAGAGCCTAGGGCACTTCCACTTATGGTCCTATAGCTTAGGGAAATTAAAATCAAAAAGACACAGCCACCCCAAAGTTTGGGACGCCTCTGTTTACAAGAACCTCGTTTACAGTACAAGTTCAACATCGCAGAAAGTGAAAAATGGATAAAGAACATGTGGTATTTACTTACAAAGCAATATCACTCAGCAATGAAATCTATGTCATCAGGACCTTAGCAGCACAATGAGTGGATTCAGGTATGATGATTCTAACTGAAATAAGTCACACAGAAAAAGAAACATCATAAGATATCAGTAATACACGGAATGTAAACTTGGCTACACAGGAACTGAATTACAGAACAGAACAGGGTGTCAAATTTAGAAAACCAACTTATGCTTGCTTAAGGGGAAAGGTGAGTTGGGGTGCTGCATAAAACCAGAGATTGAAACGAGCACAGATAATGTTCCTTAAGCCAAATATGGAATAGACAAGAGCTACTCCTTGCTCAACGAAATGGACTCAACACCGCATATTAAACGCCTAAGAATGTACCTGACTAGTAAGTATCTTAAAACCTATGGATTGCTATGTCTCCGAAAGAGAATCAAGCATGTGTACAGGGGCATAAACGCAGCAGTGATAGGATTGGAGAGGTTCGGTGAGCAAATGAAGACCCTTTGAAGTCATATTGCATGGTACCCATTCCACGGGTTTCAACTACCCAGGTTTAAGGTATTCTTCCTTCAGCTAAAACATGCATGTGGAACCTAGAGTATGATCAACCATGTGATCGGGAGACGTGTTCAAATATGTCTCAGTTTTCGTATCCTGGTACTCGGGTGCAACATTCCAGACGCTTTACTAACACTCTCCTGACTTGGAGAGTCCGTCCCTTTAATCTCCTGTTTGGCCCAGTTTGCAATTTCTGCGGAAGATGAACAGGAATAGCGAGAACCAATGAGAGACTAGCTGGAGGTGTCTGGACGGGCAAATTTAACTCTCATTTCCCACCAGAAAGAGGAATTAACCAAAGGCTCAGCATGCCGTGCCGGAACCAGATTAGGGCCTGAAGCCATCCTGCGGTGTTGCGGCCAGCTCAAAAGAAAGCGAGTTGAAGAAAGGAGCTCAGGGGCACTGTAATTCACAAACCTGCAGAGTTATAAATGACAGCTATCGTCCAAAAATATACTGAAGTAAGGCTGCCAAGAGGACTTGAAAGCGGGGCAGAATTGCAGGAAACCGATTTCAGGAGGTAGACTGGAATTGCATTGAAAGCATAGGAAAAGCGGCAGAACGTCCACAATGATGCACTTGGCCAAAAAGGGCGTATGCGTTTTTTCCTGAATATATTCAGGAAAAAACGCATACGCCCTGTTTGGCCAACCAAGCAAGCTTGCAAAGGAAATCTGCACTACAATGAAGTCTCACTTCCCCCCGGTCAAAAGGGCCATCTGAAAAAAGTGTAAAATCCAGAAAGGCAGGACAGGCCATGGAGAACTGGGAGCCTTGTTATGCTGATGGGCGGGATGTAAATTGCCAACAGACACTCGGGAGAAGTGTATGGTGTTTCCTGAAACATCTAAAAAACAAAGCAACAGAGCCTAGGGCACTTCCACTTATGGTCCTAGAGCTTAGCGAAATTAAAATCAAAAAGACACAGCCACCCCAAAGTTTGGGACGCCTCTGTTTACAAGAACCTCGTTTACCATACAAGTTCAATATCACAGAAAGTGAAAAATGGATAAAGAACTTGTGGTACTTACGTACAATGCAGTATCACTCAGCAATGAAATCTATGTCATCAGGCCCGTAGCAGCATAATGAGTGGATTCAGGTACGATGATTCTCACTGAAATAAGTCACACAGAAAAAGAAACATCATAAGATATCACTAATACACGGAATGTAAACTTGGCTACACAGGAATTGAATTACAGAACAGAACAGTGTCTCAAATTTAGAAAACCAACTTATGCTTGCTTAAGGGGAAAGGTGAGTTGGGGTGCTGCATAAAACCAGAGATTGAAACGAGCACAGATAAAGTTCCTTAAGCCAAATATGGAATAGACAAGAGCTACTCCTTGCTCAACAAAATGGACTCAACACCGCATATTAAACGCCTAAGAATGTACCTGACTAGTAAGTATCTTAAAACCTATGGATTGCTATGTCTCCGAAAGAGAATCAAGCATGTGTACAGGGGCATAAACGCAGCAGTGATAGGATTGGAGAGGTTCGGTGAGCAAATGAAGACCCTTTGAAGTCATATTGCATGGTACCCATTCCACGGGTTTCAACTACCCAGGTTTAAGGTATTCTTCCTTCAGCTAAAACATGCATGTGGAACCTAGAGTATGATCAACCATGTGATCGGGAGACGTGTTCAAATATGTCTCAGTTTTCGTACCCTGGTACTCGGGTGCAACATTCCAGACGCTTTACTAACACTCTCCCGACTTGGAGAGTCCGTCCCTTTAATCTCCTGTTTGGCCCATTTTGCAATTTCTGCGGAAGATGAACAGGAATAGCGAGAACCAATGAGAGACTAGCTGGAGGTGTCTGGACGGGCAAATTTAACTCTCATTTCCCACCAGGAAGAGGAATTAACCAAAGGCTCAGCGTGCCGTGCCGGAACCAGATTAGGGCCTGAAGCCATCCTGCGGTGTTGCGGCCAGGTCACAAGAAAGCGAGTTGAAGAAAGGAGCTCAGGGGCACTGTAATTCACAAACCTGCAGAGTTATAAATGACAGCTATCGTCCAAAAATATACTGAAGTAAGGCTGCCAAGAGGACTCGAAAGCGGGGCAGAATTGCAGGAAACCGATTTCAGGAGGTAGACTGGAATTGCATTGAAAGCATAGGAAAAGAGGCATAACGTCCACAATGATGCATTTGGCCAAAAAGGGCGTATGCGTTTTTTCCTGAATATATTCAGGAAAAAACGCATACGCCCTTTTTGGCCAACCAAGCAAGCTTGCAAAGGAAATCTGCACTACAATGAAGTCTCACTTCCCCCCGGTCAAAAGGGCCATCTGAAAAAAGTGTAAAATCCAGAAAGGCAGGACAGGCCATGGAGAACTGGGAACCTTGTTATGCTGATGGGCGGGATGTAAATTGCCAACAGACACTCGGGAGAAGTGTATGGTGTTTCCTGAAACATCTAAAAAACAAAGCAACAGAGCCTAGGGCACTTCCACTTATGGTCCTATAGCTTAGGGAAATTAAAATCAAAAAGACACAGCCACCCCAAAGTTTGGGACGCCTCTGTTTACAAGAACCTCGTTTACAGTACAAGTTCAACATCGCAGAAAGTGAAAAATGGATAAAGAAGGTGTGGTATTTACTTACAAAGCAATATCACTCAGCAATGAAATCTATGTCATCAGGCCCTTAGCAGCACAATGAGTGGATTCAGGTATGATGATTCTAACTGAAATAAGTCACACAGAAAAAGAAACATCATAAGATATCAGTAATACACGGAATGTAAACTTGGCTACACAGGAACTGAATTACAGAACAGAACAGGGTCTCAAATTTAGAAAACCAACTTATGCTTGCTTAAGGGGAAAGGTGAGTTGGGGTGCTGCATAAAACCAGAGATTGAAACGAGCACAGATAAAGTTCCTTAAGCCAAATATGGAATAGACAAGAGCTACTCCTTGCTCAACGAAATGGACTCAACACCGCATATTAAACGCCTAAGAATGTACCTGACTAGTAAGTATCTTAAAACCTATGGATTGCTATGTCTCCGAAAGAGAATCAAGCATGTGTACAGGGGCATAAACACAGCAGTGATAGGATTGGAGAGGTTCGGTGAGCAAATGAAGACCCTTTGAAGTCATATTGCATGGTACCCATTCCACGGGTTTCAACTACCCAGGTTTAAGGTATTCTTCCTTCAGCTAAAACATGCATGTGGAACCTAGAGTATGATCAACCATGTGATCGGGAGACGTGTTCAAATATGTCTCAGTTTTCGTACCCTGGTACTCGGGTGCAACATTCCAGACGCTTTACTAACACTCTCCCCATTTGGAGAGTCAGCGCCTTTAACCTCCTGTTTGGCCCAGTTTGCAATTTCTGCGGAAGATGAACAGGAATAGGGAACACCAATGAGAGACTAGCTGGAGGTGTCTGGACGGGCAAATTTAACTCTCATTTCCCACCAGGAAGAGGAAATAACCAAAGGCTCAGCGTGCCGGGCCGGAACCAGATTAGGGCCTGAAGCCATCCTGCGGTGTTGCGGCCAGCTCAAAAGAAAGCGAGTTGAAGAAAGGAGCTCAGGGGCACTGTAATTCACAAACCTGCAGAGTTATAAATGACAGCTATCGTCCAAAAATATACTGAAGTAAGGCTGCCAAGAGGACTTGAAAGCGGGGCAGAATTGCAGGAAACCGATTTCAGGAGGTAGACTGGAATTGCATTGAAAGCATAGGAAAAGAGGCAGAACGTCCACAATGATGCACTTGGCCAAAAAGGGCGTATGCGTTTTTTCCTGAATATATTCAAGAAAAAACGCATACGCCCTTTTTGGCCAACCAAGCAAGCTTGCAAAGGAAATCTGCACTACAATGAAGTCTCACTTCCCCCCGGTCAAAAGGGCCATCTGAAAAAAGTGTAAAATCCAGAAAGGCAGGACAGGCCATGGAGAACTGGGAGCCTTGTTATGCTGATGGGCGGGATGTAAATTGCCAACAGACACTCGGGAGAAGTGTATGGTGTTTCCTGAAACATCTAAAAAACAAAGCAACAGAGCCTAGGGCACTTCCACTTATGGTCCTATAGCTTAGGGAAATTAAAATCAAAAAGACACAGCCACCCCAAAGTTTGGGACGCCTCTGTTTACAAGAACCTCGTTTACAGTACAAGTTCAACATCGCAGAAAGTGAAAAATGGATAAAGAAGGTGTGGTATTTACTTACAAAGCAATATCACTCAGCAATGAAATCTATGTCATCAGGCCCTTAGCAGCACAATGAGTGGATTCAGGTATGATGATTCTAACTGAAATAAGTCACACAGAAAAAGAAACATCATAAGATATCAGTAATACACGGAATGTAAACTTGGCTACACAGGAACTGAATTACAGAACAGAACAGGGTCTCAAATTTAGAAAACCAACTTATGCTTGCTTAAGGGGAAAGGTGAGTTGGGGTGCTGCATAAAACCAGAGATTGAAACGAGCACAGATAAAGTTCCTTAAGCCAAATATGGAATAGACAAGAGCTACTCCTTGCTCAACGAAATGGACTCAACACCGCATATTAAACGCCTAAGAATGTACCTGACTAGTAAGTATCTTAAAACCTATGGATTGCTATGTCTCCGAAAGAGAATCAAGCATGTGTACAGGCGCATAAACGCAGCAGTGATAGGATTGGAGAGGATCGGTGAACAAATGAAGACCCTTTGAAGTCATATTGCATGGTACACATTCCACGGGTCTCAACTCTCCAGGTTTAAGGTATTCTTCCTTCAGCTAAAACATGCATGTGGAACCCAGAGTATGATCAACCGTGTGAACGGGAGACGTGTTCAAATATGTCTCAGTTTTCGTACCCTGGTACTCGGGTGCAACATTCCAGACGCTTTACTAACACTCTCCCGACTTGGAGAGTCCGTCCCTTTAATCTCCTGTTTGGCCCAGGTTGCAATTTCTGCGGAAGATGAACAGGAATAGCGAGAACCAATGAGAGACTAGCTGGAGGTGTCTGGACGGGCAAATTTAACTCTCATTTCCCACCAGGAAGAGGAATTAACCAAAGGCTCAGCGTGCCGTGAAGGAATCAGATTAGGGCCTGAAGCCATCCTGCGGTGTTGCGGCCAGGTCACAAGAAAGCGAGTTGAAGAAAGGAGCTCAGGGGCACTGTAATTCACAAACCTGCAGAGTTATAAATGACAGCTATCGTCCAAAAATATACTGAAGTAAGGCTGCCAAGAGGACTCGAAAGCGGGGCAGAATTGCAGGAAACCGATTTCAGGAGGTAGACTGGAATTGCATTGAAAGCATAGGAAAAGAGGCAGAACGTCCACAATGATGCACTTGGCCAAAAAGGGCGTATGCGTTTTTTCCTGAATATATTCAGGAAAAAACGCATATGCCCTTTTTGGCCAACCAAGCAAGCTTGCAAAGGAAATCTGCACTACAATGAAGTCTCACTTCCCCCCGGTCAAAAGGGCCATCTGAAAAAAGTGTAAAATCCAGAAAGGCAGGACAGGCCATGGAGAACTGGGAGCCTTGTTATGCTGATGGGCGGGATGTAAATTGCCAACAGACACTCGGGAGAAGTGTATGGTGTTTCCTGAAACATCTAAACAACAAAGCAACAGAGCCTAGGGCACTTCCACTTATGGTCCTATAGCTTAGGGAAATTAAAATCAAAAAGACACAGCCACCCCAAAGTTTGGGACGCCTCTGTTTACAAGAACCTCGTTTACAGTACAAGTTCAACATCGCAGAAAGTGAAAAATGGATAAAGAAGGTGTGGTATTTACTTACAAAGCAATATCACTCAGCAATGAAATCTATGTCATCAGGCCCTTAGCAGCACAATGAGTGGATTCAGGTATGATGATTCTAACTGAAATAAGTCACACAGAAAAAGAAACATCATAAGATATCAGTAATACACGGAATGTAAACTTGGCTACACAGGAACTGAATTACAGAACAGAACAGGGTCTCAAATTTAGAAAACCAACTTATGCTTGCTTAAGGGTAAAGGTGAGTTGGGGTGCTGCATAAAACCAGAGATTGAAACGAGCACAGATAAAGTTCCTTAAGCCAAATATGGACTAGACAAGAGCTACTCCTTGCTCAACGAAATGGACTCAACACCGCATATTAAACGCCTAAGAATGTACCTGACTAGTAAGTATCTTAAAACCTATGGATTGCTATGTCTCCGAAAGAGAATCAAGCATGTGTACAGGGGCATAAACGCAGCAGTGATAGGATTGGAGAGGTTCGGTGAGCAAATGAAGACCCTTTGAAGTCATATTGCATGGTACCCATTCCACGGGTTTCAACTACCCAGGTTTAAGGTATTCTTCCTTCAGCTAAAACATGCATGTGGAACCTAGAGTATGATCAACCATGTGATCGGGAGACGTGTTCAAATATGTCTCAGTTTTCGTATCCTGGTACTCGGGTGCAACATTCCAGACGCTTTACTAACACTCTCCTGACTTGGAGAGTCCGTCCCTTTAATCTCCTGTTTGGCCCAGTTTGCAATTTCTGCGGAAGATGAACAGGAATAGCGAGAACCGATGAGAGACTAGCTGGAGGTGTCTGGACGGGCAAATTTAACTCTCATTTCCCACCAGAAAGAGGAATTAACCAAAGGCTCAGCATGCCGTGCCGGAACCAGATTAGGGCCTGAAGCCATCCTGCGGTGTTGCGGCCAGCTCAAAAGAAAGCGAGTTGAAGAAAGGAGCTCAGGGGCACTGTAATTCACAAACCTGCAGAGTTATAAATGACAGCTATCGTCCAAAAATATACTGAAGTAAGGCTGCCAAGAGGACTTGAAAGCGGGGCACAATTGCAGGAAACCGATTTCAGGAGGTAGACTGGAATTGCATTGAAAGCATAGGAAAAGAGGCAGAACGTCCACAATGATGCACTTGGCCAAAAAGGGCGTATGCGTTTTTTCCTGAATATATTCAGGAAAAAACGCATACGCCCTTTTTGGCCAACCAAGCAAGCTTGCAAAGGAAATCTGCACTACAATGAAGTCTCACTTCCCCCCGGTCAAAAGGGCCATCTGAAAAAAGTGTAAAATCCAGAAAGGCAGGACAGGCCATGGAGAACTGGGAACCTTGTTATGCTGATGGGCGGGATGTAAATTGCCAACAGACACTCGGGAGAAGTGTATGGTGTTTCCTGAAACATCTAAAAAACAAAGCAACAGAGCCTAGGGCACTTCCACTTATGGTCCTATAGCTTAGGGAAATTAAAATCAAAAAGACACAGCCACCCCAAAGTTTGGAACGCCTCTGTTTACAAGAACCTCGTTTACCGTACAAGTTCAATATCACAGAAAGTGAAAAATGGATAAAGAACTTGTGGTACTTACGTACAATGCAGTATCACTCAGCAATGAAATCTATGTCATCAGGCCCGTAGCAGCATAATGAGTGGATTCAGGTACGATGATTCTCACTGAAATAAGTCACACAGAAAAAGAAACATCATAAGATATCACTAATACACGGAATGTAAACTTGGCTACACAGGAACTGAATTCCAAAACAGAACAGGGTCTCAAATTTAGAAAACCAACTTATGCTTGCTTAAGGGGAAAGGTGAGTTGGGGAGCTGCATAAAACCAGAGATTGAAATGAGCACAGATAAAGTTCCTTAAGCCAAATATGGACTAGACAAGAGCTACTCCTTGCTCAACGAAATGGACTCAACACCCCATATTAAACGCCTAAGAATGTACCTGACTAGTAAGTATCTTAAAACCTATGGATTGCTATGTCTCCAATAGAGAATCAAGCGTGTGTACAGGGGCATAAACGCAGCAGTGATAGGATTGGAGAGGTTCGGTGAGCAAATGAAGACCCTTTGAAGTCATATTGCATGGTACCCATTCCACGGGTCTCAACTCTCCAGGTTTAAGGTATTCTTCCTTCAGCTAAAACATGCATGTGGAACCCAGAGTATGATCAACCATGTGAACGGGAGACGTGTTCAAATATGTCTCAGTTTTCCTCCCCTGGTACTCAGGTGCAACATTCCAGACGCTTTACTAACACTCTCCCCACTTGGAGAGTCAGCGCCTTTAACCTCCTGTTTGGCCCAGTTTGCAATTTCTGCGGAAGATGAACAGGAATAGGGAACACCAATGAGAGACTAGCTGGAGGTGTCTGGACGGGCAAATTTAACTCTCATTTCCCACCAGGAAGAGGAAATAACCAAAGGCTCAGCGTGTCAGGCCGGAACCAGATTAGGGCCTGAAGCCATCCTGCGGTGTTGCGGCCAGCTCAAAACAAAGCGAGTTGAAGAAAGGAGCTCAGGGGCACTGTAATTCACAAACCTGCAGAGTTATAAATGACAGCTATTGTCCAAAAATATACTGAAGTAAGGCTGCCAAGAGGACTCGAAAGCGGGGCAGAATTGCAGGAAACCGATTTCAGGAGGTAGACTGGAATTGCATTGAAAGCATAGGAAAAGCGGCAGAACGTCCACAATGATGCACGTGGCCAAAAAGGGCGTATGCGTTTTTTCCTGAATATATTCAGGAAAAAACGCATACGCCCTGTTTGGCCAACCAAGCAAGCTTGCAAAGGAAATCTGCACTACAATGAAGTCTCACTTCCCCCCGGTCAAAAGGGCCATCTGAAAAAAGTGTAAAATCCAGAAAGGCAGGACAGGCCATGGAGAACTGGGAGCCTTGTTATGCTGATGGGCGGGATGTAAATTGCCAACAGACACTCGGGAGAAGTGTATGGTGTTTCCTGAAACATCTAAAAAACAAAGCAACAGAGCCTAGGGCACTTCCACTTATGGTCCTAGAGCTTAGGGAAATTAAAATCAAAAAGACACAGCCACCCCAAAGTTTGGGACGCCTCTGTTTACAAGAACCTCGTTTACCATACAAGTTCAATATCACAGAAAGTGAAAAATGGATAAAGAACTTGTGGTACTTACGTACAATGCAGTATCACTCAGCAATGAAATCTATGTCATCAGGCCCGTAGCAGCATAATGAGTGGATTCAGGTACGATGATTCTCACTGAAATAAGTCACACAGAAAAAGAAACATCATAAGATATCACTAATACACGGAATGTAAACTTGGCTACACAGGAATTGAATTACAGAACAGAACAGTGTCTCAAATTTAGAAAACCAACTTATGCTTGCTTAAGGTGAAAGGTGAGTTGGGGTGCTGCATAAAACCAGAGATTGAAATGAGCACAGATAAAGTTCCTTAAGCCAAATATGGACTAGACAAGAGCTACTCCTTGCTCAACGAAATGGACTCAACACCCCATATTAAACGCCTAAGAATGTACCTGACTAGTAAGTATCTTAAAACCTATGGATTGCTATGTCTCCAAAAGAGAATCAAGCGTGTGTACAGGGGCATAAACGCAGCAGTGATAGGATTGGAGAGGTTCGGTGAGCAAATGAAGACCCTTTGAAGTCATATTGCATGGTACCCATTCCACGGGTCTCAACTCTCCAGGTTTAAGGTATTCTTCCTTCAGCTAAAACATGCATGTGGAACCCAGAGTATGATCAACCATGTGAACGGGAGACGTGTTCAAATATGTCTCAGTTTTCCTCCCCTGGTACTCGGGTGCAACATTCCAGACGCTTTACTAACACTCTCCCCACTTGGAGAGTCAGCGCCTTTAACTTCCTGTTTGGCCCAGTTTCCCATTTCTGCGGAAGATGAACAGGAATAGGGAACACCAATGAGAGACTAGCTGGAGGTGTCTGGACGGGCAAATTTAACTCTCATTTCCCACCAGGAAGAGGAAATAACCAAAGGCTCAGCGTGCCGTGCCGGAACCAGATTAGGGCCTGAAGCCATCCTGCGGTGTTGCGGCCATCTCAAAAGAAAGCGAGTTGAAGAAAGGAGCTCAGGGGCACTGTAATTCACAAACCTGCAGAGTTATAAATGACAGCTATCGTCCAAAAATATACTGAAGTAAGGCTGCCAAGAGGACTTGAAAGCGGGGCAGAATTGCAGGAAACCGATTTCAGGAGGTAGACTGGAATTGCTTTGAAAGCATAGGAAAAGAGGCAGAACGTCCACAATGAAGCACTTGGCCAAAAAGGGCGTATGCGTTTTTTCCTGAATATATTCAGGAAAAAACGCATACGCCCTTTTTGGCCAACCAAGCAAGCTTGCAAAGGAAATCTGCACTACAATGAAGTCTCACTTCCCCCCGGTCAAAAGGGCCATCTGAAAAAAGTGTAAAATCCAGAAAGGCAGGACAGGCCATGGAGAACTGGGAGCCTTGTTATGCTGATGGGCGGGATGTAAATTGCCAACAGACACTCGGGAGAAGTGTATGGTGTTTCCTGAAACGTCTAAAAAACAAAGCAACAGAGCCTAGGGCACTTCCACTTATGGTCCTATAGCTTAGGGAAATTAAAATCAAAAAGACACAGCCACCCCAAGGTTTGGGACGCCTCTGTTTACAAGAACCTCGTTTACAGTACAAGTTCAACATCGCAGAAAGTGAAAAATGGATAAAGAACATGTGGTATTTACTTACAAAGCAATATCACTCAGCAATGAAATCTATGTCATCAGGCCCTTAGCAGCACAATGAGTGGATTCAGGTATGATGATTCTAACTGAAATAAGTCACACAGAAAAAGAAACATCATAAGATATCAGTAATACACGGAATGTAAACTTGGCTACACAGGAACTGAATTACAGAACAGAACAGGGTGTCAAATTTAGAAAACCAACTTATGCTTGCTTAAGGGTAAAGGTGAGTTGGGGTGCTGCATAAAACCAGAGATTGAAACGAGCACAGATAAAGTTCCTTAAGCCAAATATGGAATAGACAAGAGCTACTCCTTGCTCAACGAAATGGACTCAACACCGCATATTAAACGCCTAAGAATGTACCTGACTAGTAAGTATCTTAAAACCTATGGATTGCTATGTCTCCGAAAGAGAATCAAGCATGTGTACAGGGGCATAAACGCAGCAGTGATAGGATTGGAGAGGTTCGGTGAGCAAATGAAAACCCTTTGAAGTCATATTGCATGGTACCCATTCCACGGGTTTCAACTACCCAGGTTTAAGGTATTCTTCCTTCAGCTAAAACATGCATGTGGAACCTAGAGTATGATCAACCATGTGATCGGGAGACGTGTTCAAATATGTCTCAGTTTTCGTACCCTGGTACTCGGGTGCAACATTCCAGACGCTTTACTAACACTCTCCCGACTTGGAGAGTCCGTCCCTTTAATCTCCTGTTTGGCCCAGTTTGCAATTTCTGCGGAAGATGAACAGGAATAGCGAGAACCAATGAGAGACTAGCTGGAGGTGTCTGGACGGGCAAATTTAACTCTCATTTCCCACCAGGAAGAGGAAATAACCAAAGGCTCAGCGTGCCGTGCCGGAACCAGATTAGGGCCTGAAGCCATCCTGCGGTGTTGCGGCCAGGTCACAAGAAAGCGAGTTGAAGAAAGGAGCTCAGGGGCACTGTAATTCACAAACCTGCAGAGTTATAAATGACAGCTATCGTCCAAAAATATACTGAAGTAAGGCTGCCAAGAGGACTCGAAAGCGGGGCAGAATTGCAGGAAACCGATTTCAGGAGGTAGACTGGAATTGCATTGAAAGCATAGGAAAAGAGGCAGAACGTCCACAATGATGCATTTGGCCAAAAAGTGCGTATGCGTTTTTTCCTGAATATATTCAGGAAAAAACGCATACGCCCTTTTTGGCCAACCAAGCAAGCTTGCAAAGGAAATCTGCACTACAATGAAGTCTCACTTCCCCCCGGTCAAAAGGGCCATCTGAAAAAAGTGTAAAATCCAGAAAGGCAGGACAGGCCATGGAGAACTGGGAACCTTGTTATGCTGATGGGCGGGATGTAAATTGCCAACAGACACTCGGGAGAAGTGTATGGTGTTTCCTGAAACATCTAAAAAACAAAGCAACAGAGCCTAGGGCACTTCCACTTATGGTCCTATAGCTTAGGGAAATTAAAATCAAAAAGACACAGCCACCCCAAAGTTTGGGACGCCTCTGTTTACAAGAACCTCGTTTACAGTACAAGTTCAACATCGCAGAAAGTGAAAAATGGATAAAGAACGTGTGGTATTTACTTACAAAGCAATATCACTCAGCAATGAAATCTATGTCATCAGGCCCTTAGCAGCACAATGAGTGGATTCAGGTATGATGATTCTAACTGAAATAAGTCACACAGAAAAAGAAACATCATAAGATATCAGTAATACACGGAATGTAAACTTGGCTACACAGGAACTGAATTACAGAACAGAACAGGGTCTCAAATTTAGAAAACCAACTTATGCTTGCTTAAGGGTAAAGGTGAGTTGGGGTGCTGCATAAAACCAGAGATTGAAACGAGCACAGATAAAGTTCCTTAAGCCAAATATGGAATAGACAAGAGCTACTCCTTGCTCAACGAAAAGGACTCAACACCGCATATTAAACGCCTAAGAATGTACCTGACTAGTAAGTATCTTAAAACCTATGGATTGCTATGTCTCCGAAAGAGAATCAAGCATGTGTACAGGGGCATAAACACAGCAGTGATAGGATTGGAGAGGTTCGGTGAGCAAATGAAGACCCTTTGAAGTCATATTGCATGGTACCCATTCCACGGGTTTCAACTACCCAGGTTTAAGGTATTCTTCCTTCAGCTAAAACATGCATGTGGAACCTAGAGTATGATCAACCATGTGATCGGGAGACGTGTTCAAATATGTCTCAGTTTTCGTACCCTGGTACTCGGGTGCAACATTCCAGACGCTTTACTAACACTCTCCTAACTTGGAGAGTCCGTACCTTTAATCTCCTGTTTGGCCCAGATTGCAATTTCTGCGGAAGATGAACAGGAATAGGGAACACCAATGAGAGACTAGCTGGAGGTGTCTGGACGGGCAAATTTAACTCTCATTTCCCACCAGGAAGAGGAATTAACCAAAGGCTCAGCGTGCCGTGCCGGAACCAGATTAGGGCCTGAAGCCATCCTGCGGTGTTGCGGCCAGGTCACAAGAAAGCGAGTTGAAGAAAGGAGCTCAGGGGCACTGTAATTCACAAAGCTGCAGAGTTATAAATGACAGCTATCGTCCAAAAATATACTGAAGTAAGGCTGCCAAGAGGACTCGAAAGCGGGGCAGAATTGCAGGAAACCGATTTCAGGAGGTAGACTGGAATTGCTTTGAAAGCATAGGAAAAGAGGCAGAACGTCCACAATGATGCACTTGGCCAAAAAGGGCGTATGCGTTTTTTCCTGAATATATTCAGGAAAAAACGCATACGCCCTTTTTGGCCAACCAAGCAAGCTTGCAAAGGAAATCTGCACTACAATGAAGTCTCACTTCCCCCCGGTCAAAAGGGCCATCTGAAAAAAGTGTAAAATCCAGAAAGGCAGGACAGGCCATGGAGAACTGGGAGCCTTGTTATGCTGATGGGCGGGATGTAAATTGCCAACAGACACTCGGGAGAAGTGTATGGTGTTTCCTGAAACATCTAAAAAACAAAGCAACAGAGCCTAGGGCACTTCCACTTATGGTCCTATAGCTTAGGGAAATTAAAATCAAAAAGACACAGCCACCCCAAAGTTTGGGACGCCTCTGTTTACAAGAACCTCGTTTACAGTACAAGTTCAACATCGCAGAAAGTGAAAAATGGATAAAGAACATGTGGTATTTACTTACAAAGCAATATCACTCAGCAATGAAATCTATGTCATCAGGCCCTTAGCAGCACAATGAGTGGATTCAGGTATGATGATTCTAACTGAAATAAGTCACACAGAAAAAGAAACATCATAAGATATCAGTAATACACGGAATGTAAACTTGGCTACACAGGAACTGAATTACAGAACAGAACAGGGTCTCAAATTTAGAAAACCAACTTATGCTTGCTTAAGGGGAAAGGTGAGTTGGGGTGCTGCATAAAACCAGAGATTGAAACGAGCACAGATAAAGTTCCTTAAGCCAAATATGGAATAGACAAGAGCTACTCCTTGCTCAACAAAATGGACTCAACACCGCATATTAAACGCCTAAGAATGTACCTGACTAGTAAGTATCTTAAAACCTATGGATTGCTATGTCTCCGAAAGAGAATCAAGCATGTGTACAGGGGCATAAACGCAGCAGTGATAGGATTGGAGAGGTTCGGTGAGCAAATGAAGACCCTTTGAAGTCATATTGCATGGTACCCATTCCACGGGTTTCAACTACCCAGGTTTAAGGTATTCTTCCTTCAGCTAAAACATGCATGTGGAACCTAGAGTATGATCAACCATGTGATCGGGAGACGTGTTCAAATATGTCTCAGTTTTCGTACCCTGGTACTCGGGTGCAACATTCCAGACGCTTTACTAACACTCTCCCGACTTGGAGAGTCCGTCCCTTTAATCTCCTGTTTGGCCCATTTTGCAATTTCTGCGGAAGATGAACAGGAATAGCGAGAACCAATGAGAGACTAGCTGGAGGTGTCTGGACGGGCAAATTTAACTCTCATTTCCCACCAGGAAGAGGAATTAACCAAAGGCTCAGCGTGCCGTGCCGGAACCAGATTAGGGCCTGAAGCCATCCTGCGGTGTTGCGGCCAGGTCACAAGAAAGCGAGTTGAACAAAGGAGCTCAGGGGCACTGTAATTCACAAACCTGCAGAGTTATAAATGACAGCTATCGTCCAAAAATATACTGAAGTAAGGCTGCCAAGAGGACTCGAAAGCGGGGCAGAATTGCAGGAAACCGATTTCAGGAGGTAGACTGGAATTGCATTGAAAGCATAGGAAAAGAGGCAGAACGTCCACAATGATGCACTTGGCCAAAAAGGGCGTATGCGTTTTTTCCTGAATATATTCAGGAAAAAACGCATACGCCCTTTTTGGCCAACCAAGCAAGCTTGCAAAGGAAATCTGCACTACAATGAAGTCTCACTTCCCCCCGGTCAAAAGGGCCATCTGAAAAAAGTGTAAAATCCAGAAAGGCAGGACAGGCCATGGAGAACTGGGAGCCTTGTTATGCTGATGGGCAGGATGTAAATTGCCAACAGACACTCGGGAGAAGTGTATGGTGTTTCCTGAAACATCTAAACAACAAAGCAACAGAGCCTAGGGCACTTCCACTTATGGTCCTATAGCTTAGGGAAATTAAAATCAAAAAGACACAGCCACCCCAAAGTTTGGGACGCCTCTGTTTACAAGAACCTCGTTTACAGTACAAGTTCAACATCGCAGAAAGTGAAAAATGGATAAAGAACATGTGGTATTTACTTACAAAGCAATATCACTCAGCAATGAAATCTATGTCATCAGGCCCTTAGCAGCACAGTGAGTGGATTCAGGTATGATGATTCTAACTGAAATAAGTCACACAGAAAAAGAAACATCATAAGATATCATTAATACACGGAATGTAAACTTGGCTACACAGGAACTGAATTACAGAACAGAACAGGGTCTCAAATTTAGAAAACCAACTTATGCTTGCTTAAGGGGAAAGGTGAGATGGGGTGCTGCATAAAACCAGAGATTGAAACGAGCACAGATAAAGTTCCTTAAGCCAAATATGGAATAGACAAGAGCTACTCCTTGCTCAACGAAATGGACTCAACACCGCATATTAAACGCCTAAGAATGTACCTGACTAGTAAGTATCTTAAAACCTATGGATTGCTATGTCTCCGAAAGAGAATCAAGCATGTGTACAGGGGCATAAACGCAGCAGTGATAGGATTGGAGAGGTTCGGTGAGCAAATGAAGACCCTTTGAAGTCATATTGCATGGTACCCATTCCACGGGTTTCAACTACCCAGGTTTAAGGTATTCTTCCTTCAGCTAAAACATGCATGTGGAACCTAGAGTATGATCAACCATGTGATCGGGAGACGTGTTCAAATATGTCTCAGTTTTCGTACCCTGGTACTCGGGTGCAACATTCCAGACGCTTTACTAACACTCTCCTGACTTGGAGAGTCAGTCCCTTTAATCTCCTGTTTGGCCCAGTTTGCAATTTCTGCGGAAGATGAACAGGAATAGTGAGAACCAATGAGAGACTAGCTGGAGGTGTCTGGACGGGCAAATTTAACTCTCATTTCCCACCAGGAAGAGGAATTAACCAAAGGCTCAGCGTGCCGTGCCGGAACCAGATTAGGGCCTGAAGCCATCCTGCGGTGTTGCGGCCAGGTCACAAGAAAGCGAGTTGAAGAAAGGAGCTCAGGGGCACTGTAATTCACAAAGCTGCAGAGTTATAAATGACAGCTATCGTCCAAAAATATACTGAAGTAAGGCTGCCAAGAGGACTTGAAAGCGGGGCACAATTGCAGGAAACCGATTTCAGGAGGTAGACTGGAATTGCATTGAAAGCATAGGAAAAGAGGCAGAACGTCCACAATGATGCACTTGGCCAAAAAGGGCGTATGCGTTTTTTCCTGAATATATTCAGGAAAAAACGCATACGCCCTTTTTGGCCAACCAAGCAAGCTTGCAAAGGAAATCTGCACTACAATGAAGTCTCACTTCCCCCCGGTCAAAAGTGCCATCTGAAAAAAGTGTAAAATCCAGAAAGGCAGGACAGGCCATGGAGAACTGGGAGCCTTGTTATGCTGATGGGCGGGATGTAAATTGCCAACAGACACTCGGGAGAAGTGTATGGTGTTTCCTGAAACATCTAAAAAACAAAGCAACAGAGCCTAGGGCACTTCCACTTATGGTCCTATAGCTTAGGGAAATTAAAATCAAAAAGACACAGCCACCCCAAAGTTTGGGACGCCTCTGTTTACAAGAACCTCGTTTACAGTACAAGTTCAACATCGCAGAAAGTGAAAAATGGATAAAGAACATGTGGTATTTACTTACAAAGCAATATCACTCAGCAATGAAATCTATGTCATCAGGCCCTTAGCAGCACAATGAGTGGATTCAGGTATGATGATTCTAACTGAAATAAGTCACACAGAAAAAGAAACATCATAAGATATCAGTAATACACGGAATGTAAACTTGGCTACACAGGAACTGAATTACAGAACAGAACAGGGTCTCAAATTTAGAAAACCAACTTATGCTTGCTTAAGGGGAAAGGTGAGTTGGGGTGCTGCATAAAACCAGAGATTGAAACGAGCACAGATAAAGTTCCTTAAGCCAAATATGGAATAGACAAGAGCTACTCCTTGCTCAACAAAATGGACTCAACACCGCATATTAAACGCCTAAGAATGTACCTGACTAGTAAGTATCTTAAAACCTATGGATTGCTATGTCTCCGAAAGAGAATCAAGCATGTGTACAGGGGCATAAACGCAGCAGTGATAGGATTGGAGAGGTTCGGTGAGCAAATGAAGACCCTTTGAAGTCATATTGCATGGTACCCATTCCACGGGTTTCAACTACCCAGGTTTAAGGTATTCTTCCTTCAGCTAAAACATGCATGTGGAACCTAGAGTATGATCAACCATGTGATCGGGAGACGTGTTCAAATATGTCTCAGTTTTCGTACCCTGGTACTCGGGTGCAACATTCCAGACGCTTTACTAACACTCTCCCGACTTGGAGAGTCCGTCCCTTTAATCTCCTGTTTGGCCCATTTTGCAATTTCTGCGGAAGATGAACAGGAATAGCGAGAACCAATGAGAGACTAGCTGGAGGTGTCTGGACGGGCAAATTTAACTCTCATTTCCCACCAGGAAGAGGAATTAACCAAAGGCTCAGCGTGCCGTGCCGGAACCAGATTAGGGCCTGAAGCCATCCTGCGGTGTTGCGGCCAGGTCACAAGAAAGCGAGTTGAAGAAAGGAGCTCAGGGGCACTGTAATTCACAAACCTGCAGAGTTATAAATGACAGCTATCGTCCAAAAATATACTGAAGTAAGGCTGCCAAGAGGACTCGAAAGCGGGGCAGAATTGCAGGAAACCGATTTCAGGAGGTAGACTGGAATTGCATTGAAAGCATAGGAAAAGAGGCAGAACGTCCACAATGATGCACTTGGCCAAAAAGGGCGTATGCGTTTTTTCCTGAATATATTCAGGAAAAAACGCATACGCCCTTTTTGGCCAACCAAGCAAGCTTGCAAAGGAAATCTGCACTACAATGAAGTCTCACTTCCCCCCGGTCAAAAGGGCCATCTGAAAAAAGTGTAAAATCCAGAAAGGCAGGACAGGCCATGGAGAACTGGGAGCCTTGTTATGCTGATGGGCAGGATGTAAATTGCCAACAGACACTCGGGAGAAGTGTATGGTGTTTCCTGAAACATCTAAACAACAAAGCAACAGAGCCTAGGGCACTTCCACTTATGGTCCTATAGCTTAGGGAAATTAAAATCAAAAAGACACAGCCACCCCAAAGTTTGGGACGCCTCTGTTTACAAGAACCTCGTTTACAGTACAAGTTCAACATCGCAGAAAGTGAAAAATGGATAAAGAACATGTGGTATTTACTTACAAAGCAATATCACTCAGCAATGAAATCTATGTCATCAGGCCCTTAGCAGCACAATGAGTGGATTCAGGTATGATGATTCTAACTGAAATAAGTCACACAGAAAAAGAAACATCATAAGATATCAGTAATACACGGAATGTAAACTTGGCTACACAGGAACTGAATTACAGAACAGAACAGGGTCTCAAATTTAGAAAACCAACTTATGCTTGCTTAAGGGTAAAGGTGAGTTGGGGTGCTGCATAAAACCAGAGATTGAAACGAGCACAGATAAAGTTCCTTAAGCCAAATATGGAATAGACAAGAGCTACTCCTTGCTCAACGAAATGGACTCAACACCGCATATTAAACGCCTAAGAATGTACCTGACTAGTAAGTATCTTAAAACCTATGGATTGCTATGTCTCCGAAAGAGAATCAAGCATGTGTACAGGGGCATAAACGCAGCAGTGATAGGATTGGAGAGGTTCGGTGAGCAAATGAAGACCCTTTGAAGTCATATTGCATGGTACCCATTCCACGGGTTTCAACTACCCAGGTTTAAGGTATTCTTCCTTCAGCTAAAACATGCATGTGGAACCTAGAGTATGATCAACCATGTGATCGGGAGACGTGTTCAAATATGTCTCAGTTTTCGTACCCTGGTACTCGGGTGCAACATTCCAGACGATTTACTAACACTCTCCTGACTTGCAGAGTCCGTCCCTTTAATCTCCTGTTTGGCCCAGTTTGCAATTTCTGCGGAAGATGAACAGGAATAGCGAGAACCAATGAGAGACTAGCTGGAGGTGTCTGGACGGGCAAATTTAACTCTCATTTCCCACCAGGAAGAGGAATTAACCAAAGGCTCAGCGTGCCGTGCCGGAACCAGATTAGGGCCTGAAGCCATCCTGCGGTGTTGCGGCCAGGTCACAAGAAAGCGAGTTGAACAAAGGAGCTCAGGGGCACTGTAATTCACAAAGCTGCAGAGTTATAAATGACAGCTATCGTCCAAAAATATACTGAAGTAAGGCTGCCAAGAGGACTCGAAAGCGGGGCAGAATTGCAGGAAACCGATTTCAGGAGGTAGACTGGAATTGCATTGAAAGCATAGGAAAAGAGGCAGAACGTCCACAATGATGCACTTGGCCAAAAAGGGCGTATGCGTTTTTTCCTGAATATATTCAGGAAAAAACGCATACGCCCTTTTTGGCCAACCAAGCAAGCTTGCAAAGGAAATCTGCACTACAATGAAGTCTCACTTCCCCCCGGTCAAAAGGGCCATCTGAAAAAAGTGTAAAATCCAGAAAGGCAGGACAGGCCATGGAGAACTGGGAGCCTTGTTATGCTGATGGGCGGGATGTAAATTGCCAACAGACACTCGGGAGAAGTGTATGGTGTTTCCTGAAACATCTAAAAAACAAAGCAACAGAGCCTAGGGCACTTCCACTTATGGTCCTACAGCTTAGGGAAATTAAAATCAAAAAGACACAGCCACCCCAAAGTTTGGGACGCCTCTGTTTACAAGAACCTCATTTACAGTACAAGTTCAACATCGCAGAAAGTGAAAAATGGATAAAGAACATGTGGTATTTACTTACAAAGCAATATCACTCAGCAATGAAATCTATGTCATCAGGCCCTTAGCAGCACAATGAGTGGATTCAGGTATGATGATTCTAACTGAAATAAGTCACACAGAAAAAGAAACATCATAAGATATCAGTAATACACGGAATGTAAACTTGGCTACACAGGAACTGAATTACAGAACAGAACAGGGTCTCAAATTTAGAAAACCAACTTATGCTTGCTTAAGGGGAAAGGTGAGTTGGGGTGCTGCATAAAACCAGAGATTGAAACGAGCACAGATAAAGTTCCTTAAGCCAAATATGGAATAGACAAGAGCTACTCCTTGCTCAACAAAATGGACTCAACACCGCATATTAAACGCCTAAGAATGTACCTGACTAGTAAGTATCTTAAAACCTATGGATTGCTATGTCTCCGAAAGAGAATCAAGCATGTGTACAGGGGCATAAACGCAGCAGTGATAGGATTGGAGAGGTTCGGTGAGCAAATGAAGACCCTTTGAAGTCATATTGCATGGTACCCATTCCACGGGTTTCAACTACCCAGGTTTAAGGTATTCTTCCTTCAGCTAAAACATGCATGTGGAACCTAGAGTATGATCAACCATGTGATCGGGAGACGTGTTCAAATATGTCTCAGTTTTCGTACCCTGGTACTCGGGTGCAACATTCCAGACGCTTTACTAACACTCTCCCGACTTGGAGAGTCCGTCCCTTTAATCTCCTGTTTGGCCCATTTTGCAATTTCTGCGGAAGATGAACAGGAATAGCGAGAACCAATGAGAGACTAGCTGGAGGTGTCTGGACGGGCAAATTTAACTCTCATTTCCCACCAGGAAGAGGAAATAACCAAAGGCTCAGCGTGCCGTGCCGGAACCAGATTAGGGCCTGAAGCCATCCTGCGGTGTTGCGGCCAGGTCACAAGAAAGCGAGTTGAAGAAAGGAGCTCAGGGGCACTGTAATTCACAAACCTGCAGAGTTATAAATGACAGCTATCGTCCAAAAATATACTGAAGTAAGGCTGCCAAGAGGACTCGAAAGCGGGGCAGAATTGCAGGAAACCGATTTCAGGAGGTAGACTGGAATTGCATTGAAAGCATAGGAAAAGAGGCAGAACGTCCACAATGATGCATTTGGCCAAAAAGTGCGTATGCGTTTTTTCCTGAATATATTCAGGAAAAAACGCATACGCCCTTTTTGGCCAACCAAGCAAGCTTGCAAAGGAAATCTGCACTACAATGAAGTCTCACTTCCCCCCGGTCAAAAGGGCCATCTGAAAAAAGTGTAAAATCCAGAAAGGCAGGACAGGCCAAGGAGAACTGGGAACCTTGTTATGCTGATGGGCGGGATGTAAATTGCCAACAGACACTCGGGAGAAGTGTATGGTGTTTCCTGAAACATCTAAAAAACAAAGCAACAGAGCCTAGGGCACTTCCACTTATGGTCCTATAGCTTAGGGAAATTAAAATCAAAAAGACACAGCCACCCCAAAGTTTGGGACGCCTCTGTTTACAAGAACCTCGTTTACAGTACAAGTTCAACATCGCAGAAAGTGAAAAATGGATAAAGAACGTGTGGTATTTACTTACAAAGCAATATCACTCAGCAATGAAATCTATGTCATCAGGCCCTTAGCAGCACAATGAGTGGATTCAGGTATGATGATTCTAACTGAAATAAGTCACACAGAAAAAGAAACATCATAAGATATCAGTAATACACGGAATGTAAACTTGGCTACACAGGAACTGAATTACAGAACAGAACAGGGTCTCAAATTTAGAAAACCAACTTATGCTTGCTTAAGGGTAAAGGTGAGTTGGGGTGCTGCATAAAACCAGAGATTGAAACGAGCACAGATAAAGTTCCTTAAGCCAAATATGGAATAGACAAGAGCTACTCCTTGCTCAACGAAATGGACTCAACACCGCATATTAAACGCCTAAGAATGTACCTGACTAGTAAGTATCTTAAAACCTATGGATTGCTATGTCTCCGAAAGAGAATCAAGCATGTGTACAGGGGCATAAACACAGCAGTGATAGGATTGGAGAGGTTCGGTGAGCAAATGAAGACCCTTTGAAGTCATATTGCATGGTACCCATTCCACGGGTTTCAACTACCCAGGTTTAAGGTATTCTTCCTTCAGCTAAAACATGCATGTGGAACCTAGAGTATGATCAACCATGTGATCGGGAGACGTGTTCAAATATGTCTCAGTTTTCGTACCCTGGTACTCGGGTGCAACATTCCAGACGCTTTACTAACACTCTCCCGACTTGGAGAGTCCGTCCCTTTAATCTCCTGTTTGGCCCATTTTGCAATTTCTGCGGAAGATGAACAGGAATAGCGAGAACCAATGAGAGACTAGCTGGAGGTGTCTGGACGGGCAAATTTAACTCTCATTTCCCACCAGGAAGAGGAATTAACCAAAGGCTCAGCGTGCCGTGCCGGAACCAGATTAGGGCCTGAAGCCATCCTGCGGTGTTGCGGCCAGGTCACAAGAAAGCGAGTTGAAGAAAGGAGCTCAGGGGCACTGTAATTCACAAACCTGCAGAGTTATAAATGACAACTATCGTCCAAAAATATACTGAAGTAAGGCTGCCAAGAGGACTCGAAAGCGGGGCAGAATTGCAGGAAACCGATTTCAGGAGGTAGACTGGAATTGCATTGAAAGCATAGGAAAAGAGGCAGAACGTCCACAATGATGCACTTGGCCAAAAAGGGCGTATGCGTTTTTTCCTGAATATATTCAGGAAAAAACGCATACGCCCTTTTTGGCCAACCAAGCAAGCTTGCAAAGGAAATCTGCACTACAATGAAGTCTCACTTCCCCCCGGTCAAAAGGGCCATCTGAAAAAAGTGTAAAATCCAGAAAGGCAGGACAGGCCATGGAGAACTGGGAGCCTTGTTATGCTGATGGGCAGGATGTAAATTGCCAACAGACACTCGGGAGAAGTGTATGGTGTTTCCTGAAACATCTAAACAACAAAGCAACAGAGCCTAGGGCACTTCCACTTATGGTCCTATAGCTTAGGGAAATTAAAATCAAAAAGACACAGCCACCCCAAAGTTTGGGACGCCTCTGTTTACAAGAACCTCGTTTACAGTACAAGTTCAACATCGCAGAAAGTGAAAAATGGATAAAGAACATGTGGTATTTACTTACAAAGCAATATCACTCAGCAATGAAATCTATGTCATCAGGCCCTTAGCAGCACAGTGAGTGGATTCAGGTATGATGATTCTAACTGAAATAAGTCACACAGAAAAAGAAACATCATAAGATATCATTAATACACGGAATGTAAACTTGGCTACACAGGAACTGAATTACAGAACAGAACAGGGTCTCAAATTTAGAAAACCAACTTATGCTTGCTTAAGGGGAAAGGTGAGATGGGGTGCTGCATAAAACCAGAGATTGAAACGAGCACAGATAAAGTTCCTTAAGCCAAATATGGAATAGACAAGAGCTACTCCTTGCTCAACGAAATGGACTCAACACCGCATATTAAACGCCTAAGAATGTACCTGACTAGTAAGTATCTTAAAACCTATGGATTGCTATGTCTCCGAAAGAGAATCAAGCATGTGTACAGGGGCATAAACGCAGCAGTGATAGGATTGGAAAGGTTCGGTGAGCAAATGAAGACCCTTTGAAGTCATATTGCATAGTACCCATTCCACGGGTTTCAACTACCCAGGTTTAAGGTATTCTTCCTTCAGCTAAAACATGCATGTGGAACCTAGAGTATGATCAACCATGTGATCGGGAGACGTGTTCAAATATGTCTCAGTTTTCGTACCCTGGTACTCGGGTGCAACATTCCAGACGCTTTACTAACACTCTCCTGACTTGGAGAGTCAGTCCCTTTAATCTCCTGTTTGGCCCAGTTTGCAATTTCTGCGGAAGATGAACAGGAATAGTGAGAACCAATGAGAGACTAGCTGGAGGTGTCTGGACGGGCAAATTTAACTCTCATTTCCCACCAGGAAGAGGAATTAACCAAAGGCTCAGCGTGCCGTGCCGGAACCAGATTAGGGCCTGAAGCCATCCTGCGGTGTTGCGGCCAGGTCACAAGAAAGCGAGTTGAAGAAAGGAGCTCAGGGGCACTGTAATTCACAAAGCTGCAGAGTTATAAATGACAGCTATCGTCCAAAAATATACTGAAGTAAGGCTGCCAAGAGGACTCGAAAGCGGGGCAGAATTGCAGGAAACCGATTTCAGGAGGTAGACTGGAATTGCATTGAAAGCATAGGAAAAGAGGCAGAACGTCCACAATGATGCACTTGGCCAAAAAGGGCGTATGCGTTTTTTCCTGAATATATTCAGGAAAAAACGCATACGCCCTTTTTGGCCAACCAAGCAAGCTTGCAAAGGAAATCTGCACTACAATGAAGTCTCACTTCCCCCCGGTCAAAAGGGCCATCTGAAAAAAGTGTAAAATCCAGAAAGGCAGGACAGGCCATGGAGAACTGGGAGCCTTGTTATGCTGATGGGCGGGATGTAAATTGCCAACAGACACTCGGGAGAAGTGTATGGTGTTTCCTGAAACATCTAAAAAACAAAGCAACAGAGCCTAGGGCACTTCCACTTATGGTCCTATAGCTTAGGGAAATTAAAATCAAAAAGACACAGCCACCCCAAAGTTTGGGACGCCTCTGTTTACAAGAACCTCGTTTACAGTACAAGTTCAACATCGCAGAAAGTGAAAAATGGATAAAGAAGGTGTGGTATTTACTTACAAAGCAATATCACTCAGCAATGAAATCTATGTCATCAGGCCCTTAGCAGCACAATGAGTGGATTCAGGTATGATGATTCTAACTGAAATAAGTCACACAGAAAAAGAAACATCATAAGATATCAGTAATACACGGAATGTAAACTTGGCTACACAGGAACTGAATTACAGAACAGAACAGGGTCTCAAATTTAGAAAACCAACTTATGCTTGCTTAAGGGGAAAGGTGAGTTGGGGTGCTGCATAAAACCAGAGATTGAAACGAGCACAGATAAAGTTCCTTAAGCCAAATATGGAATAGACAAGAGCTACTCCTTGCTCAACAAAATGGACTCAACACCGCATATTAAACGCCTAAGAATGTACCTGACTAGTAAGTATCTTAAAACCTATGGATTGCTATGTCTCCGAAAGAGAATCAAGCATGTGTACAGGGGCATAAACGCAGCAGTGATAGGATTGGAGAGGTTCGGTGAGCAAATGAAGACCCTTTGAAGTCATATTGCATGGTACCCATTCCACGGGTTTCAACTACCCAGGTTTAAGGTATTCTTCCTTCAGCTAAAACATGCATGTGGAACCTAGAGTATGATCAACCATGTGATCGGGAGACGTGTTCAAATATGTCTCAGTTTTCGTACCCTGGTACTCGGGTGCAACATTCCAGACGCTTTACTAACACTCTCCCGACTTGGAGAGTCCGTCCCTTTAATCTCCTGTTTGGCCCATTTTGCAATTTCTGCGGAAGATGAACAGGAATAGCGAGAACCAATGAGAGACTAGCTGGAGGTGTCTGGACGGGCAAATTTAACTCTCATTTCCCACCAGGAAGAGGAATTAACCAAAGGCTCAGCGTGCCGTGCCGGAACCAGATTAGGGCCTGAAGCCATCCTGCGGTGTTGCGGCCAGGTCACAAGAAAGCGAGTTGAAGAAAGGAGCTCAGGGGCACTGTAATTCACAAACCTGCAGAGTTATAAATGACAGCTATCGTCCAAAAATATACTGAAGTAAGGCTGCCAAGAGGACTCGAAAGCGGGGCAGAATTGCAGGAAACCGATTTCAGGAGGTAGACTGGAATTGCATTGAAAGCATAGGAAAAGAGGCAGAACGTCCACAATGATGCACTTGGCCAAAAAGGGCGTATGCGTTTTTTCCTGAATATATTCAGGAAAAAACGCATACGCCCTTTTTGGCCAACCAAGCAAGCTTGCAAAGGAAATCTGCACTACAATGAAGTCTCACTTCCCCCCGGTCAAAAGGGCCATCTGAAAAAAGTGTAAAATCCAGAAAGGCAGGACAGGCCATGGAGAACTGGGAGCCTTGTTATGCTGATGGGCAGGATGTAAATTGCCAACAGACACTCGGGAGAAGTGTATGGTGTTTCCTGAAACATCTATACAACAAAGCAACAGAGCCTAGGGCACTTCCACTTATGGTCCTATAGCTTAGGGAAATTAAAATCAAAAAGACACAGCCACCCCAAAGTTTGGGACGCCTCTGTTTACAAGAACCTCGTTTACAGTACAAGTTCAACATCGCAGAAAGTGAAAAATGGATAAAGAAGGTGTGGTATTTACTTACAAAGCAATATCACTCAGCAATGAAATCTATGTCATCAGGCCCTTAGCAGCACAATGAGTGGATTCAGGTATGATGATTCTAACTGAAATAAGTCACACAGAAAAAGAAACATCATAAGATATCAGTAATACACGGAATGTAAACTTGGCTACACAGGAACTGAATTACAGAACAGAACAGGGTCTCAAATTTAGAAAACCAACTTATGCTTGCTTAAGGGTAAAGGTGAGTTGGGGTGCTGCATAAAACCAGAGATTGAAACGAGCACAGATAAAGTTCCTTAAGCCAAATATGGAATAGACAAGAGCTACTCCTTGCTCAACGAAATGGACTCAACACCGCATATTAAACGCCTAAGAATGTACCTGACTAGTAAGTATCTTAAAACCTATGGATTGCTATGTCTCCGAAAGAGAATCAAGCATGTGTACAGGGGCATAAACGCAGCAGTGATAGGATTGGAGAGGTTCGGTGAGCAAATGAAGACCCTTTGAAGTCATATTGCATGGTACCCATTCCACGGGTTTCAACTACCCAGGTTTAAGGTATTCTTCCTTCAGCTAAAACATGCATGTGGAACCTAGAGTATGATCAACCATGTGATCGGGAGACGTGTTCAAATATGTCTCAGTTTTCGTACCCTGGTACTCGGGTGCAACATTCCAGACGATTTACTAACACTCTCCTGACTTGCAGAGTCCGTCCCTTTAATCTCCTGTTTGGCCCAGTTTGCAATTTCTGCGGAAGATGAACAGGAATAGCGAGAACCAATGAGAGACTAGCTGGAGGTGTCTGGACGGGCAAATTTAACTCTCATTTCCCACCAGGAAGAGGAAATAACCAAAGGCTCAGCGTGCCGTGCCGGAACCAGATTAGGGCCTGAAGCCATCCTGCGGTGTTGCGGCCAGGTCACAAGAAAGCGAGTTGAAGAAAGGAGCTCAGGGGCACTGTAATTCACAAACCTGCAGAGTTATAAATGACAGCTATCGTCCAAAAATATACTGAAGTAAGGCTGCCAAGAGGACTTGAAAGCGGGGCAGAATTGCAGGAAACCGATTTCAGGAGGTAGACTGGAATTGCATTGAAAACATAGGAAAAGAGGCAGAACGTCCACAATGATGCACTTGGCCAAAAAGGGCGTATGCGTTTTTTCCTGAATATATTCAGGAAAAAACGCATACGCCCTTTTTGGCCAACCAAGCAAGCTTGCAAAGGAAATCTGCACTACAATGAAGTCTCACTTCCCCCCGGTCAAAAGGGCCATCTGAAAAAAGTGTAAAATCCAGAAAGGCAGGACAGGCCATGGAGAACTGGGAGCCTTGTTATGCTGATGGGCGGGATGTAAATTGCCAACAGACACTCGGGAGAAGTGTATGGTGTTTCCTGAAACATCTAAACAACAAAGCAACAGAGCCTAGGGCACTTCCACTTATGGTCCTATAGCTTAGGGAAATTAAAATCAAAAAGACACAGCCACCCCAAAGTTTGGGACGCCTCTGTTTACAAGAACCTCGTTTACCGTACAAGTTCAATATCACAGAAAGTGAAAAATGGATAAAGAACTTGTGGTACTTACGTACAATGCAGTATCACTCAGCAATGAAATCTATGTCATCAGGTCCGTAGCAGCATAATGAGTGGATTCAGGTACGATGATTCTCACTGAAATAAGTCACACAGAAAAAGAAACATCATAAGATATCAGTAATACACGGAATGTAAACTTGGCTACACAGGAACTGAATTACAGAACAGAACAGGGTCTCAAATTTAGAAAACCAACTTATGCTTGCTTAAGGGGAAAGGTGAGTTGGGGTGCTGCATAAAACCAGAGATTGAAACGAGCACAGATAAAGTTCCTTAAGCCAAATATGGAATAGACAAGAGCTACTCCTTGCTCAACGAAATGGACTCAACACCGCATATTAAACGCCTAAGAATGTACCTGACTAGTAAGTATCTTAAAACCTATGGATTGCTATGTCTCCGAAAGAGAATCAAGCATGTGTACAGGGGCATAAACGCAGCAGTGATAGGATTGGAGAGGTTCGGTGAGCAAATGAAGACCCTTTGAAGTCATATTGCATGGTACCCATTCCACGGGTTTCAACTACCCAGGTTTAAGGTATTCTTCCTTCAGCTAAAACATGCATGTGGAACCTAGAGTATGATCAACCATGTGATCGGGAGACGTGTTCAAATATGTCTCAGTTTTCGTACCCTGGTACTCGGGTGCAACATTCCAGACGATTTACTAACACTCTCCTGACTTGCAGAGTCCGTCCCTTTAATCTCCTGTTTGGCCCAGTTTGCAATTTCTGCGGAAGATGAACAGGAATAGCGAGAACCAATGAGAGACTAGCTGGAGGTGTCTGGACGGGCAAATTTAACTCTCATTTCCCACCAGGAAGAGGAAATAACCAAAGGCTCAGCGTGCCGTGCCGGAACCAGATTAGGGCCTGAAGCCATCCTGCGGTGTTGCGGCCAGGTCACAAGAAAGCGACTTGAAGAAAGGAGCTCAGGGGCACTGTAATTCACAAACCTGCAGAGTTATAAATGACAGCTATCGTCCAAAAATATACTGAAGTAAGGCTGCCAAGAGGACTTGAAAGCGGGGCAGAATTGCAGGAAACCGATTTCAGGAGGTAGACTGGAATTGCATTGAAAACATAGGAAAAGAGGCAGAACGTCCACAATGATGCACTTGGCCAAAAAGGGCGTATGCGTTTTTTCCTGAATATATTCAGGAAAAAACGCATACGCCCTTTTTGGCCAACCAAGCAAGCTTGCAAAGGAAATCTGCACTACAATGAAGTCTCACTTCCCCCCGGTCAAAAGGGCCATCTGAAAAAAGTGTAAAATCCAGAAAGGCAGGACAGGCCATGGAGAACTGGGAGCCTTGTTATGCTGATGGGCGGGATGTAAATTGCCAACAGACACTCGGGAGAAGTGTATGGTGTTTCCTGAAACATCTAAAAAACAAAGCAACAGAGCCTAGGGCACTTCCACTTATGGTCCTATAGCTTAGGGAAATTAAAATCAAAAAGACACAGCCACCCCAAAGTTTGGGACGCCTCTGTTTACAAGAACCTCGTTTACCGTACAAGTTCAATATCACAGAAAGTGAAAAATGGATAAAGAACTTGTGGTACTTACGTACAATGCAGTATCACTCAGCAATGAAATCTATGTCATCAGGTCCGTAGCAGCATAATGAGTGGATTCAGGTACGATGATTCTCACTGAAATAAGTCACACAGAAAAAGAAACATCATAAGATATCAGTAATACACGGAATGTAAACTTGGCTACACAGGAACTGAATTACAGAACAGAACAGGGTCTCAAATTTAGAAAACCAACTTATGCTTGCTTAAGGGGAAAGGTGAGTTGGGGTGCTGCATAAAACCAGAGATTGAAACGAGCACAGATAAAGTTCCTTAAGCCAAATATGGAATAGACAAGAGCTACTCCTTGCTCAACAAAATGGACTCAACACCGCATATTAAACGCCTAAGAATGTACCTGACTAGTAAGTATCTTAAAACCTATGGATTGCTATGTCTCCGAAAGAGAATCAAGCATGTGTACAGGGGCATAAACGCAGCAGTGATAGGATTGGAGAGGTTCGGTGAGCAAATGAAGACCCTTTGAAGTCATATTGCATGGTACCCATTCCACGGGTTTCAACTACCCAGGTTTAAGGTATTCTTCCTTCAGCTAAAACATGCATGTGGAACCTAGAGTATGATCAACCATGTGATCGGGAGACGTGTTCAAATATGTCTCAGTTTTCGTACCCTGGTACTCGGGTGCAACATTCCAGACGCTTTACTAACACTCTCCCGACTTGGAGAGTCCGTCCCTTTAATCTCCTGTTTGGCCCATTTTGCAATTTCTGCGGAAGATGAACAGGAATAGCGAGAACCAATGAGAGACTAGCTGGAGGTGTCTGGACGGGCAAATTTAACTCTCATTTCCCACCAGGAAGAGGAAATAACCAAAGGCTCAGCGTGCCGTGCCGGAACCAGATTAGGGCCTGAAGCCATCCTGCGGTGTTGCGGCCAGGTCACAAGAAAGCGAGTTGAAGAAAGGAGCTCAGGGGCACTGTAATTCACAAACCTGCAGAGTTATAAATGACAGCTATCGTCCAAAAATATACTGAAGTAAGGCTGCCAAGAGGACTCGAAAGCGGGGCAGAATTGCAGGAAACCGATTTCAGGAGGTAGACTGGAATTGCATTGAAAGCATAGGAAAAGAGGCAGAACGTCCACAATGATGCATTTGGCCAAAAAGTGCGTATGCGTTTTTTCCTGAATATATTCAGGAAAAAACGCATACGCCCTTTTTGGCCAACCAAGCAAGCTTGCAAAGGAAATCTGCACTACAATGAAGTCTCACTTCCCCCCGGTCAAAAGGGCCATCTGAAAAAAGTGTAAAATCCAGAAAGGCAGGACAGGCCATGGAGAACTGGGAACCTTGTTATGCTGATGGGCGGGATGTAAATTGCCAACAGACACTCGGGAGAAGTGTATGGTGTTTCCTGAAACATCTAAAAAACAAAGCAACAGAGCCTAGGGCACTTCCACTTATGGTCCTATAGCTTAGGGAAATTAAAATCAAAAAGACACAGCCACCCCAAAGTTTGGGACGCCTCTGTTTACAAGAACCTCGTTTACAGTACAAGTTCAACATCGCAGAAAGTGAAAAATGGATAAAGAAGGTGTGGTATTTACTTACAAAGCAATATCACTCAGCAATGAAATCTATGTCATCAGGCCCTTAGCAGCACAATGAGTGGATTCAGGTATGATGATTCTAACTGAAATAAGTCACACAGAAAAAGAAACATCATAAGATATCAGTAATACACGGAATGTAAACTTGGCTACACAGGAACTGAATTACAGAACAGAACAGGGTCTCAAATTTAGAAAACCAACTTATGCTTGCTTAAGGGTAAAGGTGAGTTGGGGTGCTGCATAAAACCAGAGATTGAAACGAGCACAGATAAAGTTCCTTAAGCCAAATATGGAATAGACAAGAGCTACTCCTTGCTCAACGAAATGGACTCAACACCGCATATTAAACGCCTAAGAATGTACCTGACTAGTAAGTATCTTAAAACCTATGGATTGCTATGTCTCCGAAAGAGAATCAAGCATGTGTACAGGGGCATAAACACAGCAGTGATAGGATTGGAGAGGTTCGGTGAGCAAATGAAGACCCTTTGAAGTCATATTGCATGGTACCCATTCCACGGGTTTCAACTACCCAGGTTTAAGGTATTCTTCCTTCAGCTAAAACATGCATGTGGAACCTAGAGTATGATCAACCATGTGATCGGGAGACGTGTTCAAATATGTCTCAGTTTTCGTACCCTGGTACTCGGGTGCAACATTCCAGACGCTTTACTAACACTCTCCTAACTTGGAGAGTCCGTACCTTTAATCTCCTGTTTGGCCCAGATTGCAATTTCTGCGGAAGATGAACAGGAATAGGGAACACCAATGAGAGACTAGCTGGAGGTGTCTGGACGGGCAAATTTAACTCTCATTTCCCACCAGGAAGAGGAATTAACCAAAGGCTCAGCGTGCCGTGCCGGAACCAGATTAGGGCCTGAAGCCATCCTGCGGTGTTGCGGCCAGGTCACAAGAAAGCGAGTTGAAGAAAGGAGCTCAGGGTCACTGTAATTCACAAACCTGCAGAGTTATAAATGACAGCTATCGTCCAAAAATATACTGAAGTAAGGCTGCCAAGAGGACTCGAAAGCGGGGCAGAATTGCAGGAAACCGATTTCAGGAGGTAGACTGGAATTGCATTGAAAACATAGGAAAAGAGGCAGAACGTCCACAATGATGCACTTGGCCAAAAAGGGCGTATGCGTTTTTTCCTGAATATATTCAGGAAAAAACGCATACGCCCTTTTTGGCCAACCAAGCAAGCTTGCAAAGGAAATCTGCACTACAATGAAGTCTCACTTCCCCCCGGTCAAAAGGGCCATCTGAAAAAAGTGTAAAATCCAGAAAGGCAGGACAGGCCATGGAGAACTGGGAGCCTTGTTATGCTGATGGGCAGGATGTAAATTGCCAACAGACACTCGGGAGAAGTGTATGGTGTTTCCTGAAACATCTAAACAACAAAGCAACAGAGCCTAGGGCACTTCCACTTATGGTCCTATAGCTTAGGGAAATTAAAATCAAAAAGACACAGCCACCCCAAAGTTTGGGACGCCTCTGTTTACAAGAACCTCGTTTACAGTACAAGTTCAACATCGCAGAAAGTGAAAAATGGATAAAGAACATGTGGTATTTACTTACAAAGCAATATCACTCAGCAATGAAATCTATGTCATCAGGCCCTTAGCAGCACAATGAGTGGATTCAGGTATGATGATTCTAACTGAAATAAGTCACACAGAAAAAGAAACATCATAAGATATCAGTAATACACGGAATGTAAACTTGGCTACACAGGAACTGAATTACAGAACAGAACAGGGTCTCAAATTTAGAAAACCAACTTATGCTTGCTTAAGGGTAAAGGTGAGTTGGGGTGCTGCATAAAACCAGAGATTGAAACGAGCACAGATAAAGTTCCTTAAGCCAAATATGGAATAGACAAGAGCTACTCCTTGCTCAACGAAATGGACTCAACACCGCATATTAAACGCCTAAGAATGTACCTGACTAGTAAGTATCTTAAAACCTATGGATTGCTATGTCTCCAAAAGAGAATCAGGCGTGTGTACAGGGGCATAAACGCAGCAGTGATAGGATTGGAGAGGTTCGGTGAGCAAATGAAGACCCTTTGAAGTCATATTGCATGGTACCCATTCCACGGGTCTCAACTCTCCAGGTTTAAGGTATTCTTCCTTCAGCTAAAACATGCATGTGGAACCCAGAGTATGATCAACCATGTGATCGGGAGACGTGTTCAAATATGTCTCAGTTTTCCTCCCCTGGTACTCGGGTGCAACATTCCAGACGCTTTACTAACACTCTCCCCACTTGGAGAGTCAGCGCCTTTAACCTCCTGTTTGGCCCAGTTTGCAATTTCTGCGGAAGATGAACAGGAATAGGGAGAACCAATGAGAGACTAGCTGGAGGTGTCTGGACGGGCAAATTTAACTCTCATTTCCCACCAGGAAGAGGAAATAACCAAAGGCTCAGCGTGCCGTGCCGGAACCAAATTAGGGCCTGAAGCCATCCTGCGGTGTTGCGGCCAGGTCACAAGAAAGCGAGTTGAAGAAAGGAGCACAGGGGCACTGTAATTCACAAACCTGCAGAGTTATAAATGACAGCTATCGTCCAAAAATATACTGAAGTAAGGCTGCCAAGAGGACTTGAAAGCGGGGCAGAATTGCAGGAAACCGATTTCAGGAGGTAGACTGGAATTGCATTGAAAGCATAGGAAAAGAGGCAGAACGTCCACAATGATGCATTTGGCCAAAAAGGGCGTATGCGTTTTTTCCTGAATATATTCAGGAAAAAACGCATACGCCCTTTTTGGCCAACCAAGCAAGCTTGCAAAGGAAATCTGCACTACAATGAAGTCTCACTTCCCCCCGGTCAAAAGGGCCATCTGAAAAAAGTGTAAAATCCAGAAAGGCAGGACAGGCCATGGAGAACTGGGAGCCTTGTTATGCTGATGGGCGGGATGTAAATTGCCAACAGACACTCGGGAGAAGTGTATGGTGTTTCCTGAAACATCTAAAAAACAAAGCAACAGAGCCTAGGGCACTTCCACTTATGGTCCTATAGCTTAGGGAAATTAAAATCAAAAAGACACAGCCACCCCAAAGTTTGGGACGCCTCTGTTTACAAGAACCTCGTTTACCGTACAAGTTCAATATCACAGAAAGTGAAAAATGGATAAAGAACTTGTGGTACTTACATACAATGCAGTATCACTCAGCAATGAAATCTATGTCATCAGGCCCGTAGCAGCACAATGAGTGGATTCAGGTACGATGATTCTAACTGAAATAAGTCACACAGAAAAAGAAACATCATAAGACATCACTAATACACGGAATGTAAACTTGGCTACACAGGAACTGAATTCCAAAACAGAACAGGGTCTCAAATTTAGAAAACCAACTTATGCTTCCTTAGGGGGAAATGTAAGTTGGGGTGCTGCATAAAACCAGAGATTGAAATGAGCACAGATAAAGTTCCTTAAGCCAAATATGGAATAGACAAGAGCTACTCCTTGCTCAACGAAATGGACTCAACACCGCATATTAAACGCCTAAGAATATACCTGACTAGTAAGTATCTTAAAACCTATGGATTGCTATGTCTCCAAAAGAGAATCAAGCGTGTGTACAGGGTCATAAACGCAGCATTGATAGTATTGGAGAGGTTCGGTGAGCAAATGAAGACCCTTTGAAGTCATATTGCATGGTACCCATTCCACGGCTCTCAACTCTCCAGGTTTAAGGTATTCTTCCTTCAGCTAAAATATGCATGTGGAACCCAGAGTATGATCAACCATGTGAACGGGAGACGTGTTCAAATATGTCTCAGTTTTCGTACCCTGGTACTCGGGTGCAACATTCCAGACGCTTTACTAACACTCTCCCCACTTGGAGAGTCAGTCCCTTTAACCTCCTGTTTGGCCCAGTTTGCAATTTCTGCGGAAGATGAACAGGAATAGCGAGAACCAATGAGAGACTAGCTGGAGGTGTCTGGACGGGCAAATTTAACTCTCATTTCCCACCAGGAAGAGGAATTAACCAAAGGCTCAGCGTGCCGTGCCGGAACCAGATTAGGGCCTGAAGCCATCCTGCGGTGTTGCGGCCAGGTCACAAGAAAGCGAGTTGAAGAAAGGAGCTCAGGGGCACTGTAATTCACAAACCTGCAGAGTTATAAATGACAGCTATCGTCCAAAAATATACTGAAGTAAGGCTGCCAAGAGGACTTGAAAGCGGGGCAGAATTGCAGGAAACCGATTTCAGGAGGTAGACTGGAATTGCATTGAAAGCATAGGAAAAGAGGCAGAACGTCCACAATGATGCACTTGGCCAAAAAGGGCGTATGCCTTTTTTCCTGAATATATTCAGGAAAAAACGCATATGCCCTTTTTGGCCAACCAAGCAAGCTTGCAAAGGAAATCTGCACTACAATGAAGTCTCACTTCCCCCCGGTCAAAAGGGCCATCTGAAAAAAGTGTAAAATCCAGAAAGGCAGGACAGGCCATGGAGAACTGGGAGCCTTGTTATGCTGATGGGCGGGATGTAAATTGCCAACAGACACTCGGGAGAAGTGTATGGTGTTTCCGGAAACATCTAAAAAACAAAGCAACAGAGCCTAGGGCACTTCCACTTATGGTCCTATAGCTTAGGGAAATTAAAATCAAAAAGACACAGCCACCCCAAAGCTTGGGACGCCTCTGTTTACAAGAACCTCGTTTACAGTACAAGTTCAACATCGCAGAAAGTGAAAAATGGATAAAGAACATGTGGTATTTACTTACAAAGCAATATCACTCAGCAATGAAATCTATGTCATCAGGCCCTTAGCAGCACAATGAGTGGATTCAGGTATGATGATTCTAACTGAAATAAGTCACACAGAAAAGGAAACATCATAAGATATCAGTAATACACGGAATGTAAACTTGGCTACACAGGAACTGAATTACAGAACAGAACAGGGTCTCAAATTTAGAAAACCAACTTATGCTTGCTTAAGGGGAAAGGTGAGTTGGGGTGCTGCATAAAACCAGAGATTGAAATGAGCACAGATAAAGTTCCTTAAGCCAAATATGGAATAGACAAGAGCTACTCCTTGCTCAACGAAATGGACTCAACACCGCATATTAAACGCCTAAGAATGTACCTGACTAGTAAGTATCTTAAAACCTATGGATTGCTATGTCTCCGAAAGAGAATCAAGCATGTGTACAGGGGCATAAACGCAGCAGTGATAGGATTGGAGAGGTTCGGTGAGCAAATGAAGACCCTTTGAAGTCATATTGCATGGTACCTATTCCACGGGTTTCAACTACCCAGGTTTAAGGTATTCTTCCTTCAGCTAAAACATGCATGTGGAACCTAGAGTATGATCAACCATGTGATCGGGAGACGTGTTCAAATATGTCTCAGTTTTCGTACCCTGGTACTCGGGTGCAACATTCCAGACGCTTTATAACACTCTCCCGACTTGGAGAGTCAGTCCCTTTAACCTCCTGTTTGGCCCAGTTTGCAATTTCTGCGGAAGATGAACAGGAATAGGGAACACCAATGAGAGACTAGCTGGAGGTGTCTGGACGGGCAAATTTAACTCTCATTTCCCACCAGGAAGAGGAAATAACCAAAGGCTCAGCGTGCCGTGCCGGAACCAGATTAGGGCCTGAAGCCATTCTGTGGTGTTGCGGCCAGCTCAAAAGAAAGCGAGTTGAAGAAAGGAGCTCAGGGGCACTCTAATTCACAAACCTGCAGAGTTATAAATGACAGCTATCGTCCAAAAATATACTGAAGTAAGGCTGCCAAGAGGACTTGAAAGCGGGGCAGAATTGCAGGAAACCGATTTCAGGAGGTAGACTGGAATTGCTTTGAAAGCATAGGAAAAGAGGCAGAACGTCCACAATGATGCACTTGGCCAAAAAGGGCGTATGCGTTTTTTCCTGAATATATTCAGGAAAAAACGCATACGCCCTTTTTGGCCAACCAAGCAAGCTTGCAAAGGAAATCTGCACTACAATGAAGTCTCAGTTCCCCCCGGTCAAAAGGGCCATCTGAAAAAAGTGTAAAATCCAGAAAGGCAGGACAGGCCATGGAGAACTGGGAGCCTTGTTATGCTGATGGGCGGGATGTAAATTGCCAACAGACACTCGGGAGAAGTGTATGGTGTTTCCTGAAACATCTAAAAAACAAAGCAACAGAGCCTAGGGCACTTCCACTTATGGTCCTATAGCTTAGGGAAATTAAAATCAAAAAGACACAGCCACCCCAAAGTTTGGGACGCCTCTGTTTACAAGAACCTCGTTTACCGTACAAGTTCAATATCACAGAAAGTGAAAAATGGATAAAGAACTTGTGGTACTTACGTACAATGCAGTATCACTCAGCAATGAAATCTATGTCATCAGGCCCGTAGCAGCATAATGAGTGGATTCAGGTACGATGATTCTCACTGAAATAAGTCACACAGAAAAAGAAACATCATAAGATATCACTAATACACGGAATGTAAACTTGGCTACACAGGAACTGAATTCCAAAACAGAACAGGGTCTCAAATTTAGAAAACCAACTTATGCTTGCTTAAGGGGAAAGGTGAGTTGGGGTGCTGCATAAAACCAGAGATTGAAATGAGCACAGATAAAGTTCCTTAAGCCAAATATGGAATAGACAAGAGCTACTCCTTGCTCAACGAAATGGACTCAACACCCCATATTAAACGCCTAAGAATGTACCTGACTAGTAAGTATCTTAAAACCTATGGATTGCTATGTCTCCAAAAGAGAATCAAGCGTGTGTACAGGGGCATAAACGCAGCAGTGATAGGATTGGAGAGGTTCGGTGAGCAAATGAAGACCCTTTGAAGTCATATTGCATGGTACCCATTCCACGGGTCTCAACTCTCCAGGTTTAAGGTATTCTTCCTTGAGCTAAAACATGCATGTGGAACCCAGAGTATGATCAACCATGTGAAAGGGAGACGTGTTCAAATATGTCTCAGTTTTCCTCCCCTGGTACTCGGGTGCAACATTCCAGACGCTATACTAACACTCTCCCCACTTGGAGAGTCAGCGCCTTTAACCTCCTCTTTGGCCCAGTTTGCAATTTCTGCGGAAGATGAACAGGAATAGGGAACACCAATGAGAGACTAGCTGGAGGTGTCTGGACGGGCAAATTTAACTCTCATTTCCCACCAGGAAGAGGAAATAACCAAAGGCTCAGCGTGCCGTGCCGGAACCAGATTAGGGCCTGAAACCATCCTGCGGTGTTGCGGCCAGCTCAAAAGAAAGCGAGTTGAAGAAAGGAGCTCAGGGGCACTGTAATTCACAAACCTGCAGAGTTATAAATGACAGCTATCGTCCAAAAATATACTGAAGTAAGGCTGCCAAGAGGACTTGAAAGCGGGGCAGAATTGCAGGAAACCGATTTCAGGAGGTAGACTGGAATTGCATTGAAAGCATAGGAAAAGAGGCAGAACGTCCACAATGATGCACTTGGCCAAAAAGGGCGTATGCGTTTTTTCCTGAATATATTCAGGAAAAAACGCATACGCCCTTTTTGGCCAACCAAGCAAGCTTGCAAAGGAAATCTGCACTACAATGAAGTCTCACTTCCCCCCGGTCAAAAGGGCCATCTGAAAAAAGTGTAAAATCCAGAAAGGCAGGACAGGCCATGGAGAACTGGGAGCCTTGTTATGCTGATGGGCGGGATGTAAATTGCCAACAGACACTCGGGAGAAGTGTATGGTGTTTCCTGAAACATCTAAAAAACAAAGCAACAGAGCCTACGGCACCTCCACTTATGGTCCTATAGCTTAGGGAAATTAAAATCAAAAAGACACAGCCACCCCAAAGTTTGGGACGCCTCTGTTTACAAGAACCTCGTTTACCGTACAAGTTCAACATCGCACAAAGTGAAAAATGGATAAAGAAGTTGTGGTATTTACTTACAAAGCAATATCACTCAGCAATGAAATCTATGTCATCAGGCCCTTAGCAGCACAATGAGTGGATTCAGGTATGATGATTCTAACTGAAATAAGTCACACAGAAAAAGAAACATCATAAGATATCAGTAATACACGGAATGTAAACTTGGCTACACAGGAACTGAATTACAGAACAGAACAGGGTCTCAAATTTAGAAAACCAACTTATGCTTGCTTAAGGGGAAAGGTGAGTTAGGGTGCTGCATAAAACCAGAGATTGAAATGAGCACAGATAAAGTTCCTTAAGCCAAATATGGAATAGACAAGAGCTACTCCTGACTCAACGAAATGGACTCAACACCGCATATTAAACGCCTAAGAATGTACCTAATTAGTAAGTATCTTAAAACCTATGGATTGCTATGTCTCCGAAAGAGAATCAAGCATGTGTACAGGGGCATAAACGCAGCAGTGATAGGATTGGAGAGTTTCGGTGAACAAATGAAGACCCTTTGAAGTCATATTGCATGGTACCCATTACACGGGTCTCAACTACCCAGGTTTAAGGTATTCTTCCTTCAGCTAAAACATGCATGTGGAACCCAGAGTATGATCAACCGTGTGAACGGGAGACGTGTTCAAATATGTCTCAGTTTTCCTCCCCTGGTACTCGGGTGCAACATTCCAGATGCTTTACTAACACTCGCCCCACTTGGAGGGTCAGTCCCTTTAACCTCCTGTTTGGCCCAGTTTGCAATTTCTGCGGAAGATGAACAGGAATAGCGAGAACCAATGAGAGACTAGCTGGAGGTGTCTGGACGGGCAAATTTAACTCTCATTTCCCACCAGGAAGAGGAATTAACCAAAGGCTCAGCGTGCCGTGAAGGAATCAGATTAGGGCCTGAAGCCATCCTGCGGTGTTGCGGCCAGGTCACAAGAAAGCGAGTTGAAGAAAGGAGCTCAGGGGCACTGTAATTCACAAACCTGCAGAGTTATAAATGACAGCTATCGTCCAAAAATATACTGAAGTAAGGCTGCCAAGAGGACTCGAAAGCGGGGCAGAATTGCAGGAAACCGATTTCAGGAGGTAGACTGGAATTGCATTGAAAGCATAGGAAAAGAGGCAGAACGTCCACAATGATGCACTTGGCCAAAAAGGGCGTATGCGTTTTTTCCTGAATATATTCAGGAAAAAACGCATACGCCCTTTTTGGCCAACCAAGCAAGCTTGCAAAGGAAATCTGCACTACAATGAAGTCTCACTTCCCCCCGGTCAAAAGGGCCATCTGAAAAAAGTGTAAAATCCAGAAAGGCAGGACAGGCCATGGAGAACTGGGAGCCTTGTTATGCTGATGGGCGGGATGTAAATTGCCAACAGACACTCGGGAGAAGTGTATGGTGTTTCCTGAAACATCTAAAAAACAAAGCAACAGAGCCTAGGGCACTTCCACTTATGGTCCTATAGCTTAGGGAAATTAAAATCAAAAAGACACAGCCACCCCAAAGTTTGGGACGCCTCTGTTTACAAGAACCTCGTTTACAGTACAAGTTCAACATCGCAGAAAGTGAAAAATGGATAAAGAAGGTGTGGTATTTACTTACAAAGCAATATCACTCAGCAATGAAATCTATGTCATCAGGCACTTAGCAGCACAATGAGTGGATTCAGGTATGATGATTCTAACTGAAATAAGTCACACAGAAAAAGAAACATCATAAGATATCAGTAATACACGGAATGTAAACTTGGCTACACAGGAACTGAATTACAGAACAGAACAGGGTCTCAAATTTAGAAAACCAACTTATGCTTGCTTAAGGGGAAAGGTGAGTTGGGGTGCTGCATAAAACCAGAGATTGAAACGAGCACAGATAAAGTTCCTTAAGCCAAATATGGAATAGACAAGAGCTACTCCTTGCTCAACGAAATGGACTCAACACCGCATATTAAAAGCCTAAGAATGTACCTGACTAGTAAGTATCTTAAAACCTATGGATTGCTATGTCTCCGAAAGAGAATCAAGCATGTGTACAGGGGCACAAACGCAGCAGTGATAGGATTGGAGAGGTTCGGTGAGCAAATGAAGACCCTTTGAAGTCATATTGCATGGTACCCATTCCACGGGTTTCAACTACCCAGGTTTAAGGTATTCTTCCTTCAGCTAAAACATGCATGTGGAACCTAGAGTATGATCAACCATGTGATCGGGAGACGTGTTCAAATATGTCTCAGTTTTCGTACCCTGGTACTCGGGTGCAACATTCCAGACGCTTTACTAACACTCTCCCGACTTGGAGAGTCAGTCCCTTTAACCTCCTGTTTGACCCAGTTTGCAATTTCTGTGGAAGATGAACAGGAATAGCGAGAACCAATGAGAGACTAGCTGGAGGTGTCTGGACGGGCAAATTTAACTCCCATTTCCCACCAGGAAGAGGAAATAACCAAAGGCTCAGCGTGCCGTGCCGGAACCAGATTAGGGCCTGAAGCCATCCTGCGGTGTTGCGGCCAGGTCACAAGAAAGCCAGTTGAAGAAAGGAGCTCAGGGGCACTGTAATTCACAAACCTGCAGAGTTATAAATGACAGCTATCGTCCAAAAATATACTGAAGTAAGGCTGCCAAGAGGACTTGAAAGCGGGGCAGAATTGCAGGAAACCGATTTCAGGAGGTAGACTGGAATTGCATTGAAAGCATAGGAAAAGAGGCAGAACGTCCACAATGATGCACTTGGCCAAAAAGGGCGTATGCGTTTTTTCCTGAATATATTCAGGAAAAAACGCATACGCCCTTTTTGGACAACCAAGCAAGCTTGCAAAGGAAATCTGCACTACAATGAAGTCTCACTTCCCCCCGGTGAAAATGGCCATCTGAAAAAAGTGTAAAATCCAGAAAGGCAGGACAGGCCATGGAGAACTGGGAGCCTTGTTATGCTGATGGTCGGGATGTAAATTGCCAACAGCCACTCGGGAGAAGTGTATGGTGTTTCCTGAAACATCTAAAAAACAAAGCAACAGAGCCTAGGGCACTTCCACTTATGGTCCTATAGCTTAGGGAAATTAAAATCAAAAAGACACAGCCACCCCAAAGTTTGGGACGCCTCTGTTTACAAGAACCTCGTTTACAGTACAAGTTCAACATCGCAGAAAGTGAAAAATGGATAAAGAACATGTGGTATTTACTTACAAAGCAATATCACTCAGCAATGAAATCTATGTCATCAGGCCCTTAGCAGCACAATGAGTGGATTCAGGTATGATGATTCTAACTGAAATAAGTCACACAGAAAAAGAAACATCATAAGATATCAGTAATACACGGAATGTAAACTTGGCTACACAGGAACTGAATTACAGAACAGAACAGGGTCTCAAATTTAGAAAACCAACTTATGCTTGCTTAAGGGGAAAGGTGAGTTGGGGTGCTGCATAAAACCAGAGATTGAAATGAGCACAGATAAAGTTCCTTAAGCCAAATATGGAATAGACAAGAGCTACTCCTGACTCAACGAAATGGACTCAACACCGCATATTAAACGCCTAAGAATGTACCTAATTAGTAAGTATCTTAAAACCTATGGATTGCTATGTCTCCGAAAGAGAATCAAGCATGTGTACAGGGGCATAAACGCAGCAGTGATAGGATTGGAGAGTTTCGGTGAACAAATGAAGACCCTTTGAAGTCATATTGCATGGTACCCATTACACGGGTCTCAACTACCCAGGTTTAAGGTATTCTTCCTTCAGCTAAAACATGCATGTGGAACCCAGAGTATGATCAACCGTGTGAACGGGAGACGTGTTCAAATATGTCTCAGTTTTCCTCCCCTGGTACTCGGGTGCAACATTCCAGATGCTTTACTAACACTCGCCCCACTTGGAGAGTCAGTCCCTTTAACCTCCTGTTTGGCCCAGTTTGCAATTTCTGCGGAAGATGAACAGGAATAGCGAGAACCAATGAGAGACTAGCTGGAGGTGTCTGGACGGGCAAATTTAACTCTCATTTCCCACCAGGAAGAGGAATTAACCAAAGGCTCAGCGTGCCGTGAAGGAATCAGATTAGGGCCTGAAGCCATCCTGCGGTGTTGCGGCCAGGTCACAAGAAAGCGAGTTGAAGAAAGGAGCTCAGGGGCACTGTAATTCACAAACCTGCAGAGTTATAAATGACAGCTATCGTCCAAAAATATACTGAAGTAAGGCTGCCAAGAGGACTTGAAAGCGGGGCAGAATTGCAGGAAACCGATTTCAGGAGGTAGACTGGAATTGCATTGAAAGCATAGGAAAAGAGGCAGAACGTCCACAATGATGCACTTGGCCAAAAAGGGCGTATGCGTTTTTTCCTGAATATATTCAGGAAAAAACGCATACGCCCTTTTTGGACAACCAAGCAAGCTTGCAAAGGAAATCTGCACTACAATGAAGTCTCACTTCCCCCCGGTCAAAAGGGCCATCTGAAAAAAGTGTAAAATCCAGAAAGGCAGGACAGGCCATGGAGAACTGGGAGCCTTGTTATGCTGATGGGCGGGATGTAAATTGCCAACAGACACTCGGGAGAAGTGTATGGTGTTTCCTGAAACATCTAAAAAACAAAGCAACAGAGCCTAGGGCACTTCCACTTATGGTCCTATAGCTTAGGGAAATTAAAATCAAAAAGACACAGCCACCCCAAAGTTTGGGACGCCTCTGTTTACAAGAACCTCGTTTACCATACAAGTTCAATATCACAGAAAGTGAAAAATGGATAAAGAACTTGTGGTACTTACGTACAATGCAGTATCACTCAGCAATGAAATCTATGTCATCAGGCCCGTAGCAGCATAATGAGTGGATTCAGGTACGATGATTCTCACTGAAATAAGTCACACAGAAAAAGAAACATCATAAGATATCACTAATACACGGAATGTAAACTTGGCTACACAGGAACTGAATTCCAAAACAGAACAGGGTCTCAAATTTAGAAAACCAACTTATGCTTGCTTAAGGGGAAAGGTGAGTTGGGGTGCTGCATAAAACCAGAGATTGAAATGAGCACAGATAAAGTTCCTTAAGCCAAATATGGAATAGACAAGAGCTACTCCTTGCTCAACGAAATGGACTCAACACCCCATATTAAACGCCTAAGAATGTACCTGACTAGTAAGTATCTTAAAACCTATGGATTGCTATGTCTCCAAAAGAGAATCAAGCGTGTGTACAGGGGCATAAACGCAGCAGTGATAGGATTGGAGAGGTTCGGTGAGCAAATGAAGACCCTTTGAAGTCATATTGCATGGTACCCATTCCACGGGTTTCAACTCTCCAGGTTTAAGGTATTCTTCCTTCAGCTAAAACATGCATGTGGAACCTAGAGTATGATCAACCATGTGATCGGGAGACGTGTTCAAATATGTCTCAGTTTTCCTCCCCTGGTACTCGGGTGCAACATTCCAGACGCTTTACTAACACTCTCCCCACTTGGAGAGTCAGCGCCTTTAACCTCCTGTTTGGCCCAGTTTGCAATTTCTGCGGAAGATGAACAGGAATAGGGAACACCAATGAGAGACTAGCTGGAGGTGTCTGGACGGGCAAATTTAACTCTCATTTCCCACCAGGAAGAGGAAATAACCAAAGGCTCAGCGTGCCGGGCCGGAACCAGATTAGGGCCTGAAGCCATCCTGCGGTGTTGCGGCCAGCTCAAAAGAAAGCGAGTTGAAGAAAGGAGCTCAGGGGCACTGTAATTCACAAACCTGCAGAGTTATAAATGACAGCTATCGTCCAAAAATATACTGAAGTAAGGCTGCCAAGAGGACTCGAAAGCGGGGCAGAATTGCAGGAAACCGATTTCAGGAGGTAGACTGGAATTGCATTGAAAGCATAGGAAAAGAGGCAGAACGTCCACAATGATGCACTTGGCCAAAAAGGGCGTATGCGTTTTTTCCTGAATATATTCAGGAAAAAACGCATACGCCCTTTTTGGCCAACCAAGCAAGCTTGCAAAGGAAATCTGCACTACAATGAAGTCTCACTTCCCCCCGGTCAAAAGGGCCATCTGAAAAAAGTGTAAAATCCAGAAAGGCAGGACAGGCCATGGAGAACTGGGAGCCTTGTTATGCTGATGGGCGGGATGTAAATTGCCAACAGACACTCGGGAGAAGTGTATGGTGTTTCCTGAAACATCTAAAAAACAAAGCAACAGAGCCTAGGGCACTTCCACTTATGGTCCTATAGCTTAGGGAAATTAAAATAAAAAAGACACAGCCACCCCAAAGTTTGGGACGCCTCTGTTTACAAGAACCTCGTTTACTGTACAAGTTCAATATCACAGAAAGTGAAAAATGGATAAAGAACTTGTGGTACTTATGTACAATGCAGTATCACTCAGCAATGAAATCTATGTCATCAGGCCCGTAGCAGCATAATGAGTGGATTCAGGTACGATGATTCTCACTGAAATTAGTCACACAGAAAAAGAAACATCATAAGATATCACTAATACACGGAATGTAAACTTGGCTACACAGGAACTGAATTCCAAAACAGAACAGGGTCTCAAATTTAGAAAACCAACTTATGCTTGCTTAAGGGGAAAGGTGAGTTGGGGTGCTGCATAAAACCAGAGATTGAAATGAGCACAGATAAAGTTCCTTAAGCCAAATATGGAATAGACAAGAGCTACTCCTTGCTCAACGAAATGGACTCAACACCCCATATTAAACGCCTAAGAATGTACCTGACTAGTAAGTATCTTAAAACCTATGGATTGCTATGTCTCCAAAAGAGAATCAAGCGTGTGTACAGGGGCATAAACGCAGCAGTGACACGACTGGAGAGGTTCGGTGAGCAAATGAAGACCCTTTGAAGTCATATTGCATGGTACCCATTCCACGGGTCTCAACTCTCCAGGTTTAAGGTATTCTTCCTTCAGCTAAAACATGCATGTGGAACCCAGAGTATGATCAACCATGTGAACGGGAGACGTGTTCAAATATGTCTCAGTTTTCCTCCCCTGGTACTCGGGTGCAACATTCCAGACGCTTTACTAACACTCTCCCCACTTGGAGAGTCAGCGCCTTTAACCTCCTGTTTGGCCCAGTTTGCTATTTCTGCGGAAGATGAACAGGAATAGGGAACACCAATGAGAGACTAGCTGGAGGTGTCTGGACGGGCAAATTTAACTCTCATTTCCCACCAGGAAGAGGAAATAACCAAAGGCTCAGCGTGCCGGGCCGGAACCAGATTAGGGCCTGAAGCCATCCTGCGGTGTTGCGGCCAGCTCAAAAGAAAGCGAGTTGAAGAAAGGAGCTCAGGGGCACTGTAATTCACAAACCTGCAGAGTTATAAATGACAGCTATCGTCCAAAAATATACTGAAGTAAGGCTGCCAAGAGGACTTGAAAGCGGGGCAGAATTGCAGGAAACCGATTTCAGGAGGTAGACTGGAATTGCATTGAAAGCATAGGAAAAGAGGCAGAACGTCCACAATGATGCACTTGGCCAAAAAGGGCGTATGCGTTTTTTCCTGAATATATTCAGGAAAAAACGCATACGCCCTTTTTGGCCAACCAAGCAAGCTTGCAAAGGAAATCTGCACTACAATGAAGTCTCACTTCCCCCCGGTCAAAAGGGCCATCTGAAAAAAGTGTAAAATCCAGAAAGGCAGCACAGGCCATGGAGAACTGGGAGCCTTGTTATGCTGATGGGCGGGATGTAAATTGCCAACAGACACTCGGGAGAAGTGTATGGTGTTTCCTGAAACATCTAAAAAACAAAGCAACAGAGCCTAGGGCACTTCCACTTATGGTCCTATAGCTTAGGGAAATTAAAATCAAAAAGACACAGCCACCCCAAAGTTTGGGACGCCTCTGTTTACAAGAACCTCGTTTACAGTACAAGTTCAATATCACAGAAAGTGAAAAATGGATAAAGAACTTGTGGTACTTACGTACAATGCAGTATCACTCAGCAATGAAATCTATGTCATCAGGCCCTTAGCAGCACAATGAGTGGATTCAGGTATGATGATTCTAACTGAAATAAGTCACACAGAAAAAGAAACATCATAAGATATCAGTAATACACGGAATGTAAACTTGGCTACACAGGAACTGAATTACAGAACAGAACAGGGTCTCAAATTTAGAAAACCAACTTATGCTTGCTTAAGGGGAAAGGTGAGTTGGGGTGCTGCATAAAACCAGAGATTGAAACGAGCACAGATAAAGTTCCTTAAGCCAAATATGGAATAGACAAGAGCTACTCCTTGCTCAACGAAATTGACTCAACAACGCATATTAAACGCCTAAGAATGTACCTGACTAGTAAGTATCTTAAAACCTATGGATTGCTATGTCTCCGAAAGAGAATCAAGCATGTGTACAGGGGCATAAACGCAGCAGTGATAGGATTGGAGAGGATCGGTGAGCAAATGAAGACCCTTTGAAGTCATATTGCATGGTACCCATTCCACGGGTTTCAACTACCCAGGTTTAAGGTATTCTTCCTTCAGCTAAAACATGCATGTGGAACCTAGAGTATGATCAACCATGTGATCGGGAGACGTGTTCAAATATGTCTCAGTTTTCGTACCCTGGTACTCGGGTGCAACATTCCAGACTCTTTACTAACACTCTCCCGACTTGGAGAGTCCGTCCCTTTAATCTCCTGTTTGGCCCAGTTTGCAATTTCTGCGGAAGATGAACAGGAATAGCGAAAACCAATGAGAGACTAGCTGGAGGTGTCTGGACGGGCAAATTTAACTCTCATTTCCCACCAGGAAGAGGAATTAACCAAAGGCTCAGCGTGCCGTGCCGGAACCAGATTAGGGCCTGAAGCCATCCTGCGGTGTTGCGGCCAGGTCACAAGAAAGCGAGTTGAAGAAAGGAGCTCAGTGGCACTGTAATTCACAAACCTGCAGAGTTATAAATGACAGCTATCGTCCAAAAATATACTGAAGTAAGGCTGCCAAGAGGACTCGAAAGCGGGGCAGAATTGCAGGAAACCGATTTCAGGAGGTAGACTGGAATTGCATTGAAAGCATAGGAAAAGAGGCAGAACGTCCACAATGATGCACTTGGCCAAAAAGGGCGTATGCGTTTTTTCCTGAATATATTCAGGAAAAAACGCATACGCCCTTTTTGGCCAACCAAGCAAGCTTGCAAAGGAAATCTGCACTACAATGAAGTCTCACTTCCCCCCGGTCAAAAAGGCCATCTGAAAAAAGTGTAAAATCCAGAAAGGCAGGACAGGCCATGGAGAACTGGGAGCCTTGTTATGCTGATGGGCGGGATGTAAATTGCCAACAGACACCCGGGAGAAGTGTATGGTGTTTCCTGAAACATCTAAAAAACAAAGCAACAGAGCCTAGGGCACTTCCACTTATGGTCCTATAGCTTAGGGAAATTAAAATCAAAAAGACACAGCCACCCCAAAGTTTGGGACGCCTCTGTTTACAAGAACCTCGTTTACAGTACAAGTTCAACATCGCAGAAAGTGAAAAATGGATAAAGAAGGTGTGGTATTTACTTACAAAGCAATATCACTCAGCAATGAAATCTATGTCATCAGGCCCTTAGCAGCACAATGAGTGGATTCAGGTATGATGATTCTAACTGAAATAAGTCACACAGAAAAAGAAACATCATAAGATATCAGTAATACACGGAATGTAAACTTGGCTACACAGGAACTGAATTACAGAACAGAACAGGGTCTCAAATTTAGAAAACCAACTTATGCTTGCTTAAGGGTAAAGGTGAGTTGGGGTGCTGCATAAAACCAGAGATTGAAACGAGCACAGATAAAGTTCCTTAAGTCAAATATGGAATAGATAAGAGCTACTCCTTGCTCAACGAAATGGACTCAACACCGCATATTAAACGCCTAAGAATGTACCTGACTAGTAAGTATCTTAAAACCTATGGATTGCTATGTCTCCGAAAGAGAATCAAGCATGTGTACAGGGGCATAAACGCAGCAGTGATAGGATTGGAGAGGTTCGGTGAGCAAATGAAGACCCTTTGAAGTCATATTGCATGGTACCCATTCCACGGGTTTCAACTACCCAGGTTTAAGGTATTCTTCCTTCAGCTAAAACATGCATGTGGAACCTAGAGTATGATCAACCATGTGATCGGGAGACGTGTTCAAATATGTCTCAGTTTTCGTACCCTGGTACTCGGGTGCAACATTCCAGACGCTTTACTAACACTCTCCCGACTTGGAGAGTCCGTCCCTTTAATCTCCTGTTTGGCCCAGTTTGCAATTTCTGCGGAAGATGAACAGGAATAGGGAACACCAATGAGAGACTAGCTGGAGGTGTCTGGACGGGCAAATTTAACTCTCATTTCCCACCAGGAAGAGGAAATAACCAAAGGCTCAGCGTGCCGGGCCGGAACCAGATTAGGGCCTGAAGCCATTCTGTGGTGTTGCGGCCAGCTCAAAAGAAAGCGAGTTGAAGAAAGGAGCTCAGGGGCACTCTAATTCACAAACCTGCAGAGTTATAAATGACAGCTATCGTCCAAAAATATACTGAAGTAAGGCTGCCAAGAGGACTTGAAAGCGGGGCAGAATTGCAGGAAACCGATTTCAGGAGGTAGACTGGAATTGCTTTGAAAGCATAGGAAAAGAGGCAGAACGTCCACAATGATGCACTTGGCCAAAAAGGGCGTATGCGTTTTTTCCTGAATATATTCAGGAAAAAACGCATACGCCCTTTTTGGCCAACCAAGCAAGCTTGCAAAGGAAATCTGCACTACAATGAAGTCTCAGTTCCCCCCGGTCAAAAGGGCCATCTGAAAAAAGTGTAAAATCCAGAAAGGCAGGACAGGCCATGGAGAACTGGGAGCCTTGTTATGCTGATGGGCGGGATGTAAATTGCCAACAGACACTCGGGAGAAGTGTATGGTGTTTCCTGAAACATCTAAAAAACAAAGCAACAGAGCCTAGGGCACTTCCACTTATGGTCCTATAGCTTAGGGAAATTAAAATCAAAAAGACACAGCCACCCCAAAGTTTGGGACGCCTCTGTTTACAAGAACCTCGTTTACCGTACAAGTTCAATATCACAGAAAGTGAAAAATGGATAAAGAACTTGTGGTACTTACGTACAATGCAGTATCACTCAGCAATGAAATCTATGTCATCAGGCCCGTAGCAGCATAATGAGTGGATTCAGGTACGATGATTCTCACTGAAATAAGTCACACAGAAAAAGAAACATCATAAGATATCACTAATACACGGAATGTAAACTTGGCTACACAGGAACTGAATTCCAAAACAGAACAGGGTCTCAAATTTAGAAAACCAACTTATGCTTGCTTAAGGGGAAAGGTGAGTTGGGGTGCTGCATAAAACCAGAGATTGAAATGAGCACAGATAAAGTTCCTTAAGCCAAATATGGAATAGACAAGAGCTACTCCTTGCTCAACGAAATGGACTCAACACCCCATATTAAACGCCTAAGAATGTACCTGACTAGTAAGTATCTTAAAACCTATGGATTGCTATGTCTCCAAAAGAGAATCAAGCGTGTGTACAGGGGCATAAACGCAGCAGTGATAGGATTGGAGAGGTTCGGTGAGCAAATGAAGACCCTTTGAAGTCATATTGCATGGTACCCATTCCACGGGTCTCAACTCTCCAGGTTTAAGGTATTCTTCCTTGAGCTAAAACATGCATGTGGAACCCAGAGTATGATCAACCATGTGAAAGGGAGACGTGTTCAAATATGTCTCAGTTTTCCTCCCCTGGTACTCGGGTGCAACATTCCAGACGCTATACTAACACTCTCCCCACTTGGAGAGTCAGCGCCTTTAACCTCCTCTTTGGCCCAGTTTGCAATTTCTGCGGAAGATGAACAGGAATAGGGAACACCAATGAGAGACTAGCTGGAGGTGTCTGGACGGGCAAATTTAACTCTCATTTCCCACCAGGAAGAGGAAATAACCAAAGGCTCAGCGTGCCGTGCCGGAACCAGATTAGGGCCTGAAACCATCCTGCGGTGTTGCGGCCAGCTCAAAAGAAAGCGAGTTGAAGAAAGGAGCTCAGGGGCACTGTAATTCACAAACCTGCAGAGTTATAAATGACAGCTATCGTCCAAAAATATACTGAAGTAAGGCTGCCAAGAGGACTTGAAAGCGGGGCAGAATTGCAGGAAACCGATTTCAGGAGGTAGACTGGAATTGCATTGAAAGCATAGGAAAAGAGGCAGAACGTCCACAATGATGCACTTGGCCAAAAAGGGCGTATGCGTTTTTTCCTGAATATATTCAGGAAAAAACGCATACGCCCTTTTTGGCCAACCAAGCAAGCTTGCAAAGGAAATCTGCACTACAATGAAGTCTCACTTCCCCCCGGTCAAAAGGGCCATCTGAAAAAAGTGTAAAATCCAGAAAGGCAGGACAGGCCATGGAGAACTGGGAGCCTTGTTATGCTGATGGGCGGGATGTAAATTGCCAACAGACACTCGGGAGAAGTGTATGGTGTTTCCTGAAACATCTAAAAAACAAAGCAACAGAGCCTACGGCACCTCCACTTATGGTCCTATAGCTTAGGGAAATTAAAATCAAAAAGACACAGCCACCCCAAAGTTTGGGACGCCTCTGTTTACAAGAACCTCGTTTACCGTACAAGTTCAACATCGCACAAAGTGAAAAATGGATAAAGAAGTTGTGGTATTTACTTACAAAGCAATATCACTCAGCAATGAAATCTATGTCATCAGGCCCTTAGCAGCACAATGAGTGGATTCAGGTATGATGATTCTAAGTGAAATAAGTCACACAGAAAAAGAAACATCATAAGATATCAGTAATACACGGAATGTAAACTTGGCTACACAGGAACTGAATTACAGAACAGAACAGGGTCTCAAATTTAGAAAACCAACTTATGCTTGCTTAAGGGGAAAGGTGAGTTGGGGTGCTGCATAAAACCAGAGATTGAAACGAGCACAGATAAAGTTCCTTAAGCCAAATATGGAATAGACAAGAGCTACTCCTTGCTCAACGAAATGGACTCAACACCGCATATTAAACGCCTAAGAATGTACCTGACTAGTAAGTATCTTAAAACCTATGGATTGCTATGTCTCCGAAAGAGAATCAAGCATGTGTACAGGGGCATAAACGCAGCAGTGATAGGATTGGAGAGGATCGGTGAGCAAATGAAGACCCTTTGAAGTCATATTGCATGGTACCCATTCCATGGGTTTCAACTACCCAGGTTTAAGGTATTCTTCCTTCAGCTAAAACATGCATGTGGAACCTAGAGTATGATCAACCATGTGATCGGGAGACGTGTTCAAATATGTCTCAGTTTTCGTACCCTGGTACTCGGGTGCAACATTCCAGACTCTTTACTAACACTCTCCCGACTTGGAGAGTCAGCGCCTTTAATCTCCTGTTAGGCCCAGTTTGCAATTTCTGCGGAAGATGAACAGGAATAGCGAAAACCAATGAGAGACTAGCTGGAGGTGTCTGGACGGGCAAATTTAACTCTCATTTCCCACCAGGAAGAGGAATTAACCAAAGGCTCAGCGTGCCGTGCCGGAACCAGATTAGGGCCTGAAGCCATCCTGCGGTGTTGCGGCCAGGTCACAAGAAAGCGAGTTGAAGAAAGGAGCTCAGGGGCACTGTAATTCACAAACCTGCAGAGTTATAAATGACAGCTATCGTCCAAAAATATACTGAAGTAAGGCTGCTAAGAGGACTCGAAAGCGGGGCAGAATTGCAGGAAACCGATTTCAGGAGGTAGACTGGAATTGCATTGAAAGCATAGGAAAAGAGGCAGAACGTCCACAATGATGCACTTGGCCAAAAAGGGCGTATGCGTTTTTTCCTGAATATATTCAGGAAAAAACGCATACGCCCTTTTTGGCCAACCAAGCAAGCTTGCAAAGGAAATCTGCACTACAATGAAGTCTCACTTCCCCCCGGTCAAAAAGGCCATCTGAAAAAAGTGTAAAATCCAGAAAGGCAGGACAGGCCATGGAGAACTGGGAGCCTTGTTATGCTGATGGGCGGGATGTAAATTTCCAACAGACACTCGGGAGAAGTGTATGGTGTTTCCTGAAACATCTAAAAAACAAAGCAACAGAGCCTAGGGCACTTCCACTTATGGTCCTATAGCTTAGGGAAATTAAAATCAAAAAGACACAGCCACCCCAAAGTTTGGGACGCCTCTGTTTACAAGAACCTCGTTTACAGTACAAGTTCAACATCACAGAAAGTGAAAAATGGATAAAGAAGGTGTGGTATTTACTTACAAAGCAATATCACTAGCAATGAAATCTATGTCATCAGGCCCTTAGCAGCACAATGAGTGGATTCAGGTATGATGATTCTAACTGAAATAAGTCACACAGAAAAAGAAACATCATAAGATATCAGTAATACACGGAATGTAAACTTGGCTACACAGGAACTGAATTACAGAACAGAACAGGGTCTCAAATTTAGAAAACCAACTTATGCTTGCTTAAGGGTAAAGGTGAGTTGGGGTGCTGCATAAAACCAGAGATTGAAACGAGCACAGATAAAGTTCCTTAAGTCAAATATGGAATAGATAAGAGCTACTCCTTGCTCAACGAAATGGACTCAACACCGCATATTAAACGCCTAAGAATGTACCTGACTAGTAAGTATCTTAAAACCTATGGATTGCTATGTCTCCGAAAGAGAATCAAGCATGTGTACAGGGGCATAAACGCAGCAGTGATAGGATTGGAGAGGTTCGGTGAGCAAATGAAGACCCTTTGAAGTCATATTGCATGGTACCCATTCCACGGGTTTCAACTACCCAGGTTTAAGGTATTCTTCCTTCAGCTAAAACATGCATGTGGAACCTAGAGTATGATCAACCATGTGATCGGGAGACGTGTTCAAATATGTCTCAGTTTTCGTACCCTGGTACTCGGGTGCAACATTCCAGACGCTTTACTAACACTCTCCCGACTTGGAGAGTCCGTCCCTTTAATCTCCTGTTTGGCCCAGTTTGCAATTTCTGCGGAAGATGAACAGGAATAGGGAACACCAATGAGAGACTAGCTGGAGGTGTCTGGACGGGCAAATTTAACTCTCATTTCCCACCAGGAAGAGGAAATAACCAAAGGCTCAGCGTGCCGGGCCGGAACCAGATTAGGGCCTGAAGCCATCCTGCGGTGTTGCGGCCAGCTCAAAAGAAAGCGAGTTGAAGAAAGGAGCTCAGGGGCACTGTAATTCACAAACCTGCAGAGTTATAAATGACAGCTATCGTCCAAAAATATACTGAAGTAAGGCTGCCAAGAGGACTTGAAAGCGGGGCAGAATTGCAGGAAACCGATTTCAGGAGGTAGACTGGAATTGCATTGAAAGCATAGGAAAAGAGGCAGAACGTCCACAATGATGCACTTGGCCAAAAAGGGCGTATGCGTTTTTTCCTGAATATATTCAGGAAAAAACGCATACGCCCTTTTTGGCCAACCAAGCAAGCTTGCAAAGGAAATCTGCACTACAATGAAGTCTCACTTCGCCCCGGTCAAAAGGGCCATCTGAAAAAAGTGTAAAATCCAGAAAGGCAGGACAGGCCATGGAGAACTGGGAGCCTTGTTATGCTGATGGGCGGGATGTAAATTGCCAACAGACACTCGGGAGAAGTGTATGGTGTTTCCTGAAACATCTAAAAAACAAAGCAACAGAGCCTAGGGCACTTCCACTTATGGTCCTATAGCTTAGGGAAATTAAAATCAAAAAGACACAGCCACCCCAAAGTTTGGGACGCCTCTGTTTACAAGAACCTCGTTTACCATACAAGTTCAATATCACAGAAAGTGAAAAATGGATAAAGAACTTGTGGTACTTACGTACAATGCAGTATCACTCAGCAATGAAATCTATGTCATCAGGCCCGTAGCAGCATAATGAGTGGATTCAGGTACGATGATTCTCACTGAAATAAGTCACACAGAAAAAGAAACATCATAAGATATCACTAATACACGGAATGTAAACTTGGCTACACAGGAACTGAATTCCAAAACAGAACAGGGTGTCAAATTTAGAAAACCAACTTATGCTTGCTTAAGGGGAAAGGTGAGTTGGGGTGCTGCATAAAACCAGAGATTGAAATGAGCACAGATAAAGTTCCTTAAGCCAAATATGGACTAGACAAGAGCTACTCCTTGCTCAACGAAATGGACTCAACACCCCATATTAAACGCCTAAGAATGTACCTGACTAGTAAGTATCTTAAAACCTATGGATTGCTATGTCTCCAAAAGAGAATCAAGCGTGTGTACAGGGGCATAAACGCAGCAGTGATAGGATTGGAGAGGTTCGGTGAGCAAATGAAGACCCTTTGAAGTCATATTGCATGGTACCCATTCCACGGGTTTCAACTCTCCAGGTTTAAGGTATTCTTCCTTCAGCTAAAACATGCATGTGGAACCTAGAGTATGATCAACCATGTGATCGGGAGACGTGTTCAAATATGTCTCAGTTTTCCTCCCCTGGTACTCGGGTGCAACATTCCAGACGCTTTACTAACACTCTCCCCACTTGGAGAGTCAGCGCCTTTAACCTCCTGTTTGGCCCAGTTTGCAATTTCTGCGGAAGATGAACAGGAATAGGGAACACCAATGAGAGACTAGCTGGAGGTGTCTGGACGGGCAAATTTAACTCTCATTTCCCACCAGGAAGAGGAAATAACCAAAGGCTCAGCGTGCCGGGCCGGAACCAGATTAGGGCCTGAAGCCATCCTGCGGTGTTGCGCCCAGCTCAAAAGAAAGCGAGTTGAAGAAAGGAGCTCAGGGGCACTGTAATTCACAAACCTGCAGAGTTATAAATGACAGCTATCGTCCAAAAATATACTGAAGTAAGGCTGCCAAGAGGACTTGAAAGCGGGGCAGAATTGCAGGAAACCGATTTCAGGAGGTAGACTGGAATTGCATTGAAAGCATAGGAAAAGAGGCAGAACGTCCACAATGATGCACTTGGCCAAAAAGGGCGTATGCGTTTTTTCCTGAATATATTCAGGAAAAAACGCATACGCCCTTTTTGGCCAACCAAGCAAGCTTGCAAAGGAAATCTGCACTACAATGAAGTCTCACTTCCCCCCGGTCAAAAGGGCCATCTGAAAAAAGTGTAAAATCCAGAAAGGCAGGACAGGCCATGGAGAACTGGGAGCCTTGTTATGCTGATGGGCGGGATGTAAATTGCCAACAGACACTCGGGAGAAGTGTATGGTGTTTCCTGAAACATCTAAAAAACAAAGCAACAGAGCCTAGGGCACTTCCACTTATGGTCCTATAGCTTAGGGAAATTAAAATAAAAAAGACACAGCCACCCCAAAGTTTGGGACGCCTCTGTTTACAAGAACCTCGTTTACTGTACAAGTTCAATATCACAGAAAGTGAAAAATGGATAAAGAACTTGTGGTACTTATGTACAATGCAGTATCACTCAGCAATGAAATCTATGTCATCAGGCCCGTAGCAGCATAATGAGTGGATTCAGGTACGATGATTCTCACTGAAATTAGTCACACAGAAAAAGAAACATCATAAGATATCACTAATACACGGAATGTAAACTTGGCTACACAGGAACTGAATTCCAAAACAGAACAGGGTCTCAAATTTAGAAAACCAACTTATGCTTGCTTAAGGGGAAAGGTGAGTTGGGGTGCTGCATAAAACCAGAGATTGAAATGAGCACAGATAAAGTTCCTTAAGCCAAATATGGAATAGACAAGAGCTACTCCTTGCTCAACGAAATGGACTCAACACCCCATATTAAACGCCTAAGAATGTACCTGACTAGTAAGTATCTTAAAACCTATGGATTGCTATGTCTCCAAAAGAGAATCAAGCGTGTGTACAGGGGCATAAACGCAGCAGTGACACGATTGGAGAGGTTCGGTGAGCAAATGAAGACCCTTTGAAGTCATATTGCATGGTACCCATTCCACGGGTCTCAACTCTCCAGGTTTAAGGTATTCTTCCTTCAGCTAAAACATGCATGTGGAACCCAGAGTATGATCAACCATGTGAACGGGAGACGTGTTCAAATATGTCTCAGTTTTCCTCCCCTGGTACTCGGGTGCAACATTCCAGACGCTTTACTAACACTCTCCCCACTTGGAGAGTCAGCGCCTTTAACCTCCTGTTTGGCCCAGTTTGCAATTTCTGCGGAAGATGAACAGGAATAGGGAACACCAATGAGAGACTAGCTGGAGGTGTCTGGACGGGCAAATTTAACTCTCATTTCCCACCAGGAAGAGGAAATAACCAAAGGCTCAGCGTGCCGGGCCGGAACCAGATTAGGGCCTGAAGCCATCCTGCGGTGTTGCGGCCAGCTCAAAAGAAAGCGAGTTGAAGAAAGGAGCTCAGGGGCACTGTAATTCACAAACCTGCAGAGTTATAAATGACAGCTATCGTCCAAAAATATACTGAAGTAAGGCTGCCAAGAGGACTCGAAAGCGGGGCAGAATTGCAGGAAACCGATTTCAGGAGGTAGACTGGAATTGCATTGAAAGCATAGCAAAAGAGGCAGAACGTCCACAATGATGCACTTGGCCAAAAAGGGCGTATGCGTTTTTTCCTGAATATATTCAGGAAAAAACGCATACGCCCTTTTTGGCCAACCAAGCAAGCTTGCAAAGGAAATCTGCACTACAATGAAGTCTCACTTCCCCCCGGTCAAAAGGGCCATCTGAAAAAAGTGTAAAATCCAGAAAGGCAGCACAGGCCATGGAGAACTGGGAGCCTTGTTATGCTGATGGGCGGGATGTAAATTGCCAACAGACACTCGGGAGAAGTGTATGGTGTTTCCTGAAACATCTAAAAAACAAAGCAACAGAGCCTAGGGCACTTCCACTTATGGTCCTATAGCTTAGGGAAATTAAAATCAAAAAGACACAGCCACCCCAAAGTTTGGGACGCCTCTGTTTACAAGAACCTCGTTTACCGTACAAGTTCAATATCACAGAAAGTGAAAAATGGATAAAGAACTTGTGGTACTTACGTACAATGCAGTATCACTCAGCAATGAAATCTATGTCATCAGGCCCTTAGCAGCACAATGAGTGGATTCAGGTATGATGATTCTAACTGAAATAAGTCACACAGAAAAAGAAACATCATAAGATATCAGTAATACACGGAATGTAAACTTGGCTACACAGGAACTGAATTACAGAACAGAACAGGGTCTCAAATTTAGAAAACCAACTTATGCTTGCTTAAGGGGAAAGGTGAGTTGGGGTGCTGCATAAAACCAGAGATTGAAACGAGCACAGATAAAGTTCCTTAAGCCAAATATGGAATAGACAAGAGCTACTCCTTGCTCAACGAAATGGACTCAACACCGCATATTAAACGCCTAAGAATGTACCTGACTAGTAAGTATCTTAAAACCTATGGATTGCTATGTCTCCGAAAGAGAATCAAGCATGTGTACAGGGGCATAAACGCAGCAGTGATAGGATTGGAGAGGATCGGTGAGCAAATGAAGACCCTTTGAAGTCATATTGCATGGTACCCATTCCACGGGTTTCAACTACCCAGGTTTAAGGTATTCTTCCTTCAGCTAAAACATGCATGTGGAACCTAGAGTATGATCAACCATGTGATCGGGAGACGTGTTCAAATATGTCTCAGTTTTCGTACCCTGGTACTCGGGTGCAACATTCCAGACTCTTTACTAACACTCTCCCGACTTGGAGAGTCCGTCCCTTTAATCTCCTGTTTGGCCCAGTTTGCAATTTCTGCGGAAGATGAACAGGAATAGCGAAAACCAATGAGAGACTAGCTGGAGGTGTCTGGACGGGCAAATTTAACTCTCATTTCCCACCAGGAAGAGGAATTAACCAAAGGCTCAGCGTGCCGTGCCGGAACCAGATTAGGGCCTGAAGCCATCCTGCGGTGTTGCGGCCAGGTCACAAGAAAGCGAGTTGAAGAAAGGAGCTCAGTGGCACTGTAATTCACAAACCTGCAGAGTTATAAATGACAGCTATCGTCCAAAAATATACTGAAGTAAGGCTGCCAAGAGGACTCGAAAGCGGGGCAGAATTGCAGGAAACCGATTTCAGGAGGTAGACTGGAATTGCATTGAAAGCATAGGAAAAGAGGCAGAACGTCCACAATGATGCACTTGGCCAAAAAGGGCGTATGCGTTTTTTCCTGAATATATTCAGGAAAAAACGCATACGCCCTTTTTGGCCAACCAAGCAAGCTTGCAAAGGAAATCTGCACTACAATGAAGTCTCACTTCCCCCCGGTCAAAAAGGCCATCTGAAAAAAGTGTAAAATCCAGAAAGGCAGGACAGGCCATGGAGAACTGGGAGCCTTGTTATGCTGATGGGCGGGATGTAAATTGCCAACAGACACCCGGGAGAAGTGTATGGTGTTTCCTGAAACATCTAAAAAACAAAGCAACAGAGCCTAGGGCACTTCCACTTATGGTCCTATAGCTTAGGGAAATTAAAATCAAAAAGACACAGCCACCCCAAAGTTTGGGACGCCTCTGTTTACAAGAACCTCGTTTACAGTACAAGTTCAACATCGCAGAAAGTGAAAAATGGATAAAGAAGGTGTGGTATTTACTTACAAAGCAATATCACTAGCAATGAAATCTATGTCATCAGGCCCTTAGCAGCACAATGAGTGGATTCAGGTATGATGATTCTAACTGAAATAAGTCACACAGAAAAAGAAACATCATAAGATATCAGTAATACACGGAATGTAAACTTGGCTACACAGGAACTGAATTACAGAACAGAACAGGGTCTCAAATTTAGAAAACCAACTTATGCTTGCTTAAGGGGAAAGGTGAGTTGGGGTGCTGCATAAAACCAGAGATTGAAACGAGCACAGATAAAGTTCCTTAAGTCAAATATGGAATAGATAAGAGCTACTCCTTGCTCAACGAAATGGACTCAACACCGCATATTAAACGCCTAAGAATGTACCTGACTAGTAAGTATCTTAAAACCTATGGATTGCTATGTCTCCGAAAGAGAATCAAGCATGTGTACAGGGGCATAAACGCAGCAGTGATAGGATTGGAGAGGTTCGGTGAGCAAATGAAGACCCTTTGAAGTCATATTGCATGGTACCCATTCCACGGGTTTCAACTACCCAGGTTTAAGGTATTCTTCCTTCAGCTAAAACATGCATGTGGAACCTAGAGTATGATCAACCATGTGATCGGGAGACGTGTTCAAATATGTCTCAGTTTTCGTACCCTGGTACTCGGGTGCAACATTCCAGACGCTTTACTAACACTCTCCCGACTTGGAGAGTCCGTCCCTTTAATCTCCTGTTTGGCCCAGTTTGCAATTTCTGCGGAAGATGAACAGGAATAGGGAACACCAATGAGAGACTAGCTGGAGGTGTCTGGACGGGCAAATTTAACTCTCATTTCCCACCAGGAAGAGGAAATAACCAAAGGCTCAGCGTGCCGTGCCGGAACCAGATTAGGGCCTGAAGCCATTCTGTGGTGTTGCGGCCAGCTCAAAAGAAAGCGAGTTGAAGAAAGGAGCTCAGGGGCACTGTAATTCACAAACCTGCAGAGTTATAAATGACAGCTATCGTCCAAAAATATACTGAAGTAAGGCTGCCAAGAGGACTTGAAAGCGGGGCAGAATTGCAGGAAACCGATTTCAGGAGGTAGACTGGAATTGCTTTGAAAGCATAGGAAAAGAGGCAGAACGTCCACAATGATGCACTTGGCCAAAAAGGGCGTATGCGTTTTTTCCTGAATATATTCAGGAAAAAACGCATACGCCCTTTTTGGCCAACCAAGCAAGCTTGCAAAGGAAATCTGCACTACAATGAAGTCTCACTTCCCCCCGGTCAAAAGGGCCATCTGAAAAAAGTGTAAAATCCAGAAAGGCAGGACAGGCCATGGAGAACTGGGAGCCTTGTTATGCTGATGGGCGGGATGTAAATTGCCAACAGACACTCGGGAGAAGTGTATGGTGTTTCCTGAAACATCTAAAAAACAAAGCAACAGAGCCTAGGGCACTTCCACTTATGGTCCTATAGCTTAGGGAAATTAAAATCAAAAAGACACAGCCACCCCAAAGTTTGGGACGCCTCTGTTTACAAGAACCTCGTTTACCGTACAAGTTCAATATCACAGAAAGTGAAAAATGGATAAAGAACTTGTGGTACTTACGTACAATGCAGTATCACTCAGCAATGAAATCTATGTCATCAGGCCCGTAGCAGCATAATGAGTGGATTCAGGTACGATGATTCTCACTGAAATAAGTCACACAGAAAAAGAAACATCATAAGATATCACTAATACACGGAATGTAAACTTGGCTACACAGGAACTGAATTCCAAAACAGAACAGGGTCTCAAATTTAGAAAACCAACTTATTCTTGCTTAAGGGGAAAGGTGAGTTGGGGTGCTGCATAAAACCAGAGATTGAAATGAGCACAGATAAAGTTCCTTAAGCCAAATATGGACTAGACAAGAGCTACTCCTTGCTCAACGAAATGGACTCAACACCCCATATTAAACGCCTAAGAATGTACCTGACTAGTAAGTATCTTAAAACCTATGGATTGCTATGTCTCCAAAAGAGAATCAAGCGTGTGTACAGGGGCATAAACGCAGCAGTGATAGGATTGGAGAGGTTCGGTGAGCAAATGAAGACCCTTTGAAGTCATATTGCATGGTACCCATTCCACGGGTCTCAACTCTCCAGGTTTAAGGTATTCTTCCTTGAGCTAAAACATGCATGTGGAACCCAGAGTATGATCAACCATGTGATCGGGAGACGTGTTCAAATATGTCTCAGTTTTCGTACCCTGGTACTCGGGTGCAACATTCCAGACTCTTTACTAACACTCTCCCGACTTGGAGAGTCAGCGCCTTTAATCTCCTGTTTGGCCCAGTTTGCAATTTCTGCGGAAGATGAACAGGAATAGCGAAAACCAATGAGAGACTAGCTGGAGGTGTCTGGACGGGCAAATTTAACTCTCATTTCCCACCAGGAAGAGGAATTAACCAAAGGCTCAGCGTGCCGTGCCGGAACCAGATTAGGGCCTGAAGCCATCCTGCGGTGTTGCGGCCAGGTCACAAGAAAGCGAGTTGAAGAAAGGAGCTCAGGGGCACTGTAATTCACAAACCTGCAGAGTTATAAATGACAGCTATCGTCCAAAAATATACTGAAGTAAGGCTGCTAAGAGGACTCGAAAGCGGGGCAGAATTGCAGGAAACCGATTTCAGGAGGTAGACTGGAATTGCATTGAAAGCATAGGAAAAGAGGCAGAACGTCCACAATGATGCACTTGGCCAAAAAGGGCGTATGCGTTTTTTCCTGAATATATTCAGGAAAAAACGCATACGCCCTTTTTGGCCAACCAAGCAAGCTTGCAAAGGAAATCTGCACTACAATGAAGTCTCACTTCCCCCCGGTCAAAAAGGCCATCTGAAAAAAGTGTAAAATCCAGAAAGGCAGGACAGGCCATGGAGAACTGGGAGCCTTGTTATGCTGATGGGCGGGATGTAAATTGCCAACAGACACTCGGGAGAAGTGTATGGTGTTTCCTGAAACATCTAAAAAACAAAGCAACAGAGCCTAGGGCACTTCCACTTATGGTCCTATAGCTTAGGGAAATTAAAATCAAAAAGACACAGCCACCCCAAAGTTTGGGACGCCTCTGTTTACAAGAACCTCGTTTACAGTACAAGTTCAACATCGCAGAAAGTGAAAAATGGATAAAGAAGGTGTGGTATTTACTTACAAAGCAATATCACTAGCAATGAAATCTATGTCATCAGGCCCTTAGCAGCACAATGAGTGGATTCAGGTATGATGATTCTAACTGAAATAAGTCACACAGAAAAAGAAACATCATAAGATATCAGTAATACACGGAATGTAAACTTGGCTACACAGGAACTGAATTACAGAACAGAACAGGGTCTCAAATTTAGAAAACCAACTTATGCTTGCTTAAGGGTAAAGGTGAGTTGGGGTGCTGCATAAAACCAGAGATTGAAACGAGCACAGATAAAGTTCCTTAAGTCAAATATGGAATAGATAAGAGCTACTCCTTGCTCAACGAAATGGACTCAACACCGCATATTAAACGCCTAAGAATGTACCTGACTAGTAAGTATCTTAAAACCTATGGATTGCTATGTCTCCGAAAGAGAATCAAGCATGTGTACAGGGGCATAAACGCAGCAGTGATAGGATTGGAGAGGTTCGGTGAGCAAATGAAGACTCTTTGAAGTCATATTGCATGGTACCCATTCCACGGGTTTCAACTACCCAGGTTTAAGGTATTCTTCCTTCAGCTAAAACATGCATGTGGAACCTAGAGTATGATCAACCATGTGATCGGGAGACGTGTTCAAATATGTCTCAGTTTTCGTACCCTGGTACTCGGGTGCAACATTCCAGACTCTTTACTAACACTCTCCCGACTTGGAGAGTCCGTCCCTTTAATCTCCTGTTTGGCCCAGTTTGCAATTTCTGCGGAAGATGAACAGGAATAGGGAACACCAATGAGAGACTAGCTGGAGGTGTCTGGACGGGCAAATTTAACTCTCATTTCCCACCAGGAAGAGGAAATAACCAAAGGCTCAGCGTGCCGTGCCGGAACCAGATTAGGGCCTGAAGCCATTCTGTGGTGTTGCGGCCAGCTCAAAAGAAAGCGAGTTGAAGAAAGGAGCTCAGGGGCACTGTAATTCACAAACCTGCAGAGTTATAAATGACAGCTATCGTCCAAAAATATACTGAAGTAAGGCTGCCAAGAGGACTTGAAAGCGGGGCAGAATTGCAGGAAACCGATTTCAGGAGGTAGACTGGAATTGCTTTGAAAGCATAGGAAAAGAGGCAGAACGTCCACAATGATGCACTTGGCCAAAAAGGGCGTATGCGTTTTTTCCTGAATATATTCAGGAAAAAACGCATACGCCCTTTTTGGCCAACCAAGCAAGCTTGCAAAGGAAATCTGCACTACAATGAAGTCTCACTTCCCCCCGGTCAAAAGGGCCATCTGAAAAAAGTGTAAAATCCAGAAAGGCAGGACAGGCCATGGAGAACTGGGAGCCTTGTTATGCTGATGGGCGGGATGTAAATTGCCAACAGACACTCGGGAGAAGTGTATGCTGTTTCCTGAAACATCTAAAAAACAAAGCAACAGAGCCTACGGCACCTCCACTTATGGTCCTATAGCTTAGGGAAATTAAAATCAAAAAGACACAGCCACCCCAAAGTTTGGGACGCCTCTGTTTACAAGAACCTCGTTTACCGTACAAGTTCAATATCACAGAAAGTGAAAAATGTATAAAGAACTTGTGGTACTTACGTACAATGCAGTATCACTCAGCAATGAAATCTATGTCATCAGGCCCGTAGCAGCATAATGAGTGGATTCAGGTACGATGATTCTCACTGAAATAAGTCACACAGAAAAAGAAACATCATAAGATATCACTAATACACGGAATGTAAACTTCGCTACACAGCAACTGAATTCCAAAACAGAACAGGGTCTCCAATTTAGAAAACCAACTTATGCTTGCTTAAGGGGAAAGGTGAGTTGGGGTGCTACATAAAACCAGAGATTGAAATGAGCACAGATAAAGTTCCTTAAGCCAAATATGGACTAGACAAGAGCTACTCCTTGCTCAACGAAATGGACTCAACACCCCATATTAAACGCCTAAGAATGTAACTGACTAGTAAGTATCTTAAAACCTATGGATTGCTATGTCTCCAAAAGAGAATCAAGCGTGTGTACAGGGGCATAAACGCAGCAGTGATAGGATTGGAGAGGTTCGGTGAGCAAATGAAGACCCTTTGAAGTCATATTGCATGGTACCCATTCCACGGGTCTCAACTCTCCAGGTTTAAGGTATTCTTCCTTCAGCTAAAACATGCATGTGGAACCCAGAGTATGATCAACCATGTGAACGGGAGACGTGTTCAAATATGTCTCAGTTTTCCTCCCCTGGTACTCGGGTGCAACATTCCAGACGCTTTACTAACACTCTCCCCACTTGGAGAGTCAGTGCCTTTAACCTCCTGTTTGGCCCAGTTTGCAATTTCTGCGGAAGATGAACAGGAATAGGGAACACCAATGAGAGACTAGCTGGAGGTGTCTGGACGGGCAAATTTAACTCTCATTTCCCACCAGGAAGAGGAAATAACCAAAGGCTCAGCGTGCCGGGCCGGAACCAGATTAGGGCCTGAAGCCATCCTGCGGTGTTGCGGCCAGCTCAAAAGAAAGCGAGTTGAAGAAAGGAGCTCAGGGGCACTGTAATTCACAAACCTGCAGAGTTATAAATGACAGCTATCGTCCAAAAATATACTGAAGTAAGGCTGCCAAGAGGACTTGAAAGCGGGGCAGAATTGCAGGAAACCGATTTCAGGAGGTAGACTGGAATTGCATTGAAAGCATAGGAAAAGAGGCAGAACGTCCACAATGATGCACTTGGCCCAAAAGGGCGTATGCGTTTTTTCCTGAATATATTCAGGAAAAAACGCATACGCCCTTTTTGGCCAACCAAGCAAGCTTGCAAAGGAAATCTGCACTACAATGAAGTCTCACTTCCCCCCGGTCAAAAGGGCCATCTGAAAAAAGTGTAAAATCCAGAAAGGCAGGACAGGCCATGGAGAACTGGGAGCCTTGTTATGCTGATGGGCGGGATGTAAATTGCCAACAGACACTCGGGAGAAGTGTATGGTGTTTCCGGAAACATCTAAAAAACAAAGCAACAGAGCCTAGGGCACTTCCACTTATGGTCCTATAGCTTAGGGAAATTAAAATCAAAAAGACACAGCCACCCCAAAGCTTGGGACGCCTCTGTTTACAAGAACCTCGTTTACAGTACAAGTTCAACATCGCAGAAAGTGAAAAATGGATAAAGAACATGTGGTATTTATTTACAAAGCAATATCACTCAGCAATGAAATCTATGTCATCAGGCCCTTAGCAGCACAATGAGTGGATTCAGGTATGATGATTCTAACTGAAATAAGTCACACAGAAAAGGAAACATCATAAGATATCAGTAATACACGGAATGTAAACTTGGCTACACAGGAACTGAATTACAGAACAGAACAGGGTCTCAAATTTAGAAAACCAACTTATGCTTGCTTAAGGGGAAAGGTGAGTTGGGGTGCTGCATAAAACCAGAGATTGAAATGAGCACAGATAAAGTTCCTTAAGCCAAATATGGAATAGACAAGAGCTACTCCTTGCTCAACGAAATGGACTCAACACCGCATATTAAACGCCTAAGAATGTACCTGACTAGTAAGTATCTTAAAACCTATGGATTGCTATGTCTCCGAAAGAGAATCAAGCATGTGTACAGGGGCATAAACGCAGCAGTGATAGGATTGGAGAGGTTCGGTGAGCAAATGAAGACCCTTTGAAGTCATATTGCATGGTACCTATTCCACGGGTTTCAACTACCCAGGTTTAAGGTATTCTTCCTTCAGCTAAAACATGCATGTGGAACCTAGAGTATGATCAACCATGTGATCGGGAGACGTGTTCAAATATGTCTCAGTTTTCGTACCCTGGTACTCGGGTGCAACATTCCAGACGCTTTATAACACTCTCCCGACTTGGAGAGTCAGTCCCTTTAACCTCCTGTTTGGCCCAGTTTGCAATTTCTGTGGAAGATGAACAAGAAAGGCGAGAACCAATGAGAGACTAGCTGGAGGTGTCTGGACGGGCAAATTTAACTCTCATTTCCCACCAGGAAGAGGAAATAACCAAAGGCTCAGCGTGCCGTGCCGAAACCAGATTAGGGCCTGAAGCCATCCTGCGGTGTTGCGGCCAGGTCACAAGAAAGCCAGTTGAAGAAAGGAGCTCAGGGGCACTGTAATTCACAAACTTGCAGAGTTATAAATGACAGCTATCGTCCAAAAATATACTGAAGTAAGGCTGCCAAGAGGACTTGAAAGCGGGGCAGAATTGCAGGAAACCGATTTCAGGAGGTAGACTGGAATTGCATTGAAAGCATAGGAAAAGAGGCAGAACGTCCACAATGATGCACTTGGCCAAAAAGGGCGTATGTGTTTTTTCTTGAATATATTCAGGAAAAAACGCATACGCCCTTTTTGGCCAACCAAGCAAGCTTGCAAAGGAAATCTGCACTACAATGAAGTCTCACTTCCCCCGGTCAAAAGGGCCATCTGAAAAAAGTGTAAAATCCAGAAAGGCAGGACAGGCCATGGAGAACTGGGAGCCTTGTTATGCTGATGGGCGGGATGTAAATTGCCAACAGCCACTCGGGAGAAGTGTATGGTGTTTCCTGAAACATCTAAAAAACAAAGCAACAGAGCCTAGGGCACTTCCACTTATGGTCCTATAGCTTAGGGAAATTAAAATCAAAAAGACACAGCCACCCCAAAGTTTGGGACGCCTCTGTTTACAAGAACCTCGTTTACAGTACAAGTTCAACATCGCAGAAAGTGAAAAATGGATAAAGAAGGTGTGGTATTTACTTACAAAGCAATATCACTCAGCAATGAAATCTATGTCATCAGGCCCTTAGCAGCACAATGAGTGGATTCAGGTATGATGATTCTAAGTGAAATAAGTCACACAGAAAAAGAAACATCATAAGATATCAGTAATACACGGAATGTAAACTTGGCTACACAGGAACTGAATTACAGAACAGAACAGGGTCTCAAATTTAGAAAACCAACTTATGCTTGCTTAAGGGGAAAGGTGAGTTGGGGTGCTGCATAAAACCAGAGATTGAAACGAGCACAGATAAAGTTCCTTAAGCCAAATATGGAATAGACAAGAGCTACTCCTTGCTCAACGAAATGGACTCAACACCGCATATTAAACGCCTAAGAATGTACCTGACTAGTAAGTATCTTAAAACCTATGGATTGCTATGTCTCCGAAAGAGAATCAAGCATGTGTACAGGCACATGAACGCAGCAGTGACAGGATTGGAGAGGTTCGGTGAGCAAATGAAGACCCTTTGAAGTCACATTGCATGGTACCCATTCCACGGGTTTCAACTACCCAGGTTTAAGGTATTCTTCCTTCAGCTAAAACATGCATGTGGAACCTAGAGTATGATCAACCATGTGATCGGGAGACGTGTTCAAATATGTCTCAGTTTTCGTACCCTGGTACTCGGGTGCAACATTCCAGATGCTTTACTAACACTCGCCCCACTTGGAGAGTCAGTCCCTTTAACCTCCTGTTTGGCCCAGTTTGCAATTTCTGCGGAAGATGAACAGGAATAGCGAGAACCAATGAGAGACTAGCTGGAGGTGTCTGGACGGGCAAATTTAACTCTCATTTCCCACCAGGAAGAGGAATTAACCAAAGACTCAGCGTGCCGTGCCGGAACCAGATTAGGGCCTGAAGCCATCCTGCGGTGTTGCGGCCAGATCACAAGAAAGCGAGTTGAAGAAAGGAGCTCAGGGGCACTGTAATTCACAAACCTGCAGAGTTATAAATGACAGCTATCGTCCAAAAATATACTGAAGTAAGGCTGCCAAGAGGACTTGAAAGCGGGGCAGAATTGCAGGAAACCGATTTCAGGAGGTAGACTGGAATTGCATTGAAAGCATAGGAAAAGAGGCAGAACGTCCACAATGATGCACTTGGCCCAAAAGGGCGTATGCGTTTTTTCCTGAATATATTCAGGAAAAAACGCATACGCCCTTTTTGGCCAACCAAGCAAGCTTGCAAAGGAAATCTGCACTACAATGAAGTCTCACTTCCCCCCGGTCAAAAGGGCCATCTGAAAAAAGTGTAAAATCCAGAAAGGCAGGACAGGCCATGGAGAACTGGGAGCCTTGTTATGCTGATGGGCGGGATGTAAATTGCCAACAGCCACTCGGGAGAAGTGTATGGTGTTTCCTGAAACATCTAAAAAACAAAGCAACAGAGCCTAGGGCACTTCCACTTATGGTCCTATAGCTTAGGGAAATTAAAATCAAAAAGACACAGCCACCCCAAAGTTTGGGACGCCTCTGTTTACAAGAACCTCGTTTACAGTACAAGTTCAACATCGCAGAAAGTGAAAAATGGATAAAGAAGGTGTGGTATTTACTTACAAAGCAATATCACTCAGCAATGAAATCTATGTCATCAGGCCCTTAGCAGCACAATGATTGGATTCAGGTATGATGATTCTAACTGAAATAAGTCACACAGAAAAAGAAACATCATAAGATATCAGTAATACACGGAATGTAAACTTGGCTACACAGGAACTGAATTACAGAACAGAACAGGGTCTCAAATTTAGAAAACCAACTTATGCTTGCTTAAGGGGAAAGGTGAGTTGGGGTGCTGCATAAAACCAGAGATTGAAACGAGCACAGATAAAGTTCCTTAAGCCAAATATGGAATAGACAAGAGCTACTCCTTGCTCAACGAAATGGACTGAACACCGCATATTAAACGCCTAAGAATGTACCTGACTAGTAAGTATCTTAAAACCTATGGATTGCTATGTCTCCGAAAGAGAATCAAGCATGTGTACAGGCGCATGAACGCAGCAGTGATAGGATTGGAGAGGTTCGGTGAGCAAATGAAGACCCTTTGAAGTCACATTGCATGGTACCCATTCCACGGGTTTCAACTACCCAGGTTTAAGGTATTCTTCCTTCAGCTAAAACATGCATGTGGAACCTAGAGTATGATCAACCATGTGATCGGGAGACGTGTTCAAATATGTCTCAGTTTTCGTACCCTGGTACTCGGGTGCAACATTCCAGACGCTTTACTAACACTCTCCCCACTTGGAGAGTCAGTCCCTTTAACCTCCTGTTTGGCCCAGTTTGCAATTTCTGCGGAAGATGAAGAGGAATAGCGAGAACCAATGAGAGACTAGCTGGAGGTGTCTGGACGGGCAAATTTAACTCTCATTTCCCACCAGGAAGAGGAATTAACCAAAGGCTCAGCGTGCCGTGCCGGAACCACATTAGGGCCTGAAGCCATCCTGCGGTGTTGCGGCCAGCTCAAAAGAAAGCGAGTTGAAGAAAGGAGCTCAGGGGCACTGTAATTCACAAACCTGCAGAGTTATAAATGACAGCTATCGTCCAAAAATATACTGAAGTAAGGCTGCCAAGAGGACTTGAAAGCGGGGCAGAATTGCAGGAAACCGATTTCAGGAGGTAGACTGGAATTGCATTGAAAGCATAGGAAAAGAGGCAGAACGTCCACAATGATGCACTTGGCCCAAAAGGGCGTATGCGTTTTTTCCTGAATATATTCAGGAAAAAACGCATACGCCCTTTTTGGCCAACCAAGCAAGCTTGCAAAGGAAATCTGCACTACAATGAAGTCTCACTTCCCCCCGGTCAAAAGGGCCATCTGAAAAAAGTGTAAAATCCAGAAAGGCAGGACAGGCCATGGAGAACTGGGAGCCTTGTTATGCTGATGGGCGGGATGTAAATTGCCAACAGCCACTCGGGAGAAGTGTATGGTGTTTCCTGAAACATCTAAAAAACGAAGCAACAGAGCCTAGGGCACTTCCACTTATGGTCCTATAGCTTAGGGAAATTAAAATCAAAAAGACACAGCCACCCCAAAGTTTGGGACGCCTCTGTTTACAAGAACCTCGTTTACAGTACAAGTTCAACATCGCAGAAAGTGAAAAATGGATAAAGAAGGTGTGGTATTTACTTACAAAGCAATATCACTCAGCAATGAAATCTATGTCATCAGGCCCTTAGCAGCACAATGATTGGATTCAGGTATGATGATTCTAACTGAAATAAGTCACACAGAAAAAGAAACATCATAAGATATCAGTAATACACGGAATGTAAACTTGGCTACACAGGAACTGAATTACAGAACAGAACAGGGTCTCAAATTTAGAAAACCAACTTATGCTTGCTTAAGGGGAAAGGTGAGTTGGGGTGCTGCATAAAACCAGAGATTGAAACGCGCACAGATAAAGTTCCTTAAGCCAAATATGGAATAGACAAGAGCTACTCCTTGCTCAACGAAATGGACTCAACACCGCATATTAAACGCCTAAGAATGTACCTGACTAGTAAGTATCTTAAAACCTATGGATTGCTATGTCTCCGAAAGAGAATCAAGCATGTGTACAGGCGCATGAATGCAGCAGTGATAGGATTGGAGAGGTTCGGTGAGCAAATGAAGACCCTTTGAAGTCACATTGCATGGTACCCATTCCACGGGTTTCAACTACCCAGGTTTAAGGTATTCTTCCTTCAGCTAAAACATGCATGTGGAACCCAGAGTATGATCAACCGTGTGAACGGGAGACGTGTTCAAATATGTCTCAGTTTTCCTCCCCTGGTACTCGGGTGCAACATTCCAGATGCTTTACTAACACTCGCCCCACTTGGAGAGTCAGTCCCTTTAACCTCCTGTTTGGCCCAGTTTGCAATTTCTGCGGAAGATGAACAGGAATAGCGAGAACCAATGAGAGACTAGCTGGAGGTGTCTGGACGGGCAAATTTAACTCTCATTTCCCACCAGGAAGAGGAATTAACCAAAGGCTCAGCGTGCCGTGAAGGAATCAGATTAGGGCCTGAAGCCATCCTGCGGTGTTGCGGCCAGGTCACAAGAAAGCGAGTTGAAGAAAGGAGCTCAGGGGCACTGTAATTCACAAACCTGCAGAGTTATAAATGACAGCTATCGTCCAAAAATATACTGAAGTAAGGCTGCCAAGAGGACTTGAAAGCGGGGCAGAATTGCAGGAAACCGATTTCAGGAGGTAGACTGGAATTGCATTGAAAGCATAGGAAAAGAGGCAGAACGTCCACAATGATGCACTTGGCCAAAAAGGGCGTATGCGTTTTTTCCTGAATATATTCAGGAAAAAACGCATACGCCCTTTTTGGACAACCAAGCAAGCTTGCAAAGGAAATCTGCACTACAATGAAGTCTCACTTCCCCCCGGTCAAAAGGGCCATCTGAAAAAAGTGTAAAATCCAGAAAGGCAGGACAGGCCATGGAGAACTGGGAGCCTTGTTATGCTGATGGGCGGGATGTAAATTGCCAACAGACACTCGGGAGAAGTGTATGGTGTTTCCTGAAACATCTAAAAAACAAAGCAACAGAGCCTAGGGCACTTCCACTTATGGTCCTATAGCTTAGGGAAATTAAAATCAAAAAGACACAGCCACCCCAAAGTTTGGGACGCCTCTGTTTACAAGAACCTCGTTTACAGTACAAGTTCAACATCGCAGAAAGTGAAAAATGGATAAAGAACATGTGGTATTTACTTACAAAGCAATATCACTCAGCAATGAAATCTATGTCATCAGGCCCTTAGCAGCACAATGAGTGGATTCAGGTATGATGATTCTAACTGAAATAAGTCACACAGAAAAGGAAACATCATAAGATATCAGTAATACACGGAATGTAAACTTGGCTACACAGGAACTGAATTACAGAACAGAACAGGGTCTCAAATTTAGAAAACCAACTTATGCTTGCTTAAGGGGAAAGGTGAGTTGGGGTGCTGCATAAAACCAGAGATTGAAATGAGCACAGATAAAGTTCCTTAAGCCAAATATGGAATAGACAAGAGCTACTCCTTGCTCAATGAAATGGACTCAACACCGCATATTAAACGCCTAAGAATGTACCTGACTAGTAAGTATCTTAAAACCTATGGATTGCTATGTCTCTGAAAGAGAATCAAGCATGTGTACAGGGGCATAAACGCAGCAGTGATAGGATTGGAGAGGTTCGGTGAGCAAATGAATACCCTTTGAAGTCATATTGCATGGTACCTATTCCACGGGTTTCAACTACCCAGGTTTAAGGTATTCTTCCTTCAGCTAAAACATGCATGTGGAACCTAGAGTATGATCAACCATGTGATCGGGAGACGTGTTCAAATATGTCTCAGTTTTCGTACCCTGGTACTCGGGTGCAACATTCCAGAAGCTTTACTAACACTCTCCCGACTTGGAGAGTCAGTCCCTTTAACCTCCTGTTTGGCCCAGTTTGCAATTTCTGTGGAAGATGAACAAGAAAGGCGAGAACCAATGAGAGACTAGCTGGAGGTGTCTGGACGGGCAAATTTAACTCTCATTTCCCACCAGGAAGAGGAAATAACCAAAGGCTCAGCGTGCCGTGCCGAAACCAGATTAGGGCCTGAAGCCATCCTGCGGTGTTGCGGCCAGGTCACAAGAAAGCCAGTTGAAGAAAGGAGCTCAGGGGCACTGTAATTCACAAACCTGCAGAGTTATAAATGACAGCTATCGTCCAAAAATATACTGAAGTAAGGCTGCCAAGAGGACTTGAAAGCGGGGCAGAATTGCAGGAAACCGATTTCAGGAGGTAGACTGGAATTGCATTGAAAGCATAGGAAAAGAGGCAGAACGTCCACAATGATGCACTTGGCCAAAAAGGGCGTATGCGTTTTTTCCTGAATATATTCAGGAAAAAACGCATACGCCCTTTTTGGACAACCAAGCAAGCTTGCAAAGGAAATCTGCACTACAATGAAGTCTCACTTCCCCCCGGTCAAAAGGGCCATCTGAAAAAAGTGTAAAATCCAGAAAGGCAGGACAGGCCATGGAGAACTGGGAGCCTTGTTATGCTGATGGTCGGGATGTAAATTGCCAACAGCCACTCGGGAGAAGTGTATGGTGTTTCCTGAAACATCTAAAAAACAAAGCAACAGAGCCTAGGGCACTTCCACTTATGGTCCTATAGCTTAGGGAAATTAAAATCAAAAAGACACAGCCACCCCAAAGTTTGGGACGCCTCTGTTTACAAGAACCTCGTTTACAGTACAAGTTCAACATCGCAGAAAGTGAAAAATGGATAAAGAACATGTGGTATTTACTTACAAAGCAATATCACTCAGCAATGAAATCTATGTCATCAGGCCCTTAGCAGCACAATGAGTGGATTCAGGTATGATGATTCTAACTGAAATAAGTCACACAGAAAAAGAAACATCATAAGATATCAGTAATACACGGAATGTAAACTTGGCTACACAGGAACTGAATTACAGAACAGAACAGGGTCTCAAATTTAGAAAACCAACTTATGCTTGCTTAAGGGGAAAGGTGAGTTGGGGTGCTGCATAAAACCAGAGATTGAAATGAGCACAGATAAAGTTCCTTAAGCCAAATATGGACTAGACAAGAGCTACTCCTTGCTCAACGAAATGGAGTCAACACCCCATATTAAACGCCTAAGAATGTACCTGACTAGTAAGTATCTTAAAACCTATGGATTGCTATGTCTCCGAAAGAGAATCAAGCATGTGTACAGGCGCATGAATGCAGCAGTGATAGGATTGGAGAGGTTCGGTGAGCAAATGAAGACCCTTTGAAGTCACATTGCATGGTACCCATTCCACGGGTTTCAACTACCCAGGTTTAAGGTATTCTTCCTTCAGCTAAAACATGCATGTGGAACCTAGAGTATGATCAACCATTTGATCGGGAGACGTGTTCAAATATGTCTCAGTTTTCGTACCCTGGTACTCGGGTGCAACATTCCAGACGCTTTACTAACACTCTCCCCACTTGGAGAGTCAGTCCCTTTAACCTCCTGTTTGGCCCAGTTTGCAATTTCTGCGGAAGATGAACAGGAATAGCGAGAACCAATGAGAGACTAGCTGGAGGTGTCTGGACGGGCAAATTTAACTCTCATTTCCCACCAGGAAGAGGAATTAACCAAAGGCTCAGCGTGCCGTGCCGGAACCAGATTAGGGCCTGAAGCCATCCTGCGGTGTTGCGGCCAGCTCAAAAGAAAGCGAGTTGAAGAAAGGAGCTCAGGGGCACTGTAATTCACAAACCTGCAGAGTTATAAATGACAGCTATCGTCCAAAAATATACTGAAGTAAGGCTGCCAAGAGGACTTGAAAGCGGGGCAGAATTGCAGGAAACCGATTTCAGGAGGTAGACTGGAATTGCATTGAAAGCATAGGAAAAGAGGCAGAACGTCCACAATGATGCACTTGGCCAAAAAGGGCGTATGCGTTTTTTCCTGAATATATTCAGGAAAAAACGCATACGCCCTTTTTGGCCAACCAAGCAAGCTTGCAAAGGAAATCTGCACTACAATGAAGTCTCACTTCCCCCCGGTCAAAAGGGCCATCTGAAAAAAGTGTAAAATCCAGAAAGGCAGGACAGGCCATGGAGAACTGGGAGCCTGGTTATGCTGATGGGCGGGATGTAAATTGCCAACAGACACTCGGGAGAAGTGTATGGTGTTTCCTGAAACATCTAAAAAACAAAGCAACAGAGCCTAGGGCACTTCCACTTATGGTCCTATAGCTTAGGGAAATTAAAATCAAAAAGACACAGCCACCCCAAAGTTTGGGACGCCTCTGTTTACAAGAACCTCGTTTACAGTACAAGTTCAACATCGCAGAAAGTGAAAAATGGATAAAGAACATGTGGTATTTACTTACAAAGCAATATCACTCAGCAATGAAATCTATGTCATCAGGCCCTTAGCAGCACAATGAGTGGATTCAGGTATGATGATTCTAACTGAAATAAGTCACACAGAAAAAGAAACATCATAAGATATCAGTAACACACGGAATGTAAACTTGGCTACACAGGAACTGAATTACAGAACAGAACAGGGTCTCAAATTTAGAAAACCAACTTATGCTTGCTTAAGGGGAAAGGTGAGTTGGGGTGCTGCATAAAACCAGAGATTGAAATGAGCACAGATAAAGTTCCTTAAGCCAAATATGGAATAGACAAGAGCTACTCCTTGCTCAACGAAATGGACTCAACACCGCATATTAAACGCCTAAGAATGTACCTGACTACTAAGTATCTTAAAACCTATGGATTGCTATGTCTCCAAAAGAGAATCAAGCGTGTGTACAGGGGCATAAACGCAGCAGTGATAGGATTGGAGAGTTTCGGTGAACAAATGAAGACCCTTTGAAGTCATATTGCATGGTACCCATTACACGGGTCTCAACTACCCAGGTTTAAGGTATTCTTCCTTCAGCTAAAACATGCATGTGGAACCCAGAGTATGATCAACCGTGTGAACGGGAGACGTGTTCAAATATGTCTCAGTTTTCCTCCCCTGGTACTTGGGTGCAACATTCCAGATGCTTTACTAACACTCGCCCCACTTGGAGAGTCAGTCCCTTTAACCTCCTGTTTGGCCCAGTTTGCAATTTCTGCGGAAGATGAACAGGAATAGCGAGAACCAATGAGAGACTAGCTGGAGGTGTCTGGACGGGCAAATTTAACTCTCATTTCCCACCAGGAAGAGGAATTAACCAAAGGCTCAGCGTGCCGTGAAGGAATCAGATTAGGGCCTGAAGCCATCCTGCGGTGTTGCGGCCAGGTCACAAGAAAGCGAGTTGAAGAAAGGAGCTCAGGGGCACTGTAATTCACAAACCTGCAGAGTTATAAATGACAGCTATCGTCCAAAAATATACTGAAGTAAGGCTGCCAAGAGGACTTGAAAGCGGGGCAGAATTGCAGGAAACCGATTTCAGGAGGTAGACTGGAATTGCATTGAAAGCATAGGAAAAGAGGCAGAACGTCCACAATGATGCACTTGGCCAAAAAGGGCGTATGCGTTTTTTCCTGAATATATTCAGGAAAAAACGCATACGCCCTTTTTGGCCAACCAAGCAAGCTTGCAAAGGAAATCTGCACTACAATGAAGTCTCACTTCCCCCCGGTCAAAAGGGCCATCTGAAAAAAGTGTAAAATCCAGAAAGGCAGGACAGGCCATGGAGAACTGGGAGCCTTGTTATGCTGATGGGCGGGATGTAAATTGCCAACAGACACTCGGGAGAAGTGTATGGTGTTTCCTGAAACATCTAAAAAACAAAGCAACAGAGCCTAGGGCACTTCCACTTATGGTCCTATAGCTTAGGGAAATTAAAATCAAAAAGACACAGCCACCCCAAAGTTTGGGACGCCTCTGTTTACAAGAACCTCGTTTACAGTACAAGTTCAACATCGCAGAAAGTGAAAAATGGATAAAGAACATGTGGTATTTACTTACAAAGCAATATCACTCAGCAATGAAATCTATGTCATCAGGCCCTTAGCAGCACAATGAGTGGATTCAGGTATGATGATTCTAACTGAAATAAGTCACACAGAAAAGGAAACATCATAAGATATCAGTAATACACGGAATGTAAACTTGGCTACACAGGAACTGAATTACAGAACAGAACAGGGTCTCAAATTTAGAAAACCAACTTATGCTTGCTTAAGGGGAAAGGTGAGTTGGGGTGCTGCATAAAACCAGAGATTGAAATGAGCACAGATAAAGTTCCTTAAGCCAAATATGGAATAGACAAGAGCTACTCCTTGCTCAATGAAATGGACTCAACACCGCATATTAAACGCCTAAGAATGTACCTGACTAGTAAGTATCTTAAAACCTATGGATTGCTATGTCTCTGAAAGAGAATCAAGCATGTGTACAGGGGCATAAACGCAGCAGTGATAGGATTGGAGAGGTTCGGTGAGCAAATGAATACCCTTTGAAGTCATATTGCATGGTACCTATTCCACGGGTTTCAACTACCCAGGTTTAAGGTATTCTTCCTTCAGCTAAAACATGCATGTGGAACCTAGAGTATGATCAACCATGTGATCGGGAGACGTGTTCAAATATGTCTCAGTTTTCGTACCCTGGTACTCGGGTGCAACATTCCAGACGCTTTACTAACACTCTCCCGACTTGGAGAGTCAGTCCCTTTAACCTCCTGTTTGGCCCAGTTTGCAATTTCTGTGGAAGATGAACAGGAATAGCGAGAACCAATGAGAGACTAGCTGGAGGTGTCTGGACGGGCAAATTTAACTCCCATTTCCCACCAGGAAGAGGAAATAACCAAAGGCTCAGCGTGCCGTGCCGGAACCAGATTAGGGCCTGAAGCCATCCTGCGGTGTTGCGGCCAGGTCACAAGAAAGCCAGTTGAAGAAAGGAGCTCAGGGGCACTGTAATTCACAAACCTGCAGAGTTATAAATGACAGCTATCGTCCAAAAATATACTGAAGTAAGGCTGCCAAGAGGACTCGAAAGAGGGGCAGAATTGCAGGAAACCGATTTCAGGAGGTAGACTGGAATTGCATTGAAAGCATAGGAAAAGAGGCAGAACGTCCACAATGATGCACTTGGCCAAAAAGGGCGTATGCGTTTTTTCCTGAATATATTCAGGAAAAAACGCATACGCCCTTTTTGGCCAACCAAGCAAGCTTGCAAACAAATCTGCACTACAATGAAGTCTCACTTCCCCCCGGTCAAAAGGGCCATCTGAAAAAAGTGTAAAATCCAGAAAGGCAGGACAGGCCATGGAGAACTGGGAGCCTTGTTATGCTGATGGGCGGGATGTAAATTGCCAACAGACACTCGGGAGAAGTGTATGGTGTTTCCTGAAACATCTAAAAAACAAAGCAACAGAGCCTAGGGCACTTCCACTTATGGTCCTATAGCTTAGGGAAATTAAAATCAAAAAGACACAGCCACCCCAAAGTTTGGGACGCCTCTGTTTACAAGAACCTCGTTTACAGTACAAGTTCAACATCGCAGAAAGTGAAAAATGGATAAAGAAGTTGTGGTATTTACTTACAAAGCAATATCACTCAGCAATGAAATCTATGTCATCAGGCCCTTAGCAGCATAATGAGTGGATTCAGGTACGATGATTCTCACTGAAATAAGTCACACAGAAAAAGAAACATCATAAGATATCAGTAATACACGGAATGTAAACTTGGCTACACAGGAACTGAATTACAGAACAGAACAGGGTCTCAAATTTAGAAAACCAACTTATGCTTGCTTAAGGGTAAAGGTGAGTTGGGGTGCTGCATAAAACCAGAGATTGAAACGAGCACAGATAAAGTTCCTTAAGCCAAATATGGAATAGACAAGAGCTACTCCTTGCTCAACGAAATGGACTCAACACCCCATATTAAATGCCTAAGAATGTACCTGACTAGTAAGTATCTTAAAACCGATGGATTGCTATATCTCCAAAAGAGAATCAAGCGTGTGTACAGGGGCATAAACGCAGCAGTGATAGGATTGGAGAGGTTCGGTGAGCAAATGAAGACCCTTTGAAGTCATATTGCATGGTACCCATTCCACGGGTCTCAACTCTCCAGGTTTAAGGTATTCTTCCTTCAGCTAAAACATGCATGTGGAACCCAGAGTATGATCAACCATGTGAACGTGAGACGTGTTCAAATATGTCTCAGTTTTCCTCCCCTGGTACTCGGGTGCAACATTCCAGATGCTTTACTAACACTCTCCCCACTTGGAGAGTCAGCGCCTTTAACCTCCTGTTTGGCCCAGTTTGCAATTTCTGCGGAAGATGAACAGGAATAGGGAACACCAATGAGAGACCTGCTGGAGGTGTCTGGACGGGCAAATTTAACTCTCATTTCCCACCAGGAAGAGGAAATAACCAAAGGCTCAGCGTGCCGTGCCGGAACCAGATTAGGGCCTGAAGCCATCCTGCGGTGTTGCGGCCAGCTCAAAAGAAAGCGAGTTGAACAAAGGAGCTCAGGGGCACTGTAATTCACAAACCTGCAGAGTTATAAATGACAGCTATCGTCCAAAAATATACTGAAGTAAGGCTGCCAAGAGGACTTGAAAGCGGGGCAGAATTGCAGGAAACCGATTTCAGGAGGTAGACTGGAATTGCATTGAAAGCATAGGAAAAGAGGCAGAACGCCCACAATGATGCACTTGGCCAAAAAGGGCGTATGCGTTTTTTCCTGAATATATTCAGGAAAAAACGCATACGCCCTTTTTGGCCAACCAAGCAAGCTTGCAAAGGAAATCTGCACTACAATGAAGTCTCACTTCCCCCCGGTCAAAAGGGCCATCTGAAAAAAGTGTAAAATCCAGAAAGGCAGGACAGGCCATGGAGAACTGGGAGCCTTGTTATGCTGATGGACGGGATGTAAATTGCCAACAGACACTCGGGAGAAGTGTATGGTGTTTCCTGAAACATCTAAACAACAAAGCAACAGAGCCTAGGGCACTTCCACTTATGGTCCTATAGCTTAGGGAAATTAAAATCAAAAAGACACAGCCACCCCAAAATTTGGGACGCCTCTGTTTACAAGAACCTCGTTTACCGTACAAGTTCAATATCACAGAAAGTGAAAAATGGATAAAGAGCTTGTGGTACTTACGTACAATGCAGTATCACTCAGCAATGAAATCTATGTCATCAGGCCCGTAGCAGCATAATGAGTGGATTCAGGTACGATGATTCTCACTGAAATAAGTCACACAGAAAAAGAAACATCATAAGATATCACTAATACACGGAATGTAAACTTGGCTACACAGGAACTGAATTCCAAAACAGAACAGGGTCTCAAATTTAGAAAACCAACTTATGCTTGCTTAAGGGGAAAGGTGAGTTGGGGTGCTGCATAAAACCAGAGATTGAAACGAGCACAGATAAAGTTCCTTAAGCCAAATATGGACTAGACAAGAGCTACTCCTTGCTCAACGAAATGGACTCAACACCCCATATTAAACGCCTAAGAATGTACCTGACTAGTAAGTATCTTAAAACCTATGGATTGCTATGTCTCCAAAAGAGAATCAAGCGTGTGTACAGGGGCATAAACGCAGCAGTGATAGGATTGGAGAGGTTCGGTGAGCAAATGAAGACCCTTTGAAGTCATATTGCATGGTACCCATTCCACGGGTCTCAACTCTCCAGGTTTAAGGTATTCTTCCTTCAGCTAAAACATGCATGTGGAACCCAGAGTATGATCAACCATGTGAACGGGAGACGTGTTCAAATATGTCTCAGTTTTCCTCCCCTGGTACTCGGGTGCAACATTCCAGACGCTTTACGAACACTCTCCCCACTTGGAGAGTCAGTCCCTTTAACCTCCTCTTTGGCCCAGTTTGCAATTTCTGCGGAAGATGAACAGGAATAGGGAGAACCAATGAGAGACTAGCTAGAGGTGTCTGGACGGGCAAATTTAACTCTCATTTCCCACCAGGAAGAGGAAATAACCAAAGGCTCAGCGTGCCGGGCCGGAACCAGATTAGGGCCTGAAGCCATCCTGCGGTGTTGCGGCCAGGTCACAAGAAAGCGAGTTGAAGAAAGGAGCTCAGGGGCACTGTAATTCACAAACCTGCAGAGTTATAAATGACAGCTATCGTCCAAAAATATACTGAAGTAAGGCTGCCAAGAGGATTTGAAAGCGGGGCAGAATTGCAGGAAACCGATTTCAGGAGGTAGACTGGAATTGCATTGAAAGCATAGGAAAAGAGGCAGAACGTCCACAATGATGCACTTGGCCAAAAAGGGCGTATGCGTTTTTTCCTGAATATATTCAGGAAAAAACGCATACGCCCTTTTTGGACAACCAAGCAAGCTTGCAAAGGAAATCTGCACTACAATGAAGTCTCACTTCCCCCCGGTCAAAAGGGCCATCTGAAAAAAGTGTAAAATCCAGAAAGGCAGGACAGGCCATGGAGAACTGGGAGCCTTGTTATGCTGATGGACGGGATGTAAATTGCCAACAGACACTCGGGAGAAGTGTATGGTGTTTCCTGAAACATGTAAAAAACAAAGCAACAGAGCCTAGGGCACTTCCACTTATGGTCCTATAGCTTAGGGAAATTAAAATCAAAAAGACACAGCCACCCCAAAGTTTGGGACGCCTCTGTTTACAAGAACCTCGTCTACAGTACAAGTTCAACATAGCAGAAAGTGAAAATTGGATAAAGAACATGTGGTATTTACTTACAAAGCAATATCACTCAGCAATGAAATCTATGTCATCAGGCCCTGAGCAGCACAATGAGTGGATTCAGGTATGATGATTCTAACTGAAATAAGTCACACAGAAAAAGAAATATCATAAGATATCAGTAATACACGGAATGTAAACTTGGCTACACAGGAACTGAATTACAGAACAGAACAGCGTCTCAAATTTAGAAAACCAAATTATGCTTGCTTAAGGGGAAAGGTGAGTTGGGGTGCTGCATAAAACCAGAGATTGAAATGAGCACAGATAAAGTTCCTTAAGCCAAATATGGAATAGACAAGAGCTACTCCTTGCTCAACGAACTGAACTCAACACCCCATATTAAACGCCTAAGAATGTACCTGACTAGTAAGTATCTTAAAACCTATGGATTGCTATGTCTCCGAAAGAGAATCAAGCATGTGTACAGGCGCATAAACGCAGCAGTGATAGGATTGGAGAGGTTCGGTGAACAAATGAAGACCCTTTGAAGTCATGTTGCATGGTACCCATTCCACGGGTCTCAACTCTCCAGGTTTAAGGTATTCTTCCTTCAGCTAAAACATGCATGTGGAACCCAGACTATGATCAACCGTGTGAACGGGAGACGTGTTCAAATATGTCTGAGTTTTCCTCCCCTGGTACTCGGGTGCAACATTCCAGATGCTTTACTAACACTCTCCCCACTTGGAGGATCAGCGCCTTTAACCTCCTGTTTGTCCCAGTTTGCAATTTCTGCGGAATATGAACAGGAATAGGGAGAACCAATGAGAGACTAGCTGGAGGTGTCTGGACGGGCAAATTTAACTCTCATTTCCCACCAGGAAGAGGAAATAACCAAAGGCTCAGCGTGCCGTGCCGGAACCAGATTAGGGCCTGAAGCCATCCTGCGGTGTTGCGGCCAGCTCAAAAGAAAGCGAGTTGAAGAAAGGAGCTCAGGGGCACTGTAATTCACAAACCTGCAGAGTTATAAATGACAGCTATCGTCCAAAAATATACTGAAGTAAGGCTGCCAAGAGGACTCGAAAGCGGGGCAGAATTGCAGGAAACCGATTTCAGGAGGTAGACTGGAATTGCATTGAAAGCATAGGAAAAGAGGCAGAACGTCCACAATGATGCACTTGGCCAAAAAGGGCGTATGCGTTTTTTCCTGAATATATTCAGGAAAAAACGCATACGCCCTTTTTGGCCAACCAAGCAAGCTTGCAAAGGAAATCTGCACTACAATGAAGTCTCACTTCCCCCCGGTCAAAAGGGCCATCTGAAAAAAGTGTAAAATCCAGAAAGGCAGGACAGGCCATGGAGAACTGGGAGCCTTGTTATGCTGATGGACGGGATGTAAATTGCCAACAGACACTCGGGAGAAGTGTATGGTGTTTCCTGAAACATCTAAAAAACAAAGCAACAGAGCCTAGGGCACTTCCACTTATGGTCCTATAGCTTAGGGAAATTAAAATCAAAAAGACACAGCCACCCCAAAGTTTGGGACGCCTCTGTTTACAAGAACCTCGTTTACCGTACAAGTTCAATATCACAGAAAGTGAAAAATGGATAAAGAACTTGTAGTACTTACGTACAATGCAGTATCACTCAGCAATGAAATCTATGTCATCAGGCCCGTAGCAGCATAATGAGTGGATTCAGGTACGATGATTCTCACTGAAATAAGTCACACAGAAAAAGAAACATCATAAGATATCACTAATACACGGAATGTAAACTTGGCTACACAGGAACTGAATTCCAAAACAGAACAGGGTCTCAAATTTAGAAAACCAACTTATGCTTGCTTAAGGGGAAAGGTGAGTTGGGGTGCTGCATAAAACCAGAGATTTAAATGAGCACAGATAAAGTTCCTTAAGCCAAATATGGACTAGACAAGAGCTACTCCTTGCTCAACGAAATGGACTCAACACCCCATATTAAACGCCTAAGAATGTACCTGACTAGTAAGTATCTTAAAACCTATGGATTGCTATGTCTCCGAAAGAGAATCAAGCATGTGTACAGGCGCATAAACGCAGCAGTGATAGGATTGGAGAGGTTCGGTGAACAAATGAAGACCCTTTGAAGTCATATTGCATGGTACCCATTCCACGGGTCTCAACTCTCCAGGTTTAAGGTATTCTTCCTTCAGCTAAAACATGCATGTGGAACCCAGACTATGATCAACCGTGTGAACGGGAGACGTGTTCAAATATGTCTGAGTTTTCCTCCCCTGGTACTCGGGTGCAACATTCCAGATGCTTTACTAACACTCTCCCCACTTGGAGGGTCAGCGCCTTTAACCTCCTGTTTGTCCCAGTTTGCAATTTCTGCGGAAAATGAACAGGAATAGGGAGAACCAATGAGAGACTAGCTGCAGGTGTCTGGACGGGCAAATTTAACTCTCATTTCCCACCAGGAAGAGGAAATAACCAAAGGCTCAGCGGGCCGTGCCGGAACCAGATTAGGGCCTGAAGCCATCCTGCGGTGTTGCGGCCAGCTCAAAAGAAAGCGAGTTGAAGAAAGGAGCTCAGGGGCACTGTAATTCACAAACCTGCAGAGTTATAAATGACAGCTATCGTCCAAAAATATACTGAAGTAAGGCTGCCAAGAGGACTCGAAAGCGGGGCAGAATTGCAGGAAACCGATTTCAGGAGGTAGACTGGAATTGCATTGAAAGCATAGGAAAAGAGGCAGAACGTCCACAATGATGCACTTGGCCAAAAAGGGCGTATGCGTTTTTTCCTGAATATATTCAGGAAAAAACGCATACGCCCTTTTTGGCCAACCAAGCAAGCTTGCAAAGGAAATCTGCACTACAATGAAGTCTCACTTCCCCCCGGTCAAAAGGGCCATCTGAAAAAAGTGTAAAATCCAGAAAGGCAGGACAGGCCATGGAGAACTGGGAGCCTTGTTATGCTGATGGACGGGATGTAAATTGCCAACAGACACTCGGGAGAAGTGTATGGTGTTTCCTGAAACATCTAAAAAACAAAGCAACAGAGCCTAGGGCACTTCCACTTATGGTCCTATAGCTTAGGGAAATTAAAATCAAAAAGACACAGCCACCCCAAAGTTTGGGACGCCTCTGTTTACAAGAACCTCGTTTACAGTACAAGTTCAACTTCGCAGAAAGTGAAAAATGGATAAAGAACATGTGGTATTTACTTACAAAGCAATATCACTCAGCAATGAAATCTATGTCATCAGGCCCTTAGCAGCACAATGAGTGGATTCAGGTATGATGATTCTAACTGAAATAAGTCACACAGAAAAAGAAACATCATAAGATATCAGTAATACACGGAATGTAAACTTGGCTACACAGGAACTAAATTACAGAACAGAACAGGGTCTCAAATTTAGAAAACCAACTTATGCTTGCTTAAGGGGAAAGGTGAGTTGGGGTGCTGCATAAAACCAGAGATTGAAATGAGCACAGATAAAGTTCCTTAAGCCAAATATGGAATAGACAAGAGCTACTCCTTGCTCAACGAAATGGACTCAACACCCCATATTAAACGCCTAAGAATGTACCTGACTAGTAAGTATCTTAAAACCTATGGATTGCTATGTCTCCAAAAGAGAATCAAGCGTGTGTACAGGGGCATAAACGCAGCAGTGATAGGATTGGAGAGGTTCGGTGAGCAAATGAAGACCCTTTGAAGTCATATTGCATGGTACCCATTCCACGGGTCTCAACTCTCCAGGTTTAAGGTATTCTTCCTTCAGATAAAACATGCATGTGGAACCCAGAGTATGATCAGCCATGTGAACGGGAGACGTGTTCAAATATGTCTCAGTTTTCCTCCCCTGGTACTCGGGTGCAACATTCCAGATGCTTTACTAACACTCTCCCCACTTGGAGAGTCAGCGCCTTTAACCTCCTGTTTGGCCCAGTTTGCAATTTCTGCGGAAGATGAACAGGAATAGGGAACACCAATGAGAGACTAGCTGGAGGTGTCTGGACGGGCAAATTTAACTCTCATTTCCCACCAGGAAGAGGAAATAACCAAAGGCTCAGCGTGCCGTGCCGGAACCAGATTAGGGCCTGAAGCCATCCTGCGGTGTTGCGGCCAGCTCAAAAGAAAGCGAGTTGAAGAAAGGAGCTCAGGGGCACTGTAATTCACAAACCTGCAGCGTTATAAATGACAGCTATCGTCCAAAAATATACTGAAGTAAGGCTGCCAAGAGGACTTGAAAGCGGGGCAGAATTGCAGGAAACCGATTTCAGGAGGTAGACTGGAATTGCATTGAAAGCATAGGAAAAGAGGCAAACGTCCACAATGATGCACTTGGCCAAAAAGGGTGTATGCGTTTTTTCCTGAATATATTCAGGAAAAAACGCATACGCCCTTTTTGGCCAACCAAGCAAGCTTGCAAAGGAAATCTGCACTACAATGAAGTCTCACTTCGCCCCGGTCAAAAGGGCCATCTGAAAAAAGTGTAAAATCCAGAAAGGCAGGACAGGCCATGGAGAACTGGGAGCCTTGTTATGCTGATGGGCGGGATGTAAATTGCCAACAGACACTCGGGAGAAGTGTATGGTGTTTCCTGAAACATCTAAACAACAAAGCAACAGAGCCTAGGGCACTTCCACTTATGGTCCTATAGCTTAGGGAAATTAAAATCAAAAAGACACAGCCACCCCAAAGTTTGGGACGCCTCTGTTTACAAGAACCTCGTTTACCGTACAAGTTCAATATCACAGAAAGTGAAAAATGGATAAAGAACTTGTGGTACTTACGTACAATGCAGTATCACTCAGCAATGAAATCTATGTCATCAGGCCCGTAGCAGCATAATGAGTGGATTCAGGTACGATGATTCTCACTGAAATAAGTCACACAGAAAAAGAAACATCATAAGATATCACTAATACACGGAATGTAAACTTGGCTACACAGGAACTGAATTCCAAAACAGAACAGGGTCTCAAATTTAGAAAACCAACTTATGCTTGCTTAAGGGGAAAGGTGAGTTGGGGTGCTGCATAAAACCAGAGATTGAAATGAGCACAGATAAAGTTCCTTAAGCCAAATATGGACTAGAAAAGAGCTACTCCTTGCTCAACGAAATGGACTCAACACCCCATATTAAACGCCTAAGAATGTACCTGACTAGTAAGTATCTTAAAACCTATGGATTGCTATGTCTCCAAAAGAGAATCAAGCGTGTGTACAGGGGCATAAACGCAGCAGTGATAGGATTGGAGAGGTTCGGTGAGCAAATGAAGACCCTTTGAAGTCATATTGCATGGTACCCATTCCACGGGTCTCAACTCTCCAGGTTTAAGGTATTCTTCCTTCAGCTAAAACATGCATGTGGAACCCAGAGTATGATCAACCATGTGAACGGGAGACGTGTTCAAATATGTCTCAGTTTTCCTCCCCTGGTACTCGGGTGCAACATTCCAGACGCTTTACGAACACTCTCCCCACTTGGAGAGTCAGTCCCTTTAACCTCCTGTTTGGCCCAGTTTGCAATTTCTGCGGAAGATGAACAGGAATAGGGAGAACCAATGAGAGACTAGCTGGAGGTGTCTGGACGGGCAAATTTAACTCTCATTTCCCACCAGGAAGAGGAAATAACCAAAGGCTCAGCGTGCCGTGCCGGAACCAGATTAGGGCCTGAAGCCATCCTGCGGTGTTGCGGCCAGGTCACAAGAAAGCGAGTTGAAGAAAGGAGCTCAGGGGCACTGTAATTCACAAACCTGCAGAGTTATAAATGACAGCTATCGTCCAAAAATATACTGAAGTAAGGCTGCCAAGAGGATTTGAAAGCGGGGCAGAATTGCAGGAAACCGATTTCAGGAGGTAGACTGGAATTGCATTGAAAGCATAGGAAAAGAGGCAGAACGTCCACAATGATGCACTTGGCCAAAAAGGGCGTATGCGTTTTTTCCTGAATATATTCAGGAAAAAACGCATACGCCCTTTTTGGCCAACCAAGCAAGCTTGCAAAGGAAATCTGCACTACAATGAAGTCTCACTTCCCCCCGGTCAAAAGGGCCATCTGAAAAAAGTGTAAAATCCAGAAAGGCAGGACAGGCCATGGAGAACTGGGAGCCTTGTTATGCTGATGGACGGGATGTAAATTGCCAACAGACACTCGGGAGAAGTGTATGGTGTTTCCTGAAACATGTAAAAAACAAAGCAACAGAGCCTAGGGCACTTCCACTTATGGTCCTATAGCTTAGGGAAATTAAAATCAAAAAGACACAGCCACCCCAAAGTTTGGGACGCCTCTGTTTACAAGAACCTCGTCTACAGTACAAGTTCAACATAGCAGAAAGTGAAAATTGGATAAAGAACATGTGGTATTTACTTACAAAGCAATATCACTCAGCAATGAAATCTATGTCATCAGGCCCTGAGCAGCACAATGAGTGGATTCAGGTATGATGATTCTAACTGAAATAAGTCACACAGAAAAAGAAATATCATAAGATATCAGTAATACACGAATGTAAACTTGGCTACACAGGAACTGAATTACAGAACAGAACAGCGTCTCAAATTTAGAAAACCAAATTATGCTTGCTTAAGGGGAAAGGTGAGTTGGGGTGCTGCATAAAACCAGAGATTGAAATGAGCACAGATAAAGTTCCTTAAGCCAAATATGGAATAGACAAGAGCTACTCCTTGCTCAACGAACTGGACTCAACACCCCATATTAAACTCCTAAGAATGTACCTGACTAGTAAGTATCTTAAAACCTATGGATTGCTATGTCTCCGAAAGAGAATCAAGCATGTGTACAGGCGCATAAACGCAGCAGTGATAGGATTGGAGAGGTTCGGTGAACAAATGAAGACCCTTTGAAGTCATATTGCATGGTACCCATTCCACGGGTCTCAACTCTCCAGGTTTAAGGTATTCTTCCTTCAGCTAAAACATGCATGTGGAACCCAGACTATGATCAACCGTGTGAACGGGAGACGTGTTCAAATATGTCTGAGTTTTCCTCCCCTGGTACTCGGGTGCAACATTCCAGATGCTTTACTAACACTCTCCCCACTTGGAGGGTCAGCGCCTTTAACCTCCTGTTTGTCCCAGTTTGCAATTTCTGCGGAAAATGAACAGGAATAGGGAGAACCAATGAGAGACTAGCTGCAGGTGTCTGGACGGGCAAATTTAACTCTCATTTCCCACCAGGAAGAGGAAATAACCAAAGGCTCAGCGGGCCGTGCCGGAACCAGATTAGGGCCTGAAGCCATCCTGCGGTGTTGCGGCCAGCTCAAAAGAAAGCGAGTTGAAGAAAGGAGCTCAGGGGCACTGTAATTCACAAACCTGCAGAGTTATAAATGACAGCTATCGTCCAAAAATATACTGAAGTAAGGCTGCCAAGAGGACTCGAAAGCGGGGCAGAATTGCAGGAAACCGATTTCAGGAGGTAGACTGGAATTGCATTGAAAGCATAGGAAAAGAGGCAGAACGTCCACAATGATGCACTTGGCCAAAAAGGGCGTATGCGTTTTTTCCTGAATATATTCAGGAAAAAACGCATACGCCCTTTTTGGCCAACCAAGCAAGCTTGCAAAGGAAATCTGCACTACAATGAAGTCTCACTTCCCCCCGGTCAAAAGGGCCATCTGAAAAAAGTGTAAAATCCAGAAAGGCAGGACAGGCCATGGAGAACTGGGAGCCTTGTTATGCTGATGGACGGGATGTAAATTGCCAACAGACACTCGGGAGAAGTGTATGGTGTTTCCTGAAACATCTAAAAAACAAAGCAACAGAGCCTAGGGCACTTCCACTTATGGTCCTATAGCTTAGGGAAATTAAAATCAAAAAGACACAGCCACCCCAAAGTTTGGGACGCCTCTGTTTACAAGAACCTCGTTTACAGTACAAGTTCAACTTCGCAGAAAGTGAAAAATGGATAAAGAACATGTGGTATTTACTTACAAAGCAATATCACTCAGCAATGAAATCTATGTCATCAGGCCCTTAGCAGCACAATGAGTGGATTCAGGTATGATGATTCTAACTGAAATAAGTCACACAGAAAAAGAAACATCATAAGATATCAGTAATACACGGAATGTAAACTTGGCTACACAGGAACTGAATTACAGAACAGAACAGGGTCTCAAATTTAGAAAACCAACTTATGCTTGCTTAAGGGGAAAGGTGAGTTGGGGTGCTGCATAAAACCAGAGATTGAAATGAGCACAGATAAAGTTCCTTAAGCCAAATATGGAATAGACAAGAGCTACTCCTTGCTCAACGAAATGGACTCAACACCCCATATTAAACGCCTAAGAATGTACCTGACTAGTAAGTATCTTAAAACCTATGGATTGCTATGTCTCCAAAAGAGAATCAAGCGTGTGTACAGGGGCATAAACGCAGCAGTGATAGGATTGGAGAGGTTCGGTGAGCAAATGAAGACCCTTTGAAGTCATATTGCATGGTACCCATTCCACGGGTCTCAACTCTCCAGGTTTAAGGTATTCTTCCTTCAGCTAAAACATGCATGTGGAACCCAGAGTATGATCAACCATGTGAACGGGAGACGTGTTCAAATATGTCTCAGTTTTCCTCCCCTGGTACTCGGGTGCAACATTCCAGACGCTTTACTAACACTCTCCCCACTTGGAGAGTCAGCGCCTTTAATCTCCTGTTTGTCCCAGTTTGCAATTTCTGCGGAAAATGAACAGGAATAGGGAGAACCAATGAGAGACTAGCTGGAGGTGTCTGGACGGGCAAATTTAACTCTCATTTCCCACCAGGAAGAGGAAATAACCAAAGGCTCAGCGTGCCGTGCCGGAACCAGATTAGGGCCTGAAGCCATCCTGCGGTGTTGCGGCCAGGTCACAAGAAAGCGAGTTGAAGAAAGGAGCTCAGGGGCACTGTAATTCACAAACCTGCAGAGTTATAAATGACAGCTATCGTCCAAAAATATACTGAAGTAAGGCTGCCAAGAGGACTTGAAAGCGGGGCAGAATTGCAGGAAACCGATTTCAGGAGGTAGACTGGAATTGCATTGAAAGCATAGGAAAAGAGGCAGAACGCCCACAATGATGCACTTGGCCAAAAAGGGCGTATGCGTTTTTTCCTGAATATATTCAGGAAAAAACGCATACGCACTTTTTGGCCAACCAAGCAAGCTTGCAAAGGAAATCTGCACTACAATGAAGTCTCACTTCCCCCCGGTCAAAAGGGCCATCTGAAAAAAGTGTAAAATCCAGAAAGGCAGGACAGGCCATGGAGAACTGGGAGCCTTGTTATGCTGATGGGCGGGATGTAAATTGCCAACAGACACTCGGGAGAAGTGTATGGTGTTTCCTGAAACATCTAAACAACAAAGCAACAGAGCCTAGGGCACTTCCACTTATGGTCCTATAGCTTAGGGAAATTAAAATCAAAAAGACACAGCCACCCCAAAGTTTGGGACGCCTCTGTTTACAAGAACCTCGTTTACCGTACAAGTTCAATATCACAGAAAGTGAAAAATGGATAAAGAACTTGTGGTACTTACGTACAATGCAGTATCACTCAGCAATGAAATCTATGTCATCAGGCCCGTAGCAGCATAATGAGTGGATTCAGGTACGATGATTCTCACTGAAATAAGTCACACAGAAAAAGAAACATCATAAGATATCACTAATACACGGAATGTAAACTTGGCTACACAGGAACTGAATTCCAAAACAGAACAGGGTCTCAAATTTAGAAAACCAACTTATGCTTGCTTAAGGGGAAAGGTGACTTGGGGTGCTGCATAAAACCAGAGATTGAAATGAGCACAGATAAAGTTCCTTAAGCCAAATATGGACTAGACAAGAGCTACTCCTTGCTCAATGAAATGGACTCAACACCCCATATTAAACGCCTAAGAATGTACCTGACTAGTAAGTATCTTAAAACCTATGGATTGCTATGTCTCCAAAAGAGAATCAAGCGTGTGTACAGGGACATAAACGCAGCAGTGATAGGATTGGAGAGGTTCGGTGAGCAAATGAAGACCCTTTGAAGTCATATTGCATGGTACCCATTCCACGGGTCTCAACTCTCCAGGTTTAAGGTATTCTTCCTTCAGATAAAACATGCATGTGGAACCCAGAGTATGATCAGCCATGTGAACGGGAGACGTGTTCAAATATGTCTCAGTTTTCCTCCCCTGGTACTCGGGTGCAACATTCCAGATGCTTTACTAACACTCTCCCCACTTGGAGAGTCAGCGCCTTTAACCTCCTGTTTGGCCCAGTTTGCAATTTCTGCGGAAGATGAACAGGAATAGGGAACACCAATGAGAGACTAGCTGGAGGTGTCTGGACGGGCAAATTTAACTCTCATTTCCCACCAGGAAGAGGAAATAACCAAAGGCTCAGCGTGCCGTGCCGGAACCAGATTAGGGCCTGAAGCCATCCTGCGGTGTTGCGGCCAGCTCAAAAGAAAGCGAGTTGAAGAAAGGAGCTCAGGGGCACTGTAATTCACAAACCTGCAGCGTTATAAATGACAGCTATCGTCCAAAAATATACTGAAGTAAGGCTGCCAAGAGGACTTGAAAGCGGGGCAGAATTGCAGGAAACCGATTTCAGGAGGTAGACTGGAATTGCATTGAAAGCATAGGAAAAGAGGCAAACGTCCACAATGATGCACTTGGCCAAAAAGGGTGTATGCGTTTTTTCCTGAATATATTCAGGAAAAAACGCATACGCCCTTTTTGGCCAACCAAGCAAGCTTGCAAAGGAAATCTGCACTACAATGAAGTCTCACTTCGCCCCGGTCAAAAGGGCCATCTGAAAAAAGTGTAAAATCCAGAAAGGCAGGACAGGCCATGGAGAACTGGGAGCCTTGTTATGCTGATGGGCGGGATGTAAATTGCCAACAGACACTCGGGAGAAGTGTATGGTGTTTCCTGAAACATCTAAAAAACAAAGCAACAGAGCCTAGGGCACTTCCACTTATGGTCCTATAGCTTAGGGAAATTAAAATCAAAAAGACACAGCCACCCCAAAGTTTGGGACGCCTCTGTTTACAAGAACCTCGTTTACCGTACAAGTTCAATATCACAGAAAGTGAAAAATGGATAAAGAACTTGTGGTACTTACGTACAATGCAGTATCACTCAGCAATGAAATCTATGTCATCAGGCCCGTAGCAGCATAATGAGTGGATTCAGGTACGATGATTCTCACTGAAATAAGTCACACAGAAAAAGAAACATCATAAGATATCACTAATACACGGAATGTAAACTTGGCTACACAGGAACTGAATTCCAAAACAGAACAGGGTCTCAAATTTAGAAAACCAACTTATGCTTGCTTAAGGGGAAAGGTGAGTTGGGGTGCTGCATAAAACCAGAGATTGAAATGAGCACAGATAAAGTTCCTTAAGCCAAATATGGACTAGACAAGAGCTACTCCTTGCTCAACGAAATGGACTCAACACCCCATATTAAACGCCTAAGAATGTACCTGACTAGTAAGTATCTTAAAACCTATGGATTGCTATGTCTCCAAAAGAGAATCAAGCGTGTGTACAGGGGCATAAACGCAGCAGTGATAGGATTGGAGAGGTTCGGTGAGCAAATGAAGACCCTTTGAAGTCATATTGCATGGTACCCATTCCACGGGTCTCAACTCTCCAGGTTTAAGGTATTCTTCCTTCAGCTAAAACATGCATGTGGAACCCAGAGTATGATCAACCATGTGAACGGGAGACGTGTTCAAATATGTCTCAGTTTTCCTCCCCTGGTACTCGGGTGCAACATTCCAGACGCTTTACGAACACTCTCCCCACTTGGAGAGTCAGTCCCTTTAACCTCCTGTTTGGCCCAGTTTGCAATTTCTGCGGAAGATGAACAGGAATAGGGAGAACCAATGAGAGACTAGCTGGAGGTGTCTGGACGGGCAAATTTAACTCTCATTTCCCACCAGGAAGAGGAAATAACCAAAGGCTCAGCGTGCCGTGCCGGAACCAGATTAGGGCCTGAAGCCATCCTGCGGTGTTGCGGCCAGGTCACAAGAAAGCGAGTTGAAGAAAGGAGCTCAGGGGCACTGTAATTCACAAACCTGCAGAGTTATAAATGACAGCTATCGTCCAAAAATATACTGAAGTAAGGCTGCCAAGAGGATTTGAAAGCGGGGCAGAATTGCAGGAAACCGATTTCAGGAGGTAGACTGGAATTGCATTGAAAGCATAGGAAAAGAGGCAGAACGTCCACAATGATGCACTTGGCCAAAAAGGGCGTATGCGTTTTTTCCTGAATATATTCAGGAAAAAACGCATACGCCCTTTTTGGCCAACCAAGCAAGCTTGCAAAGGAAATCTGCACTACAATGAAGTCTCACTTCCCCCCGGTCAAAAGGGCCATCTGAAAAAAGTGTAAAATCCAGAAAGGCAGGACAGGCCATGGAGAACTGGGAGCCTTGTTATGCTGATGGACGGGATGTAAATTGCCAACAGACACTCGGGAGAAGTGTATGGTGTTTCCTGAAACATGTAAAAAACAAAGCAACAGAGCCTAGGGCACTTCCACTTATGGTCCTATAGCTTAGGGAAATTAAAATCAAAAAGACACAGCCACCCCAAAGTTTGGGACGCCTCTGTTTACAAGAACCTCGTCTACAGTACAAGTTCAACATAGCAGAAAGTGAAAATTGGATAAAGAACATGTGGTATTTACTTACAAAGCAATATCACTCAGCAATGAAATCTATGTCATCAGGCCCTGAGCAGCACAATGAGTGGATTCAGGTATGATGATTCTAACTGAAATAAGTCACACAGAAAAAGAAATATCATAAGATATCAGTAATACACGAATGTAAACTTGGCTACACAGGAACTGAATTACAGAACAGAACAGCGTCTCAAATTTAGAAAACCAAATTATGCTTGCTTAAGGGGAAAGGTGAGTTGGGGTGCTGCATAAAACCAGAGATTGAAATGAGCACAGATAAAGTTCCTTAAGCCAAATATGGAATAGACAAGAGCTACTCCTTGCTCAACGAACTGGACTCAACACCCCATATTAAACTCCTAAGAATGTACCTGACTAGTAAGTATCTTAAAACCTATGGATTGCTATGTCTCCGAAAGAGAATCAAGCATGTGTACAGGCGCATAAACGCAGCAGTGATAGGATTGGAGAGGTTCGGTGAACAAATGAAGACCCTTTGAAGTCATATTGCATGGTACCCATTCCACGGGTCTCAACTCTCCAGGTTTAAGGTATTCTTCCTTCAGCTAAAACATGCATGTGGAACCCAGACTATGATCAACCGTGTGAACGGGAGACGTGTTCAAATATGTCTGAGTTTTCCTCCCCTGGTACTCGGGTGCAACATTCCAGATGCTTTACTAACACTCTCCCCACTTGGAGGGTCAGCGCCTTTAACCTCCTGTTTGTCCCAGTTTGCAATTTCTGCGGAAAATGAACAGGAATAGGGAGAACCAATGAGAGACTAGCTGCAGGTGTCTGGACGGGCAAATTTAACTCTCATTTCCCACCAGGAAGAGGAAATAACCAAAGGCTCAGCGGGCCGTGCCGGAACCAGATTAGGGCCTGAAGCCATCCTGCGGTGTTGCGGCCAGCTCAAAAGAAAGCGAGTTGAAGAAAGGAGCTCAGGGGCACTGTAATTCACAAACCTGCAGAGTTATAAATGACAGCTATCGTCCAAAAATATACTGAAGTAAGGCTGCCAAGAGGACTCGAAAGCGGGGCAGAATTGCAGGAAACCGATTTCAGGAGGTAGACTGGAATTGCATTGAAAGCATAGGAAAAGAGGCAGAACGTCCACAATGATGCACTTGGCCAAAAAGGGCGTATGCGTTTTTTCCTGAATATATTCAGGAAAAAACGCATACGCCCTTTTTGGCCAACCAAGCAAGCTTGCAAAGGAAATCTGCACTACAATGAAGTCTCACTTCCCCCCGGTCAAAAGGGCCATCTGAAAAAAGTGTAAAATCCAGAAAGGCAGGACAGGCCATGGAGAACTGGGAGCCTTGTTATGCTGATGGACGGGATGTAAATTGCCAACAGACACTCGGGAGAAGTGTATGGTGTTTCCTGAAACATCTAAAAAACAAAGCAACAGAGCCTAGGGCACTTCCACTTATGGTCCTATAGCTTAGGGAAATTAAAATCAAAAAGACACAGCCACCCCAAAGTTTGGGACGCCTCTGTTTACAAGAACCTCGTTTACAGTACAAGTTCAACTTCGCAGAAAGTGAAAAATGGATAAAGAACATGTGGTATTTACTTACAAAGCAATATCACTCAGCAATGAAATCTATGTCATCAGGCCCTTAGCAGCACAATGAGTGGATTCAGGTATGATGATTCTAACTGAAATAAGTCACACAGAAAAAGAAACATCATAAGATATCAGTAATACACGGAATGTAAACTTGGCTACACAGGAACTGAATTACAGAACAGAACAGGGTCTCAAATTTAGAAAACCAACTTATGCTTGCTTAAGGGGAAAGGTGAGTTGGGGTGCTGCATAAAACCAGAGATTGAAATGAGCACAGATAAAGTTCCTTAAGCCAAATATGGAATAGACAAGAGCTACTCCTTGCTCAACGAAATGGACTCAACACCCCATATTAAACGCCTAAGAATGTACCTGACTAGTAAGTATCTTAAAACCTATGGATTGCTATGTCTCCAAAAGAGAATCAAGCGTGTGTACAGGGGCATAAACGCAGCAGTGATAGGATTGGAGAGGTTCGGTGAGCAAATGAAGACCCTTTGAAGTCATATTGCATGGTACCCATTCCACGGGTCTCAACTCTCCAGGTTTAAGGTATTCTTCCTTCAGCTAAAACATGCATGTGGAACCCAGAGTATGATCAACCATGTGAACGGGAGACGTGTTCAAATATGTCTCAGTTTTCCTCCCCTGGTACTCGGGTGCAACATTCCAGACGCTTTACTAACACTCTCCCCACTTGGAGAGTCAGCGCCTTTAATCTCCTGTTTGTCCCAGTTTGCAATTTCTGCGGAAAATGAACAGGAATAGGGAGAACCAATGAGAGACTAGCTGGAGGTGTCTGGACGGGCAAATTTAACTCTCATTTCCCACCAGGAAGAGGAAATAACCAAAGGCTCAGCGTGCCGTGCCGGAACCAGATTAGGGCCTGAAGCCATCCTGCGGTGTTGCGGCCAGGTCACAAGAAAGCGAGTTGAAGAAAGGAGCTCAGGGGCACTGTAATTCACAAACCTGCAGAGTTATAAATGACAGCTATCGTCCAAAAATATACTGAAGTAAGGCTGCCAAGAGGACTTGAAAGCGGGGCAGAATTGCAGGAAACCGATTTCAGGAGGTAGACTGGAATTGCATTGAAAGCATAGGAAAAGAGGCAGAACGCCCACAATGATGCACTTGGCCAAAAAGGGCGTATGCGTTTTTTCCTGAATATATTCAGGAAAAATATAATAATGCAATATAATAATGGCACTTTTTGGCCAACCAAGCAAGCTTGCAAAGGAAATCTGCACTACAATGAAGTCTCACTTCCCCCCGGTCAAAAGGGCCATCTGAAAAAAGTGTAAAATCCAGAAAGGCAGGACAGGCCATGGAGAACTGGGAGCCTTGTTATGCTGATGGGCGGGATGTAAATTGCCAACAGACACTCGGAAGAAGTGTATGGTGTTTCCTGAAACATCTAAACAACAAAGCAACAGAGCCTAGGGCACTTCCACTTATGGTCCTATAGCTTAGGGAAATTAAAATCAAAAAGACACAGCCACCCCAAAGTTTGGGACGCCTCTGTTTACAAGAACCTCGTTTACCGTACAAGTTCAATATCACAGAAAGTGAAAAATGGATAAAGAACTTGTGGTACTTACGTACAATGCAGTATCACTCAGCAATGAAATCTATGTCATCAGGCCCGTAGCAGCATAATGAGTGGATTCAGGTACGATGATTCTCACTGAAATAAGTCACACAGAAAAAGAAACATCATAAGATATCACTAATACACGGAATGTAAACTTGGCTACACAGGAACTGAATTCCAAAACAGAACAGGGTCTCAAATTTAGAAAACCAACTTATGCTTGCTTAAGGGGAAAGGTGACTTGGGGTGCTGCATAAAACCAGAGATTGAAATGAGCACAGATAAAGTTCCTTAAGCCAAATATGGACTAGACAAGAGCTACTCCTTGCTCAATGAAATGGACTCAACACCCCATATTAAACGCCTAAGAATGTACCTGACTAGTAAGTATCTTAAAACCTATGGATTGCTATGTCTCCAAAAGAGAATCAAGCGTGTGTACAGGGACATAAACGCAGCAGTGATAGGATTGGAGAGGTTCGGTGAGCAAATGAAGACCCTTTGAAGTCATATTGCATGGTACCCATTCCACGGGTCTCAACTCTCCAGGTTTAAGGTATTCTTCCTTCAGATAAAACATGCATGTGGAACCCAGAGTATGATCAGCCATGTGAACGGGAGACGTGTTCAAATATGTCTCAGTTTTCCTCCCCTGGTACTCGGGTGCAACATTCCAGATGCTTTACTAACACTCTCCCCACTTGGAGAGTCAGCGCCTTTAACCTCCTGTTTGGCCCAGTTTGCAATTTCTGCGGAAGATGAACAGGAATAGGGAACACCAATGAGAGACTAGCTGGAGGTGTCTGGACGGGCAAATTTAACTCTCATTTCCCACCAGGAAGAGGAAATAACCAAAGGCTCAGCGTGCCGTGCCGGAACCAGATTAGGGCCTGAAGCCATCCTGCGGTGTTGCGGCCAGCTCAAAAGAAAGCGAGTTGAAGAAAGGAGCTCAGGGGCACTGTAATTCACAAACCTGCAGCGTTATAAATGACAGCTATCGTCCAAAAATATACTGAAGTAAGGCTGCCAAGAGGACTTGAAAGCGGGGCAGAATTGCAGGAAACCGATTTCAGGAGGTAGACTGGAATTGCATTGAAAGCATAGGAAAAGAGGCAAACGTCCACAATGATGCACTTGGCCAAAAAGGGCGTATGCGTTTTTTCCTGAATATATTCAGGAAAAAACGCATACGCCCTTTTTGGCCAACCAAGCAAGCTTGCAAAGGAAATCTGCACTACAATGAAGTCTCACTTCGCCCCGGTCAAAAGGGCCATCTGAAAAAAGTGTAAAATCCAGAAAGGCAGGACAGGCCATGGAGAACTGGGAGCCTTGTTATGCTGATGGGCGGGATGTAAATTGCCAACAGACACTCGGGAGAAGTGTATGGTGTTTCCTGAAACATCTAAAAAACAAAGCAACAGAGCCTAGGGCACTTCCACTTATGGTCCTATAGCTTAGGGAAATTAAAATCAAAAAGACACAGCCACCCCAAAGTTTGGGACGCCTCTGTTTACAAGAACCTCGTTTACCGTACAAGTTCAATATCACAGAAAGTGAAAAATGGATAAAGAACTTGTGGTACTTACGTACAATGCAGTATCACTCAGCAATGAAATCTATGTCATCAGGCCCGTAGCAGCATAATGAGTGGATTCAGGTACGATGATTCTCACTGAAATAAGTCACACAGAAAAAGAAACATCATAAGATATCACTAATACACGGAATGTAAACTTGGCTACACAGGAACTGAATTCCAAAACAGAACAGGGTCTCAAATTTAGAAAACCAACTTATGCTTGCTTAAGGGGAAAGGTGAGTTGGGGTGCTGCATAAAACCAGAGATTGAAATGAGCACAGATAAAGTTCCTTAAGCCAAATATGGACTAGAAAAGAGCTACTCCTTGCTCAACGAAATGGACTCAACACCCCATATTAAACGCCTAAGAATGTACCTGACTAGTAAGTATCTTAAAACCTATGGATTGCTATGTCTCCAAAAGAGAATCAAGCGTGTGTACAGGGGCATAAACGCAGCAGTGATAGGATTGGAGAGGTTCGGTGAGCAAATGAAGACCCTTTGAAGTCATATTGCATGGTACCCATTCCACGGGTCTCAACTCTCCAGGTTTAAGGTATTCTTCCTTCAGCTAAAACATGCATGTGGAACCCAGAGTATGATCAACCATGTGAACGGGAGACGTGTTCAAATATGTCTCAGTTTTCCTCCCCTGGTACTCGGGTGCAACATTCCAGACGCTTTACGAACACTCTCCCCACTTGGAGAGTCAGTCCCTTTAACCTCCTGTTTGGCCCAGTTTGCAATTTCTGCGGAAGATGAACAGGAATAGGGAGAACCAATGAGAGACTAGCTGGAGGTGTCTGGACGGGCAAATTTAACTCTCATTTCCCACCAGGAAGAGGAAATAACCAAAGGCTCAGCGTGCCGTGCCGGAACCAGATTAGGGCCTGAAGCCATCCTGCGGTGTTGCGGCCAGGTCACAAGAAAGCGAGTTGAAGAAAGGAGCTCAGGGGCACTGTAATTCACAAACCTGCAGAGTTATAAATGACAGCTATCGTCCAAAAATATACTGAAGTAAGGCTGCCAAGAGGATTTGAAAGCGGGGCAGAATTGCAGGAAACCGATTTCAGGAGGTAGACTGGAATTGCATTGAAAGCATAGGAAAAGAGGCAGAACGTCCACAATGATGCACTTGGCCAAAAAGGGCGTATGCGTTTTTTCCTGAATATATTCAGGAAAAAACGCATACGCCCTTTTTGGCCAACCAAGCAAGCTTGCAAAGGAAATCTGCACTACAATGAAGTCTCACTTCCCCCCGGTCAAAAGGGCCATCTGAAAAAAGTGTAAAATCCAGAAAGGCAGGACAGGCCATGGAGAACTGGGAGCCTTGTTATGCTGATGGACGGGATGTAAATTGCCAACAGACACTCGGGAGAAGTGTATGGTGTTTCCTGAAACATGTAAAAAACAAAGCAACAGAGCCTAGGGCACTTCCACTTATGGTCCTATAGCTTAGGGAAATTAAAATCAAAAAGACACAGCCACCCCAAAGTTTGGGACGCCTCTGTTTACAAGAACCTCGTCTACAGTACAAGTTCAACATAGCAGAAAGTGAAAAATGGATAAAGAACATGTGGTATTTACTTACAAAGCAATATCACTCAGCAATGAAATCTATGTCATCAGGCCCTGAGCAGCACAATGAGTGGATTCAGGTATGATGATTCTAACTGAAATAAGTCACACAGAAAAAGAAATATCATAAGATATCAGTAATACATGGAATGTAAACTTGGCTACACAGGAACTGAATTACAGAACAGAACAGCGTCTCAAATTTAGAAAACCAAATTATGCTTGCTTAAGGGGAAAGGTGAGTTGGGGTGCTGCATAAAACCAGAGATTGAAATGAGCACAGATAAAGTTCCTTAAGCCAAATATGGAATAGACAAGAGCTACTCCTTGCTCAACGAACTGGACTCAACACCCCATATTAAACGCCTAAGAATGTACCTGACTAGTAAGTATCTTAAAACCTATGGATTGCTATGTCTCCGAAAGAGAATCAAGCATGTGTACAGGGGCATAAACGCAGCAGTGATAGGATTGGAGAGGTTCGGTGAACAAATGAAGACCCTTTGAAGTCATATTGCATGGTACCCATTCCACGGGTCTCAACTCTCCAGGTTTAAGGTATTCTTCCTTCAGCTAAAACATGCATGTGGAACCCAGACTATGATCAACCGTGTGAACGGGAGACGTGTTCAAATATGTCTCAGTTTTCCTCCCCTGGTACTCGGGTGCAACATTCCAGATGCTTTACTAACACTCTCCCCACTTGGAGGGTCAGCGCCTTTAACCTCCTGTTTGTCCCAGTTTGCAATTTCTGCGGAAAATGAACAGGAATAGGGAGAACCAATGAGAGACTAGCTGGAGGTGTCTGGACGGGCAAATTTAACTCTCATTTCCCACCAGGAAGAGGAAATAACCAAAGGCTCAGCGTGCCGTGCCGGAACCAGATTAGGGCCTGAAGCCATCCTGCGGTGTTGCGGCCAGCTCAAAAGAAAGCGAGTTGAAGAAAGGAGCTCAGGGGCACTGTAATTCACAAACCTGCAGAGTTATAAATGACAGCTATCGTCCAAAAATATACTGAAGTAAGGCTGCCAAGAGGACTCGAAAGCGGGGCAGAATTGCAGGAAACCGATTTCAGGAGGTAGACTGGAATTGCATTGAAAGCATAGGAAAAGAGGCAGAACGTCCACAATGATGCACTTGGCCAAAAAGGGCGTATGCGTTTTTTCCTGAATATATTCAGGAAAAAACGCATATGCCCTTTTTGGTCAACCAAGCAAGCTTGCAAAGGAAATCTGCACTACAATGAAGTCTCACTTCCCCCCGGTCAAAAGGGCCATCTGAAAAAAGTGTAAAATCCAGAAAGGCAGGACAGGCCATGGAGAACTGGGAGCCTTGTTATGCTGATGGACGGGATGTAAATTGCCAACAGACACTCGGGAGAAGTGTATGGTGTTTCCTGAAACATCTAAAAAACAAAGCAACAGAGCCTAGGGCACTTCCACTTATGGTCCTATAGCTTAGGGAAATTAAAATCAAAAAGACACAGCCACCCCAAAGTTTGGGACGCCTCTGTTTACAAGAACCTCGTTTACAGTACAAGTTCAACTTCGCAGAAAGTGAAAAATGGATAAAGAACATGTGGTATTTACTTACAAAGCAATATCACTCAGCAATGAAATCTATGTCATCAGGCCCTTAGCAGCACAATGAGTGGATTCAGGTATGATGATTCTAACTGAAATAAGTCACACAGAAAAAGAAACATCATAAGATATCAGTAATACACGGAATGTAAACTTGGCTACACAGGAACTGAATTACAGAACAGAACAGGGTCTCAAATTTAGAAAACCAACTTATGCTTGCTTAAGGGGAAAGGTGAGTTGGGGTGCTGCATAAAACCAGAGATTGAAATGAGCACAGATAAAGTTCCTTAAGCCAAATATGGAATAGACAAGAGCTACTCCTTGCTCAACGAAATGGACTCAACACCCCATATTAAACGCCTAAGAATGTACCTGACTAGTAAGTATCTTAAAACCTATGGATTGCTATGTCTCCGAAAGAGAATCAAGCATGTGTACAGGCGCATAAACGCAGCAGTGATAGGATTGGAGAGGTTCGGTGAACAAATGAAGACCCTTTGAAGTCATATTGCATGGTACCCATTCCACGGGTCTCAACTCTCCAGGTTTAAGGTATTCTTCCTTCAGCTAAAACATGCATGTGGAACCCAGAGTATGACCAACCGTGTGAATGGGAGACGTGTTCAAATATGTCTCAGTTTTCGTACCCTGGTACTCGGGTGCAACATTCCAGACGCTTTACTAACACTCTCCCGACTTGGAGAGTTAGTCCCTTTAACCTCCTGTTTGGCCCAGTTTGCAATTTCTGCGGAAGATGAACAGGAATAGCGAGAACCAATGAGAGACTAGCTGGAGGTGTCTGGACGGGCAAATTTAACTCTCATTTCCCACCAGGAAGAGGAAATAACCAAAGGCTCAGCGTGCCGTGCGGAACCAGATTAGGGCCTGAAGCCATCCTGCGGTGTTGCGGCCAGGTCACAAGAAAGCGAGTTGAAGAAAGGAGCTCAGGGGAACTGTAATTCACAAACCTGCAGAGTTATAAATGACAGCTATCGTCCAAAAATATACTGAAGTAAGGCTGCCAAGAGGATTTGAAAGCGGGGCAGAATTGCAGGAAACCGATTTCAGGAGGTAGACTGGAATTGCATTGAAAGCATAGGAAAAGAGGCAGAACGTCCACAATGATGCACTTGGCCAAAAAGGGCATATGCGTTTTTTCCTGAATATATTCAGGAAAAAACGCATACGCACTTTTTGGCCAACCAAGCAAGCTTGCAAAGGAAATCTGCACTACAATGAAGTCTCACTTCCCCCCGGTCAAAAGGGCCATCTGAAAAAAGTGTAAAATCCAGAAAGGGAGGACAGGCCATGGAGAACTGGGAGCCTTGTTATGCTGATGGACGGGATGTAAATTGCCAACAGACACTCGGGAGAAGTGTATGGTGTTTCCTGAAACATCTAAAAAACAAAGCAACAGAGCCTAGGGCACTTCCACTTATGGTCCTATAGCTTAGGGAAATTAAAATCAAAAAGACACAGCCACCCCAAAGTTTGGGACGCCTCTGTTTACAAGAACCTCGTTTACAGTACAAGTTCAACATAGCAGAAAGTGAAAAATGGATAAAGAACATGTGGTATTTACTTACAAAGCAATATCACTCAGCAATGAAATCTATGTCATCAGGCCCTGAGCAGCACAATGAGTGGATTCAGGTATGATGATTCTAACTGAAATAAGTCACACAGAAAAAGAAATATCATAAGATATCAGTAATACACGGAATGTAAACTTGGCTACACAGGAACTGAATTACAGAACAGAACAGCGTCTCAAATTTAGAAAACCAAATTATGCTTGCTTAAGGGGAAAGGTGAGTTGGGGTGCTGCATAAAACCAGAGATTGAAATGAGCACAGATAAAGTTCCTTAAGCCAAATATGGAATAGACAAGAGCTACTCCTTGCTCAACGAAATGGACTCAACACCCCATATTAAACGCCTAAGAATGTACCTGACTAGTAAGTATCTTAAAACCTATGGATTGCTATGTCTCCGAAAGAGAATCAAGCATGTGTACAGGCGCATAAACGCAGCAGTGATAGGATTGGAGAGGTTCGGTGAACAAATGAAGACCCTTTGAAGTCATATTGCATGGTACCCATTCCACGGGTCTCAACTCTCCAGGTTTAAGGTATTCTTCCTTCAGCTAAAACATGCATGTGGAACCCAGAGTATGATCAACCGTGTGAACGGGAGACGTGTTCAAATATGTCTGAGTTTTCCTCCCCTGGTACTCGGGTGCAACATTCCAGACGCTTTACTAACACTCTCCCCACTTGGAGAGTCAGCGCCTTTAACCTCCTGTTTGTCCCAGTTTGCAATTTCTGCGGAAAATGAACAGGAATAGGGAGAACCAATGAGAGACTAGCTGGAGGTGTCTGGACGGGCAAATTTAACTCTCATTTCCCACCAGGAAGAGGAAATAACCAAAGGCTCAGCGTGCCGTGCCGGAACCAGACTAGGGCCTGAAGCCATCCTGCGGTGTTGCGGCCATCTCAAAAGAAAGCGAGTTGAAGAAAGGAGCTCAGGGGCACTGTAATTCACAAACCTGCAGAGTTATAAATGACAGCTATCGTCCAAAAATATACTGAAGTAAGGCTGCCAAGAGGACTTGAAAGCGGGGCAGAATTGCAGGAAACCGATTTCAGGAGGTAGACTGGAATTGCTTTGAAAGCATAGGAAAAGAGGCAGAACGTCCACAATGATGCACTTGGCCAAAAAGGGCGTATGCGTTTTTTCCTGAATATATTCAGGAAAAAACGCATACGCCCTTTTTGGCCAACCAAGCAAGCTTGCAAAGGAAATCTGCACTACAATGAAGTCTCACTTCCCCCCGGTCAAAAGGGCCATCTGAAAAAAGTGTAAAATCCAGAAAGGCAGGACAGGCCATGGAGAACTGGGAGCCTTGTTATGCTGATGGGCGGGATGTAAATTGCCAACAGACACTCCGGGGAAGTGTATGGTGTTTCCTGAAACATCTAAAAAACAAAGCAACAGAGCCTAGGGCACTTCCACTTATGGTCCTATAGCTTAGGGAAATTAAAATCAAAAAGACACAGCCACCCCAAAGTTTGGGACGCCTCTGTTTACAAGAACCTCGTTTACAGTACAAGTTCAACATCGCAGAAAGTGAAAAATGGATAAAGAACATGTGGTATTTACTTACAAAGCAATATCACTCAGCAATGAAATCTATGTCATCAGGACCTTAGCAGCACAATGAGTGGATTCAGGTATGATGATTCTAACTGAAATAAGTCACACAGAAAAAGAAACATCATAAGATATCAGTAATACACGGAATGTAAACTTGGCTACACAGGAACTGAATTACAGAACAGAACAGGGTGTCAAATTTAGAAAACCAACTTATGCTTGCTTAAGGGGAAAGGTGAGTTGGGGTGCTGCATAAAACCAGAGATTGAAACGAGCACAGATAATGTTCCTTAAGCCAAATATGGAATAGACAAGAGCTACTCCTTGCTCAACGAAATGGACTCAACACCGCATATTAAACGCCTAAGAATGTACCTGACTAGTAAGTATCTTAAAACCTATGGATTGCTATGTCTCCGAAAGAGAATCAAGCATGTGTACAGGGGCATAAACGCAGCAGTGATAGGATTGGAGAGGTTCGGTGAGCAAATGAAGACCCTTTGAAGTCATATTGCATGGTACCCATTCCACGGGTTTCAACTACCCAGGTTTAAGGTATTCTTCCTTCAGCTAAAACATGCATGTGGAACCTAGAGTATGATCAACCATGTGATCGGGAGACGTGTTCAAATATGTCTCAGTTTTCGTATCCTGGTACTCGGGTGCAACATTCCAGACGCTTTACTAACACTCTCCTGACTTGGAGAGTCCGTCCCTTTAATCTCCTGTTTGGCCCAGTTTGCAATTTCTGCGGAAGATGAACAGGAATAGCGAGAACCAATGAGAGACTAGCTGGAGGTGTCTGGACGGGCAAATTTAACTCTCATTTCCCACCAGAAAGAGGAATTAACCAAAGGCTCAGCATGCCGTGCCGGAACCAGATTAGGGCCTGAAGCCATCCTGCGGTGTTGCGGCCAGCTCAAAAGAAAGCGAGTTGAAGAAAGGAGCTCAGGGGCACTGTAATTCACAAACCTGCAGAGTTATAAATGACAGCTATCGTCCAAAAATATACTGAAGTAAGGCTGCCAAGAGGACTTGAAAGCGGGGCAGAATTGCAGGAAACCGATTTCAGGAGGTAGACTGGAATTGCATTGAAAGCATAGGAAAAGCGGCAGAACGTCCACAATGATGCACTTGGCCAAAAAGGGCGTATGCGTTTTTTCCTGAATATATTCAGGAAAAAACGCATACGCCCTGTTTGGCCAACCAAGCAAGCTTGCAAAGGAAATCTGCACTACAATGAAGTCTCACTTCCCCCCGGTCAAAAGGGCCATCTGAAAAAAGTGTAAAATCCAGAAAGGCAGGACAGGCCATGGAGAACTGGGAGCCTTGTTATGCTGATGGGCGGGATGTAAATTGCCAACAGACACTCGGGAGAAGTGTATGGTGTTTCCTGAAACATCTAAAAAACAAAGCAACAGAGCCTAGGGCACTTCCACTTATGGTCCTAGAGCTTAGCGAAATTAAAATCAAAAAGACACAGCCACCCCAAAGTTTGGGACGCCTCTGTTTACAAGAACCTCGTTTACCATACAAGTTCAATATCACAGAAAGTGAAAAATGGATAAAGAACTTGTGGTACTTACGTACAATGCAGTATCACTCAGCAATGAAATCTATGTCATCAGGCCCGTAGCAGCATAATGAGTGGATTCAGGTACGATGATTCTCACTGAAATAAGTCACACAGAAAAAGAAACATCATAAGATATCACTAATACACGGAATGTAAACTTGGCTACACAGGAACTGAATTACAGAACAGAACAGTGTCTCAAATTTAGAAAACCAACTTATGCTTGCTTAAGGGGAAAGGTGAGTTGGGGTGCTGCATAAAACCAGAGATTGAAACGAGCACAGATAAAGTTCCTTAAGCCAAATATGGAATAGACAAGAGCTACTCCTTGCTCAACAAAATGGACTCAACACCGCATATTAAACGCCTAAGAATGTACCTGACTAGTAAGTATCTTAAAACCTATGGATTGCTATGTCTCCGAAAGAGAATCAAGCATGTGTACAGGGGCATAAACGCAGCAGTGATAGGATTGGAGAGGTTCGGTGAGCAAATGAAGACCCTTTGAAGTCATATTGCATGGTACCCATTCCACGGGTTTCAACTACCCAGGTTTAAGGTATTCTTCCTTCAGCTAAAACATGCATGTGGAACCTAGAGTATGATCAACCATGTGATCGGGAGACGTGTTCAAATATGTCTCAGTTTTCGTACCCTGGTACTCGGGTGCAACATTCCAGACGCTTTACTAACACTCTCCCCATTTGGAGAGTCAGCGCCTTTAACCTCCTGTTTGGCCCAGTTTGCAATTTCTGCGGAAGATGAACAGGAATAGGGAACACCAATGAGAGACTAGCTGGAGGTGTCTGGACGGGCAAATTTAACTCTCATTTCCCACCAGGAAGAGGAAATAACCAAAGGCTCAGCGTGCCGGGCCGGAACCAGATTAGGGCCTGAAGCCATCCTGCGGTGTTGCGGCCAGCTCAAAAGAAAGCGAGTTGAAGAAAGGAGCTCAGGGGCACTGTAATTCACAAACCTGCAGAGTTATAAATGACAGCTATCGTCCAAAAATATACTGAAGTAAGGCTGCCAAGAGGACTTGAAAGCGGGGCAGAATTGCAGGAAACCGATTTCAGGAGGTAGACTGGAATTGCATTGAAAGCATAGGAAAAGAGGCAGAACGTCCACAATGATGCACTTGGCCAAAAAGGGCGTATGCGTTTTTTCCTGAATATATTCAGGAAAAAACGCATACGCCCTTTTTGGCCAACCAAGCAAGCTTGCAAAGGAAATCTGCACTACAATGAAGTCTCACTTCCCCCCGGTCAAAAGGGCCATCTGAAAAAAGTGTAAAATCCAGAAAGGCAGGACAGGCCATGGAGAACTGGGAGCCTTGTTATGCTGATGGGCGGGATGTAAATTGCCAACAGACACTCGGGAGAAGTGTATGGTGTTTCCTGAAACATCTAAAAAACAAAGCAACAGAGCCTAGGGCACTTCCACTTATGGTCCTATAGCTTAGGGAAATTAAAATCAAAAAGACACAGCCACCCCAAAGTTTGGGACGCCTCTGTTTACAAGAACCTCGTTTACAGTACAAGTTCAACATCGCAGAAAGTGAAAAATGGATAAAGAAGGTGTGGTATTTACTTACAAAGCAATATCACTCAGCAATGAAATCTATGTCATCAGGCCCTTAGCAGCACAATGAGTGGATTCAGGTATGATGATTCTAACTGAAATAAGTCACACAGAAAAAGAAACATCATAAGATATCAGTAATACACGGAATGTAAACTTGGCTACACAGGAACTGAATTACAGAACAGAACAGGGTCTCAAATTTAGAAAACCAACTTATGCTTGCTTAAGGGGAAAGGTGAGTTGGGGTGCTGCATAAAACCAGAGATTGAAACGAGCACAGATAAAGTTCCTTAAGCCAAATATGGAATAGACAAGAGCTACTCCTTGCTCAACGAAATGGACTCAACACCGCATATTAAACGCCTAAGAATGTACCTGACTAGTAAGTATCTTAAAACCTATGGATTGCTATGTCTCCGAAAGAGAATCAAGCATGTGTACAGGCGCATAAACGCAGCAGTGATAGGATTGGAGAGGATCGGTGAACAAATGAAGACCCTTTGAAGTCATATTGCATGGTACCCATTCCACGGGTCTCAACTCTCCAGGTTTAAGGTATTCTTCCTTCAGCTAAAACATGCATGTGGAACCCAGAGTATGATCAACCGTGTGAACGGGAGACGTGTTCAAATATGTCTCAGTTTTCGTACCCTGGTACTCGGGTGCAACATTCCAGACGCTTTACTAACACTCTCCCGACTTGGAGAGTCCGTCCCTTTAATCTCCTGTTTGGCCCAGGTTGCAATTTCTGCGGAAGATGAACAGGAATAGCGAGAACCAATGAGAGACTAGCTGGAGGTGTCTGGACGGGCAAATTTAACTCTAATTTCCCACCAGGAAGAGGAATTAACCAAAGGCTCAGCGTGCCGTGAAGGAATCAGATTAGGGCCTGAAGCCATCCTGCGGTGTTGCGGCCAGGTCACAAGAAAGCGAGTTGAAGAAAGGAGCTCAGGGGCACTGTAATTCACAAACCTGCAGAGTTATAAATGACAGCTATCGTCCAAAAATATACTGAAGTAAGGCTGCCAAGAGGACTCGAAAGCGGGGCAGAATTGCAGGAAACCGATTTCAGGAGGTAGACTGGAATTGCATTGAAAGCATAGGAAAAGAGGCAGAACGTCCACAATGATGCACTTGGCCAAAAAGGGCGTATGCGTTTTTTCCTGAATATATTCAGGAAAAAACGCATACGCCCTTTTTGGCCAACCAAGCAAGCTTGCAAAGGAAATCTGCACTACAATGAAGTCTCACTTCCCCCCGGTCAAAAGGGCCATCTGAAAAAAGTGTAAAATCCAGAAAGGCAGGACAGGCCATGGAGAACTGGGAGCCTTGTTATGCTGATGGGCGGGATGTAAATTGCCAACAGACACTCGGGAGAAGTGTATGGTGTTTCCTGAAACATCTAAACAACAAAGCAACAGAGCCTAGGGCACTTCCACTTATGGTCCTATAGCTTAGGGAAATTAAAATCAAAAAGACACAGCCACCCCAAAGTTTGGGACGCCTCTGTTTACAAGAACCTCGTTTACAGTACAAGTTCAACATCGCAGAAAGTGAAAAATGGATAAAGAAGGTGTGGTATTTACTTACAAAGCAATATCACTCAGCAATGAAATCTATGTCATCAGGCCCTTAGCAGCACAATGAGTGGATTCAGGTATGATGATTCTAACTGAAATAAGTCACACAGAAAAAGAAACATCATAAGATATCAGTAATACACGGAATGTAAACTTGGCTACACAGGAACTGAATTACAGAACAGAACAGGGTCTCAAATTTAGAAAACCAACTTATGCTTGCTTAAGGGTAAAGGTGAGTTGGGGTGCTGCATAAAACCAGAGATTGAAACGAGCACAGATAAAGTTCCTTAAGCCAAATATGGACTAGACAAGAGCTACTCCTTGCTCAACGAAATGGACTCAACACCGCATATTAAACACCTAAGAATGTACCTGACTAGTAAGTATCTTAAAACCTATGGATTGCTATGTCTCCGAAAGAGAATCAAGCATGTGTACAGGGGCATAAACGCAGCAGTGATAGGATTGGAGAGGTTCGGTGAGCAAATGAAGACCCTTTGAAGTCATATTGCATGGTACCCATTCCACGGGTTTCAACTACCCAGGTTTAAGGTATTCTTCCTTCAGCTAAAACATGCATGTGGAACCTAGAGTATGATCAACCATGTGATCGGGAGACGTGTTCAAATATGTCTCAGTTTTCGTATCCTGGTACTCGGGTGCAACATTCCAGACGCTTTACTAACACTCTCCTGACTTGGAGAGTCCGTCCCTTTAATCTCCTGTTTGGCCCAGTTTGCAATTTCTGCGGAAGATGAACAGGAATAGCGAGAACCGATGAGAGACTAGCTGGAGGTGTCTGGACGGGCAAATTTAACTCTCATTTCCCACCAGAAAGAGGAATTAACCAAAGGCTCAGCATGCCGTGCCGGAACCAGATTAGGGCCTGAAGCCATCCTGCGGTGTTGCGGCCAGCTCAAAAGAAAGCGAGTTGAAGAAAGGAGCTCAGGGGCACTGTAATTCACAAACCTGCAGAGTTATAAATGACAGCTATCGTCCAAAAATATACTGAAGTAAGGCTGCCAAGAGGACTTGAAAGCGGGGCACAATTGCAGGAAACCGATTTCAGGAGGTAGACTGGAATTGCATTGAAAGCATAGGAAAAGAGGCAGAACGTCCACAATGATGCACTTGGCCAAAAAGGGCGTATGCGTTTTTTCCTGAATATATTCAGGAAAAAACGCATACGCCCTTTTTGGCCAACCAAGCAAGCTTGCAAAGGAAATCTGCACTACAATGAAGTCTCACTTCCCCCCGGTCAAAAGGGCCATCTGAAAAAAGTGTAAAATCCAGAAAGGCAGGACAGGCCATGGAGAACTGGGAACCTTGTTATGCTGATGGGCGGGATGTAAATTGCCAACAGACACTCGGGAGAAGTGTATGGTGTTTCCTGAAACATCTAAAAAACAAAGCAACAGAGCCTAGGGCACTTCCACTTATGGTCCTATAGCTTAGGGAAATTAAAATCAAAAAGACACAGCCACCCCAAAGTTTGGGACGCCTCTGTTTACAAGAACCTCGTTTACCGTACAAGTTCAATATCACAGAAAGTGAAAAATGGATAAAGAACTTGTGGTACTTACGTACAATGCAGTATCACTCAGCAATGAAATCTATGTCATCAGGCCCGTAGCAGCATAATGAGTGGATTCAGGTACGATGATTCTCACTGAAATAAGTCACACAGAAAAAGAAACATCATAAGATATCACTAATACACGGAATGTAAACTTGGCTACACAGGAACTGAATTCCAAAACAGAACAGGGTCTCAAATTTAGAAAACCAACTTATGCTTGCTTAAGGGGAAAGGTGAGTTGGGGAGCTGCATAAAACCAGAGATTGAAATGAGCACAGATAAAGTTCCTTCAGCCAAATATGGACTAGACAAGAGCTACTCCTTGCTCAACGAAATGGACTCAACACCCCATATTAAACGCCTAAGAATGTACCTGACTAGTAAGTATCTTAAAACCTATGGATTGCTATGTCTCCAATAGAGAATCAAGCGTGTGTACAGGGGCATAAACGCAGCAGTGATAGGATTGGAGAGGTTCGGTGAGCAAATGAAGACCCTTTGAAGTCATATTGCATGGTACCCATTCCACGGGTCTCAACTCTCCAGGTTTAAGGTATTCTTCCTTCAGCTAAAACATGCATGTGGAACCCAGAGTATGATCAACCATGTGAACGGGAGACGTGTTCAAATATGTCTCAGTTTTCCTCCCCTGGTACTCGGGTGCAACATTCCAGACGCTTTACTAACACTCTCCCCACTTGGAGAGTCAGCGCCTTTAACTTCCTGTTTGGCCCAGTTTCCCATTTCTGCGGAAGATGAACAGGAATAGGGAACACCAATGAGAGACTAGCTGGAGGTGTCTGGACGGGCAAATTTAACTCTCATTTCCCACCAGGAAGAGGAAATAACCAAAGGCTCAGCGTGCCGTGCCGGAACCAGATTAGGGCCTGAAGCCATCCTGCGGTGTTGCGGCCATCTCAAAAGAAAGCGAGTTGAAGAAAGGAGCTCAGGGGCACTGTAATTCACAAACCTGCAGAGTTATAAATGACAGCTATCGTCCAAAAATATACTGAAGTAAGGCTGCCAAGAGGACTTGAAAGCGGGGCAGAATTGCAGGAAACCGATTTCAGGAGGTAGACTGGAATTGCTTTGAAAGCATAGGAAAAGAGGCAGAACGTCCACAATGAAGCACTTGGCCAAAAAGGGCGTATGCGTTTTTTCCTGAATATATTCAGGAAAAAACGCATACGCCCTTTTTGGCCAACCAAGCAAGCTTGCAAAGGAAATCTGCACTACAATGAAGTCTCACTTCCCCCCGGTCAAAAGGGCCATCTGAAAAAAGTGTAAAATCCAGAAAGGCAGGACAGGCCATGGAGAACTGGGAGCCTTGTTATGCTGATGGGCGGGATGTAAATTGCCAACAGACACTCGGGAGAAGTGTATGGTGTTTCCTGAAACGTCTAAAAAACAAAGCAACAGAGCCTAGGGCACTTCCACTTATGGTCCTATAGCTTAGGGAAATTAAAATCAAAAAGACACAGCCACCCCAAGGTTTGGGACGCCTCTGTTTACAAGAACCTCGTTTACAGTACAAGTTCAACATCGCAGAAAGTGAAAAATGGATAAAGAACATGTGGTATTTACTTACAAAGCAATATCACTCAGCAATGAAATCTATGTCATCAGGCCCTTAGCAGCACAATGAGTGGATTCAGGTATGATGATTCTAACTGAAATAAGTCACACAGAAAAAGAAACATCATAAGATATCAGTAATACACGGAATGTAAACTTGGCTACACAGGAACTGAATTACAGAACAGAACAGGGTGTCAAATTTAGAAAACCAACTTATGCTTGCTTAAGGGTAAAGGTGAGTTGGGGTGCTGCATAAAACCAGAGATTGAAACGAGCACAGATAAAGTTCCTTAAGCCAAATATGGAATAGACAAGAGCTACTCCTTGCTCAACGAAATGGACTCAACACCGCATATTAAACGCCTAAGAATGTACCTGACTAGTAAGTATCTTAAAACCTATGGATTGCTATGTCTCCGAAAGAGAATCAAGCATGTGTACAGGGGCATAAACGCAGCAGTGATAGGATTGGAGAGGTTCGGTGAGCAAATGAAAACCCTTTGAAGTCATATTGCATGGTACCCATTCCACGGGTTTCAACTACCCAGGTTTAAGGTATTCTTCCTTCAGCTAAAACATGCATGTGGAACCTAGAGTATGATCAACCATGTGATCGGGAGACGTGTTCAAATATGTCTCAGTTTTCGTACCCTGGTACTCGGGTGCAACATTCCAGACGCTTTACTAACACTCTCCCGACTTGGAGAGTCCGTCCCTTTAATCTCCTGTTTGGCCCAGTTTGCAATTTCTGCGGAAGATGAACAGGAATAGCGAGAACCAATGAGAGACTAGCTGGAGGTGTCTGGACGGGCAAATTTAACTCTCATTTCCCACCAGGAAGAGGAAATAACCAAAGGCTCAGCGTGCCGTGCCGGAACCAGATTAGGGCCTGAAGCCATCCTGCGGTGTTGCGGCCAGGTCACAAGAAAGCGAGTTGAAGAAAGGAGCTCAGGGGCACTGTAATTCACAAACCTGCAGAGTTATAAATGACAGCTATCGTCCAAAAATATACTGAAGTAAGGCTGCCAAGAGGACTCGAAAGCGGGGCAGAATTGCAGGAAACCGATTTCAGGAGGTAGACTGGAATTGCATTGAAAGCATAGGAAAAGAGGCAGAACGTCCACAATGATGCATTTGGCCAAAAAGTGCGTATGCGTTTTTTCCTGAATATATTCAGGAAAAAACGCATACGCCCTTTTTGGCCAACCAAGCAAGCTTGCAAAGGAAATCTGCACTACAATGAAGTCTCACTTCCCCCCGGTCAAAAGGGCCATCTGAAAAAAGTGTAAAATCCAGAAAGGCAGGACAGGCCATGGAGAACTGGGAACCTTGTTATGCTGATGGGCGGGATGTAAATTGCCAACAGACACTCGGGAGAAGTGTATGGTGTTTCCTGAAACATCTAAAAAACAAAGCAACAGAGCCTAGGGCACTTCCACTTATGGTCCTATAGCTTAGGGAAATTAAAATCAAAAAGACACAGCCACCCCAAAGTTTGGGACGCCTCTGTTTACAAGAACCTCGTTTACAGTACAAGTTCAACATCGCAGAAAGTGAAAAATGGATAAAGAACATGTGGTATTTACTTACAAAGCAATATCACTCAGCAATGAAATCTATGTCATCAGGCCCTTAGCAGCACAATGAGTGGATTCAGGTATGATGATTCTAACTGAAATAAGTCACACAGAAAAAGAAACATCATAAGATATCAGTAATACACGGAATGTAAACTTGGCTACACAGGAACTGAATTACAGAACAGAACAGGGTCTCAAATTTAGAAAACCAACTTATGCTTGCTTAAGGGGAAAGGTGAGTTGGGGTGCTGCATAAAACCAGAGATTGAAATGAGCACAGATAAAGTTCCTTAAGCCAAATATGGAATAGACAAGAGCTACTCCTTGCTCAACGAAATGGACTCAACACCCCATATTAAACGCCTAAGAATGTACCTGACTAGTAAGTATCTTAAAACCTATGGATTGCTATGTCTCCGAAAGAGAATCAAGCATGTGTACAGGCGCATAAACGCAGCAGTGATAGGATTGGAGAGGTTCGGTGAACAAATGAAGACCCTTTGAAGTCATATTGCATGGTACCCATTCCACGGGTCTCAACTCTCCAGGTTTAAGGTATTCTTCCTTCAGCTAAAACATGCATGTGGAACCCAGAGTATGACCAACCGTGTGAATGGGAGACGTGTTCAAATATGTCTCAGTTTTCGTACCCTGGTACTCGGGTGCAACATTCCAGACGCTTTACTAACACTCTCCCGACTTGGAGAGTTAGTCCCTTTAACCTCCTGTTTGGCCCAGTTTGCAATTTCTGCGGAAGATGAACAGGAATAGCGAGAACCAATGAGAGACTAGCTGGAGGTGTCTGGACGGGCAAATTTAACTCTCATTTCCCACCAGGAAGAGGAAATAACCAAAGGCTCAGCGTGCCGTGCGGAACCAGATTAGGGCCTGAAGCCATCCTGCGGTGTTGCGGCCAGGTCACAAGAAAGCGAGTTGAAGAAAGGAGCTCAGGGGAACTGTAATTCACAAACCTGCAGAGTTATAAATGACAGCTATCGTCCAAAAATATACTGAAGTAAGGCTGCCAAGAGGATTTGAAAGCGGGGCAGAATTGCAGGAAACCGATTTCAGGAGGTAGACTGGAATTGCATTGAAAGCATAGGAAAAGAGGCAGAACGTCCACAATGATGCACTTGGCCAAAAAGGGCATATGCGTTTTTTCCTGAATATATTCAGGAAAAAACGCATACGCACTTTTTGGCCAACCAAGCAAGCTTGCAAAGGAAATCTGCACTACAATGAAGTCTCACTTCCCCCCGGTCAAAAGGGCCATCTGAAAAAAGTGTAAAATCCAGAAAGGGAGGACAGGCCATGGAGAACTGGGAGCCTTGTTATGCTGATGGACGGGATGTAAATTGCCAACAGACACTCGGGAGAAGTGTATGGTGTTTCCTGAAACATCTAAAAAACAAAGCAACAGAGCCTAGGGCACTTCCACTTATGGTCCTATAGCTTAGGGAAATTAAAATCAAAAAGACACAGCCACCCCAAAGTTTGGGACGCCTCTGTTTACAAGAACCTCGTTTACAGTACAAGTTCAACATAGCAGAAAGTGAAAAATGGATAAAGAACATGTGGTATTTACTTACAAAGCAATATCACTCAGCAATGAAATCTATGTCATCAGGCCCTGAGCAGCACAATGAGTGGATTCAGGTATGATGATTCTAACTGAAATAAGTCACACAGAAAAAGAAATATCATAAGATATCAGTAATACACGGAATGTAAACTTGGCTACACAGGAACTGAATTACAGAACAGAACAGCGTCTCAAATTTAGAAAACCAAATTATGCTTGCTTAAGGGGAAAGGTGAGTTGGGGTGCTGCATAAAACCAGAGATTGAAATGAGCACAGATAAAGTTCCTTAAGCCAAATATGGAATAGACAAGAGCTACTCCTTGCTCAACGAAATGGACTCAACACCCCATATTAAACGCCTAAGAATGTACCTGACTAGTAAGTATCTTAAAACCTATGGATTGCTATGTCTCCGAAAGAGAATCAAGCATGTGTACAGGCGCATAAACGCAGCAGTGATAGGATTGGAGAGGTTCGGTGAACAAATGAAGACCCTTTGAAGTCATATTGCATGGTACCCATTCCACGGGTCTCAACTCTCCAGGTTTAAGGTATTCTTCCTTCAGCTAAAACATGCATGTGGAACCCAGAGTATGATCAACCGTGTGAACGGGAGACGTGTTCAAATATGTCTGAGTTTTCCTCCCCTGGTACTCGGGTGCAACATTCCAGACGCTTTACTAACACTCTCCCCACTTGGAGAGTCAGCGCCTTTAACCTCCTGTTTGTCCCAGTTTGCAATTTCTGCGGAAAATGAACAGGAATAGGGAGAACCAATGAGAGACTAGCTGGAGGTGTCTGGACGGGCAAATTTAACTCTCATTTCCCACCAGGAAGAGGAAATAACCAAAGGCTCAACGTGCCGTGCCGGAACCAGACTAGGGCCTGAAGCCATCCTGCGGTGTTGCGGCCAGGTCACAAGAAAGCGAGTTGAAGAAAGGAGCTCAGGGGCACTGTAATTCACAAACCTGCAGAGTTATAAATGACAGCTATCGTCCAAAAATATACTGAAGTAAGGCTGCCAAGAGGACTTGAAAGCGGGGCAGAATTGCAGGAAACCGATTTCAGGAGGTAGACTGGAATTGCTTTGAAAGCATAGGAAAAGAGGCAGAACGTCCACAATGATGCACTTGGCCAAAAAGGGCGTATGCGTTTTTTCCTGAATATATTCAGGAAAAAACGCATACGCCCTTTTTGGCCAACCAAGCAAGCTTGCAAAGGAAATCTGCACTACAATGAAGTCTCACTTCCCCCCGGTCAAAAGGGCCATCTGAAAAAAGTGTAAAATCCAGAAAGGCAGGACAGGCCATGGAGAACTGGGAGCCTTGTTATGCTGATGGGCGGGATGTAAATTGCCAACAGACACTCGGGAGAAGTGTATGGTGTTTCCTGAAACATCTAAAAAACAAAGCAACAGAGCCTAGGGCACTTCCACTTATGGTCCTATAGCTTAGGGAAATTAAAATCAAAAAGACACAGCCACCCCAAAGTTTGGGACGCCTCTGTTTACAAGAACCTCGTTTACAGTACAAGTTCAATATCACAGAAAGTGAAAAATGGTTAAAGAACTTGTGGTACTTACGTACAATGCAGTATCACTCAGCAATGAAATCTATGTCATCAGGCCCATAGCAGCATAATGAGTGGATTCAGGTACGATGATTCTAACTGAAATAAGTCACACAGAAAAAGAAACATCATAAGATATCAGTAATACACGGAATGTAAACTTGGCTACACAGGGACTGAATTCCAAAACAGAACAGGGTCTCAAATTTAGAAAACCAACTTATGCTTGCTTAAGGGGAAAGGTGAGTTGGGGTGCTGCATAAAACCAGAGATTGAAATGAGCACAGATAAAGTTCCTTAAGCCAAATATGGACTAGACAAGAGCTACTCCTTGCTCAACGAAATGGACTCAACACCCCATATTAAACGCCTAAGAATGTACCTGACTAGTAAGTATCTTAAAACCTATGGATTGCTATGTCTCCAAAAGAGAATCAAGCGTGTGTACAGGGGCATAAACGCAGCAGTGATAGGATTGGAGAGGTTCGGTGAGCAAATGAAGACCCTTTGAAGTCATATTGCATGGTACCCATTCCACGGGTCTCAACTCTCCAGGTTTAAGGTATTCTTCCTTCAGCTAAAACATGCATGTGGAACCCAGAGTATGATCAACCATGTGAACGGGAGACGTGTTAAAATATGTATCAGTTTTCCTCCCCTGGTACTCGGGTGCAACATTCCAGACACTTTACTAACACTCTCCCCACTTGGAGAGTCAGCGCCTTTAACTTCCTGTTTGGCCCAGTTTGCCATTTCTGCGGAAGATGAACAGGAATAGGGAACACCAATGAGAGACTAGCTGGAGGTGTCTGGACGGGCAAATTTAACTCTCATTTCCCACCAGGAAGAGGAAATAACCAAAGGCTCAGCGTGCCGTGCCGGAACCAGATTAGGGCCTGAAGCCATCCTGCGGTGTTGCGGCCATCTCAAAAGAAAGCGAGTTGAAGAAAGGAGCTCAGGGGCACTGTAATTCACAAACCTGCAGAGTTATAAATGACAGCTATCGTCCAAAAATATACTGAAGTAAGGCTGCCAAGAGGACTTGAAAGCGGGGCAGAATTGCAGGAAACCGATTTCAGGAGGTAGACTGGAATTGCTTTGAAAGCATAGGAAAAGAGGCAGAACGTCCACAATGAAGCACTTGGCCAAAAAGGGCGTATGCGTTTTTTCCTGAATATATTCAGGAAAAAACGCATACGCCCTTTTTGGCCAACCAAGCAAGCTTGCAAAGGAAATCTGCACTACAATGAAGTCTCACTTCCCCCCGGTCAAAAGGGCCATCTGAAAAAAGTGTAAAATCCAGAAAGGCAGGACAGGCCATGGAGAACTGGGAGCCTTGTTATGCTGATGGGCGGGATGTAAATTGCCAACAGACACTCGGGAGAAGTGTATGGTGTTTCCTGAAACATCTAAAAAACAAAGCAACAGAGCCTAGGGCACTTCCACTTATGGTCCTATAGCTTAGGGAAATTAAAATCAAAAAGACACAGCCACCCCAAAGTTTGGGACGCCTCTGTTTACAAGAACCTCGTTTACAGTACAAGTTCAACATCGCAGAAAGTGAAAAATGGATAAAGAACATGTGGTATTTACTTACAAAGCAATATCACTCAGCAATGAAATCTATGTCATCAGGACCTTAGCAGCACAATGAGTGGATTCAGGTATGATGATTCTAACTGAAATAAGTCACACAGAAAAAGAAACATCATAAGATATCAGTAATACACGGAATGTAAACTTGGCTACACAGGAACTGAATTACAGAACAGAACAGGGTGTCAAATTTAGAAAACCAACTTATGCTTGCTTAAGGGGAAAGGTGAGTTGGGGTGCTGCATAAAACCAGAGATTGAAACGAGCACAGATAATGTTCCTTAAGCCAAATATGGAATAGACAAGAGCTACTCCTTGCTCAACGAAATGGACTCAACACCGCATATTAAACGCCTAAGAATGTACCTGACTAGTAAGTATCTTAAAACCTATGGATTGCTATGTCTCCGAAAGAGAATCAAGCATGTGTACAGGGGCATAAACGCAGCAGTGATAGGATTGGAGAGGTTCGGTGAGCAAATGAAGACCCTTTGAAGTCATATTGCATGGTACCCATTCCACGGGTTTCAACTACCCAGGTTTAAGGTATTCTTCCTTCAGCTAAAACATGCATGTGGAACCTAGAGTATGATCAACCATGTGATCGGGAGACGTGTTCAAATATGTCTCAGTTTTCGTATCCTGGTACTCGGGTGCAACATTCCAGACGCTTTACTAACACTCTCCTGACTTGGAGAGTCCGTCCCTTTAATCTCCTGTTTGGCCCAGTTTGCAATTTCTGCGGAAGATGAACAGGAATAGCGAGAACCAATGAGAGACTAGCTGGAGGTGTCTGGACGGGCAAATTTAACTCTCATTTCCCACCAGAAAGAGGAATTAACCAAAGGCTCAGCATGCCGTGCCGGAACCAGATTAGGGCCTGAAGCCATCCTGCGGTGTTGCGGCCAGCTCAAAAGAAAGCGAGTTGAAGAAAGGAGCTCAGGGGCACTGTAATTCACAAACCTGCAGAGTTATAAATGACAGCTATCGTCCAAAAATATACTGAAGTAAGGCTGCCAAGAGGACTTGAAAGCGGGGCAGAATTGCAGGAAACCGATTTCAGGAGGTAGACTGGAATTGCATTGAAAGCATAGGAAAAGCGGCAGAACGTCCACAATGATGCACTTGGCCAAAAAGGGCGTATGCGTTTTTTCCTGAATATATTCAGGAAAAAACGCATACGCCCTGTTTGGCCAACCAAGCAAGCTTGCAAAGGAAATCTGCACTACAATGAAGTCTCACTTCCCCCCGGTCAAAAGGGCCATCTGAAAAAAGTGTAAAATCCAGAAAGGCAGGACAGGCCATGGAGAACTGGGAGCCTTGTTATGCTGATGGGCGGGATGTAAATTGCCAACAGACACTCGGGAGAAGTGTATGGTGTTTCCTGAAACATCTAAAAAACAAAGCAACAGAGCCTAGGGCACTTCCACTTATGGTCCTAGAGCTTAGCGAAATTAAAATCAAAAAGACACAGCCACCCCAAAGTTTGGGACGCCTCTGTTTACAAGAACCTCGTTTACCATACAAGTTCAATATCACAGAAAGTGAAAAATGGATAAAGAACTTGTGGTACTTACGTACAATGCAGTATCACTCAGCAATGAAATCTATGTCATCAGGCCCGTAGCAGCATAATGAGTGGATTCAGGTACGATGATTCTCACTGAAATAAGTCACACAGAAAAAGAAACATCATAAGATATCACTAATACACGGAATGTAAACTTGGCTACACAGGAACTGAATTACAGAACAGAACAGTGTCTCAAATTTAGAAAACCAACTTATGCTTGCTTAAGGGGAAAGGTGAGTTGGGGTGCTGCATAAAACCAGAGATTGAAACGAGCACAGATAAAGTTCCTTAAGCCAAATATGGAATAGACAAGAGCTACTCCTTGCTCAACAAAATGGACTCAACACCGCATATTAAACGCCTAAGAATGTACCTGACTAGTAAGTATCTTAAAACCTATGGATTGCTATGTCTCCGAAAGAGAATCAAGCATGTGTACAGGGGCATAAACGCAGCAGTGATAGGATTGGAGAGGTTCGGTGAGCAAATGAAGACCCTTTGAAGTCATATTGCATGGTACCCATTCCACGGGTTTCAACTACCCAGGTTTAAGGTATTCTTCCTTCAGCTAAAACATGCATGTGGAACCTAGAGTATGATCAACCATGTGATCGGGAGACGTGTTCAAATATGTCTCAGTTTTCGTACCCTGGTACTCGGGTGCAACATTCCAGACGCTTTACTAACACTCTCCCCATTTGGAGAGTCAGCGCCTTTAACCTCCTGTTTGGCCCAGTTTGCAATTTCTGCGGAAGATGAACAGGAATAGGGAACACCAATGAGAGACTAGCTGGAGGTGTCTGGACGGGCAAATTTAACTCTCATTTCCCACCAGGAAGAGGAAATAACCAAAGGCTCAGCGTGCCGGGCCGGAACCAGATTAGGGCCTGAAGCCATCCTGCGGTGTTGCGGCCAGCTCAAAAGAAAGCGAGTTGAAGAAAGGAGCTCAGGGGCACTGTAATTCACAAACCTGCAGAGTTATAAATGACAGCTATCGTCCAAAAATATACTGAAGTAAGGCTGCCAAGAGGACTTGAAAGCGGGGCAGAATTGCAGGAAACCGATTTCAGGAGGTAGACTGGAATTGCATTGAAAGCATAGGAAAAGAGGCAGAACGTCCACAATGATGCACTTGGCCAAAAAGGGCGTATGCGTTTTTTCCTGAATATATTCAGGAAAAAACGCATACGCCCTTTTTGGCCAACCAAGCAAGCTTGCAAAGGAAATCTGCACTACAATGAAGTCTCACTTCCCCCCGGTCAAAAGGGCCATCTGAAAAAAGTGTAAAATCCAGAAAGGCAGGACAGGCCATGGAGAACTGGGAGCCTTGTTATGCTGATGGGCGGGATGTAAATTGCCAACAGACACTCGGGAGAAGTGTATGGTGTTTCCTGAAACATCTAAAAAACAAAGCAACAGAGCCTAGGGCACTTCCACTTATGGTCCTATAGCTTAGGGAAATTAAAATCAAAAAGACACAGCCACCCCAAAGTTTGGGACGCCTCTGTTTACAAGAACCTCGTTTACAGTACAAGTTCAACATCGCAGAAAGTGAAAAATGGATAAAGAAGGTGTGGTATTTACTTACAAAGCAATATCACTCAGCAATGAAATCTATGTCATCAGGCCCTTAGCAGCACAATGAGTGGATTCAGGTATGATGATTCTAACTGAAATAAGTCACACAGAAAAAGAAACATCATAAGATATCAGTAATACACGGAATGTAAACTTGGCTACACAGGAACTGAATTACAGAACAGAACAGGGTCTCAAATTTAGAAAACCAACTTATGCTTGCTTAAGGGGAAAGGTGAGTTGGGGTGCTGCATAAAACCAGAGATTGAAACGAGCACAGATAAAGTTCCTTAAGCCAAATATGGAATAGACAAGAGCTACTCCTTGCTCAACGAAATGGACTCAACACCGCATATTAAACGCCTAAGAATGTACCTGACTAGTAAGTATCTTAAAACCTATGGATTGCTATGTCTCCGAAAGAGAATCAAGCATGTGTACAGGCGCATAAACGCAGCAGTGATAGGATTGGAGAGGATCGGTGAACAAATGAAGACCCTTTGAAGTCATATTGCATGGTACCCATTCCACGGGTCTCAACTCTCCAGGTTTAAGGTATTCTTCCTTCAGCTAAAACATGCATGTGGAACCCAGAGTATGATCAACCGTGTGAACGGGAGACGTGTTCAAATATGTCTCAGTTTTCGTACCCTGGTACTCGGGTGCAACATTCCAGACGCTTTACTAACACTCTCCCGACTTGGAGAGTCCGTCCCTTTAATCTCCTGTTTGGCCCAGGTTGCAATTTCTGCGGAAGATGAACAGGAATAGCGAGAACCAATGAGAGACTAGCTGGAGGTGTCTGGACGGGCAAATTTAACTCTAATTTCCCACCAGGAAGAGGAATTAACCAAAGGCTCAGCGTGCCGTGAAGGAATCAGATTAGGGCCTGAAGCCATCCTGCGGTGTTGCGGCCAGGTCACAAGAAAGCGAGTTGAAGAAAGGAGCTCAGGGGCACTGTAATTCACAAACCTGCAGAGTTATAAATGACAGCTATCGTCCAAAAATATACTGAAGTAAGGCTGCCAAGAGGACTCGAAAGCGGGGCAGAATTGCAGGAAACCGATTTCAGGAGGTAGACTGGAATTGCATTGAAAGCATAGGAAAAGAGGCAGAACGTCCACAATGATGCACTTGGCCAAAAAGGGCGTATGCGTTTTTTCCTGAATATATTCAGGAAAAAACGCATACGCCCTTTTTGGCCAACCAAGCAAGCTTGCAAAGGAAATCTGCACTACAATGAAGTCTCACTTCCCCCCGGTCAAAAGGGCCATCTGAAAAAAGTGTAAAATCCAGAAAGGCAGGACAGGCCATGGAGAACTGGGAGCCTTGTTATGCTGATGGGCGGGATGTAAATTGCCAACAGACACTCGGGAGAAGTGTATGGTGTTTCCTGAAACATCTAAACAACAAAGCAACAGAGCCTAGGGCACTTCCACTTATGGTCCTATAGCTTAGGGAAATTAAAATCAAAAAGACACAGCCACCCCAAAGTTTGGGACGCCTCTGTTTACAAGAACCTCGTTTACAGTACAAGTTCAACATCGCAGAAAGTGAAAAATGGATAAAGAAGGTGTGGTATTTACTTACAAAGCAATATCACTCAGCAATGAAATCTATGTCATCAGGCCCTTAGCAGCACAATGAGTGGATTCAGGTATGATGATTCTAACTGAAATAAGTCACACAGAAAAAGAAACATCATAAGATATCAGTAATACACGGAATGTAAACTTGGCTACACAGGAACTGAATTACAGAACAGAACAGGGTCTCAAATTTAGAAAACCAACTTATGCTTGCTTAAGGGTAAAGGTGAGTTGGGGTGCTGCATAAAACCAGAGATTGAAACGAGCACAGATAAAGTTCCTTAAGCCAAATATGGACTAGACAAGAGCTACTCCTTGCTCAACGAAATGGACTCAACACCGCATATTAAACACCTAAGAATGTACCTGACTAGTAAGTATCTTAAAACCTATGGATTGCTATGTCTCCGAAAGAGAATCAAGCATGTGTACAGGGGCATAAACGCAGCAGTGATAGGATTGGAGAGGTTCGGTGAGCAAATGAAGACCCTTTGAAGTCATATTGCATGGTACCCATTCCACGGGTTTCAACTACCCAGGTTTAAGGTATTCTTCCTTCAGCTAAAACATGCATGTGGAACCTAGAGTATGATCAACCATGTGATCGGGAGACGTGTTCAAATATGTCTCAGTTTTCGTATCCTGGTACTCGGGTGCAACATTCCAGACGCTTTACTAACACTCTCCTGACTTGGAGAGTCCGTCCCTTTAATCTCCTGTTTGGCCCAGTTTGCAATTTCTGCGGAAGATGAACAGGAATAGCGAGAACCGATGAGAGACTAGCTGGAGGTGTCTGGACGGGCAAATTTAACTCTCATTTCCCACCAGAAAGAGGAATTAACCAAAGGCTCAGCATGCCGTGCCGGAACCAGATTAGGGCCTGAAGCCATCCTGCGGTGTTGCGGCCAGCTCAAAAGAAAGCGAGTTGAAGAAAGGAGCTCAGGGGCACTGTAATTCACAAACCTGCAGAGTTATAAATGACAGCTATCGTCCAAAAATATACTGAAGTAAGGCTGCCAAGAGGACTTGAAAGCGGGGCACAATTGCAGGAAACCGATTTCAGGAGGTAGACTGGAATTGCATTGAAAGCATAGGAAAAGAGGCAGAACGTCCACAATGATGCACTTGGCCAAAAAGGGCGTATGCGTTTTTTCCTGAATATATTCAGGAAAAAACGCATACGCCCTTTTTGGCCAACCAAGCAAGCTTGCAAAGGAAATCTGCACTACAATGAAGTCTCACTTCCCCCCGGTCAAAAGGGCCATCTGAAAAAAGTGTAAAATCCAGAAAGGCAGGACAGGCCATGGAGAACTGGGAACCTTGTTATGCTGATGGGCGGGATGTAAATTGCCAACAGACACTCGGGAGAAGTGTATGGTGTTTCCTGAAACATCTAAAAAACAAAGCAACAGAGCCTAGGGCACTTCCACTTATGGTCCTATAGCTTAGGGAAATTAAAATCAAAAAGACACAGCCACCCCAAAGTTTGGGACGCCTCTGTTTACAAGAACCTCGTTTACCGTACAAGTTCAATATCACAGAAAGTGAAAAATGGATAAAGAACTTGTGGTACTTACGTACAATGCAGTATCACTCAGCAATGAAATCTATGTCATCAGGCCCGTAGCAGCATAATGAGTGGATTCAGGTACGATGATTCTCACTGAAATAAGTCACACAGAAAAAGAAACATCATAAGATATCACTAATACACGGAATGTAAACTTGGCTACACAGGAACTGAATTCCAAAACAGAACAGGGTCTCAAATTTAGAAAACCAACTTATGCTTGCTTAAGGGGAAAGGTGAGTTGGGGAGCTGCATAAAACCAGAGATTGAAATGAGCACAGATAAAGTTCCTTCAGCCAAATATGGACTAGACAAGAGCTACTCCTTGCTCAACGAAATGGACTCAACACCCCATATTAAACGCCTAAGAATGTACCTGACTAGTAAGTATCTTAAAACCTATGGATTGCTATGTCTCCAATAGAGAATCAAGCGTGTGTACAGGGGCATAAACGCAGCAGTGATAGGATTGGAGAGGTTCGGTGAGCAAATGAAGACCCTTTGAAGTCATATTGCATGGTACCCATTCCACGGGTCTCAACTCTCCAGGTTTAAGGTATTCTTCCTTCAGCTAAAACATGCATGTGGAACCCAGAGTATGATCAACCATGTGAACGGGAGACGTGTTCAAATATGTCTCAGTTTTCCTCCCCTGGTACTCGGGTGCAACATTCCAGACGCTTTACTAACACTCTCCCCACTTGGAGAGTCAGCGCCTTTAACTTCCTGTTTGGCCCAGTTTCCCATTTCTGCGGAAGATGAACAGGAATAGGGAACACCAATGAGAGACTAGCTGGAGGTGTCTGGACGGGCAAATTTAACTCTCATTTCCCACCAGGAAGAGGAAATAACCAAAGGCTCAGCGTGCCGTGCCGGAACCAGATTAGGGCCTGAAGCCATCCTGCGGTGTTGCGGCCATCTCAAAAGAAAGCGAGTTGAAGAAAGGAGCTCAGGGGCACTGTAATTCACAAACCTGCAGAGTTATAAATGACAGCTATCGTCCAAAAATATACTGAAGTAAGGCTGCCAAGAGGACTTGAAAGCGGGGCAGAATTGCAGGAAACCGATTTCAGGAGGTAGACTGGAATTGCTTTGAAAGCATAGGAAAAGAGGCAGAACGTCCACAATGAAGCACTTGGCCAAAAAGGGCGTATGCGTTTTTTCCTGAATATATTCAGGAAAAAACGCATACGCCCTTTTTGGCCAACCAAGCAAGCTTGCAAAGGAAATCTGCACTACAATGAAGTCTCACTTCCCCCCGGTCAAAAGGGCCATCTGAAAAAAGTGTAAAATCCAGAAAGGCAGGACAGGCCATGGAGAACTGGGAGCCTTGTTATGCTGATGGGCGGGATGTAAATTGCCAACAGACACTCGGGAGAAGTGTATGGTGTTTCCTGAAACGTCTAAAAAACAAAGCAACAGAGCCTAGGGCACTTCCACTTATGGTCCTATAGCTTAGGGAAATTAAAATCAAAAAGACACAGCCACCCCAAGGTTTGGGACGCCTCTGTTTACAAGAACCTCGTTTACAGTACAAGTTCAACATCGCAGAAAGTGAAAAATGGATAAAGAACATGTGGTATTTACTTACAAAGCAATATCACTCAGCAATGAAATCTATGTCATCAGGCCCTTAGCAGCACAATGAGTGGATTCAGGTATGATGATTCTAACTGAAATAAGTCACACAGAAAAAGAAACATCATAAGATATCAGTAATACACGGAATGTAAACTTGGCTACACAGGAACTGAATTACAGAACAGAACAGGGTGTCAAATTTAGAAAACCAACTTATGCTTGCTTAAGGGTAAAGGTGAGTTGGGGTGCTGCATAAAACCAGAGATTGAAACGAGCACAGATAAAGTTCCTTAAGCCAAATATGGAATAGACAAGAGCTACTCCTTGCTCAACGAAATGGACTCAACACCGCATATTAAACGCCTAAGAATGTACCTGACTAGTAAGTATCTTAAAACCTATGGATTGCTATGTCTCCAAAAGAGAATCAAGCATGTGTACAGGGGCATAAACGCAGCAGTGATAGGATTGGAGAGGTTCGGTGAGCAAATGAAGACCCTTTGAAGTCATATTGCATGGTACCCATTCCACGGGTTTCAACTACCCAGGTTTAAGGTATTCTTCCTTCAGCTAAAACATGCATGTGGAACCTAGAGTATGATCAACCATGTGATCGGGAGACGTGTTCAAATATGTCTCAGTTTTCGTACCCTGGTACTCGGGTGCAACATTCCAGACGCTTTACTAACACTCTCCCGACTTGGAGAGTCAGTCCCTTTAACCTCCTGTTTGGCCCAGTTTGCAATTTCTGCGGAAGATGAACAGGAATAGGGAGAACCAATGAGAGACTAGCTGGAGGTGTCTGGACGGGCAAATTTAACTCTCATTTCCCACCAAGAAGAGGAAATAACCAAAGGCTCAGCGTGCCGTGCCGGAACCAGATTAGGGCCTGAAGCCATCCTGCGGTGTTGCGGCCAGGTCACAAGAAAGCGAGTTGAAGAAAGGAGCTCAGGGGCACTGTAATTCACAAACCTGCAGAGTTATAAATGACAGCTATCGTCCAAAAATATACTGAAGTAAGGCTGCCAAGAGGACTTGAAAGCGGGGCAGAATTGCAGGAAACCGATTTCAGGAGGTAGACTGGAATTGCATTGAAAGCATAGGAAAAGAGGCAGAACGTCCACAATGATGCACTTGGCCAAAAAGGGCGTATGCGTTTTTTCCTGAATATATTCAGGAAAAAACGCATACGCCCTTTTTGGCCAACCAAGCAAGCTTGCAAAGGAAATCTGCACTACAATGAAGTCTCACTTCCCCCCGGTCAAAAGGGCCATCTGAAAAAAGTGTAAAATCCAGAAAGGCAGGACAGGTCATGGAGAACTGGGAGCCTTGTTATGCTGATGGGCGGGATGTAAATTGCCAACAGCCACTCGGGAGAAGTGTATGGTTTTTCCTGAAACATCTAAAAAACAAAGCAACAGAGCCTAGGGCACTTCCACTTATGGTCCTATAGCTTAGGGAAATTAAAATCAAAAAGACACAGCCACCCCAAAGTTTGGGACGCCTCTGTTTACAAGAACCTCGTTTACAGTACAAGTTCAACATCGCAGAAAGTGAAAAATGGATAAAGAAGGTGTGGTATTTACTTACAAAGCAATATCACTCAGCAATGAAATCTATGTCGTCAGGCCCTTAGCAGCACAATGAGTGGATTCAGGTATGATGATTCTAACTGAAATAAGTCACACAGAAAAAGAAACATCATAAGATATCAGTAATACACGGAATGTAAACTTGGTTACACAGGAACTGAATTACAGAACAGAACAGGGTCTCAAATTTAGAAAACCAACTTATGCTTGCTTAAGGGGAAAGGTGAGTTGGGGTGCTGCATAAAACCAGAGATTGAAATGAGCACAGATAAAGTTCCTTAAGCCAAATATGGAATAGACAAGAGCTACTCCTTGCTCAACGAAATGGACTCAACACCGCATATTAAACGCCTAAGAATGTACCTGACTAGTAATTATCTTAAAACCTATGGATTGCTATGTCTCCGAAAGAGAATCAAGCATGTGTACAGGCGCATAAACGCAGCAGTGATAGGATTGGAGAGGTTCGGTGAACAAATGAAGACCCTTTGAAGTCATATTGCATGGTACCCATTCCACGGGTCTCAACTCTCCAGGTTTAAGGTATTCTTCCTTCAGCTAAAACATGCATGTGGAACCCAGAGTATGACCAACCGTGTGAACGGGAGACGTGTTCAAATATGTCTCAGTTTTCGTACCCTGGTACTCGGGTGCAACATTCCAGACGCTTTACTAACACTCTCCCCACTTGGAGAGTCAGCGCCTTTAACCTCCTGTTTGGCCCAGTTTGCAATTTCTGCGGAAGATGAACAGGAATAGGGAGAACCAATGAGAGACTAGCTGGAGGTGTCTGGACGGGCAAATTTAACTCTCATTTCCCACCAGGAAGAGGAAATAACCAAAGGCTCAGCGTGCCGTGCCGGAACCAGATTAGGGCCTGAAGCCATCCTGCGGTGTTGCGGCCAGGTCACAAGAAAGCGAGTTGAAGAAAGGAGCTCAGGGGCACTGTAATTCACAAACCTGCAGAGTTATAAATGACAGCTATCGTCCAAAAATATACTGAAGTAAGGCTGCCAAGAGGACTTGAAAGCGGGGCAGAATTGCAGGAAACCGATTTCAGGAGGTAGACTGGAATTGCTTTGAAAGCATAGGAAAAGAGGCAGAACGTCCACAATGATGCACTTGGCCAAAAAGGGCGTATGCGTTTTTTCCTGAATATATTCAGGAAAAAACGCATACGCCCTTTTTGGCCAACCAAGCAAGCTTGCAAAGGAAATCTGCACTACAATGAAGTCTCACTTCCCCCCGGTCAAAAGGGCCATCTGAAAAAAGTGTAAAATCCAGAAAGGCAGGACAGGCCATGGAGAACTGGGAGCCTTGTTATGCTGATGGGCGGGATGTAAATTGCCAACAGACACTCGGGAGAAGTGTATGGTGTTTCCTGAAACATCTAAAAAACAAAGCAACAGAGCCTAGGGCACTTCCACTTATGGTCCTATAGCTTAGGGAAATTAAAATCAAAAAGACACAGCCACCCCAAAGTTTGGGACGCCTCTGTTTACAAGAACCTCGTTTACAGTACAAGTTCAATATCACAGAAAGTGAAAAATGGTTAAAGAACTTGTGGTACTTACGTACAATGCAGTATCACTCAGCAATGAAATCTATGTCATCAGGCCCATAGCAGCATAATGAGTGGATTCTGGTACGATGATTCTAACTGAAATAAGTCACACAGAAAAAGAAACATCATAAGATATCAGTAATACACGGAATGTAAACTTGGCTACACAGGGACTGAATTCCAAAACAGAACAGGGTCTCAAATTTAGAAAACCAACTTATGCTTGCTTAAGGGGAAAGGTGAGTTGGGGTGCTGCATAAAACCAGAGATTGAAATGAGCACAGATAAAGTTCCTTAAGCCAAATATGGACTAGACAAGAGCTACTCCTTGCTCAACGAAATGGACTCAACACCCCATATTAAACGCCTAAGAATGTACCTGACTAGTAAGTATCTTAAAACCTATGGATTGCTATGTCTCCAAAAGAGAATCAAGCGTGTGTACAGGGGCATAAACGCAGCAGTGATAGGATTGGAGAGGTTCGGTGAGCAAATGAAGACCCTTTGAAGTCATATTGCATGGTACCCATTCCACGGGTCTCAACTCTCCAGGTTTAAGGTATTCTTCCTTCAGCTAAAACATGCATGTGGAACCCAGAGTATGATCAACCATGTGAACGGGAGACGTGTTAAAATATGTCTCAGTTTTCCTCCCCTGGTACTCGGGTGCAACATTCCAGACGCTTTACTAACACTCTCCCCACTTGGAGAGTCAGCGCCTTTAACTTCCTGTTTGGCCCAGTTTGCCATTTCTGCGGAAGATGAACAGGAATAGGGAACACCAATGAGAGACTAGCTGGAGGTGTCTGGACGGGCAAATTTAACTCTCATTTCCCACCAGGAAGAGGAAATAACCAAAGGCTCAGCGTGCCGTGCCGGAACCAGATTAGGGCCTGAAGCCATCCTGCGGTGTTGCGGCCATCTCAAAAGAAAGCGAGTTGAAGAAAGGAGCTCAGGGGCACTGTAATTCACAAACCTGCAGAGTTATAAATGACAGCTATCGTCCAAAAATATACTGAAGTAAGGCTGCCAAGAGGACTTGAAAGCGGGGCAGAATTGCAGGAAACCGATTTCAGGAGGTAGACTGGAATTGCTTTGAAAGCATAGGAAAAGAGGCAGAACGTCCACAATGAAGCACTTGGCCAAAAAGGGCGTATGCGTTTTTTCCTGAATATATTCAGGAAAAAACGCATACGCCCTTTTTGGCCAACCAAGCAAGCTTGCAAAGGAAATCTGCACTACAATGAAGTCTCACTTCCCCCCGGTCAAAAGGGCCATCTGAAAAAAGTGTAAAATCCAGAAAGGCAGGACAGGCCATGGAGAACTGGGAGCCTTGTTATGCTGATGGGCGGGATGTAAATTGCCAACAGCCACTCGGGAGAAGTGTATGGTGTTTCCTGAAACATCTAAAAAACAAAGCAACAGAGCCTAGGGCACTTCCACTTATGGTCCTATAGCTTAGGGAAATTAAAATCAAAAAGACACAGCCACCCCAAAGTTTGGGACGCCTCTGTTTACAAGAACCTCATTTACAGTACAAGTTCAACATCGCAGAAAGTGAAAAATGGATAAAGAAGTTGTGGTATTTACTTACAAAGCAATATCACTCAGCAATGAAATCTATGTCATCAGGCCCTTAGCAGCACAATGAGTGGATTCAGGTATGATGATTCTAACTGAAATAAGTCACACAGAAAAAGAAACATCATAAGATATCAGTAATACACGGAATGTAAACTTGGCTACACAGGAACTGAATTACAGAAAAGAACAGGGTCTCAAATTTAGAAAACCAACTTATGCTTGCTTAAGGGGAAAGGTGAGTTGGGGTGCTGCATAAAACCAGAGATTGAAACGAGCACAGATAAAGTTCCTTAAGCCAAATATGGACTAGACAAGAGCTACTCCTTGCTCAACGAAATGGACTCAACACCGCATATTAAACGCCTAAGAATGTACCTGACTAGTAAGTATCTTAAAACCTATGGATTGCTATGTCTCCGAAAGAGAATCAAGCATGTGTACAGGGGCACAAACGCAGCAGTGATAGGATTGGAGAGGTTCGGTGAGCAAATGAGGACCCTTTGAAGTCATATTGCATGGTACCCATTCCACGGGTTTCAACTACCCAGTTTTAAGGTATTCTTCCTTCAGCTAAAACATGCATGTGGAACCCAGAGTATGATCAACCATGTGAACGGGAGACGTGTTCAAATATGTCTCAGTTTTCCTCCCCTGGTACTCGGGTGCAACATTCCAGATGCTTTACTAAAACTCTCCCGACTTGGAGAGTCAGTCCCTTTAACCTCCTGTTTGGCCCAGTTTGCAATTTCTGCGGAAGATGAACAGGAATAGCGAGAACCAATGAGAGACTAGCTGGAGGTGTCTGGACGGGCAAATTTAACTCTCATTTCCCACCAGGAAGAGGAATTAACCAAAGGCTCAGCGTGCCGTGCCGGAACCAGATTAGGGCCTGAAGCCATCCTGCGGTGTTGCGGCCAGGTCACAAGAAAGCGAGTTGAACAAAGGAGCTCAGGGGCACTGTAATTCACAAACCTGCAGAGTTATAAATGACAGCTATCGTCCAAAAATATACTGAAGTAAGGCTGCCAAGAGGACTTGAAAGCGGGGCAGAATTGCAGGAAACCGATTTCAGGAGGTAGACTGGAATTGCATTGAAAGCATAGGAAAAGAGGCAGAACGTCCACAATGATGCACTTGGCCAAAAAGGGCGTATGCGTTTTTTCCTGAATATATTCAGGAAAAAACGCATACGCCCTTTTTGGCCAACCAAGCAAGCTTGCAAAGGAAATCTGCACTACAATGAAGTCTCACTTCCCCCCGGTCAAAAGGGCCATCTGAAAAAAGTGTAAAATCCAGAAAGGCAGGACAGGTCATGGAGAACTGGGAGCCTTGTTATGCTGATGGGCGGGATGTAAATTGCCAACAGCCACTCGGGAGAAGTGTATGGTTTTTCCTGAAACATCTAAAAAACAAAGCAACAGAGCCTAGGGCACTTCCACTTATGGTCCTATAGCTTAGGGAAATTAAAATCAAAAAGACACAGCCACCCCAAAGTTTGGGACGCCTCTGTTTACAAGAACCTCGTTTACAGTACAAGTTCAACATCGCAGAAAGTGAAAAATGGATAAAGAAGGTGTGGTATTTACTTACAAAGCAATATCACTCAGCAATGAAATCTATGTCATCAGGCCCTTAGCAGCACAATGAGTGGATTCAGGTATGATGATTCTAACTGAAATAAGTCACACAGAAAAAGAAACATCATAAGATATCAGTAATACACGGAATGTAAACTTGGTTACACAGTAACTGAATTACAGAACAGAACAGGGTCTCAAATTTAGAAAACCAACTTATGCTTGCTTAAGGGGAAAGGTGAGTTGGGGTGCTGCATAAAACCAGAGATTGAAATGAGCACAGATAAAGTTCCTTAAGCCAAATATGGAATAGACAAGAGCTACTCCTTGCTCAACGAAATGGACTCAACACCGCATATTAAACGCCTAAGAATGTACCTGACTAGTAAGTATCTTAAAACCTATGGATTGCAATGTCTCCGAAAGAGAATCAAGCATGTGTACAGGCGCATAAACGCAGCAGTGATAGGATTGGAGAGGTTCGGTGAACAAATGAAGACCCTTTGAAGTCATATTGCATGGTACCCATTCCACGGGTCTCAACTCTCCAGGTTTAAGGTATTCTTCCTTCAGCTAAAACATGCATGTGGAACCCAGAGTATGACCAACCGTGTGAACGGGAGACGTGTTCAAATATGTCTCAGTTTTCGTACCCTGGTACTCGGGTGCAACATTCCAGACGCTTTACTAACACTCTCCCCACTTGGAGAGTCAGCGCCTTTAACCTCCTGTTTGGCCCAGTTTGCAATTTCTGCGGAAGATGAACAGGAATAGGGAGAACCAATGAGAGACTAGCTGGAGGTGTCTGGACGGGCAAATTTAACTCTCATTTCCCACCAGGAAGAGGAAATAACCAAAGGCTCAGCGTGCCGTGCCGGAACCAGATTAGGGCCTGAAGCCATCCTGCGGTGTTGCGGCCAGGTCACAAGAAAGCGAGTTGAAGAAAGGAGCTCAGGGGCACTGTAATTCACAAACCTGCAGAGTTATAAATGACAGCTATCGTCCAAAAATATACTGAAGTAAGGCTGCCAAGAGGACTTGAAAGCGGGGCAGAATTGCAGGAAACCGATTTCAGGAGGTAGACTGGAATTGCTTTGAAAGCATAGGAAAAGAGGCAGAACGTCCACAATGATGCACTTGGCCAAAAAGGGCGTATGCGTTTTTTCCTGAATATATTCAGGAAAAAACGCATACGCCCTTTTTGGCCAACCAAGCAAGCTTGCAAAGGAAATCTGCACTACAATGAAGTCTCACTTCCCCCCGGTCAAAAGGGCCATCTGAAAAAAGTGTAAAATCCAGAAAGGCAGGACAGGCCATGGAGAACTGGGAGCCTTGTTATGCTGATGGGCGGGATGTAAATTGCCAACAGACACTCGGGAGAAGTGTATGGTGTTTCCTGAAACATCTAAAAAACAAAGCAACAGAGCCTAGGGCACTTCCACTTATGGTCCTATAGCTTAGGGAAATTAAAATCAAAAAGACACAGCCACCCCAAAGTTTGGGACGCCTCTGTTTACAAGAACCTCGTTTACAGTACAAGTTCAATATCACAGAAAGTGAAAAATGGTTAAAGAACTTGTGGTACTTACGTACAATGCAGTATCACTCAGCAATGAAATCTATGTCATCAGGCCCATAGCAGCATAATGAGTGGATTCAGGTACGATGATTCTAACTGAAATAAGTCACACAGAAAAAGAAACATCATAAGATATCAGTAATACACGGAATGTAAACTTGGCTACACAGGGACTGAATTCCAAAACAGAACAGGGTCTCAAATTTAGAAAACCAACTTATGCTTGCTTAAGGGGAAAGGTGAGTTGGGGTGCTGCATAAAACCAGAGATTGAAATGAGCACAGATAAAGTTCCTTAAGCCAAATATGGACTAGACAAGAGCTACTCCTTGCTCAACGAAATGGACTCAACACCCCATATTAAACGCCTAAGAATGTACCTGACTAGTAAGTATCTTAAAACCTATGGATTGCTATGTCTCCAAAAGAGAATCAAGCGTGTGTACAGGGGCATAAACGCAGCAGTGATAGGATTGGAGAGGTTCGGTGAGCAAATGAAGACCCTTTGAAGTCATATTGCATGGTACCCATTCCACGGGTCTCAACTCTCCAGGTTTAAGGTATTCTTCCTTCAGCTAAAACATGCATGTGGAACCCAGAGTATGATCAACCATGTGAACGGGAGACGTGTTAAAATATGTATCAGTTTTCCTCCCCTGGTACTCGGGTGCAACATTCCAGACACTTTACTAACACTCTCCCCACTTGGAGAGTCAGCGCCTTTAACTTCCTGTTTGGCCCAGTTTGCCATTTCTGCGGAAGATGAACAGGAATAGGGAACACCAATGAGAGACTAGCTGGAGGTGTCTGGACGGGCAAATTTAACTCTCATTTCCCACCAGGAAGAGGAAATAACCAAAGGCTCAGCGTGCCGTGCCGGAACCAGATTAGGGCCTGAAGCCATCCTGCGGTGTTGCGGCCATCTCAAAAGAAAGCGAGTTGAAGAAAGGAGCTCAGGGGCACTGTAATTCACAAACCTGCAGAGTTATAAATGACAGCTATCGTCCAAAAATATACTGAAGTAAGGCTGCCAAGAGGACTTGAAAGCGGGGCAGAATTGCAGGAAACCGATTTCAGGAGGTAGACTGGAATTGCTTTGAAAGCATAGGAAAAGAGGCAGAACGTCCACAATGAAGCACTTGGCCAAAAAGGGCGTATGCGTTTTTTCCTGAATATATTCAGGAAAAAACGCATACGCCCTTTTTGGCCAACCAAGCAAGCTTGCAAAGGAAATCTGCACTACAATGAAGTCTCACTTCCCCCCGGTCAAAAGGGCCATCTGAAAAAAGTGTAAAATCCAGAAAGGCAGGACAGGCCATGGAGAACTGGGAGCCTTGTTATGCTGATGGGCGGGATGTAAATTGCCAACAGACACTCCGGGGAAGTGTATGGTGTTTCCTGAAACATCTAAAAAACAAAGCAACAGAGCCTAGGGCACTTCCACTTATGGTCCTATAGCTTAGGGAAATTAAAATCAAAAAGACACAGCCACCCCAAAGTTTGGGACGCCTCTGTTTACAAGAACCTCGTTTACAGTACAAGTTCAACATCGCAGAAAGTGAAAAATGGATAAAGAACATGTGGTATTTACTTACAAAGCAATATCACTCAGCAATGAAATCTATGTCATCAGGACCTTAGCAGCACAATGAGTGGATTCAGGTATGATGATTCTAACTGAAATAAGTCACACAGAAAAAGAAACATCATAAGATATCAGTAATACACGGAATGTAAACTTGGCTACACAGGAACTGAATTACAGAACAGAACAGGGTGTCAAATTTAGAAAACCAACTTATGCTTGCTTAAGGGGAAAGGTGAGTTGGGGTGCTGCATAAAACCAGAGATTGAAACGAGCACAGATAATGTTCCTTAAGCCAAATATGGAATAGACAAGAGCTACTCCTTGCTCAACGAAATGGACTCAACACTGCATATTAAACGCCTAAGAATGTACCTGACTAGTAAGTATCTTAAAACCTATGGATTGCTATGTCTCCGAAAGAGAATCAAGCATGTGTACAGGGGCATAAACGCAGCAGTGATAGGATTGGAGAGGTTCGGTGAGCAAATGAAGACCCTTTGAAGTCATATTGCATGGTACCCATTCCACGGGTTTCAACTACCCAGGTTTAAGGTATTCTTCCTTCAGCTAAAACATGCATGTGGAACCTAGAGTATGATCAACCATGTGATCGGGAGACGTGTTCAAATATGTCTCAGTTTTCGTATCCTGGTACTCGGGTGCAACATTCCAGACGCTTTACTAACACTCTCCTGACTTGGAGAGTCCGTCCCTTTAATCTCCTGTTTGGCCCAGTTTGCAATTTCTGCGGAAGATGAACAGGAATAGCGAGAACCAATGAGAGACTAGCTGGAGGTGTCTGGACGGGCAAATTTAACTCTCATTTCCCACCAGAAAGAGGAATTAACCAAAGGCTCAGCATGCCGTGCCGGAACCAGATTAGGGCCTGAAGCCATCCTGCGGTGTTGCGGCCAGCTCAAAAGAAAGCGAGTTGAAGAAAGGAGCTCAGGGGCACTGTAATTCACAAACCTGCAGAGTTATAAATGACAGCTATCGTCCAAAAATATACTGAAGTAAGGCTGCCAAGAGGACTTGAAAGCGGGGCAGAATTGCAGGAAACCGATTTCAGGAGGTAGACTGGAATTGCATTGAAAGCATAGGAAAAGCGGCAGAACGTCCACAATGATGCACTTGGCCAAAAAGGGCGTATGCGTTTTTTCCTGAATATATTCAGGAAAAAACGCATACGCCCTGTTTGGCCAACCAAGCAAGCTTGCAAAGGAAATCTGCACTACAATGAAGTCTCACTTCCCCCCGGTCAAAAGGGCCATCTGAAAAAAGTGTAAAATCCAGAAAGGCAGGACAGGCCATGGAGAACTGGGAGCCTTGTTATGCTGATGGGCGGGATGTAAATTGCCAACAGACACTCGGGAGAAGTGTATGGTGTTTCCTGAAACATCTAAAAAACAAAGCAACAGAGCCTAGGGCACTTCCACTTATGGTCCTAGAGCTTAGCGAAATTAAAATCAAAAAGACACAGCCACCCCAAAGTTTGGGACGCCTCTGTTTACAAGAACCTCGTTTACCATACAAGTTCAATATCACAGAAAGTGAAAAATGGATAAAGAACTTGTGGTACTTACGTACAATGCAGTATCACTCAGCAATGAAATCTATGTCATCAGGCCCGTAGCAGCATAATGAGTGGATTCAGGTACGATGATTCTCACTGAAATAAGTCACACAGAAAAAGAAACATCATAAGATATCACTAATACACGGAACGTAAACTTGGCTACACAGGAATTGAATTACAGAACAGAACAGTGTCTCAAATTTAGAAAACCAACTTATGCTTGCTTAAGGGGAAAGGTGAGTTGGGGTGCTGCATAAAACCAGAGATTGAAACGAGCACAGATAAAGTTCCTTAAGCCAAATATGGAATAGACAAGAGCTACTCCTTGCTCAACAAAATGGACTCAACACCGCATATTAAACGCCTAAGAATGTACCTGACTAGTAAGTATCTTAAAACCTATGGATTGCTATGTCTCCGAAAGAGAATCAAGCATGTGTACAGGGGCATAAACGCAGCAGTGATAGGATTGGAGAGGTTCGGTGAGCAAATGAAGACCCTTTGAAGTCATATTGCATGGTACCCATTCCACGGGTTTCAACTACCCAGGTTTAAGGTATTCTTCCTTCAGCTAAAACATGCATGTGGAACCTAGAGTATGATCAACCATGTGATCGGGAGACGTGTTCAAATATGTCTCAGTTTTCGTACCCTGGTACTCGGGTGCAACATTCCAGACGCTTTACTAACACTCTCCCGACTTGGAGAGTCCGTCCCTTTAATCTCCTGTTTGGCCCATTTTGCAATTTCTGCGGAAGATGAACAGGAATAGCGAGAACCAATGAGAGACTAGCTGGAGGTGTCTGGACGGGCAAATTTAACTCTCATTTCCCACCAGGAAGAGGAATTAACCAAAGGCTCAGCGTGCCGTGCCGGAACCAGATTAGGGCCTGAAGCCATCCTGCGGTGTTGCGGCCAGGTCACAAGAAAGCGAGTTGAAGAAAGGAGCTCAGGGGCACTGTAATTCACAAACCTGCAGAGTTATAAATGACAGCTATCGTCCAAAAATATACTGAAGTAAGGCTGCCAAGAGGACTCGAAAGCGGGGCAGAATTGCAGGAAACCGATTTCAGGAGGTAGACTGGAATTGCATTGAAAGCATAGGAAAAGAGGCAGAACGTCCACAATGATGCATTTGGCCAAAAAGGGCGTATGCGTTTTTTCCTGAATATATTCAGGAAAAAACGCATACGCCCTTTTTGGCCAACCAAGCAAGCTTGCAAAGGAAATCTGCACTACAATGAAGTCTCACTTCCCCCCGGTCAAAAGGGCCATCTGAAAAAAGTGTAAAATCCAGAAAGGCAGGACAGGCCATGGAGAACTGGGAACCTTGTTATGCTGATGGGCGGGATGTAAATTGCCAACAGACACTCGGGAGAAGTGTATGGTGTTTCCTGAAACATCTAAAAAACAAAGCAACAGAGCCTAGGGCACTTCCACTTATGGTCCTATAGCTTAGGGAAATTAAAATCAAAAAGACACAGCCACCCCAAAGTTTGGGACGCCTCTGTTTACAAGAACCTCGTTTACAGTACAAGTTCAACATCGCAGAAAGTGAAAAATGGATAAAGAAGGTGTGGTATTTACTTACAAAGCAATATCACTCAGCAATGAAATCTATGTCATCAGGCCCTTAGCAGCACAATGAGTGGATTCAGGTATGATGATTCTAACTGAAATAAGTCACACAGAAAAAGAAACATCATAAGATATCAGTAATACACGGAATGTAAACTTGGCTACACAGGAACTGAATTACAGAACAGAACAGGGTCTCAAATTTAGAAAACCAACTTATGCTTGCTTAAGGGTAAAGGTGAGTTGGGGTGCTGCATAAAACCAGAGATTGAAACGAGCACAGATAAAGTTCCTTAAGCCAAATATGGAATAGACAAGAGCTACTCCTTGCTCAACGAAATGGACTCAACACCGCATATTAAACGCCTAAGAATGTACCTGACTAGTAAGTATCTTAAAACCTATGGATTGCTATGTCTCCGAAAGAGAATCAAGCATGTGTACAGGGGCATAAACACAGCAGTGATAGGATTGGAGAGGTTCGGTGAGCAAATGAAGACCCTTTGAAGTCATATTGCATGGTACCCATTCCACGGGTTTCAACTACCCAGGTTTAAGGTATTCTTCCTTCAGCTAAAACATGCATGTGGAACCTAGAGTATGATCAACCATGTGATCGGGAGACGTGTTCAAATATGTCTCAGTTTTCGTACCCTGGTACTCGGGTGCAACATTCCAGACGCTTTACTAACACTCTCCCCATTTGGAGAGTCAGCGCCTTTAACCTCCTGTTTGGCCCAGTTTGCAATTTCTGCGGAAGATGAACAGGAATAGGGAACACCAATGAGAGACTAGCTGGAGGTGTCTGGACGGGCAAATTTAACTCTCATTTCCCACCAGGAAGAGGAAATAACCAAAGGCTCAGCGTGCCGGGCCGGAACCAGATTAGGGCCTGAAGCCATCCTGCGGTGTTGCGGCCAGCTCAAAAGAAAGCGAGTTGAAGAAAGGAGCTCAGGGGCACTGTAATTCACAAACCTGCAGAGTTATAAATGACAGCTATCGTCCAAAAATATACTGAAGTAAGGCTGCCAAGAGGACTTGAAAGCGGGGCAGAATTGCAGGAAACCGATTTCAGGAGGTAGACTGGAATTGCATTGAAAGCATAGGAAAAGAGGCAGAACGTCCACAATGATGCACTTGGCCAAAAAGGGCGTATGCGTTTTTTCCTGAATATATTCAGGAAAAAACGCATACGCCCTTTTTGGCCAACCAAGCAAGCTTGCAAAGGAAATCTGCACTACAATGAAGTCTCACTTCCCCCCGGTCAAAAGGGCCATCTGAAAAAAGTGTAAAATCCAGAAAGGCAGGACAGGCCATGGAGAACTGGGAGCCTTGTTATGCTGATGGGCGGGATGTAAATTGCCAACAGACACTCGGGAGAAGTGTATGGTGTTTCCTGAAACATCTAAAAAACAAAGCAACAGAGCCTAGGGCACTTCCACTTATGGTCCTATAGCTTAGGGAAATTAAAATCAAAAAGACACAGCCACCCCAAAGTTTGGGACGCCTCTGTTTACAAGAACCTCGTTTACAGTACAAGTTCAACATCGCAGAAAGTGAAAAATGGATAAAGAAGGTGTGGTATTTACTTACAAAGCAATATCACTCAGCAATGAAATCTATGTCATCAGGCCCTTAGCAGCACAATGAGTGGATTCAGGTATGATGATTCTAACTGAAATAAGTCACACAGAAAAAGAAACATCATAAGATATCAGTAATACACGGAATGTAAACTTGGCTACACAGGAACTGAATTACAGAACAGAACAGGGTCTCAAATTTAGAAAACCAACTTATGCTTGCTTAAGGGGAAAGGTGAGTTGGGGTGCTGCATAAAACCAGAGATTGAAACGAGCACAGATAAAGTTCCTTAAGCCAAATATGGAATAGACAAGAGCTACTCCTTGCTCAACGAAATGGACTCAACACCGCATATTAAACGCCTAAGAATGTACCTGACTAGTAAGTATCTTAAAACCTATGGATTGCTATGTCTCCGAAAGAGAATCAAGCATGTGTACAGGCGCATAAACGCAGCAGTGATAGGATTGGAGAGGATCGGTGAACAAATGAAGACCCTTTGAAGTCATATTGCATGGTACACATTCCACGGGTCTCAACTCTCCAGGTTTAAGGTATTCTTCCTTCAGCTAAAACATGCATGTGGAACCCAGAGTATGATCAACCGTGTGAACGGGAGACGTGTTCAAATATGTCTCAGTTTTCGTACCCTGGTACTCGGGTGCAACATTCCAGACGCTTTACTAACACTCTCCCGACTTGGAGAGTCCGTCCCTTTAATCTCCTGTTTGGCCCAGGTTGCAATTTCTGCGGAAGATGAACAGGAATAGCGAGAACCAATGAGAGACTAGCTGGAGGTGTCTGGACGGGCAAATTTAACTCTCATTTCCCACCAGGAAGAGGAATTAACCAAAGGCTCAGCGTGCCGTGAAGGAATCAGATTAGGGCCTGAAGCCATCCTGCGGTGTTGCGGCCAGGTCACAAGAAAGCGAGTTGAAGAAAGGAGCTCAGGGGCACTGTAATTCACAAACCTGCAGAGTTATAAATGACAGCTATCGTCCAAAAATATACTGAAGTAAGGCTGCCAAGAGGACTCGAAAGCGGGGCAGAATTGCAGGAAACCGATTTCAGGAGGTAGACTGGAATTGCATTGAAAGCATAGGAAAAGAGGCAGAACGTCCACAATGATGCACTTGGCCAAAAAGGGCGTATGCGTTTTTTCCTGAATATATTCAGGAAAAAACGCATACGCCCTTTTTGGCCAACCAAGCAAGCTTGCAAAGGAAATCTGCACTACAATGAAGTCTCACTTCCCCCCGGTCAAAAGGGCCATCTGAAAAAAGTGTAAAATCCAGAAAGGCAGGACAGGCCATGGAGAACTGGGAGCCTTGTTATGCTGATGGGCGGGATGTAAATTGCCAACAGACACTCGGGAGAAGTGTATGGTGTTTCCTGAAACATCTAAACAACAAAGCAACAGAGCCTAGGGCACTTCCACTTATGGTCCTATAGCTTAGGGAAATTAAAATCAAAAAGACACAGCCACCCCAAAGTTTGGGACGCCTCTGTTTACAAGAACCTCGTTTACAGTACAAGTTCAACATCGCAGAAAGTGAAAAATGGATAAAGAAGGTGTGGTATTTACTTACAAAGCAATATCACTCAGCAATGAAATCTATGTCATCAGGCCCTTAGCAGCACAATGAGTGGATTCAGGTATGATGATTCTAACTGAAATAAGTCACACAGAAAAAGAAACATCATAAGATATCAGTAATACACGGAATGTAAACTTGGCTACACAGGAACTGAATTACAGAACAGAACAGGGTCTCAAATTTAGAAAACCAACTTATGCTTGCTTAAGGGTAAAGGTGAGTTGGGGTGCTGCATAAAACCAGAGATTGAAACGAGCACAGATAAAGTTCCTTAAGCCAAATATGGACTAGACAAGAGCTACTCCTTGCTCAACGAAATGGACTCAACACCGCATATTAAACGCCTAAGAATGTACCTGACTAGTAAGTATCTTAAAACCTATGGATTGCTATGTCTCCGAAAGAGAATCAAGCATGTGTACAGGGGCATAAACGCAGCAGTGATAGGATTGGAGAGGTTCGGTGAGCAAATGAAGACCCTTTGAAGTCATATTGCATGGTACCCATTCCACGGGTTTCAACTACCCAGGTTTAAGGTATTCTTCCTTCAGCTAAAACATGCATGTGGAACCTAGAGTATGATCAACCATGTGATCGGGAGACGTGTTCAAATATGTCTCAGTTTTCGTATCCTGGTACTCGGGTGCAACATTCCAGACGCTTTACTAACACTCTCCTGACTTGGAGAGTCCGTCCCTTTAATCTCCTGTTTGGCCCAGTTTGCAATTTCTGCGGAAGATGAACAGGAATAGCGAGAACCGATGAGAGACTAGCTGGAGGTGTCTGGACGGGCAAATTTAACTCTCATTTCCCACCAGAAAGAGGAATTAACCAAAGGCTCAGCATGCCGTGCCGGAACCAGATTAGGGCCTGAAGCCATCCTGCGGTGTTGCGGCCAGCTCAAAAGAAAGCGAGTTGAAGAAAGGAGCTCAGGGGCACTGTAATTCACAAACCTGCAGAGTTATAAATGACAGCTATCGTCCAAAAATATACTGAAGTAAGGCTGCCAAGAGGACTTGAAAGCGGGGCACAATTGCAGGAAACCGATTTCAGGAGGTAGACTGGAATTGCATTGAAAGCATAGGAAAAGAGGCAGAACGTCCACAATGATGCACTTGGCCAAAAAGGGCGTATGCGTTTTTTCCTGAATATATTCAGGAAAAAACGCATACGCCCTTTTTGGCCAACCAAGCAAGCTTGCAAAGGAAATCTGCACTACAATGAAGTCTCACTTCCCCCCGGTCAAAAGGGCCATCTGAAAAAAGTGTAAAATCCAGAAAGGCAGGACAGGCCATGGAGAACTGGGAACCTTGTTATGCTGATGGGCGGGATGTAAATTGCCAACAGACACTCGGGAGAAGTGTATGGTGTTTCCTGAAACATCTAAAAAACAAAGCAACAGAGCCTAGGGCACTTCCACTTATGGTCCTATAGCTTAGGGAAATTAAAATCAAAAAGACACAGCCACCCCAAAGTTTGGGACGCCTCTGTTTACAAGAACCTCGTTTACCGTACAAGTTCAATATCACAGAAAGTGAAAAATGGATAAAGAACTTGTGGTACTTACGTACAATGCAGTATCACTCAGCAATGAAATCTATGTCATCAGGCCCGTAGCAGCATAATGAGTGGATTCAGGTACGATGATTCTCACTGAAATAAGTCACACAGAAAAAGAAACATCATAAGATATCACTAATACACGGAATGTAAACTTGGCTACACAGGAACTGAATTCCAAAACAAAACAGGGTCTCAAATTTAGAAAACCAACTTATGCTTGCTTAAGGGGAAAGGTGAGTTGGGGAGCTGCATAAAACCAGAGATTGAAATGAGCACAGATAAAGTTCCTTAAGCCAAATATGGACTAGACAAGAGCTACTCCTTGCTCAACGAAATGGACTCAACACCCCATATTAAACGCCTAAGAATGTACCTGACTAGTAAGTATCTTAAAACCTATGGATTGCTATGTCTCCAATAGAGAATCAAGCGTGTGTACAGGGGCATAAACGCAGCAGTGATAGGATTGGAGAGGTTCGGTGAGCAAATGAAGACCCTTTGAAGTCATATTGCATGGTACCCATTCCACGGGTCTCAACTCTCCAGGTTTAAGGTATTCTTCCTTCAGCTAAAACATGCATGTGGAACCCAGAGTATGATCAACCATGTGAACGGGAGACGTGTTCAAATATGTCTCAGTTTTCCTCCCCTGGTACTCAGGTGCAACATTCCAGACGCTTTACTAACACTCTCCCCACTTGGAGAGTCAGCGCCTTTAACCTCCTGTTTGGCCCAGTTTGCAATTTCTGCGGAAGATGAACAGGAATAGGGAACACCAATGAGAGACTAGCTGGAGGTGTCTGGACGGGCAAATTTAACTCTCATTTCCCACCAGGAAGAGGAAATAACCAAAGGCTCAGCGTGTCAGGCCGGAACCAGATTAGGGCCTGAAGCCATCCTGCGGTGTTGCGGCCAGCTCAAAACAAAGCGAGTTGAAGAAAGGAGCTCAGGGGCACTGTAATTCACAAACCTGCAGAGTTATAAATGACAGCTATTGTCCAAAAATATACTGAAGTAAGGCTGCCAAGAGGACTCGAAAGCGGGGCAGAATTGCAGGAAACCGATTTCAGGAGGTAGACTGGAATTGCATTGAAAGCATAGGAAAAGCGGCAGAACGTCCACAATGATGCACGTGGCCAAAAAGGGCGTATGCGTTTTTTCCTGAATATATTCAGGAAAAAACGCATACGCCCTGTTTGGCCAACCAAGCAAGCTTGCAAAGGAAATCTGCACTACAATGAAGTCTCACTTCCCCCCGGTCAAAAGGGCCATCTGAAAAAAGTGTAAAATCCAGAAAGGCAGGACAGGCCATGGAGAACTGGGAGCCTTGTTATGCTGATGGGCGGGATGTAAATTGCCAACAGACACTCGGGAGAAGTGTATGGTGTTTCCTGAAACATCTAAAAAACAAAGCAACAGAGCCTAGGGCACTTCCACTTATGGTCCTAGAGCTTAGGGAAATTAAAATCAAAAAGACACAGCCACCCCAAAGTTTGGGACGCCTCTGTTTACAAGAACCTCGTTTACCATACAAGTTCAATATCACAGAAAGTGAAAAATGGATAAAGAACTTGTGGTACTTACGTACAATGCAGTATCACTCAGCAATGAAATCTATGTCATCAGGCCCGTAGCAGCATAATGAGTGGATTCAGGTACGATGATTCTCACTGAAATAAGTCACACAGAAAAAGAAACATCATAAGATATCACTAATACACGGAATGTAAACTTGGCTACACAGGAATTGAATTACAGAACAGAACAGTGTCTCAAATTTAGAAAACCAACTTATGCTTGCTTAAGGTGAAAGGTGAGTTGGGGTGCTGCATAAAACCAGAGATTGAAATGAGCACAGATAAAGTTCCTTAAGCCAAATATGGACTAGACAAGAGCTACTCCTTGCTCAACGAAATGGACTCAACACCCCATATTAAACGCCTAAGAATGTACCTGACTAGTAAGTATCTTAAAACCTATGGATTGCTATGTCTCCAAAAGAGAATCAAGCGTGTGTACAGGGGCATAAACGCAGCAGTGATAGGATTGGAGAGGTTCGGTGAGCAAATGAAGACCCTTTGAAGTCATATTGCATGGTACCCATTCCACGGGTCTCAACTCTCCAGGTTTAAGGTATTCTTCCTTCAGCTAAAACATGCATGTGGAACCCAGAGTATGATCAACCATGTGAACGGGAGACGTGTTCAAATATGTCTCAGTTTTCCTCCCCTGGTACTCGGGTGCAACATTCCAGACGCTTTACTAACACTCTCCCCACTTGGAGAGTCAGCGCCTTTAACTTCCTGTTTGGCCCAGTTTCCCATTTCTGCGGAAGATGAACAGGAATAGGGAACACCAATGAGAGACTAGCTGGAGGTGTCTGGACGGGCAAATTTAACTCTCATTTCCCACCAGGAAGAGGAAATAACCAAAGGCTCAGCGTGCCGTGCCGGAACCAGATTAGGGCCTGAAGCCATCCTGCGGTGTTGCGGCCATCTCAAAAGAAAGCGAGTTGAAGAAAGGAGCTCAGGGGCACTGTAATTCACAAACCTGCAGAGTTATAAATGACAGCTATCGTCCAAAAATATACTGAAGTAAGGCTGCCAAGAGGACTTGAAAGCGGGGCAGAATTGCAGGAAACCGATTTCAGGAGGTAGACTGGAATTGCTTTGAAAGCATAGGAAAAGAGGCAGAACGTCCACAATGAAGCACTTGGCCAAAAAGGGCGTATGCGTTTTTTCCTGAATATATTCAGGAAAAAACGCATACGCCCTTTTTGGCCAACCAAGCAAGCTTGCAAAGGAAATCTGCACTACAATGAAGTCTCACTTCCCCCCGGTCAAAAGGGCCATCTGAAAAAAGTGTAAAATCCAGAAAGGCAGGACAGGCCATGGAGAACTGGGAGCCTTGTTATGCTGATGGGCGGGATGTAAATTGCCAACAGACACTCGGGAGAAGTGTATGGTGTTTCCTGAAACGTCTAAAAAACAAAGCAACAGAGCCTAGGGCACTTCCACTTATGGTCCTATAGCTTAGGGAAATTAAAATCAAAAAGACACAGCCACCCCAAGGTTTGGGACGCCTCTGTTTACAAGAACCTCGTTTACAGTACAAGTTCAACATCGCAGAAAGTGAAAAATGGATAAAGAACATGTGGTATTTACTTACAAAGCAATATCACTCAGCAATGAAATCTATGTCATCAGGCCCTTAGCAGCACAATGAGTGGATTCAGGTATGATGATTCTAACTGAAATAAGTCACACAGAAAAAGAAACATCATAAGATATCAGTAATACACGGAATGTAAACTTGGCTACACAGGAACTGAATTACAGAACAGAACAGGGTGTCAAATTTAGAAAACCAACTTATGCTTGCTTAAGGGTAAAGGTGAGTTGGGGTGCTGCATAAAACCAGAGATTGAAACGAGCACAGATAAAGTTCCTTAAGCCAAATATGGAATAGACAAGAGCTACTCCTTGCTCAACGAAATGGACTCAACACCGCATATTAAACGCCTAAGAATGTACCTGACTAGTAAGTATCTTAAAACCTATGGATTGCTATGTCTCCGAAAGAGAATCAAGCATGTGTACAGGGGCATAAACGCAGCAGTGATAGGATTGGAGAGGTTCGGTGAGCAAATGAAAACCCTTTGAAGTCATATTGCATGGTACCCATTCCACGGGTTTCAACTACCCAGGTTTAAGGTATTCTTCCTTCAGCTAAAACATGCATGTGGAACCTAGAGTATGATCAACCATGTGATCGGGAGACGTGTTCAAATATGTCTCAGTTTTCGTACCCTGGTACTCGGGTGCAACATTCCAGACGCTTTACTAACACTCTCCCCACTTGGAGAGTCAGCGCCTTTAACCTCCTGTTTGGCCCAGTTTGCAATTTCTGCGGAAGATGAACAGGAATAGCGAGAACCAATGAGAGACTAGCTGGAGGTGTCTGGACGGGCAAATTTAACTCTCATTTCCCACCAGGAAGAGGAAATAACCAAAGGCTCAGCGTGCCGTGCCGGAACCAGATTAGGGCCTGAAGCCATCCTGCGGTGTTGCGGCCAGGTCACAAGAAAGCGAGTTGAAGAAAGGAGCTCAGGGGCACTGTAATTCACAAACCTGCAGAGTTATAAATGACAGCTATCGTCCAAAAATATACTGAAGTAAGGCTGCCAAGAGGACTCGAAAGCGGGGCAGAATTGCAGGAAACCGATTTCAGGAGGTAGACTGGAATTGCATTGAAAGCATAGGAAAAGAGGCAGAACGTCCACAATGATGCATTTGGCCAAAAAGTGCGTATGCGTTTTTTCCTGAATATATTCAGGAAAAAACGCATACGCCCTTTTTGGCCAACCAAGCAAGCTTGCAAAGGAAATCTGCACTACAATGAAGTCTCACTTCCCCCCGGTCAAAAGGGCCATCTGAAAAAAGTGTAAAATCCAGAAAGGCAGGACAGGCCATGGAGAACTGGGAACCTTGTTATGCTGATGGGCGGGATGTAAATTGCCAACAGACACTCGGGAGAAGTGTATGGTGTTTCCTGAAACATCTAAAAAACAAAGCAACAGAGCCTAGGGCACTTCCACTTATGGTCCTATAGCTTAGGGAAATTAAAATCAAAAAGACACAGCCACCCCAAAGTTTGGGACGCCTCTGTTTACAAGAACCTCGTTTACAGTACAAGTTCAACATCGCAGAAAGTGAAAAATGGATAAAGAACGTGTGGTATTTACTTACAAAGCAATATCACTCAGCAATGAAATCTATGTCATCAGGCCCTTAGCAGCACAATGAGTGGATTCAGGTATGATGATTCTAACTGAAATAAGTCACACAGAAAAAGAAACATCATAAGATATCAGTAATACACGGAATGTAAACTTGGCTACACAGGAACTGAATTACAGAACAGAACAGGGTCTCAAATTTAGAAAACCAACTTATGCTTGCTTAAGGGTAAAGGTGAGTTGGGGTGCTGCATAAAACCAGAGATTGAAACGAGCACAGATAAAGTTCCTTAAGCCAAATATGGAATAGACAAGAGCTACTCCTTGCTCAACGAAAAGGACTCAACACCGCATATTAAACGCCTAAGAATGTACCTGACTAGTAAGTATCTTAAAACCTATGGATTGCTATGTCTCCGAAAGAGAATCAAGCATGTGTACAGGGGCATAAACACAGCAGTGATAGGATTGGAGAGGTTCGGTGAGCAAATGAAGACCCTTTGAAGTCATATTGCATGGTACCCATTCCACGGGTTTCAACTACCCAGGTTTAAGGTATTCTTCCTTCAGCTAAAACATGCATGTGGAACCTAGAGTATGATCAACCATGTGATCGGGAGACGTGTTCAAATATGTCTCAGTTTTCGTACCCTGGTACTCGGGTGCAACATTCCAGACGCTTTACTAACACTCTCCTGACTTGGAGAGTCCGTACCTTTAATCTCCTGTTTGGCCCAGATTGCAATTTCTGCGGAAGATGAACAGGAATAGGGAACACCAATGAGAGACTAGCTGGAGGTGTCTGGACGGGCAAATTTAACTCTCATTTCCCACCAGGAAGAGGAATTAACCAAAGGCTCAGCGTGCCGTGCCGGAACCAGATTAGGGCCTGAAGCCATCCTGCGGTGTTGCGGCCAGGTCACAAGAAAGCGAGTTGAAGAAAGGAGCTCAGGGGCACTGTAATTCACAAAGCTGCAGAGTTATAAATGACAGCTATCGTCCAAAAATATACTGAAGTAAGGCTGCCAAGAGGACTCGAAAGCGGGGCAGAATTGCAGGAAACCGATTTCAGGAGGTAGACTGGAATTGCTTTGAAAGCATAGGAAAAGAGGCAGAACGTCCACAATGATGCACTTGGCCAAAAAGGGCGTATGCGTTTTTTCCTGAATATATTCAGGAAAAAACGCATACGCCCTTTTTGGCCAACCAAGCAAGCTTGCAAAGGAAATCTGCACTACAATGAAGTCTCACTTCCCCCCGGTCAAAAGGGCCATCTGAAAAAAGTGTAAAATCCAGAAAGGCAGGACAGGCCATGGAGAACTGGGAGCCTTGTTATGCTGATGGGCGGGATGTAAATTGCCAACAGACACTCGGGAGAAGTGTATGGTGTTTCCTGAAACATCTAAAAAACAAAGCAACAGAGCCTAGGGCACTTCCACTTATGGTCCTATAGCTTAGGGAAATTAAAATCAAAAAGACACAGCCACCCCAAAGTTTGGGACGCCTCTGTTTACAAGAACCTCGTTTACAGTACAAGTTCAACATCGCAGAAAGTGAAAAATGGATAAAGAACATGTGGTATTTACTTACAAAGCAATATCACTCAGCAATGAAATCTATGTCATCAGGCCCTTAGCAGCACAATGAGTGGATTCAGGTATGATGATTCTAACTGAAATAAGTCACACAGAAAAAGAAACATCATAAGATATCAGTAATACACGGAATGTAAACTTGGCTACACAGGAACTGAATTACAGAACAGAACAGGGTCTCAAATTTAGAAAACCAACTTATGCTTGCTTAAGGGGAAAGGTGAGTTGGGGTGCTGCATAAAACCAGAGATTGAAACGAGCACAGATAAAGTTCCTTAAGCCAAATATGGAATAGACAAGAGCTACTCCTTGCTCAACAAAATGGACTCAACACCGCATATTAAACGCCTAAGAATGTACCTGACTAGTAAGTATCTTAAAACCTATGGATTGCTATGTCTCCGAAAGAGAATCAAGCATGTGTACAGGGGCATAAACGCAGCAGTGATAGGATTGGAGAGGTTCGGTGAGCAAATGAAGACCCTTTGAAGTCATATTGCATGGTACCCATTCCACGGGTTTCAACTACCCAGGTTTAAGGTATTCTTCCTTCAGCTAAAACATGCATGTGGAACCTAGAGTATGATCAACCATGTGATCGGGAGACGTGTTCAAATATGTCTCAGTTTTCGTACCCTGGTACTCGGGTGCAACATTCCAGACGCTTTACTAACACTCTCCCGACTTGGAGAGTCCGTCCCTTTAATCTCCTGTTTGGCCCATTTTGCAATTTCTGCGGAAGATGAACAGGAATAGCGAGAACCAATGAGAGACTAGCTGGAGGTGTCTGGACGGGCAAATTTAACTCTCATTTCCCACCAGGAAGAGGAATTAACCAAAGGCTCAGCGTGCCGTGCCGGAACCAGATTAGGGCCTGAAGCCATCCTGCGGTGTTGCGGCCAGGTCACAAGAAAGCGAGTTGAACAAAGGAGCTCAGGGGCACTGTAATTCACAAACCTGCAGAGTTATAAATGACAGCTATCGTCCAAAAATATACTGAAGTAAGGCTGCCAAGAGGACTCGAAAGCGGGGCAGAATTGCAGGAAACCGATTTCAGGAGGTAGACTGGAATTGCATTGAAAGCATAGGAAAAGAGGCAGAACGTCCACAATGATGCACTTGGCCAAAAAGGGCGTATGCGTTTTTTCCTGAATATATTCAGGAAAAAACGCATACGCCCTTTTTGGCCAACCAAGCAAGCTTGCAAAGGAAATCTGCACTACAATGAAGTCTCACTTCCCCCCGGTCAAAAGGGCCATCTGAAAAAAGTGTAAAATCCAGAAAGGCAGGACAGGCCATGGAGAACTGGGAGCCTTGTTATGCTGATGGGCAGGATGTAAATTGCCAACAGACACTCGGGAGAAGTGTATGGTGTTTCCTGAAACATCTAAACAACAAAGCAACAGAGCCTAGGGCACTTCCACTTATGGTCCTATAGCTTAGGGAAATTAAAATCAAAAAGACACAGCCACCCCAAAGTTTGGGACGCCTCTGTTTACAAGAACCTCGTTTACAGTACAAGTTCAACATCGCAGAAAGTGAAAAATGGATAAAGAACATGTGGTATTTACTTACAAAGCAATATCACTCAGCAATGAAATCTATGTCATCAGGCCCTTAGCAGCACAGTGAGTGGATTCAGGTATGATGATTCTAACTGAAATAAGTCACACAGAAAAAGAAACATCATAAGATATCATTAATACACGGAATGTAAACTTGGCTACACAGGAACTGAATTACAGAACAGAACAGGGTCTCAAATTTAGAAAACCAACTTATGCTTGCTTAAGGGGAAAGGTGAGATGGGGTGCTGCATAAAACCAGAGATTGAAACGAGCACAGATAAAGTTCCTTAAGCCAAATATGGAATAGACAAGAGCTACTCCTTGCTCAACGAAATGGACTCAACACCGCATATTAAACGCCTAAGAATGTACCTGACTAGTAAGTATCTTAAAACCTATGGATTGCTATGTCTCCGAAAGAGAATCAAGCATGTGTACAGGGGCATAAACGCAGCAGTGATAGGATTGGAGAGGTTCGGTGAGCAAATGAAGACCCTTTGAAGTCATATTGCATGGTACCCATTCCACGGGTTTCAACTACCCAGGTTTAAGGTATTCTTCCTTCAGCTAAAACATGCATGTGGAACCTAGAGTATGATCAACCATGTGATCGGGAGACGTGTTCAAATATGTCTCAGTTTTCGTACCCTGGTACTCGGGTGCAACATTCCAGACGCTTTACTAACACTCTCCTGACTTGGAGAGTCAGTCCCTTTAATCTCCTGTTTGGCCCAGTTTGCAATTTCTGCGGAAGATGAACAGGAATAGTGAGAACCAATGAGAGACTAGCTGGAGGTGTCTGGACGGGCAAATTTAACTCTCATTTCCCACCAGGAAGAGGAATTAACCAAAGGCTCAGCGTGCCGTGCCGGAACCAGATTAGGGCCTGAAGCCATCCTGCGGTGTTGCGGCCAGGTCACAAGAAAGCGAGTTGAAGAAAGGAGCTCAGGGGCACTGTAATTCACAAAGCTGCAGAGTTATAAATGACAGCTATCGTCCAAAAATATACTGAAGTAAGGCTGCCAAGAGGACTCGAAAGCGGGGCAGAATTGCAGGAAACCGATTTCAGGAGGTAGACTGGAATTGCATTGAAAGCATAGGAAAAGAGGCAGAACGTCCACAATGATGCACTTGGCCAAAAAGGGCGTATGCGTTTTTTCCTGAATATATTCAGGAAAAAACGCATACGCCCTTTTTGGCCAACCAAGCAAGCTTGCAAAGGAAATCTGCACTACAATGAAGTCTCACTTCCCCCCGGTCAAAAGGGCCATCTGAAAAAAGTGTAAAATCCAGAAAGGCAGGACAGGCCATGGAGAACTGGGAGCCTTGTTATGCTGATGGGCGGGATGTAAATTGCCAACAGACACTCGGGAGAAGTGTATGGTGTTTCCTGAAACATCTAAAAAACAAAGCAACAGAGCCTAGGGCACTTCCACTTATGGTCCTATAGCTTAGGGAAATTAAAATCAAAAAGACACAGCCACCCCAAAGTTTGGGACGCCTCTGTTTACAAGAACCTCGTTTACAGTACAAGTTCAACATCGCAGAAAGTGAAAAATGGATAAAGAACATGTGGTATTTACTTACAAAGCAATATCACTCAGCAATGAAATCTATGTCATCAGGCCCTTAGCAGCACAATGAGTGGATTCAGGTATGATGATTCTAACTGAAATAAGTCACACAGAAAAAGAAACATCATAAGATATCAGTAATACACGGAATGTAAACTTGGCTACACAGGAACTGAATTACAGAACAGAACAGGGTCTCAAATTTAGAAAACCAACTTATGCTTGCTTAAGGGGAAAGGTGAGTTGGGGTGCTGCATAAAACCAGAGATTGAAACGAGCACAGATAAAGTTCCTTAAGCCAAATATGGAATAGACAAGAGCTACTCCTTGCTCAACAAAATGGACTCAACACCGCATATTAAACGCCTAAGAATGTACCTGACTAGTAAGTATCTTAAAACCTATGGATTGCTATGTCTCCGAAAGAGAATCAAGCATGTGTACAGGGGCATAAACGCAGCAGTGATAGGATTGGAGAGGTTCGGTGAGCAAATGAAGACCCTTTGAAGTCATATTGCATGGTACCCATTCCACGGGTTTCAACTACCCAGGTTTAAGGTATTCTTCCTTCAGCTAAAACATGCATGTGGAACCTAGAGTATGATCAACCATGTGATCGGGAGACGTGTTCAAATATGTCTCAGTTTTCGTACCCTGGTACTCGGGTGCAACATTCCAGACGCTTTACTAACACTCTCCTGACTTGGAGAGTCAGTCCCTTTAATCTCCTGTTTGGCCCAGTTTGCAATTTCTGCGGAAGATGAACAGGAATAGTGAGAACCAATGAGAGACTAGCTGGAGGTGTCTGGACGGGCAAATTTAACTCTCATTTCCCACCAGGAAGAGGAATTAACCAAAGGCTCAGCGTGCCGTGCCGGAACCAGATTAGGGCCTGAAGCCATCCTGCGGTGTTGCGGCCAGGTCACAAGAAAGCGAGTTGAAGAAAGGAGCTCAGGGGCACTGTAATTCACAAAGCTGCAGAGTTATAAATGACAGCTATCGTCCAAAAATATACTGAAGTAAGGCTGCCAAGAGGACTCGAAAGCGGGGCAGAATTGCAGGAAACCGATTTCAGGAGGTAGACTGGAATTGCATTGAAAGCATAGGAAAAGAGGCAGAACGTCCACAATGATGCACTTGGCCAAAAAGGGCGTATGCGTTTTTTCCTGAATATATTCAGGAAAAAACGCATACGCCCTTTTTGGCCAACCAAGCAAGCTTGCAAAGGAAATCTGCACTACAATGAAGTCTCACTTCCCCCCGGTCAAAAGGGCCATCTGAAAAAAGTGTAAAATCCAGAAAGGCAGGACAGGCCATGGAGAACTGGGAGCCTTGTTATGCTGATGGGCGGGATGTAAATTGCCAACAGACACTCGGGAGAAGTGTATGGTGTTTCCTGAAACATCTAAAAAACAAAGCAACAGAGCCTAGGGCACTTCCACTTATGGTCCTATAGCTTAGGGAAATTAAAATCAAAAAGACACAGCCACCCCAAAGTTTGGGACGCCTCTGTTTACAAGAACCTCGTTTACAGTACAAGTTCAACATCGCAGAAAGTGAAAAATGGATAAAGAACATGTGGTATTTACTTACAAAGCAATATCACTCAGCAATGAAATCTATGTCATCAGGCCCTTAGCAGCACAATGAGTGGATTCAGGTATGATGATTCTAACTGAAATAAGTCACACAGAAAAAGAAACATCATAAGATATCAGTAATACACGGAATGTAAACTTGGCTACACAGGAACTGAATTACAGAACAGAACAGGGTCTCAAATTTAGAAAACCAACTTATGCTTGCTTAAGGGGAAAGGTGAGTTGGGGTGCTGCATAAAACCAGAGATTGAAACGAGCACAGATAAAGTTCCTTAAGCCAAATATGGAATAGACAAGAGCTACTCCTTGCTCAACAAAATGGACTCAACACCGCATATTAAACGCCTAAGAATGTACCTGACTAGTAAGTATCTTAAAACCTATGGATTGCTATGTCTCCGAAAGAGAATCAAGCATGTGTACAGGGGCATAAACGCAGCAGTGATAGGATTGGAGAGGTTCGGTGAGCAAATGAAGACCCTTTGAAGTCATATTGCATGGTACCCATTCCACGGGTTTCAACTACCCAGGTTTAAGGTATTCTTCCTTCAGCTAAAACATGCATGTGGAACCTAGAGTATGATCAACCATGTGATCGGGAGACGTGTTCAAATATGTCTCAGTTTTCGTACCCTGGTACTCGGGTGCAACATTCCAGACGCTTTACTAACACTCTCCCGACTTGGAGAGTCCGTCCCTTTAATCTCCTGTTTGGCCCATTTTGCAATTTCTGCGGAAGATGAACAGGAATAGCGAGAACCAATGAGAGACTAGCTGGAGGTGTCTGGACGGGCAAATTTAACTCTCATTTCCCACCAGGAAGAGGAATTAACCAAAGGCTCAGCGTGCCGTGCCGGAACCAGATTAGGGCCTGAAGCCATCCTGCGGTGTTGCGGCCAGGTCACAAGAAAGCGAGTTGAACAAAGGAGCTCAGGGGCACTGTAATTCACAAACCTGCAGAGTTATAAATGACAGCTATCGTCCAAAAATATACTGAAGTAAGGCTGCCAAGAGGACTCGAAAGCGGGGCAGAATTGCAGGAAACCGATTTCAGGAGGTAGACTGGAATTGCATTGAAAGCATAGGAAAAGAGGCAGAACGTCCACAATGATGCACTTGGCCAAAAAGGGCGTATGCGTTTTTTCCTGAATATATTCAGGAAAAAACGCATACGCCCTTTTTGGCCAACCAAGCAAGCTTGCAAAGGAAATCTGCACTACAATGAAGTCTCACTTCCCCCCGGTCAAAAGGGCCATCTGAAAAAAGTGTAAAATCCAGAAAGGCAGGACAGGCCATGGAGAACTGGGAGCCTTGTTATGCTGATGGGCAGGATGTAAATTGCCAACAGACACTCGGGAGAAGTGTATGGTGTTTCCTGAAACATCTAAACAACAAAGCAACAGAGCCTAGGGCACTTCCACTTATGGTCCTATAGCTTAGGGAAATTAAAATCAAAAAGACACAGCCACCCCAAAGTTTGGGACGCCTCTGTTTACAAGAACCTCGTTTACAGTACAAGTTCAACATCGCAGAAAGTGAAAAATGGATAAAGAACATGTGGTATTTACTTACAAAGCAATATCACTCAGCAATGAAATCTATGTCATCAGGCCCTTAGCAGCACAGTGAGTGGATTCAGGTATGATGATTCTAACTGAAATAAGTCACACAGAAAAAGAAACATCATAAGATATCATTAATACACGGAATGTAAACTTGGCTACACAGGAACTGAATTACAGAACAGAACAGGGTCTCAAATTTAGAAAACCAACTTATGCTTGCTTAAGGGGAAAGGTGAGATGGGGTGCTGCATAAAACCAGAGATTGAAACGAGCACAGATAAAGTTCCTTAAGCCAAATATGGAATAGACAAGAGCTACTCCTTGCTCAACGAAATGGACTCAACACCGCATATTAAACGCCTAAGAATGTACCTGACTAGTAAGTATCTTAAAACCTATGGATTGCTATGTCTCCGAAAGAGAATCAAGCATGTGTACAGGGGCATAAACGCAGCAGTGATAGGATTGGAGAGGTTCGGTGAGCAAATGAAGACCCTTTGAAGTCATATTGCATGGTACCCATTCCACGGGTTTCAACTACCCAGGTTTAAGGTATTCTTCCTTCAGCTAAAACATGCATGTGGAACCTAGAGTATGATCAACCATGTGATCGGGAGACGTGTTCAAATATGTCTCAGTTTTCGTACCCTGGTACTCGGGTGCAACATTCCAGACGCTTTACTAACACTCTCCTGACTTGGAGAGTCAGTCCCTTTAATCTCCTGTTTGGCCCAGTTTGCAATTTCTGCGGAAGATGAACAGGAATAGTGAGAACCAATGAGAGACTAGCTGGAGGTGTCTGGACGGGCAAATTTAACTCTCATTTCCCACCAGGAAGAGGAATTAACCAAAGGCTCAGCGTGCCGTGCCGGAACCAGATTAGGGCCTGAAGCCATCCTGCGGTGTTGCGGCCAGGTCACAAGAAAGCGAGTTGAAGAAAGGAGCTCAGGGGCACTGTAATTCACAAAGCTGCAGAGTTATAAATGACAGCTATCGTCCAAAAATATACTGAAGTAAGGCTGCCAAGAGGACTCGAAAGCGGGGCAGAATTGCAGGAAACCGATTTCAGGAGGTAGACTGGAATTGCATTGAAAGCATAGGAAAAGAGGCAGAACGTCCACAATGATGCACTTGGCCAAAAAGGGCGTATGCGTTTTTTCCTGAATATATTCAGGAAAAAACGCATACGCCCTTTTTGGCCAACCAAGCAAGCTTGCAAAGGAAATCTGCACTACAATGAAGTCTCACTTCCCCCCGGTCAAAAGGGCCATCTGAAAAAAGTGTAAAATCCAGAAAGGCAGGACAGGCCATGGAGAACTGGGAGCCTTGTTATGCTGATGGGCGGGATGTAAATTGCCAACAGACACTCGGGAGAAGTGTATGGTGTTTCCTGAAACATCTAAAAAACAAAGCAACAGAGCCTAGGGCACTTCCACTTATGGTCCTATAGCTTAGGGAAATTAAAATCAAAAAGACACAGCCACCCCAAAGTTTGGGACGCCTCTGTTTACAAGAACCTCGTTTACAGTACAAGTTCAACATCGCAGAAAGTGAAAAATGGATAAAGAACATGTGGTATTTACTTACAAAGCAATATCACTCAGCAATGAAATCTATGTCATCAGGCCCTTAGCAGCACAATGAGTGGATTCAGGTATGATGATTCTAACTGAAATAAGTCACACAGAAAAAGAAACATCATAAGATATCAGTAATACACGGAATGTAAACTTGGCTACACAGGAACTGAATTACAGAACAGAACAGGGTCTCAAATTTAGAAAACCAACTTATGCTTGCTTAAGGGGAAAGGTGAGTTGGGGTGCTGCATAAAACCAGAGATTGAAACGAGCACAGATAAAGTTCCTTAAGCCAAATATGGAATAGACAAGAGCTACTCCTTGCTCAACAAAATGGACTCAACACCGCATATTAAACGCCTAAGAATGTACCTGACTAGTAAGTATCTTAAAACCTATGGATTGCTATGTCTCCGAAAGAGAATCAAGCATGTGTACAGGGGCATAAACGCAGCAGTGATAGGATTGGAGAGGTTCGGTGAGCAAATGAAGACCCTTTGAAGTCATATTGCATGGTACCCATTCCACGGGTTTCAACTACCCAGGTTTAAGGTATTCTTCCTTCAGCTAAAACATGCATGTGGAACCTAGAGTATGATCAACCATGTGATCGGGAGACGTGTTCAAATATGTCTCAGTTTTCGTACCCTGGTACTCGGGTGCAACATTCCAGACGCTTTACTAACACTCTCCTGACTTGGAGAGTCAGTCCCTTTAATCTCCTGTTTGGCCCAGTTTGCAATTTCTGCGGAAGATGAACAGGAATAGTGAGAACCAATGAGAGACTAGCTGGAGGTGTCTGGACGGGCAAATTTAACTCTCATTTCCCACCAGGAAGAGGAATTAACCAAAGGCTCAGCGTGCCGTGCCGGAACCAGATTAGGGCCTGAAGCCATCCTGCGGTGTTGCGGCCAGGTCACAAGAAAGCGAGTTGAAGAAAGGAGCTCAGGGGCACTGTAATTCACAAAGCTGCAGAGTTATAAATGACAGCTATCGTCCAAAAATATACTGAAGTAAGGCTGCCAAGAGGACTCGAAAGCGGGGCAGAATTGCAGGAAACCGATTTCAGGAGGTAGACTGGAATTGCATTGAAAGCATAGGAAAAGAGGCAGAACGTCCACAATGATGCACTTGGCCAAAAAGGGCGTATGCGTTTTTTCCTGAATATATTCAGGAAAAAACGCATACGCCCTTTTTGGCCAACCAAGCAAGCTTGCAAAGGAAATCTGCACTACAATGAAGTCTCACTTCCCCCCGGTCAAAAGGGCCATCTGAAAAAAGTGTAAAATCCAGAAAGGCAGGACAGGCCATGGAGAACTGGGAGCCTTGTTATGCTGATGGGCGGGATGTAAATTGCCAACAGACACTCGGGAGAAGTGTATGGTGTTTCCTGAAACATCTAAAAAACAAAGCAACAGAGCCTAGGGCACTTCCACTTATGGTCCTATAGCTTAGGGAAATTAAAATCAAAAAGACACAGCCACCCCAAAGTTTGGGACGCCTCTGTTTACAAGAACCTCGTTTACAGTACAAGTTCAACATCGCAGAAAGTGAAAAATGGATAAAGAACATGTGGTATTTACTTACAAAGCAATATCACTCAGCAATGAAATCTATGTCATCAGGCCCTTAGCAGCACAATGAGTGGATTCAGGTATGATGATTCTAACTGAAATAAGTCACACAGAAAAAGAAACATCATAAGATATCAGTAATACACGGAATGTAAACTTGGCTACACAGGAACTGAATTACAGAACAGAACAGGGTCTCAAATTTAGAAAACCAACTTATGCTTGCTTAAGGGGAAAGGTGAGTTGGGGTGCTGCATAAAACCAGAGATTGAAACGAGCACAGATAAAGTTCCTTAAGCCAAATATGGAATAGACAAGAGCTACTCCTTGCTCAACAAAATGGACTCAACACCGCATATTAAACGCCTAAGAATGTACCTGACTAGTAAGTATCTTAAAACCTATGGATTGCTATGTCTCCGAAAGAGAATCAAGCATGTGTACAGGGGCATAAACGCAGCAGTGATAGGATTGGAGAGGTTCGGTGAGCAAATGAAGACCCTTTGAAGTCATATTGCATGGTACCCATTCCACGGGTTTCAACTACCCAGGTTTAAGGTATTCTTCCTTCAGCTAAAACATGCATGTGGAACCTAGAGTATGATCAACCATGTGATCGGGAGACGTGTTCAAATATGTCTCAGTTTTCGTACCCTGGTACTCGGGTGCAACATTCCAGACGCTTTACTAACACTCTCCCGACTTGGAGAGTCCGTCCCTTTAATCTCCTGTTTGGCCCATTTTGCAATTTCTGCGGAAGATGAACAGGAATAGCGAGAACCAATGAGAGACTAGCTGGAGGTGTCTGGACGGGCAAATTTAACTCTCATTTCCCACCAGGAAGAGGAATTAACCAAAGGCTCAGCGTGCCGTGCCGGAACCAGATTAGGGCCTGAAGCCATCCTGCGGTGTTGCGGCCAGGTCACAAGAAAGCGAGTTGAAGAAAGGAGCTCAGGGGCACTGTAATTCACAAAGCTGCAGAGTTATAAATGACAGCTATCGTCCAAAAATATACTGAAGTAAGGCTGCCAAGAGGACTCGAAAGCGGGGCAGAATTGCAGGAAACCGATTTCAGGAGGTAGACTGGAATTGCATTGAAAGCATAGGAAAAGAGGCAGAACGTCCACAATGATGCACTTGGCCAAAAAGGGCGTATGCGTTTTTTCCTGAATATATTCAGGAAAAAACGCATACGCCCTTTTTGGCCAACCAAGCAAGCTTGCAAAGGAAATCTGCACTACAATGAAGTCTCACTTCCCCCCGGTCAAAAGGGCCATCTGAAAAAAGTGTAAAATCCAGAAAGGCAGGACAGGCCATGGAGAACTGGGAGCCTTGTTATGCTGATGGGCGGGATGTAAATTGCCAACAGACACTCGGGAGAAGTGTATGGTGTTTCCTGAAACATCTAAAAAACAAAGCAACAGAGCCTAGGGCACTTCCACTTATGGTCCTATAGCTTAGGGAAATTAAAATCAAAAAGACACAGCCACCCCAAAGTTTGGGACGCCTCTGTTTACAAGAACCTCGTTTACAGTACAAGTTCAACATCGCAGAAAGTGAAAAATGGATAAAGAACATGTGGTATTTACTTACAAAGCAATATCACTCAGCAATGAAATCTATGTCATCAGGCCCTTAGCAGCACAATGAGTGGATTCAGGTATGATGATTCTAACTGAAATAAGTCACACAGAAAAAGAAACATCATAAGATATCAGTAATACACGGAATGTAAACTTGGCTACACAGGAACTGAATTACAGAACAGAACAGGGTCTCAAATTTAGAAAACCAACTTATGCTTGCTTAAGGGGAAAGGTGAGTTGGGGTGCTGCATAAAACCAGAGATTGAAACGAGCACAGATAAAGTTCCTTAAGCCAAATATGGAATAGACAAGAGCTACTCCTTGCTCAACAAAATGGACTCAACACCGCATATTAAACGCCTAAGAATGTACCTGACTAGTAAGTATCTTAAAACCTATGGATTGCTATGTCTCCGAAAGAGAATCAAGCATGTGTACAGGGGCATAAACGCAGCAGTGATAGGATTGGAGAGGTTCGGTGAGCAAATGAAGACCCTTTGAAGTCATATTGCATGGTACCCATTCCACGGGTTTCAACTACCCAGGTTTAAGGTATTCTTCCTTCAGCTAAAACATGCATGTGGAACCTAGAGTATGATCAACCATGTGATCGGGAGACGTGTTCAAATATGTCTCAGTTTTCGTACCCTGGTACTCGGGTGCAACATTCCAGACGCTTTACTAACACTCTCCCGACTTGGAGAGTCCGTCCCTTTAATCTCCTGTTTGGCCCATTTTGCAATTTCTGCGGAAGATGAACAGGAATAGCGAGAACCAATGAGAGACTAGCTGGAGGTGTCTGGACGGGCAAATTTAACTCTCATTTCCCACCAGGAAGAGGAATTAACCAAAGGCTCAGCGTGCCGTGCCGGAACCAGATTAGGGCCTGAAGCCATCCTGCGGTGTTGCGGCCAGGTCACAAGAAAGCGAGTTGAAGAAAGGAGCTCAGGGGCACTGTAATTCACAAACCTGCAGAGTTATAAATGACAGCTATCGTCCAAAAATATACTGAAGTAAGGCTGCCAAGAGGACTCGAAAGCGGGGCAGAATTGCAGGAAACCGATTTCAGGAGGTAGACTGGAATTGCATTGAAAGCATAGGAAAAGAGGCAGAACGTCCACAATGATGCACTTGGCCAAAAAGGGCGTATGCGTTTTTTCCTGAATATATTCAGGAAAAAACGCATACGCCCTTTTTGGCCAACCAAGCAAGCTTGCAAAGGAAATCTGCACTACAATGAAGTCTCACTTCCCCCCGGTCAAAAGGGCCATCTGAAAAAAGTGTAAAATCCAGAAAGGCAGGACAGGCCATGGAGAACTGGGAGCCTTGTTATGCTGATGGGCAGGATGTAAATTGCCAACAGACACTCGGGAGAAGTGTATGGTGTTTCCTGAAACATCTAAACAACAAAGCAACAGAGCCTAGGGCACTTCCACTTATGGTCCTATAGCTTAGGGAAATTAAAATCAAAAAGACACAGCCACCCCAAAGTTTGGGACGCCTCTGTTTACAAGAACCTCGTTTACAGTACAAGTTCAACATCGCAGAAAGTGAAAAATGGATAAAGAACATGTGGTATTTACTTACAAAGCAATATCACTCAGCAATGAAATCTATGTCATCAGGCCCTTAGCAGCACAATGAGTGGATTCAGGTATGATGATTCTAACTGAAATAAGTCACACAGAAAAAGAAACATCATAAGATATCAGTAATACACGGAATGTAAACTTGGCTACACAGGAACTGAATTACAGAACAGAACAGGGTCTCAAATTTAGAAAACCAACTTATGCTTGCTTAAGGGTAAAGGTGAGTTGGGGTGCTGCATAAAACCAGAGATTGAAACGAGCACAGATAAAGTTCCTTAAGCCAAATATGGAATAGACAAGAGCTACTCCTTGCTCAACGAAATGGACTCAACACCGCATATTAAACGCCTAAGAATGTACCTGACTAGTAAGTATCTTAAAACCTATGGATTGCTATGTCTCCGAAAGAGAATCAAGCATGTGTACAGGGGCATAAACGCAGCAGTGATAGGATTGGAGAGGTTCGGTGAGCAAATGAAGACCCTTTGAAGTCATATTGCATGGTACCCATTCCACGGGTTTCAACTACCCAGGTTTAAGGTATTCTTCCTTCAGCTAAAACATGCATGTGGAACCTAGAGTATGATCAACCATGTGATCGGGAGACGTGTTCAAATATGTCTCAGTTTTCGTACCCTGGTACTCGGGTGCAACATTCCAGACGATTTACTAACACTCTCCTGACTTGCAGAGTCCGTCCCTTTAATCTCCTGTTTGGCCCAGTTTGCAATTTCTGCGGAAGATGAACAGGAATAGCGAGAACCAATGAGAGACTAGCTGGAGGTGTCTGGACGGGCAAATTTAACTCTCATTTCCCACCAGGAAGAGGAATTAACCAAAGGCTCAGCGTGCCGTGCCGGAACCAGATTAGGGCCTGAAGCCATCCTGCGGTGTTGCGGCCAGGTCACAAGAAAGCGAGTTGAACAAAGGAGCTCAGGGGCACTGTAATTCACAAAGCTGCAGAGTTATAAATGACAGCTATCGTCCAAAAATATACTGAAGTAAGGCTGCCAAGAGGACTCGAAAGCGGGGCAGAATTGCAGGAAACCGATTTCAGGAGGTAGACTGGAATTGCATTGAAAGCATAGGAAAAGAGGCAGAACGTCCACAATGATGCACTTGGCCAAAAAGGGCGTATGCGTTTTTTCCTGAATATATTCAGGAAAAAACGCATACGCCCTTTTTGGCCAACCAAGCAAGCTTGCAAAGGAAATCTGCACTACAATGAAGTCTCACTTCCCCCCGGTCAAAAGGGCCATCTGAAAAAAGTGTAAAATCCAGAAAGGCAGGACAGGCCATGGAGAACTGGGAGCCTTGTTATGCTGATGGGCGGGATGTAAATTGCCAACAGACACTCGGGAGAAGTGTATGGTGTTTCCTGAAACATCTAAAAAACAAAGCAACAGAGCCTAGGGCACTTCCACTTATGGTCCTACAGCTTAGGGAAATTAAAATCAAAAAGACACAGCCACCCCAAAGTTTGGGACGCCTCTGTTTACAAGAACCTCATTTACAGTACAAGTTCAACATCGCAGAAAGTGAAAAATGGATAAAGAACATGTGGTATTTACTTACAAAGCAATATCACTCAGCAATGAAATCTATGTCATCAGGCCCTTAGCAGCACAATGAGTGGATTCAGGTATGATGATTCTAACTGAAATAAGTCACACAGAAAAAGAAACATCATAAGATATCAGTAATACACGGAATGTAAACTTGGCTACACAGGAACTGAATTACAGAACAGAACAGGGTCTCAAATTTAGAAAACCAACTTATGCTTGCTTAAGGGGAAAGGTGAGTTGGGGTGCTGCATAAAACCAGAGATTGAAACGAGCACAGATAAAGTTCCTTAAGCCAAATATGGAATAGACAAGAGCTACTCCTTGCTCAACAAAATGGACTCAACACCGCATATTAAACGCCTAAGAATGTACCTGACTAGTAAGTATCTTAAAACCTATGGATTGCTATGTCTCCGAAAGAGAATCAAGCATGTGTACAGGGGCATAAACGCAGCAGTGATAGGATTGGAGAGGTTCGGTGAGCAAATGAAGACCCTTTGAAGTCATATTGCATGGTACCCATTCCACGGGTTTCAACTACCCAGGTTTAAGGTATTCTTCCTTCAGCTAAAACATGCATGTGGAACCTAGAGTATGATCAACCATGTGATCGGGAGACGTGTTCAAATATGTCTCAGTTTTCGTACCCTGGTACTCGGGTGCAACATTCCAGACGCTTTACTAACACTCTCCCGACTTGGAGAGTCCGTCCCTTTAATCTCCTGTTTGGCCCATTTTGCAATTTCTGCGGAAGATGAACAGGAATAGCGAGAACCAATGAGAGACTAGCTGGAGGTGTCTGGACGGGCAAATTTAACTCTCATTTCCCACCAGGAAGAGGAAATAACCAAAGGCTCAGCGTGCCGTGCCGGAACCAGATTAGGGCCTGAAGCCATCCTGCGGTGTTGCGGCCAGGTCACAAGAAAGCGAGTTGAAGAAAGGAGCTCAGGGGCACTGTAATTCACAAACCTGCAGAGTTATAAATGACAGCTATCGTCCAAAAATATACTGAAGTAAGGCTGCCAAGAGGACTCGAAAGCGGGGCAGAATTGCAGGAAACCGATTTCAGGAGGTAGACTGGAATTGCATTGAAAGCATAGGAAAAGAGGCAGAACGTCCACAATGATGCATTTGGCCAAAAAGTGCGTATGCGTTTTTTCCTGAATATATTCAGGAAAAAACGCATACGCCCTTTTTGGCCAACCAAGCAAGCTTGCAAAGGAAATCTGCACTACAATGAAGTCTCACTTCCCCCCGGTCAAAAGGGCCATCTGAAAAAAGTGTAAAATCCAGAAAGGCAGGACAGGCCAAGGAGAACTGGGAACCTTGTTATGCTGATGGGCGGGATGTAAATTGCCAACAGACACTCGGGAGAAGTGTATGGTGTTTCCTGAAACATCTAAAAAACAAAGCAACAGAGCCTAGGGCACTTCCACTTATGGTCCTATAGCTTAGGGAAATTAAAATCAAAAAGACACAGCCACCCCAAAGTTTGGGACGCCTCTGTTTACAAGAACCTCGTTTACAGTACAAGTTCAACATCGCAGAAAGTGAAAAATGGATAAAGAACGTGTGGTATTTACTTACAAAGCAATATCACTCAGCAATGAAATCTATGTCATCAGGCCCTTAGCAGCACAATGAGTGGATTCAGGTATGATGATTCTAACTGAAATAAGTCACACAGAAAAAGAAACATCATAAGATATCAGTAATACACGGAATGTAAACTTGGCTACACAGGAACTGAATTACAGAACAGAACAGGGTCTCAAATTTAGAAAACCAACTTATGCTTGCTTAAGGGTAAAGGTGAGTTGGGGTGCTGCATAAAACCAGAGATTGAAACGAGCACAGATAAAGTTCCTTAAGCCAAATATGGAATAGACAAGAGCTACTCCTTGCTCAACGAAATGGACTCAACACCGCATATTAAACGCCTAAGAATGTACCTGACTAGTAAGTATCTTAAAACCTATGGATTGCTATGTCTCCGAAAGAGAATCAAGCATGTGTACAGGGGCATAAACACAGCAGTGATAGGATTGGAGAGGTTCGGTGAGCAAATGAAGACCCTTTGAAGTCATATTGCATGGTACCCATTCCACGGGTTTCAACTACCCAGGTTTAAGGTATTCTTCCTTCAGCTAAAACATGCATGTGGAACCTAGAGTATGATCAACCATGTGATCGGGAGACGTGTTCAAATATGTCTCAGTTTTCGTACCCTGGTACTCGGGTGCAACATTCCAGACGCTTTACTAACACTCTCCCGACTTGGAGAGTCCGTCCCTTTAATCTCCTGTTTGGCCCATTTTGCAATTTCTGCGGAAGATGAACAGGAATAGCGAGAACCAATGAGAGACTAGCTGGAGGTGTCTGGACGGGCAAATTTAACTCTCATTTCCCACCAGGAAGAGGAATTAACCAAAGGCTCAGCGTGCCGTGCCGGAACCAGATTAGGGCCTGAAGCCATCCTGCGGTGTTGCGGCCAGGTCACAAGAAAGCGAGTTGAAGAAAGGAGCTCAGGGGCACTGTAATTCACAAACCTGCAGAGTTATAAATGACAACTATCGTCCAAAAATATACTGAAGTAAGGCTGCCAAGAGGACTCGAAAGCGGGGCAGAATTGCAGGAAACCGATTTCAGGAGGTAGACTGGAATTGCATTGAAAGCATAGGAAAAGAGGCAGAACGTCCACAATGATGCACTTGGCCAAAAAGGGCGTATGCGTTTTTTCCTGAATATATTCAGGAAAAAACGCATACGCCCTTTTTGGCCAACCAAGCAAGCTTGCAAAGGAAATCTGCACTACAATGAAGTCTCACTTCCCCCCGGTCAAAAGGGCCATCTGAAAAAAGTGTAAAATCCAGAAAGGCAGGACAGGCCATGGAGAACTGGGAGCCTTGTTATGCTGATGGGCAGGATGTAAATTGCCAACAGACACTCGGGAGAAGTGTATGGTGTTTCCTGAAACATCTAAACAACAAAGCAACAGAGCCTAGGGCACTTCCACTTATGGTCCTATAGCTTAGGGAAATTAAAATCAAAAAGACACAGCCACCCCAAAGTTTGGGACGCCTCTGTTTACAAGAACCTCGTTTACAGTACAAGTTCAACATCGCAGAAAGTGAAAAATGGATAAAGAACATGTGGTATTTACTTACAAAGCAATATCACTCAGCAATGAAATCTATGTCATCAGGCCCTTAGCAGCACAGTGAGTGGATTCAGGTATGATGATTCTAACTGAAATAAGTCACACAGAAAAAGAAACATCATAAGATATCATTAATACACGGAATGTAAACTTGGCTACACAGGAACTGAATTACAGAACAGAACAGGGTCTCAAATTTAGAAAACCAACTTATGCTTGCTTAAGGGGAAAGGTGAGATGGGGTGCTGCATAAAACCAGAGATTGAAACGAGCACAGATAAAGTTCCTTAAGCCAAATATGGAATAGACAAGAGCTACTCCTTGCTCAACGAAATGGACTCAACACCGCATATTAAACGCCTAAGAATGTACCTGACTAGTAAGTATCTTAAAACCTATGGATTGCTATGTCTCCGAAAGAGAATCAAGCATGTGTACAGGGGCATAAACGCAGCAGTGATAGGATTGGAAAGGTTCGGTGAGCAAATGAAGACCCTTTGAAGTCATATTGCATGGTACCCATTCCACGGGTTTCAACTACCCAGGTTTAAGGTATTCTTCCTTCAGCTAAAACATGCATGTGGAACCTAGAGTATGATCAACCATGTGATCGGGAGACGTGTTCAAATATGTCTCAGTTTTCGTACCCTGGTACTCGGGTGCAACATTCCAGACGCTTTACTAACACTCTCCTGACTTGGAGAGTCAGTCCCTTTAATCTCCTGTTTGGCCCAGTTTGCAATTTCTGCGGAAGATGAACAGGAATAGTGAGAACCAATGAGAGACTAGCTGGAGGTGTCTGGACGGGCAAATTTAACTCTCATTTCCCACCAGGAAGAGGAATTAACCAAAGGCTCAGCGTGCCGTGCCGGAACCAGATTAGGGCCTGAAGCCATCCTGCGGTGTTGCGGCCAGGTCACAAGAAAGCGAGTTGAAGAAAGGAGCTCAGGGGCACTGTAATTCACAAAGCTGCAGAGTTATAAATGACAGCTATCGTCCAAAAATATACTGAAGTAAGGCTGCCAAGAGGACTCGAAAGCGGGGCAGAATTGCAGGAAACCGATTTCAGGAGGTAGACTGGAATTGCATTGAAAGCATAGGAAAAGAGGCAGAACGTCCACAATGATGCACTTGGCCAAAAAGGGCGTATGCGTTTTTTCCTGAATATATTCAGGAAAAAACGCATACGCCCTTTTTGGCCAACCAAGCAAGCTTGCAAAGGAAATCTGCACTACAATGAAGTCTCACTTCCCCCCGGTCAAAAGGGCCATCTGAAAAAAGTGTAAAATCCAGAAAGGCAGGACAGGCCATGGAGAACTGGGAGCCTTGTTATGCTGATGGGCGGGATGTAAATTGCCAACAGACACTCGGGAGAAGTGTATGGTGTTTCCTGAAACATCTAAAAAACAAAGCAACAGAGCCTAGGGCACTTCCACTTATGGTCCTATAGCTTAGGGAAATTAAAATCAAAAAGACACAGCCACCCCAAAGTTTGGGACGCCTCTGTTTACAAGAACCTCGTTTACAGTACAAGTTCAACATCGCAGAAAGTGAAAAATGGATAAAGAAGGTGTGGTATTTACTTACAAAGCAATATCACTCAGCAATGAAATCTATGTCATCAGGCCCTTAGCAGCACAATGAGTGGATTCAGGTATGATGATTCTAACTGAAATAAGTCACACAGAAAAAGAAACATCATAAGATATCAGTAATACACGGAATGTAAACTTGGCTACACAGGAACTGAATTACAGAACAGAACAGGGTCTCAAATTTAGAAAACCAACTTATGCTTGCTTAAGGGGAAAGGTGAGTTGGGGTGCTGCATAAAACCAGAGATTGAAACGAGCACAGATAAAGTTCCTTAAGCCAAATATGGAATAGACAAGAGCTACTCCTTGCTCAACAAAATGGACTCAACACCGCATATTAAACGCCTAAGAATGTACCTGACTAGTAAGTATCTTAAAACCTATGGATTGCTATGTCTCCGAAAGAGAATCAAGCATGTGTACAGGGGCATAAACGCAGCAGTGATAGGATTGGAGAGGTTCGGTGAGCAAATGAAGACCCTTTGAAGTCATATTGCATGGTACCCATTCCACGGGTTTCAACTACCCAGGTTTAAGGTATTCTTCCTTCAGCTAAAACATGCATGTGGAACCTAGAGTATGATCAACCATGTGATCGGGAGACGTGTTCAAATATGTCTCAGTTTTCGTACCCTGGTACTCGGGTGCAACATTCCAGACGCTTTACTAACACTCTCCCGACTTGGAGAGTCCGTCCCTTTAATCTCCTGTTTGGCCCATTTTGCAATTTCTGCGGAAGATGAACAGGAATAGCGAGAACCAATGAGAGACTAGCTGGAGGTGTCTGGACGGGCAAATTTAACTCTCATTTCCCACCAGGAAGAGGAATTAACCAAAGGCTCAGCGTGCCGTGCCGGAACCAGATTAGGGCCTGAAGCCATCCTGCGGTGTTGCGGCCAGGTCACAAGAAAGCGAGTTGAAGAAAGGAGCTCAGGGGCACTGTAATTCACAAACCTGCAGAGTTATAAATGACAGCTATCGTCCAAAAATATACTGAAGTAAGGCTGCCAAGAGGACTCGAAAGCGGGGCAGAATTGCAGGAAACCGATTTCAGGAGGTAGACTGGAATTGCATTGAAAGCATAGGAAAAGAGGCAGAACGTCCACAATGATGCACTTGGCCAAAAAGGGCGTATGCGTTTTTTCCTGAATATATTCAGGAAAAAACGCATACGCCCTTTTTGGCCAACCAAGCAAGCTTGCAAAGGAAATCTGCACTACAATGAAGTCTCACTTCCCCCCGGTCAAAAGGGCCATCTGAAAAAAGTGTAAAATCCAGAAAGGCAGGACAGGCCATGGAGAACTGGGAGCCTTGTTATGCTGATGGGCAGGATGTAAATTGCCAACAGACACTCGGGAGAAGTGTATGGTGTTTCCTGAAACATCTATACAACAAAGCAACAGAGCCTAGGGCACTTCCACTTATGGTCCTATAGCTTAGGGAAATTAAAATCAAAAAGACACAGCCACCCCAAAGTTTGGGACGCCTCTGTTTACAAGAACCTCGTTTACAGTACAAGTTCAACATCGCAGAAAGTGAAAAATGGATAAAGAAGGTGTGGTATTTACTTACAAAGCAATATCACTCAGCAATGAAATCTATGTCATCAGGCCCTTAGCAGCACAATGAGTGGATTCAGGTATGATGATTCTAACTGAAATAAGTCACACAGAAAAAGAAACATCATAAGATATCAGTAATACACGGAATGTAAACTTGGCTACACAGGAACTGAATTACAGAACAGAACAGGGTCTCAAATTTAGAAAACCAACTTATGCTTGCTTAAGGGTAAAGGTGAGTTGGGGTGCTGCATAAAACCAGAGATTGAAACGAGCACAGATAAAGTTCCTTAAGCCAAATATGGAATAGACAAGAGCTACTCCTTGCTCAACGAAATGGACTCAACACCGCATATTAAACGCCTAAGAATGTACCTGACTAGTAAGTATCTTAAAACCTATGGATTGCTATGTCTCCGAAAGAGAATCAAGCATGTGTACAGGGGCATAAACGCAGCAGTGATAGGATTGGAGAGGTTCGGTGAGCAAATGAAGACCCTTTGAAGTCATATTGCATGGTACCCATTCCACGGGTTTCAACTACCCAGGTTTAAGGTATTCTTCCTTCAGCTAAAACATGCATGTGGAACCTAGAGTATGATCAACCATGTGATCGGGAGACGTGTTCAAATATGTCTCAGTTTTCGTACCCTGGTACTCGGGTGCAACATTCCAGACGATTTACTAACACTCTCCTGACTTGCAGAGTCCGTCCCTTTAATCTCCTGTTTGGCCCAGTTTGCAATTTCTGCGGAAGATGAACAGGAATAGCGAGAACCAATGAGAGACTAGCTGGAGGTGTCTGGACGGGCAAATTTAACTCTCATTTCCCACCAGGAAGAGGAAATAACCAAAGGCTCAGCGTGCCGTGCCGGAACCAGATTAGGGCCTGAAGCCATCCTGCGGTGTTGCGGCCAGGTCACAAGAAAGCGAGTTGAAGAAAGGAGCTCAGGGGCACTGTAATTCACAAACCTGCAGAGTTATAAATGACAGCTATCGTCCAAAAATATACTGAAGTAAGGCTGCCAAGAGGACTTGAAAGCGGGGCAGAATTGCAGGAAACCGATTTCAGGAGGTAGACTGGAATTGCATTGAAAACATAGGAAAAGAGGCAGAACGTCCACAATGATGCACTTGGCCAAAAAGGGCGTATGCGTTTTTTCCTGAATATATTCAGGAAAAAACGCATACGCCCTTTTTGGCCAACCAAGCAAGCTTGCAAAGGAAATCTGCACTACAATGAAGTCTCACTTCCCCCCGGTCAAAAGGGCCATCTGAAAAAAGTGTAAAATCCAGAAAGGCAGGACAGGCCATGGAGAACTGGGAGCCTTGTTATGCTGATGGGCGGGATGTAAATTGCCAACAGACACTCGGGAGAAGTGTATGGTGTTTCCTGAAACATCTAAACAACAAAGCAACAGAGCCTAGGGCACTTCCACTTATGGTCCTATAGCTTAGGGAAATTAAAATCAAAAAGACACAGCCACCCCAAAGTTTGGGACGCCTCTGTTTACAAGAACCTCGTTTACCGTACAAGTTCAATATCACAGAAAGTGAAAAATGGATAAAGAACTTGTGGTACTTACGTACAATGCAGTATCACTCAGCAATGAAATCTATGTCATCAGGTCCGTAGCAGCATAATGAGTGGATTCAGGTACGATGATTCTCACTGAAATAAGTCACACAGAAAAAGAAACATCATAAGATATCAGTAATACACGGAATGTAAACTTGGCTACACAGGAACTGAATTACAGAACAGAACAGGGTCTCAAATTTAGAAAACCAACTTATGCTTGCTTAAGGGGAAAGGTGAGTTGGGGTGCTGCATAAAACCAGAGATTGAAACGAGCACAGATAAAGTTCCTTAAGCCAAATATGGAATAGACAAGAGCTACTCCTTGCTCAACGAAATGGACTCAACACCGCATATTAAACGCCTAAGAATGTACCTGACTAGTAAGTATCTTAAAACCTATGGATTGCTATGTCTCCGAAAGAGAATCAAGCATGTGTACAGGGGCATAAACGCAGCAGTGATAGGATTGGAGAGGTTCGGTGAGCAAATGAAGACCCTTTGAAGTCATATTGCATGGTACCCATTCCACGGGTTTCAACTACCCAGGTTTAAGGTATTCTTCCTTCAGCTAAAACATGCATGTGGAACCTAGAGTATGATCAACCATGTGATCGGGAGACGTGTTCAAATATGTCTCAGTTTTCGTACCCTGGTACTCGGGTGCAACATTCCAGACGATTTACTAACACTCTCCTGACTTGCAGAGTCCGTCCCTTTAATCTCCTGTTTGGCCCAGTTTGCAATTTCTGCGGAAGATGAACAGGAATAGCGAGAACCAATGAGAGACTAGCTGGAGGTGTCTGGACGGGCAAATTTAACTCTCATTTCCCACCAGGAAGAGGAAATAACCAAAGGCTCAGCGTGCCGTGCCGGAACCAGATTAGGGCCTGAAGCCATCCTGCGGTGTTGCGGCCAGGTCACAAGAAAGCGAGTTGAAGAAAGGAGCTCAGGGGCACTGTAATTCACAAACCTGCAGAGTTATAAATGACAGCTATCGTCCAAAAATATACTGAAGTAAGGCTGCCAAGAGGACTTGAAAGCGGGGCAGAATTGCAGGAAACCGATTTCAGGAGGTAGACTGGAATTGCATTGAAAACATAGGAAAAGAGGCAGAACGTCCACAATGATGCACTTGGCCAAAAAGGGCGTATGCGTTTTTTCCTGAATATATTCAGGAAAAAACGCATACGCCCTTTTTGGCCAACCAAGCAAGCTTGCAAAGGAAATCTGCACTACAATGAAGTCTCACTTCCCCCCGGTCAAAAGGGCCATCTGAAAAAAGTGTAAAATCCAGAAAGGCAGGACAGGCCATGGAGAACTGGGAGCCTTGTTATGCTGATGGGCGGGATGTAAATTGCCAACAGACACTCGGGAGAAGTGTATGGTGTTTCCTGAAACATCTAAACAACAAAGCAACAGAGCCTAGGGCACTTCCACTTATGGTCCTATAGCTTAGGGAAATTAAAATCAAAAAGACACAGCCACCCCAAAGTTTGGGACGCCTCTGTTTACAAGAACCTCGTTTACCGTACAAGTTCAATATCACAGAAAGTGAAAAATGGATAAAGAACTTGTGGTACTTACGTACAATGCAGTATCACTCAGCAATGAAATCTATGTCATCAGGTCCGTAGCAGCATAATGAGTGGATTCAGGTACGATGATTCTCACTGAAATAAGTCACACAGAAAAAGAAACATCATAAGATATCAGTAATACACGGAATGTAAACTTGGCTACACAGGAACTGAATTACAGAACAGAACAGGGTCTCAAATTTAGAAAACCAACTTATGCTTGCTTAAGGGGAAAGGTGAGTTGGGGTGCTGCATAAAACCAGAGATTGAAACGAGCACAGATAAAGTTCCTTAAGCCAAATATGGAATAGACAAGAGCTACTCCTTGCTCAACGAAATGGACTCAACACCGCATATTAAACGCCTAAGAATGTACCTGACTAGTAAGTATCTTAAAACCTATGGATTGCTATGTCTCCGAAAGAGAATCAAGCATGTGTACAGGGGCATAAACGCAGCAGTGATAGGATTGGAGAGGTTCGGTGAGCAAATGAAGACCCTTTGAAGTCATATTGCATGGTACCCATTCCACGGGTTTCAACTACCCAGGTTTAAGGTATTCTTCCTTCAGCTAAAACATGCATGTGGAACCTAGAGTATGATCAACCATGTGATCGGGAGACGTGTTCAAATATGTCTCAGTTTTCGTACCCTGGTACTCGGGTGCAACATTCCAGACGATTTACTAACACTCTCCTGACTTGCAGAGTCCGTCCCTTTAATCTCCTGTTTGGCCCAGTTTGCAATTTCTGCGGAAGATGAACAGGAATAGCGAGAACCAATGAGAGACTAGCTGGAGGTGTCTGGACGGGCAAATTTAACTCTCATTTCCCACCAGGAAGAGGAAATAACCAAAGGCTCAGCGTGCCGTGCCGGAACCAGATTAGGGCCTGAAGCCATCCTGCGGTGTTGCGGCCAGGTCACAAGAAAGCGAGTTGAAGAAAGGAGCTCAGGGGCACTGTAATTCACAAACCTGCAGAGTTATAAATGACAGCTATCGTCCAAAAATATACTGAAGTAAGGCTGCCAAGAGGACTTGAAAGCGGGGCAGAATTGCAGGAAACCGATTTCAGGAGGTAGACTGGAATTGCATTGAAAACATAGGAAAAGAGGCAGAACGTCCACAATGATGCACTTGGCCAAAAAGGGCGTATGCGTTTTTTCCTGAATATATTCAGGAAAAAACGCATACGCCCTTTTTGGCCAACCAAGCAAGCTTGCAAAGGAAATCTGCACTACAATGAAGTCTCACTTCCCCCCGGTCAAAAGGGCCATCTGAAAAAAGTGTAAAATCCAGAAAGGCAGGACAGGCCATGGAGAACTGGGAGCCTTGTTATGCTGATGGGCGGGATGTAAATTGCCAACAGACACTCGGGAGAAGTGTATGGTGTTTCCTGAAACATCTAAAAAACAAAGCAACAGAGCCTAGGGCACTTCCACTTATGGTCCTATAGCTTAGGGAAATTAAAATCAAAAAGACACAGCCACCCCAAAGTTTGGGACGCCTCTGTTTACAAGAACCTCGTTTACCGTACAAGTTCAATATCACAGAAAGTGAAAAATGGATAAAGAACTTGTGGTACTTACGTACAATGCAGTATCACTCAGCAATGAAATCTATGTCATCAGGTCCGTAGCAGCATAATGAGTGGATTCAGGTACGATGATTCTCACTGAAATAAGTCACACAGAAAAAGAAACATCATAAGATATCAGTAATACACGGAATGTAAACTTGGCTACACAGGAACTGAATTACAGAACAGAACAGGGTCTCAAATTTAGAAAACCAACTTATGCTTGCTTAAGGGGAAAGGTGAGTTGGGGTGCTGCATAAAACCAGAGATTGAAACGAGCACAGATAAAGTTCCTTAAGCCAAATATGGAATAGACAAGAGCTACTCCTTGCTCAACAAAATGGACTCAACACCGCATATTAAACGCCTAAGAATGTACCTGACTAGTAAGTATCTTAAAACCTATGGATTGCTATGTCTCCGAAAGAGAATCAAGCATGTGTACAGGGGCATAAACGCAGCAGTGATAGGATTGGAGAGGTTCGGTGAGCAAATGAAGACCCTTTGAAGTCATATTGCATGGTACCCATTCCACGGGTTTCAACTACCCAGGTTTAAGGTATTCTTCCTTCAGCTAAAACATGCATGTGGAACCTAGAGTATGATCAACCATGTGATCGGGAGACGTGTTCAAATATGTCTCAGTTTTCGTACCCTGGTACTCGGGTGCAACATTCCAGACGCTTTACTAACACTCTCCCGACTTGGAGAGTCCGTCCCTTTAATCTCCTGTTTGGCCCATTTTGCAATTTCTGCGGAAGATGAACAGGAATAGCGAGAACCAATGAGAGACTAGCTGGAGGTGTCTGGACGGGCAAATTTAACTCTCATTTCCCACCAGGAAGAGGAAATAACCAAAGGCTCAGCGTGCCGTGCCGGAACCAGATTAGGGCCTGAAGCCATCCTGCGGTGTTGCGGCCAGGTCACAAGAAAGCGAGTTGAAGAAAGGAGCTCAGGGGCACTGTAATTCACAAACCTGCAGAGTTATAAATGACAGCTATCGTCCAAAAATATACTGAAGTAAGGCTGCCAAGAGGACTCGAAAGCGGGGCAGAATTGCAGGAAACCGATTTCAGGAGGTAGACTGGAATTGCATTGAAAGCATAGGAAAAGAGGCAGAACGTCCACAATGATGCATTTGGCCAAAAAGTGCGTATGCGTTTTTTCCTGAATATATTCAGGAAAAAACGCATACGCCCTTTTTGGCCAACCAAGCAAGCTTGCAAAGGAAATCTGCACTACAATGAAGTCTCACTTCCCCCCGGTCAAAAGGGCCATCTGAAAAAAGTGTAAAATCCAGAAAGGCAGGACAGGCCATGGAGAACTGGGAACCTTGTTATGCTGATGGGCGGGATGTAAATTGCCAACAGACACTCGGGAGAAGTGTATGGTGTTTCCTGAAACATCTAAAAAACAAAGCAACAGAGCCTAGGGCACTTCCACTTATGGTCCTATAGCTTAGGGAAATTAAAATCAAAAAGACACAGCCACCCCAAAGTTTGGGACGCCTCTGTTTACAAGAACCTCGTTTACAGTACAAGTTCAACATCGCAGAAAGTGAAAAATGGATAAAGAAGGTGTGGTATTTACTTACAAAGCAATATCACTCAGCAATGAAATCTATGTCATCAGGCCCTTAGCAGCACAATGAGTGGATTCAGGTATGATGATTCTAACTGAAATAAGTCACACAGAAAAAGAAACATCATAAGATATCAGTAATACACGGAATGTAAACTTGGCTACACAGGAACTGAATTACAGAACAGAACAGGGTCTCAAATTTAGAAAACCAACTTATGCTTGCTTAAGGGTAAAGGTGAGTTGGGGTGCTGCATAAAACCAGAGATTGAAACGAGCACAGATAAAGTTCCTTAAGCCAAATATGGAATAGACAAGAGCTACTCCTTGCTCAACGAAATGGACTCAACACCGCATATTAAACGCCTAAGAATGTACCTGACTAGTAAGTATCTTAAAACCTATGGATTGCTATGTCTCCGAAAGAGAATCAAGCATGTGTACAGGGGCATAAACACAGCAGTGATAGGATTGGAGAGGTTCGGTGAGCAAATGAAGACCCTTTGAAGTCATATTGCATGGTACCCATTCCACGGGTTTCAACTACCCAGGTTTAAGGTATTCTTCCTTCAGCTAAAACATGCATGTGGAACCTAGAGTATGATCAACCATGTGATCGGGAGACGTGTTCAAATATGTCTCAGTTTTCGTACCCTGGTACTCGGGTGCAACATTCCAGACGCTTTACTAACACTCTCCTAACTTGGAGAGTCCGTACCTTTAATCTCCTGTTTGGCCCAGATTGCAATTTCTGCGGAAGATGAACAGGAATAGGGAACACCAATGAGAGACTAGCTGGAGGTGTCTGGACGGGCAAATTTAACTCTCATTTCCCACCAGGAAGAGGAATTAACCAAAGGCTCAGCGTGCCGTGCCGGAACCAGATTAGGGCCTGAAGCCATCCTGCGGTGTTGCGGCCAGGTCACAAGAAAGCGAGTTGAAGAAAGGAGCTCAGGGTCACTGTAATTCACAAACCTGCAGAGTTATAAATGACAGCTATCGTCCAAAAATATACTGAAGTAAGGCTGCCAAGAGGACTCGAAAGCGGGGCAGAATTGCAGGAAACCGATTTCAGGAGGTAGACTGGAATTGCATTGAAAACATAGGAAAAGAGGCAGAACGTCCACAATGATGCACTTGGCCAAAAAGGGCGTATGCGTTTTTTCCTGAATATATTCAGGAAAAAACGCATACGCCCTTTTTGGCCAACCAAGCAAGCTTGCAAAGGAAATCTGCACTACAATGAAGTCTCACTTCCCCCCGGTCAAAAGGGCCATCTGAAAAAAGTGTAAAATCCAGAAAGGCAGGACAGGCCATGGAGAACTGGGAGCCTTGTTATGCTGATGGGCAGGATGTAAATTGCCAACAGACACTCGGGAGAAGTGTATGGTGTTTCCTGAAACATCTAAACAACAAAGCAACAGAGCCTAGGGCACTTCCACTTATGGTCCTATAGCTTAGGGAAATTAAAATCAAAAAGACACAGCCACCCCAAAGTTTGGGACGCCTCTGTTTACAAGAACCTCGTTTACAGTACAAGTTCAACATCGCAGAAAGTGAAAAATGGATAAAGAACATGTGGTATTTACTTACAAAGCAATATCACTCAGCAATGAAATCTATGTCATCAGGCCCTTAGCAGCACAATGAGTGGATTCAGGTATGATGATTCTAACTGAAATAAGTCACACAGAAAAAGAAACATCATAAGATATCAGTAATACACGGAATGTAAACTTGGCTACACAGGAACTGAATTACAGAACAGAACAGGGTCTCAAATTTAGAAAACCAACTTATGCTTGCTTAAGGGTAAAGGTGAGTTGGGGTGCTGCATAAAACCAGAGATTGAAACGAGCACAGATAAAGTTCCTTAAGCCAAATATGGAATAGACAAGAGCTACTCCTTGCTCAACGAAATGGACTCAACACCGCATATTAAACGCCTAAGAATGTACCTGACTAGTAAGTATCTTAAAACCTATGGATTGCTATGTCTCCAAAAGAGAATCAGGCGTGTGTACAGGGGCATAAACGCAGCAGTGATAGGATTGGAGAGGTTCGGTGAGCAAATGAAGACCCTTTGAAGTCATATTGCATGGTACCCATTCCACGGGTCTCAACTCTCCAGGTTTAAGGTATTCTTCCTTCAGCTAAAACATGCATGTGGAACCCAGAGTATGATCAACCATGTGATCGGGAGACGTGTTCAAATATGTCTCAGTTTTCCTCCCCTGGTACTCGGGTGCAACATTCCAGACGCTTTACTAACACTCTCCCCACTTGGAGAGTCAGCGCCTTTAACCTCCTGTTTGGCCCAGTTTGCAATTTCTGCGGAAGATGAACAGGAATAGGGAGAACCAATGAGAGACTAGCTGGAGGTGTCTGGACGGGCAAATTTAACTCTCATTTCCCACCAGGAAGAGGAAATAACCAAAGGCTCAGCGTGCCGTGCCGGAACCAAATTAGGGCCTGAAGCCATCCTGCGGTGTTGCGGCCAGGTCACAAGAAAGCGAGTTGAAGAAAGGAGCACAGGGGCACTGTAATTCACAAACCTGCAGAGTTATAAATGACAGCTATCGTCCAAAAATATACTGAAGTAAGGCTGCCAAGAGGACTTGAAAGCGGGGCAGAATTGCAGGAAACCGATTTCAGGAGGTAGACTGGAATTGCATTGAAAGCATAGGAAAAGAGGCAGAACGTCCACAATGATGCATTTGGCCAAAAAGGGCGTATGCGTTTTTTCCTGAATATATTCAGGAAAAAACGCATACGCCCTTTTTGGCCAACCAAGCAAGCTTGCAAAGGAAATCTGCACTACAATGAAGTCTCACTTCCCCCCGGTCAAAAGGGCCATCTGAAAAAAGTGTAAAATCCAGAAAGGCAGGACAGGCCATGGAGAACTGGGAGCCTTGTTATGCTGATGGGCGGGATGTAAATTGCCAACAGACACTCGGGAGAAGTGTATGGTGTTTCCTGAAACATCTAAAAAACAAAGCAACAGAGCCTAGGGCACTTCCACTTATGGTCCTATAGCTTAGGGAAATTAAAATCAAAAAGACACAGCCACCCCAAAGTTTGGGACGCCTCTGTTTACAAGAACCTCGTTTACCGTACAAGTTCAATATCACAGAAAGTGAAAAATGGATAAAGAACTTGTGGTACTTACGTACAATGCAGTATCACTCAGCAATGAAATCTATGTCATCAGGCCCGTAGCAGCATAATGAGTGGATTCAGGTACGATGATTCTCACTGAAATAAGTCACACAGAAAAAGAAACATCATAAGATATCACTAATACACGGAATGTAAACTTGGCTACACAGGAACTGAATTCCAAAACAGAACAGGGTCTCAAATTTAGAAAACCAACTTATGCTTGCTTAAGGGGAAAGGTGAGTTGGGGTGCTGCATAAAACCAGAGATTGAAATGAGCACAGATAAAGTTCCTTAAGCCAAATATGGACTAGACAAGAGCTACTCCTTGCTCAACGAAATGGACAAAACACCCCATATTAAACGCCTAAGAATGTACCTGACTAGTAAGTATCTTAAAACCTATGGATTGCTATGTCTCCAAAAGAGAATCAAGCGTGTGTACAGGGGCATAAACGCAGCAGTGATAGGATTGGAGAGGTTCGGTGAGCAAATGAAGACCCTTTGAAGTCATATTGCATGGTACCCATTCCACGGGTATCAACTACCCAGGTTTAAGGTATTCTTCCTTCAGCTAAAACATGCATGTGGAACCCAGAGTATGATCAACCGTGTGAACGGGAGACGTGTTCAAATATGTCTCAGTTTTCGTACCTGGTACTCGGGTGCAACATTCCAGACGCTTTACTAACACTCTCCCCACTTGGAGAGTCAGCGCCTTTAACCTCCTGTTTGGCCCAGTTTGCAATTTCTGCGGAAGATGAACAGGAATAGGGAGAACCAATGAGAGACTAGCTGGAGGTGTCTGGACGGGCAAATTTAACTCTCATTTCCCACCAGGAAGAGGAAATAACCAAAGGCTCAGCGTGCCGTGCCGGAACCAGATTAGGGCCTGAAGCCATCCTGCGGTGTTGCGGCCAGGTCACAAGAAAGCGAGTTGAAGAAAGGAGCTCAGGGGCACTGTAATTCACAAACCTGCAGAGTTATAAATGACAGCTATCGTCCAAAAATATACTGAAGTAAGGCTGCCAAGAGGACTTGAAAGCGGGGCAGAATTGCAGGAAACCGATTTCAGGAGGTAGACTGGAATTGCATTGAAAACATAGGAAAAGAGGCAGAACGTCCACAATGATGCACTTGGCCAAAAAGGGCGTATGCGTTTTTTCCTGAATATATTCAGGAAAAAACGCATACGCCCTTTTTGGCCAACCAAGCAAGCTTGCAAAGGAAATCTGCACTACAATGAAGTCTCACTTCCCCCCGGTCAAAAGGGCCATCTGAAAAAAGTGTAAAATCCAGAAAGGCAGGACAGGCCATGGAGAACTGGGAGCCTTGTTATGCTGATGGGCGGGATGTAAATTGCCAACAGACACTCGGGAGAAGTGTATGGTGTTTCCTGAAACATCTAAAAAACAAAGCAACAGAGCCTAGGGCACTTCCACTTATGGTCCTATAGCTTAGGGAAATTAAAATCAAAAAGACACAGCCACCCCAAAGTTTGGGACGCCTCTGTTTACAAGAACCTCGTTTACCGTACAAGTTCAATATCACAGAAAGTGAAAAATGGATAAATAACTTGTGGTACTTACGTACAATGCAGTATCACTCAGCAATGAAATCTATGTCATCAGGCCCGTAGCAGCATAATGAGTGGATTCAGGTACGATGATTCTCACTGAAATAAGTCACACAGAAAAAGAAACATCATAAGATATCACTAATACACGGAATGTAAACTTGGCTACACAGGAACTGAATTCCAAAACAGAACAGGGTCTCAAATTTAGAAAACCAACTTATGCTTGCTTAAGGGGAAAGGTGAGTTGGGGTGCTGCATAAAACCAGAGATTGAAATGAGCACAGATAAAGTTCCTTAAGCCAAATATGGACTAGACAAGAGCTACTCCTTGCTCAACGAAATGGACTCAACACCGCATATTAAACGCCTAAGAATGTACCTGACTAGTAAGTATCTTAAAACCTATGGATTGCTATGTCTCCAAAAGAGAATCAAGCGTGTGTACAGGGGCATAAACGCAGCAGTGATAGGATTGGAGAGGTTCGGTGAGCAAATGAAGACCCTTTGAAGTCATATTGCATGGTACCCATTCCACGGGTATCAACTACCCAGGTTTAAGGTATTCTTCCTTCAGCTAAAACATGCATGTGGAACCCAGAGTATGATCAACCGTGTGAACGGGAGACGTGTTCAAATATGTCTCAGTTTTCGTACCCTGGTACTCGGGTGCAACATTCCAGACGCTTTACTAACACTCTCCCCACTTGGAGAGTCAGCGCCTTTAACCTCCTGTTTGGCCCAGTTTGCAATTTCTGCGGAAGATGAACAGGAATAGCGAGAACCAATGAGAGACTAGCTGGAGGTGTCTGGACGGGCAAATTTAACTCTCATTTCCCACCAGAAAGAGGAAATAACCAAAGGCTCAGCGTGCCGTGCCGGAACCAGATTAGGGCCTGAAGCCATCCTGCGGTGTTGCGGCCAGGTCACAAGAAAGCGAGTTGAAGAAAGGAGCTCAGGGGCACTGTAATTCACAAACCAGCAGAGTTATAAATGACAGCTATCGTCCAAAAATATACTGAAGTAAGGATGCCAAGAGGACTTGAAAGCGGGGCAGAATTGCAGGAAACCGATTTCAGGAGGTAGACTGGAATTGCATTGAAAGCATAGGAAAAGAGGCAGAACGTCCACAATGATGCACTTGGCCAAAAAGGGCGTATGCGTTTTTTCCTGAATATATTCAGGAAAAAACGCATACGCCCTTTTTGGCCAACCAAGCAAGCTTGCAAAGGAAATCTGCACTACAATGAAGTCTCACTTCCCCCCGGTCAAAAGGGCCATCTGAAAAAAGTGTAAAATCCAGAAAGGCAGGACAGGCCATGGAGAACTGGGAGCCTTGTTATGCTGATGGGCGGGATGTAAATTGCCAACAGACACTCGGGAGAAGTGTATGGTGTTTCCTGAAACATCTAAAAAACAAAGCAACAGAGCCTAGGGCACTTCCACTTATGGTCCTATAGCTTAGGGAAATTAAAATCAAAAAGACACAGCCACCCCAAAGTTTGGGACGCCTCTGTTTACAAGAACCTCGTTTACCGTACAAGTTCAATATCACAGAAAGTGAAAAATGGATAAATAACTTGTGGTACTTACGTACAATGCAGTATCACTCAGCAATGAAATCTATGTCATCAGGCCCGTAGCAGCATAATGAGTGGATTCAGGTATGATGATTCTCACTGAAATAAGTCACACAGAAAAAGAAACATCATAAGATATCACTAATACACGGAATGTAAACTTGGCTACACAGGAACTGAATTCCAAAACAGAACAGGGTCTCAAATTTAGAAAACCAACTTATGCTTGCTTAAGGGGAAAGGTGAGTTGGGGTGCTGCATAAAACCAGAGATTGAAATGAGCACAGATAAAGTTCCTTAAGCCAAATATGGACTAGACAAGAGCTACTCCTTGCTCAACGAAATGGACTCAACACCCCATATTAAACGCCTAAGAATGTACCTGACTAGTAAGTATCTTAAAACCTATGGATTGCTATGTCTCCAAAAGAGAATCAAGCGTGTGTACAGGGGCATAAACGCAGCAGTGATAGGATTGGAGAGGTTCGGTGAGCAAATGAAGACCCTTTGAAGTCATATTGCATGGTACCCATTCCACGGGTATCAACTACCCAGGTTTAAGGTATTCTTCCTTCAGCTAAAACATGCATGTGGAACCCAGAGTATGATCAACCGTGTGAACGGGAGACGTGTTCAAATATGTCTCAGTTTTCGTACCCTGGTACTCGGGTGCAACATTCCAGACGCTTTACTAACACTCTCCCCACTTGGAGAGTCAGCGCCTTTAACCTCCTGTTTGGCCCAGTTTGCAATTTCTGCGGAAGATGAACAGGAATAGGGAGAACCAATGAGAGACTAGCTGGAGGTGTCTGGACGGGCAAATTTAACTCTCATTTCCCACCAGGAAGAGAAAATAACCAAAAGCTCAGCGTGCCGTGCCGGAACCAGATTAGGGCCTGAAGCCATCCTGCGGTGTTGCGGCCAGGTCACAAGAAAGCGAGTTGAAGAAAGGAGCTCAGGGGCACTGTAATTCACAAACCTGCAGAGTTATAAATGACAGCTATCGTCCAAAAATATACTGAAGTAAGGCTGCCAAGAGGACTTGAAAGCGGGGCAGAATTGCAGGAAACCGATTTCAGGAGGTAGACTGGAATTGCATTGAAAACATAGGAAAAGAGGCAGAACGTCCACAATGATGCACTTGGCCAAAAAGGGCGTATGCGTTTTTTCCTGAATATATTCAGGAAAAAACGCATACGCCCTTTTTGGTCAACCAAGCAAGCTTGCAAAGGAAATCTGCACTACAATGAAGTCTCACTTCCCCCCGGTCAAAAGGGCCATCTGAAAAAAGTGTAAAATCCAGAAAGGCAGGACAGGCCATGGAGAACTGGGAGCCTTGTTATGCTGATGGGCGGGATGTAAATTGCCAACAGACACTCGGGAGAAGTGTATGGTGTTTCCTGAAACATCTAAAAAACAAAGCAACAGAGCCTAGGGCACTTCCACTTATGGTCCTATAGCTTAGGGAAATTAAAATCAAAAAGACACAGCCACCCCAAAGTTTGGGACGCCTCTGTTTACAAGAACCTCGTTTACCGTACAAGTTCAATATCACAGAAAGTGAAAAATGGATAAATAACTTGTGGTACTTACGTACAATGCAGTATCACTCAGCAATGAAATCTATGTCATCAGGCCCGTAGCAGCATAATGAGTGGATTCAGGTACGATGATTCTCACTGAAATAAGTCACACAGAAAAAGAAACATCATAAGTTATCACTAATACACGGAATGTAAACTTGGCTACACAGGAACTGAATTCCAAAACAGAACAGGGTCTCAAATTTAGAAAACCAACTTATGCTTGCTTAAGGGGAAAGGTGAGTTGGGGTGCTGCATAAAACCAGAGATTGAAATGAGCACAGATAAAGTTCCTTAAGCCAAATATGGACTAGACAAGAGCTACTCCTTGCTCAACGAAATGGACTCAACACCCCATATTAAACGCCTAAGAATGTACCTGACTAGTAAGTATCTTAAAACCTATGGATTGCTATGTCTCCAAAAGAGAATCAAGCGTGTGTACAGGGGCATAAACGCAGCAGTGATAGGATTGGAGAGGTTCGGTGAGCAAATGAAGACCCTTTGAAGTCATATTGCATGGTACCCATTCCACGGGTATCAACTACCCAGGTTTAAGGTATTCTTCCTTCAGCTAAAACATGCATGTGGAACCCAGAGTATGATCAACCGTGTGAACGGGAGACGTGTTCAAATATGTCTCAGTTTTCGTACCCTGGTACTCGGGTGCAACATTCCAGACGCTTTACTAACACTCTCCCCACTTGGAGAGTCAGCGCCTTTAACCTCCTGTTTGGCCCAGTTTGCAATTTCTGCGGAAGATGAACAGGAATAGGGGGAACCAATGAGAGACTAGCTGGAGGTGTCTGGACGGGCAAATTTAACTCTCATTTCCCACCAGGAAGAGGAAATAACCAAAGGCTCAGCGTGCCGTGCCGGAACCAGATTAGGGCCTGAAGCCATCCTGCGGTGTTGCGGCCAGGTCACAAGAAAGCGAGTTGAAGAAAGGAGCTCAGGGGCACTGTAATTCACAAACCTGCAGAGTTATAAATGACAGCTATCGTCCAAAAATATACTGAAGTAAGGCTGCCAAGAGGACTTGAAAGCGGGGCAGAATTGCAGGAAACCGATTTCAGGAGGTAGACTGGAATTGCATTGAAAGCATAGGAAAAGAGGCAGAACGTCCACAATGATGCACTTGGCCGAAAAGGGCGTATGCGTTTTTTCCTGAATATATTCAGGAAAAAACGCATACGCCCTTTTTGGCCAACCAAGCAAGCTTGCAAAGGAAATCTGCACTACAATGAAGTCTCACTTCCCCCCGGTCAAAAGGGCCATCTGAAAAAAGTGTAAAATCCAGAAAGGCAGGACAGGCCATGGAGAACTGGGAGCCTTGTTATGCTGATGGGCGGGATGTAAATTGCCAACAGACACTCGGGAGAAGTGTATGGTGTTTCCTGAAACATCTAAAAAACAAAGCAACAGAGCCTAGGGCACTTCCACTTATGGTCCTATAGCTTAGGGAAACTTAAAATCAAAAAGACACAGCCACCCCAAAGTTTGGGACGCCTCTGTTTACAAGAACCTCGTTTACCGTACAAGTTCAATATCACAGAAAGTGAAAAATGGATAAATAACTTGTGGTACTTACGTACAATGCAGTATCACTCAGCAATGAAATCTATGTCATCAGGCCCGAAGCAGCATAATGAGTGGATTCAGGTACGATGATTCTCACTGAAATAAGTCACACAGAAAAAGAAACATCATAAGATATCACTAATACACGGAATGTAAACTTGGCTACACAGGAACTGAATTCCAAAACAGAACAGGGTCTCAAATTTAGAAAACCAACTTATGCTTGCTTAAGGGGAAAGGTGAGTTGGGGTGCTGCATAAAACCAGAGATTGAAATGAGCACAGATAAAGTTCCTTAAGCCAAATATGGACTAGACAAGAGCTACTCCTTGCTCAACGAAATGGACAAAACACCCCATATTAAACGCCTAAGAATGTACCTGACTAGTAAGTATCTTAAAACCTATGGATTGCTATGTCTCCAAAAGAGAATCAAGCGTGTGTACAGGGGCATAAACGCAGCAGTGATAGGATTGGAGAGGTTCGGTGAGCAAATGAAGACCCTTTGAAGTCATATTGCATGGTACCCATTCCACGGGTATCAACTACCCAGGTTTAAGGTATTCTTCCTTCAGCTAAAACATGCATGTGGAACCCAGAGTATGATCAACCGTGTGAACGGGAGACGTGTTCAAATATGTCTCAGTTTTCGTACCTGGTACTCGGGTGCAACATTCCAGACGCTTTACTAACACTCTCCCCACTTGGAGAGTCAGCGCCTTTAACCTCCTGTTTGGCCCAGTTTGCAATTTCTGCGGAAGATGAACAGGAATAGGGAGAACCAATGAGAGACTAGCTGGAGGTGTCTGGACGGGCAAATTTAACTCTCATTTCCCACCAGGAAGAGGAAATAACCAAAGGCTCAGCGTGCCGTGCCGGAACCAGATTAGGGCCTGAAGCCATCCTGCGGTGTTGCGGCCAGGTCACAAGAAAGCGAGTTGAAGAAAGGAGCTCAGGGGCACTGTAATTCACAAACCTGCAGAGTTATAAATGACAGCTATCGTCCAAAAATATACTGAAGTAAGGCTGCCAAGAGGACTTGAAAGCGGGGCAGAATTGCAGGAAACCGATTTCAGGAGGTAGACTGGAATTGCATTGAAAACATAGGAAAAGAGGCAGAACGTCCACAATGATGCACTTGGCCAAAAAGGGCGTATGCGTTTTTTCCTGAATATATTCAGGAAAAAACGCATACGCCCTTTTTGGCCAACCAAGCAAGCTTGCAAAGGAAATCTGCACTACAATGAAGTCTCACTTCCCCCCGGTCAAAAGGGCCATCTGAAAAAAGTGTAAAATCCAGAAAGGCAGGACAGGCCATGGAGAACTGGGAGCCTTGTTATGCTGATGGGCGGGATGTAAATTGCCAACAGACACTCGGGAGAAGTGTATGGTGTTTCCTGAAACATCTAAAAAACAAAGCAACAGAGCCTAGGGCACTTCCACTTATGGTCCTATAGCTTAGGGAAATTAAAATCAAAAAGACACAGCCACCCCAAAGTTTGGGACGCCTCTGTTTACAAGAACCTCGTTTACCGTACAAGTTCAATATCACAGAAAGTGAAAAATGGATAAATAACTTGTGGTACTTACGTACAATGCAGTATCACTCAGCAATGAAATCTATGTCATCAGGCCCGTAGCAGCATAATGAGTGGATTCAGGTACGATGATTCTCACTGAAATAAGTCACACAGAAAAAGAAACATCATAAGATATCACTAATACACGGAATGTAAACTTGGCTACACAGGAACTGAATTCCAAAACAGAACAGGGTCTCAAATTTAGAAAACCAACTTATGCTTGCTTAAGGGGAAAGGTGAGTTGGGGTGCTGCATAAAACCAGAGATTGAAATGAGCACAGATAAAGTTCCTTAAGCCAAATATGGACTAGACAAGAGCTACTCCTTGCTCAACGAAATGGACTCAACACCGCATATTAAACGCCTAAGAATGTACCTGACTAGTAAGTATCTTAAAACCTATGGATTGCTATGTCTCCAAAAGAGAATCAAGCGTGTGTACAGGGGCATAAACGCAGCAGTGATAGGATTGGAGAGGTTCGGTGAGCAAATGAAGACCCTTTGAAGTCATATTGCATGGTACCCATTCCACGGGTATCAACTACCCAGGTTTAAGGTATTCTTCCTTCAGCTAAAACATGCATGTGGAACCCAGAGTATGATCAACCGTGTGAACGGGAGACGTGTTCAAATATGTCTCAGTTTTCGTACCCTGGTACTCGGGTGCAACATTCCAGACGCTTTACTAACACTCTCCCCACTTGGAGAGTCAGCGCCTTTAACCTCCTGTTTGGCCCAGTTTGCAATTTCTGCGGAAGATGAACAGGAATAGCGAGAACCAATGAGAGACTAGCTGGAGGTGTCTGGACGGGCAAATTTAACTCTCATTTCCCACCAGAAAGAGGAAATAACCAAAGGCTCAGCGTGCCGTGCCGGAACCAGATTAGGGCCTGAAGCCATCCTGCGGTGTTGCGGCCAGGTCACAAGAAAGCGAGTTGAAGAAAGGAGCTCAGGGGCACTGTAATTCACAAACCAGCAGAGTTATAAATGACAGCTATCGTCCAAAAATATACTGAAGTAAGGATGCCAAGAGGACTTGAAAGCGGGGCAGAATTGCAGGAAACCGATTTCAGGAGGTAGACTGGAATTGCATTGAAAGCATAGGAAAAGAGGCAGAACGTCCACAATGATGCACTTGGCCAAAAAGGGCGTATGCGTTTTTTCCTGAATATATTCAGGAAAAAACGCATACGCCCTTTTTGGCCAACCAAGCAAGCTTGCAAAGGAAATCTGCACTACAATGAAGTCTCACTTCCCCCCGGTCAAAAGGGCCATCTGAAAAAAGTGTAAAATCCAGAAAGGCAGGACAGGCCATGGAGAACTGGGAGCCTTGTTATGCTGATGGGCGGGATGTAAATTGCCAACAGACACTCGGGAGAAGTGTATGGTGTTTCCTGAAACATCTAAAAAACAAAGCAACAGAGCCTAGGGCACTTCCACTTATGGTCCTATAGCTTAGGGAAATTAAAATCAAAAAGACACAGCCACCCCAAAGTTTGGGACGCCTCTGTTTACAAGAACCTCGTTTACCGTACAAGTTCAATATCACAGAAAGTGAAAAATGGATAAATAACTTGTGGTACTTACGTACAATGCAGTATCACTCAGCAATGAAATCTATGTCATCAGGCCCGTAGCAGCATAATGAGTGGATTCAGGTATGATGATTCTCACTGAAATAAGTCACACAGAAAAAGAAACATCATAAGATATCACTAATACACGGAATGTAAACTTGGCTACACAGGAACTGAATTCCAAAACAGAACAGGGTCTCAAATTTAGAAAACCAACTTATGCTTGCTTAAGGGGAAAGGTGAGTTGGGGTGCTGCATAAAACCAGAGATTGAAATGAGCACAGATAAAGTTCCTTAAGCCAAATATGGACTAGACAAGAGCTACTCCTTGCTCAACGAAATGGACTCAACACCCCATATTAAACGCCTAAGAATGTACCTGACTAGTAAGTATCTTAAAACCTATGGATTGCTATGTCTCCAAAAGAGAATCAAGCGTGTGTACAGGGGCATAAACGCAGCAGTGATAGGATTGGAGAGGTTCGGTGAGCAAATGAAGACCCTTTGAAGTCATATTGCATGGTACCCATTCCACGGGTATCAACTACCCAGGTTTAAGGTATTCTTCCTTCAGCTAAAACATGCATGTGGAACCCAGAGTATGATCAACCGTGTGAACGGGAGACGTGTTCAAATATGTCTCAGTTTTCGTACCCTGGTACTCGGGTGCAACATTCCAGACGCTTTACTAACACTCTCCCCACTTGGAGAGTCAGCGCCTTTAACCTCCTGTTTGGCCCAGTTTGCAATTTCTGCGGAAGATGAACAGGAATAGGGAGAACCAATGAGAGACTAGCTGGAGGTGTCTGGACGGGCAAATTTAACTCTCATTTCCCACCAGGAAGAGAAAATAACCAAAAGCTCAGCGTGCCGTGCCGGAACCAGATTAGGGCCTGAAGCCATCCTGCGGTGTTGCGGCCAGGTCACAAGAAAGCGAGTTGAAGAAAGGAGCTCAGGGGCACTGTAATTCACAAACCTGCAGAGTTATAAATGACAGCTATCGTCCAAAAATATACTGAAGTAAGGCTGCCAAGAGGACTTGAAAGCGGGGCAGAATTGCAGGAAACCGATTTCAGGAGGTAGACTGGAATTGCATTGAAAACATAGGAAAAGAGGCAGAACGTCCACAATGATGCACTTGGCCAAAAAGGGCGTATGCGTTTTTTCCTGAATATATTCAGGAAAAAACGCATACGCCCTTTTTGGTCAACCAAGCAAGCTTGCAAAGGAAATCTGCACTACAATGAAGTCTCACTTCCCCCCGGTCAAAAGGGCCATCTGAAAAAAGTGTAAAATCCAGAAAGGCAGGACAGGCCATGGAGAACTGGGAGCCTTGTTATGCTGATGGGCGGGATGTAAATTGCCAACAGACACTCGGGAGAAGTGTATGGTGTTTCCTGAAACATCTAAAAAACAAAGCAACAGAGCCTAGGGCACTTCCACTTATGGTCCTATAGCTTAGGGAAATTAAAATCAAAAAGACACAGCCACCCCAAAGTTTGGGACGCCTCTGTTTACAAGAACCTCGTTTACCGTACAAGTTCAATATCACAGAAAGTGAAAAATGGATAAATAACTTGTGGTACTTACGTACAATGCAGTATCACTCAGCAATGAAATCTATGTCATCAGGCCCGTAGCAGCATAATGAGTGGATTCAGGTACGATGATTCTCACTGAAATAAGTCACACAGAAAAAGAAACATCATAAGTTATCACTAATACACGGAATGTAAACTTGGCTACACAGGAACTGAATTCCAAAACAGAACAGGGTCTCAAATTTAGAAAACCAACTTATGCTTGCTTAAGGGGAAAGGTGAGTTGGGGTGCTGCATAAAACCAGAGATTGAAATGAGCACAGATAAAGTTCCTTAAGCCAAATATGGACTAGACAAGAGCTACTCCTTGCTCAACGAAATGGACTCAACACCCCATATTAAACGCCTAAGAATGTACCTGACTAGTAAGTATCTTAAAACCTATGGATTGCTATGTCTCCAAAAGAGAATCAAGCGTGTGTACAGGGGCATAAACGCAGCAGTGATAGGATTGGAGAGGTTCGGTGAGCAAATGAAGACCCTTTGAAGTCATATTGCATGGTACCCATTCCACGGGTATCAACTACCCAGGTTTAAGGTATTCTTCCTTCAGCTAAAACATGCATGTGGAACCCAGAGTATGATCAACCGTGTGAACGGGAGACGTGTTCAAATATGTCTCAGTTTTCGTACCCTGGTACTCGGGTGCAACATTCCAGACGCTTTACTAACACTCTCCCCACTTGGAGAGTCAGCGCCTTTAACCTCCTGTTTGGCCCAGTTTGCAATTTCTGCGGAAGATGAACAGGAATAGGGGGAACCAATGAGAGACTAGCTGGAGGTGTCTGGACGGGCAAATTTAACTCTCATTTCCCACCAGGAAGAGGAAATAACCAAAGGCTCAGCGTGCCGTGCCGGAACCAGATTAGGGCCTGAAGCCATCCTGCGGTGTTGCGGCCAGGTCACAAGAAAGCGAGTTGAAGAAAGGAGCTCAGGGGCACTGTAATTCACAAACCTGCAGAGTTATAAATGACAGCTATCGTCCAAAAATATACTGAAGTAAGGCTGCCAAGAGGACTTGAAAGCGGGGCAGAATTGCAGGAAACCGATTTCAGGAGGTAGACTGGAATTGCATTGAAAGCATAGGAAAAGAGGCAGAACGTCCACAATGATGCACTTGGCCGAAAAGGGCGTATGCGTTTTTTCCTGAATATATTCAGGAAAAAACGCATACGCCCTTTTTGGCCAACCAAGCAAGCTTGCAAAGGAAATCTGCACTACAATGAAGTCTCACTTCCCCCCGGTCAAAAGGGCCATCTGAAAAAAGTGTAAAATCCAGAAAGGCAGGACAGGCCATGGAGAACTGGGAGCCTTGTTATGCTGATGGGCGGGATGTAAATTGCCAACAGACACTCGGGAGAAGTGTATGGTGTTTCCTGAAACATCTAAAAAACAAAGCAACAGAGCCTAGGGCACTTCCACTTATGGTCCTATAGCTTAGGGAAACTTAAAATCAAAAAGACACAGCCACCCCAAAGTTTGGGACGCCTCTGTTTACAAGAACCTCGTTTACCGTACAAGTTCAATATCACAGAAAGTGAAAAATGGATAAATAACTTGTGGTACTTACGTACAATGCAGTATCACTCAGCAATGAAATCTATGTCATCAGGCCCGAAGCAGCATAATGAGTGGATTCAGGTACGATGATTCTCACTGAAATAAGTCACACAGAAAAAGAAACATCATAAGATATCACTAATACACGGAATGTAAACTTGGCTACACAGGAACTGAATTCCAAAACAGAACAGGGTCTCAAATTTAGAAAACCAACTTATGCTTGCTTAAGGGGAAAGGTGAGTTGGGGTGCTGCATAAAACCAGAGATTGAAATGAGCACAGATAAAGTTCCTTAAGCCAAATATGGACTAGACAAGAGCTACTCCTTGCTCAACGAAATGGACTCAACACCGCATATTAAACGCCTAAGAATGTACCTGACTAGTAAGTATCTTAAAACCTATGGATTGCTATGTCTCCAAAAGAGAATCAAGCGTGTGTACAGGGGCATAAACGCAGCAGTGATAGGATTGGAGAGGTTCGGTGAGCAAATGAAGACCCTTTGAAGTCATATTGCATGGTACCCATTCCACGGGTCTCAACTCTCCAGGTTTAAGGTATTCTTCCTTCAGCTAAAACATGCATGTGGAACCCAGAGTATGATCAACCATGTGAACGGGAGACGTGTTCAAATATGTCTCAGTTTTCCTCCCCTGGTACTCGGGTGCAACATTCCAGACGCTTTACTAACACTCTCCCCACTTGGAGAGTCAGCGCCGTTAACCTCCTGTTTGGCCCAGTTTGCAATTTCTGCGGAAGATGAACAGGAATAGGGAACACCAATGAGAGACTAGCTGGAGGTGTCTGGACGGGCAAATTTAACTCTCATTTCCCACCAGGAAGAGGAAATAACCAAAGGCTCAGCGTGCCGTGCCGGAACCAGATTAGGGCCTGAAGCCAACCTGCGGTGTTGCGGCCAGGTCACAAGAAAGCGAGTTGAAGAAAGGAGCTCAGGGGCACTGTAATTCACAAACCTGCAGAGTTATAAATGACAGCTATCGTCCAAAAATATACTGAAGTAAGGCTGCCAAGAGGACTTGAAAGCGGGGCAGAATTGCAGGAAACCGATTTCAGGAGGTAGACTGGAATTGCATTGAAAGCATAGGAAAAGAGGCAGAACGTCCACAATGATGCACTTGGCCAAAAAGGGCGTATGCGTTTTTTCCTGAATATATTCAGGGAAAAACGCATACGCCCTTTTTGGGCAACCAAGCGAGCTTGCAAAGGAAATCTGCACTACAATGAAGTCTCACTTCCCCCCGGTCAAAAGGGCCATCTGAAAAAAGTGTAAAATCCAGAAAGGCAGGACAGGCCATGGAGAACTGGGAGCCTTGTTATGCTGATGGGCGGGATGTAAATTGCCAACAGACACTCGGGAGAAGTGTATGGTGTTTCCTGAAACATCTAAAAAACAAAGCAACAGAGCCTAGGGCACTTCCACTTATGGTCCTATAGCTTAGGGAAATTAAAATCAAAAAGACACAGCCACCCCAAAGTTTGGGACGCCTCTGTTTACAAGAACCTCGTTTACAGTACAAGTTCAACATCGCAGAAGGTGAAAAATGGATAAAGAAGGTGTGGTATTTACTTACAAAGCAATATCACTCAGCAATGAAATCTATGTCATCAGGCCCTTAGCAGCACAATGAGTGGATTCAGGTACGATGATTCTAACTGAAATAAGTCACACAGAAAAAGAAACATCATAAGATATCAGTAATACACGGAATGTAAACTTGGCTACACAGGAACTGAATTACAGAACAGAACAGGGTCTCAAATTTAGAAAACCAACTTATGCTTGCTTAAGGGTAAAGGTGAGTTGGGGTGCTGCATAAAACCAGAGATTGAAACGAGCACAGATAAAGTTCCTTAAGCCAAATATGGAATAGACAAGAGCTACTCCTTGCTCAACGAAATGGACTCAACACCGCATATTAAACGCCTAAGAATGTACCTGACTAGTAAGTATCTTAAAACCTATGGATTGCTATGTCTCCGAAAGAGAATCAAGCATGTGTATAGGGGCATAAACGCAGCAGTGATAGGATTGGAGAGGTTCGGTGAGCAAATGAAGACCCTTTGAAGTCATATTGCATGGTACCCATTCCACGGGTTTCAACTACCCAGGTTTAAGGTATTCTTCCTTCAGCTAAAACATGCATGTGGAACCCAGAGTATGATCAACTGTGTGAACGGGAGACCTGTTCAAATATGTCTCAGTTTTCCTCCCCTGGTACTCGGGTGCAACATTCCAGACGCTTTACTAACACTCTCCCCACTTGGAGAGTCAGCGCCTTTAACCTCCTGTTTGGCCCAGTTTGCAATTTGTGCGGAAGATGAACAGGAATAGCGAGAACCAATGAGAGACTAGCTGGAGGTGTCTGGACGGGCAAATTTAACTCTCATTTCCCACCAGGAAGAGGAAATAACCAAAGGCTCAGCGTGCCATGCCGGAACCAGATTAGGGCCTGAAGCCATCCTGCGGTGTTGCGGCCAGGTCACAAGAAAGCGAGTTGAAGAAAGGAGCTCAGGGGCACTGTAATTCACAAACCTGCAGAGTTATAAATGACAGCTATCGTCCAAAAATATACTGAAGTAAGGCTGCCAAGAGGACTCGAAAGCGGGGCAGAATTACAGGAAACCGATTTCAGGAGGTAGACTGGAATTGCATTGAAAACATAGGAAAAGAGGCAGAACGTCCACAATGATGCACTTGGCCAAAAAGGGTGTATGCGTTTTTTCCTGTATATATTCAGGGAAAAACGCATACGCCCTTTTTGGACAACCAAGCAAGCTTGCAAAGGAAATCTGCACTACAATGAAGTCTCACTTCCCCCCGGTCAAAAGGGCCATCTGAAAAAAGTGTAAAATCCAGAAAGGCAGGACAGGCCATGGAGAACTGGGAGCCTTGTTATGCTGATAGGCGGGATGTAAATTGCCAACAGACACTTGGGAGAAGTGTATGGTGTATCCTGAAACATCTAAAAAACAAAGCAACAGAGCCTAGGGCACTTCCACTTATGGTCCTATAGCTTAGGGAAATTAAAATCAAAAAGACACAGCCACCCCAAAGTTTGGGACGCCTCTGTTTACAAGAACCTCGTTTACAGTACAAGTTCAACATCACAGAAAGTGAAAAATGGATAAAGAAGTTGTGGTATTTACTTACAAAGCAATATCACTCAGCAATGAAATCTATGTCATCAGGCCCTTAGCAGCACAATGAGTGGATTCAGGTATGATGATTCTAACTGAAATAAGTCACACAGAAAAAGAAACATCATAAGATATCAGTAATACACGGAATGTAAACTTGGCTACACAGGAACTGAATTACAGAACAGAACAGGGTCTCAAATTTAGAAAACCAACTTATGCTTGCTTAAGGGGAAAGGTGAGTTGGGGTGCTGCATAAAACCAGAGATTGAAACGAGCACAGATAAAGTTCCTTAAGCCAAATATGGAATAGACAAGAGCTACTCCTTGCTCAACGAAATGGACTCAACACCGCATATTAAACGCCTAAGAATGTACCTGACTAGTAAGTATCTTAAAACCTATGGATTGCTATGTCTCCGAAAGAGAATCAAGCATTTGTACAGGGGCATAAACGCAGCAGTGATAGGATTGGAGAGGTTCGGTGAGCAAATGAAGACCCTTTGAAGTCATATTGCATGGTACCCATTCCACGGGTTTCAACTACCCAGGTTTAAGGTATTCTTCCTTCAGCTAAAACATGCATGTGGAACCTAGAGTATGATCAACCATGTGATCGGGAGACGTGTTCAAATATGTCTCAGTTTTCGTACCCTGGTACTCGGGTGCAACATTCCAGACGCTTTACTAACACTCTCCCGACTTGGAGAGTCCGTCCCTTTAATCTCCTGTTTGGCCCAGTTTGCAATTTCTGCGGAAGATGAACAGGAATAGCGAGAACCAATGAGAGACTAGCTGGAGGTGTCTGGACGGGCAAATTTAACTCTCATTTCCCACCAGGAAGAGGAAATAACCAAAGGCTCAGCGTGCCGTGCCGGAACCAGATTAGGGCCTGAAGCCATCCTGCGGTGTTGCGGCCAGGTCACAAGAAAGCGAGTTGAAGAAAGGAGCTCAGGGGCACTGTAATTCACAAACCTGCAGAGTTATAAATGACAGCTATCGTCCAAAAATATACTGAAGTAAGGCTGCCAAGAGGACTTGAAAGCGGGGCAGAATTGCAGGAAACCGATTTCAGGAGGTAGACTGGAATTGCATTGAAAACATAGGAAAAGAGGCAGAACGTCCACAATGATGCACTTGGCCAAAAAGGGCGTATGCGTTTTTTCCTGAATATATTCAGGAAAAAACGCATACGCCCTTTTTGGACAACCAAGCAAGCTTGCAAAGGAAATCTGCACTACAATGAAGTCTCACTTCCCCCCGGTCAAAAGGGCCATCTGAAAAAAGTGTAAAATCCAGACAGGCAGGACAGGCCATGGAGAACTGGGAGCCTTGTTATGCTGATGGGCGGGATGTAAATTGCCAACAGACACTCGGGAGAAGTGTATGGTGTTTCCTGAAACATCTAAAAAACAAAGCAACAGAGCCTAGGGCACTTCCACTTATGGTCCTATAGCTTAGGGAAATTAAAATCAAAAAGACACAGCCACCCCAAAGTTTGGGACGCCTCTGTTTACAAGAACCTCGTTTACAGTACAAGTTCAACATTGCAGAAAGTGAAAAATGGATAAAGAAGTTGTGGTATTTACTTACAAAGCAATATCACTCAGCAATGAAATCTATGTCATCAGACCCTTAGCAGCACAATGAGTGGATTCAGGTATGATGATTCTAACTGAAATAAGTCACACAGAAAAAGAAACATCATAAGATATCAGCAATACACGGAATGTAAACTTGGCTACACAGGAACTGAATTACAGAACAGAACAGGGTCTCAAATTTAGAAAACCAACTTATGCTTGCTTAAGGGTAAAGGTGAGTTGGGGTGCTGCATAAAACCAGAGATTGAAACGAGCACAGATAAAGTTCCTTAAGCCAAATATGGAATAGACAAGAGCTACTCCTTGCTCAACGAAATGGACTCAACACCGCATATTAAACGCCTAAGAATGTACCTGACTAGTAAGTATCTTAAAACCTATGGATTGCTATGTCTCCGAAAGAGAATCAAGCATGCGTACATGGGCAAAAACGCAGCAGTGATAGGATTGGAGAGGTTCGGTGAGCAAATGAAGACCCTTTGAAGTCATATTGCATGGTACCCATTCCACGGGTTTCAACTACCCAGGTTTAAGGTATTCTTCCTTCAGCTAAAACATGCATGTGGAACCTAGAGTATGATCAACCATGTGATCGGGAGACGTGTTCAAATATGTCTCAGTTTTCGTACCCTGGTACTCGGGTGCAACATTCCAGATGCTTTACTAACACTCTCCCGACTTGGAGAGTCCGTCCCTTTAATCTCCTGTTTGGCCCAGTTTGCAATTTCTGCGGAAGATGAACAGGAATAGCGAGAACCAATGAGAGACTAGCTGGAGGTGTCTGGACGGGCAAATTTAACTCTCATTTCCCACCAGAAAGAGGAATTAACCAAAGGCTCAGCGTGCCGTGCCGGAACCAGATTAGGGCCTGAAGCCATCCTGCGGTGTTGCGGCCAGCTCAAAAGAAAGCGAGTTGAAGAAAGGAGCTCAGGGGCACTGTAATTCACAAACCAGCAGAGTTATAAATGACAGCTATCGTCCAAAAATATACTGAAGTAAGGCTGCCAAGAGGACTTGAAAGCGGGGCAGAATTGCAGGAAACCGATTTCAGGAGGTAGACTGGAATTGCATTGAAAGCATAGGAAAAGAGGCAGAACGTCCACAATGATGCACTTGGCCAAAAAGGGCGTATGCGTTTTTTCCTGAATATATTCAGGAAAAAACGCATACGCCCTTTTTGGCCAACCAAGCAAGCTTGCAAAGGAAATCTGCACTACAATGAAGTCTCACTTCCCCCCGGTCAAAAGGGCCATCTGAAGAAAGTGTAAAATCCAGAAAGGCAGGACAGGCCATGGAGAACTGGGAGCCTTGTTATGCTGATGGGCGGGATGTAAATTGCCAACAGACACTCGGGAGAAGTGTATGGTGTTTCCGGAAACATCTAAAAAACAAAGCAACAGAGCCTAGGGCACTTCCACTTATGGTCCTATAGCTTAGGGAAATTAAAATCAAAAAGACACAGCCACCCCAAAGTTTGGGACGCCTCTGTTTACAAGAACCTCGTTTACAGTACAAGTTCAATATCACAGAAAGTGAAAAATGGATAAAGAACTTGTGGTACTTACGTACAATGCAGTATCACTCAGCAATGAAATCTATGTCATCAGGCCCGTAGCAGCATAATGAGTGGATTCAGGTACGATGATTCTAACTGAAATAAGTCACACAGAAAAAGAAACATCATAAGATATCAGTAATACACGGAATGTAATCTTGCCTACACAGGAACTGAATTCCAAAACAGAACAGGGTCTCAAATTTAGAAAACCAACTTATGCTTGCTTAAGGGGAAAGGTGAGTTGGGGTGCTGCATAAAACCAGAGATTGAAAGGAGCACAGATAAAGTTCCTTAAGCCAAATATGGAATAGACAAGAGCTACTCCTTGCTCAACGAAATGGACTCAACACCCCATATTAAACGCCTAAGAATGTACCTGACTAATAAGTATCTTAAAACCGATGGATTGCTATGTCTCCAAAAGAGAATCAAGCATGTGTATAGGGGCATAAACGCAGCAGTGATAGGATTGGAGAGGTTCGGTGAGCAAATGAAGACCCTTTGAAGTCATATTGCATGGTACCCATTCCACGGGTCTCAACTCTCCAGGTTTAAGGTATTCTTCCTTCAGCTAAAACATGCATGTGGAACCTAGAGTATAATCAACCGTGTGAATGGGAGACGTGTTCAAATATGTCTCAGTTTTCGTACCCTGGTACTCGGGTGCAACATTCCAGACGCTTTACTAACACTCTCCCCACTTGGAGAGTCAGCGCCTTTAACCTCCTGTTTGGCCCAGTTTGCAATTTCTGCGGAAGATGAACAGGAATAGGGAGAACCAATGAGAGACTAGCTGGAGGTGTCTGGACGGGCAAATTTAACTCTCATTTCCCACCAGGAAGAGGAAATAACCAAAGGCTCAGCGTGCCGTGCCGGAACCAGATTAGGGCCTGAAGCCATCCTGCGGTGTTGCGGCCAGCTCAAAAGAAAGCGAGTTGAAGAAAGGAGCTCAGGGGCACTGTAATTCACAAACCTGCAGAGTTATAAATGACAGCTATCGTCCAAAAATATACTGAAGTAAGGCTGCCAAGAGGACTTGAAAGCGGGGCAGAATTGCAGGAAACCGATTTCAGGAGGTAGACTGGAATTGCATTGAAAGCATAGGAAAAGAGGCAGAACGTCCACAATGATGCACTTGGCCAAAAAGGGCGTATGCGTTTTTTCCTGAATATATTCAGGAAAAAACGCATACGCCCTTTTTGGCCAACCAAGCAAGCTTGCAAAGGAAATCTGCACTACAATGAAGTCTCACTTCCCCCCGGTCAAAAGGGCCATCTGAAAAAAGTGTAAAATCCAGAAAGGCAGGACAGGCCATGGAGAACTGGGAGCCTTGTTATGCTGATGGGCGGGATGTAAATTGCCAACAGACACTCGGGAGAAGTGTATGGTGTTTCCGGAAACATCTAAAAAACAAAGCAACAGAGCCTAGGGCACTTCCACTTATGGTCCTATAGCTTAGGGAAATTAAAATCAAAAAGACACAGCCACCCCAAAGTTTGGGACGCCTCTGTTTACAAGAACCTCATTTACCGTTCAAGTTCAATATCACAGAAAGTGAAAAATGGATAAAGAACTTGTGGTACTTACGTACAATGCAGTATCACTCAGCAATGAAATCTATGTCATCAGGCCCGTAGCAGCATAATGAGTGGATTCAGGTACGATGATTCTAACTGAAATAAGTCACACAGAAAATGAAACATCATAAGGTATCACTAATACACGGAATGTGAACTTGGCTACACATGAACTGAATTACAAAGCAGAACTGGGTCTCAAGTTTAGAAAACCAACTTATGCCTGCTTAAGGGGGAAGGTGAGTTGGGGTGCTGCATAAAAGCAGAGTTTGAAATTAGCACAGATACCGTTCCATAAGCCAAATATGTAATAGACTAGACCTACCCCTTGCTCAACGAAATGGATTCAACAATGAGGTATCACCTCACACCTGGTAGAATAGGCATCATAGAAAATATACAAACAAAAAATGCTGGAAAGCGTGTGGAGAAAAGGAACCCTCTTCCACTACTGTTGGGAATATAAATTGATACAGTCATTATGGAGAACAATATGGAATTTCTTATGAAACTAACAATAGAATTACCATATGATACAGCAATCCCAGTACTGGACATATACCCAGACAAAACCATAAATCAAAAAGAGTCATTCACCGCAATGTTCATTGCATCACTATTTACAATATCGAGGTAATGGAAGCAACTTAAATGCCCACAGACAGACGAATGCATAAAGCTGTGGTACATATATGAAATGGAATATTACTAAGCCATGAAAAGGAATGAAATTGGGTCATTTGTAGAGACGTCGATGGATCTAGAGACTGTCATACAGAGTGAAGTAAGTCTGAAAGAGAAAAACAAATCTTGTATATTCATGCATATATGTGGAACCTAGAAAAACTGTACAGATTAACCATTTTGCAAGGCATAAATAGAGCAACAGATGTAGACAACAAACGTATGGACAACAAGGGGGGAAAGCTGTTGGGGGGGTGGTGGTGGGAGGAGTTGAGAGACTGGGATTGGCATGTATACATTTATATGTATAAAATAGATAACCAATAAGAACCTGCTGTATAAAAATATAAAATAAAATTCAAAATTAAAAAGAAATAAAATTTAAAAAATAAAACAAAAAACAATTATTCCCTGCACATACATGTATTTATATGAATAAATTATTTCCATGCTTATATCTGTAAATACAAAAGAGAGGAATAAAATCTACCTTGAACCAAAAACGAAAAAGAGAAAAAAAACACAGAACCCACCAGTTACACAGAGGAAAACCGTATCAGGGCACTTGCTCCAGTTGTAAACAATTCTGAAGTTGGTCAGTGGTGGGGAATCGTCTCCCATTCAGCCAGCAGCCCCCACGCAACAAGCGTCCTCATTGCAAAGCTGGGGCACCGTGCCGAGGCATCTGTGAGTAAACGTGAGCTGAGCCCCAGGCCAGTTGCTGCTGAACTATTCCCACCCGTCCCAGGTAAAACACCTGAATATATACAAGGACTTGAAAGCCTAGAGGAAGGGCCATAGAGCCACACGAGTGACAGCATGCCGGCCGACTTGGTGCCTGCAGGCCAGCCAGGATGGTCCTGGCCCTGGGTGCTCTTCTGGAAGATTTCCATTTCCCTGCCTGAGATACCCGTCCTGTCCCTGCCCCCACGGCTTTTTTCCTTCCTCACCTCTGCCCAGGGAGAAATTCCAGCAGCAGGTATGGGTGACACATCCTCTTCTTTAGCAGGTGGCAGCCTGGCAACTGCTGCAGAAAGTCCAGCAGAGCCCCACTCACACTGGGCCACCCACAAAGCCGTGGCCTCTCACTCCCTCCCACCAGCCCAGCCCGGAGACTGCTGACAGGGCAGAGAAAATGGCGTCAGGCACGGCTGCAGGGGCTCTCGCTGCCTGGAGTGGTATTTATATTGATCTCAACCCAGGCACACCTGGGGAGGGCTGGCCGGCACGGTAAGGCTGCCCAGGTCAGCCAATCATCACCCCTCAGGGGCTCACAGTTGCAGAAAATGGAACTTGCTGAACCGGCCAGGTCCAAGGAACAGGTGTGGGCTCCTGAGAGTCAGGATAGACAAGGGGCTGCAGCTTTGGCTTGTTTTCTAATCATTTTATCTGGCCCATGAGTGGGAGACAACTTCAAGAAAACCCTCTCCTAATGAGAGGAACCCAGGAGTCATGGAGAGGAGGGGTGGGTGGTGGTTGGAGACAGAGGCCTGGTGCCCCGGGTGCAGTGGAAGTCTCTGGAAGACCAGGTGGAGGGAGGCCTCATGGAGTGATGCCCAGGGTCACAGACCTGTCGCAGCTGCTGTTTGTTAGTTCAAGTCCTGCTCTGAGGTGCTCTGTGTCAGCTCTGAGCGACAGGTGAGCTGGGGGTGCTCTGCAATGAGGGCTATGTGCACGGTTCCTGTGTGCCCAGCCCTGCCACGGTACCTGCAAGGGTAGCTCTGTATCCTGGGAGGGCCCTGACCACGAGAGCCCCGTGGGCTGGGGTGGGGGTGGGGTACCTGCCCAGGTGAGCTCCATATTCTGGGATTGGTCTGACCACGAGAGCCCCATGGGCTGCTGGGGACCTGGTAAAGGATGTCAGGACAGTCAGTGAAGCCACCGAGGATATACCTCCAGTTGCTCCTAATTCCTACACCCTGCTGGTCATTCTACCAACCACCAGGACATGGTATTCTGTATTAGTCTTCAATGATGCCTTCTTTTGTATTCCATTAGTCCCAGAGTCACAAGAAATTTTGGCTTGTGAGTGGCAGGACTCAACATACAACTAAAACAATACTTCCGGGCCGTTCGGCCCCAAGGGTGCAAAAATTCCCACACCATCTTTGGGGAAAGCTTAGCTAAAGACCTAAAAGTTCTACCTCTGGAAAAGGAAACCCTCCTTCAATATGCAGACGACATTCTGATCGCCAGCCCTACTAAGGAGGCCTCTGAACTACCAAGCCAATAAAGGATAGAAGTTGTCCAAGAAAAAGCTCAAATATCACAGACTGCGGTGACCTGCCTGGGCTTCATTCTCACAGAAGGTCAGAGAAGCCCATCCCAGGAAAGGGAAGAAACCATTTTCAGCCTTACCCCTTTCTAAAACTAGAAGACAGCTTAGGGGTTCCTGGGGAGGCCAGGGTTTGCTGCTTCTGGATCCCTAACTACAGTCTACTAGCTGGGCCTCTATATGAAACACTGAAAGGAAAAGATGATGATCCTTTGGAATAGAATCCAGAAGTGGCCTTTCAAGAATGGAAAGAGCAGTCAATTCAGACCCTTGCCCTGGAACTCCCTAATTTAGCTAAACCCTTTGACCTTTACATTCCCGGTGAAAGGTGAATCGCCATTGGAGAATTAGTGCAAAAACTGGGACCACTTGAAATGGAACAATGCAAGAATGCCATCCAGGTAGGATAAACTACGGTCACTAAGGGGCTTGGCCCACTGCCACATCTGGCCAAGATAATGGCGGTATCTAAAAACCTGGAAATCAGCAGCCCAAAAGGCCACCTCCCTCCTAAGGGAAAAGGACCCCACGTGGTGATCCTAACCACCAACCATGCCCTGAAGTTGCAGGGTTCGCTCCGTGGGCACACCGACCTTGAGTGAGGAGGCCCTCCAACTCCAACATCCAGAGAGATAACCGGGGGCAACAGGGCACCATGACGACTCGTGTGAACATCACTTGACCTGGAGTTTCTCTCATAAAACAACAAGAGTGTGTCCCAAAAGAGTAGACTACTGCTTGCAGGACTTACTGCACCCAGAGGGGAGCTAATAATCTTGGCGGGGGAACGGTATATCACACTGTCACCATAGAAAAGCCTAGAGACACCGTGATGATGGTGGCCAATAAGACCGGCTGGACTCCTGTTTACTTCAAAAGGCTGTTGACTCAGTGGCCATCATGGTCCTTGATCACCACTGACCCTGGACTGTCTGGGAGTTGAGCGGGCAGGGCTCTGACACCTGGTGCTGTTTGTACGTTAATTCAGGGGCCTAATTGAAGAAAGCGCAGACTACTGGTCAGAGCATCTAGGCTGGCAGAAACGGTCAGCCTAAGGTGGCCGAACAAATGTGGGGCGGGGTGAAACCGGCCCCCACAGCGTCTCTGCACATCTCTTTCCTGGACCCTTAAAGGTCATTAGAATCTATAACACTTCCAATGCTGGTGCTCAGGTGGACGAGCAGGGAGGCAGGGGTCCTGGGGACAATCAACGTCACCGGGAGGCTGCTGGGGAGAAGCTCTGACCCTCGCCCCAGGGTATGAGGGCTCCCAACTCAGCACTCAGCAGTTACAGAAGAAGGGTCTGCACCCTCAGCACTCCAAGAATGAGGAACAGGACAAAAGGCAGAGGAGGGGTTTGTCCCCAGCAAAGCCCATTAAAAATCCCTGGGAGATAAAAATAGAATCTGGGCAATAAAGTCAAGTCTAACCTTTTTTATCCTTTGTGCTTTGTCTAATTTCACGTGCTCCTAGGGTCCCGCATGCAGAGGTTCCACACCCGGCACTTCAGACCAGATTTCCTAGTGCAGAATGGCTGGGTCGACACCTCAGCTCCTGGGGCCCAGTGCAGACTCCACGATATAGAGCCTGAGCTACAGCCAACCCGGCCCTCGAGAGCTCCGCCCCCTCCCTCCCACTGACTCTGACAGGATCTCTACACAGCAGCCCAGCCCACAGCCCACGGGGTAGTGCATGCTCTCACCTCTCCATTCTCTGATCAAAATATAAAGTTTCCTTTGCTTGTGAACCAAACTCAGTCTCGATCTGTTGGCCCCAATGACACTGGGCAGGGGGACACTTGTTGGGGTCCACTCTGGAAGATCAGTAACAGAAATTGAGACTATTGTAACCTCAATGAACAGATGTGTGAGCCAAACTGTAGTTAACATAGAACAGTGTATAAGGCTCGGGTAAAATAAGATGTTTCTAACACTTCCATTTGATATTTCCATCACTTTATTATAAGCAAGTTCAGTGAAAAGGTTTGTCTTATTTGTCAGGTCAATATTAGAGAAATGAAGTGATTTCTTTCCAAGGATGTACATCTAATAATCTTGGTTAAACCTTCAATCTTGTTTTAAATGCTTTTCCATTGAAAATGATACCTCTCTTTCAGCTCCCCCATTTCTGAGAAGTATAAAATCTTATAATTTATTATTACCAAAGGGGAAAGGTGGGAGGAGGGATAAATTAACAGTTTGGGATTAACACATACACACTGCTATGTATAAAATAGATCATCAACAAGGAACTACTGTATAGCACAGGGAACTACACTCAACATTTTGCAATAACCTATAAGGGGAAATAATCTGAAAAAGAATAGATATTTTTATTGATATCATCTATCAATGACAGTTAAAGTGTAACCTAAGGGAAGCTGGTGGTGAGTGCTTCTGACCCTGAAGACTTCAATCATCTAAAGTTTGGACTCTGCCTACTTCCCATGGCCCTTAATGAACATATGTGTAGCCGTAACTTAAAAACTTCCCCAGTTTGGGTTTCGGGGAGACACTGATTTTGAAAAAGCCCTGGTGTTCTCCTTACATGAATGGGACTCTTCCTACTGCTTAAACATGTCTGTCACACCCAGAGGATGGTATACCGTCTGATCGGGAAGAGTTTGGAAAAGACATCTCATCTCCTCATCTCCTGGTGCTCGGGTTCACCCCTCCAGCGTCTTTACTAACAGTCTCCCCACTTGGAGATGTCAGCACTGTCAACATCCTGTTGCGTACAGTTTGGAATTTGTCCAGAGGATGAAGCGGAAGGATGAGGAACAATGAGAGACAAGTCCTAGGTGTTCAGACAGGCACATGTCACTCTAATTTCCAATCAGGAAGACGAATTGACCAAAGGCTAGGGTTGCCCATGGAAACAATATAGGGCTTGAGGAAATCCCGCTGCTTTGTGGCCAGTTCCCATAAACACAAGTTGAACAATGGAACTCAGGGGCAGTAAAATTCACAAAACTGCAGAGTTGAAAATATCCATCACTGAAAAATGTCTTGAGGAAAGTCAGAAAAAAGGACTTGTAAGCAAGGGAGAATGGCAGGAAAGGGATTTGAAGAGGTAGAAAGGACTCGCCATTAAGCACAAGAAAAGGAGCTGAACATTGCCAACATTGCAGTTGGCCAAAAAGGGTGTATGCGTTTTTTTCTGTATATATTCAAGAAAAGGGCATACACTTTTTTAGCCAACCAAACAGATGGGCACTGGAAGTCAATACTACAAAAGATATCACTTCGCATCAGTCAGAAGAGCCATCCTCATAAAGCGTAAACAACAGAAATGCAGGACAGGGCAACGAGAAGAGGGAGCCCTGTGAGACTTATAGTGGAAATGTATATTGCCAACGGCCATTCTGGAGAAGTGTATTGTATTTACTAAAGCATCTAAAAAATGAGCTACAGAGCATAGGGCACTTGCACTCATGGGCGTATATCTTGGGAAAAACAAAAATCGAGAGGACACAGGCACCCCAATGTTTACCCCCTCTCTGTTTAAAAGATCCTCGACTAGGATATAACTTAAATGTCTCTGGAGGGAAAAAATGGATAGAGATGTGGTACTTAGGTAGAGTGGAATATTATTCAGCCTGGAAATCAATGAAATATGGCCAGTTGTAACAACTCCGGAGGAGTTACGTATGATCATTCTAAGTGACAGAATTCAAAAAGAAAAAGACACATATCATAAGATATCACTTAAAGGTGGAATCCAAAATGGCTACACATGAAATAAATTACAAAACAAAAACATAGTCAAATATGTAGAAAACACGCATAAGGCTGCTAAACGGGAAAGGTGGGGAGGGGTGAGGCATCATCCAGGAGGTTGAAATTAGCAAAGATACCATTCCAAATACCAAACTGATAATCAACAAGGCCTACACGGTAGCTAAAAGAACTGCACTCAGCACACTCAAGTCACCGGAAAAGAATATATACGACTGGTAAGAATCTGAAAAAGAATTTATTGATGTCTCTCTGTACGTGAATCAAGTGGATGTACAGCAGCAAGAAACAGAGCTTTGAAAATCAGCTGTAACCAATATAGTAATAAATTGAAAAAAATAAACGACAGAGAGACAGAGAAAACCTCTTACAACTTTTCCTCAGGGACGGTGATGCAACATGGATTGAACACATCTAGACCCACAGCAGGATGAGACATAAGGCTGGAAACTGTTTGCGCTAAGAGAAATGTGAGGTTGGGTGAGGAAATGCACACCCTTTAAAGTAATACTACCTGGTACCCATTCAATGGGTCCCAAATCTGCAGGTTCAAGGGATCTTCCTATAGCTAAAACATGCATGGAAAACCCAGAGGACTGTACACCATGTGATCGGGAGATGTGTCTAAAATGCACCTCATTTATCCTCTCCTGGTGCTCCTGTTCACCATTCCAGCCACGCTACTTAGAATCTCCCCACTTGGAGAATCAGCACATTTAAACTTCTGTTTCACACATTTTGCAAATTGTGAGGAGGATGAACGGGAAGAGGGGGAACCAATGAGAGAATAGTTGTAGGGGTTTGGACGGGCACATATCACTCTAATTTCCCATTAAGAATAAGAATTAAAGAAAGGCTCAGCCTGCCTCGCCGGAGCCAAAATAGGGCCTGAAGCAATCCTGCGGGTTTGAGGCCAGCTCACAAAAGAACAACTTAAAAAATGGAGCTCAGGGTCACTGCAATTCACAAACCTGCAGAGTTATAAATGAAAACTAACGTCCAAAAATATGTTGAGGTAAGGCAAAGAAGAGGATCTGAATGCAAGACAGAATTGCAAGAAACAGATTTCAAGAGATAGATTGGACTCGTCTTTAACGCACATGAAAAGCGGCAGAATTTCGACAATGATGCAGTTGGCCCAAAAGGGCGTATGCGTTTTTTCCTGATTATATCCAGGAAAAAACGCATACGCACTTTATGGGCAACGAAGCAAGCAAGCAATGCAAATGTGCACAACAAAGAAGTCTCACTTCCCACCGGTCAAAAGGGCCATCCTAAAAAATTGTAAAAACCAGAAATGCAGGACAGGCCATGGAGAACAGGGAGCCTTTATACGCTGATGGGCAGTGTGTGGACTGCCGAGAGCCACTCTGGAGAAGTGTATGGTGGTTCCTAAATCATCTAAAAAACAGAGCTACAGAGCATAGGACACTTCCAATCATGGGAGTATATCTAGGGAAGTCTAAAAATCAACAAGACACAAGCACACCACAGTTTAGGGCTACTCTGTTTACAAGAACCTCAACTTCAGTACACCTTAAATATCCCAGGAAAGAGAACAATGGATAAAGAAGATGTGGTACTTATGTACAATTTCTTCACCATGAAATCAATGTAATAAGGCTAGTAGAAGGATAAAGAGTGGATTTAGGTCCGATAATACTACTTGAAATAAGTCAAACAGAAAAAGAAACATATCATAAGATATCACTTATAGAGGGAGGGTAAATATGGCTGCACAAGAAAAGAATTACAGAACAGAACAGTGTCTCACATTTAGAAAACACACTTATGTCAGCTTAAGGGGAAAGGAGAGGTGGGGTGATGCATAAAACCAGAGTTTGAAATTAGCACAGATACCGTTCAATAAACCAAATAGGTATTAGACAAGATCTACACCTTGCTCAATGAACTGGCCTCAACACACCCTATACACCACAGAGAAATATATCTGAGTAATAAGAATCTTAAAACCCATGTATTGATATATCTCCATAAGGGAATCAAGTGTGTGCAGAGCGGCACAAACACAGCAGTGAAAATGAGCTAAACCCCATTATAGAAATAAATTTTAAAAACAAAACGCTGAAACAATGAAAGAGAGAAAAATTCTTACAAAATTCGCTCAGGGGCTGTGATGCAACCTGGATTGACCACATATAAACCCACAGCTGGATAAGACATAAGGCTGGACACTTGGGGCTGAGAGGATTGGTGAGCTTTGGTGAGCAACTGCCGAAAGTTTAATGCAATACTTCATGCTACTCAGTCCAAGGGTCCCAACACTCCAGGTTGAAGGGAATCTTCCTACAGCTAAACCATGCTTGGGAAACCCAGCGACTGGTATACCATATGATCGGGAAAGGTTTCTAAAACACACCTCATTTTTCCTCTCCTGGGGCTCCGGATCGACATTCCAGCCGCTTTACTAACAACATCCCCACATGGAGAGTCAATGCCTTTAAGTTCTGGTATCGCACAGTCTGCAGTTAGTGCGGAGGATGAATGGGAATAGGGGGAACCAGTGAGAAACTAGCTGTAGCGGTTTCAATGGGCACATGTCACTCTAATTTCACATCAGTAAGAAGAATTAACCAAAGGCACAGCAAGGTGCCCCAGAAGAAGAATAGAGCTTCAAGGAATCCTGTGGTTATGGGGCAAGATCACAAAAATAAGAGCTGAAAAATGGAGCTAAGGGCCACTGCAATTCAAAAACCTGCAGAGTTATAAAGGCCAACTATTTTCAAAAAATATATTGAGGTAAGGCTATGAAGAAGCATTGAAAGCAAGGCAGAATTGCAGGCAACCGATTTCAGGAGATACACTGGAATTGCATTGAAAACATATGAAGAGAGTCAGAACCTCGACAATGATGCACTTGGCCAAAAAGGGCGTATGTGTTTTTTCCTGAATATAGTCAGGAAAAAACGCATACACACTTTTTGGCCAACCAAGCAAGCTTGCAAAGGAAATCTGCACTACAATGAAGTCTCACTTTCCCCTGGTCAAAAGGGCCATCTGAAAAAAGTGTAAAATCCATAAAGGCACGACAGGCCATGGAGAACTGGGAGCCTTGTTATGCTGATGGGCGGGATGTAAATTGCCAACAGACACTCGGGAGAAGTGTATGGTGTTTCCTGAAACATCTAAAAAACAAAGCAACAGAGCCTAGGGCACTCCCACTTATGGTCCTATAGCTTAGGGAAATTAAAATCAAAAAGACACAGCCACCCCAAAGTTTGGGACGCCTCTGTTTACAAGAACCTCGTTTACCGTACAAGTTCAATATCACAGAAAGTGAAAAATGGATAAAGAACTTGTGGTACTTACGTACAATGCAGTATCACTCAGCAATGAAATCTATGTCATCAGGCCCGTAGCAGCATAATGAGTGGATTCAGGTACGATGATTCTCACTGAAATAAGTCACACAGAAAAAGAAACATCATAAGATATCACTAATACACGGAATGTAAACTTGGCTACACAGGAACTGAATTCCAAAACAGAACAGGGTCTCAAATTTAGAAAACCAACTTATGCTTGCTTAAGGGGAAAGGTGAGTTGGGGTGCTGCATAAAACCAGAGATTGAAATGAGCACAGATAAAGTTCCTTAAGCCAAATATGGACTAGACAAGAGCTACTCCTTGCTCAACGAAATGGACTCAACACCCCATATTAAACGCCTAAGAATGTACCTGACTAGTAAGTATCTTAAAACCTATGGATTGCTATGTCTCCAAAAGAGAATCAAGCGTGTGTACAGGGGCATAAACGCAGCAGTGATAGGATTGGAGAGGTTTGGTGAGCAAATGAAGACCATTTGAAGTCATATTTCATGGTACCCATTCCACGGGTCTCAACTCTCCAGGTTTAAGGTATTCTTCCTTCAGCTCAAACATGCATGTGGAACCCAGAGTATGATCAACCATGTGAACGGGAGACGTGTTCAAATATGTCTCAGTTTTCCTCCCCTGGTACTCGGGTGCAACATTCCAGGCGCTTTACTAACACTCTCCCCACTTGGAGAGTCAGTGCCTTTAACCTCCTGTTTGGCCCAGTTTGCAATTTCTGCGGAAGATGAACAGGAATAGGGAACACCAATGAGAGACTAGCTGGAGGTGTCTGAACGGGCAAATTTAACTCTCATTTCCCACCAGGAAGAGGAAATAACCAAAGGCTCAGCGTGCCGGGCCGGAACCAGATTAGGGCCTGAAGCCATCCTGCGGTGTTGCGGCCAGCTCAAAAGAAAGCGAGTTGAAGAAAGGAGCTCAGGGGCACTGTAATTCACAAACCTGCAGAGTTATAAATGACAGCTATCGTCCAAAAATATACTGAAGTAAGGCTGCCAAGAGGACTCGAAAGCGGGGCAGAATTGCAGGAAACCGATTTCAGGAGGTAGACTGGAATTGCATTGAAAGCATAGGAAAAGAGGCAGAACGTCCACAATGATGCACTTGGCCAAAAAGGGCGTATGCGTTTTTTCCTGAATATATTCAGGAAAAAACGCATACGCCCTTTTTGGCCAACCAAGCAAGCTTGCAAAGGAAATCTGCACTACAATGAAGTCTCACTTCCCCCCGGTCAAAAGGGCCATCTGAAAAAAGTGTAAAATCCAGAAAGGCAGGACAGGCCATGGAGAACTGGGAGCCTTGTTATGCTGATGGGCGGGATGTAAATTGCCAACAGACACTCGGGAGAAGTGTATGGTGTTTCCGGAAACATCTAAAAAACAAAGCAACAGAGCCTAGGGCACTTCCACTTATGGTCCTATAGCTTAGGGAAATTAAAATCAAAAAGACACAGCCACCCCAAAGTTTGGGACGCCTCTGTTTACAAGAACCTCGTTTACAGTACAAGTTCAACATCGCAGAAAGTGAAAAATGGATAAAGAAGGTGTGGTATTTACTTACAAAGCAATATCACTCAGCAATGAAATCTATGTCATCAGGCCCTTAGCAGCACAATGAGTGGATTCAGGTATGATGATTCTCACTGAAATAAGTCACACAGAAAAAGAAACATCATAAGATATCAGTAATACACGGAATGTAAACTTGGCTACACAGGAACTGAATTACAGAACAGAACAGGGTCTCAAATTTAGAAAACCAACTTATGCTTGCTTAAGGGTAAAAGTGAGTTGGGGTGCTGCATAAAACGAGAGATTGAAACGAGCACAGATAAAGTTCCTTAAGCCAAATATGGACTAGACAAGAGCTACTCCTTGCTCAACGAAATGGACTCAACACCGCATATTAAACGACTAAGAATGTACCTGACTAGTAAGTATCTTAAAACCTATGGATTGCTATGTCTCCGAAAGAGAATCAAGCATGTGTACAGGGGCATAAACGCAGCAGTGATAGGATTGGAGAGGTTCGGTGAGCAAATGAAGTCCCTTTGAAGTCATATTGCATGGTACCCATTCCACGGGTTTCAACTACCCAGGTTTAAGGTATTCTTCCTTCAGCTAAAACATGCATGTGGAACCCAGAGTATGATCAACCGTGTGAACGGGAGACATGTTCAAATATGTCTCAGTTTTCGTACCCTGGTACTCGGGTGCAACATTCCAGACGCTTTACTAACACTCTCCCCACTTGGAGAGTCAGCGCCTTTAACCTCCTGTTTGGCCCAGTTTGCAATTTCTGCGGAAGATGAACAAGAATAGCGAGAACCAATGAGAGACTAGCTGGAGGTGTCTGGACGGGCAAATTTAACTCTCATTTCCCACCAGGAAGAGGAATTAACCAAAGGCTCAGCGTGCCGTGAAGGAATCAGATTAGGGCCTGAAGCCATCCTGCGGTGTTGCGGCCAGGTCACAAGAAAGCGAGTTGAAGAAAGGAGCTCAGGGGCACTGTAATTCACAAACCTGCAGAGTTATAAATGACAGCTATCGTCCAAAAATATACTGAAGTAAGGCTGCCAAGAGGACTCGAAAGCGGGGCAGAATTGCAGGAAACCGATTTCAGGAGGTAGACTGGAATTGCATTGAAAGCATAGGAAAAGAGGCAGAACGCCCACAATGATGCACTTGGCCAAAAAGGGCGTATGCGTTTTTTCCTGAATATATTCAGGAAAAAACGCATACGCCCTTTTTGGCCAACCAAGCAAGCTTGCAAAGGAAATCTGCACTACAATGAAGTCTCACTTCCCCCCGGTCAAAAGGGCCATCTGAAAAAAGTGTAAAATCCAGAAAGGCAGGACAGGCCATGGAGAACTGGGAGCCTTGTTATGCTGATGGGCGGGATGTAAATTGCCAACAGACACTCGGGAGAAGTGTATGGTGTTTCCGGAAACATCTAAAAAACAAAGCAACAGAGCCTAGGGCACTTCCACTTATGGTCCTATAGCTTAGGGAAATTAAAATCAAAAAGACACAGCCACCCCAAAGTTTGGGACGCCTCTGTTTACAAGAACCTCGTTTACAGTACAAGTTCAACATCGCAGAAAGTGAAAAATGGATAAAGAAGGTGTGGTATTTACTTACAAAGCAATATCACTCAGCAATGAAATCTATGTCATCAGGCCCGTAGCAGCACAATGAGTGGATTCAGGTACGATGATTCTCACTGAAATAAGTCACACAGAAAAAGAAACATCATAAGATATCACTAATACACGGAATGTAAACTTGGCTACACAGGAACTGAATTACAGAACAGAACAGGGTCTCAAATTTAGAAAACCAACTTATGCTTGCTTAAGGGTAAAGGTGAGTTGGGGTGCTGGATAAAACCAGAGATTGAAACGAGCACAGATAAAGTTCCTTAAGCCAAATATGGAATAGACAAGAGCTACTCCTTGCTCAACGAAATGGACTCAACACCGCATATTAAACGCCTAAGAATGTACCTGCCTAGTAAGTATCTTAAAACCTATGGATTGCTATGTCTCCGAAAGAGAATCAAGCATGTGTACAGGGGCATAAACGCAGCAGTGATAGGATTGGAGAGGTTCGGTGAGCAAATGAAGACCCTTTGAAGTCATATTGCATGGTACCCATTCCACGGGTCTCAACTCTCCAGGTTTAAGGTATTCTTCCTTCAGCTAAAACATGCATGTGGAACCCAGAGTATGATCAACCATGTGAACGGGAGACGTGTTCAAATATGTCTCAGTTTTCCTCCCCTGGTACTCGGGTGCAACATTCCAGACGCTTTACTAACACTCTCCCCACTTGGAGAGTCAGCGCCTTTAACCTCCTGTTTGGCCCAGTTTGCAATTTCTGCGGAAGATGAACAAGAATAGGGAACACCAATGAGAGACTAGCTGGAGGTGTCTGGACGGGCAAATTTAACTCTCATTTCCCACCAGGAAGAGGAAATAACCAAAGGCTCAGCGTGCCGTGCCGGAACCAGATTAGGGCCTGAAGCCATCCTGCGGTGTTGCGGCCAGCTCAAAAGAAAGCGAGTTGAAGAAAGGAGCTCAGGGGCACTGTAATTCACAAACCTGCAGAGTTATAAATGACAGCTATCGTCCAAAAATATACTGAAGTAAGGCTGCCAAGAGGACTTGAAAGCGGGGCAGAATTGCAGGAAACCGATTTCAGGAGGTAGACTGGAATTGCATTGAAAGCATAGGAAAAGAGGCAGAACGTCCACAATGATGCACTTGGCCAAAAAGGGCGTATGCGTTTTTTCCTGAATATATTCAGGAAAAAACGCATACGCCCTTTTTGGCCAACCAAGCAAGCTTGCAAAGGAAATCTGCACTACAATGAAGTCTCACTTCCCCCCGGTCAAAAGGGCCATCTGAAAAAAGTGTAAAATCCAGAAAGGCAGGACAGGCCATGGAGAACTGGGAGCCTTGTTATGCTGATGGGCGGGATGTAAATTGCCAACAGACACTCGGGAGAAGTGTATGGTGTTTCCGGAAACATCTAAAAAACAAAGCAACAGAGCCTAGGGCACTTCCACTTATGGTCCTATAGCTTAGGGAAATTAAAATCAAAAAGACACAGCCACCCCAAAGTTTGGGACGCCTCTGTTTACAAGAACTTCGTTTACAGTACAAGTTCAACATCGCAGAAAGTGAAAAATGGATAAAGAACATGTGGTATTTACTTACAAAGCAATATCACTCAGCAATGAAATCTATGTCATCAGGCCCTTAGCAGCACAATGAGTGGATTCAGGTATGATGATTCTAACTGAAATGAGTCACACAGAAAAAGAAACATCATAAGATATCAGTAATACACGGAATGTAAACTTGGCTACACAGGAACTGAATTACAGAACAGAACAGGGTCTCAAATTTAGAAAACCAACTTATGCTTGCTTAAGGGGAAAGGTGAGTTGGGGTGCTGCATAAAACCAGAGATTGAAATGAGCACAGATAAAGTTCCTTAAGCCAAATATGGACTAGACAAGAGCTACTCCTTGCTCAACGAAATGGACTCAACACCCCATATTAAACGCCTAAGAATGTACCTGACTAGTAAGTATCTTAAAACCTATGGATTGCTATGTCTCCAAAAGAGAATCAAGCGTGTGTACAGGGGCATAAACGCAGCAGTGATAGGATTGGAGAGGTTCGGTGAGCAAATGAAGACCCTTTGAAGTCATATTGCATGGTACCCATTCCACGGGTCTCAACTCTCCAGGTTTAAGGTATTCTTCCTTCAGCTAAAACATGCATGTGGAACCCAGAGTATGATCAACCGTGTGAACGGTAGACGTGTTCAAATATGTCTCAGTTTTCGTACCCTGGTACTCGGGTGCAACATTCCAGACGCTTTACTAACACTCTCCCCACTTGGGAAGTCAGCGCCTTTTACCTCCTGTTTGGCCCAGTTTGCAATTTCTGCGGAAGATGAACAGGAATAGGGAGAACCAATGAGAGACTAGCTGGAGGTGTCTGGACGGGCAAATTTAACTCTCATTTCCCACCAGGAAGAGGAAATAACCAAAGGCTCAGCGTGCCGTTCCGGAACCAGATTAAGGCCTGAAGCCATCCTGTGCTGTTGCGGCCAGGTCACAAGAAAGCGAGTTGAAGAAAGGAGCTCAGGGGCACTGTAATTCACAAACCTGCAGAGTTATAAATGACAGCTATCGTCCAAAAATATACTGAAGTAAGGCTGCCAAGAGGACTTGAAAGCGGGGCAGAATTGCAGGAAACCGATTTCAGGAGGTAGACTGGAATTGCATTGAAAGCATAGGAAAAGAGGCAGAACGTCCACAATGATGCACTTGGCCAAAAAGGGCGTATGCGTTTTTTCCTGAATATATTCAGGAAAAAACGCATACGCCCTTTTTGGCCAACCAAGCAAGCTTGCAAAGGAAATCTGCACTACAATGAAGTCTCACTTCCCCCCGGTCAAAAGGGCCATCTGAAAAAAGTGTAAAATCCAGAAAGGCAGGACAGGCCATGGAGAACTGGGAGCCTTGTTATGCTGATGGGCGGGATGTAAATTGCCAACAGACACTCGGGAGAAGTGTATGGTGTTTCCTGAAACATCTAAAAAACAAAGCAACAGAGCCTAGGGCACTTCCACTTATGGTCCTATAGCTTAGGGAAATTAAATCAAAAAGACACAGCCACCCCAAAGTTTGGGACGCCTCTGTTTACAAGAACCTCGTTTACAGTACAAGTTCAACATCGCAGAAAGTGAAAAATGGATAAAGAAGGTGTGGTATTTACTTACAAAGCAATATCACTCAGCAATGAAATCTATGTCATCAGGCCCTTAGCAGCACAATGAGTGGATTCAGGTATGATGATTCTAACTGAAATAAGTCACACAGAAAAAGAAACATCATAAGATATCAGTAATACACGGAATGTAAACTTGGCTACACAGGAACTGAATTACAGAACAGAACACGGTCTCAAATTTAGAAAACCAACTTATGCTTGCTTAAGGGGAAAGGTGAGTTGGGGTGCTGCATAAAACCAGAGATTGAAACGAGCACAGATAAAGTTCCTTAAGCCAAATATGGAATAGACAAGAGCTACTCCTTGCTCAACGAAATGGACTCAACACCGCATATTAAACGCCTAAGAATGTACCTGCCTAGTAAGTATCTTAAAACCTATGGATTGCTATGTCTCCGAAAGAGAATCAAGCATGTGTACAGGGGCATAAACGCAGCAGTGATAGGATTGGAGAGGTTCGGTGAGCAAATGAAGACCCTTTGAAGTCATATTGCATGGTACCCATTCCAAGGGTTTCAACTACCCAGGTTTAAGGTATTCTTCCTTCAGCTAAAACATGCATGTGGAACCTAGAGTATGATCAACCATGTGATCGGGAGACGTGTTCAAATATGTCTCAGTTTTCGTACCCTGGTACTCGGGTGCAACATTCCAGACGCTTTACTAACACTCTCCCGACTTGGAGAGTCCGCCCCTTTAATCTCCTGTTTGGCCCAGTTTGCAATTTCTGCGGAAGATGAACAGGAATAGCGAGAACCAATGAGAGACTAGCTGGAGGTGTCTGGACGGGCAAATTTAACTCTCATTTCCCACCAGGAAGAGGAATTAACCAAAGGCTCAGTGTGCCGTGCCGGAACCAGATTAGGGCCTGAAGCCATCCTGCGGTGTTGCGGCCAGGTCACAAGAAAGCCAGTTGAAGAAAGGAGCTCAGGGGCACTGTAATTCACAAACCTGCAGAGTTATAAATGACAGCTATCGTCCAAAAATATACTGAAGTAAGGCTGCCAAGAGGACTCGAAAGCGGGGCAGAATTGCCAGAAACCGATTTCAGGAGGTAGACTGGAATTGCATTGAAAGCATAGGAAAAGAGGCAGAACGTCCACAATGATGCACTTGGCCAAAAAGGGCGTATGCGTTTTTTCCTGAATATATTCAGGAAAAAACGCATACGCCCTTTTTGGCCAACCAAGCAAGCTTGCAAAGGAAATCTGCACTACAATGAAGTCTCACTTCCCCCCGGTCAAAAGGGCCATCTGAAAAAAGTGTAAAATCCAGAAAGGCAGGACAGGCCATGGAGAACTGGGAGCCTTGTTATGCTGATGGGCGGGATGTAAATTGCCAACAGACACTCGGGAGAAGTGTATGGTGTTTCCTGAAACATCTAAAAAACAAAGCAACAGAGCCTAGGGCACTTCCACTTATGGTCCTATAGCTTAGGGAAATTAAAATCAAAAAGACACAGCCACCCCAAAGTTTGGGACGCCTCTGTTTACAAGAACCTCATTTACCGTACAAGTTCAACATCGCAGAAAGTGAAAAATGGATAAAGAAGTTGTGGTATTTACTTACAAAGCAATATCACTCAGCAATGAAATCTATGTCATCAGGCCCGTAGCAGCATAATGAGTGGATTCAGGTACGATGATTCTAACTGAAATAAGTCACACAGAAAAAGAAACATCATAAGATATCAGTAATACACGGAATGTAAACTTGGCTACACAGGAACTGAATTACAGAACAGGGTCTCAAATTTAGAAAACCAACTTATGCTTGCTTAAGGGGAAAGGTGAGTTGGGGTGCTGCATAAAACCAGAGATTGAAACGAGCACAGATAAAGTTCCTTAAGCCAAATATGGAATAGACAAGAGCTACTCCTTGCTCAACGAAATGGACTCAACACCCCATATTAAACGCCTAAGAATGTACCTGACTAGTAAGTATCTTAAAACCTATGGATTGCTATGTCTCCAAAAGAGAATCAAGCGTGTGTACAGGGGCATAAACGCAGCAGTGATAGGATTGGAGAGGTTCGGTGAGCAAATGAAGACCCTTTGAAGTCATATTGCATGGTACCCATTCCACGGGTCTCAACTCTCCAGGTTTAAGGTATTCTTCCTTCAGCTAAAACATGCATGTGGAACCCAGAGTATGATCAACCATGTGAACGGGAGACGTGTTCAAATATGTCTCAGTTTTCCTCCCCTGGTACTCGGGTGCAACATTCCAGATGCTTTACTAACACTCTCCCCACTTGGAGAGTCAGCGCCTTTAATCTCCTGTTTGGCCCAGTTTGCAATTTCTGCGGAAGATGAACAGGAATAGCGAGAACCAATGAGAGACTAGCTGGAGGTGTCTGGACGGGCAAATTTAACTCTCATTTCCCACCAGAAAGAGGAATTAACCAAAGGCTCAGCGTGCCGTGCCGGAACCAGATTAGGGCCTGAAGCCATCCTGCGGTGTTGCGGCCAAGTCACAAGAAAGCCAGTTGAAGAAAGGAGCTCAGGGGCACTGTAATTCACAAACCTGCAGAGTTATAAATGACAGCTATCGTCCAAAAATATACTTAAGTAAGGCTGCCAAGAGGACTCGAAAGCGGGGCAGAATTGCAGGAAACCGATTTCAGGAGGTAGACTGGAATTGCATTGAAAGCATAGGAAAAGAGGCAGAACGTCCACAATGATGCACTTGGCCAAAAAGGGCGTATGCGTTTTTTCCTGAATATATTCAGGAAAAAACGCATACGCCCTTTTTGGCCAACCAAGCAAGCTTGCAAAGGAAATCTGCACTACAATGAAGTCTCACTTCCCCCCGGTCAAAAGGGCCATCTGAAAAAAGTGTAAAATCCAGAAAGGCAGGACAGGCCATGGAGAACTGGGAGCCTTGTTAAGCTGATGGGAGGGATGTAAATTGCCAACAGACACTCGGGAGAAGTGTATGGTGTTTCCTGAAACATCTAAAAAACAAAGCAACAGAGCCTAGGGCACTTCCACTTATTGTCCTATAGCTTAGGGAAATTAAAATCAAAAAGACACAGCCACCCCAAAGTTTGGGACGCCTCTGTTTACAAGAACCTTGTTTACCGTACAAGTTCAATATCACAGAAAGTGAAAAATGGATAAAGAACTTGTGGTACTTACGTACAATGCAATATCACTCAGCAATGAAATCTATGTCATCAGGCCCGTAGCAGCATAATGAGTGGATTCAGGTACGATGATTTTAACTGAAATAAGTCACACAGAAAAAGAAACATCATAAGATATCACTAATACACGGAATGTAAACTTGGCTACACAGGAACTGAATTCCAAAACAGAACAGGGTCTCAAATTTAGAAAACCAACTTATGCTTGCTTAAGGGGAAAGGTGAGTTGGGGTGCTGCATAAAACCAGAGATTGAAACGAGCACAGATAAAGTTCCTTAAGCCAAATATGGAATAGACAAGCGCTACTCCTTGCTCAACGAAATGGACTCAACACCGCATATTAAACGCCTAAGAATGTACCTGACTAGTAAGTATCTTAAAACCTATGGATTGCTATGTCTCCGAAAGAGAATCAAGCATTTGTACAGGGGCATAAACGCAGCAGTGATAGGATTGGAGAGGTTCGGTGAGCAAATGAAGACCCTTTGAAGTCATATTGCATGGTACCCATTCCACGGGTCTCAACTATCCAGGTTTAAGGTATTTTTCCTTCAGCTAAAACATGCATGTGGAACCCAGAGTATGATCAACCGTGTGAACGGGAGACGTGTTCAAATATGTCTCAGTTTTCCTCCCCTGGTACTCGGGTGCAACATTCCAGACGCTTTACTAACACTCTCCCCACTTGGAGAGTCAGCGCCTTTAACCTCCTGTTTGGCCCAGTTTGCAATTTGTGCGGAAGATGAACAGGAATAGCGAGAACCAATGAGAGACTAGCTGGAGGTGTCTGGACGGGCAAATTTAACTCTCATTTCCCACCAGGAAGAGGAAATAACCAAAGGCTCAGCGAGCCATGCCGGAACCAGATTAGGGCCTGAAGCCATCCTGCGGTGTTGCGGCCAGGTCACAAGAAAGCGAGTTGAAGAAAGGAGCTCAGGGGCACTGTAATTCACAAACCTGCAGAGTTATAAATGACAGCTATCGTCCAAAAATATACTGAAGTAAGGCTGCCAAGAGGACTTGAAAGCGGGGCAGAATTGCAGGAAACCGATTTCAGGAGGTAGACTGGAATTGCATTGAAAGCATAGGAAAAGAGGCAGAACGTCCACAATGATGCACTTGGCCAAAAAGGGCGTATGCGTTTTTTCCTGAATATATTCAGGAAAAAACGCATACGCCCTTTTTGGCCAACCAAGCAAGCTTGCAAAGGAAATCTGCACTACAATGAAGTCTCACTTCCCCCCGGTCAAAAGGGCCATCTGAAAAAAGTGTAAAATCCAGAAAGGCAGGACAGGCCATGGAGAACTGGGAGCCTTGTTATGCTGATGGGCGGGATGTAAATTGCCAACAGACACTCGGGAGAAGTGTATGGTGTTTCCGGAAACATCTAAAAAACAAAGCAACAGAGCCTAGGGCACTTCCACTTATGGTCCTATAGCTTAGGGAAATTAAAATCAAAAAGACACAGCCACCCCAAAGTTTGGGACACCTCTGTTTACAAGAACCTCGTTTACCGTACAAGTTCAATATCACAGAAAGTGAAAAATGGATAAAGAACTTGTGGTACTTACGTACAATGCAGTATCACTCAGCAATGAAATCTATGTCATCAGGCCCGTAGCAGCATAATGAGTGGATTCAGGTACGATGATTCTCACTGAAATAAGTCACACAGAAAAAGAAACATCATAAGATATCAATAATACACGGAATGTAAACTTGGCTACACAGGAACTGAATTCCAAAACAGAACAGGGTCTCAAATTTAGAAAACCAACTTATGCTTGCTTAAGGGGAAAGGTGAGTTGGGGTGCTGCATAAAACCAGAGATTGAAATGAGCACAGATAAAGTTCCTTAAGCCAAATATGGACTAGACAAGAGCTACTCCTTGCTCAACGAAATGGACTCAACACCCCATATTAAACGCCTAAGAATGTACCTGACTAGTAAGTATCTTAAAACCTATGGATTGCTATGTCTCCGAAAGAGAATCAAGCATGTGTACAGGGGCATAAACGCAGCAGTGATAGGATTGGAGAGGTTCGGTGAGCAAATGAAGACCCTTTCAAGTCATATTGCATGGTACCCATTCCACGGGTTTCAACTACCCAGGTTTAAGGTATTCTTCCTTCAGCTAAAACATGCATGTGGAACCTAGAGTATGATCAACCATGTGATTGGGAGACGTGTTCAAATATGTCTCAGTTTTCGTACCCTGGTACTCGGGTGCAACATTCCAGACGCTTTACTAACACTCTCCCGACTTGGAGAGTCAGTCCCTTTAACCTCCTGTTTGGCCCAGTTTGCAATTTCTGCGGAAGATGAACAGGAATAGCGAGAACCAATGAGAGACTAGCTGGAGGTGTCTGGACGGGCAAATTTAACTCTCATTTCCCACCAGGAAGAGGAATTAACCAAAGGTTCAGCGTGCCGTGCCGGAACCAGATTAGGGCCTGAAGCCATCCTGCGGTGTTGCGGCCAGCTCAAAAGAAAGCGAGTTGAAGAAAGGAGCTCAGGGGCACTGTAATTCACAAACCTGCAGAGTTATAAATGACAGCTATCGTCCAAAAATATACTGAAGTAAGGCTGCCAAGAGGACTTGAAAGCGGGGCAGAATTGCAGGAAACTGATTTCAGGAGGTAGACTGGAATTGCATTGAAAGCATAGGAAAAGAGGCAGAACGTCCACAATGATGCACTTGGCCAAAAAGGGCGTATGCGTTTTTTCCTGAATATATTCAGGAAAAAACGCATACGCCCTTTTTGGCCAACCAAGCAAGCTTGCAAAGGAAATCTGCACTACAATGAAGTCTCACTTCCCCCCGGTCAAAAGGGCCATCTGAAAAAAGTGTAAAATCCAGAAAGGCAGGACAGGCCATGGAGAACTGGGAGCCTTGTTATGCTGATGGGCGGGATGTAAATTGCCAACAGACACTCGGGAGAAGTGTATGGTGTTTCCTGAAACATCTAAAAAACAAAGCAACAGAGCCTAGGGCACTTCCACTTATGGTCCTATAGCTTAGGGAAATTAAAATCAAAAAGACACAGCCACCCCAAAGTTTGGGACGCCTCTGTTTACAAGAACCTCATTTACCGTACAAGTTCAACATCGCAGAAAGTGAAAAATGGATAAAGAAGTTGTGGTATTTACTTACAAAGCAATATCACTCAGCAATGAAATCTATGTCATCAGGCCCGTAGCAGCATAATGAGTGGATTCAGGTACGATGATTCTAACTGAAATAAGTCACACAGAAAAAGAAACATCATAAGATATCAGTAATACACGGAATGTAAACTTGGCTACACAGGAACTGAATTACAGAACAGGGTCTCAAATTTAGAAAACCAACTTATGCTTGCTTAAGGGGAAAGGTGAGTTGGGGTGCTGCATAAAACCAGAGATTGAAACGAGCACAGATAAAGTTCCTTAAGCCAAATATGGAATAGACAAGAGCTACTCCTTGCTCAACGAAATGGACTCAACACCCCATATTAAACGCCTAAGAATGTACCTGACTAGTAAGTATCTTAAAACCTATGGATTGCTATGTCTCCAAAAGAGAATCAAGCGTGTGTACAGGGGCATAAACGCAGCAGTGATAGGATTGGAGAGGTTCGGTGAGCAAATGAAGACCCTTTGAAGTCATATTGCATGGTACCCATTCCACGGGTCTCAACTCTCCAGGTTTAAGGTATTCTTCCTTCAGCTAAAACATGCATGTGGAACCCAGAGTATGATCAACCATGTGAACGGGAGACGTGTTCAAATATGTCTCAGTTTTCCTCCCCTGGTACTCGGGTGCAACATTCCAGATGCTTTACTAACACTCTCCCCACTTGGAGAGTCAGCGCCTTTAATCTCCTGTTTGGCCCAGTTTGCAATTTCTGCGGAAGATGAACAGGAATAGCGAGAACCAATGAGAGACTAGCTGGAGGTGTCTGGACGGGCAAATTTAACTCTCATTTCCCACCAGAAAGAGGAATTAACCAAAGGCTCAGCGTGCCGTGCCGGAACCAGATTAGGGCCTGAAGCCATCCTGCGGTGTTGCGGCCAAGTCACAAGAAAGCCAGTTGAAGAAAGGAGCTCAGGGGCACTGTAATTCACAAACCTGCAGAGTTATAAATGACAGCTATCGTCCAAAAATATACTTAAGTAAGGCTGCCAAGAGGACTCGAAAGCGGGGCAGAATTGCAGGAAACCGATTTCAGGAGGTAGACTGGAATTGCATTGAAAGCATAGGAAAAGAGGCAGAACGTCCACAATGATGCACTTGGCCAAAAAGGGCGTATGCGTTTTTTCCTGAATATATTCAGGAAAAAACGCATACGCCCTTTTTGGCCAACCAAGCAAGCTTGCAAAGGAAATCTGCACTACAATGAAGTCTCACTTCCCCCCGGTCAAAAGGGCCATCTGAAAAAAGTGTAAAATCCAGAAAGGCAGGACAGGCCATGGAGAACTGGGAGCCTTGTTAAGCTGATGGGCGGGATGTAAATTGCCAACAGACACTCGGGAGAAGTGTATGGTGTTTCCTGAAACATCTAAAAAACAAAGCAACAGAGCCTAGGGCACTTCCACTTATTGTCCTATAGCTTAGGGAAATTAAAATCAAAAAGACACAGCCACCCCAAAGTTTGGGACGCCTCTGTTTACAAGAACCTTGTTTACCGTACAAGTTCAATATCACAGAAAGTGAAAAATGGATAAAGAACTTGTGGTACTTACGTACAATGCAATATCACTCAGCAATGAAATCTATGTCATCAGGCCCGTAGCAGCATAATGAGTGGATTCAGGTACGATGATTTTAACTGAAATAAGTCACACAGAAAAAGAAACATCATAAGATATCACTAATACACGGAATGTAAACTTGGCTACACAGGAACTGAATTCCAAAACAGAACAGGGTCTCAAATTTAGAAAACCAACTTATGCTTGCTTAAGGGGAAAGGTGAGTTGGGGTGCTGCATAAAACCAGAGATTGAAACGAGCACAGATAAAGTTCCTTAAGCCAAATATGGAATAGACAAGCGCTACTCCTTGCTCAACGAAATGGACTCAACACCGCATATTAAACGCCTAAGAATGTACCTGACTAGTAAGTATCTTAAAACCTATGGATTGCTATGTCTCCGAAAGAGAATCAAGCATTTGTACAGGGGCATAAACGCAGCAGTGATAGGATTGGAGAGGTTCGGTGAGCAAATGAAGACCCTTTGAAGTCATATTGCATGGTACCCATTCCACGGGTCTCAACTATCCAGGTTTAAGGTATTTTTCCTTCAGCTAAAACATGCATGTGGAACCCAGAGTATGATCAACCGTGTGAACGGGAGACGTGTTCAAATATGTCTCAGTTTTCCTCCCCTGGTACTCGGGTGCAACATTCCAGACGCTTTACTAACACTCTCCCCACTTGGAGAGTCAGCGCCTTTAACCTCCTGTTTGGCCCAGTTTGCAATTTGTGCGGAAGATGAACAGGAATAGCGAGAACCAATGAGAGACTAGCTGGAGGTGTCTGGACGGGCAAATTTAACTCTCATTTCCCACCAGGAAGAGGAAATAACCAAAGGCTCAGCGAGCCATGCCGGAACCAGATTAGGGCCTGAAGCCATCCTGCGGTGTTGCGGCCAGGTCACAAGAAAGCGAGTTGAAGAAAGGAGCTCAGGGGCACTGTAATTCACAAACCTGCAGAGTTATAAATGACAGCTATCGTCCAAAAATATACTGAAGTAAGGCTGCCAAGAGGACTTGAAAGCGGGGCAGAATTGCAGGAAACCGATTTCAGGAGGTAGACTGGAATTGCATTGAAAGCATAGGAAAAGAGGCAGAACGTCCACAATGATGCACTTGGCCAAAAAGGGCGTATGCGTTTTTTCCTGAATATATTCAGGAAAAAACGCATACGCCCTTTTTGGCCAACCAAGCAAGCTTGCAAAGGAAATCTGCACTACAATGAAGTCTCACTTCCCCCCGGTCAAAAGGGCCATCTGAAAAAAGTGTAAAATCCAGAAAGGCAGGACAGGCCATGGAGAACTGGGAGCCTTGTTATGCTGATGGGCGGGATGTAAATTGCCAACAGACACTCGGGAGAAGTGTATGGTGTTTCCGGAAACATCTAAAAAACAAAGCAACAGAGCCTAGGGCACTTCCACTTATGGTCCTATAGCTTAGGGAAATTAAAATCAAAAAGACACAGCCACCCCAAAGTTTGGGACACCTCTGTTTACAAGAACCTCGTTTACCGTACAAGTTCAATATCACAGAAAGTGAAAAATGGATAAAGAACTTGTGGTACTTACGTACAATGCAGTATCACTCAGCAATGAAATCTATGTCATCAGGCCCGTAGCAGCATAATGAGTGGATTCAGGTACGATGATTCTCACTGAAATAAGTCACACAGAAAAAGAAACATCATAAGATATCAATAATACACGGAATGTAAACTTGGCTACACAGGAACTGAATTCCAAAACAGAACAGGGTCTCAAATTTAGAAAACCAACTTATGCTTGCTTAAGGGGAAAGGTGAGTTGGGGTGCTGCATAAAACCAGAGATTGAAATGAGCACAGATAAAGTTCCTTAAGCCAAATATGGACTAGACAAGAGCTACTCCTTGCTCAACGAAATGGACTCAACACCCCATATTAAACGCCTAAGAATGTACCTGACTAGTAAGTATCTTAAAACCTATGGATTGCTATGTCTCCGAAAGAGAATCAAGCATGTGTACAGGGGCATAAACGCAGCAGTGATAGGATTGGAGAGGTTCGGTGAGCAAATGAAGACCCTTTGAAGTCATATTGCATGGTACCCATTCCACGGGTTTCAACTACCCAGGTTTAAGGTATTCTTCCTTCAGCTAAAACATGCATGTGGAACCTAGAGTATGATCAACCATGTGATTGGGAGACGTGTTCAAATATGTCTCAGTTTTCGTACCCTGGTACTCGGGTGCAACATTCCAGACGCTTTACTAACACTCTCCCGACTTGGAGAGTCAGTCCCTTTAACCTCCTGTTTGGCCCAGTTTGCAATTTCTGCGGAAGATGAACAGGAATAGCGAGAACCAATGAGAGACTAGCTGGAGGTGTCTGGACGGGCAAATTTAACTCTCATTTCCCACCAGGAAGAGGAATTAACCAAAGGTTCAGCGTGCCGTGCCGGAACCAGATTAGGGCCTGAAGCCATCCTGCGGTGTTGCGGCCAGCTCAAAAGAAAGCGAGTTGAAGAAAGGAGCTCAGGGGCACTGTAATTCACAAACCTGCAGAGTTATAAATGACAGCTATCGTCCAAAAATATACTGAAGTAAGGCTGCCAAGAGGACTTGAAAGCGGGGCAGAATTGCAGGAAACTGATTTCAGGAGGTAGACTGGAATTGCATTGAAAGCATAGGAAAAGAGGCAGAACGTCCACAATGATGCACTTGGCCAAAAAGGGCGTATGCGTTTTTTCCTGAATATATTCAGGAAAAAACGCATACGCCCTTTTTGGCCAACCAAGCAAGCTTGCAAAGGAAATCTGCACTACAATGAAGTCTCACTTCCCCCCGGTCAAAAGGGCCATCTGAAAAAAGTGTAAAATCCAGAAAGGCAGGACAGGCCATGGAGAACTGGGAGCCTTGTTATGCTGATGGGCGGGATGTAAATTGCCAACAGACACTCGGGAGAAGTGTATGGTGTTTCCTGAAACATCTAAAAAACAAAGCAACAGAGCCTAGGGCACTTCCACTTATGGTCCTATAGCTTAGGGAAATTAAAATCAAAAAGACACAGCCACCCCAAAGTTTGGGACGCCTCTGTTTACAAGAACCTCATTTACCGTACAAGTTCAACATCGCAGAAAGTGAAAAATGGATAAAGAAGTTGTGGTATTTACTTACAAAGCAATATCACTCAGCAATGAAATCTATGTCATCAGGCCCGTAGCAGCATAATGAGTGGATTCAGGTACGATGATTCTAACTGAAATAAGTCACACAGAAAAAGAAACATCATAAGATATCAGTAATACACGGAATGTAAACTTGGCTACACAGGAACTGAATTACAGAACAGGGTCTCAAATTTAGAAAACCAACTTATGCTTGCTTAAGGGGAAAGGTGAGTTGGGGTGCTGCATAAAACCAGAGATTGAAACGAGCACAGATAAAGTTCCTTAAGCCAAATATGGAATAGACAAGAGCTACTCCTTGCTCAACGAAATGGACTCAACACCCCATATTAAACGCCTAAGAATGTACCTGACTAGTAAGTATCTTAAAACCTATGGATTGCTATGTCTCCAAAAGAGAATCAAGCGTGTGTACAGGGGCATAAACGCAGCAGTGATAGGATTGGAGAGGTTCGGTGAGCAAATGAAGACCCTTTGAAGTCATATTGCATGGTACCCATTCCACGGGTCTCAACTCTCCAGGTTTAAGGTATTCTTCCTTCAGCTAAAACATGCATGTGGAACCCAGAGTATGATCAACCATGTGAACGGGAGACGTGTTCAAATATGTCTCAGTTTTCCTCCCCTGGTACTCGGGTGCAACATTCCAGATGCTTTACTAACACTCTCCCCACTTGGAGAGTCAGCGCCTTTAATCTCCTGTTTGGCCCAGTTTGCAATTTCTGCGGAAGATGAACAGGAATAGCGAGAACCAATGAGAGACTAGCTGGAGGTGTCTGGACGGGCAAATTTAACTCTCATTTCCCACCAGAAAGAGGAATTAACCAAAGGCTCAGCGTGCCGTGCCGGAACCAGATTAGGGCCTGAAGCCATCCTGCGGTGTTGCGGCCAAGTCACAAGAAAGCCAGTTGAAGAAAGGAGCTCAGGGGCACTGTAATTCACAAACCTGCAGAGTTATAAATGACAGCTATCGTCCAAAAATATACTTAAGTAAGGCTGCCAAGAGGACTCGAAAGCGGGGCAGAATTGCAGGAAACCGATTTCAGGAGGTAGACTGGAATTGCATTGAAAGCATAGGAAAAGAGGCAGAACGTCCACAATGATGCACTTGGCCAAAAAGGGCGTATGCGTTTTTTCCTGAATATATTCAGGAAAAAACGCATACGCCCTTTTTGGCCAACCAAGCAAGCTTGCAAAGGAAATATGCACTACAATGAAGTCTCACTTCCCCCCGGTCAAAAGGGCCATCTGAAAAAAGTGTAAAATCCAGAAAGGCAGGACAGGCCATGGAGAACTGGGAGCCTTGTTAAGCTGATGGGCGGGATGTAAATTGCCAACAGACACTCGGGAGAAGTGTATGGTGTTTCCTGAAACATCTAAAAAACAAAGCAACAGAGCCTAGGGCACTTCCACTTATTGTCCTATAGCTTAGGGAAATTAAAATCAAAAAGACACAGCCACCCCAAAGTTTGGGACGCCTCTGTTTACAAGAACCTTGTTTACCGTACAAGTTCAATATCACAGAAAGTGAAAAATGGATAAAGAACTTGTGGTACTTACGTACAATGCAATATCACTCAGCAATGAAATCTATGTCATCAGGCCCGTAGCAGCATAATGAGTGGATTCAGGTACGATGATTTTAACTGAAATAAGTCACACAGAAAAAGAAACATCATAAGATATCACTAATACACGGAATGTAAACTTGGCTACACAGGAACTGAATTCCAAAACAGAACAGGGTCTCAAATTTAGAAAACCAACTTATGCTTGCTTAAGGGGAAAGGTGAGTTGGGGTGCTGCATAAAACCAGAGATTGAAACGAGCACAGATAAAGTTCCTTAAGCCAAATATGGAATAGACAAGCGCTACTCCTTGCTCAACGAAATGGACTCAACACCGCATATTAAACGCCTAAGAATGTACCTGACTAGTAAGTATCTTAAAACCTATGGATTGCTATGTCTCCGAAAGAGAATCAAGCATTTGTACAGGGGCATAAACGCAGCAGTGATAGGATTGGAGAGGTTCGGTGAGCAAATGAAGACCCTTTGAAGTCATATTGCATGGTACCCATTCCACGGGTCTCAACTATCCAGGTTTAAGGTATTTTTCCTTCAGCTAAAACATGCATGTGGAACCCAGAGTATGATCAACCGTGTGAACGGGAGACGTGTTCAAATATGTCTCAGTTTTCCTCCCCTGGTACTCGGGTGCAACATTCCAGACGCTTTACTAACACTCTCCCCACTTGGAGAGTCAGCGCCTTTAACCTCCTGTTTGGCCCAGTTTGCAATTTGTGCGGAAGATGAACAGGAATAGCGAGAACCAATGAGAGACTAGCTGGAGGTGTCTGGACGGGCAAATTTAACTCTCATTTCCCACCAGGAAGAGGAAATAACCAAAGGCTCAGCGAGCCATGCCGGAACCAGATTAGGGCCTGAAGCCATCCTGCGGTGTTGCGGCCAGGTCACAAGAAAGCCAGTTGAAGAAAGGAGCTCAGGGGCACTGTAATTCACAAACCTGCAGAGTTATAAATGACAGCTATCGTCCAAAAATATACTGAAGTAAGGCTGCCAAGAGGACTTGAAAGCGGGGCAGAATTGCAGGAAACCGATTTCAGGAGGTAGACTGGAATTGCATTGAAAGCATAGGAAAAGAGGCAGAACGTCCACAATGATGCACTTGGCCAAAAAGGGCGTATGCGTTTTTTCCTGAATATATTCAGGAAAAAACGCATACGCCCTTTTTGGCCAACCAAGCAAGCTTGCAAAGGAAATCTGCACTACAATGAAGTCTCACTTCCCCCCGGTCAAAAGGGCCATCTGAAAAAAGTGTAAAATCCAGAAAGGCAGGACAGGCCATGGAGAACTGGGAGCCTTGTTATGCTGATGGGCGGGATGTAAATTGCCAACAGACACTCGGGAGAAGTGTATGGTGTTTCCGGAAACATCTAAAAAACAAAGCAACAGAGCCTAGGGCACTTCCACTTATGGTCCTATAGCTTAGGGAAATTAAAATCAAAAAGACACAGCCACCCCAAAGTTTGGGACACCTCTGTTTACAAGAACCTCGTTTACCGTACAAGTTCAATATCACAGAAATTGAAAAATGGATAAAGAACTTGTGGTACTTACGTACAATGCAGTATCACTCAGCAATGAAATCTATGTCATCAGGCCCGTAGCAGCATAATGAGTGGATTCAGGTACGATGATTCTCACTGAAATAAGTCACACAGAAAAAGAAACATCATAAGATATCACTAATACACGGAATGTAAACTTGGCTACACAGGAACTGAATTCCAAAACAGAACAGGGTCTCAAATTTAGAAAACCAACTTATGCTTGCTTAAGGGGAAAGGTGAGTTGGGGTGCTGCATAAAACCAGAGATTGAAATGAGCACAGATAAAGTTCCTTAAGCCAAATATGGACTAGACAAGAGCTACTCCTTGCTCAACGAAATGGACTCAACACCCCATATTAAACGCCTAAGAATGTACCTGACTAGTAAGTATCTTAAAACCTATGGATTGCTATGTCTCCGAAAGAGAATCAAGCATGTGTACAGGGGCATAAACGCAGCAGTGATAGGATTGGAGAGGTTCGGTGAGCAAATGAAGACCCTTTGAAGTCATATTGCATGGTACCCATTCCACGGGTTTCAACTACCCAGGTTTAAGGTATTCTTCCTTCAGCTAAAACATGCATGTGGAACCTAGAGTATGATCAACCATGTGATTGGGAGACGTGTTCAAATATGTCTCAGTTTTCGTACCCTGGTACTCGGGTGCAACATTCCAGACGCTTTACTAACACTCTCCCGACTTGGAGAGTCAGTCCCTTTAACCTCCTGTTTGGCCCAGTTTGCAATTTCTGCGGAAGATGAACAGGAATAGCGAGAACCAATGAGAGACTAGCTGGAGGTGTCTGGACGGGCAAATTTAACTCTCATTTCCCACCAGGAAGAGGAATTAACCAAAGGTTCAGCGTGCCGTGCCGGAACCAGATTAGGGCCTGAAGCCATCCTGCGGTGTTGCGGCCAGCTCAAAAGAAAGCGAGTTGAAGAAAGGAGCTCAGGGGCACTGTAATTCACAAACCTGCAGAGTTATAAATGACAGCTATCGTCCAAAAATATACTGAAGTAAGGCTGCCAAGAGGACTTGAAAGCGGGGCAGAATTGCAGGAAACTGATTTCAGGAGGTAGACTGGAATTGCATTGAAAGCATAGGAAAAGAGGCAGAACGTCCACAATGATGCACTTGGCCAAAAAGGGCGTATGCGTTTTTTTCCTGAATATATTCAGGAAAAAACGCATACGCCCTTTTTGGCCAACCAAGCAAGCTTGCAAAGGAAATCTGCACTACAATGAAGTCTCACTTCCCCCCGGTGAAAAGGGCCATCTGAAAAAAGTGTAAAATCCAGAAAGGCAGGACAGGCCATGGAGAACTGGGAGCCTTGTTATGCTGATGGGCGGGATGTAAATTGCCAACAGACACTCGGGAGAAGTGTATGGTGTTTCCTGAAACATCTAAAAAACAAAGCAACAGAGCCTAGGGCACTTCCACTTATGGTCCTATAGCTTAGGGAAATTAAAATCAAAAAGACACAGCCACCCCAAAGTTTGGGACGCCTCTGTTTACAAGAACCTCGTTTACAGTACAAGTTCAACATCGCAGAAAGTGAAAAATGGATAAAGAAAGTGTGGTATTTACTTACAAAGCAATATCACTCAGCAATGAAATCTATGTCATCAGGCCCTTAGCAGCACAATGAGTGGATTCAGGTATGATGATTCTAACTGAAATAAGTCACACAGAAAAAGAAACATCATAAGATATCAGTAATACACGGAATGTAAACTTGGCTACACAGGAACTGAATTACAGAACAGAACACGGTCTCAAATATAGAAAACCAACTTATGCTTGCTTAAGGGGAAAGGTGAGTTGGGGTGCTGCATAAAACCAGAGATTGAAACGAGCACAGATAAAGTTCCTTAAGCCAAATATGGAATAGACAAGAGCTACTCCTTGCTCAACGAAATGGACTCAACACCGCATATTAAACGCCTAAGAATGTACCTGCCTAGTAAGTATCTTAAAACCTATGGATTGCTATGTCTCTGAAAGAGAATCAAGCATGTGTACAGGGGCATAAACGCAGCAGTGATAGGATTGGAGAGGTTCGGTGAGCAAATGAAGACCCTTTGAAGTCATATTGCATGGTACCCATTCCAAGGGTTTCAACTACCCAGGTTTAAGGTATTCTTCCTTCAGCTAAAACATGCATGTGGAACCTAGAGTATGATCAACCATGTGATCGGGAGACGTGTTCAAATATGTCTCAGTTTTCGTACCCTGGTACTCGGGTGCAACATTCCAGACGCTTTACTAACACTCTCCCGACTTGGAGAGTCCGCCCCTTTAATCTCCTGTTTGGCCCAGTTTGCAATTTCTGCGGAAGATGAACAGGAATAGCGAGAACCAATGAGAGACTAGCTGGAGGTGTCTGGACGGGCAAATTTAACTCTCATTTCCCACCAGGAAGAGGAATTAACCAAAGGCTCAGTGTGCCGTGCCGGAACCAGATTAGGGCCTGAAGCCATCCTGCGGTGTTGCGGCCAGGTCACAAGAAAGCCAGTTGAAGAAAGGAGCTCAGGGGCACTGTAATTCACAAACCTGCAGAGTTATAAATGACAGCTATCGTCCAAAAATATACTGAAGTAAGGCTGCCAAGAGGACTCGAAAGCGGGGCAGAATTGCCAGAAACCGATTTCAGGAGGTAGACTGGAATTGCATTGAAAGCATAGGAAAAGAGGCAGAACGTCCACAATGATGCACTTGGCCAAAAAGGGCGTATGCGTTTTTTCCTGAATATATTCAGGAAAAAACGCATACGCCCTTTTTGGCCAACCAAGCAAGCTTGCAAAGGAAATCTGCACTACAATGAAGTCTCACTTCCCCCCGGTCAAAAGGGCCATCTGAAAAAAGTGTAAAATCCAGAAAGGCAGGACAGGCCATGGAGAACTGGGAGCCTTGTTATGCTGATGGGCGGGATGTAAATTGCCAACAGACACTCGGGAGAAGTGTATGGTGTTTCCTGAAACATCTAAAAAACAAAGCAACAGAGCCTAGGGCACTTCCACTTATGGTCCTAGAGCTTAGGGAAATTAAAATCAAAAAGACACAGCCACCCCAAAGTTTGGAACGCCTCTGTTTACAAGAACCTCGTTTACAGTACAAGTTCAACATCGCAGAAAGTGAAAAATGGATAAAGAAGGTGTGGTATTTACTTACAAAGCAATATCACTCAGCAATGAAATCTATGTCATCAGGCCCTTAGCAGCACAATGAGTGGATTCAGGTATGATGATTCTAACTGAAATAAGTCACACAGAAAAAGAAACATCATAAGATATCAGTAATACACGGAATGTAAACTTGGCTACACAGGAACTGAATTACAGAACAGAACAGGGTCTCAAATTTAGAAAACCAACTTATGCTTGCTTAAGGGGAAAGGTGAGTTGGGGTGCTGCATAAAACCAGAGATTGAAATGAGCACAGATAAAGTTCCTTAAGCCAAATATGGACTAGACAAGAGCTACTCCTTGCTCAACGAAATGGACTCAACACCCCATATTAAACGCCTAAGAATGTACCTGACTAGTAAGTATCTTAAAACCTATGGATTGCTATGTCTCCGAAAGAGAATCAAGCATGTGTACAGGGGCATAAACGCAGCAGTGATAGGATTGGAGAGGTTCGGTGAGCAAATGAAGACCCTTTGAAGTCATATTGCATGGTACCCATTCCACGGGTTTCAACTACCCAGGTTTAAGGTATTCTTCCTTCAGCTAAAACATGCATGTGGAACCTAGAGTATGATCAACCATGTGATCGGGAGACGTGTTCAAATATGTCTCAGTTTTCATACCCTGGTACTCGGGTGCAACATTCCAGACGCTTTACTAACACTCTCCCCACTTGGAGAGTCAGTCCCTTTAACCTCCTGTTTGGCCCAGTTTGCAATTTCTGTGGAAGATGAACAGGAATAGCGAGAACCAATGAGAGACTAGCTGGAGGTGTCTGGACGGGCAAATTTAACTCTCATTTCCCACCAGGAAGAGGAAATAACCAAAGGCTCAGCGTGCCGTGCCGGAACCAGATTAGGGCCTGAAGTCATCCTGCGGTGTTGCGGCCAGGTCACAAGAAAGCGAGTTGAAGAAAGGAGCTCAGGGGCACTGTAATTCACAAACCTGCAGAGTTATAAATGACAGCTATCGTCCAAAAATATACTGAAGTAAGGCTGCCAAGAGGACTTGAAAGCGGGGCAGAATTGCAGGAAACCGATTTCGGAGGTAGACTGGAATTGCATTGAAAGCATAGGAAAAGAGGCAGAACGTCCACAATGATGCACTTGGCCAAAAAGGGCGTATGCGTTTTTTCCTGAATATATTCAGGAAAAAACGCATACGCCCTTTTTGGCCAACCAAGCAAGCTTGCAAAGGAAATCTGCACTACAATGAAGTCTCACTTCCCCCCGGTCAAAAGGGCCATCTGAAAAAAGTGTAAAATCCAGAAAGGCAGGACAGGCCATGGAGAACTGGGAGCCTTGTTATGCTGATGGGCAAGATGTAAATTGCCAACAGCCACTCCGGAGAAATGTATGGTGTTTCCTGAAACATCTAAAAAACAAAGCAACAGAGCCTAGGGCACTTCCACTTATGGTCCTATAGCTTAGGGAAATTAAAATCAAAAAGACACAGCCACCCCAAAGTTTGGGACGCCTCTGTTTACAAGAACCTCGTTTACAGTACAAGTTCAACATCGCAGAAAGTGAAAAATGGATAAAGAACATGTGGTATTTACTTACAAAGCAATATCACTCAGCAATGAAATCTATGTCATCAGGCCCTTAGCAGCACAATGATTGGATTCAGGTATGATGATTCTAACTGAAATAAGTCACACAGAAAAAGAAACATCATAAGATATCAGTAATACACGGAATGTAAACTTGGCTACACAGGAACTGAATTACAGAACAGAACAGGGTCTCAAATTTAGAAAACCAACTTATGCTTGCTTAAGGGGAAAGGTGAGTTGGGGTGCTGCATAAAACCAGAGATTGAAATGAGCACAGATAAAGTTCCTTAAGCCAAATATGGAATAGACAAGAGCTACTCCTTGCTCAACGAAATGGACTCAACACCGCATATTAAACCCCTAAGAATGTACCTGACTAGTAAGTATCTTAAAACCTATGGATTGCTATGTCTCCGAAAGAGAATCAAGCATGTGTACAGGGGCATAAACGCAGCAGTGATAGGATTGGAGAGGTTCGGTGAACAAATGAAGACCCTTTGAAGTCATATTGCATGGTACCCATTCCACGGGTCTCAACTCTCCAGGTTTAAGGTATTCTTCCTTCAGCTAAAACATGCATGTGGAACCTAGAGTATGATCAACCATGTGATCGGGAGACGTGTTCAAATATGTCTCAGTTTTCCTCCCCTGGTACTTGGGTGCAACATTCCAGACGCTTTACTAACACTCTCCCCACTTGGAGAGTCAGCGCCTTTAACCTCCTGTTTGGCCCAGTTTGCAATTTCTGCGGAAGATGAACAGGAATAGGGAGAACCAATGAGAGACTAGCTGGAGGTGTCTGGACGGGCAAATTTAACTCTCATTTCCCACCAGGAAGAGGAATTAACCAAAGGCTCAGCGTGCCGTGCCGGAACCAGATTAGGGCCTGAAGCCATCCTGCGGTGTTGCGGCCAGGTCACAAGAAAGCCAGTTGAAGAAAGGGGCTCAGGGGCACTGTAATTCACAAACCTGCAGAGTTATAAATGACAGCTATCGTCCAAAAATATACTGAAGTAAGGCTGCCAAGAGGACTCGAAAGCGGGGCAGAATTGCAGGAAACCGATTTCAGGAGGTAGACTGGAATTGCATTGAAAGCATAGGAAAAGAGGCAGAACGTCCACAATGATGCACTTGGCCAAAAAGGGCGTATGCGTTTTTTCCTGAATATATTCAGGAAAAAACGCATACGCCCTTTTTGGCCAACCAAGCAAGCTTGCAAAGGAAATCTGCACTACAATGAAGTCTCACTTCCCCCCGGTCAAAAGGGCCATCTGAAAAAAGTGTAAAATCCAGAAAGGCAGGACAGGCCATGGAGAACTGGGAGCCTTGTTATGCTGATGGACGGGATGTAAATTGCCAACAGACACTCCGGAGAAGTGTATGGTGTTTCCGGAAACATCTAAAAAACAAAGCAACAGAGCCTAGGGCACTTCCACTTATGGTCCTATAGCTTAGGGAAATTAAAATCAAAAAGACACAGCCACCCCAAAGCTTGGGACGCCTCTGTTTACAAGAACCTCGTTTACAGTACAAGTTCAACATCGCAGAAAGTGAAAAATGGATAAAGAACATGTGGTATTTATTTACAAAACAATATCACTCAGCAATGAAATCTATGTCATCAGGCCCTTAGCAGCACAATGAGTGGATTCAGGTATGATGATTCTAACTGAAATAAGTCACACAGAAAAGGAAACATCATAAGATATCAGTAATACACGGAATGTAAACTTGGCTACACAGGAACTGAATTACAGAACAGAACAGGGTCTCAAATTTAGAAAACCAACTTATGCTTGCTTAAGGGGAAAGGTGAGTTGGGGTGCTGCATAAAACCAGAGATTGAAATGAGCACAGATAAAGTTCCTTAAGCCAAATATGGAATAGACAAGAGCTACTCCTTGCTCAACGAAATGGACTCAACACCGCATATTAAACGCCTAAGAATGTACCTGACTAGTAAGTATCTTAAAACCTATGGATTGCTATGTCTCCGAAAGAGAATCAAGCATGTGTACAGGGGCATAAACGCAGCAGTGATAGGATTGGAGAGGTTCGGTGAGCAAATGAAGACCCTTTGAAGTCATATTGCATGGTACCTATTCCACGGGTTTCAACTACCCAGGTTTAAGGTATTCTTCCTTCAGCTAAAACATGCATGTGGAACCTAGAGTATGATCAACCATGTGATCGGGAGACGTGTTCAAATATGTCTCAGTTTTCGTACCCTGGTACTCGGGTGCAACATTCCAGACGCTTTATAACACTCTCCCGACTTGGAGAGTCAGTCCCTTTAACCTCCTGTTTGGCCCAGTTTGCAATTTCTGTGGAAGATGAACAAGAAAGGCGAGAACCAATGAGAGACTAGCTGGAGGTGTCTGGACGGGCAAATTTAACTCTCATTTCCCACCAGGAAGAGGAAATAACCAAAGGCTCAGCGTGCCGTGCCGAAACCAGATTAGGGCCTGAAGCCATCCTGCGGTGTTGCGGCCAGGTCACAAGAAAGCCAGTTGAAGAAAGGAGCTCAGGGGCACTGTAATTCACAAACCTGCAGAGTTATAAATGACAGCTATCGTCCAAAAATATACTGAAGTAAGGCTGCCAAGAGGACTTGAAAGCGGGGCAGAATTGCAGGAAACCGATTTCAGGAGGTAGACTGGAATTGCTTTGAAAGCATAGGAAAAGAGGCAGAACGTCCACAATGATGCACTTGGCCAAAAAGGGCGTATGCGTTTTTTCCTGAATATATTCAGGAAAAAACGCATACGCCCTTTTTGGCCAACCAAGCAAGCTTGCAAAGGAAATCTGCACTACAATGAAGTCTCACTTCCCCCCGGTCAAAAGGGCCATCTGAAAAAAGTGTAAAATCCAGAAAGGCAGGACAGGCCATGGAGAACTGGGAGCCTTGTTATGCTGATGGGCGGGATGTAAATTGCCAACAGCCACTCGGGAGAAGTGTATGGTGTTTCCTGAAACATCTAAAAAACAAAGCAACAGAGCCTAGGGCACTTCCACTTATGGTCCTATAGGTTAGGGAAATTAAAATCAAAAAGACACAGCCACCCCAAAGTTTGGGACGCCTCTGTTTACAAGAACCTCGTTTACAGTACAAGTTCAACATCGCAGAAAGTGAAAAATGGATAAAGAAGGTGTGGTATTTACTTACAAAGCAATATCACTCAGCAATGAAATCTATGTCATCAGGCCCTTAGCAGCACAATGATTGGATTCAGGTATGATGATTCTAACTGAAATAAGTCACACAGAAAAAGAAACATCATAAGATATCAGTAATACATGGAATGTAAACTTGGCTACACAGGAACTGAATTACAGAACAGAACAGGGTCTCAAATTTAGAAAACCAACTTATGCTTGCTTAAGGGGAAAGGTGAGTTGGGGTGCTGCATAAAACCAGAGATTGAAACGAGCACAGATAAAGTTCCTTAAGCCAAATATGGAATAGACAAGAGCTACTCCTTGCTCAACGAAATGGACTCAACACCGCATATTAAACGCCTAAGAATGTACCTGACTAGTAAGTATCTTAAAACCTATGGATTGCTATGTCTCCGAAAGAGAATCAAGCATGTGTACAGGCGCATGAACGCAGCAGTGATAGGATTGGAGAGGTTCGGTGAGCAAATGAAGACCCTTTGAAGTCACATTGCATGGTACCCATTCCACGGGTTTCAACTACCCAGGTTTAAGGTATTCTTCCTTCAGCTAAAACATGCATGTGGAACCTAGAGTAGGATCAACCATGTGATCGGGAGACGTGTTCAAATATGTCTCAGTTTTCGTACCATGGTACCCGGGTGCAACATTCCAGACGCTTTACTAACACTCTCCCCACTTGGAGAGTCAGTCCCTTTAACCTCCTGTTTGGCCCAGTTTGCAATTTCTGCGGAAGATGAACAGGAATAGCGAGAACCAATGAGAGACTAGCTGGAGGTGTCTGGACGGGCAAATTTAACTCTCATTTCCCACCAGGAAGAGGAATTAACCAAAGGCTCAGCGTGCCGTGCCGGAACCAGATTAGGGCCTGAAGCCATCCTGCGGTGTTGCGGCCAGCTCAAAAGAAAGCGAGTTGAAGAAAGGAGCTCAGGGGCACTGTAATTCACAAACCTGCAGAGTTATAAATGACAGCTATCGTCCAAAAATATACTGAAGTAAGGCTGCCAAGAGGACTTGAAAGCGGGGCAGAATTGCAGGAAACCGATTTCAGGAGGTAGACTGGAATTGCATTGAAAGCATAGGAAAAGAGGCAGAACGTCCACAATGATGCACTTGGCCCAAAAGGGCGTATGCGTTTTTTCCTGAATATATTCAGGAAAAAACGCATACGCCCTTTTTGGCCAACCAAGCAAGCTTGCAAAGGAAATCTGCACTACAATGAAGTCTCACTTCCCCCCGGTCAAAAGGGCCATCTGAAAAAAGTGTAAAATCCAGAAAGGCAGGACAGGCCATGGAGAACTGGGAGCCTTGTTATGCTGATGGGCGGGATGTAAATTGCCAACAGCCACTCGGGAGAAGTGTATGGTGTTTCCTGAAACATCTAAAAAACAAAGCAACAGAGCCTAGGGCACTTCCACTTATGGTCCTATAGCTTAGGGAAATTAAAATCAAAAAGACACAGCCACCCCAAAGTTTGGGACGCCTCTGTTTACAAGAACCTCGTTTACAGTACAAGTTCAACATCGCAGAAAGTGAAAAATGGATAAAGAAGGTGTGGTATTTACTTACAAAGCAATATCACTCAGCAATGAAATCTATGTCATCAGGCCCTTAGCAGCACAATGATTGGATTCAGGTATGATGATTCTAACTGAAATAAGTCACACAGAAAAAGAAACATCATAAGATATCAGTAATACACGGAATGTAAACTTGGCTACACAGGAACTGAATTACAGAACAGAACAGGGTCTCAAATTTAGAAAACCAACTTATGCTTGCTTAAGGGGAAAGGTGAGTTGGGGTGCTGCATAAAACCAGAGATTGAAACGAGCACAGATAAAGTTCCTTAAGCCAAATATGGAATAGACAAGAGCTACTCCTTGCTCAACGAAATGGACTCAACACCGCATATTAAAAGCCTAAGAATGTACCTGACTAGTAAGTATCTTAAAACCTATGGATTGCTATGTCTCCGAAAGAGAATCAAGCATGTGTACAGGGGCACAAACGCAGCAGTGATAGGATTGGAGAGGTTCGGTGAGCAAATGAAGACCCTTTGAAGTCATATTGCATGGTACCCATTCCACGGGTTTCAACTACCCAGGTTTAAGGTATTCTTCCTTCAGCTAAAACATGCATGTGGAACCTAGAGTATGATCAACCATGTGATCGGGAGACGTGTTCAAATATGTCTCAGTTTTCGTACCCTGGTACTCGGGTGCAACATTCCAGACGCTTTACTAACACTCTCCCGACTTGGAGAGTCAGTCCCTTTAACCTCCTGTTTGGCCCAGTTTGCAATTTCTGTGGAAGATGAACAGGAATAGCGAGAACCAATGAGAGACTAGCTGGAGGTGTCTGGACGGGCAAATTTAACTCCCATTTCCCACCAGGAAGAGGAAATAACCAAAGGCTCAGCGTGCCGTGCCGGAACCAGATTAGGGCCTGAAGCCATCCTGCGGTGTTGCGGCCAGGTCACAAGAAAGCGAGTTGAAGAAAGGAGCTCAGGGGCACTGTAATTCACAAACCTGCAGAGTTATAAATGACAGCTATCGTCCAAAAATATACTGAAGTAAGGCTGCCAAGAGGACTTGAAAGCGGGGCAGAATTGCAGGAAACCGATTTCAGGAGGTAGACTGGAATTGCATTGAAAGCATAGGAAAAGAGGCAGAACGTCCACAATGATGCACTTGGCCAAAAAGGGCGTATGCGTTTTTTCCTGAATATATTCAGGAAAAAACGCATACGCCCTTTTTGGACAACCAAGCAAGCTTGCAAAGGAAATCTGCACTACAATGAAGTCTCACTTCCCCCCGGTGAAAATGGCCATCTGAAAAAAGTGTAAAATCCAGAAAGGCAGGACAGGCCATGGAGA